>NC_072477.1:31498405-32846738 GCF_027574615.1 Eptesicus fuscus | reverse complement strand
ACCAGTGACCTCTTTGTTCATGGGTGGATGCTCAACCACTGGCATGAATTACTACTTTTAACATTTTACTAGCACAGAAGGAGTAGCTAACAACTACTGAGCATGTGCCAAGCATGATGCTTCCTGCTTTGTGCATTTTCTAATCCTTACAACAGTGCTAGTACTATTTTCCCCACTTTAATAGATGGAAAAGCTGAGGCAAGTTATTTAGAAAAGGCAAATAACTTGACAAAGGTCAACACAACCTAAAAGTAGCAGAGTTTGGATTTGAATCCAAGTGGTCTAACTCCAGAGTCCATGCTCTTGAGATGTTAGGCTCAAACTTACAAACAACAGCTGTGTAAAAATCGTCTTTCATCTGAGTAGAAATCGTCTTAAAATTTCAAAGAAATTTTATATATCAGGTACCTAGTGTTTTATGAGATATAAATGACATAATCTAAATAACCTTCTTGATATCCTGAGAGAAGTTAAGAAATTCATGATGTAGAACATGATTGACCATTAACTACTCTCCTCTTAAGCAGATATTAGTGGTATTGAATACATTTATATCATAGTTTGGGTGCATTATTTAGTATTCCTTAATTTCATTCAATAAATATTTGATCTCTGCTTCTTTTAGAAGTTAACTTTAGGCTGTCAACAGGTGATGAGATAATCATTTCAATTTAAGGTGGCACAAAACTTGTCAAAAATTAACAAAATTAAAAATTGTATCTAATGAGCTGTCAGTTTCTAGTGGATTCATCAAGAGTTTAGTTATTATCAGCCATCACCATCAGAAAGTTTAGGGAGGGCCTAGATTTAAATAATGGAATAATCACATGCTCATTTATCCATGCTGAGGGAAAAGGGGGGAGGGGTGTTAAAATGTTAATAGAAGCATTTAAGGATTATGTTTTCTTTACAACTACATACTGCATATTTTGTCTAATTAAGGCATGACTAAATGGAGGCAGGAATCTTACCACTTTACATGTACAAATAACATCATTTTTACCCACACTTAATATTCATAACCTAGCACATACAGTACTAGAAAATTTTATTCCTACTTGCAATTAATTTTCGTCACCTAGATCAAGAGGAGGCGAACTATTGACCTCTGGCCAAATCCAACTACTGCCTGCTTTTGTATGCTCTGTAAGCTAAGATTGGTGTCTACATTCTTTTCAAGTTTGAAAAATGCCTAAAGATTAATATACTTTTTAATACATGAAAACCATATGAAAGTCAAATTTCAGTGTCCATAAACAGAGTTTTTTGGGAACACAGTGTTTATGTATTGTCTATGGCTACTTTTGGGCTACTATGGCAGAGTTGAGAAGCTACAGACCTTATTATGGCTTATGAAGCCTAAAATATTATCTGGCCCATTATAGAAAGTTTGCTGACCCCTGACCTACATACTTCTTCTCCCTAGGAGGAAAGGGAGGATAATAAAATTAGAAGTCCCAAACTAGTAATCCCTGGCTGAATTAGCCCTCAAGTTCTTGCTTGAGGTTGGGTTGAGTTTCAAAACGATTTTTTTAAGTGCCATTAGATAAGGAATAAAGGTTCCAATTCATTACTTTACTACACTTCTTATCATTGATTGTCTTCATCCTATCTAATAAAAGAGTAATATGAAAATTGACCATCACACCAAGACACAAGATGGCCACAAGATGGTCAAAGATGGATGCTCCCATGTGGACACAAGATGGCTGCCATAAGATGGCCTGCAGGGAGGGCACTTGTGGGAAGTTAGGGGTGACCAGACCAGCAGAGGAGAGCAGTTGGGGATGACCAGGCCTGCAGGGGAGGGCAGTTGTGGGCAATCAGGCAAGCAGGGAGGGCAGTTAGGGGTGACCAGGCTGGCAGAGGGGGGCAGTTGGGGGAGACCAGGTTAGCAGGGGAGGGCAGCTGGGGGGGACCAGGCCTGCAGTGGAGGGCAGTTGGGAGGGGACCAGGCCTGCAGTGGAGGACAGTTGGGGGGGACCCAGGCCTACAGGGGAGGGCAATTGGGGGAGACAAGCCTGCAGGGTAGGGCATTTGGGGGGGACCAGGCCTGCAGGGGAGGGCAGTTGTGGGCAATCAGGCCAGCAGGGAGGGCTGTTAGGGGTGACCGGGCCAGCAGAGGAGGGAAGTTGGGGGAGACCAGGTCAGCAGGGGAGGGTAGTTGGGGGGCACCAGGACTACAGGGGAGGGCAGTAGGGGGGGCAGGTCTGCAGGGGAGAGCAGTTGGGGGGGACCCGGCCTGCAAGGAAGGACAGTTGGGGGGGACCAGGCCTGCAGTAGAGGACAGTTCAGGGGGACTCAGGCCTGCAGTGGAGGGCAGTTCGGGGGGGACCAGGCCTGCAGGGGAGGGCATTTGGGAGCCAGCAGTCCTGGATTGTGAGAGGGATGTGTGACCACCCTCATGCATGTATCCCCTAACCTCTAAGAGATCCCTTGAGTCTTCCAACTTGGGGAGCAATGGGCAGTTTCAGCTCATCCCAGGATAACCCTTTGAATCTGTCTCCAAGGTCCCCTTTTCTCTGACTTCTGAGTGAGCCAAAGCAGCCCAGCCTAGGCTCTTGCTTCTTCTAAGCCCTTCATTGTTTCACTGCCCTAAGTATGTTTTTGCTGCAGTCAATAAATTCTTGCTTGCTTTTCTACACTTTGTCTCTTTTCAATCATCTTTCCCTCAAGAAGATAAGAACTGAGGTCTCCTCATCTCTTCGGTAACATTTTCACACAGATAGACGCTGCCTAATACAGATATCAATCCAGAAGCATATGATTATGAGCATATTCATCACTTGGAAGGCATTTGTAAGACTCTATTAGATTCTTCCCTTGATATCTGCCTTTTAGTATGTCATTACACAGCACATTATTCACTTTCAATTGAAGATTAGGTGGAAGCTCAATTGTAGTTAAATGGATTTTGAAAGACAGAAATTTCCCTTGCATTTGCACCAAGGACCGAAAAATGCTGAACTCTGAAAGTATATCTACTGCTAATTTGTGTGAGAAGGGAATCTTCTTGTTTTAATTTTTTTAATACATGTTTTCTTATATTATTGAACTAGAGGCCTGGTGCATGAAATTTGTGCGGGGGGGTGGCTATCCCTCAACCCGGCCTGTACCCTCTCCAATCTGGGACCCCTCAGGGGATGTCCGACTGCCGGTTTAGGCCCGATCCCAGTTGGAACATCTCTTTCACAATCTGGGACTGCTGGTTTCTAACCGCTTGCCTGCCTACCAGCCTGATTGCCCACTAACCGCTCCCCTGCCGGCCTGATTGACGCCTAACCACTCCCCTGCCAGCCTGATTGCCCCCAACTGCCCTCCCCTGCTGGCCATCTTGTGATGACACGAGGGCGGCCATCTTGTGATGATGTGAGGGCGCCTCGCGTGAGGGCGTGAGGACCACCTAGGCTTTTATTAGTATAGATTCTTTTTTTTTTTAGAGAGAGGAAGGGAGAAATATCAATTTGTTGTTCTACTTATGTATGCATTCATTGGTTGATTCTTATATGTGCCCCTCCACTCTGCATCTGTGTCCCCCCAAATCTTATTTTGATTATTAACCATTTTAAAATGTAAGAACCATTCTCAAACTACTTGCCATACAAAAACAGGTGGCAGACCAGATTTGGCTGCCAGACATGGTTTGCATATTCCTGATCTAAATAATCTCATTTTTATTACTTTTATAGTGGTAGTATAAGAGTACTATATAAAAATTAGCAACAGTCTTCGGCTCAGGGTGATATTAGTGCTTTCCTAGTTAGTATACAAGAGATAGACATATTTAAATGTATTTAAATAACCTATACTAATAAAAGGGTAATATGCTAATTAGACCGGGTCAACTGGCCATCTTCTGGACATCCGACTTCCTTCTGGACAAAGCCATGGTGGTGGGGGCTGAGGCAGAGGCAGTTAGGGGCGATCAGGCTGGCAGGGGAGGGCAGTTGGGGGCATTAGGCAGGCAGGTGAGTGGTTAGGAGCCAGTGGTCCTGGCTTGTGAGAGGGCAGTCGGACATTCCCTGAGAGGTCCCAGATTGGAGAGGGTGCAGGCCAGGCTGAGGGGACCCCCTCCCTGTGCATGAATTTCATGCACTGGGTCTCTAGTTTAGATAATAAACTTATATAGTATAATTTAGGTAATAAAATGTTTAATAAACATTTCATTTAAACTTTTTGATAATCCTCAATTTACAAGACAGCAGGGGCAAAATTTAACAGTTCAATACTAAAGTAACTAAACGCTAAAATTTTATGAAATCATACAAATTTTATTTCACTATGTAACAATCTAGTAGGGAGATGGAGAAAATAGTTCCAATTAAGTCATTTAAGCAATTGCTGTTTTTTCTTCTGAAAAGGCTTTATCAGTCCTCTGACGTTTAAAAGGTGGAGGATCTTCATGATTCTCTGTAACAGATCCAGAAAACTTAGATAAGATACTTAACATTTGAAAATATGTTTAAAAGGCAAATAATATAGGCATTTTAAAGGTTTTTAATCTGTTCAACTTATATGAATTCCTGTGGAGTTATTATTTAATGAAATAGCCTTCTACTAGATTGAACAGTTAACTTACTAAAAATTTTTTAAATTGGGAGAAACCAATCACAAATGACAAGAGGTCTTAAACTGAAATATCTAACTAGAATTAGGTTAACCCACTCCATATTTAATAAATAATATGAAATATATAGTCTAAGAAAACTACATGAAATGTATTATAGCTTACATTTAATTTCCCAGAAATTGCTCACCTAGATCTAGGGTCTGGTTCTTGTAGAGTATAGCAGCAGGAATCCGAAAGGTGATGCATAACATTTCCTTGTTAGGGGCCACATTTCTTACTAGGTGAACTGAACTGCATGGATCCAAGGAAATGCCTAACACAGCTTCAGCTTGTTGCTGAACATCCTTAGCAGGATTAGCATCTTTGGAAAAGCTGTAACAGTGTACTATGGGAAGGAGCTCACTGCCACATGGCTGCCCATCCAAAAGAGATTTGAAAGCACTGAGAAACTCAATTGCCTTTGCTGGTAAGTTCATGACAATGTGCATAGAGTGTTTTCTTTCTTTTGACAGTGGTCCCAGCTGCTGCATTAACTCTTCTCTGACTGGTCCTTGGAGGAAGTCTTTCCCATCCAAGTTAAAGACTTTTACTTTATTGTCCACTTTATTTAATTTACAGTTGTGCAATAGCCATTTATAGGATTCAGGATTGAGATCATTGGCAAATACAGTGCAGTTTTTCTTTGCTGCTGGAATGGCAAAGGGCCCAACCCCAGCAAAAACATCAAATAGAACATCTCCAGGTTTGAGAAGTTCTGTGATACGGCTGTGTTCTGTAGAGAGACGGGGATTCCAATAGACTTTTGAAAAATCAAATTCATAGGTATAGTTGTTTTCCCGAACCTGAAAAAGGTATTAAGTTTTTGGTTAATTTGCTTAGTCTTCAATTTCAGCCATTGATATGGATAGATGCACCCATGCACATATACATATTTCAGTATACTACTACTAGAAGCAAATAACAGTGCATTTAAAGGCATTCTGATTAGAATTCTGGTGTTCATGAATACGTGAGACCAGTTAAAATCCTGCTTTAATCTTTTTCATGAGAAGTCATCTCTTTGAAGTCAAATGGCTCCCTAGCTCATCCATCATAAAGGGCCATAAAATGGTTCCCAAACCACATGAGGAATTTTTCAGATAGACCAATTGACTGGGTGATCTGATGGAGGGGAAAAAATATATATTTTGAAACAACACACTACCTGTATCTTCATGGTGAGTAGCTAAGTTGCAAACAGCACTTCCACATAGCACTTCCCTCCTTACTTAGTTTTCAGTTTGTAGGAGGAAGGCATGATAGATAAGTCATGTGTCATTCAATTTTCAAGTATTTTGCTATGTTTGTAGATAGTTACTTGGACTTTGCAAGTTTCATATTTATAAATTAGAACCAGTGTATAGAACAAATCATTCTCCTATTTTCTTCTTTCCCAATTTGAATTCATAAAGAATCAAAGGCCAGAAAGTTCTATAAATTTGATAGAGATATATCTTTTATATTCTGCTTTCATGGGCTTTGCTTCCAAATTTGTACATATTTCCCCCCCCTCTCAACCACATCAAATGCTGTGGCTATATTAGTAAGGTTCCAGAATTGGAAATGTTTCTTCATGATTCTGCCAATTAAAAGTCTTTCTGGGTGTACAACCTGGAAGCTTTAAATATGTCTTGTGACTACTTTTCCTGAAATCTCCTTTCTAACTCCCCCATTTCAGTCCCTTAATGTGAGGCACAGATCTAGTTTAAAAATTAGATTCTAAATATCTCTCTGGTTTTATTCATGCTGCCTTTGATACCTCATTCCCTTAGTCAGCATTAATTTCAGCCAAATTCACTCTCAGGAATCTTTTTACTTAAAATATACACACATAGTACTTAAATGTTGTATGAGCTCCTAAAGTTTATTTTAAATGTGACTCTTTGGAGCACAGAAATTATACTGACTTTTAACATATATTTTATGGCAAAAGTATTATGTATAAAATATGTCCTAAGGACAAACTTCATGGATTAGGAAATCATTTACAAAGCATTTATTAAATTACAGAAGTTTCTTAGAACATTTAGATCTCTTGAGAAGGATGATGATGTTATCTGTTACCCTAAGAGTCAGTACCAAGTGAAGAACATGCACAGTGTTCAATCAGCATATGACTAAAATGTATGCCTTAATGTCGACTGAAATAAACACTGTTATTATCAAAGGATTCACATTCAAATTTACTTGCCATAACAGACCTCATACATTATACAGAGGTAGTAGGCAGTGGAGGTTTGCTGTACAGGGAAAGACCATGCATGGACTCTGGAGTCAGAAGCCTGGCTCCAAACACCCTGCTCAGTCATTCCTTGTTACTTTACCTGCATAAAGAGCATATTAATAACAACCATCATTATCTTGTAGGCTTCTTAGGATTTGCTACATTTCAAGCATTTTTAGCTCAGGGCCCAACAGTAACTGTGTAGTAAATGGTATTTTAATATTCTGATATTCAATTATGGAGAAATAATATACTTAAAATAATATTCACCTAAGGTTATGTGTCCTAGAATCTTTTTTTTTTTTTTTTTTTTAAAGAAGAGGAGGGACAACGCTGGAGGGAAGGTTCCAGACTGCTCTCCCCATCCCCTTCTCCTCTTCACACCAGTGGCTCACCTTCTTTTTTTAAAAAAATATTTTTATTGATTTTTTACAGAGAGGAAGAGAGAGGGATAGAGAGTTAGAAACATCGATGAGAGAGAAACATCGACCAGCTGCCTCCTGCACACCCCCCACTGGGGATGTGCCCGCAACCAAGGTACATGCCCTTGACCGGAATCGAACCCGGGACCTTTCAGTCCACAGACCGACGCTCTATCCACTGAGCCAAACCGGTTTCGGCTAGAATCTTAAAAAATAATTATTTTGCATAAATTCTGTCCTGAGTTTTATAAAGTCCTGTTTGAAAGATATGTTTAACACTTTAAGAGTGGCCTTTGTTATTAAAATTTTTGTCAACTTAGAGAGTTTAGCCTATTTTCTAGCTTGGGTACAAAATTTCACATTAACATATCATACTCTAAGACTTTTGGCCAAAAAACAGTTTATTCTATCCGGCACTCCTGAGGATTTTGGGGGTGGAGAATTATAAATTGTTTTATATCAGGAATCTGTTCCTACATATTTTAAATTATGTTTTTCTTTGAAATAGATTTCTCTTATAAAAATATTTGGTCAGTAGAAAAGTATAAAGATGATAACAAAGGTTACCAATAACAAAATAAAAAATATGCCCACTGTTAAACATTCTGATATATGTGCATATTTACATAGATATTTAGTTAAAATTGAACTATGTTATATACTTGCTTCACCTGTCAGTGGGCAATTTATTTTAATAAGTATGGAGCTAAATAACCTTTAATGATGGAATATTCCATTGTATTGTTATACCAGAATTTAATGAGTACTCTACTGATGAACATTCAGGTTGTTTCCATTCGTTTACTTATTTTGTTACTATAAAAATAACAATGAAGAACCTAGTGCATACATCATTATAATTTTGTTTACTTATACCCTTGGGATAACTTCCTATAAATGGAATGCTAGGTCAAAAGACATACCTATTCAAAATTACTATACAGGGTGAGGCAAAAGTAGGTTTACAATTGTGAGTACGTGAAGCACAGTTTATTCTTGTATTTTTATTAATTACTGTATTATTTTCCATATAAACAACTATAATCCTACTTTTGCCCCACCCTGTGTATTGTCATACACTTGTCCTGAATGTATCAAATTTGGACTCCCATCTATAGTATATGTAAATGCTCACATTCTCACATACTCATACTGGGTATTAAAAATATTTTAATCTTTGTCATCTCCTCTCATTCTAAACATTAAATTTTATATAACACCATACTAAGAGACAAAAATACTCTATACCTTGGTCATCATGTTCTCCTCTCCATATAGCACTTCCATTTGGAAATTTCGGTAAGTGTTATCTATATTGTTGATTTTATTTACTGCTAAGGTGATTCCTGGATTTTTGTCGATCATAACTTGGCCTAAAAGAAAAGATTAAAATTCATAACAAATGTTGCCTATTGAATTAAAAAAAAACTAAAACTGCATGAAATGGAAATGAAATGTATTTTCTTTTGTTTTATAGATAAAAACTGCACCTAATGTGTGTAAAGTGACATGCAATTCTAAAAATTCAACAGATTACTAAAAATTAACACCTAGCAGCCTCCAATATAAACACACAATAAATGTATGGGTACATTTTTAAGGGAACAGTTTTGAGGAGTTTGGGTCTACCTACTATTTTTCTATGCTTTTTGCTAAATCTCAAATGTACCAATACTACAATAACTAAAAAGGTAGATCATAGGGAATTTGTAAAGAATAGAAAAAAGAAATGTAAGGCCCGAGGCAACATCTCAGAAAACACCAGCCCTGTAGCCACTGGCCTCAAATCAAATGTTTGTTTTACTGTATATTTGAAATACATGCCTCCACTTTGGAAATATATACCAGTAAAATAATGTTTTCAAATAAAGAAAACAGATTCTTCAGTTTTAGCTAAATAAAATTTTCATTTAAATTGTTCTTTTTGTCAAATATTTGCTACAGCAGAAAAAGCTACAAAAATAATACATAAAATTCACCAGAAATGGTATATTGATACCCTTTAATCAAAGCCTACTTTTTTTGGTCAGGAGTTAAGAAATTTATAAGAATCTGCATTCTATCTCATTGCATAAGGAAAAATAATTTGATTTTTAAGTTAGTAAAAAGTACTCAATAATACAAATATGCTGAAATATAACCAGAATTTGTCCAGTTTCTCTCTGATAACTAGATACCTGATTTTAAATATGATCATATCAATAAACTCTAGTCAATCATTGTTCTTATCCTGTTCTGCTTCAGGTATCAGAACTCAATCATAGGAAAGCCTAGATTTCACATTTGCACCCAGTCATAATTATAAGGGTCTGCTTAAGAATTTATTATGCTATTATTATGCATTATCAGCCCTTTTCATTAGTAAAACAAAGGAAGTGCATCAGTAAAACAAAGGTAGCATATTTCTGAAATCCTACCCATGCAAAATACCAAGCACTATATTTTAAAGATGAAAATAATTCCCAGAAGTTCTGACTATTATTCTCCATTAAAATAATCTGGAGAATGCATGGGCATCAAATACTCATAAAAACGACAAGTGCAATTTTGATTAGTTTTTTACTCCTCTTTTATGCCAAAGAATAAAGGATCCAGGTTCAAATTTGGGGCTACAGAGGTACAACATACACAAGCATCATTTTTATTTTTTGAGAAGGAGGAGGGAGAGAAGGAGGGGATGGGAGGGAGGGAGGGAAGGAAGGGGAGGGAGGGGGCAAAGGGCCAGTGCTTCACGTGAAGCCAGCGGGTGTGGGAGCGCCAGTGGCCTGAACTGAACATGCACCGCTGGCCAGCCAGCCCCCCCCCACCCCCCCGCCCCCAGTTCCTGCCCCACTCCTGGCCCCTGTCTCCAGCTTCCCGTCCCACAAGCATCGTTTCTAAAAGACTAGGAGCACTAAAAACCAAAGTATGGTGCTGACATACAGAAGAGGCTCAATTAGTTGAATCCATGAAAGTATGAGTAAGTAGTGTTTTGCAATTGTGACTATAAAAAAACTCAATTTTATGAAACCTAGCATACAACATAGTCCTGAGGCCTACTAAAGCCTGGGTACCAAAGTGACGTGTTGCCAAAGAATTCTGCCAAAGCCAGTGATTTAAGTGTTATCTAAGCTTATGTACTGTGTACACAAAAGCTTGAACTGATATTTAAAGTTTGCTATGACTCTGGAATGGGTATTCCAAAATGGCCCTCAAAAGAGAATGTAGCTTAAGATCCAGCTGAAAATTAAGAAGATAAAATGGCTTGCTTCTGCAATTTGGCATTTAAAAAATAATTTATAAATTAGAACTTTGTAATTGATTTCTAGCACAGGAATATTATTAAGACATACCTACCAATTAAATGCTTGAAAGGTAGTTGATGATCTCGAAGGTTCAGGTGCGCAATATGTCCAACTCTGCTAAACCCTGAAGTCACATCTTGACCTTCAGGAAGCACAGCTCTCAGGATTTCTTCTGACTTAAAGTTTTCATAAGTTAGTTCCAAATTATATTTAGATATCTGTGGACTGACATTAAGCTGCTTTAAAATACTGAGTTCTGCTTCCTCAAAGGAATTATTAGTAAATATTTTATAGGGATCCAACATAATTAGTCTACTTTCTTCATCTTCTGGATCTTCAATCACACGTTTTATGCCCGGTCGCTGCAGTGCTGCCCTTTTAAGGGATCGCATCAATTTATTGACAATTTCTTTCCTCACTTTAAGCACCGGGATGGTGACTGTCTTGTTAAAAGCTGTTCTATCAAGTGTTGTCATTCCTCGAACTTCAGAGGGTGGTGAAAACAATTCTGAGTCTCTTTGACCTGTTTCTATTTCAGGCATGGTTGAGAATCTTTTTCTTTGATCCAGCAAGAAAATACCAGGTGCTTTGCTAAGTTTCTGTACCAGTGATGTCCAAGCTAATGGGATCAATGATTCTGATTTAGTTATTCTACAGCTTTCCACTTTCAGAAGTCTTAGGAATCCAAATGGCCTCCAGAAGATCCTAAAAAAGTATTCATTTAAAAACCATAAAGCTACAAACCAACTTACATGTTCACAATAGGTTTTGAGAATGAAAATCTAAATTCTGTTTTACATAACCTGCTAAATGCTATTAATTAAAACTTTTAGTGGTGTGTGAGTATACCTACCGTCTTTTCCAGGGCAGAATGACTTTTTTTTTTCCCAATTTTATTGATTTTTTTACAGAGAGGAAGAGAGAGGGATAGAGAGTTAGAAACAGATGAGAGAGAAACATCGAGCAGCTGCCTCCTGCACACCTCCTACTGGGGATGTGCCCGCAACCAAGGTACATGCCCTTGACCGGAATCGAACCTGGGACCCTTCAGTCCGCAGGCCAACGCTCTATCCACTGAGCCAAACCGGTCAGGGCTCACATTTTCATCTTATAAATGAGTAAACTAAAGCTCAGACATGGGTTAACTCACCCAGTTTTCTTGTTTGTAAATGGCTGAGCAAGGATTAAAACCCAGGTCTGATTTCAGTGCCTGTGTTATTAATATACTGCAATGTTACCTTTGATGCTTTATTGCCCCAAGTCCTGCCTATAGCAAGGTTTCGGTATTTGGAGGACAGGGTTCTTTACTGAGTGTTATATACACATGCCATTAAGAGTATCGGTTACTGTCCTGCGCCGAGTGGCTCAGTGGTTGAGTGCTGACCAATGAATCAGGAGGTCACAGCTGATTCCCAGTCAGGGCACATGCGGGCTCTATCCCCAGTGTAGGGCATGCCTGAGGTAACTGATCAGTGACTCATCATTGATGTTTCTATCTCTTTCTCCCTCTCCCTTCCTCTCTCTAAAATCATATATATATTTGCCTTCTTGAATACTAAAGAAGTAATTTTAAGAGGAACGGGTCCTGCCCCAACCAACCCTGTAAAGCAAATGTCAGACTTCACAGCCAGGGTTCAAATTGGGTCCATTAGTTAACCAGCTGTGTGGTCCTGGGTCAATTACTTAATAAGACTGGCTTCCCCTATATAAAATGTGGCTACAGGGTCTGTCAGAAAGCTTTTGAAAAGAATAAACCGTTCCTCACTACCCAGCACTCGAACCTGGGCTCAGCACCAGGGCTGATAATGGGTGACCTCGCGACGTTTAGGCGCCTGGGCAGCGCGGAGGACAGCAGCCCCGGGCAGGCAGGTACCGCAGGCGGAGCCTCGGCCCCTACGAACTAAAAAAGGCCCCACGGCGGCCACCTCCCCAAGGTCACCACCTAATTCGTGGTGTCGCTCCGCATCTGGCTCCGCGACTCAGGTCCCTCACCTCATGCTCTGGTGCAGCTCGGGAATGGGTCGCTGGTGGATGGGTTGGCTCTGGATGACGTCATCACTGCTCGCCGCCTTGGATAAACGTCATCAGATTGCGTCGATTCCCTCCTTTCTCCCGGGCCTTGTGGAGGGTACGGAAACCCGGAAGGACCGGGCCTAAAGCTCCGCCTCTGGCGCGAGGACTGGGGTAGTAGCTCGCAGATGGACCTGGTCGTTGGCCAGCGAGCATCATGGAGGCGCCCTGGGGAGTCATCAACGTCCAGCCGGGCTGGTACGTCTCTTCCCAGCAGCCCGAGGAGGCGGAGGCGCAGGCGGAAGAGTTGAGCCCGTTGCTAAGCAACGTAAGTTGGCTCGCTACCCTCTCGGCGCTGACTGCCACCCGGCTCCCCTGAAGTGCCTGCCAAATAAGACCGGGAAGAGAAGGGGGATGGCACGGAGAGAGGGGCGTGGGCCGTGGGGCCCAAAGCAGAGGTTCAGATTCGGTGGTGTGCACGAATGTGAGAGCACCCTAAGGTGCCCTAGGAAGAAAAGCTGACTTCAGGCGCAGGCAGGCGCAGGTGGAACGGGTCCAGCGGAATACCCGAGCGGAGGAGCGGCCCTGGGGTTAGGTGGCTCACTGCTGTTCTGAGATCTCGTTGTCAGCTTCCCGTTTCCTCCACCAGTCTTGTGAGACTTTTGCAAGGGTCACAAGATTTTTCTTTTCTTGACTGAGTCATTGGTGGCCTGTAAACATCTTAATACAGAGATCCTTGACTGTAAAGTAGTGGAGGTGGTCCGGTAATAAGTACATAACACTTTCCTGACCCTGAGACCTATGCAATGGGTACTCGGCTTTTTAACTCAAGTCCCTGGATTAACAGATTCCAGGACCTTGTTCCCAAATGCTATTTTGGGGGAGGGTATTTTCAGAAATATCCTCAAGAGCAAAATGAGTTGCTGATTCTACCCTCACTGCAAGGTCCAGTTGGGTGGACTTAATTCATTAAGTAATATAAAAATTAGCCGTAGCCGGTTTGGCTCACTGGATAGAACGTCAGCCTGCGGACTGAAGGAAGTGTCGCAGGTTAGATTAGGGTCAAGGGATGCTATCTTGGTTGGAGGCTCAATCCCTAACCCTGTTCAGGGTGCATGCGGGAGGCAACCAATCGATGTGTCTCTGGTGTTTCTCTCTTCCACTCTCTCTCTAAAAAAAAAAAAAAAATCAATGGAAAATATCTTCGTGTGAGGATTAACAACAACAACAACAACAAAAACACACCAGAAAAACCAAAAACTTAGTGTTGCCCTACTAGCAACTGGGGAGCAACAGTTGTGTACAGCAGCCTCAAGATGACTCAGGAATTCTTCAGTAATCAGGAGCTGAGGCCATCAGCCTGCTCTCCCTCCCCACTCCATTCCAATCGCATCTTAATCTTTTGCAATCACAGATTAATCATGGCTCTTCCTGAAGCCTACCTGGCTTCTGTAATGGTGGAGATGATTTTCCTAGGAAACTAGATTCGTGGAGCTGCTAGTGGGAGGTGAGAAGGGAAGGAAAGGAGAGCAGCTAGTCCTGACTGAGCAGCTAGAGTGTCACACAATGCTTGTGGTCCTGCAAATAACCTGTCAATCATTTCTTGATGAAACTTGAATTCACCATGCAAACACTTAACACTATTAAATTTGTGTGCTTCCAGGAACTTCACAGACGAGGATCCCCAGGGGTTTCATATGGTTTCTCAGTGTTTAATTTGATGAATGCCATCATGGGAAGTGGCATCCTTGGCTTAGCTTATGTTATGGCTCATACTGGTATCCTTGGATTTAGGTGAGTTTTTTCTTATTTTACCATTACTCCCCCCCCCCCCCCTTCCTCCCTTCTCCATTTTGATAATACAGTAAGACAAATGAGACTCCAGAAGCTGGTGTTATCCAATTTCTAATTAAGTTATTTCTGGGATTTTAGCATTTTTTTTTTTTTATTGTTGCTAGTCTGTAGCTTGGAGGAATGCTATATAATTTGCATTTTTTAAATCCAAAAGTGTGGCTAATTTTAAAAAATGGGAGACTTGATCTACACTAGTTTATGACCTTAAGAAGTGACTTATTTGTTGTGTCAAGTTGGCCAAAGTGAATCAAAATTTATCAGCCTTGCAGATTACTTATAAATAGCAATTTTGTGAGTGTAAGTAAAGCACATAATCTTTTCATTGCTGTCCTCCAGCTGTTAAGTAGTCTTTTTCCTTTCCAAGGCCCGATGTGGTCTGTGCCTATTTCTTTTCATCTCTCAAGACTCTGCTCATACACCAGTTTGCCCAAAATAAAAGACATTCCTAGCTTTTCTGTGCTCCCATAGTACTTTGTATATTCATTTTGTTATTATCGTTTAATATAATGATTTCTTTACAAATTAGTTTCCCCACTAAACTCTGAAATCCTTTAGAACTGAACCTTATCTTTAGCATCTAGCACCATGGTTAGTAGAATGAACATACTTGTTTAGTCAGTAGAAAAAGATCTATTTTACTAGTAAATTTAAAATATACAGAGTGTCATTTAGGTGTTTTAAATTATTTTTTATTTCATTTTTATTTTTCAAATAATAAGAGAAAGTTTATTTAGCCCAGCCAGTGTAGCTCAGTGTTTGAGCGTTGACCTATGAACCAGGAGGTCATGGTTCGATTCCTGGTTGGGGCACGTGCCCAGTGTAGGCGTGCAGGAGGTGGCTGATCAATGATTCTCTCTCATCATTGATGTTTCTATCCCTCTCTCCCTCTCCCTTCCTCTCTGAAATCAATAAAAAATATATATATTTTTTGTTTAAAAAAAAAGAAAGTTACAGAGGAAGAAGCAGTGAGCCAGCTGGGCTGTGTAGGCTCAGGAAACAAGTTACAGAGACAAAAGATGGCCCCTTGTAGCTTAGGAGAGAGAAAGGCAAAGGTAATGCACCTGGGAAAAGAAGAGGGGAAGAAAACCCCTCCTCCCCCGAGTGTTCCCTAGGTTATTTTTATTTTGAATTTCTTGATAAGCAAACTAACTTTTAAGTAACTCAACTTGTTTTTATTATGGGACGTGTTCATCGCAAACTTCATAACTTTAAAACTTCAAAACTATAGGGTATCCCAAAAATATATATATACATATATTTCTTGATAGCTCAATTGATGTTTCTTTCTTGTCAGACTTAACCCATTGGCATTAATTATTCAAAGTGTGTATACATTTTTGGGGGGACACCCTGTATATGTGACACCTTAGGCAAGACATAATCATGGAACTTAATTTTTGTTGTTGTTAATCCTCATCCAAGGGTATTTTTTTTCATTTTTTGTTTTGTTTTGTTTTGTTTTGTTTTTAGAAAGAGAGGGAGGGAGGGAAAGAGAGAGAGAGAGAAGAGAGAAAGAGAGAGAGAGAGAGAGAGAGAATGAGAATGAAAGAGAGAGAGAGAGAAACATCGATGTGAGAAAGACACATCAACTGTTTGCCTTCCGCATGTGCCCTGACCAGGGCCAGGGATCAAACTTGCAACCCTTCGATGTGTGTGCCAATATTTTAACCATTGGGTACGCTGTCCAGGGCAGGTTTTATTTTTGGTTCCCTTTGAAAATTCATGTTTTATAATTCATGTTTTATACATGCAGACATATACCACTGAATGTGTGCTCACTGAATTATATCATACATCACATTTCCCATTTGATGACAACAAACTGTTATTTTTTGAGTTCTCTGATGTTAAATTACTGACAAGTGTACTTTAACCTCTCAGTTTTGCTACTTATTAACAAGTGTTTAGTGGATCACAAAGACAGAATGTCTTTAACTCTGGGGCACTCCACTGGAGACAGCTCTGTAGAACTTATGTATCCTGTCAGTATCATCCAGAGAATAAGTAGGGGAGTATACATGTTGTTGTTTTTCACATTGTTTGTGACAGGACCCCAATTGCTATATTGTTTGTACATTTTTCAAATTGTGTTATTAGAAGTGTGTTAACTGCATTTTGTGGGGTGGGAAGGTTGGTTTGCTGAGTGTGTGTGTGTGTGTGTGTGTGTGTGTGTGTGTGTGTGTAATAGATGGTAGGAATTTCAGTCTTAATTCAACATAATAAAGATATGATAGGGTGGTACACATCATTCAGAGGGGAGGGATGGAGGGAAATAGAAAGGAGAGGACAATGAGATTTCACAACTAAAACTTTTGTTTCAACTTAAAATAGGAAAAATAGTCATAAAAGGGAATATTACAAGATTATTGAGTGGCTGAACCATCAGTCAGTAGACAAGAGTGCTAAAATAGGAAATTAGTTTTTACTTTAAATAAAGCTTGTTTCTTTCTGATTTTTTTTTTTAGTTTAAAAGCAGTATATTTTCACTTAAATAAAATCTGGTAAATACAGAAAAGTATCTTTTTACTTTCTTTAGTGACCATAATCCAACTACTCAAAGATAGTCTCTATGAGACTTTAAAAAAAATTATTTTTGTAAGAGATATGGTAAAAAACCTTTTCTTGTACCCTTTTGTATTTTAGTTTTTTGCTGCTGATAGTTGCTCTTCTGGCTTCTTTCTCAGTTCATCTCCTGCTTAGTATGTGTATGCAGACAGGTGAGTAAAAACATTATGCTGATTCATTTGATGAAGCAGCCCCTAGAGATTGTATTCACGTATAAGATTGGATATTTCACATCTAATTTCCACTGGGCATACATTATTACCAGGTAGTGTGGTTGAAATGGAGAATTTCAAAAGGCCAGGATATATAGAGGCAATTCTGTTGGGCAATATCTAAGGACAGGATAGGAGGAGGAAACTAGCATTCTTACCTGCCTTTCTCCACAGCACATCATAGTTTTCTGGGATAGAGTACATTGGGGGAAGGACCACAAATGAGTTCAAAGGATCTACACCTCATGCTAATGGGGAAGCAATAGACAGGGCTTCATTCTGATCACATTTCTAGGGTGATCATTTCCTCAAGGAGCACACCTCCCACACCTTTCAGATCTACTACTGCCTTCCCTGCCTCCTCTCTGTCTGCCAGAATTAAGATTGTAGGAGAAAAGGTCACTAAGCTTTGGATTTATTTAAATGGTTTGTATTTTTACTTACAGTCTAGAATAAGGTAGTTTTTATAAGTGACAGTTGCATATGCAATTAATACACTATGTTTATGTGTGTTTTTTTCCATTTTGAGAACTTTATCATGCAATTCAGTCGTGTATTGAATAAGTTCTTTTAAATTGTAATAAAAATACAGTAAATGAATTACAGAACTGCTTTTATAAGGTTTTCCTTTTGGCATTAACAGATATTCTATGTTCATCAACCCTGGTCTTTTTATCTGTCTAGTCTCTTTGTCTTTGGATTACGTCGATTATGATGCCAAAATCATGAGTTTAATATCTATGTGGGTGAGTTTACTTTGTTCTAGCTGGTCTTACAGTTTTCAGATTTTAAGAAGCATAAGAGATACATAAAATAAATAAAAATGAAATTATTCTGGCTTTAATATGTGAGAACTACTCAAAGGTATTTCGTGAGAAGTTTAAGACTCTTTAGAACACAGTTCTAAATCCATAGCTCTAGTCGATTTTCCTAAAATCTGTCTATGCCTCAGACACACCTGCAGATCTTTGTATAACAGACATTTCTAAGAATCTGAGGTGGGATTCAGAAATACATTTTTAAGAAGTTCTCTAAGTAATTCAAGTGGAAAACTGATTTAGGATCCAGGTTCATAGCGATAACTGTGCCAATGCCTTTGGCCATACAACCTACAGTGTACGCCCTGCTTGCAAAGGGGTTGGGCAAAAGTACAGACAGATAAAAAGGCTAGGAAACCATGCAAAGGTTAACCTCATAGTAACAAGTTGTTCATAACAGCATCTCACATTCAGGAATAATAGCGTTAAAAGAAGTATATTTGTAAATCCTCCTGCAACCTGACTAGAATTTTTATGACGTATTTTGAAATTGTTATTCTTTTTCTGAAAAACTTATTTTTACTTAATTGTGGTAGGTACCTAATACCTTCATATTTTATTATGGATTCTACTAAAAGATGAATACCTTTAAAAATATTTTTATTGATTTCAGAGAGGAAGGGAGAGGGAGAGAGATAGAAACATCAATGATGAAAGAGAATCATTGATTGGCTGCCTCCTGTCCACCCCCTACTGGGGATCGAGCCTGCAACCCAGGCATGTGCCCTGACTGGGAATCGAACCGAGACCTCCTGGTTCATAGGTTGACGCTCAACGACTGAGCCACACCAGCTGGGCAAAGATGAATATCTTAATCAACTATGTGACAATTACGTTTTCACTAACTAAAATTTTTTTGTTTTATTAATCTCACTTACTTGGGAGTAATATTCAGTTTATGACGATTTCCAAGTAAGGCTAAATATGCTGTTCTCCTTCAGTTCATCTATGTTTAACTTTAAAATTTCAATACTGTTCTTTTCTGTAACTTTGGGGCATATAAAGTGAAAACCTCTGTTTTTTTTTCTTTTTCTTTGATTTTTTTTGTAGCTTTCTTGGTCTGTGAACTAACTTCCTGGTTCTTCATATACACTGATGCACCTTGCACCTGTCTTCTGTTGATTGAATTCCTTCAGTCATTGTAAAATTCTCTGTGGAGGTAGGCTTTAAAAATATATACATATATACTAGAGAATAACAAATAAATTTTAATAAATTTTCTCCTCAGTTTACTGAACTACTATAAAGGAGTATTGTGCTTAGATAGAACTCATTGGTCAGAGAAAGCATTATGATAAGTCTTTACAAAATAACTTCTTTATTTATTTGCATGGAGGTAAAAGGTGAAGAGAAATTTTTATCTTTACAAAGGTAAAGGCCTCCTTCATATGAAATTCTGCTATTTTAGGTTTTATATAAGGTTTGGGTTCCATCAAGACTTTTCTTGGGAGCTAAGGTAGCAGCATATAAGGCACTTTAATCACTTTAGCATTAGTTTGTCATCTATAAAATGGTAATGATAAAACTTTCCTCTTGGGATTGTTGTGAGAATGAAATAAAATGATGTATATAAAATGCCAAGTCCTTGGTAAATACTGACTTTTATTATTATGAGTTCTTATTGGAGCAGAACCCTTAAGGATTTTTAACTGGGCTGTTTGAGAAATAGTTGGCTTATTGCGATTCTTTGGAAAATTTCTATGCTCTGGGAATAAACTCATAGTCCCCCCTCTTCTGGCTTCCATATCCTTATCACCAGGAGGGAATGAGAGTTTTAGAACTCTGCATGTCAAATCCCTACTCCCTAGTCCTCAATCCCCACTACTCACTTAATTGTTACCATTATTTGCCTTGACATCATTTGGATTAATTGCATTATACCATTTATCTCAATTTATAATTAGTCACTACAAGAATCCTAGGTTAGCCTGGCCGATGTGGCTCAGTGGTTGAGCATCAACCCATGAACCAGGAGGTCATGGTTCGATTCCCGGTCAGGGTTTGATTCCTGGTCAGGGCACATGCCCGGTTTGCTGCTCTATGCCCAGTAGGGGACGTGCAGAAGGCAGCTGATTGATAATTCTCTCTTCCTCTCCCTTCCTCTCTCTGAATCAATAAAAACACATTTTTTTTTAAAAAAAGAATCCTAGTTTATCCTTCATTTCCCAGACTCATCCCATATGGCTCTATTAACCATATTCTAACCTCATCTCCCACTCCTCCCAAACTCCTGAAACCCTTCCACTTTGCTCTCTAGAATTCATGGTCAGTCAGCAGCAAAACTGTGTCCTCAGTTTTTCTCTAAACATTTCCTTCACTTTCTTACTCTGAGAGGACCTTAGTCTTTTCTGAGGACACTGTAGTGCTCTCAGGTAGCCTCTCTTTTCTCTCCCATGTCTCTCAAACTAGTCTGGAGATGACCTTCAAAAATCTTGGGGAAAATGATTTCATTATAGAATTCTGTACCCAGCCAAATTATCATTTAAATGTGATGATAGAATAATGACATTTTTTTGTACATGCAAGGACTAAAATATTACCACACATCCTTACTTGGTGAGAAATGAAAGATGCCATTTACCAAAGTTAGGGAACAAGGAATATAGCACAGGAGAGAAGTAAAAGTAATTTCCAGGACAATAATTGAACAGCACATCTAAGAGCCACCTCCAGAGGGGAGTAGTCCTTTTTACATAGGCATAGTCAGCCCTCCAGGCTTGCCCTCAGGATGGGTTCAGGATAGAAACCCTTTTCTTTTTCTTCTTCCTGAAGGGAATGCCTTTCTCATTTATCTTTCTAGCTCCAATTTGCGCTAACAGTACCTGAGTAAGTTATCTTCAGGCCTGACCATTTCATAGGAGTAAGAATCAAATAGTGGGAGATAGATATAAGGTATCAAGGGGAATAAAAGAAATAAGCAGGCTAAGCAATGTGCGAGTTAGAATTGAGAGGAGCTGAAGTTTGAATGTGGAAAGTAATGGAGAAAGAGATGTCTAAGGATATCTCTCAGATTTCTGGCATGGGCCACTGGGTCATTTATAGTATCATTAATGAAGATAAGAACTCAGCAGGAGGTGTTGGTTCAAAATAAAAATGAATTCCATTTTGGATATGTGGACTTTGAAGTATATCTAGATGGACAGGTCCTAGAACATAAGCCCAGAATAGAGGTTAATTTATTCATTCAATACTCTTATCTACAGAGATAAATAAGACTCACTTCTCTGTAAAAGCTTATCCTATATAACAAAAGGCTAATATGCAAGTAGACTGAACGGCGGAACAACTGGAACAACCGAACAATCGGTTGCTATGACATGCGCTGACCACCAGGGGGCGTGTGTGGAACATGGCGGGCGTTGGCTGTGGCGGGATGGTGGAGCAGGTGATCGAGGGTGCCAGACCAAGGCAGGGCACCAGTCGCTGTCATCAGGGCGAGCCTCTGGTGGTTACAGAAAATTCTTTGCTCTTGCGTGCCGTGGTCCTGCCCACCACTCGCATCCATTGCCAGTGACAGCCCTGCTCTCACCTGCAGCTTGTGCCACTTGCTGCCAGTGCCCGATGCCAGTCCCTATCATTCGATGCCATTAGCAGATGCGAGCGATGGCTGCTGGCCCTGATCACCCCTGAGGGCTTCTCCACCTCCGCCTGCTCCTGAGGGGTGATTGGGGCAGCAGCCACTGCTTGTACCCACTGATGGCGCTATCCCCAATCGCTCCGCACCGTCAGTGGGTGTGAGCGGGGCCGGCGCCATCAGTGTGTGGGAGTGGCAGCAGTGGTGGGAGTGGGGCTGCCAGCAGACAGAGGGCTGCCAGCAGACAGGGGTCATGGCGGGAGGGGCCAGGCGGGGTCATGGAGGATGGGTCGAGACCCGCCCTGTGCCTACCGCAGCCTCGCGGCCCACAGTTTCTTTCAAGGTGCACGAATTCGTGCACTGGGCCCCTACTCTATAATAATAAAAGTGTAATATGCTAATTAGACCGGACATCCTTCCAGACAAAGCCAGGGCTGCGAGGGCCAACGCAAGCTGCCGCGGCTGTGAGGGCCGAGCCCCTTGCACAAATTTCGTGCATCGGGCCTCTAGTAGTCTAATAATAGGGGAGACAAATGCTTATAGTCTAATAATAGGGAAACAAATAATTTATAATGTAGTATAATAAATGTAACAATTCAAATATGTGCAAGGTGCAGTGATAACTCAGAGGGGGAGTGATCTGCCTTGTCTGAGGTGGGGAGTGAGGGTTAGTATATATTACTGGAGGACTGAGCTAAAAAGGAATTTGACTAGCAGACAAGGCAAGAGAGAATACAAAGGTACAAAGGCATATACTGCATATTTTACTTAAGGTACAAAAAATAGCTTATTATTCATGCATAAAGTACATAGAAGAAAATGAAACTGAAGAGACAGGCAAGTGTCAGATCCTAAAGAATTTGGAGTTGTTGTTGAGGCAGTGAGAAGGCACTGAGGTGTTTGAAAAGGGTCAAGTTAGCCCTGCTGGTGTGGCTCAGTGGTTGAGTGTTGACCTATGAACCAAGAGGTCATGGTTTGATTCCTGGTCGGGACACATGCCTGGGTTGTGGGCTTGATCCCCAGTGTGGGGCATGTAGGAGGCAGCCAATCAATGATTCTCTCTCATCATTGATATTTCTATTTCTCCCTCTCCCTTCCTCTCTGAAATCAATAAAAATATATAAATTTAAAAAAGAGTCAAAGAATAAAATGATCCCTTATGCTCTGGATATGGTTTTTTTTACTTACCCCCTCTAGAACAGTAATTCTCAATACCATCCATTACACTCACCCTCCCTTTTATATATAAAAAAATTCTAGATGCTCCCTTTACTATCTGAAATGAAATTCCTAGAGGTACTATGATCTACCTGTGATGGGCTGCATAATGGTTCCCCCCCCCTCCCCTCGCCCCAAATATATCCATATCCTAATCCTTGGAACCTGTGAATGTTAATTTAAATGGCCAAAAGGGACTTTGCAGGTGTGATTAAGTAAGAATATTGAGGTGGTGGACTCTAAATGTGCCATGGAGGGAGACCGCAGACAGAAGAGAAGAAGGCATTGTGACCCCAGAGGCAGAGATATGGCCATAAATCAAGGCAGGCTGGCAGTCACCGGAACCTGGAGAAGGCAAGGAATGGGTTCTCCCTGGAGCCTCTGAGGGACCGTCGCCCTGTTGACACCTTGATTTTGACCCACTGAAACTGGGCCTACAGAACTGTTAATTAATTTCTCTTGTTTTAGGCCACCAAGTTTGTGACAATATGTTCCAGCAGTCCTGGGAAACTAAATACTACTTATACTTAAATAATATTGTACAGTAGAATAAAGGAGACCCAAAACCAAAGTAAATGCTGTTGGTTATATGATTTTCCTAAATGGTGAACAATTTTTGACAAAGTTCCAAACAAAACAAAATATACATTTACATGGTAGTTACATTCCTTGGAAATTTAGTGTATATTTAAACAACCATTGTTTTCTTAGCATCTACCAAACCGTGCTTGACACACAGAGGGTATTTAATAAAAGCTGGATGCATGGGCTATGAATGGATGGATGTATTAGAGCTACAGAGAGATTCTGTTTTAAAAGTTCCAAAATAAATAAATAAAACTTCCAAAATCAACACGCAAGGCAAAAATTGTGTATAGTCAAAATTACCTTTGAAAATTTCTTATATAGGCCCTGGCTGGTTGCTCAGTGGTTAGAGCTTTGGCCTGAAGACCAAAGGGTCTCAAGTTCGATTCCTGGTCAAGGGCATGTACCTTGGTTGCAGGTTCCACAGCCCCAGTAAGAGCTGGTATAGAAGGCAACCAATTGATCTGTCTCACATTGATGTTTTTCTCGCTCTCTTTCCCCCTCCTACTTCCCTTCTACTCTCTTTAGAAATCAATGGAAAATATATCCTCGGGTGAGGATTAAAATTTTTTTTTCCTGTATAGTTTATAAAATAGTGTTCAACATTTACATGACCTGATGGATGTCACTAACATACCATTTCTCAATAAAGCTGAGAGACTTTTTTTTTTTTTTTGTCAAGCCTTGGTCTGGGCACCATAAAAAGGATATGGATTGCTTCAGGGTCATGATGAATCTCATTCAGCCCTGCAAGATGCTCTCACGGAGAGCACACAAGAACGGAACTGATCAAAAGAATATAGAATCCCTTTTACATCTCAGTGTGCAATGTGAGCGCTTTTCATCGCTTTTTCTTCTTGTCATTAGTGAGCATGGTTCAGTAGACCCACAATTAATTAAGTGGGCTGATTATGTGACTCCATCTTCAGTGGATTGGTGTTCTTGTCACATCCTTTTGCTAATGAATAGTTCTCAGCTGAGCTTGATTTTTCTCTTCCAAGTGCATTTGGCAACCTAGACACATTTCTGGTTGTCACAGGTCCACTGGCAGCTAGAGGGTAAAGGCCAAGGATGCTGCTGACCATCCTACAACGCACAGGGCAGCCCTGCACTACAAAGAACGATCCAATCCAAACTGTTAGTAGTGGCAAGGCTGAGAAACCCTGGGCTAGATTATGTGTGTGCTTTGCTCATGTAGTGACTCCTTTATATTGTTGGCCTTGACATTAAGGAAGTGCTTCCTCTAGCAGAAATTGAACATGATGTTATTGGACTAGAGGGAAAGGGTGCGTGTGAATCTCTGTAGGTTAAACATATTTTTAAATTAACCTGCTATTTTATTTTAATCAAAAGTAATCTCTAGTCACACACGTGTGCATGAATGTGTGTGTGTGTGTGTGTGCACTTGTGCAGGAGGGTGTGGAGCATTTCCCGTCTATTCTCTCACTTTTAGTCTCATTTCCCAGAGCTAGCAACATATAAAGTTTTTGTTTTAATTCTTTCGGTGTTACCTTCCTAAGTCTAAATAATATTCTTCTACTTTTGTTTATTGATTTAACAGATTATCTGTTGACACTTCATTACTAAAGGTCAGGATTTAGCTTGGGTATACTAATTCTCCTTTCCCCTTTCTAATTTTCATTCGTTTGTATTTAATTTCACTGATTATTTTATAATTCTAAATAATACAATTAAACCTTTATTTTTCTTCCATGTTCTTGAGCTAGTACCTCTCGACACTCTGCTATATGTGGTTATGAGTGCTCCGATCATTTCTTTCACCTGTCTTCCTATTTTCCACAATCTTTGTGCTGTACTCTTACACTGACAAGGTCTCTGTTCTGTAATCATATGTAAGTTGTTCTTGTTTTATCTATAAGTTGAGTCTGAAAGTTGAAAACTAATGGATAGTATTTATAGGATATGATTATATAAATATTGTTCACTTCAGAGCCAAGCAGTAGATTGGGATCCCAGAACTCCTTTTGTATGAGATATCACGGCCTCTGTGCCATTTGAAAGGAGAATATTCCTAGTAGTCCAGTGTTCTTTTTCTTTTTTCTACATCGAGTTCTCTAAAATATGGCACATTTAGTTGATAAAGTGACATTTAAGTACCTATTAAGAAAGATGAAAAGTGGCAATATAATTGCAAAATAGACATTCAATAAATGAATGACCTGCATGACACTTTTGGGGAGAAAAAAGGGGAGAGGAAAATGATGGAAAACACAAGAAAGAAAAAAATTTTGAAAAAATAAGAGTGCATTCCAAATGGCCAACTTTCTGAGAGTTGAACTGTATTTGAATAACTCATGCCCCTCAGTCCAGATCCAAAGATAATATTGCTGCTGCTGAAGCTTGGGCTTTGTACTGTAACCACAGTTTATTAATTGTCCTGTTTCATTGAGGGGAAAATGCAAAGCAGACAGAACACTGGAGTAACTAGCTGGAAATATTCCACTACTTCATGGGAAGCAGCTTTCCAAACGATTCCTGTGGAGGCCAAAGTCTTGGTCTAGCCAAAATAGCACTAAAGTGTACCTTGATGGTACATTACAGAAGAAATTTCCCCCCAATTTACTTCATTAGGATTTACAGCCTTTCTGCCGCCTCAAAAGCATAACATTGATTTCTTAAATATAAAAAAATTATTTCCTAAAATAGATCGCTATGACTGCTTTCAGTAATTTATTTAAGGGGAATTGTGCCAAGTATTGCTTATATGAATTCCTGTAAAAGACTGAATTCATTTCATAATTTTCATAATTAATGTTATTCCTATTCTGTAGGAATGTACTATTAATGTGATTGGTCATCACCACATCTTATTCTGATATTTCTCAAAACATCTTTCACTTTAAGATATTAAAACGTTGATCATGTGAAGGAGCAGCAAAAGTATCCCTTATTAGTAGACAAATTGATCCTTAAATTACTAAACACCAGAGAAATTAAAAACTGCAGCTTAAATAAGCCCTATCAGATATTTGATGGAGGAAACAGTACTGTTCAAGTGATACTGTTTTTAAAAGTAAAGTTTTACCACTCCGCTATACTCATTACAGAATATTTGAATCCCCCCCTAAAAAAAGGAAGACAAAGAAAACCACACACTTGTTTGTTTATGATTTATTCCACTCTTTTTGTGTTTTGCTTTATAAATCATATTCGAATCCTATTTCTTTACTTTATATTGACATTTTTTATGTTATTATAAACATAGTTTTTAATAGCTACATATTATTTAATTAGATATACCTATCATAATTTACTTAACTACTTTACCATTGTTTAGCACTTAAGTAGTTTTTTATTGTCAATATAAATAATGCACGACGAGCATCGTTGCATATAATGATTTCTCTGGTTTTTGTTTTGTTCCCTCAGATGCAAGCTCCTAGTGGTCAAATGTTATAAATATTTTAAAGGCTCCTTGTTCAAATTGAAGTCCAAAAGTCAGTACCAATTTATACTGTTTATCCAGCATCTTAAGTGTCCAAATGACAGAATTTTAAAAGTATTTCACTGGTGTTGATTTGATTTATACTGGTATGTTGAGATGATTCAGAAAACCATTAAAAAGTGAATATGTAGAGATAAAGCATTTGACTGATTGTACATATTTAGTTCAGCCTCAATGTTAAACCAGAAGCCATTGTTCATATTCATGATGTCTCAGGTGTGGAAAAGGGCTTCTGATTTTTGCAACATAGAAGTATGATGCCAGTGACAGAACTGAATGACTAGCCAGACATGCTGACTTGAAAGATAGAGTTAGGATTTGAACATTGTACTCACTCTCCACTTTATAGTCTCAGCCCTTTTCACTGTAAATTTGGGAGTGTGCTGCATTTAGGGATATTTCCATAAAACTAGAAAATAAGAGAGAGAAATTTGAGATTGCTAAAATGTATGCCACTATTGTCAGAAGTTGCAATTACAGCTGTCTTATTATGCTGTTGTTTTGATTATATTTTCTGCAATAATAAAGGTTGTGTTCTAATTAAAAAATTAAGAATAAACCTTTACTTTGCTTAAATTTTGGTAGCTGAAATACAAGTTCCTTTGGAATTTTTTAATATGATTTTTGCTTTTGGGAAAGTTATTTGCTTTTTATGTTTATTAAATATATAATCTATACTTATTTATGCTGTTTAAAAATAAACCCTAGTTAAACTTTTTGATGAGTATTAGCTTTTTTAAAAATATGTTTTTATTGCTTTCAGAGAGAGAAAGGGAGAGGGAGAGACAGAGACATCCATGAGAGAGAAACATTGCATGCCTCCTGCTGGGTATCCAGCCTGCAACGGACTGGGAATCGAACCCCGGACCTCCTGGTGTATGGGTCAGTGCTCAACTACTGAGCCACAGGCTGGGCACAATGAGTATTATCTTGATAACATACTCACCAACTGAGAAACTGATGCAAAATAGGTTATCTTAAAAGCAAGTTATTTGAACAAGACAGAAATAGACTCATAGATACAAATAACAAACTGGTGGTTGCCAGAGGAGTGGAGAATGGCAGGGTGGGTGAAACAGGTGAAGGAGAATAAGAGGTAGAAACTTCAGTTATAAAATAAATAAGTTATGGGGATGTAACATACAGCAAGAGAAATGTTGACAATAATATTGTAATAACTTTATATGGTGAAAGATGGTAACTAGACATACTTTGGTGATTATTTTGTAATGTACAAAAATAGCAAATTTTTGTATGCCTGAAACTAATATAATAGTGGATGTCAACAATAATTCAATAAAAATAAATTGCATTAAATATAAAAATAAAACTAAGTTATTTGATATTACACTGAAAATTCTTCTTGCTTAAAATTCTTGGAAGGAAAGTTTTTGTTAAGAAAGACTATATTTAATCTATATATAGCTTGAGGGGATATATGAAAACTTGCTTTAAGAAATGATGAGCCATATCTCTGACTCAATAGGAGATGTGTGTTCCTATACCAAACCTTGGGATTTGCTAGTGTGCTTCTTTTTAGTATAAGAAGTATGAGGTTAAGCACTTGTCCACACTATAGGATTATACAAATGTTTTTACTTTTCTTATTTTTACCAGTAGTGTCACTAGTTAGAGCATGAAGCTATATGGGTTGAGGAAAAATGTAGCGCTTTTATGAGCCATTGAATTTTCATCTGTGCCCACATTTTTAGGACATATGAAATGAGAATGTAATTTTATACTCTTTTATGATGAAAAAAGAAAATGTATGCCCTACTAATTGTGGAATAAGGGTATTTTTTCTATCATGAACACAGTGTCATTATCCTAGGTAGCTGGAAAAGTAAATGTTTCTGAAAGTATGATACAACTTTCGTACTTTAACTTTATTTACATATGCAGTTTTCAGAAACTTGCCAACAAAAACTTACATTTGGACAGTGCAGTAGGCAAGTACTGTTTAGTGAGAAATGGTTTGTTCTTGAGTAATTATTCCATATGGATTAATGCAGCCTGGGTGGTGGTTAGAGAACCTTGGGGTTTGCTAAGCTCTACTTCTTCTCAGAGGACTCTATCCTAGCAGACCATAAGTCTTCAAAAGTGTCCCAAAAAGTGGTTACTTCTACTTTAAATTTAGTGTGACCATCCAATAGCTATAAGGTAGTAGTGGAATAACTTTCTTCCCTTTAAGACTTGGCACACAAAGAGTTTTGTGTAAAAATGAAAATTACAATTTCTCTTAACAGCTGTGACATCTTATGAAGATCTTGGACTCTTTGCATTTGGATTATGTGGAAAGGTAATTTTTTTTTCTCCTTGCTATTTCCAAAATTCAGAGAGGCATATTTTCCTTCTGTTTCCAGTTAGAAAAGACAAGTATATATCAGGGGAAGACATTAGAGAAATAAAAGGAAATTAAAGTAAAGACAAAATGATGGGAACAGGAAGTGAAAGAGAAGAAATCTCTATATGCCCTTCCTAAAAATGAATCAATAAACTTAATTCAACACTTAAATCTTTTAGTACTTTTCACCCTAATGAAGGAGAGCAATGACTTGGATAATTTTAAAATAGTAGCAGTGGTCTATTTTAAGTTTTCCTTATTAATTTTTATTATATTTTCTGAGTATATACCCATAAAGACAGGAGAAGAAGCATAGGATTAAAATTATATGATGACTAGCCCTAACCAGTTTGGTTCAGTGGATAGAGCGTCAACCTGTGGACTGAAGGGTCCTGGGTTCGAGGGTCAAGGGCACATGCCCGGGTTGCGGGCTCGATCCCCAGTAGGGGGGGTGCAGGAGGCAGTGGTCAATGATTCTCATCATGGATGTTTCTATCTCTCCCTCTTCTTTCCTCTCTAAAATCATTAAAATATATATTTAAAAAAATTATACTATGACTGTATACAAAATGGCTAATTAGAAGATCATATTATTTAAGAGCTTAACAGTGCTGAAAGATTTTGTGGCTATCTCCTCATTTATAGGTGAGGAAATAAAGGCCCAGAGAAATAGAGAGGCCTATTTGTCCACAGTTACTTAAAGGACTCGACTCTGCTTTTTCCTCCTCAGAATAAGAGAACTAACAGCAATATTTGTGATAGGCATACCAAACTACTTTAACAGGTAGGGGAAACACTGTCTTCTTCCGCAGGTGATCAGGAGGTAAATATTGTTAGTGCCATAGTACTCTTTTTTTAATTTCACAAGAGTTATCATACTTCTAAAACCTATTTTCATATTGGTTCCAAATGGGTCTTTTTATTTGTAAATCTGTTTTTTATGGTTTTGCGTGTTTATTTTGTTTTTAATCTAAAAGAATACTATATTTTTAGATGGCTGAACTAATTTCTAAGAAGCAAGTCTGGAAGGAAAAAGATCGATGTAATAGGGAGAACACCTTTATTTACATTCAGATTTACTTGGTTGTTAAAGTACTAAAGGGATAAAGTACAAAAGTGCAAAATGGAGAATACAGTAATTACTTAGTACCTGAGGGTAAAGGGTTTTGTTAATACCCTAGTAACAGTTTCTCTTTCCTAAAGTTCAGAATGTTTGGCAGAATCATGATCAGTTTCCTGCATTCAGTTTAAGCAAGGAAGAAGAAAAGGTTACTTACATAAGAAAACTCTCCAATAAATTGAATATGTTCTATAACATGACTCTAAGTATCATCAGTGTTATTTCCCAATGAGCAGCATGAATTGTTGAGTCCCCTTTCCTAGAACTCTAGAATATTTGCATTATCGTTTTAATGTATGCACCTGGTACTTAGTAGGCAGGTATATAGATAGAGGGCACTCCAAATAAGGAGTTGTTTGTCTGCCTTTTAAATATTTCCTGTTCATTTTCACAATTGGGTTGAAACTTTCCTATTACCTTCTTTCCAGATATAATATGGATAGTGATGTTATATATGATAGGATAACATTGTTCTAAGAATTAAAGAATATTTTATAAATGTTTTTTGAAATTTTTAAGGAAGATTTTTTTAATTGTCTCTAAGTTGATTTATTTATTAACCAAACAAATGTCTTGAGCAAATACCATATGTCATGCACTGTGGTAGATAAGAAGATAGATAGGTAGGTAGATAGATAGATACATAGATAGATAGATAGATAGATAGATAGATAGGCTTTCTAGATCTTAAATGCTAAAAAAAGAAAACAAGGGAAAAAATAATCACCAATAAGTTGATATTATTACTTTTTGCATGATATTAATAGAAAAGAAATTTCATTATTATATATGACTGAAAAGAAATCCAGTTATTATGTATGACTGATGAAAGGTAGTGTTAAAAAAAAAAAGTTCAAAATAGTCTTTTCACAAATAACTGAATTTTGGAACTAATTTTTAAATGGGTTGATATGCATAGTTTTTTTATTTTTATTTTCTGAAAAATGTTAGAGAGGCGATGACCACATCTTCAAAGACATGTCTCTAAATTTTCCTGTCATTAGTCCTGCTCTGCAGACTCCAAGGCCTCTAGGCCTCAGTAACTTAGATTGTTCCCAGGATAGGAACAGGCTGTGCCATGGATGGGATTCCTAGAAGGGTGATCCGTTTCCAATCTGTGTAGGACTGCATGACCCTAGATAGTCAGTCAGCTCCAAACATACATTGGGGGTGCAGAGCCACCAAGATTTGTTTGAGTGATCGAAAGGCCCAAGTGGAAGCAGAATGTTTCTTCTGAGTACATCTGATCACCAAGAATGGATGAACTGCTTTCTTGAGTTTCCCAGGAGTCTCATCAAAGATCACAAGCTAGTAGCCTGCAGGTTGAATTTAGTCCTCAAGCATATTTTGTTTGGTTCAGATCCTTTTTATTTTTAACTGATTGCTAACTAAAAGTTACGATATTTTAAAGAATTCAATTTTTGACTTTCAGAAATAGTAAGATTTAGCTGCATTGGATCCACATGCCCATATGCCAGCAACTAACCAGAGCTGAGTAGCAGCTGCCCCATTTTGAGAGGGGAGGAGTTCACCAATTCTATATATTACTGATTTCAGAGAGGAAGGGAGAGAGACAGACAGAAACATCAATGATCAGAGAATCATTGATCAGCTGCTTCCTGCACCCCCCCCCCCCCCCCCACTGGCGATCGAGCCTGCAACCCAGGCATGACCAGAATCTAACCCGGGACCCTTCAGTCCACAGGCCAGCACGCTATCCACTGTGTCAAATCAGCTAGGACAGATACTACAGTCTTTATAACCTCCACTCAGCCCACTGCATATTATTAAGTTTGAAACGTTGCTAAATTTTCAGATTTGAGAATATATGGGTTCTAAAGTTTCCTGCTCTAGATTATTATTCCCTGGGACAAGAGATGTGGAAAGCCTTGATGTATGCCAGGATGATATATTTGGAAGACTATATCATTTCCTTGTAGGTAGTACAGCATTGGCAGAGCACACCTCACGCTGTCTCAGTCTACCTACTAAAGCAATGTGGTAAACCAGTAAAAATGGAGAATGAGACCAGATAGATTCAATTTCAATTTTTTGGTACTTTGATAACCACTGATTACTAGCTTTTTAACACTTTTAACTGTTTAAAAATGACTGCCAAGAAAACTTACAAAAGTATTCTTTATAGTAACCATGGAACTATTAAAGAAAGGCTTTTTATGTAATGATTATTAGTTTTATGTATTACAAATGGCTGGCAAAATTTATTTCAATTTCTCTGGATTTCTGCATCTGTTTTTTAGTAATAGTTATTGGATTTTAATAAAATACCAATCCTTTTATATTATTTCCCCTTCCATCTTCTAAATACATTTGTTCTTTTATAGGTGGTGGTGGCAGGCACCATAATAATCCAGAATATTGGAGGTAAGCAGTTGAAAGTGCACGGCTTATGCATAGATGTGATGGAAATGATTTCCTCTTTTGGTTTCTTGCCTTACCACAGGTCTAGCTGGGAACCTGAACCCCTGTGGTCACAGGTAGCCTTAGAAACCTTGCGTGTTGTCCTCATTACTCTTTTTTGTGGGGTTTTTAAGCAGCCTGCCTGGACAATAACTTCTAAATCAGTTCCAGGTAAACCCTTGATTTCAGTCTTGCTATTAGGCCCGCAACACACCTCTAAAACATTTGCTTTCTGTAGTTGTGATAGTGGTGATGTACTGTTTAGATACAGCATTTGCCAACCGGTAGTCCACGAGGTCCGAAAGGTTGGTGACCGCTGGTTTAGGAAACTCTCCAGGTGATTCTGAAATACTTCCCCTTCACTTTTGTCCTAATCACCCCCATTAGTGGGGACTGCTTTAGTGGGAGTGGTGTTCTATGAGCTGTGAACATTCAGCTCATAGAACACCACCATTGTAGACAAACAGTCCTCTTACAGCAGAGAAAAATGACCAAATGGTTTAAAAAATAGACCTGAGAAAAACATTGTCACATTTATCTGTTATCTTGTTCCCATTAAAAAATCCCAGTATCAAGAACCAAAAATTAGTGTTAATTAGAGATAGCTACACATTTAAATACAAAATATGGGAATTATATTTATATATGTTGTAAAGAAGTTACATAGTGCTGAACATGTTTTCAGCATTGACTGGAGTTCTAAGTAAATGCTATTAGTTTAAAAGCAGCAATTTTCAACCTGTGCAGTGCATTTAAATTCTTGAATTTAAAAATTCAAGTATGTTTAAAGCATGCAATACCTGGCTATTTAGTCAGGGTACTGACCTCTTTTCCCTTAGATTGTCAAATTAAAACAAAAAACAAACAAAACAAAAAAACGACAATGGTGAAAACAATAGCCAATTGGTGTGAATGAATCAAAATTATACCTAATTTTTGTCAGATCAGCAAAAAAGATATTTTTTGGTGTGCCTCAGAATTTTAATAATTAGTTTAGATGTGCCATAAGATTAAAAAAAAGGTTGAAAATCGCTGGTTTAAAGGAATATACACAGAGAAGGTTGACATGCACTTTGGGTCTTACACAGGATTGTATGGTCAGAGGAAATTTTAATCTTATTATATGTAACAGTTCAAAATAACTGAAAGATGACAGTTTTAATAAAGTTCAACTCTGATAATCGAGGTCTGAACTATTTCACTTTAAGTATTATTCAACTGAAGTCTATCTTTAATGGGTTTCTTGGTCAGGGAAAATATTAACATTCCCTTGGCTACATTTAGTGAGAACTAAGCAAATTACCCAGGTTATCTTACCCTCCACCAAACACTTTATTATTCCATTTGACTGATGTGGTAACTAAGAGTTAGAAGAGATAAACCAAAGAAATTATGTACTTACTAGAGGACCAGTGCACGTGCACCGGTGGGGTCCCATAGCCTGGCCTGCACCCTCTCGCAATCCAGGACCCCTCGGGGGATGTAGTAGTGCGCAAAGTGGCAGGCGGCCAGGGAGGAGCCGGAGCCTGGGCCTGGCACTGAGCTGCTCCCACTCATCCCAGCCCTGCTGCTCCTGCTGCAGCAGCTGCATTAGCGCTGCAGCGGACATAGGAGAGGCGCACGCTCCCTCAGCTGCATTTGCCAGCCATGAGCCCGGCATCTGGGGTAGCGCTCACACTATGGGAGCGCACTGACCACCAGCTCCTGCGTTGAGCGTCTGCCCCCTGGTGGTCAGTGCACATCGTAGCGATTGTTGACCAGTTGTTCAGCCATTTGGTCACTTAGGCTTTTATATATAGAGAGAGGCATAACGCATAGACACAGTAGTGTGGTGAAGGCCTGGCAGCGGGTAGAGGAGTGGGGAAGGAGAGGGGCTGAGCATAGAGGGTAAAGGGGGGGGCATATGTGATATTGTCAACAATAAAAATATATTTAAAAAAAGAGTTAGTGGCATAAAGAACTTGCTCATGATCCACATAGCTAAATTGTAAAGCTAAAGATTTGAATTGAGCTTAAGAGCCAAATATTTCATCTCAGCTCTGTATGATCAGGAGCCTTGCTTCTACTTATCCTTTGTAACTAATTTTAAGTCATTCCTTGAGGCAGATTATTTTTTCACTCCAAACCTTAGTTTCCCCACCCATTCAAAAGGAGGCTTGGTCCAGTTGAGTTCCAAGATTCTCTTGGAGGGAATGGCTGAGCCTGTGAAGACTAGGCATTTGGTTATGTTGGAAGAATTGCCTTTTCCAATGTAATTTTGTATTTGTGGCTTATTTTTGTGACTGTCTGGATCAGACAGTGACTCTCCATTGCCCCACAAATAAAATACTTTACCATGGCTTAAAAAAATATTAACATTCCAACAATAAATTGTAGTTGCCATTGCTCTGGAAATCCTGAACATTCATGTTTTTATTCTTTCAATGTTCATGGAAACACATATTATTGAATGAGAGGAACGCTTTCTTGGATGTCATACAAAATAATTTCTGTCTACCAAATACTTCTTTACTCTTCAGACCAGAATTCAGTAAAATAAGTCTCTTTCTTTAGGAATCTATATAATGGCATTGATTTTAAGAAATCTTTGGAATATTTTATTTTAGCAAATATATATTGCTTAACTATATACTTGGTCTCTAATATGAATGTACTAGAAGCCTGGTGCACGAAATTTGTGCACTGAGGGGGGGTTCCCTCAGCCCAGCCTGCACCCTCTCCAATTGGGGACCCCTTGGGGGATGTCCATTCAGACATCCCTCTTGCAATCTGGGACCACTGGCTTCTAACTGCTCACCTGCCTGCCTGCCTGATCGACCCTAACTGCCCTCCCCAGCCGGCCTGGTTGCCCCCAACTGCCCCTCCTCTGCTGGCCTGATTGCCCCTAACCCCCTGCCAGCCTGATCTCGCCCCAACTGCCCTCCCCTGCTGGCCTGATCACCCCTAACTGCCTCTGCCTTGGCCCCCACCACCATGGCTTTGTCCAGAAGGAAGTCAGACGTCCGGAAGATGGCCGGCCGACCTGGTCTAATTAGAATATTACCCTTTTATTAGTATAGATAGATTATATAGGATAGGATTTCTTAAATGTGGGAGGGAGCCTTTTTCAGCAGGAGGAGATGCTCTTTGCAGACAAAAATACATAATCCCTATATCTGGACTGATAGCCAGCCATATGCACTATACTGCCAAACCGGTCATTAAAAAATTGAACCACTTTCTTACACCTTGCACCAAACAGCTGTTGCCCTTAAAACCCCTCCTCAGCCCCCAACTTAGGTTCTGCCTTCACAGTTCACCCAGATTTGGTTCTGATTGGTCGGTTTCTATGCCAGTCAGCATCTCCGGGCCTATCTCTGGGCCTGATCTGAGAGGCGGGGCTGATCAGCAGCCCCGAGGAGGCCTGGAGAGAAACAGAGGCATGGCTGCTGGCAAAGCCCAGAGAGAAAGAGAGAGGCAACGGCTGATCAACAGCTGCCACGGAGGCTGCGGATCAGAAACTGCCTCTCTCTCTGGGCCTGATCCTTCACCCTCTGGGCAGTCAGTGCTGACTGCAGGACTGACTTCTGGTCTGTCAAGCCTTCGGTCGTTTCGGACTCTGGGTTTTTATATATTAGGATATTTTGTTATTTTCAGTCCATTTTACTCTCCATGTAATTAGTGAGCGCCATCAATTTTTTTTTTTTTTTTTTTTAGAGTAGGTTGAGCTATTTTTTTTATCATTTTATGTAGAATTTTCATTCTAGGAATTTGGATCCAATTTTGTACCCTGGCACAATGCCTGCCTGCTATTGTATTCTCTATATCCTTCACCCTAATCCCTTGTTCTCTAATCTTATATGTAACTGTTATTGAACATGATTCTATTTTAGCACTTGCTGTTATTAAAGTTATCTCTGTATATGCTTTTCTCCCCCACTATATTGTAAGCTCCTCCAGGGCAAGGATTATGTCTCATTTCTCTTTGTACTCCCAGAACCTAGCACAATACCTGAGACTTGATGAACCTTTGTTGAACTGATTGGAGCTGGATATGAATTGTATGGACTATTTCCAAGTACTTTTAAGTGTTCTAGGTATATTTATCAAGAAGTGGAAAGGGGCCTGGCTGTTGCTCAGTGGTTGAGTGTCAACCTATGAACCAGGAGGTTATTGTTTCATTCCCAGTCAGGGCACATTCTTGGGTTGCGGGGCTTGATCCCCAGTGTGGGGTGTGCAGGAGGCAGCTGATCAATGATTCTCTTTCAAATCATTGATGTTTCGCTCTCTTTCCCTTCCTTTTTGAAATCAGTAAAAAAAAATATGTATTTAAAAAAAGAAGAGAAAAGGGGATTGCTAGACTGATTGCTAGTTTTAAATATATGAAAAGCTGAACATGAAAAAAAAAAAAAGATGCTAGACTAATTGAGTATTGTTCCAGAGAACAGAGCTGGTTCTGATGGGTCCACAGTGAAGCTAGTTTGGGTGCATTTGGAATACCTTTGTAACTAAGCTGTGTAATAATGGGAACGACCCACACTCTTTGAAAATGCTCCTTATCCCTAAAACATTCAAACAGAGCTGGTTGGTCAAATGTCAGAATGTTCTAGGAAGGATTCCTACATTGGTGGCAGATAAATAATCCGTTCTCCCAACTCTGAGTTTGTTGATTTGCTTGCTTGCTTTGCTTTAGGACCTTTAAAAAAAAATGACTTAGAAGCAGTCACAGCAATTTTTAATGTCCCTCAAATTCAGGAAAGCAGGTGAGGCTTATTTAGTTTTAAAAGAATGTCTCCGTGATTTTTTTTTATATTGGTTAAAAGTTTATTTATTGACAGTTCACTAAGTAATAATTAAAACACATTATAGAGGTTTTGGTCTTAGCCAGGTATACACAAATCATTCCCTAATTTCAATTGAATTGGAAGCTTGTTATTGTGAGCAGAACACTGGACTGGAAGTTACATACCTTGAATTCTTTCTACTCCAATCTCTGTCATTGGGTAGCCATGTGTCTTAGGGAAGTCCCTCCCTCACTCTCTTCGCCTCAGTTTTCTCTTTGTTAAATTGCTGGGGGTAGGATGGGAGGCAGGGAGCTTAAGACCCCTTCTTATCTCAAAATTCGAATTCTAATTTGGTACTTTGGGAGACATATTAATTCTTTCAGAACATTAAAATATTTTTATTACAGGAAAGTTCAGTGGGAGGGTTAAGCTTGGTTCAAAAGATGATTTGGTGTCCTAGCCAGTTTGGCTCAGTGGATAGAGCGTCAGCCTGGGGACTGAAGCGCCTGGGTTTGATTCTGGTCAAGGGCACATGCCCGGGTTGTGGGCTCGATCCTCAATTGGGGGCGTGCAGGAGGCAGCTGATCAATGATTCTCTCTCATCATTGATGTTTCTATCTCTCTCTCTCCCTCTCCCTTCATCTCTGAAATCAATTATATATAAATAATTTGGTGTTTTGTTAGGTTTCTTTAACAAATCAGCAACTATTGGTCTAAAAGCTTTCATAGATGCTGTTTCTTGTCAGAAAAGGGGAATCTCAGTTCTTGGAACTTTAGGGGAGCCGTTGAGCCTCTGAGGTTAATGACTAGGAGCCTTAAGAGGTAGTTCCTTGATTGATATACGCTGGGTTTGTGTAAGTCCTAAGCAGCTAGACCATGTATGCGTGAGAAGAAACACTTATTTAGGAGGATCTTTAATACGTTGTGCATATGACTTACAAAGTGGATTTTTCGTTATTAATTAGAAATTCATTGGATACTTATAAAGTGTGTAGCATCAGATTGAATTTTTATACTTCTTCCATGCCTATCTGCATATAATATAATTCAGATAGCATTTTTTGAAAGATAGGATGCTCTGTTACAGTCTGTTAGTATAAATGGTCTGAGTTTTTGCAGTGATTGGTTAGAACTGAAAAATAATATAATAACTTCTACCTAGGTCAAGCGTTCCACTAGTCACTTTAATTATACTTACCGCAACTCTTCAAGGTAGATGATATGACCCTCTTTTTATAGAGGCAGAGATGAGTGCTCAGGGGGTATAAGTAACTTGCTTACCTTTACCCCTTAATCAAACCAGGACTCAAACCCCGCTCTGTCTGTCTACTTCTAAAGCCTTAATTCTTTCTGCTATGATATAGTAAATGTTTGAAAAGCTGTGAAAAGATTAAATGTCGAGGATTTTAAAATCTCCTTGGGGACAGGAACTATGTGTTTTCATAACCTGACCTAGTTTCTGGTAAAGGAACTCAATAAATAGTATTTGTTGAGTGAATGAGACAGTTAAAAAAGTTCTACTTAAAAGCCTCAGATTTTGCCTCAAAGAGACAATTTTATATATTATATAAATGATATAAAGAGACTTGAAAGCCCGTTGAATGATTTGTAATTTAGAATTATTTAAACATTAAAAGGTGAGAGGTATTGAGGAGAGTTAGATCTTATGTAAAATAGAAAATAAGGTATTTTGAAATCTGTTTTCAGATTAGGTAATTATGTCTTAGATTAATGCTGCTTGACTCTTTTATTCTTTGTAGCATTTAAACATGTCTCAGTTTTCTTGGGATTCTTTGCCCCTGATGAATCTATGAGGAAAATGGAACAGAGAGACCCTTACCAGCAAAACGAAGACCCAGTTTATTACCTGTGTTTCCAGATTCCATAACTCTAGGTAACTTGCTCATTGGCTTGCATCCTTAGTATCTAGCACATAGTAGGCATTTAGTAAGTAAGAGTCATTATAGGAAGAAAGGAAGGCATAAGACATGGAGGACAAGAAGAAGAAGTCATTGACCTGGCGTGATACTCCTTTAGGAGGAAAAGAAAGTTCATCAACTGGGAAGAGAAGACCACAGAATATATGTGAACATACAGTTTCTTTAGGAAAGAATCTACTGTCAGAACTTCACTGAAAATCTTGTTTCCCCCAAGACCAATCAGGCACCAAGTATGTTACTGGGCAGTAATGTGTCCTAACAAATTTTGAGGAAAAAATCTGTTTTTGAATAATCTCTAAACTTTATGATAGAAAAAAATGTGACTCACTAAACTTAGTGCTTTTATTCTAAGGTTACTTGGAACCCTTGCCTTTGGAAAATGGAGAGCCATATAGTAAAATACTACTGAAAAGCAATTCCTGATCTCTTCCCAACACTAATGAATTGGGGGCCTGAAATAGGCTAGAGCCAGAGATAGTCCCCAGTTGCCCATTTCCTCAGGAGCCTGAGTGGTGTTTGCCGAGAGTCATTGCTGCTGGGACACAAAGTCAGGAAAGCATCTGGAAGTTTTGGTATTTAATGCTGTTACGGGCAAGAGAACTCCGGCTGAGAGTTTGGATTTAGTATACTACTAGTAAAAGGATTAACCCTTTGCACTCTCTTGCTTTTATCTCGATTCCTTTATTCTACTCGGGATTTAATTTTTTAAATACCCCAGATTTTACAAAGTGCGGCAGTAGAATAAAAACCTGGGGTTTCTTTTCATACAAACTTATTTATTTGGATTTTTTTATATTTCAAATTATTGATACATTCAAAGAGTAATTTTAATCTCGACATCCGAGTGCAAAAGGTTAAGAACTGTAATAGCAAATAAGTATAGGTACTTTCCACATAGTTCCTCTGTGTTGCATAATGAAGTTCTTTTCTTAAGAACCAAGGTAAGTAGTTACATGGTTTCAATTCATTTGAACTCCTAAGATAGACCACCCGGTAGGCTAAAATATCCCTGCAAATCAAATGGTGCACCCCAAATCATCGTTAGTCAAGCTAGAGAAAGTCTATTAACTATGAACTCTTACAAGTACGTGATAAAAGTTAATTCATGTTATTACTGGTTTCATATCTTGCCCAACTCAATATGTGGAAAGGTGAGTGGCTCCTAGGAGTATGTTAAATTCTTATTTTGCTCTTAAAAATATGAAGGACCACTATGGATAGCATATTCTTTTCTTAGTTCTCTAAAGCCCCAAATCTTTAAAGGAGATTAAAGTTTGAATTACTGCTGCATATTGTGAAAGGAAAACCCTAAGCATTAGTAGTCTTACTGAGACCTCCTGAAATAGGTAGAATGACCCAGTTTCTCTAGTCTGGCACGACTCCCACTAACCTTATTCTAACAGCCTCAATTAACACCTTAGTGTAAGAATCTAAGTTTTAAGAGAAACTCAGCAGCCCTTGTATTCCTCAGGCAGCCTAGTTACTAAATCTCATTCATAAACAGAAAGGTATAAATAAGTTTTCAGTCGAGAACTATAGACATTTTAAATTCTCAGTATTTTTCAAATTTATGATTTAATATTAGATAATTCTGGAACTATTTGGTCTTTTTTTTCCTTTTCTTTTTTTTCTTTTGGTAGGATAGTGAAGTTTTTTAGATGTACTAGTTTGTATTGTCTCCTGGGAAATAAGGATTGGGTGCGCTGTTACAATGCCATCTGCTGGTAACATCATCTGTAGTCAAACTGCAGCTTTATTGAGCCTCAATATTGTTTAGAAATTCTAGGAAGCACTTAGGGGAGAGAGAGGAAATTTGGAAGGAGTCTTTTTCACAAGTACTTCCTGTAGCAATATTTACTGGTAACATGTCACTTTAAAAAGGTTTAGATAATAATGCATTTCTTAGTACTAATTTTTATTTATAGGTGTTTTAGAATAGTGAATATTCTGGTCACTTTTTATTCAAATTTAAGATCTTGATAATGGTAAAACAAAGTTATAATTTTTTTAGGGTTATGGAGAAAAAAGTCCCTCCATATATTGTGATTTTCATTTGTACACAAATTAGGGAAATGACATTGTTGTCAGGGTTTTTTAAAAAAATCCTTGCCTTGGCTGATATGGCTCAGTTGGTTGAGCATCAGGAGGCTCATACACTGAAGGGTCGCCAGTCTGACTCCCAGTCAGGGCACATACCAGGTTCCATCCCCATCAGGGTGCATGCGCAGAAGGCAATTGATTGATATTTCTCTCTCACATAGATGTTTCTCTCTCTCTCTCCCTCTCCCTTCTTCTCTCTAAAATCAATTAAAAATAATTTTAAAAAACAAGTGAGGAAAGAGACATCATCAGCATTTTTTTAAAAGTCCTTTTTAAAAAAAGGGAAAGATTGTGTTTGTGTACTGTTTTGAGTAGGGATAGATTTTCAGTGGTATTTGAACATTTAATAGAAACACCAGGTTAATAAGAGAGACATCCTAGATTATAAAGAGCTAATAAGCAAATGGTCGACATGCCCTCATGCCCTCGCGCCCTGGTGCTGGGGCCGGAGGACCTGAGGCTGCGCCTCCTGCCCCGGTGCCAAGGCCTGGGGACCTGAGGCCAGGCCTGGGGACCTGAGGCTGTGCCCCCCCCCAAGCCCCCACCAGGCAAGGCTTGACAGGGCACCTGAGGCTGCGCCCCCCAATCTGGTGCCGAGCCAGGGGACCTGCCCTGCAGGGCTTGACGGGGTTGGGGCCAGCCGGGTCTGGGTCTCGCGATTTCGAGGCGCACGTGCGGGTGGGCGGGGACTTGACTCTGGGTCTTGCAGTGAACCCCAAATTCTGACAGGAGGGAGATTTTCATGTACATTTTACTAATTTTCTTCTATCTCTGACACTTCTATTATAGAGAAAGGGCAAATAGCAATATTAAAATATTTCCTCTAATTAATTCCCTTTTAATGTGCATGAATTTCATGCACCGGGCCACTAATGTTGAATATAATAAACTAGTTGCAATCTGTGACTAAAAACATGTTTGAAGTAAAATTGAACCTCTTTTAGACATAAGCGAAGTTATTTTTTTCTCCCATAGTCCATCTGTTTAGGGCTGGCTGACTAATCCTTTAAGAAGTTGCTGAATTTCCTCCAAGTGCTGAAAACCTAATTCTGCTTTAAAAATAGCTGTGTGTAATTTTATCTTCATATGTGTATTTCAAGTGTTTAACAAAAAGGTAATTATTTTTGTAAACTAATGATTTCTTAGACCCAGCTCCAACGGAGGCCTTATGTATGTGTGTGTGTGTATGTGTGTGTGAGTGTGTGTATGTGTGTGTATTTAAAGGAGAATCTTTGGAAAAATAGTCCAAAAGAGTACAAAGTTTGTGGGAGGAGGGGTTGGTTTTCATTTTAATTCTTTTTATTTGAATATAGTGTTAATAGTGTTAATATCTCAGCCATGTGAAAATAGGAAACTTCCTTTTCTGAACTATAACAATAGTTGTTGATACAGTAGAATCATAGTGGCAGAGTCCTATCCATAGTGTCCTATTAGGTAGAGTCCTACCATGAAACTCCTTAGTTTGTCTGAGGAATCTTGTACTAATTAATTACTTCACTAAACCAGCTCACAAAAATGAAATGAATTATGCTGAAAATACATTTCAATGTGAAATGAACCTTCTAAGTGCTCTTACTAGTAAAGCTTCTAACTAATTTTCTGTGTTGTTTAAATTCTTTAATTTCTTTGCACCCAAATGTTAAACACAACAGTCAGACACAATTTATTGTTTAAATGCTGATGATAAAAGAAAAAAGAACAACCCTGGGGAGTGGTTCTCTTGATAGACTTTCTTTTTCTTTGCTGTGTTGAATTTATTCACTTTGTGCCCGCACTTTCCCATAGCAGAGTAGTTAAGTGCAAGTTTCTCAAGCCAGACTGGCTGCTTCCACCCTCGCTAGCTTGGGCAAGCTACTCCTTTGTGCTTCCATTTCTTCATCTGTGAAATAAATAACATCTGCCTTACAGGTCTGTGGTGAAGGTGAAGCGAGGAAATAACTTGCAGATCTCTTAGAATACTGTCAAGCATACACTAGGCACCCCAAACCAAAAATGTTTGCTGTTCTCATACTTATCCCTTTCCCTCTGTTTCTGCCATCGCTCCCTCAACCCCCATGCTGCCAACTCATGTGTTTCTCTTTATGATTAGACAACCAATATTAATACCTTTCCGCTTGCTATTGCCTAATCAAATTTTACCCTATTTTAGTCATTTCTTAATATAAGAGTTGCTTTTCCCACATGGTTTTTAAAGAATACTTTCAACTTCTGTGTTTTGATTAGGCTCACAGATTTTTTGAATTTTCTTCCCAGGACAGTTTCCATGAAATGAATTCTATTAGTTATGTTTAAAATGAACGAGAAAAGAATACCTATTTAGTTAATGTGGTGAAACGAAATGATTTGTAATGGTTGAATACCTGTCATCAAGGTATGACTTCTAGCACTAATTCTGGCTTTGGTAGTGTGTAGGCCAGAACCACTTAACTATAACCATGGCACTTATGGATGACCCTGTTACAGCTATTAATTTAGGTTACAATATTGGTGTGTCTTGTATTAGGAGTGTATGCTATGTATCAATGTCAGCAAATATCATTTATAAATTCTTGCTTATGACCTGTCTCTAAGATGTCTTTAAACACTTCCTTATGCCATTAATAGAAGACCCGAGACAAAAGTTGTGACAGGCAGCTTTTTGATCGAGTGAACCGTTTGGTTAAAAATCAATGGATATGTGAACTTTCTTATTGATATCATATCTTTACTAGTAAAACTTTTCCAGTTTATTTTACTGAGCTGATTGTTCTTTTCATGTGAATCTAATGAAGATGTATTTCCTAACTTAATGTATATTCTTGTTTCCTTTCTGTATTATATATAATAGTCCTTGCATGAAACTTTACTTGAAGTTAAGAAAAAAATAATTTAGTATAAAATATAGTGTCTTTCTTTGTTTTACTTGCTTAGTCATGAGTTCTGTGGTTCTGTAGCTCTTAATACAAGCATCAGCAGTCTCTAAGAAGCAGTATTTTGCCTGTCTTATCATATATATATACATCTTGTATGCTGAGATCTTTTTTTGAGAGAGAAACGTTTATATTTCTTGAAATATACATGATTCTTCAGACTGGAATCTAATGAAATAGGACACCCATTTGAAAACCAGAGTTAAGGCTACAACAGAGGATAAAAGTGATCAAATGATTAGCCAGAGGCTAATAGAAATTCTGGGAAGAATGACAGATTGTATATTAGAAAGAAATATGATCTCATATTCATTGAAGCTTTTTACAGCTAGAGATCTAAAAGAAATAATAGAAAATTACTGAAAGAGATGAATGTCTGAAACTTTAGAAATCCATGGAGTGTTGGATTAATCCAAGCAAGAAAGACTGATGGGCAGATAATAAATCACATTGTGTAGGAAGTCTGCATTCCTTGTTTTCAAGGTATTTTTGTCTTTTTTTTTTTTCTGGCAAGATATATTTAAGTAGCTCTAGGCCAGTTTCAGAAAATTCCGTTCATGATTTTTATTATCACACCATATGTGTATGATTCTTTGGAATAGATAAAGTATTATAAACAGAGACTTCAAATCCTTGAGTGGAAGAAATTAAACCTTCCTTCTGTACCAAATTAATAGCAAGTGTTTCCTTATGAGAGTGTAAGCAATATAGAACACCTTTTCTCGTACAATCCCACAAGTAAAGGAGCGTTTGAAGAAATGTACTGTACTGCTGCCTGGAAAAAGCTGCACTTCAACAGCTGTCCTTCTGTCGGGGAAAACAAATAGTCATAAACTGGAAAATGTGTATATGTACATTTTCATTACAAGGAAGTGGCTACTTACTTAACTGTTTCAAATTTTACTTTGCCACAGGTACATGTTTTTTTACTTAAAAAATTGAGTGTATGTTTGTGTGTGTAATTATTGCCTATTTCATATAAATTTATACACAAGGTAGTATAGAGTCTTTTTTTCTCACACAGCATTATAATAATTGTGCAGGAGTTCAGCTACTTTTAAATATGTTGATTGAGAAATATACATTCTTCTTCTTAAACTATTTGAACCTTTTAATCAATTTCCCCCCAGATTTTTGCCATTAAGGCTTGGCATTCATTTGTGTTCTTAGTTTTTGTAGTTTGAGGGAGAAAGTAAAGTGTTTCCTGAAATATATATAAATAATAAAATTAATGTACACTCTTTATTCTTCATGGACATATTCTTGTTGGCTCTTTTTTCTTCTTCCTTTTTTTTTTTTTTTCGTTAATCCTCACCTGAAATTATTTTTTCCTTTTTTTTTTATGAGCAAGTGCAAGGGAGGGAGGGAAGAAGAGAAAGAGAGAGAAACATCAATGTGAGGGAAACACATCGATTGGTTGCCTCCTGCACCCACCCAACCAGGGCTGGGAACCTGCAATCCAGGTACGTGCCCTTGACTTGGAATCGAACCACTGAGCCACACTGGTCAGGGCTCTTTCTCAATATATACTTAACCTATGGGGGAAAGAGAGATTATTACTCTGTGAAACTGAAATTCTGACTCCAGATCACCTGGGTTTCTATGTACTTAAGCATTTAACTTAATGATTTGCCTTGAACTTGAAATGTAAGCAAAGGATACTTAATGAACTTACAGTTATTCTTCTCTACAAAGTTATTTTTTAAAAATATATTTTTATTGATTTCAGAAAGGAAGGCAAGGAGAGAGAGAAACATCAGTTGAGAGAGAGAATCATTGATTGGCTGCCTCTTGCATGCCCCCTACTGGGGATTGAGCCCGCAACCCGGGCATGTGCCCTTGATTGGAATCGAACCCAGGACCCTTCAGTCCGCAGGCCGACGCTCTATCCACTGAGCCAAACCATCTAGGGCTCTACAGAGTTATTTATCTGCATTCCCGGTATATAGATCTCTCTCTCTCCGTGTGTGTGTGTGTGTGTGTGTGTGTGTGTGTGTGTGTGTACTAGTATCTTTGAGGACAGTGCAGTATTGGTTAATCTTCCACATAGCCCTAATAGATACCTGTGTTTCTGGATAAATTATTCTTTAAGTGGTTAAAGATGATAGAATTCTAACAGGAATTCTTTTTATTCTTTTTGCAGCTATGTCATCTTATCTTTTAATTATTAAGACAGAGCTTCCTACAGCTATTTCAGAATTTTTGTCTGGAGACCATAGTGGGTAAGAAAAAAATACTTCACATGTGTCCACTTATTTACTAGTTCAATAAATATTTATTAAGCTAGTGGAAAGTAAAACAAATGTAGTCCCTGCCCACAAGACACTTACATATTAGGCAGGGGCAGAGTAGTCCTGGAGAAGAAAATACTCAGCAGATGTTTATTGATGATCCATTATGTATGAAGCACTGTGCCTTGAGCCCTTTGAAAGGGCTTAACCCTTACAGTCTGTGAGAGTGTGATAGGGCAGGACAGGTTTGAGCTAGATCTTGGAGAAGGGTAAAGGAGAAATTTCTGGGACTATGCAAGATTGGGATGGGGGAATGGATAAAGATTAAAAGTACTGATAGTAAAGGTCAGCAAAGGATTGAATGGATAAAACTGCTGTCACTTTTCAGCCAACCATCGTATAAAGATAAATCATATTGATAAAGTTATAGCCATACTTATGTGAGATTCCTATTATGAAGCATGATTTAAAAAATTATTTTCAAAGATTATTGTTTTAACAGTGTTATAAACAGTACTAAGCCACATCATACCCTGTTTCTCCTTATTTTAAAAACACTGTGTTCTAAAGACTGTTGACTCATCTCTTTTTATGGGTGAAAAAACAAATTAATTATACTTTTCCTTTCACTGCATAGAACAAGAAATTTTGAGAAAAATAAACTCTAAAAGACAGAATATATTGTTTTGTCATCAAGTTATTTTATGTAATTTATAAACAACAACAAAAACAACCTATCAGACTTTTAGATTTAAGTATTTGGTTATTTTGCTGTAATATTTGAACTTGGTCTGGATTGAAGAGCAAGTTTTCAAAATGTATTTAGCTTTTATAACTTGGCTTATACCAGTATGAAAGAATTCTACTTAGATAACTGTAAATACATATTTATAAGGAAAGTGTGTATACTTTATTTTTTCATCAAATTTATTGGGGTGACATTGGTTAATAAAAAGTATGGTATACTTTAGATCTAAGAACTGTTAAGAAAATGTGGTTGAAAAAAGTTCTTAATGATGTTTCATTATCATAAATATTGTGCCTTAATATAGTACTTTATTAGTTTACAAGATTTCCTCATTCATTATCACATTTGATGCTCACCAGTATCTTTTTTATCTATAGCTTTATACAGTTACTTTTAATTTTTATGCTTCTAGTTTGATAAATAATTCCTAGAAGGAGTAGCTATGTGAAAATCACTTTTGTACTTGCAGTAAAAATATTGCAGACAACTTTTAATTACTCAAAAAGTTCTATGTGATGAATTTCTTTTATAATATAGAGCTAAGAACTCTAAGCAATATGAGGTAAAATGAAGAATGTTAAACCAAGAATAAGGAGGTGTGTGTCCTACCATTTCATATTCAGAAGCCTCAGGAAATTAATTTTACTTCTTCTCACCATAAAAGCCTTAGGTTTCTTCACCTGCTATAATACTGGCAGTAGTATATTGCCTTCTTAAAAAGTTGTTGGGATCATCAATAGTGACTGTTTCAAAGATGATTTTTTTCTCATTTGCTCTGCTTGCCAGGAAGGTCAGAGTCAAATTTCAATGTTTTGCATTAACTCTTTTAATCCTGATAGTTGTCATACATGTGTGTGTGTTTTCTTTTCCTTGGTCCTGAATTGGGTCACTTCTATTCACATTTTAAAAAATATTTTTTATTGATTTCAGAGAGAGAGGGATAGAAACATCAATGATGAGAGAGAATCATTGATCGGCTGCCTTCTGCATGCCCTCCTTCTGGGGATTGAGCCTGACACCCTGGTATGTGCCCTGACCAGGAATTGAACTGGGACCTCCTGGTTCATAGGTTGAAGCTCAACCACTGAGCCACACCAGCTGGGCATATTCACAATTTTAAATTTTTTTTCTTTATTGATTAAGGTATTACATATGTGTCCTTATCTCCCCATTGCCTCCCCCAACCCCCCACTCATGCCCTCACCCCCCTGTTGTCTGTGTCCATTGGTTAGGCTCATATGCATGCATACAAGTCCTTTGGTTGATCTCTCCCCCTTACGCCCACCCTCCCTTACCTTCCCTCTGAGGTTTGACGTTCTGATCGATGCTTCTCTGTCTCTGGATCTGTTTTTGTTCATCAGTTTATGTTGTTCATTATATCCCATAAATGAGTGAGATCATGTGATATTTATCTTTCTCTGACTGGCTTATTTCGCTTAGCATAATGCTCTCCAGTTCCATCCATGCTGTTGCAAATGGAAAGAATTCCTTCTTTTTTACCGCAGCGTAGTATTCTTTAATCCACTCATCTGCTGATGGGCACTTAGGCTGTTTCCAAATCTTAGCTATGGTGAATTGTGCCACTGTGAACATAGGGGTGCATATATACTTTCTGATTGGTGTTATTCACAGTTTTTTATTGTTATATGTGTTTGTGCAAAGAGGAAGAATAAAAATACATATAAAATTTTAGAAATAAGGTAGTATGTGACAGAACTGCTGTTAAAACTTAGGTCTTCTTTCTCTAAAAGTGGTACTTTTACCATAGCTTCAGTTTAAATCAGTTGCCATTTAATTTTTTTTTTCTGGCTTGTTTAAAAAAATAAAAATTAACTCCCATCTCGCTTATATTAATAGAAAATTGATAAAAATGTTACTTTTACATGTCACACATGAACTTTTAAAATTATATACTTCAAAATACTGTGTCCAATTTGCATAATCTCTGTTATTATGTTTTAAAACTGCATATTTAACAGTTTTAATGTTTAAAATCTAATATATATTTGCTTATTTTGGATTTCAAATTTTTGAAAAAATTAATATGACTAATTATATTGGTTAGCATGAAGATAAATCATTAGTCTTTAAAGCTTAATGCTGTAAAATAATTAAGAAACAAATGATATGGTAATTTATTTAACTATCTAGGGTAGTTTATTTCTGGATAGAGTTACATACCACTATTTCTTCTATGAGATCAATATGATATTGATATGCTTTTATTTTAGAGTTTGACTTACAGTGACTTGCAGTTAAGATCTTTTAAGTGAGCTTATTTTCTGGGTTGTCTGTGAGATTTGATGTACCTTTGTGAAACATAAACCTTTACAGAGATGTGATTAAAAAGCAACTTTATGTTCATAATATTCCACTTTCAAAAATTACTATTAGAAGTCAGAAGCTATAATACTTATACCAAACTATTATGAGACATCTATATTTTTCATAGAATAGTTTCTGTTTTAAAAATCTATGTCTGTTAAAATGTGGAAGCTCTCTGTTAACATTTAATGATCTTGTCGGGAATATGATTGACACAATTAAGTTGTCTTGCATTTGAGTTACAAAATTGATATGGGATGTGAGTCAGATCCTAATTCAGAACATATGATACTCTTGTTCCATTCCATTCGAGAATGAAATTAAAGCAACTTATAAATAAATCTGGTTTTCATTAAAATATGGAAAAAAATGTCTGCATGCCAAAGCATTTGAAATATAGTTTAGGATTTATACTCTATATTTCATATTTGGAACATTTTTATCATACAGGATTAAATCCACAGATCAAAGAAGTTTTCTAGGAGGTATAAAACATTTTACTCTAATTCTGTTAGCTTAAAGGGAAAGTATATTTATATCACAGTAGGAAACCAGGAGTTCTGTTAGATAATTCTTTTTTCTCCCTCTCAAATTTAAGATTAGGGTAAATCTAAAATCTTGATTTATAAAATATATTTATTTAATGTGTGCTTTTTTAGGTTTCTTTTTACTGGTTTGTATTTTGTAAGTTTAATCACTTCTGTTCTTTAGAAATATCCCTTGAAAAGAAAATTCAGTTGACTGACATGCATGTGAAATGTAAACTAACTTTACTGAGCATTTCTGTATTGCCTTTATTGTCAGCATTATTAATATAACTTAATAAGGGTAAGAAATAATTAATAATAACCAGCAGCCAAGCAGGGATAGAGAAATTACATTTTGAATATAGTTTTTTACATTAGGAATTTAAAGTCAATCTGGTAAAGAGGCTAATAAAGGAAGCACAATGTTGAGAAAAATGAAGCAATATCTGGAAAATACAATAAACTCAAAATCACTCTTCAAGAGTAGGGAGTATTTCCATCGCTCTATCCCTAAGGTCAGCGTCATCCTTTTGCTGATTCTACTGACATATGAAATGAAGTTGTTGAGCCAGATGATCTGTGAGGTTCCATGACTCTGATTCTGAGTTACTGCTGGGAGGGGTGAAGTTATCTCAGACCCACAGTTCAGTACTGTGGGCAGTCATGTGGCTTCTATGATGAGTGAAATTGTGATTTGAAATAGTATAAAATTATAAAATATAATATAATGGTATCCTCCTATATAATAAAGAGGTAATATGCGAATTAACCCTCACACCCTCACAAGATGGCTGCCTACCACCAGGCCAGCAGGGGGGTTAGTGAGGGACAACCAAACGACTGAGCAGCAGGCTGCGTGGGGTGACCAGGCTGGCAGGGGGGATTAGTGAGGGACAACCAAATAACTGAACAGCAGGTTGCGTGGGGCGACCAGGCCAGCAGGGGGGCCATGAGGGGCCACCAGGCCAGCGGGGGGGGGGTGCAGTTGGGGGCAACCAGGCTGGCAGGGGAGGCAGTTAGGGGCGACCAGGCTAGTGGAGGGGGCGGGCAGTCAGGAGTGACCAGGCCAGCAGGAAGGGGACAGTTGAGGGTGATCTGGCTAGCAGCGGGGGGCAGTTAGGGGCGACCAGGCAGGCAGGCAGATGAGCAATTAGGAGCCAGTGGTCCAGGACTGTGAGAGGGATGTCTGACTGACTGCCAGTTTAGGCCCGATCCCAGGGCCTAAACCGGCAGTCGGACACCCCCCAAGGGGTCCTTGATTGGAGAGGGTGCAGGCTGGGCTGAGGGGACCCTCCCTCATGCATGAAGTTCGTGCACCAGGCCTCTAGTAAATTATAAAGTTCAGGATTTCAAAGTGCTCCTTTATTTTTATGCAACAGAAAAGAGTCTGGTCCCGAGGATTAAGGTGCTCTCTTCACTGCTCTGCCTTCATGACGGCAGGGACCGCAGGACTAACCACAGGATCTGCCTTGGTGTTTCTCTGGCCTCTCCTTCCAGCTCTGCCACTGTCTGGGTCTGATTGAGTCCCAGAGGATGGAGATTTCAGGCCCAGAGCCCTGGGCTTTTCGCCAGCTTAAGAAGTTTAGTTGCCAGGTGTTCTTCAGTGAGGGATATTTTGAAGTTTCCACTCTAATTCTACCTATTTAAGAGTGGCTATAAGATGGACTTGCCAAGTGTCATTTGTATTGTTAATATGTGTCCTCTCTTAGGACCTCCTGCATACCAGGAATTGGGCATGTGAATGAAAATGCAGAGAGCGCAGCTTCAAGTCCGTTAGACCTAAAAATACTTGTACATAGGCTTTAGTTTCTGGCACATGCATTTTCTAAAGACATGAATTAGGGTGGAGAAGGGAAAGTTATGTTCACAGTGCTATTTCTTTTTTATTTTTATTGATTTTAGAGAGGCAGGGAGAGGGAGAGAGAAACATCAATGATGAGAGAGAATCATCGATTGGCTGCTTCCTGCACACCTCACCTCCTCCCCCCACCCCCCATTCCCCCACACACACTGGGGATTGAGCCCGGGAATCAAACTGGGACCTACTGGTTCATAGGTCAACAGTCAACCACAGAGCCACACCGGCCAGGCCTCACATGCTATTTCTGCTATTGCTCCTTTTCCAGTCCTGTTAAAGAGGAAGTTGTCAGCACCCAATAGTACCCATTAAAGATACATAGAGAGGACTTCCTCATAAATCAGGGTGTAAAAAGAGACACAGTGAATGAATCATGAAGTCCATGTTAGAGCCAGGGGTTGAAAACATTCAGAGGAACACCTTTTCTCCTATTTTCTTTCTTTTATTAATTCATTCTTTCTTAATTGAGATATAATTGACATATAACATTGTGTAAGTTTAAAGTATACAGTGTGTTGACTTGATATAATTATATATTGCAACTAGAGGCCCAGTGCACAAATTTGTGCACAGGTGGGGTCCCTCTGGGTGGCCTGCAGTCTAACAACACCTGCAGCTCCTACTGCCGCTCCTGCTCATCCCGGCCCCACTGTGCCTGCCATGTGCTTGCGCCCAATCAGTCCCGATCGGGAAAGGCTCATGTTGCCACAGCAGCGCTCACCAGCCATGAGCCCTGCATGCATCTGGCGCCCTCCCAAGAGGGGTGGCCTGCGGGATTGGGCTGAAACTGGCTCTCCGACATCCCCTGAGGGGTCCCGGATTGCGAGAGGGTGCAAGCCAGGTTGAGGGACCCCACTGGTGCACCATCGGACTGGGGAGGGACTGCGAGAGGGCTCCAGGGCATGTCCGGCCCATCTCGCTCAGTCCTGATTGGCCAGACCCCAGCAGCAAGCTAACCTACTGTCAGAGTATCTGCCCCCTCGTGGTCAGTACACGTCATAGCGACTAGTTGACCAGTTGACTGTCCCCAGGTGGTCAGTGCACATCATAGCGAGTGGTTGAGCAGCCTTAGCATATCATTAGCATATTACGCTTTGATTGGTTGTTCGCTTGTCCTGCCGTTCAGTCTATTTGCATATTACCTTTTTATTATATAGGATATGATTACCACAGTGGTGTTATTTAATGCCTCTATCATGTCATATAATTGTCATTCTGTTTTGTGGTGAGAGCATTTAAGAGTTAGCCTCTTATCCAGTCTCTTCCCATACTCCCCACACAGACACCCCTTTCCCCCTGAGAATTATCAATCCACTCCCATTCTATGCCTCTGATTCTAATAAGTTTACCAGTTTATTCTGTTCCTCAGATTTTTAATTCACTTGACTTTTAGATTCACTTGTTGATAGATATGTATTTGTTGTTCATAATTTTTATCTTTCTTCTTCTTTTTCCTCTGTATGGGAAGAGACTGGACAAAAATCATACACCTATGGATAAGGACAACGGGGGGGGGGGAGGTAAGGGCAGAGGGGGGGTGGGAACTGGGTGGTGGGGAGATATGTGGGGGAAAAGGAGAAACAATTGTAATCTGAACAATAAAGATTCATTTAAAAAAAAAAAAAAGAGTTAGCCTCTTAGCAGCTCTCAAGTACATAATGCAGTACTCTTAACTGTAATCAAAGTGTTGTGCATTAGACTCCCAGACTGGCCAACACTTACTCATCTCTAACTGCAAGTTTGTACCCTTTGACCAACACCTCCTTGGTTCCCTTAACCCCCAGCCTCTAGGAATCACCATTCTTCTCTGTTTCTATGAGTTAGGATGTCTTAGATTCCACATATAAGTGATATACAATATTTGTCTTTTGCTTTCTTACTCATCCTATCTAATAAAAGAGTAATATGCAAATTGACCATACCTCCACTACATCCACAAGCCACACCCACCAGCCAATCAGGAGCAAGTATGCAAATTAACCCAACCAAGATGGCTACAGCCACGGACAGAGCAGGAGGCTTGGGTTTCCTTGGCAATGGAGGAAGCCAAGCTTTCCACCTGCCCTGGCCTGCCTTGGCCTCTGCTTTAAGGCTACAAAGTTTCAATTGTAGAAGATAAATAAATCCCAGATCCCAGGGCCTCCACTTGGGTCACCGGGGGGCGTGGACAGCCTGCAAACCACCACAGGCCCCTTGCCCAGGCTGCCCCACGCCCCAAGGGAACCCCCACCCTGATCCGGGACACCCTTCAGGGCAAACCGGCTGGCCCCCAACCGTGCACCAGGCCTCTATCCTATCTAATCCTAATAAAAGAATAATATGCAAATTGACCGTCACTCCAACACACAAGATGGCTGCCCCCATGTGGTCAAAGATGACTGCCCCCATGTGGACACAAGATGGCCGCCACAAGATGGCTAACAGGGAAGGGTAGTTGGGAGGGACCAGGCCTGCAAGGGAGGGCAGTTGGGGGCGATCAAGCCTGCAGGGGAGGGCAGTTAAGGGTGACCAGGCCGACAGAGGAGGGAAGTTGGGGGAGACTGGGCCTGCAGGGAAGGGCAGTTGCGGGGGACCCAGGCCTGCAGGGGAGAGCAGTTGGGGGGCACCAGGCCTGCAAGGGAGGGCAGTTAGGGGTGACCAGGCCTGCACGGGAGGGCAGTTAGGGGTGACCAGGCCTACAGGGGAGAGTAGTTAGGGGCAAACAGGCTGGCAGGGGAGCAGTTAGGCATCAAGCAGTTAGGCTGGCAGGGGAGTGGTTAGGGGGTGATCAGGCTGGCGGGCAGAAGTGGTTAGGGGCAATTAGGAAGGCAGGCAGGCAAGCAGTTGGGAGCCAGCAGTCCTGGATTGTGAGAGGGATGTCCAACTGCCCGTTTAGGCCCCATTCTACCGGGATTGGGCCTAAACGGGCAGTCGGATATCCCTCGAGGGGTCCCAGATTGGAGAGGGTGCAGGCTGGGCTGAGGGACACTCCCCCATCCCCCGTGCACGAATTTCATGCACCAGGCTTCTAGTCTTAGTATAATGTCCCTAAGGTCCATCCATGTTGTCACAAATAATAGGATTTTCCTCTTTCTCCTGGCTCAATAATATTTCATTATATATATATCACATCTTCTTTATCCATCATCCATTGACAGACACTTAGGCTGTTTCCATACTAGTATCTTGGCTATTGTGAATAACGCTGCAATAACATGGGAGTGCAGATATCTTTTCGATATCCTGTTTTCATTTCCTTTGGATATATGCCCAGAAGTGGGATTGCTGGATCATATGGTAGTTCAATTTTTAGTTTTTTGAGGAGCCGCCATATTATTTTCCATAGTGGCTGAACCAATTTACATTCCCACCAACAGTACACAGGGGTCCCTTTTTTCTACATCCTGGCCAATACTTACCTCTTGTCTTTTTGATGATTCCTATTCTAAAAGGTGTGAAGTGATGTCTTATTGTGTTTTGATTCTTATTTCCCTGATGATTCGTGATGTTGAACATCTTTTCATGTACCTATTGGCTATTGGTATGTCTTCTTTGAAAAAATGTTCATTTTTTTTCTGCCCCTTTTTAAATCAGATTGTTTTTTCATTTTCATTTTTATTTTTTTGCTATTAAATTGTATGAGTTCTTTATATATTTTGGATAATAACTCCTTGTCAGATATATGGTTTGCAAATATTTTCTTCCATTCTGTAGATTGCTCTTCATTTTGTTGTTTCTTCTGCTGTATAGGTTTTTAGTTTGATGTACTCACACTTAATTTTGCTTTTGTTGCTTGTGCTTCTGGTGTCATATCCAAAAAATGGTTGCTAAGACATCAAGGAGCTTTCCCTTTATGTTTTCTTCTAGAAGTTTTATAGTTTCAGATCTTACACTTAAGTCATTAATCTATTTTGAGTTATTTTTTGTGAGTGGGAATTGAACTGTGGCCTCCTGATTCATAGGTCGATGCTCAGCCATTGAGCAGCCACATCAGCTGGGCTACTAAATTGTCTTTTTTAAAAAGCTGCTTAATATTCCATAGAGTATGCTGTTATCGATATTTTTCTATTGTTGGATATATAGGATTTCCCCCAGCTTTTTAATACTATAATAATGTATTTATAGCTTCATGCACATAGAATTCTTTATATTTCAGATAATTTTTTAAATTACCACATTTGCTTTGTACTTGCTACATATTACCAATGTTTTTCCAGGAGATAGTACTAGATTGACAAAGTCTCTAGCAACATATGAAGCACCAATTATGCTACATCCTCCAATTTTATGTTTAAAATAATTTTACTGCCTAGCCTGCGTGGCTCAGTGGTAGAACATTCACATATGAACCAGGAGGTCACGGTTGGATTCCTGGCCAGGCCACATGCCTGGGTTGTGGGTTCAATCTCAGTGTGGGGCGTGCAGAAGACAGCCAATCAATGATTTTCTCTCTTTATTGATGTTTCTATCTCTCTCTCTCTCTCTCTCCTTTCCTCCCTGAAATCAATAAAAATATATTTTTTTAAAATAATAAATTTACTAATTTAATTTCAACAGCCTCATTTTTTCTTTAACTGCATAGGATTTTTCTTCATGTGTATTTACTAGGTGTACTTATTTCGTGAATTGTTTGTCTTTTACATACTAAAGTCTCTAGTATAAAAGTCTTGGGAAAGTCATTCTAACTTTTTAAAACTTCTATACAGATATTTTATATTGAAAAATTAAAATAATATATATGCAAACAAGGAGAAAATAAAATTACTTATATTGTTACCACATAGAAATATCTACTTTTTGTGTTTTAAGTATATCCTTCTGATTTTTAAAAAATGTGCATCCGTTTTTTTGAATAATTAAATACACCATCACACTTTTTAACCTACCTTTTCTAATTCAACATTCTAATGACTTAATATGAAAATTTTAATACTTTTTTTCTGGTAATCTATGTCCTTTCCTGAAAATTTGAAAAATATAAACTATAAAGAAGAAAAATTACCCATTATTCTACTGCCTAGAGATAATGGCTATTGATTTATTGCAATTCCTTTCCATTTTTAATGAATCTGTATTCTTTCTCAAAATTATAATCATGCTGTAAATATTTATTATGTTTGCTGAATATTCATTATATTATTATATCTATGAAATGATCTTTTATGATTATCCCATAGTTCCATAATTTATTTTAAAATTTTCATGGTATTAGATGTTTGTTTCCAATATTTATTATTTTCACCAGTTTTGTGCATTCATTACTCCTCACCAACATTGCCTATCTTATTTTTTTTTTAATTATTTGCTAATTTGGTACTTGAAATGGCATCTCATTATTTTGATACATTTCTTAAATGTAAATTCATTAATAATAATATTAGGATCCCACAAGAACATATTTTAACAAAAGGAAGTAGGCTTTTTGTAAATGTGTGTGTGTGTGTGTGTGTGTGTGTGTGTGTGTGTGTGTGTGTGAACACAAACACTGGATCCTGCATCTAAAATAGAACTATTTTTTTTCTAATAGGTCTTGGTATCTTGATGAACAAACACTACTAATAATCATTTGTGTTGTCATTGTGTTTCCTCTTGCTCTTCTTCCTAAAATAGGTAAGTCTTTGCTGAAGAGAACATTATTTGTTTAAAGTAAAGAAAAAAGAAAGAAAATAATATTAAGGGGCTTTGGAAGTTCACAGTACCGCATTTTTAGCAGAAGCGTGGTGGTTGTGCATAGTTTTGAACTTGGACTTATTTTAGGTTGTTCAGCCCTGTCTAGTTAACCTATTACTTGGTTTGCAGTAGTATTTTGTCTGCCCCACTAAAATAAAATCTTTACAGCGGAACATTAAAGAGCAGCCTTTCCTTACAGTGTACCATTAGTGGTAAGCCAGTTCCAATTCTGCCGTACAGAGCTACATAAATGATCTGTGACAGATAGTTGGAATGTTGTTATTCTCAGCCCTAAGCCCCAGATACCAAGCACTGTAATAGAAAACATGCCCAAGATGTATAGCTTTAGCTGTACGTTAGGATCATTTTCCTTATAAATTGTTTTTTTATTTTACTGTTATTTTACAGGCTTTCTTGGCTACACAAGTAGTTTATCATTTTTCTTTATGGTGTTCTTTGCTCTTGTGGTAAGTTTAAAATATAGTGTATTGCTTATCTCCTCACCAAAACGGAACTCATTGTCTTAATGTCTTTTTTTCTTTTAACTCTGTTTTGTTTTGGGGAGGTATCCCATTTTATTTCAATGTGTTATTCAAAGCACTTTTGTTTCACAAAATTATTTCCTTCATTTTATCTATATTGAAGAGGCGTGGCTGGACCAGCATTTCAAATTCAGTATCACTTGTGGTTAATTAGAAAGGAGAGCACACCATTCTGTTAAAACCTTAGATGGAGTGTAATTCTTTGTGTAGGTTGTATAATCACTTTATTTCTGTACAATACTGTGTGTGTGTGGGGGGGGGGTACTCAATTATGAGGATCAGGCTGGTTCTTATCTGTAAAATAGTTTGATACTAGTTATCTTAATTATAAAACTTTGTTCCATTAATGACACAGAGCTTCTGGGGCTTAACTGTTGCGATCTAGTAAGAACTGGGGTGTCTGAATTGTATCTGGTCTGGTTTATTCAGCATAGTTAGGTTCTCATAAAAATACTACTGCAAAGAAATGTTTTTTTTCACATGTGTAATATGTTTTTTTCTTATATTTAAAAATTAGCAGGAAAAATATCAGATGGTAAACTTACTATTTATAAAATAATCTTTTAAAAAGATACATGTTTAAATGACTTGATTAAACTTTTAAAATCATAAGTTTCATGAAACTCTCCCTTAATAATGAGAAACGAATAAAAGAAAAATGCCACCTAAAAGAGCAAGAAATACATCAGTAGTTAAATCATATTACATAGCCAGATTTCCGTGCTGTCAAAACAATCTAAGATGCATTTAACTTAGTCTAAACTGATCTTCTGGGATACAAAGATAAAACAACTTCAGATTATTTTAAAGAGTGGAAGACACTGGCTTCTGTGTACAGAAACAATTATACTTTAACGAATGCTCTTAAAACTAAAAATACTTAACAGTGTTTACATTTAATCATTTGTTGAACTTATCAACATTGTCTTCCCCCTCAAATTGTATGACTTATATCTTACAAGTAAGTTAATTGAACATACACTTTCTTTTTCTTTCAGTTATAGTGAGATATAATTGCATACAGCACTGTAAGTTTAAGATGTCCAGTATAATGTCTTGACTTACATATATTGTAAAATGATTACCACATAAGTTTAGTTAGCATCCATGAACACATACTCTTTAGACCCCACAATGAAGAGGGAAACAAATATTTTCATCATAATTTGATTATTGAGAAGCATCTACATGGTTAGGAGTAGCCTGTGTATGCAAATAAACATATTAAAAGAGATTAGCATAGATAACAATGAATTTTTCCCTCACAGATAATTGGCATTCCAAGCTTTGCATAGGTAGGATTAGTTTATAGCTAGTAGTTTGAAGCAGGTGAAATGTATTCATATGATATGTCTGTTGTACATATTTTTCACAGTATTCATTTGTCATTGCAGATACTCTTTAATTCGATGCAGGTTTCTACTGTAGCAGTCATATGGAAAAAAATACCCTCATTCTGCATTTACTGTACTGCTTTACAAACCATCTGCTCAGATTTTTACTTCTGAGCACAATTACAATTTGGGTCTACAATGGGATGATGAAGACACTGTATTTTTAAAGAAATACTCTTTTTTAATTGGCATATTTATTTTAGAGTCTCTAAGTATTAGGTTTTGGATACATAGTGATTAGGGAAAAGGCACATGTATATAATTCCCCCCAAATTTTTAAAAGATGCCAATTTTTCATTAATTTTTTTTGTCAGTATGTGTTTGTAAATCTGTATAACCTTTAGATTACATTAAAAAAATCAAGACAACACTTATTCTCTTAAATTACACTCTACAAAAGAAAAAAGCAGATCAAAACCTATAATCTTATCTGTTGTCCCACATCCATATTTTTTATAAAAATTCTAACATAAAAGTTTGCTCCCATTGAAATATCTAAAAATTTTAAAAATATTTATTTTAGCAGTGGCTTAAAATGACAGTAACCAGATGGATTACCTTTTCTGGTCCATTTTAGAACACAGATGTATTTCCAGTCTTTCTAAAAGTTCTGTCTGGAGTACAGATTAGTATTCTAAGAAATATTTTAATAAGTGATAAATCAAAATAGTGAACTATTTGAATGGATTTTAGTCAGATGCTTTCCTTCTACTGACCTCTGTTAGACATGTGGGAGTTTAACCTGGACACAGCTCGAAGGGTCAGTCAATTGTGTAGATGAGATAAGATAAATCTACTAGAAAACAAGTAGATAGAGAACAATATAGGCAATACATAAGTATTGACTTATTTGCTTCAGAGTAAGAATTGCAAGAGTTAAAGATCACTGAGAGCTAGAGTAAAGAAGGATGTGGAAGGAAATAAACGAGCTGAGCATTGAAAGATGGGAAAGACGAGAAGAGTGAAAGAAGGGCCTTCTGTGCAATGGAAAGTCTTTTAAATACTTAGTCATCTTTCCCCTGTCTTTCTAACTCCTGGGATTACCTTCCGACCATGTTCTGTCTTCGCCCTGAGTAAGGACTGCCTGTCACTCTTGGCTGTTGGGTATTTCCCCATTCCTGTCCATACTTCTGGTGTATAAGACATCACTTCTGACAACCCCAGCCCAGTGCGCAGGCCTGGGGTTAGGGGGGATCTCTGCAGAGATATTAGCTATAGTAACTGATTTTATATTAATATAAAATCAGGTTGCTAATGATATTTTCTAATTCATGAAAAAATGATTATATTGCATTTTGGAGCATTGCATTCAATATTTTGAATCGCAAGCCTCGTGATAACCGCTGATAAAGTAAATGAGGTGACTCACACACCAACTTATTGCAGTACCTGGTACATAACAAATGCACCATAAATGGTTGTTGCTGCCACCACCACCACTGGAGCAGGGCTGAAGAGACTAGCTTCTAGCCCACCCATCCTTACCCTTTTTTTAAAAACATACCAAGAAAAAGATGGTGAGATTATTGCTTTTGATTTTTTTCTTCTCTCTTGGTAAGTTGACCATTTATTTTTATTACATATGGCAAACATATCTAGAAATGTCAAAGCAATTTTCCTAGTTTATCCCTATAATTCTCCCCCTCCAAACCCCTTGGGGAGGGTTTTAATTAAGAGTCATTCTCTAGTTTACTCATTAACTTAATCCTAAAGGTATATGTTTTCCTTAGATTTGTTTTATCGCTATATAAAATCTTGGTTGAATTAGTTTAAATCCAAAGCTAGATAAATACCAAATAGGAATAGGAATAGGAGCAGTATTTACTTATTGGTCTCCTGCAAAGGACAAACGCTTCCTTTATTCTCCCTTGCCCCTTTGTATGCTGGGTTTCAGCCTAGAGCAAATATTTACAGAGTAATTATGTGCCCTGAAACAAGGGCAACAATGGCAATGTTGACACAACCACAACCTTAGGTCTAGGAACAGGATGGCCACAATTAAGAGTAAAATCCTGAAGAAAAAAAGTAAAATTATGAAACATTTTTATGGATTATTTCTGGGAATTGACATCCCTCTGGATTTTTTTTATTTTTTAAATTTTTATTTTTAACAGCTGGAATTCCCTAGCTACGTGCTTTTATTCTTAGCCAGATTTTTTTCTACCTTCACTGAAAGTAATATAGGTTTGAAAAAAGCAAGGAGTACTTATATATCAGAAATCTCCAAGCTCACCCTTTGTATAAGGTCTCTACTCACTTCTGCCTGTGGCCATTTCCAAAACAGCTGTTACTATTTCTCCATCTGCCACTGATGCCAGGTCCACAAATAACCATATTCTTGTACCATTGTCACTAAAACATTGTGTTCCCATTTTAAGTTGCACTTTTTTAAATGCCTTGATGCTATTGGAATTTTGAAAGTTGACTTGAGAGTACTCTCAGTCTTTAATGGGGGAGATCCCCACTAGACAGATAGGCAGCACCCAACCTCACCCCCACCATAGTGACCCACCCTGAGGGAAAATTATACGGTCAAAGAATCTTCTCTTAGCTAGCATATGGTTTGGCATGGTGTTAGATTAATTGAAATAATGCTGACGTATTTAAATTAATTTCTTTTCATGAAGTTTAGAAGAAATAATCTGATTGTTGATTCTACTTCTTCTTACAGATAGTAATTAAAAAATGGTCCATCCCTTGTCCTCTGACATTAAATTGTATAGAGCAGTACTTCCAGGTAATATTTTATATTTTCTTTTCAGTTTCTTTCTTTTTATTTTAAGCTAAAAAGAAAAAAAAATCAGGCTGATATCTTTTTTTCTAATAAATGGAAAAGTAATGACTAGTTTGCATTTTGGAACTTTATTTTGAAGTGTTTTTATTTGAAAGCCTAGTTATAATAAATTCATCATGTTTGTTGATGCTTTCTGACTTTTAATGACTGTTGGTTTCTCTTTTTCCCCTCAATCCTCTTAAACAGATTTCAAATGCTACAGATGATTGTAAACCAAAGCTCTTTCATTTCTCCAAAGAGGTGTGTAAGTTATTAACAGATACTTTTGGTTGATTTTTCACATTTCAAGTTTTAAGAGATTTGTGTAACAGGGTCTCTTAGGTCTTTGTACCTGTAACTAATTAATTTTCATGAAAGTGCTAAGTATAGGGTTGCCTACCAGAAGAATAATATTATTTAACACAGGGTGGCCTATTATGAAACAGCCACCTTTTTTTGGCATGCCTTTAAATGGAGCCTGTTTTAAATGGGCAACTGCCTAAAAGAACAGATTTACTAAATGTCTGGTCTGGCCAATAAGGTCCTCTGTGGATACAGACTTCCTGTTGCCCTCTGGACTTGTAAAGCTAAATAGCCAATTATATAAAAACCTCCTCCCTTGTGAGTAGAACCTTGGTCTGCAGCTAAACAGCCTCATCATTGGACCAGCAATTGAGCACTGCCAGTATGTCTTCTGGCAGACATTCCACAGTTCACATTTATGATGCCTTCAGTGGAGACTGGAAAACCAGGTCCCCTTGCCTTCCCTGAGAGCCCTCAGATACTGACAATGCCTGCAGGAGCCCTTGGCATCTACAGGGGAGACAGGGTGATCTCTAGCATTCTGGAAGAGCTTAATCTTCCCTGTGGCTTTAAGTGTTTTTATCTACACTTTTAGATTCTGCTAAATGCAGGTTCCAGATGCTAGAATCCCTCCACTCAGGTGCAACTCTGTCAGTGTACTATTTCAGTGCCGTAACTCCTCCATGCAGAACTTTCCCTTTTATCCACAGTTTTTACACGAGAAATGTCTCTCTGGCCCCCCAAGGGAGGTTACTACATCTTATGTGGTAAAGGCCTCGTGTGCCTTCAAGATCTAGGTAGGGTAATTGACAAGCCAGGAAATTGAGCAATATATGAAAGAGAATTTGTGAATTAAAGTCTCATTCCCCTAATCCAGTCTCAGGAAACACTACAGCTTTCCTTCCTCTCAATTCCCTTCAAATATTTGAGGAGGCATTATGTCCCAAGATAGGTCTTCAGTCATCTGGAACTTCTTTTGCTGAAGAGCCTGAAGTTAGTAAGGGGAAAATTATTTTAGAGTAGAGAAAAGAAAGTAAATCATCACCATCCATTTTGTAGAGACAGTATTTTCATTTAGTTGGTAACTTTTGTTTGCTTTGTAATGACCTCTGGCTCTTAAATATTCTACCTTTTTTAAAAAAGTTATGTTCGTGTATTCCAGTGGATCTCCAAAAATTTGCCTGTCTAGAGTAAATCATGTTCATTCCCATTGAAAGAGAACATAGGCAAAGATGCTAAGATGTGATTAATATTTGCAATATCCCTTAGATTAAATCGGTGATATTACCTTGGATTGAGTTGGTAAAAGCAGGTTCAAAAGCATTAACAATTATTTCTGCTTACCGAAGTAAGTTGTATTTAAATTTTCTAATGCATACATCAGAATTAAGATTATTTCTAAAATGTTATTATTTTGAATCTTAACCTAAATATTATTTATTCCACATAAGTTATTTTTATCTCACCCAAATAATATACGAGCAACAGCAGTTGTAGTAAAAGTAACATGGTATAGAAGCCAGCCAAGAAATATCTGGCTAGTACAGGCATTCCATCCACCAGAGAAAAGATTTGCTGATGACCGTGATTGTGTCTCTCTTAAAACAAAACAAAACAAAAAACACAATCTTATTTTATAGAGACAGTTTATGAAAAATGAAGTGAATGTAACCAAATTGATTTTTTTAAAGAACTAAGCTCATTGTCAAATGAAGTAGTGGTTTCAACAGCGTAGCATTTAGTAATTTTGTCTTTTTTTCTTTTCAGAGTGCTTATGCGATACCAACCATGGCTTTTTCATTTCTCTGCCATACCTCAGTATTGCCCATATACTGTGAACTTCAAAGGTACCATAGAATCCTGGATTATTTTAAACGTATTAAATATGACCTTTTTCTTCTAGGCCTTTCAGGTTGAATGACATTCTCCTTTATGAATTCTTTCCTCCCATCACTGGATTCTAAGTGTTAGTTTAAAACAAAATGAAACAACCGAGAGTTAGTTCTGTTTAAATTGAGGATGTTTCCTGGAAGCATAATCTTTGTGCGGTAATTTTAATTCAGGAATTCTGGTGTATAATCACTAATGAACTAGGTCTTGAATGATTAAGGAACCCTTTTGTTTAGCTTGGGAGATTTGTTTCTATAGATATAAATCATTTCACTGATTCTACTCTTGCCATTTTTGTCTTTTAGCCCTTCAAAGAAAAGAATGCAGAATGTAACCAATACTGCAATTGCTTTAAGTTTCCTCATTTATTTTATATCGGCACTCTTTGGGTACCTCACTTTTTATGGTAAGTATATAATTTAATTGTAGATGAAAAAATAGATTGTTCCCTCATTCAGCGGTCACCAACTGGTGGTCTGCGAGGTCCGAAAGGTTGGCGACCACTGGTTTAAAGGAACCTTTGGAGCAGTGGTCGCCAATGGGTGGTCCATGTACCACTGGTGGTCCATGAGGTCCAAAAGGTTGGTGACTGCTGCTCTAGTTGATCTCACACTTGAATCTGAACTTTGTTTCTGCCTTTCATTAGTAAACTAATTTGTTCAGGGTACCAGGATTCACTGCAATACTGTGGTGGCTCTCCGGGCCCTAAAGAATTGATTTTCTTTCTCTTATAAAGGATCAGGTTCAGGATTAATAACTTTACATGAAAATTTTCTTAAACACCTGAATAAAACCTCGGGATTAATGTCTTTCTACAAGAAAAAATGTACAATAATGATTTATTTAAAAAATATTTTAGAATCTTATTTTCAATACTTTAGACTTTAGTTCAGCAGTTTGGGAGAATCAGCCATTTTAACTGCGGAAGAACAAATTGAGAAGGGAAAGGGTTTTACACTGAACTATAGTTGTATGCTTACATGTCAGACATTTCTGCCTTCAGCCTCAATTCATAAGATTCAAGACATTCATAATTTTTTAAAAGGATTCTTTTAAATTCATAAATTAAAATTAAATGTTTCTTGTATTTATTTTTGAAAAATTGCCTGTTTTTTTTCTCTTCTGATAATAACCTCAGGAAAAAGTAAAACTTAAAAGTCTAGAATAAGATCTTAAAAACTGTAAGTTCTCTAATTTGCAAACATGCTTGTTTAATTTGCAAACAATCCCATTATAACAAACTACACTTAGTTTGTCAGACACTTCAGTACACTTGTCAGTTTATGAATGCTTTTATAACAACTCTCCAAGTAAATGGCTGTTATTACTTTGGTGATAGTTGGCTGTTATGACTCTGATTTCACAGTTGATAGCCTTGTGCACATGTTTCAGGTTTTAGCCATCCATGATGACTTGTAATGGGCCTTTGCTTATCTCTCAGAGTTTGTCCACATCTGACAAGTTTTTGGACAACATTTACTTGCATGGCTACCTTTCCTAAGCCCGGTGGAAAGAGTATGGATTTCTAAATCCAACAAATATGGTTTAAATGACCACTCTGCTCTAACTAGCTATGTGACCTTGAGCAGGGTACTTCATCTTACAGTATCTTATCTCCTAATCTGTTACAAGGGATAATTGCAAAGAGTTCCTGTTACCATGTCTGGCACACAGCAGTCTTCCACAAAGGGACGCTCCTGCTCATGGTGTGTTGATATCATTGCTAGTGTAATTATTGCATGATTACAGGTGCTCTGTTTTTCGACATGGTACTTCTTACTGTCTTTAATGACATTTAATTTAAATATGGTAGCTTTTCAGTATATGTTGTGAGTATTGTTTTGGAGTTTTCAGGGTGTGAGAAATTATAATTGCTCTATATAGTCCTTTCCTTGCTATCTCCATGTTATTTCAACAGTTGTAAAGGTCAGTCATTAATCTAAAGCTGCTCTTGCATTTTTGTACTGATGTAGATAAGCACTATTTCCAGCATGAGCATGGTACTCTGCTAGATACACCACAAAGAAAGATAAAACAGGCTGTTAAGCTTTTTGATCATTGCTAATGAAACAAAATTCTTGAAATACATAAGCTCTATTTTTGACGTGATTTGTTAATATATATATTAGAGGCCCGGTGCATGAAATTCGTGCGGGGGCGGGGAGGTGTCCCTCAGCCCAGCCTGCACCCTCTCCAATCTGGGACCCCTCGAGGGATTTCTGACTGCCCGTTTAGGCCCCGTCCCGGTAGGATGGGACCTAAATGGGCCGTCGGACATCCCTCTCACAATCCAGGACTGCTGGCTCCCAACTGTTCACTTGCCTGCCTTCCTGATTGCCCCTAACTACTTCTGCCTGCCAGCCTGATCACCCCTAACCACTCCCCTCCAGCCTGATTGATGCCTAACTGCTCCCCTGCCAGCCTGTTTGCCCCTAACTGCCCTCCCCTGCAGGCCTGGTCCCCCCCAATTGTTCTCCCCTGCAGGCCTGGGTCCCTCCCCCCCCCAACTGCCCTTCCCTGCAGGCCCGGTTGCCCCCAACTTCCCTCCTCTGCCAGCCTGGTCATCCCTAACTGCCCCCCCCCTGCAGGCTTGATCGCCCTCAACTGCCCTCCCTTGCAGGCCTGGTCCCTTCCAACTGCCCTCCCCTGCTGGCCATCTTGTGGCGGCCATCTTGTGTCCACATGGGGCAGCCATCTTTGACCACATGGGGACAGCCATCTTGTGTGTTGGAGTGATGGTCAATTTGCATATTACTCTTTTATTAGATAGGCTAGAGGCCTGGTGCACGGGTTGGTGCCAGCTGGTTTGCCCTAAAGGGTGTCCTGGATCAGGGTGGGAGTTCCCTTGGGGCGTGGGATGGCCTGGGAGAAGGGCCTGTGGTGGTTTGCAGGCTGGCCACGCCCCCCCTGGCGACCCAAGCGGAGGCCCTGGTATCTGGGATTTATTTATCTTCTATAATTGAAACTTTGTAGCCTTGAGCGGAGCCAAGCCTCCTGCTTGCTCTGTGGCCGCAGCCATCTTGGTTGGATTAATTTGCATACTCACTACTGATTGGCTGGTGGGCATGGCTTGTGGGTGTGGTGGAGTGGTGGTTAATTTGCATATTATTCTTTTATTAGATAGGATATACAGAAGAAAAAAAATATACACACACATACACATACACACACACACACACATACATACTAAAGGCCTGATGGATGAAATTTGTGCAAGAGTAGGCCTTCCTTCCCCCAGCTGCCGGCATCAGCTTCCCTCTGGCACCTGGGACCCAGGCTTCCCTCCGGCCGCTGGCAGGCACTCGGGACTTGGGCTTCCCTCGCAACTCCAACTTCGTCCGGAAGGTTGTCTGGAAGGACGTCTGGTCTAATTAGCATATTACGCTTTTATTATTATAGATATATTAATTGATTTCTGAGAGGGAGAGAGAGCTAGAGACATCAGTGATGAGAGAGAATCATTGATTGGGCACCTTCTGCACGCCCCCTACTGGGGATCGAGCCCGCAACCTGGGCATGTGCCCTTGACTGGAAGGAAGGAAGGAAGGAAGGAAGGAAGGAAGGAAGGAAGGAAGAAAGAAAGGAAGGAAGGAGTCCTAACCAGTTTGGCTGAAGGGTCACGGGTTCGATTCTGGTCAAGGGCATGTACCTTGGTTTTAGGCTCAATCCCCTGCCCTGGTCAGGATGCTTGCAGGAGGCAACCAATTGATGTGTCTCTCTCACATAGATGTTTCTCTCTGTCTCTTCCCCTCCCTTCCACTCTTTCTTAAAATCAATGGAAAAAATATATTTGGGTGAGGATTAACAAAAAGCGCGTGCGCGCGCGCACACACACACACACACACACACACACAATAAATAAAGAAAAGAAAAGAAAGAGAAATAAAGAAAAGTAATTTTTCCAAAGACAGAGGAAGATTCAGATACTGATTTGCTAGTCACTGTTTTGTTTGGGGGTTGTTAATCATAACCAGGGAAAATCTTGTATATTTCTATCTGGACAACAATAGCCTTCATTCTTATGGAAATAAATTGCTAATAGAGTCTGAGGCCTTAATCAAAAGGGCTTATCGCAAGTTAAAGCTTCAACTCATTTTATAGATGAGCATCTAAAGCCCAAAGAGGTGCCCTAACCGGTTTGGCTCAGTGGATAGTGTCAGCCTGCAGACTGAAAGGTCCCAGGTTTTATTCTGGTCAAGGGCATGTACCTTGGTTGTGGGTACATCCCCTGTAGGAGGTGTGCAGGAGGCAGCTGATCGATGTTTCTCTCTCATCGATGTTTCTAGCTCTATCCCTCTCCCTTCCTCTCTGTAAAAAATCAATAAAAATATATTTTAAAAATAAATAAATAAAGCCCAAAGAGGTGACCTGTCACGAGATTAGTGATTAGTGGCAGGCCTCCTGAATACTAATCCGTGGTCTTTCCGCTGCTCTGTAGTGATCTTTAGAAACTTCATACCAGTTTGACAGTGTGTATTCAACAGGACAGCCTCCTGACTTCAGTAGCATACACAACTCCCAGAGACCACCCCCCGTCCTTACTGAGATTTGTAGAGATTTGTCTGAATCCAGAGAAGCGTGTCATGCTCTATTCCTTACATATGGTAAGGCTCAGCTAAGAACACAGAACTGACTGGCCAGAGGAAAGGGTTTCATCCTCAGAAAGTAGAAAGTGGACATGTAACCACCATTTTGAATATATAATAAATCTAGTTCTTCAGGCTTCTGGAGCTGCTCGGGGTTCTGTCACAGCGCTCCCCAGGCTTAGTTAATATTTAAATTTTGTTAGATTAAAGTCCTATAAGTACGTACCTAGATTACTAATATTGGCTCTGATTGCAGATGTTAAGGCATTCTAAGTTGAGGTGGGGAAAGTGTCCCTTTTGTAAGCCAGGCCAGTGCCCAAATGTTGCAAAATAACCAGACCATGTAAAAAGTCTATGAGGTTGTTAAGCAATAAGTGTTAATAGCTCATTTTTATGATTCAGAAAGCGGGGGGGGGGGGGGGGGGCAGTTTGCCATATTTCTCTAAAACTCACAAGTATCTCACAGATTTGGGAATAGAATTCAGCTTTAATCTCCTATTTAGTCCATAGTTCCACCCTGCGTAAAGTACATCTTTGATAATTTAGACAATTAGTTCCTCTCCCCTTTCCATTATCACTAGTCTAGTCCAGTCCTCATTCCCTTTCAGTGATTATGACTGTTGCCTTCTGTTATCCCTGTTTCGGGTCTCTTTTTCTCCCAATCTGTCCTCCTGCTTAGTTCAGATCAAAATACACTATTCTTCATAAGTCATGGCATCTCTGTGTTCTAACAGAGTAAGCCCAAACCTTAAAGAAAGAGTTCCACTGCTGAGTCTTAAATGCGTTTCCAGCCTTACCACCCTCTGCTCTTGCACTGCAGCCCCCTCTATGTCAGACACGGTGCTCCTCTGGAATCTCAGTTTCTCAGCTGCCTATTCCCTCTGCTTCCTCAGGACTTCTGCTGTGCTGGTCCTTGCTCCGAGGATCTCTTCCCCACAACTTGAGTGTCACACACAAGCATGAACTCATTTAATGCTGTAACTCTACAGGTGAACATACCATTGTCTCCATTTTACAGATGTAAGAACCAAGGGACTCAAAAGTTAATTTGCTATTAAGTAGTGGGACTTGAACATTAGTCTGTGCGGTTCCAGATTTCAAGCCCCCCTCTACCATCCTGCCGCCCACTATATCATGGTGACTCTCCCCAAGCCTTCCCAGGTTTCTTTCTTGCTCATTCCAAGGCCATAGTTATCGTTCTCTGTTCAGAATCACCATAGCTGTTTGTTTGGACCTTCTTCTGTCACTTATGTGTGTATTTGTGCTTAGACACTATCATTTATGTGTGTGTATTCACCTTATCTGCCCTTTAAATTTTAAGATCCTTGAAAACGGAAGTGTGTTTGATTCGTCTCTTATTTCCTCCAAAGCACCTTTCCAAAACATATACGCTCAAATTAAAAAGCACTATTCTTTCATAAGTACAAATCGATCTTTCCCTACAAGGCAGTGATATGCAATGTTCTGAATACCCTCACTTGGATACACCTTGTCTGTCTTGGGGTGCGGAAAACGTGGGAGTGGAAGAACACCATGGAGCAAGGCATGGTTAGCATGTACAAATTCTGTCACTGACTACCACACTGGCTAGCTAAGTAAGCCAGTTCCCTAAAACTTTTATGAAAGATGATCTACAGATGAGATGTTGAGGAAGCTGGTAAGTTGCGCACAACTCAATGAGACTCTAGAAAAATTGGAAAAGGTATTGGTTTTGGTACAAAAAAAAAAAAAAAAGAAAGGTGTACAGCTGTGCCAGCCCTGCCCCGGTTATCACACGGACCAAATTCATGTGAAAGCACTTTACAAAGCAAACAACATAAATATTCAAAACCTTCAGACAGTGGGAAAGTTCTAACAAGATATTTTTATATATTTTTTATTGTCACAATTTAAGTTATGACTGTGCTGATTTCTAGTGTCATTAAAAGAAGAGGCTGTGGGCTTCAAGAAGATATTTAACTATTGTCTCTGTGTTTCATAGGAGAAAAAAAGGCCAGAGATGGGGTGGGGACTGGGAATCCAAAATCCGTTAAGATTCCTTTGTGCAAAGGAAAACAATTTTGATGTTATTGACATCTTAGTAGTTTTTATTGTAATCCTTAAAGTTATTTTTTAAAATTTACAGACAAAGTGGCGTCTGATATACTCCAAGATTATAGTCAATACTTGCCTCATGATGTTGTTGTCAGGACTGTGAAGTTATGCATACTGTTTGCTGTGCTTTTGACAGTCCCTCTAATCCACTTCCCTGTAAGTACTCTTCAAGGTTTTGTTGCTTGGTGTAGCAGCTCCCTAATGTGGCAACACTAATTCTTTGCAGACTAGAATGTTTGAATCACATCTAGTCTTGTATATCTTATTCATTTGTTAAGTAATTGATCAAAGACCTCATACTTGCGTATAACCCATGAATGCACAAAAATAACAGTGAGCCCCTAAGCTAATTTGTGCTTTTTGAGATTTAGTTTAGATTTATGCTTTCCCACAGCATTGTTTCCAATTTAGAGACTATAGTTCGTCTAAGGTTTTGGTGTGTGTTTTTTTTCCTTTTTAATTCTGTATTCTGTGTTTTTTTTCCAAAAGAATGCATGAAAAAGAAAAAGTCAAGTCAGCAAAAATAAGCTCCTTCTGGTTTATTGTAAATTATCTTCATGTAGACATTCTAGTTTAATCTAAGTCAAACTACTTTATTTGCTCTAGAATTATAGTTTAAGGGCAGAACAGATTTTCATTCTGCATTTAGTTGCCATACTTAAGAATCTTAAGAATTTTTGAGAAAAGGGAAACAAAGGCTTTGGGTGTAAATGCTTCTGCATGGAAGTCCTGAATTCCTAAACAGTGAGTTCCTTACGACCTGGGCCGTCAGGAGTTTTGCCCCCTCCCTGTGCAGGCTGCAGGGCCAGGAGTGCAGCAGGGGCTGTGTAAACATTTGTGGACGTGACCGCCTGCTGCCTGCCTTAACAGTGGGAAGTGTCATGAATTAGTTTTCATATTTACATGCTGTGAAACAGATAATATAAAATAAAATAGTGAATGGTGTTTCTTCCACATGGCATGATTTCTTTTCTCTTTTAAACCTTTTGTTCTTCTGTTGAAATTAATGAAAATGATTCTCCGAGATTTCTTCACACAGTGTTTATTGTTGATACTTTTGAAAATTATGCAACTTAAAGAAATTGTATGTGAACATTTTTTCAAGAATTAAAGCAAAGTAATTTTTATGAAGATCACACAGAAATATGTATTTCTTAGCTTGTGAATAATAAACACGATAATGGTTTATGTTATACTTTTGTAAACTAAATGGTGTCGAGGACAGGAATATCATGGTTACGGTACTGTACATATGTTTCCCCAGGCGAGTATTTTGGCTTTCACAGTTTCTCTTTGCTTAAATCTGTTTCTCTTTCTGTTATACAGGCAAGGAAAGCTTTAATGATGATGTTTTTCTCCAATTTTCCATTCTCATGGATTCACCATTTTTTGATCACGCTAGCACTCAATATTATCATTGTCTTACTTGCAATATATGTCCCTGACATTAAGAATGTATTTGGTGTAGTTGGTAAGTTTTATATTTCAAAAAGATCCACATAATAAAATGGGTAAACTTGTTATCTAGCCTAAAATCTGAGTCTGGCAATCATCCTCTCTTTTCCTCCCGCCTAAAGGTTCCAGCACATCCACATGTTTGATTTTTGTGTTCCCAGGACTGTTTTACCTTAAACTTAGCAGAGAGGATTTCCTCTCATGGAAAAAGCTTGGGGTAGGTTGGTTTTGTTTTGTTTCTTTTAAGAATCCTATTTTAAGAAATAATTTGTCATTTTCTAATTATTTTATCTACATAAAAAAATAATGTATTTTGAACTATAACATACATGATTGGGAAGGGTGGAGATTTAAAAAAAATACCCTAATTGTTTTTTTCTTTTTTCCACAGGCCTTTGTTTTGCTCATCTTTGGAATTTTGGTTGGGGCTTTTAGTTTAGCCCTCATCATTTTTAATTGGATTAATAATAAATGAAAGATAACTTTTCCCATTTCTTGTGAAGAATAATTTACCTCCATATGCAAAAAGGAACAATTCTGGAAGGCACCTTGGGTGAATGCTCTTTATATGGGTTAACATTTTTGTAAACATTATTAATAGAAAAGTGGAACAGCATGGGAGTGGGCAAGGGAAAGTGGGCTCAGCAGTTTTAATCAAAATAAGAAACAAACTCAGAATACTCTTAAATGTATTAGGTCAGTCTTTTCTTTGTCTCTTTGTGGGTCTGTTGCTTTTTTTAGATTAATAGACTTAATTTTTTAGGGTAGTTTTAATTTTCACAGAAATGTTGAGCAGAAAGAAGAGTCCCATATATGGCTTCACCCCCAAAACATCCATAGTTTCCCATATTATTAACATCTTGAATTAGTGTGGTATATTTATTATACTTGTTGAGCCAAATATTATTATTAACTTAAGTCCGTAGTTTACATTGGGGTTCACTCTTGATGTAAGCATTGACAATCACTAATCATTTTACTATCTTCATAAAAACTCTGAGCCTTTTCTAGCATGTCATATAGTTGGAATTAAATAGTATCTAACCTTTCAGACTGGCTTCTTTCACTGAGCAATATGCAATTAAGTTTACTACATGTCTTGTCATGGCTTAATAGCTCATTTATATACATCCATTGTATGGATGAACAACCACAGTTTTGTTTTCTGTTCACCTGTTGAAGGACCTCTTGGTTGCTTCCAAATTTTGGTGGTTTTGAATAAAACTGTGCAGGTTTTTGTGTGGACATAAGTTTTCAGCTTATTTGAGTTAATACCAAAGGACACAATTGCCACATCATGTGGTAAGAATATGTTTAGTCCTGTAAGCAGCTGCCAAACTGCCTTCCAAAGTGGCTGTAACATTTTTCATTCCCACCAGCAATGATTGAGAATTCCCGTTATTCTACATCCTCACCAACATTTTGTATTGACAGTGTTTTGTATTTTTACCATTCTCATGGGAGTGTTGTTGTTTCTCTGTTGTTTTAATTTGTATTTCCCTAATGACATATGATGTTGACCATCTTTTCATGTGCTTATTTGTCATCTGTGTATTTTCTTTGGTAAGGTTCAGATCTTATGCCTGTTTTTTAAATTAGGTTGTTTTCTCATTGTTGAGTTTTAAGCATTTGTATACTGGTTCTTTATCTGATATGTGTTTTGCAAAGATTTTCCCCAGTCTGTTTCTTTTTTCATTCTCTTTAACAGTGTATTTTACAGAGCAGAAGTGTTTAATGTTATTAAATATATTAAGTCAATCTTTTGTTTAGTTTTTAAAGAAATCAATGTGTTAAGCTTATATACAAAATTGAATCTTAGCTTGTGGGCTAATGTTGTCAACGTCAATCACCAATAACAAAACTGTGGGATTATTCCATTTGGTACTTTGCCCTGACTCCAAATCCTCTCCGAGAAACTTTTGTGATTTTTCTCTGTTGTGCATTATGAGATAGAACTGTGATGATCAGCTATGGACTTGAAAGTTCTCTGAGCTTTCTTGTTTGTCACTAAAACATGTGACTTTCTACTTGGCAATATGACAAATATTGATGCTTTATGTCATACTTTGTTTGGAGGTTATAAATCATTCCAGTCTCCCCAGTGATGTGGCTTGTTTCTGGTTGGAAACCAGAAGCTGGGTCTCTCCTGCCCGTGAGTATTCTATATAAAGGGCACCTTAGCAGCCTACCAAAGCCAGGGTGTATCAGTGAAAATGTAATCCCATCCCTGTGCACATGTAAAGTAGGGAATTACATGCAAAATGCCAATTTGCATGTATGGAAATCCACACTTTTGCAGGTGCCTCTTGCTTCCCACTTAGGAAATTGGCTGAAAAATTGACAACTGAGCTTTTCTTTGAGTTAAGATACTTCTTTGGCAAATCTGAGATCAGCATGGTGTAATGGAAAAAGTCCAAGTTTGGGGGTTAGAAAGACTTAGATTCAAATCTCAGTGAGTTTAGGGAAACTACTTAACCTCTCTAAGCCTCCACTTTCACATAGGTATTAGATGGAGTTAATACCAATTATACAGGGTTGTGTTGAGAGGATTAAGTGACCTTGTATAAATTAGGTACAGTTTGAAACAGGCTCTCTGCATAGATTAGCTATTTATCCCCTTTCTTCCACCCCTTTATCTGGAGCAATAAAATAAATTTGCTTTCCATCAGGGACATGGAATTTCTTCATCTTCCATCTTGCACAACTAGTATGTTTAGAATCCTGCTCTTTCCTTCACTCCCAGGGGAACTGGCCCCATGTCTGTAGTGCTTTCCCACAGTTCTACCCCAGCTGTACTCCTACTAATGCCTTCCTGAAACTGGGCACTTAGCCTGGTCCCAGAGGCACCACCTGGCATGGCCTTCCATGTGGCTTCGGGTCAGCCAGAGTCTATCAACCTGGTAAGCTCATTCTTGTACCCTCTTTTTCTGTTTATGAAATTATAGATCCAAATACAAATAGGGGTTCAGCTGCTTAAATAAATCTAACTGCAGTAATACCAAAATAACCCTAAATCTGCAACAGATGCAAGGATGCCCCCTGGGGCAAATGTTAAGTGTGATGACAGCTGGGCATCAATTATTACATTTGTCACCCGCTCATGGGATAGGATCATGGGAGGTTTGGCAAAGGGACAAGTAACCTATTGAACACTCTGCACAAAACTCAGTTAATATCAAGAGAAATGATTTGTGGAGATGTTTGTTTTTATTTTACATTAATATTCTGCCTTATCTAGTTGCCTGTTTAGAGTCACAGCTTTCCCTATGAGTTTGGAAGAAGCTAAGATGGCTGGTAAGAGCAGTGCCCCCTTCACCGGCATTACCCAAAACCTTCAAGTACTCCTCAGCGTTTTTCCTGCGAAATATAGGCCTTCTCATTATGGGCTTAATGTTCATAATTTATTAGGTAATAACTATTTAAAATAAAACGAAGTTAAGCACAAAATATATACTTCTCCAACACTTGGAGACTTGTTTGCTAAATTAAAAGACGAAGTGCTGAGAATATAAAATTACTTTCATATGTTGAGGGTGAATGTTTAAATTGTACTTTTTTGAACAGAATGTTTACTCATGAGCTTAGCATTTAAATGGTTAAAACAAGCCTTTGAAGTTAACACTCCATTAAGATGAATGGGGGTAATTCACACCTCTGCTGGTGCTGTATTATTTCAGTCTGGCTGCGGAGAAAACAAGACAGCAGTGGGTTGATTTACTGTGTGAAGGCCCTTTAAACACCCAAGATCTGGAAATCTTTGTTGTTGTTTTTTTTTCTTTTTCACCTAAAAGCAGAATCTGAAATTCAGCACAATTTAGGCATAGAATTGAAGTCTTGAAAGTACCATAGATTCTCTGTTATCTGCAAGTTCCAACCTGGCTTTATTTGTTCCTGTACTCTAGTGTTTCTTCCTACCCTGGCACCATTTGTATTAAAGTTCCACTAGTAATTCACCAGTGGAAAAGCAGAAAGGAACCATCCATTTTCAGGTAAACTTTACACATGCCTTTAAATGGGTTATGAAATAATACTCGCATTATCATCTTCGCAACTCTCAAGTTCTGCCTTTGCCTAACATAAAGTATCCATCTTTAACAACTATTTTCTTCCCCATTTGGGGGTATGGGAGGTGGTTGAAGAGAGCAGAGATCCAGTGGGAGAGGCGTTTGTCAGTGTGTTCTTTGTGGTAGTAATGTATATTTGAAACGTGCATTCCCTCCATTGATGGAAGTCTTCTAGCCAATCGATTCTGAAATAATTAGTTTTAGAGGCTAGGAATAAGGCTGTATGAGCATTTGATGAGATGTCAATGAATTTGGAAGATCTTTTTAAGGTAAACAGATTTTTCTTGTGTCCAGTCTCTGCCCCGTGTATTTACAGGATCAAGTTACTGGATAATCTGTGGGTAGCTGGGTGTGGACAGTATTTCCATTTGGGCTGCCTCTCATGTTGACATTGCCAGTACAGTATATAGAAATGGAAAGTAGATGCTAGAAACACAGGGGCCCAACCAGTTCATTTAAACCTGTGTTGGGCTGTGTTAAAATTAGCCCAATTGAAAACAGTTTGTTTCCTGCAAATTACTCTGCCTAAGCAATTTTAGGTGTCAAAATTTTTGGTCTTAGAACTTCTCAAAACCTTCTGTAGTACTGAGATTTGTTTTTCTAATTTAAACACAAAATTTATCTTTTTATTTTTTCCTGTCGTAATCCTTCGATAGTCTTTCTGTATGAAGTAGGAAATATAGGGAAACAAAATTTTGATAAAGGATGAATAAATAGGGAGTGTTTTCCTCATTGCAATCAGAATTCTTTCTGTCTCTCACCCTTCATAAACAATCTGATAAATTTTTTACTATGATCATGATCCACTGTCCTAGTTTGCCAGCCTGTCAATTAAGGTGAGCAATTATGAGGTGCAGGAAGACTCATCTTGGCCGATGGACAGCCAGTTGGACAGGTGGGAATGAGAGGTTCATTCACCTGTAGCACAAAGTAAATAGGTGCAAAGGGAAATTGAGTTGCCAGGAAAAAAACACACAAAAAACAGATGGATTAAAAGACATTCTAATATTAGGGATGGGGCCTAGGCACTGATACATATTTTTAAAGCTTCCCAGATGACTAATGGGCAACCACTGGATTGCTACATCAGCCTTCTCGCAGGTGTCTGTCTGCCAGTCCATTTTGTCTGTTGCTGTCCACTTGGAATCCTGCTTTCATAGGATGACTTTCCTGCTCAAGAGCCTCAGGTGGCTCCCTACTTCTTTGAAGGTTTGGTCTTTTGTTAATTTTATGTCACATCACATAATGACTTAATTCCACATTCCCCTGTCTCATCTACTAAATTGTATTTTATCCTTTTCTTACCTACATTCTACAATACACTGAAATTGTTTCACTGTTTGGTACTTGATTTGCCTTTGGTTACCATGTTTTAACATTTTTACTTCCACTATCCTCCTTTCCCTAGTCCGACTTCCACATACACACCCACAATGTCCTCATTGCTTTCCTCTGCCTCGCCACATACTTCCCGTTCTCCAGGAACCAGCTCAAATACCACCTTGTAAAATAAATGCTTCATTCTCTACTCCATCTTACCCCTTAAGATCTATATGGTTCTTTTGGTACATGCCAGTAGTACCTTGTAATATATTTTCTGTTTCTTCATAAATTGCTTTTGCATTTCATTTTTAATAGTTATATGTGGTACAAATTCAAAATTTACAGAATTGCTTCTCTCCCACTTCTGCCCCAAGCACCTAGTTTTCCTCTTTGGAAGCAACCACTCTTGCAACTTTCTGTATCTTTGCAAATATATTCTAAGCCTAGCTAACAGTAGAGTTCTACAGAATACACACACACACGAATGTTAGCATACTACATGAATCCTCTGCACTTTGGCTTCTTTTCACTGAGAGAGATATACTAATAAATATATTTAAAGATATAGATAAGTTATTTTTAAATTGTGGTGAAAAGCACCTAATAGGAAATCTGCCCTCTTAAACTTTTAAGTGTATAATACTGTTGTTAATTATATGTACACTAGTGGCCCAGTGCACAAAATTCATGCATGGGATGGGGGGTGGGAGGGGGGGGTCCCTCAGCCCGCCCTGCACCTCCAATCAGGAACATCCCTCTCACAATCTGGGACCTCTGGCTCCTAACTGCTCACCTGCCTGCCTGCCTGCCTGCCTGCCTGCCTGCCTGATTGTCCCTAACTGCCTCTGCCTGCCTGCCTGATCACTCCTAACTGCCCTCCCCTGCCAGCCTGATCTTGCCCCCAATGGTCCTCCCCTGTCGGCCTGATCTCACCCCAAACTGCCCTCCCCTGCCGGCCTGATCTCACCCCCAACTGCCTTAAAACCCCTCCTCAGCTCCCACCTTAGGTTCTGCCTTCGCAGTTCACCCAGATAAGGTTCTGATTGGTTGGTTTCTATGCCAGTCAGCGTCAAAAGCTCCACCTCCTAGGCAGCCATTGGCTCCTCACAGTTCACCCAGATTTGGTTCTGATTGGTTGGTTTCTATGCCAGTCAGCATCTCCAGGCCTATCTCCGGGCCTGATCAGAGAGGCGGGGCTGATCAGCATCTACAGATGCTATGGATCAGACCCTGCTTCTCTCTCCAGGTCTCTCTCCAGGCCTGATCCACAGCCTCCTCAGCAGTCAGTGCTGGGTCGCCGCACCTGCAGCGGCAGCAGTCAGTGCTAGATCGCCACGGCAGTCCAGCATTGACTGCAGGACTGCCGGTGTTCGGTGGAGCCTTTGGTCATTACAGTCACTGCCTTTTTATATCCTATATAATAAAAGGCCAATATGCAAATCGACCGAACAGCAGAACGACCAGTCGCTATGACCCACACTGACTACCAGGGGACAGATGCTCAATGCAGGAGCTGTCCCCCGGTGGTCAGTGTGCTCCCACAGGGGGAGCACCGCTCAGCCAGAAGCCGGGCTCATGGCTGGCTAGTGCAGCAGCGGTGATGGGAGCCTCTCCCGCCTCCGTGGCAGCGCTAAAGATGTCCAACTGATGGCTTAGGCCCGCTCCTCCAGGGAGCGGGCCTAAGCCATCAGTCAGACATCCCCTGAGGGCTCTCAGACTGCGAGAGGGTGCAGTCCGGGCTGAGGGACCCCCCTCCAAGTGCACAAATTTCGTGTACCGGGCCTCTAGTATATAGATATTTGTATAGCAGATCTCTAGAATGTTTTCATCTTGTATTACAAAACTGCCTATTGGACAGCAATCGCCTGTTTCCCCCTGTTTTCATCCCTGGCAGCTACCATTTTACTTTGTCCTATGGGTTTGACTACTTCAGCTACCTCATACAGTGGAAACATGCAGTATTTGTGACTGGCTTGTTTCATTTAGCGTAATATCTTCAAGTTTCATATTGTAGCATGTGATAGGAGTCCTTGAAAGGCTGAGTAATACTCCATTGTATATATGTACCATGATTTCTTTATCCATTCATCTGTCAATGGAAATTTAGATTGTTTCCACCTCTGGGCTGTTGTGGGTAATGCTGTAATCAATGAACTTGGTGCAAATATCTCTTTAAGTTCTTTAGGATATATACCCAGATGTGGAATTACTGGATCATATGGAAATTCTATTTTTTATTTTATGAGGAACCTCTGCACATGTTCAATAATGGCTGCACCATTTTACATTTCTACCAATAATGCACAAGGCTTCCATTTTACCCACATTCTCACCAGCATTTCTTGTTTTCTGTTTTTTGGTTGTCTTTTTTTATAATGACCATCCTGACAGGTGTGAGATGTTATCTCATTATGGCTTTGATTTGCATTTCCCTCATAATTAATGATGTTGAGCATCTTTTTATATACTCATTGGCCATTTCTGTGTCTTCTCTGAAGAAATGTCTATTTAAGTCCTTTGCCCATTTTAAAATAAGGCTATATTTTGTTAATGTTGTTATTAAGTTGTAGAAGTTATTATATATTTTAGTTATTATATATTTCAGTTATCACATATTTTAGATATATGGTTTGTGAATATTTTCTCCCATTCTATAGGTTGCATTTTCAAAATATATAAATCTGTCTAACTCTAACAGCTCATAGTATTCCATTAATGCATGTACCCTAATTTAATTCACCAGTTTCCTATCAATGCATTTTTAGGAGTTTTTTTTTAATTTTGCTATCTTATTATAATGCTTTAATTATTAAATTTATGCCTACATCATTTAGCCCATATATGAGTATATCTGTAGGTTAAATTCCTACCCATTTAACTGGAATTCTGAGTCAAAGGGTATGTGTGTTTTGAGTTTTGATAGATATTACTAAATTGCCCTTCATTATAGGTTTTACTAACTTACATTCCCACCAACAATGTAGTAATGCTCTTTAAACTTTGTGGGGTCATTTGTCTTTTCACATTTAAACACCTTCTTTTCCTGACTTGGTTTTTATTAACCCAAAGACACACATGTATGTCCTGTGGTTACACATAATGCCTATCACCATGAGTTTATTTAACTGGTGTCAGCAAATATTTGTTCAATCTCACTTCATTGTATGTCTAGGGAGTTTTCTTAAGGCTGTGATGAATGTCACATGAGAGTTGTCCCCTTCACACATGTGCTATTCCCAGGAGAGGAGGTGCCTGTGTGTGATATTCGTAGGAGAAATGCCATCTATTGTTATTTCTCCCCAGGATTCTGTGTTATCATTGTCTCTGAAAGATTAGCTGGTCCTTGGACCTACTATCAGGTTTAGTTAGTTTGAATATTTCAGTATAAGGACTGCAGTGACATCAAACATGTGCCTAGAATGCTTCATATCCTGAAACTGTGGATAACACATTTTTCTCCATTTACTATAAATTATCTAAACAGAAATACTTCTTGAGTTTTCCCCAACTTTTTATAATGAAAAATTTCAAACATATATATAAAGTTAGAATATGTCCATATACCTACCACTAACATTTAACCTTTGTTCATATTTATTTTGCTACCTACATATAAACATCCTATCTAATAAAAGAGTAATATGCAAATTAACCATCACTCCGTGACAAAATGGCAGCGCCCATAGCCACAAGATGGCAGCGCCCAGTCCTCTCAGCCCCACCGGAGTCTCCCAGTCTCAGGGCTGCCACTGAGAGCCTGCAGGGTAAGAGGCCTGGCGGAATGCTGCCCAGAGGCCCTCCTGACCCTTTATAAAAAAACAAAAACAAATTCATTCCCCATGACCCGATCCCCTCCCAGCGGCGACAGCCTGGGCTGGGGTCTCAGCCTGGCAGGGGCGCACACCCCCACGGCACGATCCCCCTCCCAGTGGCGGCAGCCTGGGCTGGGGTCTCAGCCTGGCAGTGGCACGCACCCCCACGGTGCAATCCCCTCCCAGTGGCGGCAGCCTGGGCTGGGGTCTCAGCCTGGCAGGGGCGTGCACCCCCACGGCATGTTCCCCCTCCCAGCGGCGGCAGCCTGGGCTGGCGTCTCAGACTGGCAGGGGCACACACCCCCATGTGCGATCCCCCTCCCAGCGGCAGCAGCCTGGGGTCTCAACCACTGAGTCACACCAGTCAGGCAGATATGGAGGAATCTTAAATGTTTCTTTTTGTAAAAAATATATTTTATTGATTTTTTACAGAGAGGAAGGGAAAGGGATAGAGAGCTAGAAACATCTATGAGAGAGAAACATTGATCAGCTGCCTCCTGCACACTCCCCACTGGGTATGTGCCCCCAACCAAGGTACATGCCCTTGACTGGAATCGAACCTGAGACCCTTGAGTCTGCAGGCCGATGCTCCATCCACCTAGCCAAACCAGTTAAGGCTGTCCAATATGTTAAAGAAAAAACCCTATCTAATAAAGGGAATATGCAGGGAAGGGCATTTGGGGGTGACCGGGTTGTCAGGGGAGGGCAGTTGGGGACGATCGGGCTGGCAGGGGAGCAGTTAGGTGTCAATCAGGCTGGCAGGGGAGTGGTTAGCGGGTGATCAGGCTGGCAGGCAGAAGCAGTTAGGGGCAATCAGGCAGGCAGGTGAGCAGTTGGGAGCCAGCAGTCCTGGATTGTGAAAGGGATGTCTGACTGCCTGTTTAGGTCCGATCCCACAGGGATCGGGCCTAAACAGGAAGTTGGACATCCCCCGAGGGGTCCCAGATTGGAGAGGGTGCAGGTTGGGCTGAGGGGCACCCCCCCTCTCCAGTGCACGAATTTCATGCACTGGGCCTCTAGTATGAATATATGTATCTGCTGAATGATTTGCAAGCAAGTCTTGCAAATATTCCATTGGGTAGTAAATAAAGCTGAAAATTAATTTTGTAAATATCTCCTATGGACAAATCTAGTTTAAATGTTTCACAACATTTTTTTTTTTTTTTTTACAAATTATATTCATTTCTCTGAAAGGATAAGAAGCTGATGGCATCTTTTCCTCAAATATCAAAAGACCTGTATCCAGGACACAACAAGTTTTAAGTGGGGGAGGCAGCTGGCACCACAATTTCTCCTTGTAAGTGAGCTATCTATGTCTTTGTTTAGGAAAATAACTTGATAGGTCATTTGGGATGAAAGGTGAGACCCTCCCCATTTTCACAACAGTGTGAGTGTACTAAATGCCTGTGAATCTGTATACTTTAAAATGGTTAATTTTATGTGATGTGACATAAAATTAACTACAAAAGACCAACCTTCAAAAAAGTGGATCTCTGGTATTAGGGATAGCTCTGCACTTCTTAACACTTTCCCCTAGAGTCATTCTCGGTTCTCTAGAACCAAGCCTAGGAGTTTAGAAACTGGGCTCCCAGAACGTGCCTTGTATCAACCCGAGGTGTCGTGTGTTTGGGATCACAACTCGACCCCACTTCTAGTTGGATGGTGGTAGTAAGACTCAAAGGGAGTTGGGCCCCTAGGGAAGGGCACTCCCTCAGGGAAATAGTGAAGACCATTTTCATAGCTCCTAATTCTCTTACTCGGTTCTCTGTTCAAAAGAATTTGGTATTTTAAATGAATGGAAGGTTGTCAGGAGCATAAAATAATATGATGAGCAAGCACTTGTATGTATGGACCAGGCACTATGGCAACCACATTATCTCATGTTACCTGAAGTAGGTACAGATATATCCCCTCATTTAATAGGTTACAGTTAAAGTTTAGAGAGGTTATGGAGTTCAAGTGACTTGTCCACGATCACACATTCAGAATTTTGACTTAAGTTGACTATAAAACACGAGTGCTTAACTATTATGCTAACTGTAGTTGTGTATCTAACTGTTGGAGTTTTTCCCACAGAATGATTCTGCTCATAGTAGATTCATAGATGATACTGACTGTGTTGAGAGGGCATTATTCATTTAAATTGCTGCACTACGTTTGTTCCCTCACACCAGCCAGACAGCATTGGCCATTTCGTGTCTCCATCCTCAGTCATGGCCTACTCTCACGGCATGTTGTTTCCTCTTTGTGAAGTATTTCAGAGGAAATTCTAGGCAAAGGAGAGGTATGTGGGCTTTTACATAGACCAAGAATGTGTCCCAATACTTGTCCATCAGACTTTGAAAAAGCTTGGATCCCTTGAAAAAGGGATAAATCCATTTTTGTGTTCTATGACTCTGCAAATACAATTTTTTAAAACATTGAAATATAGCTCAGATACCAACAGTCTAATTCAGAGTTTCCTAGAACTTGGGTATCTTGTGGATCCTTAGAACTTCAAATGAATTTTGGGGATATTCATAAGATTACCAACTTTTTATTTTTCAAATTGATTGAGGATATTTAAAAAAACTTGCCACCGATCAACACCATCCTTTCATATAAAAAAGTAAGGAAGGTCATAATATACTAAAATACAGTTATTTAAATTCAGTAGGTCTACATTTGTTAAAAACTTGCTATATATTTTTTTGTTTTCCCAAGGACCAATGAAAACTTTCCCATGGGCCAGCATTTGAAAACTACTGATCTAAATAAACAGAGTCTATATTTGAAAATTCAGTAAAAATTTTCTCACCTCTAATGCTCATGAACATCAATCATATGTTTGGAAAGAAATATGTATATACTAGTATAAATAGATGTTGGTTATAAAAATGGATTATTTAGTTGGCTTTCTCCCCAGTAATTGCTGATCCTAAATTTTGGAAGGGAAAATATCTAAATAATAGATTCCTAGTTTACAACTTTACAAAATTTTGTCAGCATTTCAGGATTTAGGAAATAAACACTAATTTTACTATAACACTTCATAGGTTTAAATGTTATATAGAAAGTCAATCAGTAATGTATTTACATTTCACAGTAGTACTTATACTTCACAGGGAAGTAAAATACTTGGAGACTTGGGCCCCCATGTCTCTGTCTAAAGATTAGTCAATAAGAAAAAAAAAAGATTAGTCATTCATTTGCATTCACACAAATTCCACCACCACCCCACTCATCCAGAATAGTTCTCAACTTATTAGTTAACCAGACTAATTTTAATGTCATTTCGTGCATTTTAATGTCAATGTAAAAATGGGTTCCCAGATTTTTTTCTTTTTAATCAACTCTCCCAAAAGATGTCTAATCACTCCCAGGCTATTACTTAAACATTGTCACTTCTATAGTAAAATAAAAACTTGCTTTTAGTAAATCAGAAAGCCGTACTTTAGCAAATTAGAACTTTATTCTGGTGAGAGAAAATTCTTGAACTCTATTCCCGATCTCATTTGTGAAAGGATGATTTTTGCCTGTCACATAGGTATATGGCATCGTTAGCATATATAGTGTTTGTTCTTTAGTTGGTAAACCACTCCTAGGGATTACAATGTAATAGAGGCAACCTCTGTGCAATAGCTAGGATAGTAATATACTGCAGGACAGAGTTTGGCCATAGTGTGTGCCATGTGCATGCTAGACCATCAGTGAGCTCTTGTTGAAAGAACGACATAGCTTGATGAGTAATATGAACATTACAAGCTCTGCTGGACAATTTCATTGGGGTGGGGCTCACTGCCTTCTGGGTGAGTGGGGATAATTTTGTGGAGGAAATAATAGCTGAATAAAATCACAGAAGTGAGAGTGGGAGGAAGGCATTCCCATTTGGAAAGAAAATAGGAACAAATGTACAAGTAAATGGTATATTTTTGAAATGACAACAACTATGCCAGGAGCAAAGATGTAATGGCAGTTTGAGAAATAAAGCTGAAGGGTAGGATCCTGGTTGTAAAAGATGCTGGAAGCCAGGCTGAGTTTGGACTTTACATCAAACAAAAATTAAGGTCTTGGTCGAAGGCCTTTGAGGAAGGCAGGATACACCAGTTGCCTCGCTGCACTGTCACCATCACCGTCTTCCAAAAGTCACATGAAAAGAAGAGCCTCCAGCTTCAGGAGCTGGCCAGCTAACACCCACAGTCTGTTCCAAAGTTTCAGCGCCAGGGGTCCTGAGGAACCTTTTCAGGAGTTTTGGGAAATCCCTCATGCCCTCAGATCCTGTTGAGAATAGGTCTTACTCTGGTATCTCAAGGGGACTCCCTATGAGTTCCTGCCCCCACACTTTTGCACAGCCACCCGTGCTGTGCTGTTTCCTCTCCCAAGCTCCTCCTCTTCCTCAAAACCTAACTCAATACTCCCTCCGCTTGAAGGACTTCTAAGACTGCGACTTCATGTAACTTCTGGAGACCCATCCCCAACATCTTGGCACTACATTCACTTTGTTTTACAAAATACACAAATTCTTACATATTTACATCTAAGCACACTATAATAGCTTTTAGGAAAGACTACATCTACCAGCCCCTTTATACCCTTCGTCCAAGACCTGCCTCCCATCCCACTCCACAGTACAGCTCAGTGGCTGTTAGTGGGGTAGGAGCTTGCCTGAACAACACAGGCCTTCTTTGGAGCTGAAGTCCTATGGGATCCCTGGAGTGTGGGTTTTCACCCCTCTGGCTCCAGCTTCTTTTCACTAGCATGTGTAGAGCTCCCAGAACAGTCCCCTCCAAGAGAGAATCACTTTGTGTACCTCCTTCCCATGCTCACGGACTCCAGTTTATGTGGGCCTGCTAGTGATGATCAGAATACAGGCCATTAACATAGCCATGCTGTTAATAACCTGGCATTGGGCGCCATGAACAGTAAGCATTAAAAGAAAAAAAAAAAAAAACTTAATTTTATCCAGGCTTAATTTCTTGTTAACTCACTTTTACCTGTCTTCATCTGCTCTCTCATGCCTACAGCCCACCCTGCGTATATACCTGGTTCCAATCCCTCCAAATTTTATTCAGTGGTCTCTAGAGCCTGTCTGTCATGGGACCTTCTGCGGGGCATTGGCGATGCTAGGTGGGCAGAGGCATAGTTTTATCTCCAGGTACCAGCCTGGTAGAAATCATGGCACCTAAGGACTTGGAGCTGGCTCTCTTCCTTGGGAAGGGAGCCCCCCAAGAATAGCGTAGGCTGCCTGTCCTGCATGCATCAGCGTTGACTGTCACCAACTGCCAAGCTTTAGCCTGAACTTCAGAGCCCCACCTCACCAATGCAAATTAAAACAGAGCCCAGAATCCAGTCGGGAAGCAAGTCCCAGTGATTTGATTTGCATGGAAGAGCTTTTGTTGGTTGAGTGAAGCCACCCAAGTTCCCTGGGTTCCCAGCCCTCCGGAAATGAGCCTTACAGGGCCCTGGGCTCCACAGGGTGGGCGTGATTTGAATGTTCACTGCACAGCTGCTGCTGCGTCCAGGGCTGGTCACTGCCATCGTCTCGCTCCATTTTACTGCCTCAATCCCCCTGTGCACGTTAGTGGTTAATACAGCAGCCAGGAGACGCCAGACAGCTCTCGGCACCTGGTTCAAATTTAAGGCTCATTTACACATGATGTCACACACGCATTGTCAGCGCGAGGGAGGTCAGGATGGTTCATTTTGGGAAGGTTCGCATTGTTGAGTCTTTACAACACTCACTGCTATTAATGCCTTAACCATCTGACTTGGATTTCGGTTTTCTGGCATGAGGTAATCCCAGGCACTAGATTTATATGCTGAATGGGAAGCCAGCAGTGGTGGCTAATCATGCTGGTTTGCAGATCTGCACCTCTGGAGCCTTGGGATGGAATTAGAGGGCCACATGGCATGTAGCAAATCATGGGGGTTTGGAGTAGGAGGGGAATTAGCCAGACCTGGAAATGGGTTGTGGAGGGGGTGGTGCCGGAGGCCCGAGTCTTGATTGAAAAATAGAAACCAAAGTAAGTTGGACCAGGGTCTAAGCCCAGAAGCCACAGGAATTATTCTCATCAGGCCAGTGTTTTGGGTCATTACTTGACCCATCCTTTTGCACATCATCCATAGAAATTTCAAACCCACCTTCCCAGGCCTAATTCACGTCTCTCAAGTTCCGTGAAGCCTTCCTGACCACCCAGGCCACAGTGATTTCTCTCCTGTGTACTGTTGTCAATAGGACGGCTCACAGTTACTGAGTGTTTCGTTCGTGCTACTAGCGCACTTTACCCTCACAACAGTCTATGCGGAAGGCACTCATTTCCATCGTGCGGATGACATCGCTTCAGAAAGATTAAATAACGTGTCCAGTGTCAGAGCCAGTAAGAGTCAGGATGGAAAGCTGACTCCAAAGCCTGTGTTCTGAACCGGGAGTTGGCTACTTAGTGCCACTTTGCCTGTGTACTGAGGAGAGACCGTCTGTGGCTCCGGGAAATGCGCAGTGCTGCTGTCTAATGCCTCACATGCACAGTGCTGGCTCGCCTGCCCGGCTGTAAGGACATGCAGGGCAGGCGCTGTCACCACTGCCTCTCTGGACGCCCTGACCTCCTAGTGCAGATGGATGGATGGATGGATGGGTGAATGGGTGGATGGATACCCAGTCCCCTCCCCCTTACCTATGCTATTTCCCTCTCAAGATGTATTAAAATGTTGAGATCTTTGGATAACCACTCCTATCGCTTTCTGTTGTCCTCTGACACGTGGCTAAAACAATAAAATTGGTCTGCCTGTTACATCAACAAGAATCTCCTTACATTACAGGAAGTTCAGAGAATGTCTTTAGTCCTGTGACTGCCTTGATTTTGTTTCTGAATCTGGACCAAGGCCTATTGCCATGGTGGGCCCCCCAAATGGGCTTTCTTATTTACTTCTATGCGTCTGTTTCAGTCACGCAAACAGGCATTAAATGGGAGCATCAGATACGGCAGGAGCGCACTGGAGGGGCACCTGACCTGGGCCCTAGAGTCCAGGGCTGGTTCCCAGGGTGAGAGTCAGCCAGTGTGAAGTGTGGAGGGCGCCCCAGGCAGAGAGGGGGCGAGGACAAAGGCCTAGAGGCTCACTCACATGCCCCAGTGAGTGCAGCTGGACTCCGTGACTGCAGGACTCCCCCACCTCCACCCCCACCCTCCTGCGGGCCCTGCTGGGTGCTCTGGCGCTGTCCCAAGGTGTTCGCTTTCCCTGCGGAGGGTGGAAACCCAGGTCATACCCTCACCTTCTCTGCCACCCACACGAGCAATGTGGTGACACTTCTGACGCTGATCCCGGGGGGAGGCATCTCTGAATCCTGCTTTCCTAGGAAATGTCTCCCTGGAATGCCCCTGCCAACAGCTGTTTCCTCAGTGTCCTCTCTCCTTTGAGCATCTCCGGGAATAACTGAAAACCCAGGCGTGAGGATGCCCCTTTCTTAAGGCACCACTGCTTCAGAGCAGAATTCAGGGTGCAGCTTGCCACCACTGAGTATCTTGTACCTTCCCCTCGGCCCTGTCCCGCCCTCTCTAAGCCTAGGAGGCTGACCCCAGTGGACCATGTCAATGGGTTCCCTTGGCTCTGGCTTCCCATGGGTTCGGCCAAAGAGGCACCAGTGGGCACTCAGGGATGGAAGGGAACGGATGTTAGGGTATCTGTTCCCCCCACTGTCTCCCTGCCAGGCCCCGTGGCACCCTCTGCCAAAGGCCCGCTGCCTGTAGCCATCCTCGCTGGGTCTGGGTTCTGGTAATCTCCCCTTCCTATTGCCCTCCAGTCCTCGGGTGGTAACAGTCCTCCCCCACTGCCATTTTGGGCTAAATTGTGTCTCCCCCAAATTTCATATGTTGAAGCCCTAACCCCCAACTCCTCAGAATGTATATTTTGAGATAGGGCCTTTAGAGGGTGATTAAGTTAAATGGGCATTTGAGTGGGCCCTCATCTGCTTTGACTGGTTTCCATCTGAAAGGAGGAGATTGGTGCCTCTGAAGAGCTTCCAGGGAAGCACATGCACAGAGGACAGACCATAGGAAGACACAGGAGAGAGGCCTCAGGAGAAGCCACACCTGCCAACACCTTGCTCTTGGACTGCCAGCCTCCAGAACTGTGGGAGAGCTAACTTCTGGTGTTTCGGCCCCCCAGTCTGTGGTATTGGGCTGTGGCGGCTCTCGCAAACGAATACACAGTGCTTCACTATCCCCGGGCGATTTCCCGAAACCCTGCGTATTCCATTGCATAAGTAAGCCCCTTGACTACACTTTCCTTTTGGGCACGACATCTGCTTCTTGCTGGGACCCAGACTGAGCTACAAGCCTTAGACTTCAACAGGAGTGCTTCGTGACAAGGGCAAGAACATACATCACTGAAAGCAGCCCCTTCAAGGTGTCCCCCACCCCCACCCCCACCCTCCTGCGGGCCCTGCTGGGTGCTCTGGCGCTGTCCCAAGGTGTTTGCTTTCCTTAGGAGCTGAGCGACTGGGTTAGTCATTCCCTGTGAGTTTCCGTTTTCCTGTGTGTAAAGCATAGAAAGCAAAAGCTACCTCTTTGGGGGTATTTTGAGGTGCATATTGGAGGCAAATGTAAATTAACTGAGAGAATTAACTGCAAAGAAAGAACGTGCTTTCATATAGCATATCCATAAGCGATTTCATTGAGAAGTACGCACAAAGCATACTTTGAAGGCATGAGAATGGAGATTTTTGCTAGATTTTTACTGCCCTGAGTGTAGTTCAGGGGGAGGCTCTGGCCTCTGCTCAGACGCTCCCTCTTAGCTCTTCCCTAAAAAGAAAGAAACCAGTTTTCTTTCACACAGACACAGGCCCCATATGCACAGCAGGTGAATGTGCCCATCTCTTTGCCTCGTTCCCTTTAACCAGCCGGAGGCCAGAGCAGCTCAGACCCCAAAACGGTGTGGCGTGTGGAGAGGAACAGACTGTGTTCTGGGTCCCGTTTTCTATTGCCAATAAACGAGGCTTCTCAACCATGTCATCTCCACCTGCAAACGCCGAAACAATCGTTACCGCCCCCCACGCGGCGAAGAGGGACATCCTGACATGACACTGGGATGGTGCTGGGATGGGGCAGGCCCACCCTCCCCGGTTGCCATTGTGAGGGCCTGGCAGGTGCTGGACACAGAGACGGGGCCTGGAAAGGGACAGGGCTCAGGTGGCTTCTTGAATCCTTGTTGTTCTCTCTGCAACGGTGCTGTCTACTGGCCCCTCCCAGGGTCAGCGGGAGAGCCACGCTTCCCTTCTCTCGGCCTCTGACTCCCTCCAGGAAGAGCTGCTCCCGGAAGAAGGCTGCCTCTGGGGGATGGGAGCACCTCCTGGCGAGTGCACCGCTGTCTCCAGTTGTCATCAGCTGTGGCTGAGACTCAGGCATTCTTGTGGGTGTGGAAGCATATTGAGGAGTGAAATGGTCTTGTGGATTAGCCAGGTGACGAGGGAGTAAAAAGCTCAAGATGTAGAGATTCACCTTCACTCTCATTAAAAAATACAAACTCCAGACAAAGGGCAAGTTTACTACTCTTTTTGGATCTATCAGGAAGCTGAAGGCACAGGGCAATCAACTAGCCTGAAATCTGAGGATGCGCGGGGGGCCGGTGGAGGAGCGTGGACACGAGCCCGGCTTAACTGGGTTCAGATGCAGCCAATGGAATTCACCTGGGACAGGGGAGCATTCGTGGAGAATGAGTGTGGGCGGGGGAGGGAGTGCGGAGTCTCGGGGTTCCCGTACACAGAGGGCGTTTGCCTCTTCCCGCAGGCTTTCCCCACAGAAAGCACAGGGCACTTGCAGCAAAGACGGCCTGGAGTCCGGAGCGAGAATCCCTGCGTAGCACTGGGAGTGCAAATGAAGGTAAAGGACGAGACGTTTTTAAAATTTTCATTGTTCTAAAAGATAAACGACTCCCGAGCAAAAACATAGTAGCAATGCATCATATGTGCATGAAATGTATACGTCACATGTGTGACATTGTTCAAGTGTTGGGAGAGAGCAATTGGCAATATACAGTGGTAAGGCTCTTATATGGGTTAAAAAATGAAATTCATCTGAGTAAATGTTAAAGATCTTACTGGCTTTATTCAACAGCTCATGAGGTGGGCAGCACCCAGTTCTAGGAGAAACTAAGTCAAGGCTTGTTTTGGTGATGCGGACCTTAGCCTAAGAGGCTCCATTTTGGGGTGTTGTCCTATTGTCGTCTGGCCTGCACCAGGGAGGGAAGGTGCCTTGCTGGCCTGGCCTGCGTTCAGTCCTTTCTCAAGCCCTGGGTGGAGGCCCATGGATAAGAGCCTGCAAGTGGGTGTGAATTCCTCTTGTATTTGCACATGTGGGGAGGGGTGATATATTCTCATGCTCGTTGGCTTTTGGCCTTTAGCAGTTTAAAAATTTTAGATGAATGCTCTTTATCCTTTCTTGCATGTCACCCCGTGTTTCTTCTTCCTATATTCAACACAACTAAGTCCTTGCTTATGTCCCCTTTCTCCTTGGAGATGCTGTATTTCCTGAGATTTCAGGCTTTTTGATCCTGCATGACCTTGGCTTTCAGATGCATTTAAGCAAATGCATGGTTTTGTAGTTTACCTGACTTCTCGCTGTTGTTGTTAGGATGGGAGAGGCACTATTTTCAGTTTTCTGCATATTCGGCAGGAGTGGAAGTCATGTTTTCATATCAAATCAAGCATGTATACCCTCCTTATTATTCATTTCAGAATTTTTCTTGGCTAGTCTCATGTATTTATTCTCTTAAATACACTTTAGAATCATTTTTTTGTCAAGCTCTTCATCTTCCAACCTCTCAAAAAATATTTCCTGATTAAAATGGTGTTAAAATATATAGACAAATTTGGGTCTCAGGTAGTTTCAAACCTCCCATCCCCAAGATCGGAACACAGCACCAGAGCAGGTGTTGTGATGGGAAGAATCCTCAAAGGCCAGCCTTCCTTGAAGTCTTCACTATTTGCCCTGCTGCCCTGTAAAGTCTGCCTTAGAGGTGGGAGAAATCTCTCCAGAACCTTGGGGGAACTGTATGCAGTCTGCCTCCGAAGGACCAGTGTAATAATACTTCCCAACCATCACTCCACTGAAAATGCGTGCCACGGAACTGGACAAAGTCTTACGTAATCGAATGAGTGACCGTGTGAATGTGTGGGTAAATAAGCACGAAGAATTCTGTTAAGAACATGGAAGCTAGAGCCCAGCCGGTGCGGCTCAGTGGTTAAGCACCAACCTATGAACCAGGAGATCACGGTTCAATTCCCAGTCCAGGCACATGCCCGGGTTGTGGGCACAATCCCCAGTAAGGGCTGTGCAGGAGGCAGCTGATCAATGCTTCTCTCTTATCCTTGATATTTCTCTCTCCCTCTCTCCTTCTCTCCCTCTCCCTTCCACTCTGAAATCAATCAAAATAAAATAATAATGAAAAGAACATGGAAGCTGAGGGGAAATCACTGGATCTGAACTGAGAGCACCTGAGAAGTGGAGCATGGGGACTCTGAGCCACCTGGTGGAGAGGGGCGGTGAGAGCGAAAGCCCACACCACCTCTGTGGTCATCCCGCTCCAATGTGGCCCCTAGAGGAAAGCTGGAGCCGAGCAGACAAGACTCTTCAGAGCCACTGGGTGTGAATGGGGTAGGCCCAGCGAGGGGGTGTGTTGGAGGAAAAAGTTCTCCAGGAGAACCAGCACTCATTGCATCCATTGATTTGTATCCTATGGCTCTTGCAACGATGAATCTCTTGGAATCAAATGAAACAAAACAAAACACACCCATCAGTAGTTTCTGAAAGAATTTTCCAGTAGGGGAAACAGAGAGCGAACAAAATTCTGAGAAAGAAGAAAAAAGTAACAAAACTTCTTGATGTCTTCCCCAGCCCGCTTTAGAAGGAAAGGAGTTGTGCAGTTCAATGAAAGACGGTGATCCTTGGTTGACCCAGGACATTTCACAGACGCAGAGCCGGAGGCACGCAGGAGGCGCAGACGCCCACATGCAGGCCTCAATTTTGATTTTTAAGATGCAACAATTTTTTTTTTTTTTTGGTAAATTAATATTTAATTTTCAACCAACTCCGGCACCTCATTAAGGAGGGGCCTGTTCTTTGCCAAACTCTTCCAAGGGAACCTGCTGGGGTTGAGTGTAGGTGTCAGCAAACATTTCCCAGTGTGCTCTACTGGGGAAATATTTATTTTGTAACACTCCTCCCTGACCAAAGATATAATTATATGACGTTTTATATGACCAAGAGGGTTTGGACGAAGATTTCCTATCCATAATGCCCCCTAATACTGGGAAACACAGTTTTCCCAGTGCCTTTTCCTTGGCGTGGCCACGGTGCTGCCTCCTGGACAAAGGGGTTGCTGGGAATTTCCCGTCAGCCTGGGAGAGGTCTGGGATCTTGAATCCTGGAAGGTTGCTGAAGGAGGCGAATGGGTGTGTGAAATAACTACTAGTGACTGCAAGTTCGTTTCATAATGGCCCATAAAAGTACACATATTCCATTTCTGGAGTTGCTCCGCCTTTACTAAAACTCTTTTTTTTTTTTTTTTTAAACAAGAAAGACTTTCCACAAAGTCATTTTCTGCTTTTGGAAGGATACCATTTAGAGCAAGGTATAAAGGACTTTGCCAGAATAATTACCATTTAAAGCAAAGGTCTCCAAGACTGTACTTGGAGCAGAAGATGCTGGCGCGGCCCCTGATCTGAGGACACACCGCACTCGTCCGGCCGCCCTGGGAAAGCGGGCCGCCCTGCCAGGCAACGCTGCAACGTTAATACAAATCACATGTGCTGTGGGGTGAATGGTGATTATCTGCTACGTGAAGTCTGTGTCAGGAGAAGCCAGGAGCAGGGCAACTTCATGCCGAACCAAAACCCACCAAGGGCGCCCAACCCTTTTTCATCGTCCCCTGTTGTGTGTTAGAACATGTCCCCGTGGGCATCTCGGTGGCAGGGGTGCCAGGACTCAGCGTCCCGAGTCAAAGGCGAGTTTATGTTGCACCAGGAACACATGGTAATTTAGTGATTTGGATTCGCTAGGGCCGTGGTCGGCAAACTGCGGCTCGCGAGCCACATGCGGCTCTTTGGCCCCTTGAGTGTGGCTCTTCCACAAAACACCTCGGCCTGGGCGAGTCTATTTTGAAGAAGTGGCGTTAGAAGAAGTTTAAGTTTAAAAAATTTGGCTCTCAAGAGAAATTTCAATCGTTGTTCTGTTGATATTTGACTCTGTTGACTAATGAGTGTGCCGACCACTGGTCTAGGATGAGGGATAGAGAAGTCCCATGGCCAAAGGCAGAACTTGGAGGAATGTTCAAGAGAGCAGCCAAACAGCCTTGCATTACAGTGGCCTGCTGGTACTGCTGTTGGGAAGGACTATCCTTCGTCACTAAAACAAGACCTGTTATTAGAAGACAATTGTTTTTACAGAGTAGTGTTGCTCTGAAACTGGCCAGAGGAAGATAACATACAAACTAGCGAGGATCGAACTCGTCATCTGATACACAAGCACGATAGGAAATGGATGCATTGATCCCTGGTTCACTCGGCGTGTTGGGTTTGAGGCATGACTGGTAGAGGGCATTTAGTTTTGATTCCAGTTTGGTTTTGGGGGGAGGCTCGAGAAACATCCGCCACCATCTTAACCCTCCCGTGCCCCACTCCCCCACTAGTATTTTCTTTTACATCCCTCACCTTACCTTGATCTCCAAGGTGGGGAAGAAAAGTAATTCTGTTATTTTGGAATTTGGCACCAACTCTCCATGTTTACCTTCTTTGTACCTTTCACAAGTTTATAGCTTTTTATTACAGTTTCTCTCATCTTTCCAGGAAAAAGAGATTCTTTTTTTTGGCTGTGTAATTCCATTTTCTTGACCATATTATTGCATTTCTCTGGATCCCCTCCAGCTCCATTTTGCCTTCCCAGCAAAGAGATGTTTTTAAAAAGCAGAGATTTGGGGGAATAATGTCAATATGGTTTATTATTTTTCCTGCTTCATTAAATACCAGTTTGCTGTGCTAACAGCTGTTAGGAAAGCCAAAAGTTAGTTAAGTAAGTAAATAGTGTAGTTTAAAAATAGAAGTGTTGACACAGGCATAATGCACTAATTTGCTAATCCTTTGGGACACACACTCATAACTTCAGAACATCCAAGGTGGAGATAGAACTACGCACCCACCCAGAGCTGCCAGTCAGTCATCAATAAATTGGCAAATGACGAGTGTACGGATACACGTATATTCTCAGTGAGACTGTGGTGGTGCCAGCTCATTCCGGGTTTCCACAATTAAACAGCTGGAGGAAGCTTCCAAACAGCATAGGCCAGCCTTGTAGTCCTCCATTTGGCAACACCTCAACTGTCCACATCAAACTGTTCTCTTTCTTGTGAATGCAAAAGGCCTGCTATTAGGCTTTGGCTGTGGCCAGCGCTGTGACCAGACACCAACGGCGGGAAGGGCAACGGGACCTGGTTCTGGCTCTAAGAGGAGGGTGCCCCCCGGGCGTGCTGAGCCTTTGGGTTGCTGAGAGGAGTAACGTGGTTGACATCTGGAAACTGCTTACAAGAGGGCCAGGCTCCTAGCGAGCTTTGCAGAAGTTTGTTATTATTTCAGAGGTTCAACATTTTAACTTTTATGTTTTCATAATCAGAAGGAAGTGGCCTATTTAAAAACACCTAATGAGAGGGGCTGCACTAGAAGGACGACTAAAGTACCGTGGGGCCCAGAGAGAGGAGGGTGTGGGCTGCCTGGGCAGGGCTGGGCCCGGAGCAGGAAGAAGTTTCATTTGGGCCTTGAGGATGGAGAAGGTGGGGGAAGAGCGAGTCCCGACTAGACCTGTTCTTGTTTCATTGTGAGGCAGTTTCCTCCGGTTCAGGACTTGGGGAGACAGAGAACACTGATAAGAGATGCCCCGACAATAACCTGTCTTTTTTGATGGGAGGTAAATCATCCATAATATAACCTCCCTTCCAGACCGTGATCTGCCCTGTTTTCCTTTTCTTTCCTTGGGGGATTTATTTGCATCTCCCCCCTGACTCATACCCCCCTCTCTGGTGAAGAGGCAGCCAGGAAGAGCTTTGGCAAAATTATAAAGTCAACACCACGTGCCTTTGCCTGACACCCTCCCAGTACGAAGTCTCCTCCCTCCAGGCTCCCTGTGCTCACTGAACTCGGGCCCCCCTGGGGGGGCGGGGGTGGGAAGAAGGGAGCGGCCTGGGCTTCCCGGGCACTGTCAGCCTCTGAAGGCAGCTTTCTGAGAATGTTCGAATGCAGAGGTTCCGAGATCAGTAAAATACTCAACACTTGGCAAACCCTGACCAAGTGCTGACTTTTAATCTTGCTAGGTGACAACATTAAAAAACACACAAATTCCCGACTAATATCACCAATACTTTCTAAAAGCACATTTTAACAAGACATAATGAAAAGGGTAGATTTTTAGCACAAAGGGTAATCTTTTACATGGAATATATCCAGCTGATGAAAATCTACCTTTGTCTTTTGGGAAGCCCCGTGTTAACTAGAAGAGATGAATCAATACCGAACGGTGGGAAGTCAGACACCAGCAGGGCCGAGTGGGAACCGACCAGAAAATACTGGGTTTCCTTGCTGTCTGCCGTGCCTTTCCCCCTTGGCTCTCTGCGAACATGCCTCAGTAGCTCCCTTTCTCGGCCTCCGGCTCACAACTGTTATGGCAACGGAGCCTTGGTTGCTAGGATCAACTGTCCAAACCATCGGGGTCAGGAATGAACCTAAATGGACGTGTTGTTAGTTAGGCCATATCAAATCTCCTTAGTTAGTCATCCCCGCTGTTTCAAAACATGAAGTCAAACCCCATGGTTGACCATGGCCCAAGCCTTGACGAGCACATTCCTTCTCAGAACCGACTGGAGTTTAAAAAGCTGGCTTCACGCGAGGCCGGTGCGCTTACAATATCCAACGTTGACGTCAGTGCTCTTCTGAAGGGAACCGTCACCTCTGAGGCACCTGGCACTTCAAGCCGACTTGGGACACACCAAGTGTCAATAAAGTTTGATTGATCATGGCAGCCATCCCGGCCCACGATGGCCAGGGTCAACGTGGGAATGAAATTTGTGAAACCCGCGTTTCTATCTTTGACCGCGCTCTGCAGTGCGGTTCCCGGACTAACCTGCACCGCAGGGGAGGACGCACAGGGACCGCGGGGCAGCCTCGCGCTCTTTGCATTGTGGTGTCGAGCGAAGGAGCGGCCGCTGCTGGCCTGTGTCCTGAGTGAAGGATGGATTCCAGGTAGAACTGTGGCTCCGTACGATTTACTGGATCTTGCTCAAGAGAAACACACATGAGTATTTATTTATAGCCGGTTGACTCCCTCTCAGACGCACTCCAAATTTATTATTCTTGACATCGAATTAGTTGTGATCACTGTGGAAACAGTGAACAGTTCTGAGGCAGGCTGGGAGGAAACCTTTGTCATCAGACTCTCCTGCGTTAAACCCTGCCTCCAGCTCTGTGCCCTGGGCAAGGATTTAATCTTGTCATTGTATTTTCACATCCAGACGGTAGGGAGATACCGCTTACATTACGGAATTACTGTGGACATTGAAAAGAGGACCTGCACAGTGCCTGACTCACACCCTCAGCAAAGAGCTCTGGTTATTGTTACCAAGAATTTTTAGGGTGGGAAAGCCACTAGCTCCTTTGTGACCCTTTGGCATTTGGGACAGGGGTAGGGAGAGGGGTGCTCCCTTCTGAAAAGGTTTTCTCCTTCTGGCATCAGGGAGGGGTCGTTGGAGGGTGCCTTGAGGACATGGCCGAGCATAGCGGTCCTCACCCACAAGGCCGGTGCTGTGAGTGGCAGCTCACAGCACACTTCTCCTTGTAGGCGTGTGCTCCAACCGGGACTGCTTTGTACATCCCTCAGCAGCGCACACAGCAAATGTTCGTGGACTTCGGAAGCCAGGTCGGCGTAAAGCAAGTAGGGCTTGGATGAGGTCGGGGACAGCTAAAGCAGTTGGACAAATAGCTCTTTTTTCTGTGACCATTCCTGCTTCTTTCTTCCATGGAAAGAAGGAGCAGGAGGACGTAGGATGCCTCTGCTCATCTAGACCAAGTTCAAAGACAGGGACACCATAGAATAACCTCCTATTGGTCAAGTTCTCTGCTGTTAGTACTTGGTAAACACTCGGCACTCAATAAATGCTAGCAGACAGACAGAAGCACCGCCGCCAACCAGCTGGCCTGAAAGTACCGACAGCCCGGCCCGCAGAGCGCCGGCTGCTGGCGAGGAGAGGTTCTCCCAGCTTCTACGTCTTGGTGGGTGGCACAGCCCTGGCGGAGCCTCACACCCCAAACTTAGCACCTGTCAATCTCCTGTCCTCTATGAAAGAGCTTGTTTTTCTCCCTGCTGGGCCCCCCACTTCTCTGGGATTTCCTCAGTGCTGTCTGTCCAAGTCTTTCTGCTGCCAGGGGGTGTTGCTCGGGTCCAGAAGCACCGGGAATGGAAAATCTAGCAGCTCTAGGCCTGGCTACAAATTCTTCACTTTCTCAACAGCCTTGGGGGTTTCTTCTTACCCGGACAACAGGGGGTTTCATTCTTGGACTCTCTGAAGTCTGGCCAAGCAAGGCCCCTGTCCTTCTACTGGCCCAGGCCAGACCCGATGATGTCCCCACCCAAGGGGCAGACACCCATGAGTTTTTTTTGTGTTTTTTTAAAAATATATTTTATTGATTTATTACAGTGAGGAAGAGAGAGGGATAGAGAGTTAGAAACATCGATGAGAGAGAAACATCGACCAGCTGCCTCCTGCACAACCCCTACTGGGGATGTGCCCGCAACCAAGGTACATGCCCTTGACCGGAATCGAACCTGGGACCTTCCAGTCCACAGGCCGACGCTCTATCCACTGAGCCAAACCGGTTTCGGCCAACCATGAGTTTTTAAGGGATCCGAGGCCTGGGAAGGAACAGATGGGTGCGAGCCTTTTCTGCAGAGGCTCCAAGTCTCCCGGCCCTGGCCGCAGGCCCATGCACCCACTTGTGCCCAGCCTGACCAGGCGCTGAGCTCACCCTGCCCCGGCTGCTTGTGCGTTAGCTCATGGCAGCTGCGGTCACAAATAGGATCCAGTCTGCAGTTTTTAATTCTGTGTGATGCGGCCATGAAAATGGCCTAACTGCTTTTCAGTATGGTCATTACGACTCTCTCACTTCCTCCCCCATGAAGCATGAGTCATGGCTGCAGAATCTCACCCCAGCCCACTGCCCCCAGAGCAGGAAGGCTGCTTCCTGGGGTTTCTCTTCCTGGCAGTAAACCCAGTGGTCCCTGCAGGACTGTTATGACTGGTCCAAGGGTAGGACCTCAGGGAGCCCATAACCTGGCAGGAGCCGGAGTTCTCCTCATCCGCTCGCTCCCCAGGAGGGAAGGCGGGTGTCCGCTGCAGAGTTCCCATTTGGGGGATGGGGCATGGAGGGGAACCATGAGGCCTCTGGGACGCAAGGGGCTGCCCTGTGAGGCCCCCTGACCCAGCCAGGATCCTCCCCACACTCAGGTCTGTTTGCTCCAGGGTCAGTTGGGCTCTTTAAGGGTAGAAGACGAAAACTCACCCAGGCCTCTGTATGGGTTCACTAGAGCTGCCGTACCGAAGTTACCAGAGTCGGGGCATAAACAACAGAAACGGGTGGTCTCCGCTTTGGAGCCTGGAAGTCTGAAACCACGGTCTCAGCAGGCTTGCTTCCTCCCGAGGGCCGTGCGGGGAGGATCTGTTCCCGCCTCTCTCCTCAGCTTGTAGATGGTCCTCTTCTCCCTCCGTCTTCCCATCATGCATGCATGCCCCCGGCCCGCATTGCCCCATCAGCCAGACTGGACTGGGCCCCGCCCTGATGACCTCATTTTTAGTTAGTTATCCCTTAAAGATCCTACCTCCACATACAGTCATTGAGGTATTCTGAGGTCCTGGGGCTTAGGACGTCAACATACAAAAGTGTTAAGGGGCACAGTTCAGCCTGTAACAGCTCCCAGAGCAAGTCTGTTCCCAGGGTGCTCGTGGCCCGAGCTGCGCTGGGTCCGTGTGGACGGCAGCTCCGGGGTGTTTCCTTCTCAGTCTCTCTCGTGGCCTTTCCATTTCCTCGCGATGAAGGCGGGTCTTTCTGGCATTTGTAGGATTTGTCTTCCATGCAGAGTTTACCAGCACTTTGATGACATCATGTGTTGTAAATTATCTGGTCGCCAGCCACCTCCCCGCTAGCTGGGGAGCTCAGGACAGCAGGGCAGTAAGTGCTTTGTTCTTTGCTGCATCCCCTGGACTTGGCCCAGGCTCGGCACGTGGAGGCACGTTATTCGTGGCTGCTGAGTGGAAGGTCTCTCGCTGTTGGTGACTCTGCTCCCTTCTCCCCTCTCTCCTGACTGGCCCATTCCCTGGTAGCCTTTAATCCGATTCATCCACGTTTCAGAGTCACGTGCCATACACCATATTTCACTGTGTGCCACATGTACCAGTACTTACCGTGTTTTCCGGCGTATAAAACGACTGGGCGTATAGAAGATTTTCCTGGGTTAAAAAGTCATCTTATACTCCAGAAAATACGGTACCTAATGTTCTCCTTTAAAATAACTCACATTTTTACTCACACAAATTTATTTTAAGAAGAAACACTGTGTGGGTTGATTGTCTGCTTACCGTGTTTAAGTCTATGGATGTTAAAACCAGCATTAGCTGTTAAATGCTTGTGTAACAGCTAAATCCGTCTCCTGCGCTCCTGGTGGGCGACCTATCCTGGAGGAGTAGACCCGCTTAGCCGACCCTCTCAGGTGATAACAGAGAGCATGCGCGCACCTCCACGGAGCAGAAACTCCCCTGGAGCTGACTTAGTACTAAGGACAGTCATCATGGCCTCACACGCTGGAATAGAATGGCGAGGTAAGAGGACTGGTCAGGGGCTCATCAAAGGTTGAATCCTTTCCACCCCCGTGTCCCAGTGGCCTCGGTGCTGCTGCTGGTGGCAAGATGGCAGCAGCGGTCTTAGCATCCCACTGACACAGCATCCAGAGAAATAGGCGAGATGGCTTCGTCTCTTCTCTGTTCCTAAAAGTCCCTCAACAGACTTCTTTATCAGTGTCATTGGCGAGAATTGAGTGCCATGCTCCTTTTTTGGAAAGGGAAATGAAAGGACCAGGAAGGTACTCGAGGGTGGAAAGGGGGTCAAGGTGAGAACCACAATGGCCATCACGTGTCCGTGACTAGCCTATGGACAGGTTGTCATCGGGGCAGGTGCCCCCTGCCAGTCCATTCAGGGGCTACCCCAGGCCACAAACCAGCCTAGGTTAAGGGCAGCCAGTTTCAGTCACAGGAGGGCCTGGGACAGGACAAGTATCATCAGTGGTCAAGTACCAACTGGTCCATCAGTGGTCTCCCTTCAGGAGACAATTTCTACGCCCTTAAGCTCTGTCAGACCTCAGGCTGAGCCACCAGCTTCCAAAAATACGATGCTGCCTCCTCCCCAACTGCCGCCTCCTCCTGACTCCCCACACTCTGGCTCACAGCGGACCTGAGCAAACAGAGCCAGCCCCCACCCCACTTCGGCCCCACTCTGGGAAGAGACTCTGCCTTGAGTCTGCTTTTGATGGGGCTGGGCCAGACCCGCAGGCCTCATTTTCTCTGTCTCCTGCTAAATTCCCTGGCTGCTCCTCAGCTGTCAGGTTGCCAAGCCCTGAGCGTCTCCTGGCTCCATCTGCAGCAGGAAATGGGCCTGACAATTGTTCTTCCAGAGCCGGTGATTTTGCAGGATGCATTTGGACGATCCCACCCACGCTCCATCTCTCAAACCCCAGCTCGTGTTCAACACTGATTTACTAAGCACGTACTACAAGCTCAGCTCTGTACTCAGGGCTAGGATGGAGGTGGGTGGGGCCAGGGATGTGGGGGTGCAGGACGGGAGGAAGGTGGGGAGTAGCGAGGACACAGAGGACGCATCTGACACGCTCTCCGCTGTTGATCAGCCACAATGACAGACACACACGTGGAAAGTGAGGTCACCAGCCAGGGAGCCAGGGTGGCTCTGTTTGGCTCCAGGTCACATAAGTGGAGTCAGAGAATGCGGTGTGGGCTCAGAGGGGGGCATAACAGACCGGGGCAGCACGTGTGCCCATGATCTGCTTGCCTGCTGTGCACCCCCGAGCCCTGCTCTTTCCTGCTGGGTGCCCTGGGCCAGACTGCTTTAGGCCACATCCACTGGTCCCTGCCCCCAGCTCCAGCTGGGCTTGCCAGCGGAGCCACAGGCAGGAGATGGGAGGGCAGGAGGAGAGTGAGGCCGGCTGCATTCTCTCACTGCTTCCTCCTCGTCTTGCTGATTCTGGTTTGGCCAGATCCTCTAAAGCCACGGCTCCTGTAGAGGCGCAGGGCGGCGTGGCTTCCTGCTCTGGCTGGTCCCGGCTGCCAGCCACAGCAGGAATGGTCCCTTCGTTCAAGGGTCCCCTTGAGTGTGCCGGTCGCTCGCTGGTAAACCAGGTTGGAAAATACGCTCTGAAGGAGGAGCCTGGAGCTGGGCTTCTGAGGGGGCGTTGAAGTTGGGTCAACAGAGAAGAGACAGAAGGGCTTCCCGGGGGAGCCCAGCCTCGCAGAGGAGCCAGAGAGACCGAGTGAAGGTTGGGAGACGTTGCCTAGACGGGAGGGAAAGCTGGAAAACAAGAGGAAGACTCCACGGCTGTTCCGACCGTCTGGCCCCCAGAACCTGCTCTTCACTTCTTGGGCTACATGGAGCTATGGACAGATTTTGAGCTAATGAGGCAAACGTTGCGACTTTATTATCAGTGGCTTTGTTTTGTCTTGTGTGTCTACTTTTTCCTTGTTATTGATCTTACCGCCATCGTTAATAACGTCATTGATAATACTTACGGAACACGATGGGTTGAATTGCATCCACCCCAAAATACACATGATGAAGTCCTAACCCCAGTATTTCAGGTTGTGGCCTTTATTGTGGAGACAGGATCTTTATCAAAGTAATCAAGCTAAAATGAAATCTTTTGGGTGGGCCCTCGTCTAGTGCACCTGGTGACCTTATAAGGAGAAATTTGGACACCCAGACACGGATAGAGGGAAGACGGCGTGCACAGACCCAGGGAGAAGATGGCCATCTACGAGCCAAGGAGAGAGGCCTGGAAAAAATTTCCCTCAGAGCCTTAGAAGGAAGCAACCCTGCCGACACCCTGACTTTGGACTTCTAGCCTCCCAGTCTACAGCACTTCGCTGCTGCAGATCTGGCTCTCACCACATACGGGCCATGTGCTAGTCAGTCATGAACGGTGAGCAGCGAGCGATCAGATTCATTCTCACAGCAGCTGCGCTTTGCCGGTGATTCCCCGGGACCCTCTCTAGCTCTCCACACCGTCATTCTTGCCACCACACATGCGACTCTGACGCTTTTCCGTGGTTAGTAATATATTCATTTGCTGAGCACCTATCGTGTGCCAAGTACTCCTCGGGGGTCTCGGGAGACAAAACGGAAAACATCCCTCCCTGTCCTGGAGCTGCCATTTGGTGTTTCTGGGTTTGTTTCGCATCTGTCTCCCCCAGAGAAAGCACCTCCAGGAGAGCAGGACTGTGTGTGTTCATGACACACGTCTGCCGACTGAATGAGAATGAAACTAAGATTAACACACTGAGGTCCCCTACCCAAGGTCAGTGAGTGACCGGGACAGGACCCCGGGGCTGCCAATTAAGCAAGCTAAGCCATTGGCTTGCTGAAGGGACAAGGGACTTGCACCACAAAAAAGTAGTGAGCAGTTTCCAAGTGATTACGAATGCCTACAGCTCCAGTTTTTTATCGGGGATACCTACGCCATGACTTGTGCCCAGAGGACTGGAGGGGTGTTTAAAAGAGAGGGACGCATATTTAGACTTTCTGCGGAGTGTCCACTTTGGATTCGGTCACGTCTAAATGCCCAGTTAGCTCGAAAGAACTCTGGGCCTGCCCGTCGGCCCGCAGCGGGCTTCGATGGGGGTGGGCAGCTGCCTCCCAAGAGGTCGTTCGTCCAAAACCTCTGGCTTCGGCGTGAGAAACGGCTCTGTGGTGTGTGGCGTGGCTGCTGCTTGTTGGAGTCGCTGCCCTGAAATACACGCTTCTGGCTGCTTTCTCTGTGAGAGGCACGCAGGTCAGGGAAAGAAGGTACCAGCTGGCTGGAGGCCAAGGGGTAGAACAAAGACAGCAGATTCTAGAAGCCGAGGGAGCCCTTCTACCCAGTTCCTGGGAACGCTGCTCACTAGATCACTTCCCCACTTCCTCTCTGGTTCCCCTCAAAGTCCGGAGGTCCCCATTGCCAGCCCGCCTTCCTCGGCCTCGTCTGTCTTCTCAAATGGCCCAGGGCCCGGGTCTCATGCCTTTTGGGGGGCCATGGCTCATAAGCTTGATCATCTTGACCATGTAATTACATTTTAATTACCCTAACCCCTGCCAGACACGGACATTCTCCGTCTACAACAGCGGGGGTGCAGACAGCTAAAGGGCTCCTGGAGGGGCCGGCACCAGCCCTGGGCAACTGCTTCTGAGAGGCTGGGGTCACGGCCTGGATCGATGGCCAGTCCCCCACACCAGACCCTGAAACGGGGGCAGCCAGGCCTGCTGCCCAGGGGCCAGACACAAACCCTCGGGAGGCTTGTTGCCGCTCAGCTCTCCCCCCATCACGGTCCCAACAAGCCTGCCCGGGGACAGCCACCGTCTGCCCCTTCCAGTAAAGTGTCAGAGTGTGCGGATGGCTTGTTCACTAATTTTTAAAAAAAACCAGAGTGGCTTCTAGATTAGCCCATAATGAAGCCCCCACACTCACTTGTATCGCGATTTGCTTCCCTGGGTGGGAGAGGAAGGGCGGAGGACGGCTCGGATGCTGGGAATTGGGCATAAGTGTGGGCTGGCCCCTGGGTGCGTTGCCCGTATAAAGGTCATCCCCTTGTATGTTGTGGCAGAAAACTGTCGGGAACCAGACCTCTTCCAGGCCGTTCAGAGATGGGCTTTCTGGAAGACCCATTAAGGGGATGCTTTGGAAACCAGCTTGGAAAACCTGACACGTCGTCCCTTTCATCTGCTGAGCAGCTTACAAACAGCCTCCCGTTCCCTCCCGGGGCTCCCCGGCTTCTTTGCTTCAGCCGGACCCTGAATTTTTCAAGTGACATCACAGGCCCAGTGGGGGAGGCTGTCTGGGAGGTGAGAGGTTTGGGGATGGGGACCATCAGTCTCAGGAAAGTCCCCCATTTCATGCGATTTTTTTGTGATATCAGCACCCTGCCCATGGCAAGGCCACTAAGCCCTAAGTTCCTCAGAGCTCCAGCCTCGTCCGTGGGAGCCATCGCGGTGCTTACGCGCTCACACGCCCACCGACAGGCCGCCCGGCTCTCCCGGGTGGTAGGGATGCCACCTCCCCTGGGCTGCTCCCGGGGCTTCGGGAATGGAGATGAGCTCAGGCCACTTGCAAGATCAGGGACCAGGGACCCGAGGGCTCCTATGACATTTAAGAATGTGCACCGTGACAGGCCAAGCCCAACCTTGTCCTATTTGTCTAGGAACTCTCAGCCTCTCCCTCTGAGGCTCCTCTCCTCTGACATCTGCTGCAAAGGCCCAGAGGGAAGTCTCAGGGGTGCCCACCTCCCATCCAGAAGCGGGGACTCTGCCAGGCCCCGGGAAGGAGAGGCAGGCGCAGCTTTTTCATCTGTGTCTCCGGGGCGCCCTGTGAGAGGCCAGATGGATGCCCTGAGCTCCCCAGGGGAGCGAGGATGAACGGAGGTGGGAAAGAAAAGCAGGCTTGTAAATAAACAAGAGCAGAGTCAAGACCCAGGCCGCGCTCCTGCCGCGGCTTTCCGGGCTTCTGACGCGGGGAGCTCCTGAGGCTCCCCCCGGAGCGGCCGGGGAGCCCGTTATTGTTTTTGGACTTCACTGAGATGAACTCCAGATGATTTTCCAAGGGCTGATTTCACAGCACATTTGCTCCATCTGAGTAATCACTCTCTGCAGCAGTTGGATTTCCCCTCGGCGTTCACCTCGTGTGCCCGGAATCGGGACTGTCCGCCTCCTTGGGGTCGAATCGTCTTATTTTCTTTGGGACTTGGCCAAACCCTTTCCTTCGGCCTTCGCTCCATCTAGGCCTTTCCAGTTGCCTGCGGGCAGGTCTAGACCAAGTTCACAGAGGTTTCCAGAGCACAAGGACGATGCCCACTCCTCGTAGAATGCAAAAAGCGGGCAGAGCATCCACCAAATCATTGAATTTCACAGAGATAGATGTTTAGCTACAAGGGAAGACACCAAAAGCCAGAATGATACCCAACGTAGGCAACGCCAGGGCCCTGCCTGAGGAGCCAGGGTGGGCGTCGGGAGGGTGTTTGACAGGGCCATGGAGTGGGCAGCAGGAGGACCCCAGAGGTGTGCAAGGGGTGGGCGGCACGTGTAGCCTGGCAGAGCTGTTTTGGGGGCTGAGTGCCTGGGACGCAGCAGACCTTGCATTAGAAGCTCCATGACCTTGTGCGCCGAGTTGCATCAGGGGCTCACTGTTTTGCTGTCTGAAAAATGTTCTGATATTTATACTTTTGTAGAACAACTAAAACCAGCCCTGCAAGTCCATCTACTGGCCATACTTTTCACTCAAGAGAAGAACTCTGTGCCCCAGCCTGGACGCAAGGGCCACGCACTGCCCACACTGTTTGTTAAGGGGAACAGGAGCATGTATTCTATGAAGGGTACTGACCACGGCGTGCCCAGAGTTAACCCCGACCAGGCCCTTCCTCACCAGGCTGCACCCCCACAAAGCGGAGTCCTAAGATTCCCCTTCTCAACCCCACAGTGGCCGCCCCTTTATCTGCCCTCTGACCTCACCTGCCCTCCCTAATGTGGCTGAGGGTCCACCTCCTCTGGTTCCTTGGTGCCCTCCCCAGCATTTGGCATGGGGACAGGGCCACAGAGGGCGCCTGCCATTCACTCGCTGGTTGAACACACTCCATTGCGGTGGCTCATGACCTTCCCAACCCCAGTGCTTCCTCCAGCCCCTCGGCGCCTGTCTGCTGTCCTCCCTTTCACCCCCCCAAGGATATCCAAGAAGGGTGCTTGATGCACCTGCAGAAGAATGAGTCCGGCCTCCAGAATCAGAGCTGAATGCCAGGCCTGCCTCTGCCACTTATTACCTGAGTTCTGTTTTGCTTTATTTTTGTCCTGGAAAGAGGGAACAGGCTGAGGGACATGAGCTGTGGGGACTCCTGCCAAGCCCTAACTGGCCACAGTCAAAAAACTTGAAGGCACCATCCAGAGAAAGAACGCCGCAAATAATTTTCCCCAGCTTCCTCTCTTTTTCGTCAAAATTGTTTGAGAATTCATGGCAGGGCAGTAAAGCATTTTCAGGGCCCCCCTAGGCAATGGTAGAAATATTCTAAATATGACATATAAATGTATATTATTTTCAGAAATATTTGCCTTGTACACCCAAAGGGGCAATGAGTATATGGCTTGGTTGCCTCTTCATCTCTTTTTACTACTAGTATGTGCAGAATTTCCCTTCAATAAAAGAAAAGAAAAAGAGAACTAGTTCATCAGTGTAGGCTTCTGCTCTATTATAAGAAGGGGAAAGATACTCAAAGACAGAACTCAGCATGGGATAATGTTTTACTTACAGCTTTTAGGACATACATATAACCAGAGATCAAAGGAAGGCAAAGAAATCAGGAGACAGTGGTCGAGTATATCCTTCCAACAACTGTAGCTGTGCCTCGATTTGCAGGGAAATAGGTTCCCTTTCACAGACCCGATATGTAAGCTGCAGAAGGTCCTGGGCTGCAGATGAGAACGGAACATGTCCAGCAAGTCCCAGAGCACCAGCTTGGGGGTTCCCTGTGGTCACTGGTGTGTTAGTGAGTGGGCAGGGCCCCTGTCCCCCAGGGCTGCCCGGGTTACACACAGAATCACCTGGACCCACCAGACCTCATCAGCTCAGAGGCAGAGTACCTGCAGACACTCAAGCACTCCACATGCCACAAGGAATGGCAGCGATTTATACTTATACTAGAGGCCCGGTGCATGAAATTTGTGCATGATGGGGGGGCTGTCCCTCAGCCCAGCCTGCACCCTCTCAATCTGGGACCCCTCGAGGGATGTCTGACTGCCCAGTGGGATTGGGCCTAAACGGGCAGTTGGACATCCCTCTCACAATCCAGGACTGCTGGCTCCCAACTGCTCACCTGCCTGCCTTCCTGATTGCCCCTAACCACTTCTGCCTGCCAGCCTGATCACCCCCTACCACTCCCCTGCCAGCCTGATTGATGCCTAACTGCTCCCCTGCCAGCCTGATTGGATTGCCCCTAACTGCCCTCCCCTGCAGGCCTGGTCACCCCTAACTGCCCTCCCCTGCAGACCTGGTCCCCTCACAAATGCTCTCCCCTGCAGGCCTGGGTCCCTCCTAACTGCCCTTCCCTGCAGGCCTGGTCACCCCCAACTTCCCTCCTCTGCTGGCTTGGTCACCCCTAACTGCCCTCCCCTGCAGGCTTGATCGCCCCCAACTGCCCTCCCTTGCAGGCCTGGTCCCACCCAACTGCCCTCCCCTGCTGGCCATCTTGTGGTGGCCATCTTGTGTCCACATGGGGGCAGGATCTTTGACCACATGGGGGCAGCCATCTTGTGTGTTGGAGTGATGTTCAGTCTGCATATTACTCTTTTATTAGATAGGATAGAGGCCTGGTGCACGGGTGGGGGCCGGCTGGTTTGCCCTGAAGGATGTCCTGGATCAGGGTGGGGGTTCCCTTGGGGTGTGGGGTGGCCTGGGCGAGGGGCCTGTGGTGGTTTGCAGGCCGGCCACGCCCCCTGGTGACCAAAACAAAGGTCCTGGTATCTGGGGTTTATTTATCTTCTACAATTGAAACTTTGTAGCCTTAAGCTGAGGCCTGGGCCGGCCAGGGTGTGCGGAAAGTTTGGCTTCCTCCATTGCCGGGGGCAACCCTAGCCTCCTGCTCTTTCCAGCTCCATGGCTGTCGCCATTTCTGTTGGAATTTATTTACCTTCTATCATTGAAACTTTGTAGCCTTGAGTGGAGGCCTAGGCCGGCAAGGGCAGGCAGAAAGCTTGGCCTCCTCCATTGCCTGGGAAACCCAAGCCTCCCTCCTGCTCTCTGTGGCCGCAGCCATCTTGGTTGGGTTTATTTGCATATTCGCTCCTGATTGGCTGGTGGGCGTGGCTTGTGGGTGTAGTGGAGTGATGGTTAATTTGCATATTTCTCTTTTATTAGATAGGATTTATTGTTTAAAAATTTTAAATATATTATTATAAAAGAGTTGGAACATTCTATAGCATATAAAAAGAAAAAAATCATAATCCTACGACCCAAGTGTAACACCACTGTAGTCCTATGTGCACATGTGTGTACAGATATTTACACGCAAGTCAGACATCAGCCTGGACATCCCAGCCCCTGGCACACCTGGAAAGGCTTGACCGCATTGCATACTCTCCAGAAATCCAAAGTCCTCCCCAGTGTTGCTGGAAACTCCGGGGAGTCTTATGTCCTCAGGATCACCTCTGCCTCTGAGCATCTGGGTCTACTGCCACTTTAATTGTGCTGTTCTGCATTTCATGAATGTAGGTGGATAAGTCTTCCTCTGGGTTTCCACCCCAAATGACAACTCACACAACACACGTATTGATGAAGTGGACTTTACTGAGAATTTCAGGTGGGGACCGAGTTGGGCTTTAACTTGTGGCCACAGTAGCATCTTCAAATGGAACCCCAGGCACCTCAATGCCTGTAGACTCCCCCTGCCTGCCCCCCCCCCCCCCCCAATGTAGAATTTCTCTGACTGTCTTGCTCTGGCAGGTCTCAGACTCACAACTCCTGGCTTTTTGGCCCTCTTGTGGTTCTGTACCCCCTCCTTCCCACCCTCACCACCGTAGCGTCAAAGTTTCTCCTGTTGCTTTGCACCTGTCAACACCCGACCTTCAAGGTCTTACTTCTAAGACAAGTGGCTGATGGACTTTTATTTTGAAGGACTTTTCTTAAACAGGGGCTTTTCGTCTGTTACAATAATAAAAATCTTGGGATTATACTCTATAAACAGTCTTTATTATATTCTGCCCTTCTTAATTGAACATTACATTTTTAACACTTTCCCATATCATTAAATATGTAAAGACGCAGTGTTTCATTAAGTAGACGCACTGTTATTTATTTCACTGTTCCGCTATTGTTGGGGCATTCTTTGCTTTGGGGAAATATATAAAGCAGAAATGATTAGTTCAAGGGGTGTGAATATTTTTAAGGTCCAATACTAATTGCCAAAATGTCCTTCAGAGAGGTTATGTCAATTTCCACTCTCCAAGCTGTGAGAGTGTCAAGTGACTTTATTCTTTAAATGATTTGCTAATGTGGTGTTGGCTGTGGGAGAAACTCCTTCAGGGCAGTGGAGTGTCTGGTCAGTTACAGCTGCAGAGAGCCCGGGGCACTGAACTGAACGAGTTCTTGGCCTGGCTGGATGCCAGGGCCTTGGGGTCACTCAGTCAACAAACCTCTCGGGACCTCTGGCCCTGCTGCCCTGCCCAGGCAAGGATGCCCACTGACCCCTGGAATCCAAGTGGGTCCTCACCCCCCCCCCCTCCTGCTCTGGAGCTGCAGCATTCCCTCCACCTTGGATAGGCCGCCCTCAGCCACTCCTCCCAGCCATTCCGCAACAGACCGGTGGCCCTGGGCACACCAGCCTCCTCTCCAGCTCAGTAGGGAACTCATTGCTTTCTCCCTCATTGGAGCTCGGATGGGATCACGGGCCTCAGCCACCACACCCTCTCGTCCCTGCAGTAGACGATTTCATGGGTCTGCTCTCCCTCTCCCTAAAACCGCAGGAGGACACGCACTCAATCTTAGAGCGCCTCTTTCCTCTCCAGACCCCCTTCTCTCCTTCCCGGAGACTCCCCCACCCTGCGCTCTGTGAGCAAAGCACGCATCTGCACATGCCTCCGAGATGGGCCGTCCAGACTATTTTTAAACAGACTAAAAATACTGACTTACCTCAGGGGATTGTGCTGAAGGAACTTGGGTAGGGTATCCGATGGACCTTTATAAATATAAATGCTTTGCGTCACCTGCTCTTACACCACACAGGTTGCTCCCCTGGGAACCAAACAGGAAGATGGTTGTAAACTCAGGCCAGGCGAAGGACCTGGGGTGACAGGCAGGCCGGGAAGCAAGGGGCCCTCATGGGTTTTTTCGATGCTCGGTTTCCTTTGGCCTCTCTAGACTCTGTATAACCCCAGGCCAGGGCCTGGCACATAGAAGGTGCCCACAAGTGTTGGTTGTTGATGGGCACGCAGTGAGATGGGCGTTCCTTGGCTGGGATGTGCAGGTGATGGAGGCCAGCTGCTCGGTGTGTTACAATTTCTGATATCCCTGTTTGCACAGGAGAAGCCCAGGCACATGCACACTCCTGTGCACCCGATTTTTCACTCCCTCCCGCCCCAAGTCCTTCCACAGTGTCCCTGGCCACGGCCCCTCCTTGGGACATCCGGGGGCTTTGGCTGCTGCAGAGCAGAGGAAGGTCACGTGCTCCTGTTCCAGGTCAGGCACTCGGGCTTTAACCTTGAGGCAGAGGCTCAGCTGCCCTGACAACCCGCAGCTCATTTCTACAGCAACACCTCCCGTGAAGGTAGCCCAGCACGTCCTTGGCCACCGGCTTCCTGGGGCGATAAAAATAACCGAGGCCCCGCAGCTGCTGAAGGATGAGCTCTGGAAGGAGATGATTGATTCTCACAGCTGAGCCTCAGGGTCAGCGAGCGCCCTGCAGGCACAGAGGCCGGGTGCAGGCTGGGTCCTCCGGGTCCCGCTATAGATAGAGCCGTTGACAGAGTGATCCTGGGCTCGCCCACCTGAGGGGAGCACAAAACAAGCCAATTCCGGGGAACTGCAAAGGGCTCCTGGGAACGCAGTCTGAGCACCCTTTTCTTTCGGGCCATACTGGACCTTCTTTGATACGCGCAGTCATTTCCTCTCCTTCCTCTGGGACGCCATTCGAAATGGGGAGAGAGTGTTCAATTCCAGGGAAGCAATGGGGTGGGGAAGCGAGCGGAGCCCCGCGTCCCCTGGAACAATGGTGAGGAGCTGTCAAAGCTTATGAAACACCACGGGGACACGGATGTCAGGCAGCTCCTGAGGCCGGGAATTAATACCTGCTCCCGCCGTGGCTGGCGCAGTGCTCCCGCTTGGCTCTCCGGGGGCCTGGGTTGGGGTGATCTACCAGGGCTGCGCTCGATTCATCACGGTGATCTAAGGTTAACCGTGCTCAGGAAGCTCCTGAGCAGCGCCAGGGTAGCTTTTAAGCCTGTCCCCACATCACGAAGCTGTTGGGCTGTGCACAAGTAAAGAGCTGGGCTTGTGCGGTTGCACAGCTGGACTAGATCTGGATAATTCAGACACACCATATGCGTTTACTTTACAGTGCATGTTTCTTAGGCTATCTATCCCCCAGTGTTCTGTAAGGTAATAATAATAAGGTTTTGAGAGAGAAAGTGTGAGAGAGAGAAAAGAAGAAGAAGAACATGCTGGAGGAGGGAGAAATTAGGAGGCATATGTTTTCAGATGAGATTATTAAAAAGATGATGAGATGATGAGCTGGCCAGACACAGAGAAGATAGTCCAGATGGCTGTTGCTCCCTGGGAGACGCTGCATTGTAATTGGAGCAGAGGGGAGGAGGGGGGAGGCCTACGGGTTTGCATGAAGGGGACGGAAGGAAGACTTTGAGGAGCCTGGGTGAGGAGTATAGGCTTGAAAGAGATGTGGACCCCGCCCTTGACTTCGATGGTACTTGTCGGACATTGAGGTGTGTCTTTGTCTTTTCTGGAGTCACATGAGATGCTTGCACTCAGCTTCCCTTCCTCTCTGTTCTTTGCTCATCATCTGCTCCTCTGAGTTATAGGTTGGCAGCTCCAAACCCTCCCCAGGTAGCACCCCCTTCCCACCCGCTGACATAATCCCTGAGTCACCTCTATCTACATCCATCAGTGTTTGGGGGGATTTGGATCGGTAACTGAATCCATATTTCCCAGTTGTCCCCAATTATGGAGCTTATGCAACAGTTATCTGAATTCCTAGTTATATAAAATGTAGAGTTAATTCAAAAAAGGGTAACCAAGATGACGGGGGTGGGGGTCTGGTAACTGAGTCAGAGCAACTTGGGTGGGGAGGTATTACAGATATTGGAACCAGTCTAGAAAAGATGTTGCAACTAGTCTAGAAAAGAGTAGACTTGAGAACACTAAAAAATAACCTGTAGGTTACCTGCATGTCTGTCTTTAATATTAGTGAGAGATAAATGGAGACTGTTTCTCTTCCAAACCACTCCCTTGTCCCACACACATGTGCTTACATGTATGGACAACCCATATCCAAGCTACATCTCTGTACCCCACCACAGGAGCAGCCGTGTGCACATTGGCCACCTTGGGAGGACGGACCTGGGCGGAGGTCCCAGGCTGGGGCTATTTGGGCAGGGAATTCCAGGTTCTAGTTATCCGGAGCAAGGTCTAGAAGGAGCCCTCACTGGGTCTAAGTGGGCATATTCCCTTGGTCCTGCAGGCTTCTCATTGCCTTGTGGGAAGTGGTGTCCCTCAGGAAGGGCGAGGATGGGTTCCCAAAGTGTGGGGCCCAGGGCAGGAACCCAGGTACCCAAGTCTAAGTCTTGGCCTGAGTATGTCAAACTCAGCCTGTTTAAAACAAGATGACTTTCCCACCAAATCTACATCCCCCTCTTTATTCTGCCTCCAGGAAAGGTGCCATCATTCACCTCTGAGAGGGGAAGGCTTTCCCCATCACCAAAGCAGCATTCAGTTCTAGCGATCCAACTCCTTCCTACTTCCAGAATCTTCCTTCATCATCGCAATTAACGTATTTTCTAGCATTGAATAGCATTGAATTGCTTACAGGTCTTTTTTTTTTTTTTTTTTTGTCCTCACCAGACTGTAAGCTCTCTAAAGGCAAGGGCTATATTGTTCTTAGCATGTTTGTACCTGACATGGAAACACATGTTGGATTGAAATAGGAAAGTGTACATATGTCATATGTTCAGGGCTGTTGCCACAGATTAAATCATGTGTTGATGAGCATATATTACTTGATATGTTTTTACCAGGTATTGTGTATAATAACAATTCCCAAACCAAGGGGTGGGGGGTAAGGACGGACCATGAGTTCTGGGCATGCATTCAAGGCATGGATGAGTCCATAAAAGGTGCTCAGTCTTACTGAGAACCCTGGCTTCGCCCGCAGCTGGAAAAGCACCAGAGCCTGCAGCAGTTCCAGGCCGGGGACTTTGTGTCTCAGGTGCCAGGGTCATCTCAGGACAAAGGTCAGGTCAGTTACTCCAGCCACTGGGCTCTGCATCCCCCTCCTCCAAGAGGAGCCAACCAGGGCGTCTTTGTCACCTTTGAAAGGGGAGGGAAAGGGGAAGGGGCAGACAGGTATGATGTCTCCCCGGTGGTCATCCACGATGCGCTAAATGGTGCCAAAGACAAAATCACGAACAAATACAACCCTGCCCCGAAGCACTCATACTCCGCTTGGAAGTAGGGAAGCGACCCAATAGGACCAATGCAGCAGAACACCTGCCAAATAGGGTGCAATGCCCAACGGTCGAAGGACCCCAAGCATGGACTGCACCCGACTCCTTCCCGTGACCCCGGGCCCCTGGCATCTGAGCCTGCCTGCTCTCCCATTGCACGAGCCTCTGCTGGAGCGCTCTCCCTCTGGTTATGTACCGCCTGCTCCGTTTCGTCACCCAGCTTCCACTGCACATTGTTTCCTCCAAGAGGCCTTCTTCCATCACCCCCTGCGGGGTAACCTCTCCACTTTAATCCTCATTATTTGCTCTCAGCTTCTTGTTTATTTCCTTTAAGGCACCTGTCAGGTGTGACCATCTTATTTATTTATATTTACTATCTCTCTAATCTATAACAGTAACTTCCATGAAGGCAGAGATTGCGTCCATAGTGCTTTCTCCTGTATTGGCAACACTTGGCACGTAGTAGGGACTTAATAACCATGTATTAAGCAAATAAAGGAAAGAAGGGCTCTCATTGGTTCTCCAGTATTTGGTGGTGTGAGGTTGGAGAGATGCCATGGAAGGCTTCCTAGAAGACAGGGCAGCTGAGTTGAGCCTGGTAGTGTTACGTGTTTGCCAGATGGAAGGGCCACTGCAGGTGTATGAACATGGATGTGATTCTGATGGTGGTGAAGGCTGGGGGCAGGGCTACAGGTAGCCCACCTGGAGTGGTAGGGCGGGGGCACAACCGCTATTGGTAATCGGTCTGCCCCTTTTTGTGTAAGCCCCTCCTTGATGGATGGGACAAAAAGGTAAACTATTAAGTCTACTTTGACACATCTACCTCTTGGCCAAGCACATCCAAGCTAAACAAATTCAGTACAAGCTGAACAATTAAAACTCAGAGAGCTACCTGAGGGATCCAACAAAGACAGCAAGGACACGCAAGTGACCTCAGATGATTCTGAAACTTGGGGAAAATACTCCAGCAAGCCTAGGTCATCTGATCATGGGACTCATCTCCTGACCATCTCTGACTGCTCACAAAGAGGTAGCCAAGGACATTCCATCTCTGCCAGGCCACCGGGCCAAGTTCCCAGGACAGCTACCCACTCTGCTCCCCTCCCCATGCCTCCCAAGGGAAACACAGAATGGGCCTGTGTCCATGGGCAGGCAGACACCTGCTCCAGTGCCAGCAAAACAACCACCACCTTTGCGCCAGGCCAGGGGGCGGGGCTGTTGTTGGCAGAGCCCTGGTGATTTATGATACCTGGGTTCACCATCAGGGTGGTGCCAGGTAGAATCGCCAGCTTCACAGGGCAAGGTCTCTTTCTTCCAGTGATTTATGGAACCGGAGTGAGCAGTCATCTTTTTCCAGCTCCTTTTTCTGTTCCCTGCCACCAGGACGAATGGGGTCCACAGCACTGTGGGCATGACGGGTGCGATGACAAAGACAAAGAGGCTCCATTTGCCCATCTCCCCTCTGCACCTGCTCTGGGGGAATGATGGCTCTTGGTCAGTGGCCACATCCATTTTGCTGGCATTCTTGGCTCTTTGTTTAGTGCTTGCACCAGCCATCATGCTCTTGCTATGGCTTGGTTGGTTGCCAGGATCTTCTGCCCAGCTATATATAGCAGGTCTGTTTCAAGACTATGAGATCAAGTGTTTCTCTCTCTGTCTTTCCCTCCTTTCTTCCTTCTATAAGACCCCATAAATCTCAGCTTGCTTTCTTGGCATGAAAACTGAGGGGTGGGGTTTCCCTCCATAAGGTAGAGCAGCCACGAAAGCTGCCTCTCTGTGCTGCCAAGTAGCAGCTGGTGCCCCGGATCTACTTTGTTTGTTCTGGGCCATGAACTGACCTTGAGCTTTTCCCAATACCACCCCTTTGCTCCAGGAGGTCAAAGAGAGAACAAGAAATGGCATCCACCTCTCTCTCTTGTCCTCAGATGCCCCAAATTACTCTGTGGCCCATCAGGGCAGTGGTGTCCTCGGGTTCTGGGACATGACAGAGGCACAGTCAAGAGAGAGCAGGAGGGAGGTTGGGAAGTTCCCCCCAGCCTCACAGGCTTTGGAAGCCAAGTTCCTTGGCAAAGAATCTTCACTCACTCAAACCCACAGGGGGCGCTTGGGAATTTACCAGGTTGCGGGTATCTATGGAAAATCATAAGCGAAAAGCCAAGAGCAACCACCCAGTGGGGTCAGACTCTTTCCCCTCTGCTATGCCCGGAGGGAGGTTTGGGGTGGGGAGGGGGGAAGGTTAGACAAGCCAGCATCAAGATCCCCGTTCTCACCCCACAGCAACCCCTCTGCACTCTGCTCAGGAGAACTGACATAAACCAGGCCGACTGGGTTTCAGCTCCAAATGTGGCAGCCAGCAGCGGGACACGTCAGGGCTCAGGGAGGCCAGGGCTGGTTCTCTGACTTTGCCAGACTGCTGCATGTGGCTGCCATCCCCCTGCTCCCTGACGGCTTCTGTGGCCTCCACCAGCCTGCCTGAGCCTCCTCCATCAGCAGAGCTAAGCACAAGGGGGCTGGAGACGCTGAGATGCTTTGCAGCCTCGTGGGGTGTGGGGAGTTCCAGGTGTCCTGCTCTCCAGTGGTGGCATTTTGTGGGTGATTAGTAGTGTATGCTACCACTTTGGAGCACTTCCTCTGTCAGGCACAGTGCTAAGTCCTTGACATCATCACTGAGTCCTCTCAACAACCTGTCAGGAATGCATTGTGTTCTAACTTTTGCAGTTGAGGAAACTGAATTTCATGAGAAGCTTGATAATTATCGACGGTCACATGACCAGTAATTGGGAGAGCCACGGCCCCAATGCTCATGTGCTTAATAAGTAAATTATACTGCTTTCTTCCAGGAGGGTTATTGGGAATTCAGATATTTAAAGAGCACTAGGTAAATGAGTCAAAATTACAAATAATAGTCAAATTGAGGCTGTTCAGATAAAGCAGTTCACTCCCCAGAATTCTGGCTGGGACAAAGCAAATTTTTGACCTACCCCCCTGACTCCCAGCATGGTTCCAAGGCAGCCAGCAGCTGTGATGGTTTCTCTGCTCCTGGGGGCTCAGAACACACCTCTCGGTCCCACCTGGACTTAATGTGGCTGGGATGAGGCCTTGACAGCAAGATCTCAAGGACATGAACATTTTGGGGCACTATTATTCTGCCTATCACACATGGATTTTCCCATTTAGTCCTCATGGAGGCCATGCGAAGTATATATTCTATTATACTCATTTTGAAGATGGGAAAGTGAAGCTTTCAGAATTTGCATGACTTGCCCAAGGTCCTGTCTTAGTCAGCTTGAGCTGCTATAACAAAATACCAGAGACTGGGTGGCTTAAACAAAAAACATTTATTTTTCACATTCTGGAGGCTGGGAGTCCAAGAACAAAATGGTGGTAGATCTGGTGAGAACCCACTTCTTAGTTTGCAGACGGCTGCCTTCTTACTATATCCTCACACAGGAGGAGGGAGGGAAGAGGTATCTCATATTTCTTTCTCTTTTTATAAGGACATTAACCTCATCATGAAGACCCCACCCTCATGACCTCATCTAATCCTAATTACCTGCCCAAGACCCCACTTCCAAATACTGTTGCATTGGGGATTACGGCTTCAGTGTATGAATTCTGGGGGGACATGACTATTCAGGCCATAGCAGTCACATGGCCAGTAAATGTCAGAGCCAGGGTTTGAACACAGTTGATCTGACTCTAGTGTATTCTAATACCTCGTGATATTTTCATACATGATATGTACTATATGACTGTCCTGTAGTCTATTTTTTAAATTCCATAATATATTTTGACCATGTTTCTATGTGAATAAACATATATCTACAATATCATTTTAATGACTGCACCATTAATGAAATGAGGGTACAAAGGGTAGCGTCTGAACTCTACTACATCCTCACACGACCTTATTGCTTTATGCCTTTGTAACACAAGGACAATAGCAATAATGTCTATCACATAATTTTGGAGACTTAACTAATGCATGTACACACAATTTACAAATCATAACATTCTCTATAAAGGTAAGTCATATTGATCATTGTTACTATTAATTATCTACCAGGATGGGGAGACTTCCTACAGATCCGGGTATTGCAGGGGATAGAACAGTTACCTGCATATGTTCACTTTATGAAAATTCACTTGTGATTTGTGACTTGCCCAAGGTCCTGTCTTAATCAGCTTGATTTTGTATATGCTGTACTTCAGTGTAAAATTTACATTAAAAATACCGTTCTCCTTTTTGGTGGAATTAAAATGCCAATTTCTGACTGGCATTCAGGGCTGTCTGCACTATGACCTGCATCCTCCACCTCACCACTCTAGTCCAACCGCACCAAGAGATTCACAGTTCTTTTCACCTACCGACACTTTCTTGCTTTTATGTCTTTTGTCAGATGCTATGCCCTGCCCTTTAAGACCTTCTCAAATATCATTTTTCTCTGTGTGTTCTTCCGTGATCCCTGTTCGGCCCCCTCTTCTAAATTCCCTTCTTTCTTGGGTTCATATCTGTGTCCTACTCATGGGGACATTCTGCCAGCAAGTACTCGTTGAATGAAACTGTCTAGACGCCCCAGTCACAGGCCTGTGGCCCTGGTAGCTCTCCTTTGTGGTCCCTCTCTCAGGGAGGACACGGGCTTCTTCGAGCCCTGACCTGGGATGGGTAACGGGGGAGCACACTTCTGACTTCGCTTGAGAAAAGCCCCTGAAATGAAACCCCTGTGGCGTTTGCCCTGCCTGGAGGTTCTCTGTATTTCCTCAGCAGAAGCCATGCGCCATATGTGTTTGTATCCACTCCCCACTGACCCGACCACGGGCAAGCAAGTGGTGTGGGGAGTAGAGGCCCCATGGGCATGAGGGTTACAGATTTTGTATGCGGTAGAGCATATTGCTAAGAAAGACATGACTGCCTGCCCTCCACACCACCTAGGGCTCTCTACCAGTCAGAGGGAAGGGCACCTGGCCATTGTTAGTGGTCCTTGAGCCGAAGGAAGTGGAGCTGCAGGCTGGCTCCCAGGCTGACTCATGTGGCTGGCGGCTTGTGCTTAGACCAGTTGGGGAGCCTTCTTCTGGGGGACTGACAGACAAAGTCTTTCCCCTTCCATTGGTTCTCCCACCGAATGGATTGCCTTAGGCCAGGAGTTGGCAAACATTTTTCTGTGAAGGGCCAGATAGTAAACATTTTAGGCTTTGCGGGTCATGGCATCTCCGTCGTAACTCCTCAACTCTGCCTTCTAGTGTGAAGGCAGCCACAGACAACACATAAACAAACGCGTGACTGTGTTCCAATAAAACTTTATTACGGACACTAAAATTTGAATTTGACATTATTTTAACTTTGCAAAACAGTATTCTTTTGATATTTTTTAACTATTTAAAAATATAAAAACCTTTCTGTTTGCCAACCTCTGAGTTAGACCACCAAGCAGAAGACTTTTTTTTTTTTTTTTGCTTTCATGGAAACGCCTTCCAGGCAACTTGCATTAGAATCCCCGAGGAGTGGAGGAAAATGGCTGTTAAAAGTGTAGCTTCCTGGTCCCCACACTGGACCCACGGAACCAGATTCCTGGGGAAACTGTCCAGGAATTAGACGTTTTAGCAGATTTTTCCAGTTGATTGTGAAACACATACTACGAGTGGAGAACCATTTTAACCAAGAGGAAACTAAGACCTTTCTTAGAGAACTTTTTCAATTTTGGCAGAAAAATGAGGCCAATCCACAAAACAAGTGCTTCTTACCTGAGCAGGTTCTTTTAGGATATAAGCCACTTGGGGTTCTCCTCCCACTTTTATAGGGTGCTTCACTCTTGCTCAGCCTCCAAAGTGCTGTGTTTTCTAGAGAGCATGAGTGGACAACTGAGCCCTCTCACACGGGTACTGTTCATTGCTCATTCCCTACATATTTTTTTCCAGCTGAAAAAATCCCAGTTTTGTTTTGGTGTCCAGCCTTAAGGAAGGTCACGTGACGCTGCTGCAGTGATGCACTGATAAATGCTTACCAACTGGCTCTTCAGGGCGGGGAAGCCTATGTGTAGTATTTGCCAATTCCTGTGGTATAAATATGCTCATTATGGCCAATTTCAGGCTACCACTACCAGATCACTAAATGGAGGGCTGGGGAGCCATGTACACTATCTGGGCTTGCAGGCTGGTGTGCGCTGGCTCCAGTCTGACATTACCCTATCAACGCTTTGGGATCAATAGTCTAAAATCAATCATGGTGATCCCATCCCTCTGTCAGTAATCGGCTTGTGACCAAAAACACATTCTGGGAAGGGATTAGGGACTTTAAGAAACGTTCTCTTTATCCATAAAGGAACGAGTGGCTTCTCTCTTTCCCCTGGGCGTGGCAGGACTGCAGTAACTCATGCTGCACGGCGATGCGGTGCTGGCAGCTGCCTTGTGGTCATGAGGGCAGCCGGCCTGTGGAGCGCATCGTGGATTGCAGAACAGAGGCCGGGAAAGGACTTGGGTCGTTGGTGATGCAATCAAGCGGCTGAATTAACCAGGTCTGACAGGCCTGTGTGTCAGGACTCTGGTTACAGGCATTGGGAAAAATTCCAGATTGTGTAATCTGGTTGAGTTATGTGTTTCATTACTAGCAGCAGAGAGCTTCCCAACTGATATATCTTCTCTGCATTTGGTCACTCAGAAATCAAGACGAGAGGACACATGAGTCCTCACCCCGTCTGTAGCACCCCACCTCTGGTGGATGCAGAATAGAACTTCCAGGCCTCAGATGCCGTGGGCTACAAGTCAGTTTCTCGTGGCTCATTATCCCGCCCCCCTGCACCGCCCTCCAAAGCCATTTACTACGTGAAATGTCACCAGCTTTCTCTCTCGCCGATCTTGCTCCGGCATTGCTAGCTCGAGTGATGTGAGGCATTATCAGGGCTTCGGCAACAGCGTGTGTGGCTGAGGTTTAAATGAATTTCATCAGCATGATTAAATACTTATTACATGAGTTAAACATACGGGCTTCATTAAGCCAGTGAACTCCCAGGAACCTCCTCTTCTGTTTATACAACCCATCTGGACTCTCAGATTACTTTAAAGAAATGGGATAAATGGAGTTTGCTATGACAGCCAGGTCGTCTTTCAGCATTATAGTCTCAGAGGAAACTCATCTTCCATCGCTAACTCTGGCTTCCATACAATTGGGTGCAGAGGTTTTTTCCATCTGCTTCTGGCCTCCGTTAAAGCCTGACATGATGCTGAAATTGAGACTTTACGTGTAACCTGCCAGGACATGACAGACATACTTTTCTCATTGAAGCATGGAACATTGTCTAAAGTCATTTGCAAGCTCCAACCTTGGGCCTTTTACAAGGAGGGCACACCTTGGAAGCAAAATAAAGGACAAGGTTTAATTAACTTACCGGGGCTCTGTTAGTCGTTAATAGAAGCTCTTTATCAAATTAAAGGCCTGCTGGGAAGGCAGCCGAGGGCCGAGGAGCAGTGACATGCGTTAAGTGCCAAAGTGGGTTTTAATTGGCTGTTTAAATGAGGAAAAGCTCCCTGCAGTGTGACAGACACACATAGCGGATATGTGCAAACACATGCACACGTGCGCGCACACACACATGTGGAGCCCCGGGCAGTCTGGGAAATCATGGGAATCATATTTTTTTGAAAGCTGACATCCCCAGATCAGGATCACAAACCTTGCAGGAAAGACACCCTAAAGCAGGTGGCATTCCATGCTCAGGAAATGCCACAGGTACTATTTCTGGCAATAACAAATAACAGCGATGGAGCAATGGCGTGTTTGAACGCTGCCGACTTTATGGTGTACGGAGCCCAGCTGCCGGGTCAAGGTCCTCTGACTCTAGGCTCACGCTCAGGTTGTGCTTTGCCTTCTCATGTCTATCAAACTACTGACATATAAGATGGGGACACAATACCTACTCTGCAGGAATCTTACAAGAATCACACAAAGCTCCTAGCAGCGCCTGGCATGGACAGAGAGCCCAATGAAATGATAGTTGTTTTGACTGGAGTGTTTTCTTCTAAACTCTTTCAAAAGATTATTGGGGATTATTTCTTTCCAATACTTAGGATGAGAAGCACTGCCCAATGGTTGAGAACCGCTAGCAGGGTCGCCTAAGACGATCGGAAAACACAGATATTTACATTACGATTCATTAACAGTAGCAAAATCACAGTTATGAAGTAGCAACGAAAATAATTTTATGGTTGGGGGTCACCACAACATGAGGAACTGTATTAAAGGGTCGTGCATTAGAAAGGTTGAGAACCGCCGAAACCGGTTTGGCTCAGTGGATAGAGCGTCGGCCTGCGGACTCAAGGGTCCCAGGTTCGATTCCGATCAAGGACATGTACCTTGGTTGCGGGCACATCCCCAGTGGGGGGTGTGCAAGAGGCAGCTGATCGATGTTTCTAACTCTCTATCCCTCTCTATTCCTCTCTGTAAAAAATCAATAAAATATATTTTTTAAAAAAAGAAAAAAAAAAGAAAGGTTGAGAACCACTGGCTTAGAGCATGAGCTTTGCTGTCAGATTTATGTGTGCTGGTCCCACCATATTGGCGGCGGGGGGGGGGGGGCTCTCTGAACCTCAGGCTCCTTTTCTGTAAAATGGAATAAATCGTATCTACTTCACTGAGTGGTAGGGAAGGCATTTGGCCACGCTAAGTAAGAGCTTGGCGCATGTGTGCACATGGTCGTTGTGACCCAGTGTGCTTATTAGGACTGTGTTTGTGTTCCTCAAGGAGAGCTGGAGGCCCGATGACAGAGGGGCTGCGGGACAGGCCCCAAGGACACCTGGCCCTGTGCACAGAGGCCGCTAGCAAGCGTTCATGGAGCCAACCCATTGGTAGAGCTTATGGGGTGGAGCCTTCACAACCGAATGTGGCAGAGACAGGGCTTCTGGGGGCTGGGGACACACCTAGGACACAAGGTGGCCAAAGGAAGAGCTTTGTAGTCCGTCTCTGGCTGGTGCTCACGGCGCCACGGGGGCCCCCTGTGGCCGGGGTCTGAGCACATGTGGACCCAGAGGAACTCCGCGGCACAGCCAGGACCGGAGGCCAGAACCTTGGTTTCCGGGCTGGGCTTCCTTTTACTGAAATCTTGTCAGGGTGAGCGTCTCGACTGGTGGGGAGAATTATTTCAAAACAAATGGTTTCTTTCTTTCTTTTTTTAATCCCATAAGCAAGTTTATTATCCCCCCCCCCTTTTTTAAAAATTAAATTTATTGGTACTCTGAGCTTGCTATTTAACAGAAGCATTTAAATGAACTTATAAGATCAAGGTCTCCCATGTTGGCTTACAGGGTGACGCGCAGCAGCCACCATACCTTTTTAAGAAATATATTTTGTTACTGATTTCAGAGAGGGAGCGAGAAACAGAAACATCAATGATGAGAGAGAATCATTGGTCGGCTGCCTCCTGGGGATCGAGCCTATGCCCTGATGGGGAATCGAACTGTAGCCTCCTGGTTCATAGGTTGATGCTCAACCACCTGAGCCACACTGGCCAGTGCCACCATGCCTTTTAGCTTCCTATCAGCATCACAGTGTAGAATTATAGGGAAGGAGGGGGGTTGGGGAGAAGGGAAAACATCACGTGACTAGAGAGGGCTACAGAGCTGGTAGTGACAGTCTTTTAAGGAAGTGAGAGATGTTCAAAACCTCAGCCTGCAGCTGCTGATGGGGAACTTAAGACACAGGCCTGCAGGGCCTCGGAGCCATTTTGAGTTGGGGGATGTTTTCACAAAGGCTGCAAAAGCAAACGTTCCCAGCTGAACGCCTGTGGCTACGGGCATTTAAACACACACCCTCTGTTCTAATAACACCGCCGCTCTGAGCCCACCGTGGCTCTGAGCGATCCCTGACACATCAGAGGAAGAGAACACACGCCTCCATTCCCCAGCAACCTCGCTGGGCTTGGAGGGACCGCTCTCACTCAGCTCTCCGGCCCAGTCAGGCTTCCAACATGAAACAGAAGCGTCCTAGGGCTTTTACAAATGAGCCGCAGCAGGCTGGCCGTCAGGGCCTGGATTCATGGGCTGCCGGGGGGTGAAGATCTCCTGCAATTCCCAATCAGCAGAAAGCCTGCATTCTTCTCCACCCCGCCTGGTTCGCACACCCTGGCAGCTGGGCTGCCCGATGCTTCATTGAGGCCAATGCCCGTGAAGGGACGGATCAGCAGGCGCGGGCCACCAGGCGGCCATCGTAAGCCCTTGGCCTGGGTCCCTGCTCCCTGTGCTGGGCCGAGACAGACGGGCCTTTGTGTGCCCGGAGCCGGCTAAGCCAGGATGTGACTGCGAGCTGGAATCTGACCTTTCATGGGCTCCAGCACCTGTCAGAAAAACGAACAAGCTCGGGGTGTTTTTTCCGCTCCGGACTTAAATGCCAGTTCTGTGACTCCCTCACGGTGGAACCGGGCCAAGGCAGTTGTGGTCAGCCCGGGCTCTCCGAGGAGCGAACCTGAGACATGAGTGATGGACGGCCCTGGGCTTCTGAGGCCCGGCCAGCTCTCGGCTCAGAATGAGCGCACGCCGAGCGGAGGACTCCGGGCTCTGTGTCTGGCTCAGAGCAGAACAAAGCAGCCAGACTCCTCTGGCACCCGGCAGTGTGCGTGTGTGCGTGTGTGCGTGTGCGCATCCAGCACTAGGACAAAGACCCAGTCACGGTGACCCTGACACGGGTGGCCGCTGGGGGACAGTTTGGGCACCCCTTCTCCTGGCCTGCAGCAGCGCTCTGATTCTGAGCACATTGGGCAGAGGGGGTTGGACTCTGCCACTTCTGATCTGTAGGACCTCAGGCAAGCAGTCTGCCCGCCCTGACCTTCACCTTCCTCAGCTGTGACACGGGCGGAAAGATGGCTTGTTCCAAAGTGGTTGTGGATAACATGAGACAATGTTCACAAATCACCGAGCACCTGGTCTAGGCACCTGAAACGCACCGAGTGAGTGGCCACCTTTGACTCCCCCGCTGCAGAGCACGCGTGGGCTGGAGGAGAAGGGAGGGCGGCACCACGGACGTGGCCCATTGTGACGGCAGGTGGGGGAGGACAGCTCTTCTACGTGTGGATGGAAATGTCAGTTCTGCAGATGCCTGACCCGGAGCTTGAGACATGTCAGTGGACAAACTGAAGTCCAGTCATCATTCTCAAGGCCACTCATGCTGTAAGAATACACACACTTCTGCCCTAGCCGGCTTGGCTCCGTGGATAGAGCGTCAGCCTGCCGACTGAAGGGTCCCAGGTTCGATTTCGGTCAAGGGCACATGCCTGGGTTGCAGGCTCGATCCCCAGTGGGGGGGATGTAGGAGGCAGCCAGTCAATGATTCTCTCTCATCATTGATGTTTCTATCTCTCCTTCTCCCTTACTCTCTGAAATCAATAAAGAAATACATAAAAAAAAAAGAAGAAGAAGAAGAATATACACACTTCTATCACATCAAATCCGTCTGGGGAATTGGATCATAAATGAACAAAATTGTATGTTAGACATGAAGTTTCTGTTTTTTGTTTGACTTTCTCACCTTTTGTGAAAATAGCTAGGTAGATTTTACCAAGTTTGGAGAGCACGGAAGGGTGGTCTGACAGACCTGGAGGCGCTGCCCTGCGGGAATCTCCAAGAGAGGAGCCATCATTCTTCGGAGGGAATGAAACTGAAATTTGGTGACAGGTAGCCGTGCCTGGCAGCTGGGAGGACTGGCGCCAGAACCAAGGTGCTGGGCCAGCAAAGCGAGTGGCTGCGCCTGAGCCCTACGCTGGAATGCGGTTGTTGATTGGCAACAAGCTGCTTCTCACATGGGCCACTCCATGGCGTTGGCTCCCATGTGAGTAGAGCAGAGATTGATTTAACCGTTCTCCTGAAGAGCACCAGGGAGGCCAGGTAGTAAACACACAAATAGGCCCCGGGCCATCGCCTGTATAGGATTTAATTTAAAAACGATACCGTTCCTTGTCTAGACCATACGTTGTGTAGCCTTTTGGTTCCTCATGTTGGAAACGTAGAGGCTGCGGTGCGCCAAACGTTTCCCTTCTAGGGTATCACATTTAATCCTCACAAGAATTCCCTTACAAGGAAGCGTCTCTGATCCCCATTTCAAAGATAAGGACAGAGGCTTAGGGAGGCTGATGGATTGCCCGGCATCGTCCAGAGAGTAAATGGCAAAGCCAGGACACAAACTCAGGTCTGTCCATGCCAGGGCCCGCATTCTTTCCTAAAATACTATGTTGCCTCTTCCTGTGGTTTCTTGGTGTCATTCCTTTACTGCCGAGATATTCAGATGGTCATAGTTGGACTTGTTGACTTAAAGGATTGCTTTAATCCATCAAGTTGCATGCTGACAATAGGTTCCTCTATACCTTTAAAAAATATTTGGGTTTAAAAAAAAATCCAAATGAAAATGTTAAAAATGCTCTAAATTAGATTTTCACTGGTAACGACACATTATCTGATCAGGTTTTTATTTGATGTCTGATAAATATTCACTGCTACTGTTTGGTACTCAGTTGCACAGTTAAAAGGTGGCTTGTTTTAGTCTTAATCTGAAATACATTAAGAAGGGTCCGTCAAACCCAGGCAAGCTTTGCTCAAGGTTTTTTGCATTGGTCACAGTTTTGACTTATAGATCATCAATTAGTTGCAGATGTCGACAGTAATATGGAGTGTACGAAGGGTCAGGAGAACACTTCGTTCCCATTCGAGAGGAATTTAGAACTTAAAAAAATACTCTGTTCATTCCGAGCTGCCAACATATACACATTCATGCGTGTGTATAACTCCCTGGAAAAACAATCAGATTTTTGGAAGCCGTAGACCATAATTCTATAGACTTACTTTAAAATTCAATTCATAAATACTTGGGTTTTAAAAACATAATTGTGACAACAAGAAAAATAACAAGAATCATTTTTATGTTTCTCTCATCTCTATAACTGAAGCACTTAAGTTTTAATAATGATAATACTCTCTCATAGAAATAATAACGAGAAGCACAGCTCTGTTTGTCTAGTATTCCTCAGGCTCGCTCCCTGAGTTAGGGTCTACCGTTAGCTCCACTTGGAGCTAGGGAAAATGGCAAGTCCTGGAGGTCACTGGAACCAGCTGTGGGTTAGGAGCCTCACTCCCAGGTTGGCCCATGCCTGGGGTGAGGCAGCTAGCCAGTCTCTCTGGAGGAGCTGTGTTTGGGAAAGAGTGTCAACTCTCTAGGAGCCAATAGATTTGGAAAGGGCTGAGATGCAGGCAGGAGCATCTATGGGAGGAAGGATGTGGAGAGAGGACAGGAGAGGAAGGTGCTTCTGAAGCTCACTGATCTTCAGGGGTTGGCCCATAGGCTAAATTTAAAACAAGGCCTGCTTTTCTACAGCCCCAGAGCCAGGAATGGTTTTTATATTTTTAAAAAGTTGAAGGAGGTAAAGGAAGAAGAGGAAAAAGAAACGATGGAAGAGAAGGAGAGAAAGGAAATATGTGACAGATGATATGTGGTCCTCAAAGCTTGAAATATTTACTATCTGGCCCTCTATAGGAAAGGTTTGCCAATCCCTGGTCTAGATCAATGTTAATAGAAATATGGTGCAGCCCAGTCCGTGTGGCTCAGTTGGTTGAGCATCAACCCATGAACCAGGAGGTTATGGTTTGATGCCCAGTCAGGGCACATGCCCGGGTTGTGGGCGCGATCCCTAGTAGGAGGCATGCAGGAGGCAGACAGATGATTCTCTCTCATCATTGATGTTTCTGTCTTTCTCTTTTCCTCTCTGCTCCTCTCTCTGAAATCAATAAAAACATTTTTTTTAAATGTAGTTCAGACACATATGTAATTCAGTATTTTCAGGTAGCCATATCAATAAAGGAAAAGTAAACAGGTAAAATTAATTTTAATAATGTATTTTATTTAACCCAGAATGTCCAACATGTTATCATTTCAACATGTAATCAGTGTAAACATGTTTAATGAAACATTTAACCTTCCATTTTTCACACTGGTCTTTGAAAGTCGAGACAACACGTCTTAGTTGAGACCAGTCACATTTCCAGGTTCAGTAGCCACATGTGGTACGTGGCTACTCTGTTGGGCAATGTAGCTCTAGATGTTGACAAGTGGATGGGATTTCCGGGTGGGCAGTGGGAGGACATCCAGGCACTGCCTCGACCAGGGTCTCTCAGCCTCGGCACCACTGACATTTGGGGCTGCCTAACTCCTTGTTGTGGGAGGCTGTCCTGTACACCGTAAGATGTTCAGCACTCTCTCTCGCCTCTCCCACTCAATGCCAGTAGTACCCTCCCTAGTTGGGATAACCAAAAATGTCTGCAGATATCGCCAAATGATATTGGCAAACTGCCCTGGGTTGAGAGAACAATTGGTCTGAAGCATGTGTGTGGGAACACACCTGGAATTGCCCAGAAAATACCCTCTGACTCACGCCCTTTGACGGGAGAAGGATACGTGCAGCAGAGTCATGAGAGTTTGGGTAGAAAGAGCTGGGCAGAGCTCAGGGGAAAGCATGTGAAATGGATTCCCTCGGCACCGATAGCCATCAAAGAATCTCGAGCGGGGGGAATGAAATTAGCAAAGTTACAAATTAAAAACATTTTTTCTTCCCTTTTTGTGTAACTAGATTCTTTCTCTTCTTCCTTTTACTGGCACAGATAGATTTTTTTCCCCCCTTAGAGAAAAGCATCATTTCAAGAGCAAATGCCCCCACCCTGCGTCTGGTGGGTGGTTTTTATTAAATTCCAGTAGAGGGACGGGTTTCCAAAGCAATCATCCAGCCCCTTGGTGAGCAGGCTCCCTGCCACTCAGCTGACATTCCACCCTGCAGGAGGTGGGGAGAGGAAAACCAACAGCGAGCAGGCAGAGGGACTGCGGCTCAGGCTGTTGGAATTTCCAGTGGGGCCACTGGTGTTAAGATGGAGCCAAAGGCAGCACATGGTGGAGGCAGCCTGACAACACCTCCGCGTCTTACAGTTGCTCATTTGCTTTGCTTGCTCTGCCCCTGACGTCCACTGGCTGTCGAGTTGTCTAAATCCTTTTTGAATAATTATAATAATAGTAGTAGGAATAGGAATAGGAATATGTATAGGTCTTTATGGTTGACCATGGGCTTTTGCATACATGGTCATGTTTAAGTCATGCATTATGAGACGACACTGAAGGAGATGTCTATTTTGGGACTTGTTCTTTCTGGGGACTCAGCTGTGTCCAGCTCTGTTGGATATTCTCCGTTTGCCCCTTGCATCCCCTCTGCCCCCTTCCCACCCTGCTCTGTGCCCTGTATGGATTGCACTGCTGGGTTCCTTTGCCCTCACGTCCTGCTGGGCTCAGCCAAAGGGAGGCCCAGCGGGAGATCACAAGGTGGGGGAGAGGGAGGTTGGGGGACTTACTCCCCCATCCCCTGCACTGGCTTGGCAGTGGCTGCATCCTCCCCTGGAGACCACAGCTCTTGCCATGACAGGCCTCGTCAGATGCCGGGACCCGCTTCCTCTCCTTGTCCTTGGAGCCCGCAGAGGGGAAGGCACAGCGCTGCTCTTAGCCCCAGGGTGCTGTGTCAGGCTTTGCAGGTTGACCCACAGCCCAGCACCTGGCCCATGCATCAGCTTTGCTCAGCCACCCCTCCGAGCATGCCGTCTGTTTCCTGCTGGGACCCTGACTGACGGTCCAGCTCACTTTAGCTTCCACTGGGGAGAGTCCCATCTTCCTGGATCACCCTAGCATTCCATCAGGGAAGTTCACTCGGGCTAGCGTTAGGAACGTGGCCTTTGAAGTCACCGTGTTGACCCCATTTAATAGCTAGAGAAGCTGGTCATGGAGTTTCTGTGGCTTCTTCTGGGTTACCAAGTAACTGGGTATAAGAAACCTTTCCTTATAAACCCCAAACCCACACACCCAATTCTTTTCAACAGAGGAATGTATGTAATGCTTAATTCAGTGTCTTTCTTTCTGGAATTTCTAATAATAATAATGAAAAAGGGACTTGGGGGCAAGTGTCAAAGAAAATCCCCTCAGTGTTCCTTTCCTTTTGTGTGGGTTGCTCAAAGGAATCCATGCCTTAGCGCGAACAGCAGTGTCTGAGGCAGGCACGTCGGCCGTCGGCAGGCCAGTAACTGGACATCAGCAGCAGGATGTGTGCGCTCTCCTCTCATTCTGCGCCCAGCCAGGCTCTCCCCGCGGGAACAGGCCTGGAAGTCACCTCACCTGCACTTCCTCACAGAGCCTCACTAATTACACAAAGAACAAGCCCCCCTCTGGGTTTTGTCTCAGCCAGTCAAGCAGAGGAAATGACTGAGGCCGATTAGCTGAGAAGTCTGGGTCTTTATTAAGATGCTTCCCAGTGATCAGGGAGCACACTGTAGGCTCTCGAAAGGGTACAGGTCATTAAGAACCACTAGCAGCAGGGATCGTACTGGTCGGTACAGGACCTAAAAACCACAGCAGGAGAGAAGATGGGAATTCTGAGGACATGGCAGGAAGAGGCTGAGCTGCCTGTATACTCAGCCTCTGTGGGCATGTGGGGGTGGGGGCGGGGGTGGACATCAGGGCTCTAGACTTGACTCACTGGGTGACTTGGGGTTGATTCCTTCAATTCTTTATTCACAGTTTCTCAGGAAGGGCGTTGCGAGGACCTTAAACACTATTAGATTGAATGCCTCTCAACCCTGACTTTATATTAAAGTTACCCGGATGCTTTAAAAAACAGTGAGTTTTGCTCCACATTTGGGTTAGAATTGCTGGGGATGAGGTCTTGGCATTGGTATATACTATTCTGTTAGTAGATACAGTACCACCCTAAAACTGGGGGGGGGGGGAGAGAGAGAGAGAGAGAGAGAGAGAGAGAGAGAGAGAGAAGAAGAAGAAGAAGAAGAAGAAGAAGAAGAAGAAGAAGAAGAAGAAGAAGAAGAAGAAGAAGGGGAGGGAGGGGAGGGGAGCGTGCATACTGGGTTTTGATGTAAAAGTGACCCTATTATGGGTCATGAGCAAGAGGAGAGGAAAAGACAAGGGGGGGGGGGATGACAAAAGCGCATTAGGACAATCTTTTGTCCTCGTTTGCAGAATTCATGGGCACAGCCAGGCATGTTTACATGAATCTGTGAGCAGTTTCGAAGAAACTGAGGAAGACAGAAGAGAGGAAAAGATAGGGGTAACCAAAAAGTTCATGAACCAAAACCTCACAAATCAGTCCTGACATTTCATCATCTCATTTCTGACTCATTCTGATTCCTGAGCCTTGGTATAGTAGGAGTTTTCAATAAATTTTAATTTCCTGTTGGTTTGAGGAGATTCAAGACTGTGATATTTGAAAATATTTTAAAGCAGTCCAGTGCGTTCTTGCCAACTGGCTTTCTCCTTGGCTAGGCTCTGATCTGAAGGTGATTCCAGCACTGCTTTGTGGCCCCAGTCTGAGAAAACTAGGATAACCTGGACTTCAGCTCACTCCTCTGGATGGAAGACCTGCCAGAAACCTCTGGCGCTTCTTAAGCAGACTGTTCCATGAACTCAGCACATTGGTCTACAGCAGAGGCAATAATACCAGAGACAAAGAGGGTCACTTCTTAATGAGAGAGGAGTACATTTATCAGGAATACATAACCCTAAATGTGTATGTACCAATTAAGAGAGCTTCAAAAACCATGAAGCTAAAACTGCTGGATATTTACCCAAGGTAAATGAAATCATATGTCTTTACAAAAAAAAAAAAATATTTATAGTACCTTTACTCACAATTGCCAAAACTGGAAACCAGCCAAATCTCCTTTGACTAGGAAATGTATAAATAACTAAATTATGGTACATCTATACAATGGGATACTACTCAGTAATAAGAAGGAATGGACAACGGATTCATACAATAGCGTGTTAAGTTGAGAGAAGGTAGATTCATTTGTGTGACAGTGTATAATAAGTAAATCTGTGGGGATAGAAGTCAGATCACTGGTTGCAGAACTTGGAGAGACAGAACTGTCTCCAAAGGAATATGAGAGAACTTTTTGGGAAGATTGATAAGCTCCATGTCTTGATTTTAGTGGTGGTTATATGACAGAATGAGTTTGTCAAAATTCATAGAAAAGTATACTAAAAAAGGCAAATTTTAGGGTCATTTATTCCTAATAAACCAAAAAAAAAAAATCATATAGGAATATTATAAACAACTAGAGGCCTGGTGCATGAAATTCGTGCATGGGGGCGAGTATCCCTCAGCCCAGCCTGCACCCTCTCCAATCTGGGATCCCTCTCACAATCCAGGACTGCTAGCTTCCAACCATTCACCTGCCTGCCTTCCTGATTGCCCCTAACTGCTTCTGGCTGCCAGCCTGATCACCCCCTGACCACTCCCCTGCCAGCCTGATCGACACCTAACTGCTCTCATGCTGGCACGATTTCCCCTAACTGTCCTCACCTGCAGGCCTGGTCGCCCCCAACTGCCCTCCCCTGCCAGCCTGGTCACCCCTAACTGCCCTCTCTTGCAGCCTGGTTGCCCCCAACTGCCCTCCCCTGCTGGCCCAGTCACCCCTAACAGCCCTCCCCTACTGCCCTCTCTTGCCAGCCTGTTCGCCCCCAACTGCCCTCCCCTGCAGGCCTGGTCTCCCCCCTCAACTGCCCTCCCCTGCAGGCCGTCTTGTGGCAGCCATCTTGTGTCCACAGGGGGTGGCCATCTTTGACTACATGGGCGGCCATCTTGTGTGTTGGAGTGATGGTCAATTTGCACATTACCTCTTTATTAAATAGGATTTTATGTCAATAAAGTAAGCAACTTAGATAATAGGCCAATTATTAGAAAGGCAAAGATTATCAAAACTCATTCCAGAAGAAATAGGTAATGTGAATAATTCTATATCTATTAAAGAAATTGAAATTTCACTTAAAATCCTCTCACAAAGAACACTTCAGGCATCAGTAGCTTCACTGGTGAACCTAATGTTAAGGGATGACTATTACCAATTCAACTGGATATACTTTCCAACTCACTTTATGAAACCAACTTTACTCTGATGACAAAACCAAAGACACTACAAGAAGAGAAAACAAAGACCAATTTCCCTCATGGCACAATCCACAAAATATTTAACAGAATTTATGTAAATGCATCATGACCAAATGGTATTTATCTCAATAATGCAAGATTGTGTTTAATATGAAGAAAAAAATCAATGTAATTCATCATCATACCAAACAAGTAAAAGTAAATGGTCATCTCAATAGATACAGATAAAGCATTTGATAAAATTCAATACTCATTGAGTACAAAAACTCAGCAAATGCGAAATAGATGGGAGATTCTTTATCTTGATAAAAATAATATATGTGCCCCTATGTTCATCGTAATGTTATTTACAGTAGTCAAGATTTGGAAGCAGCTCAAATGTCCACAAGTAGATAGGTAGATAAAAAAGTTATGGTACATTTACACAATGGAATACTACTCAGCCTTAAAAAGGAAGAAAATTTTACCCTTTGTGACAGCATGGAAAGACCTGGCGAGTATTATGCTATAGGAAATAAGCCAATCAGAGAAAGACAATGGTCACATAATTTCACTCATATGTGAAATTTAATAAACAAACTGAACTAACAAGCAAAATAGAGACAGACTCATAGAGAGCAGGCAAATAGTCTGGTTGGGGGTGAAGTGGGAGGGGGTGGAGGGATTGAGCACAAAAGAAAAAAAAGACAAGACTCCTGGACACAGACAACAGTGTGGTGCTTGCAGGGGGAGGGGATAGGTGGAGGTAGAAAAGAGTATGGGGGGATAAATGGTGATGGGAAAAAATAAGAAAAAAAATTAAAAAACAAAAAACAAACAAAAAAACTGAATGTCCACAAGGAAATAAAATGAACCTTGACCCTTGTCTCACACCATACACAAAATTTATTCAAAGTAGCTAATAGACCTAAATGTAAGAGCTAAACTATAAAGAAAATATGCAAAAAAAAATTTTTTTGAATTGGGTTAGGCAAAGATTTCTTAGAACACAAAAAGCACAAACCTTAAAAGGTAAAAATTGATAAACTGGACTTCTTCAAAATTATAAACCTTTGCTCTTTAAAAGACGCCATCAAGAAAATGACCAGGCAAGCCACAGGTTGGGAGAAAAAATTTGTAAAGCATGTCTATATATATAATAGGCTAAGTGACCCTCTGACCACTGGACCGTCTAACCTGCCGGTAGGTATGACACTAACTGACCACCCAGGGGCAGATGCTCAATGCAGGGCAGCAGCGGTTCTCAGTGATGCATCCCGGAACCAGAGAGGAGGGAGCCTGATTCCTCATGGGGCCACGTGAATCCACCTTTGGCTGTGGGTTATGTTGCTGCTGGGGCACTGTCAGCCCTGAATCTGGTTTACTGCACACTTGTGTTTGCATTCTTCTAATTAATTTCTTTCATTGTGCATGTATCTGTGCACCAGACCACTAGTATATTATAAAAGACGTGTAGCCATAATATATAAAAAAAAATGCTAACAACTCTGTAATAAAGGAGAAGCAATTAGGCAGAAGAGTTGAACAGACAGTTTGCCAAAGAAGATATACAAATGGAAAATAAGTACATGAAAAAATGTTCAACACCATTCATAATTAGGGAAATGAAAATTAAAACAATGAGATATTGCTCTACGCGTACTAGAATGACTAAAATTAAAAATACTTATAATACCATGTGTTGGTGAGGATGTGGAGCAACTGAAACTATCTTCCATTACTGATGGGAAATGGGAAATGGTACAATTCTTTGGCAAACAGTTTGTCAGTTTTTGTGATCAGACAAGAAGTAGAAATAAAGGCATCCAAATTGGAAAAGAAGAAGTAAAATTGTCATTATTCGCAGATGACATGATATTGTACATAGAAAATCCCAAAGACTCCCCCCAAAAACTAGTAGACTTAATAAATGAATTTGGCAATGTAGCAGGATACAAAATTAACACCCAGAAATCTATGGCTTTTTTAATACACCAACTAGAGGCCCGGTGCACAAAATATTTGCACTTGGGGCAGTGGAGGGGGGGTGGGGAGGTTGTCCCCCAGCCTGGCCTGTGCCCTCTCACAGTGTGGGAGCCCTGTGATAGCTCGCCCCAAAGAGGTAGGCCTTGCCCACCCATCTGGGGCTCCTTGATGGATTGTCCCAAAGAGTAGGCCAGAGCCCCGCCTCCGCAGAGAGCACACATAGCCATGGGAAGCCCAACTCCACTGTGCGTGCAATCATCTTGTGACGGTGTGAGGGTATCATGAGTGAGGGTGTGATGACTACTTAGCCTTTTATTAGTAAAGATAATGAACTCACAGAAAGAGAAACTTAAAAAAACCTCAAAAAACCCATTTACCATTGCACCAAAAAAATTAAGATCCCTAGTAATAAACTTAACTAAGGAGGTAAAGGACCTGTACTCAGAAAATTACAGGATGCTGAAAAAAAATAGAGGAAGACATAAACAAATGGAAGAATATACCATGTTCATGGATTGATAAAATCAACATCATTTAAATGTCCATACTAACCAAAGCAATCTATAGATTCAATGCATTTACCATTAAAATACCAATGGCATATATCAAAGACCTAGAACAAACTCTCCAAAAATTCATCTGGAATAAAAAAAGACCCTGAATAGCTACAGCAATCTTGAGAAAGAAGAACAAAGTTGGAGGGATCACAATATCAGATATCAAGCTATATTACAAAGCCACTGTTCTCAAAACTGCCTCGTACTGGCACAAGAACAGACATATAGATCAATGAAACAGAACAGAGAACCCAGAAATTTACCCAAGCCACTATGCTCAATTAATATTTGACAAAGGAGGCAAGAGCATAAAATAGAGTCAAGACAGTCTCCTCAATAAATGGTGTTGGGAAAATTGGGACAGATACACGCAAAAAAAAAAAAAAAGAAAAAGAAACTAGACCACCAACTTACACCATACACAAAAATAAACTAAAAATGGATAAAGGACTTAAACATAAGACAGGAAACCATAAAAATCTTAGAAGAAGCTATAGGCAGCAAAATAGCAGACATATGTAGTAGCAATATCTTTACTGATACAGCTCTTAGGACAATGGAAACTAAGGAGAAAATAAACAAATGGGACTACATCAAAATAAAAAGCTTCTGCACAGCAAAAGAAACCATCAACAAAACAATAAGAAAGCCCACTACATGGGAGAACATATTTGTCAATGTTATCTCCGATAAAGGTTTAATATCCAACATTTACAGGGAACTCATACAACTTAAACAAAAGGAAGATAAACAATCCAATCAAAAAATGGGCAAAGGATCTAAATAGACACTTTTCAAAAGAGGACATACAGAAGGCCAAGAGACATATGAAAACATGCTCAAAGTCACTAATCATCTGAGAGATGCAAATCAAAACAACAATGAGGTACCATCTCACACCTGTCAGAATGGCTATCATCAACAAATCAACAAAAGACAAGTGCTAGAGAGGATGTGGAGAAAAAGGAACCCTCTTGCACTGCTGGTGGGAATGTAGACTGGTGCAGCCACTGTGGAGAAAAGTATGGCCTTTCCTCAAAAAATTAAAAATGGAATTTTCATTTGACCCAATAATCCCACTTCTAGGAATTAATCCCAAAGAAACAGAAACACCAATCAGAAAGGATGTATGCACCCCTATGTTCATAGCAGCACAATTTACAATGCTAAGATTTGGACACAGCTTAAGTGCCCATCAGCAGATGATTGGATTAGAAGACTGTGGTACATCTACACAATGGAATTCTATGCTGCGGTAAAAAAGAAGGAATTCTTACCATTTGCAATAGCATGGATGGACCTGGAGAGCATTATGCTAAGCGAATAAGCCAGTCAGAGAAAGATAAATATCACATGATCTCACCCATTTGTGGAATATAATGGAACAACATAAATTGATGAACAAAAATAGAATCAGAGTCATAGAAGCATCTAACAGACTGTCCAACCTATGAGGAAAGGCAAGGGGTGAGGGGGTAAGAGATCAACCGAAAGACTTGTATGCATGCATATGAGCATAACCAATGGACACAGACAGTAGCGGGGTGAGGGCATGTGCTGGGGGATGGTAGCGGCCAGGGAGAGGTCACTGGGGGAGGGGGGGGAGGAGACTCATGTAATACTTCAAACAATAAAGAATTTAAAAAAATTAAATGTACACTAATCATATGACCCAGCAGTTCAACTCTTAGATAGTTACATAAGAAAAATAAAAACATGTGTCCACACAAAGATATGTACATAAGTGTTCATAGCAATTTCGTTTTTGGTAGCTAAAAGCTGAAAACTAACAATCTATTAATTGATTAATGGATGAAGAAATTGCAGTATTTCCTTACAATGGAATACTTCTCAGCAACAAAAAGAGGTGAACTACTGATACATGCAACAACCTGGTGATTCTCAAAGGCATTATGCTAAGTGAAAGAAGCCAGATGTGGAAGACTACATGCTGTATGATTTGATGTATATGAAATTTTAGAAAAAGCAAAGCTATAATGACAGAAACCAGATTAATTATTCCCTGAAGCTGGAGATGGTGAAATGAAATTGACTGCACAGGGACATTGAGTGATGGAAATGTTCTATATCTCTCCCCAGTCCCCCATTGCTTTTAGAGAGAGAGGAAGAGAGAGAGAGAAAGAGAGAGAGAGAGAGAGAGAGACACACACACACACAGACATCAATTTGTTATTCCACCCATTCATGCATTCTTTGGTTGATTCTAGTATGTGCCCTGACTGGGGATCGAACCCCAAACCTTGGCATATCAGGATGATGCTCCAACCAAATGAGCTAACTGGACAGGGTGGAAATGTTCTATATCTTGATTGTGGTGGTGATTATACAATTGTGCACATTTTTACATTCATCACACTATACATTTAAAAATGGGTGAGTTTGGTTGTATATAAATTATAGCTCAGTAAAGCTGATTTTTTAAACAGGGTCTAGGTATGGGCCTTTACTCCAGGGTGGCAAGACCCTAGGAAGCTGCATGGCAAATTATGTGGGTGCAGGGAAGGTAAAGAATTGGAACCATTAATGAAATCAATCTGCTATCCTGGGTTTGATTATAATAGAACCCATCCATTGTTGGAGCTTAAAAAATGAACACTCGATGAAGAATCTGTTCCTTCACATTCATCTTTGTGTCTCCTTCCCTTCCAGCCTTTTGGCTGGTCCTCTCATGTTGTCATTTCTTACTGCCTCTTGAACTTACATCTAATGTTTTTGTGCTTGCATCTCGTGTAGCTTCCAAGAGTCTAAGAATTCAAAGGTTTATGGTCATCTGGTCAATCTAAAAGTGATCTTTACTTCAACTCATTGGTATTTGCAATGCCAGCATTTCACATGTTATCTTTCCCCAGTGGAAAAGCTGAACAACTAAAGAAAGAAAAAAAAAAATGAATGAGTTAGCTCTCATGAAAAACTATTTAGGGTTTTTAATATACTTTCTCTTTAAATGTAACAAGGCCGTTCACATAATCACTACAATTTATGACAAAATAAATTATTGCTGTTGCAAGCACTCTAGTCAATGAATAAAACCCTGCAGCATATCCCCAGGAGAGTGACATGCTGAGACTCTCTTCCTCAGGAGACATGAACTCCAGCAAAATGATAAAAGTGGCCCAGTGCCGTGCACTCCCATGAGAAATTGAGATCCAAACCACAACAGAAAGAACAGAAAATTTTCATGCTTTAAAGTCTTTATTCCTGTTTGATATGAACAAAGCTTAGTACACAAATCGAGGCTACATTTAAATGTTTTCTCCTGTAAGCACCATATGGCTTTCTGCATATAATAGAGTAAGTCTGGTAGGGAGGGAGGGCTGTGTTTTGCCAAGTTTCCAATTCATTCAGTCTCTTTGGTCTAGGACTAGGCAAATCCCACCAAATGAGAACATTTTGGTGTTTAAATTTGTTTACTCTTTGGAAAACGGAACTTCTTGTTTTGGGTTCTGTAAAGATTTCTCGAAATGAAGTAGCATTTCAGTATGGTCTGGATATTCAATATGGGTTGAATGCAAATGGATCAGAAATTTATAGATAAAATTTCCCCAAAATTTTAATAATTAAGAACTAACCAAATATACTTTAGGTCTGGAGCGGGATTTAAATATCCGACAAACCATTTGAAAACATTCAGGGAACTCAGACTACATTCCAAGCTGAAATGTTTTTGTGTTTTGTTTAAATTTTACATGGGAAACAAAACACTTGGATTTGTCTCCACGAATGTGAATCTGTTTTCAGTATTTATACCTCAACCATCACACAAATGGAAAATTTTCGCATTTTTTTTCCTAGAAATGAAATCAGTTTCCAGAGAAATGAGAGATTTTGTTGAGAGTAGCTATTGGACAAAGTCCCCAAGCCTTCTTTTTATAGGAGCCTAGTGTCCTCTGCTGAGGCAGCCATTGTGGGTGGACTTCGTTCACATATGGAGCAATATGTCTCATTTTCAGTTCCACGTCTCCTCCTAGACCTCAGGGTTTCCATCTTCAATTGTTCTTTCTCTAGACTCTGCTCCAGTTTGCTTATCTGGCTCTTTCCACTCTGAGCCACCTCAGTAGGATATCTTCAATGCTGGCTCCCTGGGACAAACCTTATTCTCTCCCTCATGCAACTCCCTGTTGCGGGGAGCTTCACTTTCAGTTTGGTCTGTGCTCACCATAGAAGGTAATGGAGGCCATTGGAGACCCCAGTGAACTCAATGAGTTCTGGGTCAAGGTCTTGGGAGGAGAAATTCCTCTTGGTTTGGGATGAATAGCTACAGAAATGTCTAGAGGCAGTTGTCAATAGAACTGGAAAATTCTATTGGGTTGCCTTGGGCCAATGGCATTTCATTTCCTGGGAAAGGTGTTGGTAGGTATGAAAACTCCTCCATCTGTCTGGCCAAGGGCAGTTGCATACTGGTGAAGGACAATTACTCGTAACCATGGTAATGATTCAAGGTGTTGATTATCCACGTCTTCAGGTTTTATCTACTCTCTTCTACTGGTTTTCTTTGTCATTGTGACACGTAGGGCTTTAAAGGGGAAAAGACAGGAAAAAGAGATACAACTCAAATGAACTGTGCTACCTTTCAGTAATTAAAATGTTTGAATTCATGTCTAAATCACTAGGTAAAATGAAAAGATTAATGACTAGGTAAATTATGCATATTAGGAGGATTGGTAATCTTTCTCTCCCCCTCCTTCCCACTCCAATCAGAGAGGAACCGTTGAATGAAAAGAATTTAATCAAGACCAGTTTTTTTTACGGTAATCAAGAGAGTGCCTTGACATAAGACTGGAGCCCTTGGCCCTGAGACCAAGCCTGCTGATCAGGAAATGGTCCTTCATCGTGGATTTGGACTGGTGGTTTCCAAACTTGACTGCCCACTAGATTCACTTGGTGAACCTGAAAACAGAACCATGGCTGGGCCCAAACACACCTCTGGGTGAAGTCCAGGCATAAATACTTTTCAGAAACTCCCCACATGATTCTAATGTACGACCAGAGTTAAGAACCACTGGTTTAGATTATATTGTTTCTGAGAAAATTAATACTTGTCCTTTGGAGCAGTATGTGCTGTAAGGGGTCAGTGAGGATGAACATCGGCAGTCCTGCCGCTCTTTTACTGTTGGGAATGTTGCAAGGGAAACTTGATTTCAAGGATTCACGTCCACCCTCGTCCATGAGACTACAGATATCCCTTCATGTCCGCTGTCCCTCCAAGCTGACAGATGGCAATAAACGTCCATGTCCGCTCTGCTGAAGGTGGCAGGGGAGGGATGCATTCGGACCGCAGCTCTCAGTAAGCACCGAGAGGGAGCTCTCCTTTAATGGGGAGGCGCATGTGTGGTTTGCCCAGGGGAGGGATGTAATTTTCCCTCTGGGCTTGGGCTCTGAACTCATGGAGGAAGTCCAGGTTGACTTCAATTGCAGCCGTTGTCCCCCTATGCTGTAATTTCTTTCTAAAAGTGCATTAACCCGTTAGTAAGGAAATTCGCCTGCATCTTTGCAGTTTGTCTGCTAGTACTGTGGTGGCTGAGGGGATAAAGTGATGCGAGAGTCATCCTGCCTCCTCCGCTCCCCGGCAAAAGGCAGGCAGCCCATCGGAGGCGCAGAGCTGCATAGGGGGCCAGATGGTAACAGGTCCCCCCAGGGAAGCCAGCAGCCGGGGTGGCAGATGGTCTCTGGGCTGTGGAGGAGGCTCTCTGGAGAGAAGATTCGTACACGAAGGAACAAAGTTTCTGGCACCATCATGCCATGTGTGTTAGTAAATACTTCACAAATGGCTGTCCGGAACAGAAATCTCGGATGAAGCATGGGCCAGTTTTTGAGAGCGGTGTCAACACTCTCACCATCACCATGTCAGGCTTCCCCCTTGAACAAGGAAGGCGTCACTGAAGGAGGAGTTAGGAGGAAATGGGCAAAATCGACGCTGGCAAGCTGATGGGAGTGGGTCTAGCACACAGTGCCCCCTGGGCCCAGCATGCTGACCCCCTGCAGGAGGGAGGGAGGGCGGGGCCCCGCAAACTCTTAGGGGAACCAGTGTGTTTTCTATAGATTTCCGCCCTGTGTGTGTTCCCCCTCCCCTTTCAACACTAACACCCGACATTCGACTGTGATTCCTTCAAGCGTGACCTCGTGAACTCAGGGTTTGAAGTAACTCATTTATCAGAACCGAAACCTGTATTTGGATCCAAATAGGCAGGGTGGGCTGAGGGCCACACCCCTTATAAAATAACAACAGCAAATGTTTTTGAGAGTTCTTCCTGTTACCCTAGGGCTGCTCACATACCATTGGAGATGCTCAATAACAGTAACATTGATTGAGTGCCCACCATGTATTCACTCATTTAGTCTTTATTGTAACTTCATGAGACATGTACTATTATTAGGAGGAGTACACCTTTTAAACAAATAACCACAGTGAGTACTTTGGGATAAAACTACACTTTATTCTAGACTGGTCCCAGGGCAGTTCAAGATGGCTAAAAATAGCAAACATTATTGAGTGCTTACTATGTACCTGATATTTTTCCTGAACTCTACATTGAGGTTTTTTAAATTTGTTTTTATTAATTTTTAGAGAGAGAGGGAGGGAGAGGGAGAGACATCCACATCTATTGGCTGTCTCCTCCATGCCCGCCACTGGGGATCGAGCCTGCAACCCAGGCATGTGCCCTGACCAGGAATTGAACTGATGACCTACCGTTGCATAAGTCGACGCTCAACCACTGGGCTTCATTGAGTTTTTATAATAACCTATGAGTCAAGTATTACTATAACGCTTATTTACAGTTAAGAAAGTAGAGGACAGAAAATGACTTCCTGAAGGTCAGGGATTCATGGATGGCAGAGTCAAGAATCAAACCCAGGCAGCCTGGCACCAACGCTCACTCTTACCTTTAGGGCTCTACCCTCTCTCCCAGCAGGAATGTTCCTTGGCAAATCCCTGACCTTCGGTACAGATGTCTGACCTCGATTGAGAAGCAATGTGCTTATGAAATGTTTCTGTACATCCACCCTTCCCAACACACGCACTTCCTTCGGGCTGTGAGTGCGACCTTTTTCACTTTGGCGGTAGATGCTGTTTAGCATCACATTACTGTGGTCTGTGATTTAGAGCTGCAATACCCACATGCCGAGAGGTCAGGAGATGAATTCAGAATCAAAGGCAGTTCTCCTAATTGCTGATCAAGTTCAATGTTATGCCCTTGGCAACCACTCCTAAACCACACACAGAGCCCAGCTGAACTAAAGGGTTAAAGAAAGCCAGGTTTCAGGAGGATTCTCTGGGCTCCACCCTCAGACTCTTTAGAACTAAAACAGTTTTGAAGTTTCCGCCTCATTGGAGTGACATAATTTACACCTTTCATTCTGGGGCTGTCTTAGCTGAGCGGCACAGTGGTGTTCTTGTGTAGACAAAGCTACTGGAGTTTAGAAACAGGAAGGGCTAGAAACTCACTTTTTAAAGTAAAATAAAGCGTACACAGTGGGGGATTTCCTTAACTCTCCAAACTCTGGCATGTGTTAGGTAGTCAGGAAAGAATAATAAAATTCCCCAGGAAAGGCCGTTCACAGATGGCAGCGGTGAAAACGCGGTTTTCTAGGTGGCGGGGGGTCAGGTTTCCATCCCATCCTCCTCGCCTCCTGCGGGGCTGGTCTCTGGTTGCTTCTACAGAGACAAGGCGGCAGGTCCTGCGGAAGAGCCGGGCCTTCCAGCTCAGCCCAAGGACAGTCTGGAGGACGCCCAGCTCGTGACCGAGGCTCCTTCTGAGAATGAGATGGTCACACGAGAGCTGCACTAGGTTTCCATGGCTGCTCCCGTGGTGACACGAGAAAGGACCCACCTCCCGCTGGGTCCTGAGACTCAGCGCACCGCGAGATGATGAAGGGGAGGAGGTGCTTGCCCCGTGGAACAGAAGCAATAGGAACCCACGCAGATATACATCCCTTTTCGCAGTAGCCTCAAGGAATAAAGGACAAGATTGATGAGATTGAAGGTGAAAGAACATGCTGCTGAAGGACAAGTGGGATTTCTGGGAATCCTTCAAAAAGTAGCTGGACAGTGTACAGTTGTCAAGACATTTAGTTCAGCCCCAAGGGCCTCAGGGAATGAAGAGGAGCTTGGGAGATTCTGGTCCTGGGGCCCAAAGGGGAGAGACAAGTTTAATTTAGTGCTTCACACCTGTAACCTGCAGAAGCAAAATAGGATTGAGGGAGAAACTCGGAAATGGAAAGATCCAACTAGTAACATCCTAGTACGTTTATATATTTCACTAGAGGCCCAGTGCACGGATTTGTGCACCAGTGGGGTCCCTCAGCCCGGCCTACACCCTCTTGCAATCCAAGGACCCCTCGGGGGATGTTGGACTGCCGGTTTCGGTCCGATCCCCACAGGCCAGGCGATCAGGCCAAAACCGGCAGCCCAACATCCCCCAAGGGATGTAGTAGTGCAATAAGTGGCAGGCGGCTGAGGAGGAGCCGGAGCTGGGCGCCATGCTGTTCCCGCTCATCCCCGCCCTGCTGTGCCTGCTGCCACCACTCAGTAGCGCTGCCATGGAGGCAGGAGAGGCTTGTGCTGCTGCAGCTGTGCTCACCAGCCGTTAGCCCAGTATCTGGTGCCCGTCAGTCAGCTGAGCGGTGCTCCCACTGTGGGAGCACACTGACCACCAGCGGGCAGCTCCTCCGTTGAGCGTCTGGCCCCTGGTGGTCAGTGCGCATCATAGCGACCAGTCGCTTAGGCTTTTATATATATACTAGAGGCCCAGTGCATGATTGAATCATGCACGTGTAGCGGGGGAGCCTGGTCCCTGAGTGGACAGGCACCCAGCTCCCCCGCTTTTGATAGTCCGCAACAGGACGTGAGCTCGCTGCCCCAGAGGCCCCTTCTGTGCTGCAGCACAGCCATGGCGCAGATGCTGAGCTCGAGCCACCACTGGCGACGCGAGCTCAGCATCCCACTGGCCCAATCAGCCACCCTGGCCACCCTGAGTCCCGCCCCCCCGCGCCTCCTGGCCAATCGCAGGCATAGCGAAGGTACGGTCAATTTGCATATTTGTCTATTATTAGGTAGGATATAGAATAGATTACAGTACTGACTGTATTATTCTGCCATAATATCTCATGTGTTCCTTAAGCTCACCTCACTATGCAAAATTGCACAATGAAAACCACAGGGCTTAAAGAAAAATGGGGCCAAGGGTACAATCCTTAAAAACTTGGTCAGTGACACACAAAAAATAGAAAATCTAAAACAAAACAGTAGCACAATCTTATCCACGTTAAATGATTAAGGAACACGTACATCTTTCAATACATATGGCACCTTATCTTGAAAAAGACCTGAAGTTTGTGCAAATGGCCTTTGCAGCTTGGGAATTATTAGGAGATGGTCGAAGGAAGGCTATCAAAATTTGTAATCTTAAAATCCTGGAGCTTGTTTCTCTTTGAAATATAGGTTCTTTGAAGCATACACTTATAATAGATACCCACTTCCTCAAAACTGAAGATTCGATTCAATGCATAGTTTTCAGTTAACTTCTGTATCCCTGCTGGGAATTCTTTCCTAGCTTTCTCATCGGCACTGGGCTTCGCCCATCAGCTGAAGGCTTTACTTGTAGCGATGTTTGAAATCACCAAGCCAGCTACTCATAGTACTAAAAGGTGCAGAATTTGGCAATTTTCATGAAGGTCTTTGTATATAGATAGTGCTTTCTCTTTGTGAGACCGGTTGTACTCCACTTTCCACTGTTTGGTTTTCAATCTCAACAGTGCTCATCTTTCCATCTCTTCCATTTCTTCGGGCCTTATTTTTTAATCGACTTCTCAACACTAGAGTTGCTCCATCCATAGACATTTCTTTTATTGTCATGGTTTTGTGAATTCCATTATGTCTGTTGCTTGGGAGAGAAATATCATGTGTTCTCTTGATTCTTTTGAAATTCATTTTCACTTCAAGCTTCTGCTCGATACATAAAGATGTTCTTTCCATGACCTGTTTGGTGTGTTTAGGTATTTTGACATGTTTCAGATGTTGAATAAAAATTTTTTAAAATATATGGGAGCTCACAGATGTGAAAGAAGAGAGCGAAATACAACCTTGTAGGGTAACACACTTGGTTAAGATAAGTCAGATGGTAGGAAAACACATGTACTAGGTAGATGTGTGAGGTGCGTGCATGTGTCCATTTTGTGCATTTTTACAAGACTTGGTTAGCCCTGGCAGGTGTAGCTCAGTTGGTTGAGCATCGTCCCATGCATCAGAGGGTTGCTGGTTCAATTCCTGGTCAGGGCACATGCCTGGTTGTAGGCTTGATTCTCAGTGGGGGACTTGTGAGTGTCGGAGGGTAATGAGCGACTGATCAATGTTTCTTATTCACAGCAATGTATGTCTGTCTCTCTTCCTCTTGCTCTAAAATCAATAAAAACATATTAAAAAAAGGCTTGGTTCATCTGGCTGTAGTTCTCTATGTCACCTAGTTTTTCTCACCAAATTGCCTGTGAGAAATTTGCATTATGCTCAAATTGTCCCATAATATATTAATCTAATTATAATAATTTGCATTTTTATTAGACTGTCTGTGGTATTGCTGCTCCTGTATTTTCTCAGTTGACCATTATAAGAGTTCTGTGAGGTAGAAAGGAAAGTTAATATTCCCATTATACCCATGAAAAAACTAAAGCTCCAGGTCCCAAAGCTTGGATAAGAGCCTGGAATGTCCTGTGTTGAAATCCATGGCCCTACTGCTTCCTAAGGCCAATTCTACCCCTCTTTTGGAAGTTTGTGAGCCAGGAAACTTTCTTCTTTTTGAAGTTGTTTTTGTTGTTGTTGTTTTGTTTTAGTAATAGAGGGTCTTGGCTAGTGCAGAATTGTCTGGATAATGTTCAGATTCTCTCCCAGCTCTGGGAGACTTCCTGCTACATCTTGTCTTATAAATTGACCAGGTGGAGGGCACCCTAAATTCCAAGGTTTGTCCTTGAAATAGGAGGTTCTCCATTGCTGCGCTGCAGGCACAGGATGCAGGCACTGGGTGCTGGCCAAGAATGTCCCCAGGCGGAGCACTGCGGCCCCTCTTGTGGAGGGAGTCCACTTGGTTTGCCCTATTTAGACATTGCCCTCTCGGAAGACAGTGAGTGACCTCCCTGTCAGGGTTGTCACCAGCCCTGCTCACTGGGAGAGGAGATGCTCTGGGTGTAGCTGAGCCTCTTCTTCCTCCTGGTCCTGTGGAGTCCTGACAGCTCCCATCAGACCCCAGTTCAATGACAGGGAGGGGTCCCACCGTTTCCAGCAACGAGCTCAGGAATGACCTCTGCTGCTGCTGTTTCTGCTGTTATTCAGAGAGCACCTCTATGTGCCCCGGGCTCGGAGAAGCATTTCACTCATTCATTCATTCATTCATTCATTCCACCAGTACTTGTTGAGAGCCTGCCATGTGCCAGGATCACCATTAAAAAAAAATAATAATAATAAATATATATATAAATATAAATAAAATATATATATTAGAGAGGAAGGGAGAGGGAGAGAGATAGAAACATCAATGATGAGAGAGAATCATTGTTTGGCTGCCTCCTGCACGCCCCCTACTGGGAATTGAGCCCGCAACCCAGGCATGTGCCCTTGGCTGGAATAGAACCTGGGACCCTTCAGTCCGCAGGCCGACATTCTATCCATTGAACCAAACCAGCTAGGGCAGGATCACCCTTTTTTTTGTGGGGTTATTTCCTTTGCTTCTTACAGTTTGAACCCTTGAACTGACTGGCTCCCAGTCTGTGCACTATAAACCCTGAGCTGCCCAGCTTCTCTCATTCAAGGTTGCCCGTGTCTTAGTCAAGGTTACCAGAAGCTCAGTCAGCCTCAGTCATTTCCCAACTTACTGGAGTCCTGTGCACTTGCCAGTGACCTTCCCATGACCTGGATCACAATTTCTCAACTTGTCACTGCCTTTCACGTGTGGGTGCAGACTCAGTTCCCTTCCATTTAGATAGCATGTGCCTGAGGGTCACTTTTGTGTTTACTTTGGTGAGTTTTGGTTTCCTTCCTTTCCTTCCTTCCTTCCTTCCTTCCTTCCTTTCCTTCCTTCCTTCCTTCCTTCCTTCCTTCCTTCCTTTTCTATTTTCGAATCTATGCACTGGAACCCACTCTACCAATTTGAGAGGAAAAAAAGAAAGAAAGAAAGAAAACAGAGAAAGCAGAGCAATCTAATACTGGAAATTTTTTTTAAACTTTATGAATGAGGCCTCTGAACTCTGTGGCCATGGCTCCCTCCTCACCTGTATCTTTCACATCCTGTTTCCTGCTGGAGTAGAGAATCAGAGGTGCTCTGGCCCTGAGCCCCTGGCTCTGGCTGTGGGTCTGTCTCCCTGTCCTCTGATGGGCAGTGGCTGCCACAGCTGCTGGAGGGGAAAGCAGGCAGGCGCCTCCTGCTGGGCAGTCTAGCACATTGCAGCAGCCATGGCAGCTTTCTGGGCAGGGAAGCCAGCTGGGCCTTCACCTGCAGAGGCCAAGGGCAGCCAGTGACAAAAATGAATGACAAGGAAATTCCTGCAGCCAATGGGCACGGGGCTGAGGAAGAAGGGGGTGTCTCCAGGCTTGGTTTTGAGGCTTTCTGCCTTGACTAAAATCCAGGTTCTCAGCACAGGGGCTGTGACTCAGGGCTGAGAAATTCCCCACAACCTTGGATGACCTTTACGTCCATGACCTCTGAGTCACATTTCTGGGAGGAATTTTTTTCTCACCAGAGGCAAACTGAAGGGAAAATGGCAAGGATGGTGGTTTGGAAACAGTAGAGGAAACGGGGTCACTTGTGTTCTTAGTCCGAGAATTAAAGACATGCAAGAATGGAAAGAAAAACAAGGCAAAAAAGGCAGGTCATTGAGGAGATGGGATCATCTCCCAGTGGAACGGGAAAACTGGGCTCCTCTGGCGATGGAAGACTCCGACCTTTATCCTCTAATTATGATTCTGAAAGTAGAATGTGAGCGATGGAGCTGGCATTCTCTCCTTCACGTCCAGTGTTTGTGGAACACCTTTGGTGTTGCAGGTGGGCTCTGACACAATGGAGCATAAAGTCCTGCCCTGGGGTTATCTCAGCGGAAGAGAAAGACAACGAAGAAACAGTCCACCAAATGGCATCTTTCAATCCAGGCTTTTGACTGATTAATAGAAATGCATTCAGATAATTTTGTCAACCACTATCACCCCAATAAATTCAATAAAATTGAAGTAAGCTCTTGTTCTGGAAATATATATTTCTTATATTATATTATACTAGTGGCCCAGTGCATGAAATTCATACATGGGACGGGGTTCCCTCAGCCAGCCTGCACCCTCTCCAATCAGGGACCCCTGTGGAATTGGGCCTAAACCAGCAGTAGGACATCCCTCTCGAAATCTGGGTCCACTGGCTCCTAATCGCTCACCTGCCTGCCTGCCTGATCGCCCCTAACTGCTTCTGCCTGCCTGCCTGATTGCCCCTAACCCCTCTGCCTGCCTGCCTGATCACCCCTAACTGCCCTCCCCTGCCGGCCTGATCTCGCCCCCAACTGCCCTTCCCTGCTGGCCTGATCGCCCCTAACTGCCTCTGCCTTGGTACCAACCACCATGGCTTTGTCCAGAAGGAAGTCGGACATCTGGAAGATGGTCGGTCGACCCGGTATAATTAGCATATTACCCTTTTATTAGTATATATAGGTTATATAGGATAGGATTGCTTAAATGGGGGGGAGGGAGCCTTTTTCAGCAGGAGGAGATGCTCTTGGCAGACAAAAATACATAATCCCTATATCTGGACTGATAGCCAGCCATATGTACTATACTGCTAAACCAGTCATTAAAAAATTGAACTGCTTTCTTACACCTTACACCAAACAGCTGTTGCCCTTAAAACCCCTCCTCAGCCCCCACCTTAGGTTCTGCCTTTGCAGTTCACTGAGATTAGGTTCTGATTGGTCGGTTTCTACGCCAGTCAACATCAAAAACTCTGCCTCCTAGGCAGCCATTGGCTCTCACAGTTCACCCAGATTTGGTCTGATTGGTCGGTTTCTACGCCAGTCAGCATCAAAAGCTCTGCCTCCTAGGCAGCCATTGGCTCCTCACAGTTCACCCAGATTTGGCTCTGATTGGTTGGTTTCTATGCCAGTCAGTGTCTTCGGGCCTATCTCCAGGCTTGATCAGAGAGGCGGGGCTGATCAGCAGCCCCTGCAGCTGCTGGTGAGGCCTGGAGAGAAAGAGAGGCAAGGACTGATCAACAGCTGCCACGGAGGCTGAGGATCAGACCCTGCTTCTCTCTCCGAGCCTCTCTCCGGGCCTGATCCACAGCCCCCTCAGCAGTCATGCTGTGACCTAGCGCAATCCAGCACTGACTGCAGGACTGACTTCCAGGGTTTGGTCGTCTGTTCGGTCATTTTGGATGTTACGAACCCTGGAACATCACATATATATATATGTGTGTGTATGTGTATGTATATGTATGTGTATATGTATATATATGCATATGTATATGTATATATATTATATTTATTATTATTATTATATTATATTATACTAGAGGCCTGGTGCACAAAATTCATGCATGGGTAGGGTCCCTAAACCTGGCTGGTGATCAGGGCTGATCGGAGCCTTCTGGCTGCTGCCCAGGGCCTCCCTTCATTCTGCGCCACCCCCTGGTGGTCAGTGCACATCATAGCGAGCGATCGAACTCCTGGTCTCCCGGTCAAACTCCTGCAGGAACAATTTGCATATTAGGCTTTTATATATATATATATATAATATTATATATTGTATATTATATATTTCTTATTATAAATCACAATATTATAGCATACAATGGAATATTATTCAGCAATAAACAGGAATGAAGTTCTGATACAAAAAAAGAGAAAAAAGAATATGTTCAGAATGCCCAGCTCCAGGATGCGGCAAACATGTGCACTTGGCTGTGCAGGATGCAGGAGGATGGGGGGCCAGAGAGGGCAGAGAGGGGGATGAATAGAACCTGTGAAGGGCGCTGTGCTTTAATAGTTCGAGGGTTCCTCTGGAGTCCTGGCTCTCTCAGCTGCTCAGCCTCATACTTGGGACTCCATCTCCTGGAAGAAGCCCCAGGGTTGTGGAGCTGATTGGGAAAGGGAAAATGAAGAGCACCCCTTGATGTCCCTACTCCCCCACCCCCCATTCTGTGCGTTTGAAGCCTTATCTGAGGTTAAGAGTCCTCTTAATGTAAATCCAGATCTCAGTTCAATCATGGACGCCAAAGTGTGTCTGGAGACAGGAAAAGCAGTGCCCAAGTCCCGCAGGATTCCAAACCACCAACAGATAAACAACACAAACCGAAAGCACTTTGCGCCAGATTAGCTTCGGTTCTGCTTGACTTAGACGAATGCATCTGAGGCCATTTCCTACAAAAGGACCGTCTGCAGCCAGCAGGCAGCCGCTTGGGAAGCAAGGGCGGCGATGCTGAGAAGCAGAAAGGGCTGTGGACAGGGGTTCTGAGATCCTCCATCCAATCCGGGCTTGAGAGGCAGGCAGTCCCGCAGGCCGGTGGACAGAGAACAGAAGGTCAGGAAGGGTCCCAGTCAAGAACAGAGCAGCATGGTCAGGAGGAGAGTGGGTACCTGACAAGACTGGCAATGCACTGGACGGAGGGCAGGGGCTGCAGTGTGTGGCCAGGGTCCCAGCATCTCCTAGAGCCTTGAGGAAGCTGGAGAGTGAGGGACTGAGGAGCTATCTGCGACCAGAGTGTGGCTGAGGGAGGCTGGGCAGGGAGGACCTGGAGGAGGAATTGCCGGCTGCCTGGCTGCCCTCCTGCTGGAGCAAGGGTGGTTTTGCCTTATGGTGCCCCGTGTTCTCTAACCCAGGTCAGAAGTCCCTGACACTCCTCCCACCCGCCCCCACCCCCTGGCCATCTGGCTGCTCCCTTGACCCTACCTTCTGGTCTTCCTTTCAGGGCCCTGTCCTCCCAGCTGACCTTCAGTGACCACAGCACACCAATCCATCCGACTGGCAGCCTCGCAGCAAAGTCTTTATTAAAAACAGGAGCAAAACATTGCATGAAGGAGAGAGAGGAGAGGTGGCAGGGAGGGGGAGGAAGAGAAACGTGGAGGGAGAGAGGCCGCAGTGTGAAGGCTTTGCGGGACAGCAAGAATAATGCCAACAAAGAGAAGGCAGCCCCCCTCCCCATCTCCCTCCAGCACCTCCCTTCTTAATCACTGTCCTCCATCCACACAGCTTGGTTCTCAAAGTTCTACCCTCACTCACCACCTGCCCAGGAGCCAGGAAGGGGCTTGGCACATTCTCTCTCCTGTCCTGAACATTCGGAAGAGGTTCATCGCGTTGGAGTGGTCTCAGCTCCTCTTTCTGAGTCCTCTTCTGTCCATCTGGCTCTAGCCACCCCCATGGCCCAGTCCACCCCCAAGACCCATCAGGGGAGTGGGCAGATAAGAGCGTTGGTGGCTACAGAGAGTATGGTTTTGACCTAGCACTGTGCACATGTGGTTGTATGTGCACAGGCGTGTACATGTGTGTATGTTGGGGGGAATGGGAATGCTGTACTTGTAGCTTCAACAGAAAGGATTTGGGTGTCATAGATCAGGGTCTAAGAAGGATCTCTTAGCTGGGTGACGATCCAAAGGTGTGAGTTAAGTCACATCCAGCAGAATCTGAGATTAAATACATAACCTGTAATCTGTCCCTCTGTGTGTTGTGTGGCCTAAGACTCCTTCCCTGGAAATGAACGAATGATTATTGTTGTTGCTACTCTTAACTTTTGCTTGAACAGAGACAGAGAGTGCGGCATGCTGAGGGCCCAGGCCAGGGAGCAGAGTTGGGAGAGGCCCCCGGGAAGGGCTCTGGGCTGGCCACGGCTCAGGTTAAAGGGCAGGATCTCCACCTGGCTGGCGGCTAGGTGGCTGGTGGGGAGCAGAGGGGAATGCGGCGGCTGGAAATGCCCTGGCAGTTGGGACATCGCCTTACCAGGGTCCACCCGAAGCCCGTTATTCATACAAATATGTCTTCATCTTTTTAAAAATAATCACTTTGTTATAGACACGATAATCAAATAACAGAAAGCCGAAGCAGAAATTGCTCACAATCCCATCCTGAAATCAAATCAATGGGAGCTATTCATGATGCCCATCACATGTAAAACTCAATCCACGGTGTTGGCAAGAACTCGAGCGTGCATGTGGACATGGCTGGCAGATGACGCCACCTGATCAACGAGACTTCCTCAGGATCAGGCCCAACCGTTCTCCCCCCTCCACCAAGTTTCCAGTGACTTTTCAGGATGATTTGGCTTAGAAACCACGGCGGAAGGAGACCCACCGCTCAGCCAAACCCCACCTGTTCTCATTCTTCACCTCCCTCTCTTTCTTCACGTCCTCGTCTATCCCTTTGGAACGTGTCCAGGCTCGGTGGGAGGCCAACCTTCTCTCCAGGTGACCTGGCGCCTTGATGTCGATGCTGGGGATGAATGGCCTCCATGCATTTGCCCCTGAATAAACGGGGCGCCTTCTGTGGTTGTTTTGCGTGTCTGCTTCTGCATGCCAGTGATTTCCTTCCCTCCCTAACCTGCTCCGTGCAGCATGTACGACCAGCCTCATGCACCGTTCAGTGCTGGGGCCTGATCGCGTCAAACGAGGGCAGCCAGCTTTCCCCGCCAGCAGCAAGAGGCACCGGGAGAGATGGAAATTGGACAATGGTCTTGTATACTCCCTCCTCGGTCATGGATGGCCTTCAGCAGGAAACCAATCAACGGAATCAAAAGAACACGGTTTCCTGTTAACATAGAGCGATGCCAAATCCATCAGACATTACTGTTTCATGCCCTGTGCCAGTCATTGTCAAGCAGAGCATAAGTAATAACACATGACTGGGGTTGTAGTTTTAGTGAAATATTCTTTTGCTTTTGGCACGACTCCACACACCTTCATATTGCCCTTTCCCAAACCTAGGGAGTTTTTTTTTTTTCTTTTCCTTTCCTTTTTTTTTCTCCTTTTCAGATTTCGTTTCCCCCAAAGAACTGTATCTGGCTGTTTTGCTGCATACCAGCTCTTAAACCCAAGCCAGCTGACTCCCAATCTCCTCAGCCTTTTCTTAAGCAACACTTTTAAAAAAATATGTTATTATTATTGCATCACGTAGGGCTAAAATAAACCCGCTGTGTATTGGCCTTCAACAATCTTGCTTTTCCTCTGAAAATGGCTAGTTCCCTAAGACTGGCTTTGAGAGAGAAAAACCTCTCACATAATATTTTTCTGACTTTCCAGGCTGATCGTGAAGGTGATGATAGGTCATAAGCCGCAGCCTCTGCTAGGATGTTACAGCCCCCAGAGCAGGCGGGAAGTACATGTGTGTTTGGAATGCAACAAAAAGGGGAAAGTTACTGCTGTGTTTTTGACAGGATCCTACACTTTTAACCCTTTCTCCAGACCTAGAGAAAACCCAACTTAGAAGTTTTCTCCTACAATGACATGGAGAAATGACATGAAATCTGTTGTTTGTTTGTTTTTTAGTCTTTAGCCAAGGATATGTTTTTTATTGATTTATAGAGAGAGAGGAAGGGAGAGGAAAATGGAGAGGGAGAAGGAGAAGGAGGGAGGTGGAGAGAGAGAGAGAGAGAGAGAGAGAGAGAGAGAGAGAGAGAGAGAAATTGGTTGCCTCCCATACACATCCCCAGCTGGGGATTGAACTCTGGGTATGTGCCCTGACTAGGAATCGAACCCACAACCTTTAGGTGTATGGAACAACAGCAAGCTACGGAGCCACCCGCCTGGGACTCCCCAGACAGCGTAGGGTGGTGGCTAAGAGCTTTGGTGCCAGGCAGAGCTGGTTCCAACCCTGCCTGCCTCCCTTACTGGATGTGTGACTCTGGGCAAGTTGACGAACTTTGCGATCCTCGTGTTTCTGCTCTGGGACACAGAGCAGACGCTCACCGTCCCGGGTCGTCATCAGGAACATGAGTCAGGCGCTGGCACTTCGCTCCCTGCTCAGCCACAGAAGCCTTTAGCAGAGAGTGCAACTCGTAAGTGCGCAAGAAGTCACACAATTAGGATTATTAAAGCCCGTTGGAAAGCACAGCGTCCCGCTCCCTCCCTAAGGGAGTGTGGGGCTCCGGGTGGAGGAGGTGGTGGGGCCACGGCAGAGTAGCTTCTCCGTGCTGTTTGCCCGCGTTACCTCACTTCATTGTCATGAGCATTCTGGGAGAGGACTTGGCGCCCACTGTGACTCCGGTTCCACAGATAAAGGAAGGGAGGCCCTTGCGCACTGCTGGCATTGGCAGAGCCCTGGCTGCACCCCGGGAACCTGGAGCCTCGCTGCTGCTCCCTCTGTGATCCCGCTTCCTCTCAGAGCTGGGCTCATTTGTTCCTGGCCTGTCTCCTCGTCCGTCCCCCAGGCCTTTCCCTCCCTGTCCTTTCCAGGAAAGACAGAGCTCTCTGCCTCTTACACACACACACACTCACTCACACTCACTCATGCACACGCACACATACACTCACACACACACTCTCACACACACTCACTAACACACACACACACTCACACACACATATACTCACACACACTAACTCACACACACACTCACTCACACACACTAACTCACACACACATACACACTCACACAATCACTCACTCTCACACACACACTCTCACACACACTCACACACACACACACACTCTCACACATACACTCTCACACACACTCACACACACACACACACACACTCACACACATACTCACACACACACCACACACTCTCACACACACTCTCACTCACTCACACACACACACACACACACTCACACTCCTGGGCTGTGCTGCCTCCTGTGGCCTCCCAGGAAAGTGGCTGCGCACACAGGGATCAGTCCTAAGGATGTGGTGCTTTGACTGGCTGGCATCACGTTTTCTTCCCTGCGGGGCCACCCCTGCAATCCTTCTCTTTCTCCAGAAAGCTTTCCTGAAATGCAAGTTCATTACCTGCAGGCTCCTAGATTAACCCTCATCTCTGAGGCTAACCTAGATTATTACTTGAAAACAGTGACTATTGATAAGAGGAGGGAGAACAGCTCTTTGGAGGAGGGGGAACTTGGATTGGGGCGGGTCTTAATTCAGGTTCCCAGGGAAATTGCCTGGAGGAAGTTTACTGCGGAGGGTCCTCCGGATACACCCCTGGGAATGGGTGCGTGGGGTGTAGGAAGAGGACTGGGCAGAGGGAGGCTTAAACAGTAATGAGCACGGTAGTTGCCACAGAGACTCAGCTAATCCCATGGGAAGCTCTTGCGGGGGGGGAGGGGGGGCGGTCTGTATACCTTGTAGGGCCTGTCATTGGGTATAGGCTGTTGCCAAGGATGTGCCTTTAGACAAGGTAGAGTGTGAGGCTAGTTCCTGGAAAGGGACTTGGCTGAGAGCCCTCACCCTGTACTCTCAGCATCGGGGGAACGAGACCCCAGCCTGCCCAGGATCCACCCCCGGCAGGAAGGCCAGGGCAGAGCTGGGAGCTGGGTGGCTGGGCCTTGTGAGACTCTGATGAAGAGGCTTGAGGACTAAAGTCCTGGGAAAGGAAGGTGGTTTCTTTCAACCTAAAACTGAAACAGCAGAGAAAAGCCTCACCAGCTGGTAAAGGCCTGAGCTTTCCTGCTGAGCCAGCTCCCCCTCTCAGGAGAACTCGGCCATGCGTCCAGCCTTGGGGCCTGGTGTCAGATGAGATGCTGGACGTTCTAGAAAACGGAGTCTCGGGGCTGGGGCCGGGAGTCTGATTCCAAGCCTCCTCCTCCCCCACTATGTCTTTTGTACTCTGTACTTGGGCGTCTCAACCTCTCTGCCACAACTGTTTCTGGAACTGGCAAGGTCTTCAGGGCCAAGAACGGGTATTTTTCTAACTAATACTATTTGCATAGCTGAGTTATATCACATTAGATTTTCTAAGTCCCTTCCGTAGGAGGACCCCATTGGAGTGGCTGTGTCACTCATACGATGGCCCTAGTAGCCACAGGGATTCTACTTACTCTTCTTTGGGGAGACCAAACTCTCCTCCCTTCACCCACTCTCGCCAGCCACGGGGTCCGAACTGAAGCAGACTTCTGATTATAGGACTTCACCTCTCTGGCCACAATCCTGGGTTGAGGAATGGACATCTGCCCCCAGCTGAGCCAGTCATTGTCCCCAACTCTGCCCCCAGTGACTGATGCAGAAATGTGTCCAGGACTCAAGCTAAGCCAATCCAAGTCCTTCCCCCGGGAACTTTTTCCCAAACTAAAGCTGGTCTGGGGGAAGATGAAGAGCCTCTCCCCTCTGCTCCTGAGGCCATGGGCGTGATTCTCATGCTTTACGTAGATATAGCCAGTGGCATGGAGAAAGTGACCTTGTCAGAGTAGAGCAGACACCTACTAAGAGAAGCAGAGAGGAGAAATGGGGTGCATTTTGGTGGTTTTAAGACCCCTGGACAAGTTCCCTGTGGTTTTGTATGGGTTGGTCATGTAAAGCAGTAACCAGTGTGTTAGTGATATATTTCCTGGTTCTCAGAAGGTGGTATTAAGCCTCTGAGGCTAGTGCATTAGGATGTGATCATACTATATAAATGTGGAGTTATCAGACACATGGGCTCTCTAGGGTGGGGAATGAGGAGGGATGGAGATGACAAATAAGTGGTGGCACCTTGGGCATGCAGTAACAACTAAATGCTATCTATGTGTATGTTTCTATTTCTTTCTCTTAGTCAGCCTAAAGGAAGAAAAAAAGAAAGACGTGTCCCAGGAAGCCACCACCAATCGGTGGGAATTAGCCTTTGATATGAAAACGTTTTCCATTGGATCATTGTATCCATTGCCTTTGTGTTTCTTTCAAAAGAGGTCTTTGCATGTTGGTTCTATGTGAGGCTAAAAGTTTTAAGTGTTTTGTCCCTGCACCCAGCCGTGTTAGCAGAAAGCCTTGTATGACTTTCCCCAAGCTCATCTGAGAGAGAAGGGTCTTACCTGCTGTGTTATCTCGGCTCCTTCCAACAACCTATCCCAGCACCAAGGCACATTTCACAAGAGTCCCTCTCAGGAGACTCAGTTTCCCTTTGGTATGTCAGGGCCATAGCTTGAGAAGGAGAGGAATTCTTCCTGCAAAAATAGAAAAGTTGAAATCTATCATTTAATTGTTTTTTGTTGAGAGGAAGAGAGCAAGGAACTCTTTGGGGTATACAAGTTTACCCCAAAGTCATGATGCTTCCTTATTTGAGGTGATGGTGGTAGCGATGGTGATGATGGAGGTGGTGATGATGGTGGTGGAGGTGGTGGTGATGAGCACACAGGAGAGGGTGGACTTTCTCCCTGGTTTCTGCCACACCTGCGGCATTATCACCGATGGTTCCTACTGGTTCTCAATGCAGTGCTCCCTCTGCAAAATAAGCATGTGGACTAGGAGGGACATTAGGTAAAAGCACACAGAGATGCACTCAATTTTCTCCTGCCCCGTGAGCTCGGTAAAAACCACCGCTCAGGGTGCCTGTCCCTCCTCCTCGCTTTTAAGGAGGGCATCTTAGAGCTCTTCTTCTCCCCCTCCACCCCCACTTCCTCCTCCTCTTTTTCCTTCTCCTTCTCTGTCTCCAAATTAATCTTAGCAGGGAGTCCCGAAGCAAATGATCAGGTTACAAGTCTAAATGTGATAGCCTGTCATCCTTCATTATTTTTGACATAAACAAAACTGTCAGAATTCTCTGAGACCTGCCTTTGGTCCAGGGTGTTCTCTTTGAGGCGGGAAGATCCATAAGGATTAGAAAAAAGGAGGGTTGCTCCAAGGTAATGAAAAGAATGTCATGGAAGAATGGAAATGATCTCCAGCTCCAAACCTGAGTGCACATTTAGACGGTTGCATTTGGGGGGGGGGGGGGGGGCTATTGATGAAGGCTGTACAATGTTTACATAATTATGGCTTATTTTATAAATTCCAGGTCTGGGGGCACTTCATTAACCAGATTAATTTCTTCGTCTATCCCCCTGCAATTTCCTTGAGTATTTGGATTTTTATATGCAATTAAAGAATAATTGCCTGGCTTGTTTCCTGGAGATTGGGGCCTTCCGTGGACTGAGTTGTTTTTACATGGGAGAATAATGCCTAACTATTGGAGCTGTCTATTTGGGACTTGAGCTAGTACGCCATCATTCAGGCACACACACACAAATAATGTTTCAGGAAACGTTTCTTATTCTTCACACACTTTTTTGGTTGTCATTTATCCTCACCCGGGGATATTTTTTTTTCATTGATTTTTAGAAAGAATAGAAGGGAGGGAGGGAAGGATAAGAGGGAAGGGAGGGAGGGAGAGAAACATCCATATGAGAGAGAAACACCGATTGATTGCATCCCACACAAGCCTTGACAGGGGCTGGGATTGAAACTGCAACCCAGGTATGGGCACTTGACTGGAAATAGTATCTGAAAAACTTTGGTTATAGAGCCGACACTCTAACCACTGAGCAACACTGGCCAGGGCTCTTTACATACTTTGAACCTATATCTCCCTGCCAGCCATTCTGGGATGAGTTGAGCATAAATGAATCCAAGTATCTATTCCTCAGAGGCTGTTTATCTTTTCCTGGCCCCTCATTCGGGGCAGCCACCGTTTTCTGAAGGAGCCACACACACCACACTTCAGCCGAGAATTATTTGGTCCAGAGTGGGGAGGGCTGGGGCCCTGGTCTTCGTTTGGGGGGCATTTCAGAACTTTAATATTTTGGTAACCCATGCTCTATAAATCACTGAATTACATCAAGTCTATTTAAAACCCCCCTGGGCAGCTGTTTAAAATGCTGTCACTGCAGCAAGCCATGTCCTCCGAGTCACGTGGCAGGTTGGGGCCGAGAGGGGATGGGCTTTGTTTGTGTTTCTTTAACTCCAGTCAGGTTTACCCTCTGACTCCACTTCTGTGAACAGTCCCTTCATTTCCAGTTATTTCCAAGGCAGGATGTGAAGGCCACTTAGTCCATCGGGGTTAAGCCTTCCCATCAGATCGAATTCGTTTTCCCTTACGTTCTGCTCCTCAAGCCATTTAGTGAAACTACCACAAATTGTTAACTTCGGATTAATATGTTTAATAAGTCAAACCTGGACTATTTCAAGGAGGCAGGCCGGCAGCCCTTTCCTAGGCCAGCGCCGGGGGCTGAGACCACCTGTGCAGCACCTGTGGGCGACGCGGGCCTGGTGACCCCGGAGCCCTGCTTTGCCAGCCCAGCTCCCGGCCTCCAGGTTTGCGCTGGGGCCCGGGAGGGCAGGAGTATCAGGAGGCCAGATCCAGGGGAGGAGCCTGCAGCGGGGCCTTGGCTTCCCCTTCACAACGCTGTGTGTTTATAGATGCACTGCCTGCCCCTGCTCGGGCTCCACGCTCCTGGAGGAAAAGGCCCATGGGGCTGTCTTGGTCACAGTCACACCCGAGCCTGGGTCACCTACGCGTGTGTTGAATGCATGTACACACAAAAGAGAAAAATCTAGCTTGTGTTGGAATGCATGCACACACAAGAGATCAGTGATCTTATTCAGAACTTTTCAATCAGAAAAAAAAAATTAAAAACTAAATATGCTCTTAATTTCAGCATATGAACATTGAAACCTTAAAAAATTAAATTCCACATTGCTCATGGGGGGCACCATTATCTTTTCAGAGTCTTGGCCCTTCACTGGTCTTTGTCCTTCCCTGGCACATAGTAGGTGCTTAAGAAATTTGTTGAATCAGTTCATGAATCCAAATTAACAGCAGGGCTTTGGAATCAAGATCTGGGCGGTTACTCAACCCTTTTGAGCTTTAGGTTAAGTTGTTGGGAGGATTAAGTAGCATAACACATGCAATAGATTACATATGTGATGTGAATGGTATATATCCTGTATATTCTACCCCTCATTGCATTTGTCGTAAGGGCACCCACAGCGGACCTGTGGGAGGGACAAGAGCTGGTTTCACCTCTGCCTTTGCCAGCTGAGGATGGCGTGCAGGGCTCTCCTGGGAGGGAGATGGGGCAGCCCAGCTTTATCTGAGGGCCCAGGGCAGGGATGGGCAACAGGGGGCTCAGAGGAGGATGTGGGCGCAGGGTCCCTGCTCCCCGCTAATAGGCCTGGAAAAGGAAGAAGACAGGGCCACAGCTCCGGGCTCCTGGGGCAGAGGGCCTCGGGGCCCCAGCCCGAGCAGGGAAGCTGGTTGGCTTGGGCGCAGGAAGCACACCTTGTTCCGCCCTCAGCTCAGGACGCACCCAGGGCCTCTCCTGCTGCGTCTGAGAATCTTCCAGGGGCCACGGGGACTGCCGGGGCACCCCACCCACAGACATTTGTGTATTTTGAACAGAAAAAAACCAACAGCACACAAAATAAAACAGCAGAAGCCCAGGGAAATGGGATTTAAAAGACAATCTTATTTTGTGAGAAACCAAATGTTAGGCCGGGACTCAGTGCTTCCCCCAGCCAGGCCCCTCAGGAAAGGGGGCTGATAGTGTTTGGGAATCCCAGCGGGGGTTCCCAACTAGCCTGTCTGGGGCCCTGACTTAGCAGAGATTTCTCGCTAGGTCACGGTTTCTTTAAAAAGCAGAGTAACAGCAGAGCCCTTAATTCATTTTTTTTTTTTTTGCAAAAAATCTCAATTAAGTTTATGGAAAGGGCAGTCAGGGAGGGGAATGAGCTGTGGCTCTCCGATACCCCTGTTCTCTGAGGCGCCTCAGGTGGAGGCCTTTCCTGCCAGCCTCCCAGGGGCTTCCTCCACAGAAGACTCTGCCCTGGGAGTGCTGCCTCTGGGAAGACAGTTTTATTTCTTGCTGGAGGAGGCCGGGGGGGGGGGGGGGGGGGGGGGGGGGGGGGGGGAATGGGGGCACATTTTCCTCCCTCCCTTCCTGCCTTTTTGGTGGAGAGTTTGATTCTTTTTTTTCTTTTTCTGATAATAACCTTATTATCTTAACATGCTTTTAGATCTACTTGCTTTCTAAAAGTTTGGCCTAACCGTTTTCTTTTTTTCCTCTCATCACTCTCAGGCAGCCAATTGAAGTAAATGTTTAAAATTAATTTCTAATATTTGTCGAGAGCCCCATCCTTCTTCCCCAAAAGTCAATATTTCATCTGTTCTTTCATGTAATGGTCCTATCATTTCTCTACTTGGTGTCCCCCCTCTCTCTCTCTCTGAAGGAAACAGGGACTTGTTCAAATCTCATCCCCATCAATCACTAGCTTTGTGACCTTGAATAAATCATTTAGCATATATATATATTATTGATTTTTTTACAGAGAGGAAGGGAGATGGATAGAGAGTTGAAACATCGATGAGAGAGAAACATCAATCAGCTGCCTCCTGCACACGCCCCTACTGGGGATGTGCCCGCAACCAAGGTACATGCCCTTAACTGGAATCAAACCTTGGACCCTTCAGTCCGAAGGCTGACGCTCCATCCACTGAGCCAAACCAGTTAGGGCCATTTAGCCTCTCTAAGCCTCCACTTCTTTACCTGGAAAAATAGTTAATCATGCTCAGTTGATAAGATTGTTGGACTGATGAAACATGTTAGACATAATAATGTACTCGGCACACAGAATCGCTCGATAGGGACAGCGCAATAAAAGGTGCTGCTCTCCAGAACACAACTAGTTCTATCATCCTCCCTCCCAACTCTCTACCCTTGAAGAAAATTAGTTATCAGGTTCTCGGCTCTGGGATCTTAGATTAATCAGGTCTTCAAGGTCCTTCAACTTCAATATTCATATCACTTCAGGAAATGCTGTAAATGTTTCATATAATCTATCTGCCTTCACCCTAGCCCCACTTCAGTCCATTCTCCAAACAGCAAAGTGCCTTTTAAAAACAGAAATTCAAAAACAAACAACACACCTCAGAAATCCCAGATCATGCCACTCCCTTTCTGGAAATTCTTCAATGGCTTCCCCTTACACTCAGAATAAGATCTAAACTGCATTCTCAGGGACAACCACCTCCTGTGCTGCCCTCTGCACTCTGCCTCCCACCTCTCTCCCTCTCTCCCTCTTGCTGTTTCAGCTCCATGACCACCCTCTGACCTTTGTATTCCCTAATGGCACTAAGCTCCCTGCTGCCTGAAGGCTCTGTACTCACTGTTCTCTGGGCCCGAAACTTTTCTCCTTGGAGAATTGACTCTTTCAGCTCAAATGTCATCCTCAGGGATGCCATCCCACTACCCGATCTCAAGTAGTACTTGCACCCCACCCCCAGTTAGCATCTACTTACATCACCTTGTTTATTTCCATAGCACTGCGATTAATTATTTATTCATCCATTGATTGAAAGAATGAACCTATAATTTAGGGGGAAAAACAACTTATAAACAATCAGCTCAAGCCAAAAGACCACAAAAACAAATGCAATAGCTCTCAAAGCAGGAAGAGAGTCACAGGACTAACCAGTCTTTAAAATCAAAACAACAAAAGTGATCATTCTTAATAGGGAGCCTGCGTCTACGGCCTGTGGTCACAGCTTGGATGGACATAATTCTGCCCCAGGAAAACTACTGAAGGACTCACAAAAGAGTGAGAAAGCTGACTTCCCTTCAGCCTGAACAAGGTGAAAGTTTTTTCCCCCCAAGCAGCTTCCATGAAAGTGGGATGAAAGAATGGGTTTATTATTGTAATGATGGTAATTTCTTATGTATTCAACACCTACACTGACTAGGTCTGTTAAGAGAATCAGCTGTTACTGACTTACTTAATTTTTCTCAGGCCTTACCAACAAGCTAATGAGCTTTTTTTTTTTTTTTTTTTTTTTTAAAGAAATTTTTGGTTTCCATAGAGAAAATTCTGGAAACAACATATACTAAGCGATTGGGTGTGGATTTTTACAAGTCCTACCCTCACTCTCTGATGTGCCTGGCTGGGTTGTTTAGAGGCCATTGGCTTAGATGGCTATGGCAGTTTGTTGAACTACTGCAGATTATATATATTGTATTTTTTCTTGAGCAATTTGGTTTTGATCAAACCCCCAAATAAATGTTTTCCTAAGTTTCCCCCCTCTTAATTTACAAGCTCATCTGTATTTCAGAAAAATCTAGCCCACATGGTTTGATTCATTTACACTCAACTTGTCCCAGGAGCACTGGCAGGGAGATACATGTTCAAAGTATATGAGAATAAGAAACGTTTCCTAAAACATTGTGTGGGTGTGTGCCTGAAATGATGACACGTTAGCTCAGAGTCCTAAATAGGCCAATCCAATAGTTAGGTGTTATTCTGCTGTGTGACATAGGAAGATTTTTAAGCAAGAGATGATCCAGTTACATATTATTGGAATTTTCTCTAAAAGAAGTGATTTACCTGTTGGCATTTTAGGATTTTCTCTCCTCTTTTCAAATCCTGAGCAAATATTTCCTGACTAGTTAATTTTCCTAAGCGAAAAGCAATGTCAGTAAGAGAAAATAACTAGCCATGTGGTTTGTGGCACATGAACCTAATCACCCTGAGCCTAGTTTTCCTCGTCTGTAAAATGGGGACAGAGATGTTCATTTGCAGAGTTGTTTCAAGGAGTAGAGATAATTTAGGCAAAGCTCCTAGAACAATGTATGGCTTGTAGTAGAGTTTTAACAAGGTAAATGGTCCTATCTATCTAGTTTTGAGTAACATTTTGGATGAAGTTCTATGTGACACTATCATCACCCGGATGGTTGTAGTGTGTTTGGAGAGGAGCATACAGAATGAAATGTCTTGACCAGGTGGCCAAGGTGGGCTGCTTTCAGAAGGGCTTCTTCAAAAAAAGCAGTGCTTGCTAGCCTAGCTATTCAGGCAATAAGACACCACGAAGTTCAGCACCTTGCCTAATCTGCATCCACAGCAGATGGTCAGTTGGCCATTTGTCCAAGATCAACCCAGTGTTGCTGAGGGTCACAATGATTTTGGGACCATGCATTGGAAGACATTAACATAAATCAGGCCTGTGTGGACCTCATGACTTTTGTCATGAGTGTTTTGCAACTTCACCTTCCTGCCTTAGAATATTAGCTTTCTGCAATATAGCTCCGTGAACAAGACAACTGCTTCTAAAATGGGACATGAAGAGAGTCACTTTGTTTCAGCGTAATCTAAAATGGCAGATCACGCATGAAGCCACCCAGGAACATGAGGAGTCTCCAGGTCTTCTGATCTGCAGACCACAGTTATGTTCTTCACTGTGAATGGGAGCATTTGTAGGGAACGGGGAAAGGCAAGGGAAGCCATACTAGGCAATCATGGGAACGATGGTGTCAGATGGCAGGGCACACCACTGTGGTCACCCCCAGAAGTAATTATGGACATCTGGGTTGGTGAAAAGAACTGAAGGATGGCAGGCACTCTGCATTTGGGACTGGGTTTTCCCAAAGGAAGATAAATGGAAAAAACATGTTTGCTTTAACTGCTGACTCATGGTACAAAGTTTTAATTCAGGCACTTAATTGAAAATGCAGCAAGAATGTAAAAGATTTACATAGAAAATATTTTAGTACACTGGCAAGACATTAATTATGAAACCAGATGGTCGTGGTAGAAAAAACAACCAAGAGGCCTTATTTTTGTTTTGTTTTCTTAGCATGAAACATTTTTACTTTATGAAGTTCAGTATTCTGGTATATATAAGCAAAACCATCTTTCTATTAAGATTAATATAAAGAGTGATTGTCTGGTGTTCCAGGATATAAAAACACACACAACAGGGATTGTTATTATATAAACCTGGAAGAGAAGAGCATTTTTGTGATAGAAGCTTCATGGCTAAGACAATAGTTCTCTCTCCCCAGAGGCCATTCTAATGAGACCATATTTCTCAGCTCCTATTAACCGTGACCGCTGTCTCAGTCAGGGGTCATTTGCTTGCAACAGAAGGTTGGAACACAACTGTGTGAAATTAGCTCAGAAAAGAGAGCTTGTTGTAAGGGTAGAGGAGACTTTCAATCTCAGAAAATGCATGTTCAGGAGGTATAAGGTAGGAAGTTGACCTAATAATATATCGCTTCATCTTTATCTGAAGGCACAAGGTGTCCTCTCTCCGTCTCCCTCCGCACACCTGTTCCAAAGGCCTCAGCCGGCCTGCTCGGTAAACAGTGGGCCCACCATGGCTGCCCATTGGACTGTAAATCTCTGTTTACTATTTATCCCATCTGCTTCTTTACTCCTCTTTTTCTCCCTTCTTGTCTTCTGGTTGTTGTTTTTTTTCCTTACGTTTAGTATTTTAAAAATAATTCCATTTTCCATTCTCTAGGAGCTTCTTAAATATACACTCTTTATTCTCTTTGTGGTTACCACAGAGATCACAAACACGTGTTCTTGACTTATTAGTTTACTATAAATTAATACTGTTAATTTTTCTTGGACAACAAAACAGCTTTACAACATTCAACCCATTTCCCTGTTTGGGCTATTGTTATTGTTGTCATGTGTTTTATTTCTACATACTTTGACTCCCACAAAACATTATTATTGTTGTTTTTAAACAGCCAATATTTGTTATGTTTTACCCGCATGTTTACCTTATCCATTTCTCTACATTCCTTCCTGTTTTACCATGTTTCCGTCTGGGATTATATTCCTTCTGCCTAAAGAGCTTCCTTAAGTAATTCTTTTAAATAAATAACTGCTGCCAAAACATTCCCTCAGTTTTTGTTTGTTTGAGAGCCTTTATTTTGAAACTAACTCTGTGATCTATGAGTGTTTCTTCTACTAGTGGTAATTTCTCTGCTCAAGTTTACACAAATGATTGTTTTTTTTCCACCTTCAGGTTTAGACTTCAGTATTTATGAATAAAATTTCTATTTTATGACTTGAAGGTATATCTTTTGCCTAAAAGAAAGGGTTCAAAGCACATTTTATAACTCAAAACCTATAATGTGTCGGGTCTAAAGGGCCAACCATGTGTCATGTGCTAGTCACTCTTATATAAAGTCAAATAAAACATGGTTTTGTCTTTTAGCAGCTCAGAGTCTTTTAGGAAATACAGGGAAATAAATGGTTACATCAGGTGTGATAAGCTCTGCTATAGAATTTGCACAGGTTATTTTAGGAGCCAAAGAATTAAGAGTCAGGGAATATTTTCCAGGAAAGACACCTTGGATTGAATTTAAAAACAAACAAACAAACAAACAAACATATTTTTATTGACTTTAAAGAGAGAAGAAGGTAGAGGGAGAGAGAGAGAGAAACATCAATCACTGCCTCCTGCACCACCCCCTACCTGGGATCAAACCTACAACCTGGGTATATGCCTCAACTGGAATTGAACCAGAGACCTTTTGCTGCATGAATGATGCTCAACCAATGGAGCCACACTGGCCAGGGCACCTTGGATTGAATTTTAAAACAGTAGATGTTGTTAGACACATGTATCAGTTAAGAGTCACTTGTCTGTAAGTAAGAATATCTAGCAATGGCTTAGATGAGAAGTCCGGAGGAATTGACATTGATTTAGCTGTGCATTTATTATCTTACAGTATTTTCCGGCGTATAAGATGACTGGGCGTATAAGATTTTCCTGGGTTAAAAAGTTGTCTTATACGCTGGAAAATACGGTATATTGGACTATATTAGTGGGATTAGATATAATGGATTAGATATATTGGACTACCGTATTTTCCGGCGTATAAGACGACTTTTTAACCCAGGAAAATCTTATACGCCCAGTGGTCTTATACGCTGGAAAATACGGTAACTAGAGGCCTGATGCACGAAATTCATGCAAGGGTAGGCCTTCTTTCCCCCGGCTGCTGGCTTCACAGCCCCGGCCCTGCCCCCCCCACCCCCCCCCCCCGCCTGCACCCGCCTTGGCCTGGGGCTGCCCGCGTCTCCCCTCTGCCCTCCCCCATTCCCCGGTTCTGCTGAGCCCCCTGATCAATCACCCCACAGAGGGTGGCCTGGGGTGATGGCGCTCCCCCCCCCCCCACACACACACCACCAATTGCATTGCACCTGCCTTGGCTGGCCTGGCACCAGTGTGTGTCATAGCATGGTCATCCAGACAGTCGTTCTGCTGTTCTGCCATTTGGTTGATTTGCATATTATGCTTTTATTATTATAGATTCTATTTTTCTGCTAGGCCATCTTTAGTGTGAGAGCTTTTCATCCTCGTGCTTTATGGTCTCATGATTTCAACATGGCAATCACAGCTCCAGGAATAACATCCGTGTTGAAGGTGGGAAAAGAGAGAAAGACAGCACCAGCCACATATGTCTTTGTTTCCTAGAAGTCCCACAGAAAACTTCTTTTTGCATTTCATTGGGCAGAAGTGGTCATGTGGCTACTTCCAGCTGCAAGGAAGCTGGCAAGGGAGCTTCTGGCTCTCGGGTCTTGGAAGAGGAGAGTAACAGGGAGCAGAGTGCTGGGAAAGGCTGCTGGATTAGTCAACACCGTGTTGCACAAATCTAAGGTGGGGGAAGTCCTTCCCAGGATAGGGAACAAACGTGTAAAAGTTTGGTGTTGTAAAATGTTATTCACATTTGCAAAACTGCAAGCAGTTATGGAACAATGGGGCATGTTCAAGCAGGAAGACAGTGGCCAGAGCACCAGGTAACTTGTGGGCTAAAGAGTCAGGTCATGAAGAGTGACAGAAGGGTCTCAAGTAGAAGAGGGAACTGGTCCAAGTTGGGTTTTTAAAAGATTGCTCTTGTGGCAATGTTGAAGTTGGCTTGGGAGTGATCCAGAGAGGGGTGAAAGGAAAAAAGTAGGAAGCTATTGTAGTAGTCAAGACAAGAAGAGCTAAGGAAGAACTGTGGAGATAAAGATGCAGGAATGAATATGAACTATCTTACCTAATAATAGACAAACATGTAAATTGACCATACCTCCGCTACGTCACCAGCCAATCAGGAGTGATATGCAAATTAACCTAACAAAGATGGAGGTTAATTTGCATACACAGGCGCCGAGTGACGGGGGCGGGATGCTTGCGTCATTGCCATGGCAATGACACAGATGTTCTGCCCCACCTCCGGTCTCTCAGGGCCTCTGGGCAGCGTGGGAAGGTGGGGCCGGAGCTGAAAGAGGCGGCTCCAGGGCCTGAGTGGAAAGGGGCTGGGCCGGAGTGGAAAGGCGGTGCCAGCAGCCAGGGAAAGGAAAGCCCATTCTAACATGAGTCTTCATGCATAGGGCTTCTAGTATAGAAAATAATAGCCATCCCAAGGTAGTATTGTATAGTTATGAAGAGTTTGGGTTTTTGGAATAAGACATAACTGGTTTCAAATCTGCTCTTCCTTTACCTAGCAACTCTGGACATATCACTTAACCTCTAGGAATCTTTTCCTCATTTGTAAAGTTGGAGCAGACCAAGGACAGTATCCACTTTACAGGGCTAGTGATATAACACAGTAGATTGTTATCATAGACTAACATTCATTTCTTCTCTATATTTATATATGAATGTACTCAGACATTTATATCGATGCACACATTGAATGAAAAGAACAGATCTAGAAGGACCCCAAGTTTCAGTTTCTGACTTCAAGGTCAGTGGTGGTCACTGTGATGGAGAATAGTGGAGGAGTGACAGGTCTGAAGGAAGGAAATGTGAGCTCAGTGTTGGAAACATTTGAGTTTAAGGTAATTTGGGAACATCCAAATGGCCTAGGTCATGGGCATATGGGACTTCAGCAGAGAGAATTTGACCATGAGTAGGCATTTGAGTGTCATCACATTAAAGTTTGATTGAGGTCACCCAGATATCAGAGTATAGAGTAACAAAAACAGAGGTCATTATTGAAAGATTTGGGCAGGGAGAGTATCTGGGAAGAAGACAGAAAGGAATGGCTGGAAAGGCAGAATAAAAACCAGGAGAGTCACATTTAGACAGGGAAAGGAGTGACCAAGTGTACTGAGTGGTAACAGCATTTCTATTTTTTTTTAAATTTAGCTTTATTGTTGAAAGTATTACAGATATCCCCTTTGTTTGTGGGGGTTCCCCCCTCCACTGACCCACTCCACCCTATACCTGTCCCTTCCAGGCCTTTATCACTCTATTATCTGTGTCCATGGTTTATGCATCAGCAAATGAGTGATACACAGTGTTTTGATCCTGGCTTTCATCATTGCAGGTCACAGGAAGCCTCGGTGAGAGCATACCTCTCAGGGTGGTAGAGACTGAAACTACAGGACATGGGTTGAAGAATGAATGGGAAATGAGAAAGTAGAAATGGTGAACCTAGGGTGCTGTCTCCAGAAACTTGGCTCTGACCAAACTAGAGCAATTGGACAATAGCTGAAGCAGGGAAAGTCAAGGCATGGTGGCTTAGTTGGCTCAGGCTGCCTTAATGGAATAGCACAGACTGCATGGCTAAAACAACAGAAATGCAGTTTCTCAGAGTATACTGGTATATATATTGTGTACTGAGGTTGAAGAGCCAGTAAGGAGGGCATTGTTATAGATATAGGAGAGAGAACATGGGTCATTGGAATGATGATCATGAAAAGCCAAGTATAGCCTTGGATCACAGAAGAAAGGAGGAGGGATTGGTGCCAGTGGAATGAATGCATCTGCAGGAGTTTCGGGGGGAAGTCCGGCTTGGTGTAAGAGCAAAGTCCTTGAGGGTGAGGTGATGGTGGGGAGTTATGGATTTGAGGAGCAAGGCCCATCTGTGCCAGGAGACTATGGACTGATATGGCTCAGGCTTCCCAGCTGAGTGATGATGTGTAGTTGAGGTAATGTCTTACACATCCTTGAGTTTGCTAATCTGTTTAGCCATTTTGTATCAGCTGTCATCTGGAGACAGCAAATGGAAGCTTGAGTCGAAATTCCTTGCCTTTGAGCCCAGAAGTACAGGCTGGAGGAAATACAGTGACAGATCACGTTTAAATAAAAGGGAAATTTTGTTGACAGGACAGTAAGAGTTGGTGGTGCTAATTGCATTTTTGGCTGCATTAGTACAAATACAATATCTACACCAAAGAAGGCGAAAGTCTCCGTCCAATCTGCCTATCAGGTTTTAATTAGAGAGTTCTGAGCACTACACGTGAGAAGAGCATAGACTCTGCTGTAGTCACACAGAACAATGAAGTCATGCCTTGCCATGGGACACGTGGGTATAGCCACTGAGGGATGTTTAGCCTGGAGAAGAGAAGATTCAGCAGTAATAAGGTAACTGTTGATTTAATCAGTCTATTTATGGTGTCTTTTATGTGCTTTCACTTCAAATGAGGTTTCACACCTGTGGGTTCATTGCTTCCCCATAACTTCCCTCAGGAAAAGGGACATTATTACCCACACTTCACAGATAGGGAGACTGAGACACCTAGAGGATGAACACAGGAGACAGCTTAGGACAAGCATCCAACAGCTTGCTCCTTAACCATCTCATTCTCAACGTTCCTAATAAATGTTTCCCTTCTGTCTCCTCCCATAAAAACCCTCCCATCCTTCAGAGCCCAGCTAAGTTCCCTCCCAAAGAAGCTTTCTCCGTATCATCAAGTCTTAACTGACTTTCTCTCCCTTGAAATTTGGGAGAACACTTAGGTAGTGTTCAAAACATCTAACTAAGCATCTAAACAATGTAAACGAAATGGCATCTGTTGCTAGGGACTTGGTTATATATTTTGTGTTGTTCACTCTAGTGTCAGATGTGTAGGCCATCTTCCTGTATGTAGTGGAAGTAGGGGTGTGTTTTATTCTTTGTTCTTATCCCTCAGAGGACCCAGCCCAGTGCGAAGCTCCGAACAGGAGCTCAATATTATGCCAATATTATGTTGTGTAGGGGACACTCTCACCGTCTTCCAAGGCTGTCCCCTACACACACAGTCTTGCAAAGGCAATCCAAAACAAAGGGCAGGCACTGTCTGTGCTTGCAAAGTGTGCAGAAATGCAGGACACCCATGGAGAAAGAACTGTTTCCCAATGGCGGGTAATTCTCAAATATTCCCAAGTATTAACGCTTTTAGCAAACTAACACGAGTTGTCAATGATCTCCTTGACATTTTTCTGATCAGTAAAGTAGATCATCAGGACTGGAATCCCGTGAGATTTAAAGTGATGGTTTTATTTTTAAAATATGGCCTGCAAATATTTGATTTTTCCTGAATGAATCCTTGAAAAAGGAAGTTATTCATGACTGACTGGAAACATCTAGTTTTCCATTTTAAGTTTTACTTTGTCCCTCTACTGCTACTGAGACTTTGTGTATTTGAAGGCAATTCATTTTCTTTTTTTGCATTAGCCATTCCACTGGCTATTTATTCAACACCAATTCCAGTGCACTGGTACATGATCCTTGGTGATATAGACTCAGCCTCCTCCAAACTCACTCACTCACGTAGGCCCTGCCCCAGCCTGATTCTGGAAGCACCTCAATGCCTTTGTGTGTTTGTTTCCTCTGCTGGTAAGCTAGCCTCATTTTTGTTGTTTGTTTGTTTGTTTCTTAGTTTGTTTGTTTTTGCAAAGGTAAGCTCCTACTTGTCCTTCAAAACCAGACTCATTCTTTGCCCCCTTTGCGGAGCATTGCCTATGTCCCCTAAGCAGAATTACCGACTTCTTCCTTTGTGATCTTTGTTTATCTCTCTGAGAGCACCTCCCCTATTACACTGTAACTGTCTATTTACACCACAGTCTCAGTCAGTCTCAGGGCAGAACCAGGCCTCTGTATTTCTAGTGCTAAACATAGTAGATGTTCAAGACATATTTTCTCTGAATAAATGACTACTTGTATGTTACACCTCCTGGTCACAGCAACTAAAATAGACTGATGATCTCAAGAAAAAATAAAGAATGTTTTTATGGCTACTGGGGACAGATCCATGAAGGGCTAGAAAAACAGGTTTGGAAAATGAGCAGGACACAAGGGAACCTAAGAGGGCAAATCCGCAGGGACAAATAAATTCTCATTGCCACTCATATCCCTACATTTGCCTCCTGCCTCGCCTGCCCCTCTCCACCATGAGAGTCTCCCCTGCTGGGGAGAGCATCTCATTGTCTGAGTCTGGGTCCATGCACCCCTTCTGTCTGCTCACTCCATGGACAGGCTGGGATGAGGTCCACCTACCCTCATCAGCTTGCAAGGCTGCAGGCTGGGGACAGACAGTGCTTTCCACCAGGATTACAGACAATGGGGAACAGTGGTTCCTTCAAAGGAAACTGGGATGTTATCAGGAAAGAATGAAATATGTCCAAACAAAACAAAAAAAATTAAAAAGTGACAAGTCTCTACTACTCTGAACGAAACTTTTCAGAAGAGGAGACTCTGTGATTTAAAAGTTAATTTAATATTGGATGGTTTGATTACCAGCAAAATCACTCGTGACATTTAGCACCTTTCTTTATTTTCCTTGATGAACTCCGAGCTCTCGCCTAAATTTAATAATGTGTTATGTATCCCCTGGGTGTCTGATTTACTGACTTGAGCTGAATGATTGGGCTCGATGCAAAAAAGAGCTTGCAAACTTCGCCTATGGCTTTCCAGCCGTCAAGGAACTAAGCTCTCTCACTCCCTGGAGAAGCTAAAAATTCTCAGACCAAGTGCCCTCTGCTCTGGTTTCTGCTTTTCAGCGTTTCTCCTCTGCTTTCGCATACTTTTGCTGTTTTAAAATTAAATCTAAGAAACTCATTCCATATTTTTCATCATCTGCTTTTGAAAGTGAATGTTCTGGATTTATGGTTCGGGGTTCTTTGATGTTAGAGTAACAAACTATGCTTGCTTCACTTGTTTTTGTTTCATTTTTTTTATGTCTATGAAGCTTTGAAAATTTGATTTATTAAAACACCACAGTCAATGTAGGGGAACTGACACCATTTGCATTGTTGGAAAGCGTCATGAAATATCAGACGATAGTTCCCTACGGAGAGGTTAGGGCTGTTATGATGTCTCCCCCACCCCACCCCACGCTTTGGTCTTCAGGGAAGTTTGGCATTAAGCGAAATCTCAAGCTTATACCCCAAGGATATTCATTCCTAGTACGTTACAAGATTTTGGGATGGGATCCCAACCCCTAATTTTGATTTCATACCTGCCAAGATGTGCAAAATGATAAGCTCTTTTTTCTTATTAAGAAATAGAAATGCTCCTTCCTCTTCCTCTAGAGCAGTGGTTCTCAATCTTTCTAATGCCATGACCCTTTAATACAGTTCCTCATGTTGTGGTGACCCCCAAGCATAAAATTATTTTCGTTGCTACTTCATAACTGTAATTTTGCTACTGTTAATGAATCGTAATGTAAATATCTGTGTTTTCCGATGGTCTTAGGCTCTACAGTAGCGGTTCTCAACCTGTGGGTTTGAAGTGAGTTTGGTGGGAATGTCATGAATGCGATGCCTCTTGTGTCGCGACCCTCAGGTTGAGAACCGCTAACAAGGTCGCCTAAGACCATCGAAAACACAGATATTTACATTACGATTCATTAACAGTAGCAAAATTACAGTTATGAAGTAGCAACGAAAATAATTTTATGCTTGGGGGTCACCACAACATGAGGAACTGTATTAAAGGGTCGCGGCATTAGAAAGGTTGAGAACCACTGCTCTAGAGCAATCCTGGTTCTGATGTGTTAAAATTTGCATTTTACATGGTATCCCTTTAAATCTACTGAGTGCAGTTTGGACCTTCCCAGAGCTGGAGAATGATTGCCTTTAACACACTGGGGTCTGCTGTAAAAGCCTGAGGAGGAGTGGGGGCAAAATGAGGGAAAAGGTGGAGAGAGAGAGAGAGAGAGAGAGAGAGAGAGAGAGAGAGAGAGAGAGCTGGATAAGCAGACTATCAGAAGAATGTAAAGCCACAGAAAAGATGTCAGGATTGGGAGAGTCTCTAAATGTGTTTATTATAGTTCCCTCTACAACATCACTAGATTTCAAGAAAAGAAACCCTTATGTGCTATTTAAGGAATGCCTGTGTGTGTGTGTGTGTGTGTGTGTGTGTGTGTGTGTGTGTGTGTTGGGGACATATGATAAGGATAGGATAGGGAACCTTTCAGGTACCTGAGGTATAGAAAACAGCCAAGTCACATGGGGCCAGAACCAGAAAGTCAGAAACTAGAGGTTCTCTCTCTCTATTTGTCAGGGGTTGTACAATCTCTTTTTTCTCAAAAGTTACCATTCAACACACAGTATGGTATAGTCTATTATAAGTTTCTTCACTCAACAAAAAAATAGAAAGGAAATTAGACATGTCAGGAAATATAAAAAGGCATGCTCTAAAATAAAGCAAATTAAACTGTGGCATGATTTTGAACTGATGGATTGAACTGATGGATTGTCAAGAGAGAGAATCCATTTAGCTTTGGTATTAGTAATATTCTTCTTAGCACAACACAGGTTTAATAACATAAGAATTGCAACATATTCCTAATGCATCCATTACACTACTGAAATAATAACAATAATTAATTTTTATTAAAATTCTTACTATGCACTGTGCTAAGTGCTTTAGATAGATACTTTCATTAAATCTTCAAACAACCCTATGTGGTAGGTATTATTATCCCTATTTATTTTCAGATGAAAGTTGAGGCCTAGAGAAGTTAAATAACTATACCAAGTCACACAGCTCTTAAGTGACAAAACTATTTTAAGCCACACGCTTTACCTCTATGATATATTATTTCTGCTATACTATATTATCCCAATCAGGAATGAATAATATTTACACATTTACAATTCTCTCTCTCTCTCTCTCTCTCTCTCTCTCTCTCTCTCTCTCTCTCTCTCTCTTTTGTTAATCCTCACCCCAGGATATATTTTTCCATTGATTTTCAGAGAGAGTGGAAGGGATGGGGAGGGACAGAGAGAGACACATCAATTGGTTGCCTCCCGCACATGCCCCAAGCGGGGTCAGGGATCAAGCCTGCAACTGAGGTACATGCCCATGGGCCGATGCTCTAACCATGGAGCAAAACCGGCCAGGGTAATTCTCTTTTGATTTAAAAAAATTATTCTATAGATAAAGCATGTAAAACAATTATAATTACAAAAAATAATGTAAACATTATCAACCTTGGTCACATAAAAATAATAATATAAAAGAAAGTTAGGGGAGCCCTGGCTGGGTCACTCAGTGGTTGGAGTGTTCTCCTGTATACCAAAAAAGTTGTGGGTTCGATCCTGGCCCCGGCGCGTAGGGGAGGCAACCTATTGATGTCTCTCTCTCTCTCTCTCTCTCTCTCTCTCTCTCTCTCTCTCTCTCTCTCTCTCTCTCCCTCTCTCTTTTCCTCTCTCTCTAAAAATCAATAAACATATCTTCTGGTGAGGAATGAAAAAAAGGAAGTTAGGGAAAAAGAGATAAAGAGAAAGGAAAAGAGCACTTACTTCTTTATATTCCTCAGAGGGAGAAATATTGTTTAATGTTACTGCATCAAAAGAACTATATTTTTAAAGTTACAAACATAGCTAATAGAACTAAAAATAAAAACATGTTAACAAAATTTGGAAGAAAGTGTAATATAAGTGAGCCAAATTTATTACTTTTCAAAGCAGTATTCAGTAGGTTGTTCTTGGAGCGGATAAACCAGGAAACAGTATAAACATGTTATTTGAATTGTGTGACTACCAGAAAACAAAACCTATAAACAAGCAGACGAAAACCAGTTACCTGTAAAGAGTGGGTCTGGCCTGGGAATCATGGAGTGAGATTTTTATATTTTATACCTTTTCATTTAAATGATTATTTCCATGTGCACATTTTACATTTTATAATAAGAACCATATCCATGCTATTCCCTTCAGTGAGTGGACATCTAGGTTTCCGCCCCCGAAAAATGCTGATCACGTGCATATGGAAGTGGCTCTAAGAAAAATGAGGGGCTTCTTTCAAAGGCTGGAATTATAGTCTGTGTAGGGGGTGCTGGGTGGGCACCATTGCCCCAGTGGTCTGGGGTTTCCTTATACCTACCTGAATGTCTTCTACACCCCACCTATCTGAAGGTACACCTCACAGAAGGGAGAAAATGAGGACCCTCCTGTCTCAACTTCTCACCTTCTTTTATATATATATTTTTAAATAATATATTTTTTAATTGATTTCAAAAAGGAAGGGAGAGGAATAGAAACATCAATGAGAGAGTCATTGACCGGCTGCCTCCTGCCTTCTGCATGCCCCACATTGGGGGTCATGCCCGCAACCTGGGCATGAGCTCTGACCAGGAATCAAACTGTGACCTCCTGGTTCATAGGTCGATGCTCAACCACTGAGCCACGCTGGCCAGGCCACTGTCTTTGATCTTTGACTACGCTTCCGGGTGAGCAAGTGTAGTAGGTTCCACTTCCTCTTCCTTCTGTGTCTTTCCCTTCTGATCCCCACCACAGCAAGTCTCACGGATTGGCCTTCATGGTAGATGGGGTGCAGAAAGAGAAAGCAGCCTACTGGGGGGGAAAAAGTGCACTATAATTTCAAAAGTAATATCCCTCTTACATATATAAATTCATAGGAAAAGGTCTGCAAGGGGACCAGCCACTCCAATAGCTCAGGCACCTCTGGGGAGGGGAGTGGGGAAGGGGAGAATTATTCATGCAGGACATGGGCAAGGGATAGTTCTTTTGTGTGTGTTATGGACATTTAGTTGGTGCTTTCAGATGTTTTACCCAAAACATCTAATGTTTTATCCAACGTTTAAAAATCTCACTGCAGTAGCCCAGTGAGATTGGCTATGCTATTTTTAAAAATGATACTTTCTTATTTAGAAAAGTTTTTGGTTTACAGGAAAATTGAGAGGTAAGTACAGAGAATTCTCATGTACTTACCCTCAGTTTCTCCCCAGTTTCTCCCATTATTAGCATCTTGTATTAGTGTGGTATATTCATTACAATGGACAGGCCTGTGTGACACATGATTACTAAGTAACTTTAAAGTTCAAAGTGTACCTTGAGGTTCATTCTTGTATTGGCATTCTATGGGTTTTGACAAATGTAGACTGACATTTATCCACCATTGCGGTATCGTACAGAAGAGTTTCACTGTCCTGAAAATCCCCCGGCTCCACCCAGTCATCTCTCCCCCAATTGATTTTCTAAAACTCCGTGATCGTCCGGATTCCCAGGCTTGCCTGGCTGGCTGTTCCCACTTGCCCATGAAGTGAAATCCGGTCCACCGCACCTGTTCTTTCTGTTACTGACTCTGCTCTCTGTGATCATAGCCTCATGAGTGGTCTTCAAGCACCTCATATCCTGCCACTGCCACCACTTGTCAGGGGAAAGCTCAGGCAGGATGAGATCCGCATTCCCAGCTGTCCCTGTCTTCCAAGGAAGAGAAACCCTACACCAGTGGCTAAAAAAATGAAACCAGATATCCCAGGGAAGGGATGAGGGATGTCAGGTCTCTGGTGGTCCGAAAGTGGCACCAGGCCAGAAGCCCCACGTCGCTGGGAAAGCCAGCCGTGAGATGTAGAAAATGCCAGGTAACATCCCAGAGGCTGTGGGGAGGGGGCCCTAAATGGCAGGACTTAGGATCTGAGCCCAACTTTCATTGCAGAGTGATTAGGAATCGTTGGAGATCTACTTCCTGAATAAAATCAAACCCTGACCTCCAAGGTTGGCACGGCAGGGGAGAGTGTCTTGTGGAGACAGCTGAGAGTCGGCTGAAAGATATTTCTCTAGGCAGCGGTTTTCAGACATTTTTAACTGTGACCTACGGTTGACATATATCTCATATTGACATCTAGTGCACACACCAAATCCTACACACTGCCAACAGTGTCAGCTTCACCTGGGGCTTGCTAGAAATGCAGAATAAAAAGCTCACTTTTGACATAAATGAGTATCTGAACTTGAATAAGGTTCCCAGGTAATTTATGCCGCACAGTAAGGTTGAAGAAGCACTGCTCCAGGGGACCCCATGCTAAAGGTGAGCCGTCCACACCCATCGGCCTCAGGTGATCTTGCTCCATGGCTTTCCTCTATTTGAGACCAGAGCCCATAGGAAACTGTCAGCTTAGAGTTATCCGGGGATCCTGCCTCCCACCCCTCTCAAGACCCCACCAAATAATCATGATGGTGACGGTAATCACAACTGATTTGAATTGTAGAGCTAAGCACGTGCTGAGTGCTATTCTAGTGACTTACAAGAATTAACTCTTTTAATCCTCATAACAACATCAGTTTGCATTATTTTGCATTTTACATATGAGAAAGCTGAGGTGAAGAAGGTTAAATAACTTTCTCAGGTCACACAGCTAATAAATGGGGAAACAAAAGTACAAAACGACAACAGGGAGAAAGCAGGAAATACATAAGTGATTTAAAAAAAAAGTCAACAGATTTCGTTAAGAGGGAGAGTGCATGGGAGAAGGCTACTGAGTGAAACAGGTGGAGAAAGTGGAAAGCTCATATTCTCCCTGGAGGGCTACAAACGTGATTGGAGCCAGTCTACCTGACAGAATCACTGAGAGGCTCTGCTCAGAATCAGCAGGTACGGCCAAGGGTCAAGGTGATAACTGGGAGTGAAACTAGACGACTGCCCTGTTGCCATAATGGTATAATCCCACCTCCTTATTGTGTAAAGCACGGGCAGTTGACTCTCAGTGCAAAAAATCTGCCAACTCTGCCCCAAAAAAGTATGACCTGCAAGCCAGGAAAAGCTAAGACCTCCCAAATACATACTATTCTTCTCATTAAGACATGGAGGGCTCCCACAGTATAGCTATCGGTCAAAAATTTATATCCAGCCATAATATCAAGTGTGAGAGTAAGAACATTTCAGACCTGTGAGAACTTAGCAAGCTTATGTTCCATGGGAAGTCACTTCAGGATGTACTCCAACAAAATAAGCACATAAACTAAGAAGGGAGAAGCTATGCAGTCCATAAACTAACAAGTGTGACCCAGATGACAGGGACAGACAGAAGGTTCCAGGATGATAGCAGTAGTACTAGTAGAGTAGGCTTGGGGGCAAGTCCATATTGGTGCAGGAGGAGAGATGACTTTAAAATGAAGGGTTTTTTGTTTTGTTTTGTTTTTAGGAAAAATCCAGTTCACTCAGAAAATATGGTATGATAGAGAGAGTTTGGGAAATTTTTGAGAATATGATAATGGGAAATGGTGAACTTAAAAAAAAAAAAAAAAGACAGTAAGAAATTCCAAGAGATAGAGAAAGCTATACAAGTACCTCAGTCAACTTGACATAATTCAAAGCAAATGCTAAATGTCTGAAAAGAGAGGCCCTTAGTCCTTGTTCTATGAACATTGTACTTGATATGGTCTTGGGTTGGTGACAGGAGCGGCAGGGAAGGGGGTGTAATTCCAGCACACAGCTTGCCCAGGTATCACACAATATTTAAATGGTTATAAATGTGTAAATACCTTTCACTGGTGTCTAACTTTCAGAGTCACCCTATGTACAAAGCAGAGAAAAGTTAATTGAGGTTATGCAGAGTATAAAAGTCGACAACTTTAACCATGTGAAAGGTGAAACACAACCAACAGAAAGTAGAATGTAAGAGAAAGGAAAGCGGGAAGGCAGAATGGAATAATTGCCTTGTTTTTATAGAGTAGGAAATCAAGTAACACTGTTAGAAGTGAATGGCAACTCGTAGGACTGTGAATTGGAAGAAATTTTTGGAGAAAAATTTGGCAATATTATCTAGGCAAACTTAAGATGCCCCTACCCTACATCCCAATAATCATCCCAGAGAATCTCTGATGCATAAGTAGAGGCCCACTGCGGCATTGTTTGGAATAGTTCAGAGGAATTGATCTAGACTGAGAAGCGGTACTACATAGTCCCTAAGAGAGAGGATTTTGGAACTAGATGGTCATTTATTAGCTGTTGAGATTTTAGGCATGTGACTTCCTCTCTGGGCCTCAGTTTTCTCACAGGTAAATGAGGATTGTGATAGGATCACATTAGGTAAGCCATGTAAAGTACTTATAACAACCCTGGCCAGTGTGGCTCAGTTGGTTGGGTGTCATCATTGCACTGAAAGGTTGCTAGTTTGATTCCTGCCCGGTCAGGGTACCTGCCCAGTGTGGGAGCTCCATCCCCAGAAGGAGGCATGCAGAAGGCATGCATCGATGTTTCTCTCTGTCTCCCTCTCCCTCCCTCTCCCCTCCTCTCTCTCAAAATCAATGGAAATATTTTTTTAAAAAGTACTTAGAATAATTCTGGTACATAGTAGGCACTCAGTGTTGTTATTACTATTACACTATGATTATTTTTCACCAACAAGGCATGAATAAATATGCTGTGCTACATTCACAGAAGGAATACGTGAGAGGACTACAACTTACATGTATCAATATGGATATATTTTAAAAGATCAGGTTGAATTAAGAAAAGCAAAATTTAAAGTAAAATTTCAGAGTAATAATACCATTTATATATGTTTTTAAAACAGAAGGGAATGCTATATATTATTTATGGATATATACAAATGTATATATAAAAGATATTTAAGAAGTAGCATAGGTATTATATTATTCTCTAGACTTATATTTCATAATAAACATTTAAGACAAAATGAAGTTGCTGAAATAAGAAATAGAGATGCCATACTTTGTTTAAAGTTTAAAGTGCAAAGTTAACAAGTAAAAGTATAAGAGTATAAGTATTAAATATTGGAAGGAGGAAGAGGGAAGGGAAGGTATGAGATCATTTTCATTTTTTATATTGGAGGGTTAATAGATATTGTTTAAAATTTATAAACTAAGAAAGGGTGTATAAGCATACTTATCTGGAATTATGGAGGTTACCACCAAAAGAATTAAAAACAGAAGTTAAAATAAATTGAATCTACAGTGTGAAAGTAGGTAAATTCTTCTGTACTATTTTATTTGTTACCATGTGTTTTGTATTATTTTGATGAAATTTTAATTCAAATTTAAGCCTAACATAGGTATAAAAAAAGAGTCCTGAGTTCTCCTTGAGATCAGAATTCTCTAAGGTAGACAACACCCCATCCCCCATGATCAACATCACCAACACTGGGCAACAGTGTGGTTTTAGCAAGTGATCCTCAAGAGGAAAGCTAATTCTAGCCAACAGGCATTGAGGTCCTGTTGTACCTGAGTAAGTATTCCCATTGTCAATGGTGACAGATGGGCTTGATCGCATTAAGGGAGCCTGAGGCTTTCCGTATGGGGACCCAAAGGCCTTCTGAGAGACCCCTGGCTCTGCCCCACTCTCAGTCAGAGTTCTGGCAGGAAACGAAAGCAGTTGGGATTTTGAAGACAATTTCATGAAGAGATACTATACAGAGGTATGGGCAGGATAAAGTCAACCAACAGGGAGAGCTGAGCAAGCAGGGACTAGCAACTAGGGGAAGCCCATTAGCACAGCGTGGCCTCCAGGGGTTTGCGGGAAGGAAGCTCTGTGGGAGCTGGAGCCCTGGGCTGTAGGAACTGTTGTTGCTTTGCCCTGAGTCTGCTCAGCTCCCATCTGAGTTGACCTGTGGGAGGTGAACAGTGTCCTTCACGCTGGCAGCTTCCCACCCAAGAGCCATGTGTCCCTGCTTCCCTGCCGGAAGGCCTTTCCCTGCCCCAGGGCCTTCCCCAGCTCCATGGCATCAGATAAAATGTTGAAATGGAACACCCCAGGGGCAGCTCTCAATTCACCAGGGATGGTAGTCAATTAAGAACCCCAACTTCCCCATCTCTTGGCTGGAAGATTGTGAAGTGAATTCTACATTGTTTCTCAGAGAGTCCAGTAGGATTGAGCCTCTTATGCCCACATGGCCACTGCTCATTAATCTCCCCTCTCTTGGGTTTCTTCTCTCATTCCTCCTTGTCCCTCCTTGTGCCCCCGGCATCACCTCCCCAATAAATCACATTCAACCAAGTGCTTTTCTCAGTGTTTGCTTTTAGGAAGAAGATGCCAGACCAAGACACAATGGGAAGAGGGCTACCGATAAAAACTGTAATTGGCAGGAGCAGGGGGGAGTTAAGACAGAAAGGGAGATTTTAGAGTTAAAAAAAAAAAGATAGAAAACATGGCATATTTGTTTTCTGCAGCTACTGTAAGAAATTACCACAAACTTTGTGGGTTAAAACAACAGGATTAATTCTCCCATAGTTCAGGATTAATTCTCCCACAGTTCTGGAGACCAGAAGTCGGCTATCAGGGTGTTGCCAGGGCTGCAGTTTCTCTGAAGGCCTTGGGGGAAATCCTCTTTCCTCTCCCCAGTTCCTGGTGGCTCCCAGCAGCCTTGGCTTGTGCTGCATCACTCCCATCTCTGCCTGTCTTCACATTGCCTTTCTCTTTGTGTCTGCGTGTATCCTCTCCTCTTCTCTAAGGATACTAGCCATTGGATTTAGGGCCCACCCTAGTCTAGAATGACCCCGTCTTAACAAGTTACATCTGGAAAAACCCTATTTCCAAATAAGGTCACATCCTGAGGCTCCAGATGAACATAAATTTGGGGCAGGAAGGCACTATTCAACTTACTACAGGAAGGGAGTGGGGAGAAGTTGGGGATACTCAGACTTCTATTTCCTTCCATCCACCTATCTCCTGCAAGTGGCCAAACTCCTCCAGAACCAAGAGGGCAAGGGGGCTGGGAGATGCAATATGCAGGGGCAGCACCCGGGGCCCTAAAGCATGTCAGAAAAAGGTGATGACAATTTGAGGGTCGGGGTGGGGGTTGGGGGAGCAATGGAGAGTAGCCAGTGCACCTACCTCCTTTGGAATGGCTCTATTTTTTCTATAACAGAAAACCTAAGGCACCCTGACATCCATGAAGGGCCCATGGGACCCCCAGTTATCCTGAAGGAGCAGTACCTGTCCACAGTAGAAAGGATACTTTGTCAGTGGGGAAGAAAAGGCACCAAATCCTTCCAGGAGAGGCACCCCGAGATCCACAATTAGACTTTTCACATCACGTGGAACCCTGACTTTGTTCAAGGTGGCTGCCATGAGCCTTTGTGCAAATTAGGAAAAAAAAAATTGTCTTCTTTGGGCATTCAGCCAGGCTCAGTGAGTAAAGCACCTATTAAATTCCAGTTTCCACTTATCTCCTTGGGCACCATACCTGCCAGCCTTGCCCCGACTCTCCCTGATGGCAAGACTTAGCTGGGGTCCTGGTAAAAATAAAGATTTGCTGATCACTCCCCTGAAGATTCTGGTTCAGTGGGTCTGATCTGTGATACTGGGTTCTGCACTCATAATGAGAACCTCTGTGATTCTAATGATCACACGGAGATGAAAAATGCTGATCTATCTCGAACCCTCCTTTCACAGATGAGGTCAGGGGGATGAAGTGGCTTTCCAAGTGCCACGTGCCTGAGTCAGTCAGCATCTTTGGAATAAATGTATGGACGTCCCAAGAGGTCGTGTCATATAGATGAAGTGTCCTTTGTATGTGTGTGCTCCCCATCAGTCAGGGTTGGCTCAGAGGAGCACTGGGAGTGATGGGGAATGAGGCAATTAGTGAAGGGATGAGACCATGGGCGACTGCGGGAGCTACAGGAGGACTCCATGCTGGGCTGCTGTCTCTGTATCTCCTATTGACCCTGAAGTTGCTATGGGCCAGGAGGGGCTGTAGTCGGGGAGAAAAGGTGAACATGAACAAGAGTACGGGTGAACTGGCACCCACCTGGACAACTGGAACCCATAAGGCAAACTGGAAGCACCTGCCTTTGTCCCTCAACAACTCCAGCCGGAATACTGGGTTGCGCTGCAGAAGAAGCTGGTGCCTTTGGCCGTGGAGGAACACTGGCACGTGGCCCACGACCGGAGAAGCTGAAAAGGGAGCTAGAGGAGCCGTGGGTCTAGGCTGCCCCTCACGGTGCCAGGTGAGCCAGTGGCAGTGTGATCAGTGCTGCAGTGCCGGGCACCCTGCATCAACCTTCTGAGCAAAGACAGGGAGGTACCTTCAGGCCCACAAGCTTTTCACGTGGCCAGCCCCGTCCCAGAACCAAACAGAGAAGGAACTGCTGAGGAAGGTAATTTATTTGACACAGCACAAAACCATGTGTTTTTGCATAGATTTTACTGGGTTGAAAAATACCCCGGTGACAAGAAAGCTCTATTGGTTGTTACAGTTCTACACAACATGTAGGAGAATGCTTCACACATAGTTGATCCTCCGTAAATATTTTCCATCTTGATGAAACACTGTCAATATTAGCTGTCTTAGTCTGCAGTCTCGCACGAGTAAGCCAAGACAGCTGTGCAGCCTTTATGGCGTGGAAGCGATCCCTCGAGACTGTGCCCCCGCCCCCACCCCCCTTAATTGCTTCTCCATTGCATCGCCTCCGTTGCCAAATGCACCGTGCACTTAATATCCTTCCACACTTAAGATGGCCCAGACTCTGAAACCTTGTCAAAAAGGGTGAAAGAAAAGTGGGGGAGAAATTAAGATCCACAGAAAAAGCCCTTGAAACTTGGAGTGGAAAACATGACAAAAAATAACCTGTCACAGTGCTAGCCAAGAGGGCGGTTATTGTATCCCGGCCTCGGTAACTGGTGGGGCCAGAGCGGGGTGTCTCTGCCCAGGTGAAGAGGCAGCCAGCAGCCCCCAATATTTGCAGCACCAGAGATTTTTCCAAATCCTGCTTCAAATCTCATAATCCCTCCAGTCCTTAACGGCTGGGGCTGACATCATCCGTTCCTTCGCTGCAGACAGGCTGGCCACTTCTGCTTTAGAGCGCTGCTGTGGTCCAGCAAACACGTGGCTTTCAGGCTGACTTAGAAAACCCAGTTGCAGGTGGAAAAGCACAATTGAAAACATTATGCTCTCTTTCCCCCCTTTATAAACAAGGCGTCATTACGTTTGGATGTGAGCAAGGGCGTAGCTGTCCTGGCTCACTGAAGGGTTTGTGGGACGCTTGTCAATGTTGTCGAAGGCATGGGTCTCTCCTGTTGTACAGAGACGGTAACTGCGGCCTCATTAGAAGTCTGAGAAGTGTCCATTTTCAGGGAGTTGCCTCCCTAAAAAGCCTAGAAAAGAATAGAAACAGAAAGTTACATGAAAGAGCAACGTGTAGGTGTGTTCAAATCTATGTGTGCTGCTTCTACTTGCTTGTGTTATTTAAAATTCTCTAGTTCCCCTCACAGGATTTTCAAAAAATGGAAGATTTTTCCTTTCTTTTTCGTATTCCCTCTCCTCACCTCTCTTTCTCAAACTGTGTGTGTGTGTGTGTGTGTGTGTGTGTGTGTGTGTGTGTGGTTGCACAGTAATCTGGAAGCTCTGGTTAGTGTACTGGTAGAGATACATGTTCGTTCGTTCATTCATTCATTCATTCATCAGGCATTTCATGAGCAACTGCTATGTGCTGTGGGTCTAGGTGCTGACTCTCACTGTGCCAGGTGAGCCAGCTGATCAGTGGCAGTGTGAACAGTAGACAATTAAACACACACTTTTATCTCATTTATTCTCGTGTACTCAGAAATAAATGAGATAAAACTCCTGTCCTTGGATTTCACCAGCCTATTGGTGGGGACAGCCTTTTAAGCAGATAAATTACATGTTTACAGCAAAGTCGGAGTCCCGCGCTCCGTGAGCAGAGGAGGGAGCAGGTCACTGTGCTGGGATCACATTCCCCAGTTATTTCAGAGAACCACCCTCATCCGCACATTTTCTGAGCCATAACGTATCCGTCCAGATCACTTTGAGTTAGTTTTGCAGTGTTGAGGTAGCTCAATGGAATGAGGCAGCGTCTTTTAGTGCCAAAACCTACCCTTCTGTCAGGGAGCTAGGGGTGGATAGAGAAAAGCACAGGGAGATGGGAAGAGGGGAGGGAGGCCGTGGCTCTTTGCCAGCTAAGGGACTAGCACGTTTCAAGTCCCTGGCATGTTAGTGAACTCTTAGTTTGCTAAGAATGTTGGATATGTGCGTGTATTTGTGTGTGTACACGTGTGTGTTTCATTGCCTACTTTTCTAAAACTCCTCCCTTGCGCTCTCCCACTGCTTTTTAGAATAGAAGAAATCACAAAGACAAGGAGGAGTCTTGCTTCCCTGTCCTTTTGGTGGATTAAACCATCACATTGACATTCATGTGAATCATTAGGAAATCTACATTTCAAAGTCTACAAAATCCCACCCAGGCCTCAGCAGGGAGGGGAGAACGGACAGTTGCCAAACTTCACACTCCCCCAGTCCTTGCTCAGTTTGGACCCGAGTGCAAAGAACTGGAGCCCTGCACTCATTTAGAGCTGGCACAGGGCGACCGGCTGGTTTGTGGAAAAGGACCTCACGGCCGTCAAAAGCTGTTAGAGTGTCACGTGGTGATGAGCTTCATGTACATGAATCTGAAACATCTGGATCAAATTTCATCTCAAACAAACAGCGTTATGAAAATTGGTGGGTGAAAAATATCTTCTGGCCAATACGCCAAAAAAATACCGTTTGGTTATTTCTGAACCCAACGGTCTGCACCTGTGGTTAAGAAGGGGGCCCAGGTGAGGCTGCTCTGTTGCTTCTCCCCACCCAAGTCCACGGCAAATGCAGATGGAGCAAAAGGGACTGACCACATGAGCCATCACCTTTCTCTTGCAAAAACGGGAGACATTATTCACTTAACAGCTATTTATTGAGCAACTACTAAAGCTAGCTATTGTGCTATGGCCCCGGAGATACTACAGAAAACAAGACAGACCCAGACCTGCTCTCTGGGGGCGTGCAGCTCGGAGAAAACTTAGAGGCACACGTTAGGCAGGCCGTTAGCATGGGACATGATGTTTGTTACAGGTGCTATGGGAGCTCAAAGCAGCCCAGTGAGTCACCCACTGAGGGTGAGTGGACTGAGAGGGTGCTGCCGGGAAAAGGGCCTTTGTGCTGGGAGCGTCAGAGTGGCTGGTTGACTCATGCCCTCCTCAGAGCCAATCTCCATGCCTGGAAATGAATGGCTTCACCAAACAAATGCTGAGAGGAGAGTTGGGTAGGGAGGAGAGGAAGAGTGTTTGGAAGGAGTGAACAGACCTTGCCCGAGGTTGAGGTTGAGAAAGAAGTGTGGTAGGCTGGTGAGAGGAGGGTTAGGTGGGGAAAGGGAGGAAGGAAGGAGGCTGGACAGAAGGTGGGTTCTGCTATTGGAGGGTCTGGTAAGCCCCGTTAAACATTTAGACTTTGTCTGAAGGACAGTGGGACACCCTTGAAGAATTCTAAGCAGATAAATGACACAATCTGATTTTTATTTGGGCAAGATTTCTCTTGGCTACCATGTGGAGAAAGGATTCAAATAGAATACGTTTGGAATCCAGGAGGCTGTTGCAGTGGTCCAGTGGAAATGAGATGGCCGGTCTGGCCTAGGATGGGGACAATGAAAGGTTCCAAAGACATGTAAGTGGCAGAATCAGTGATTGTTTGAAGGTAGAGGGTGAGGGGGAGTCCATGAAGGGGCCCATCCTGAGTAAAAGAGTCATCTGCCAGTGATTTGTGAAGAAAGTGCTCCTGAGTGGGAACAGCAAAACAGGGAAAGGAAAGCAACTAAGCAAGGGTGTGACTTTTAGGCAAAATCTCACGGAGGGTAGATTGTCCTGACCGCATGGCAGGGGGTGGGGAAAAATCTAACATATCTCAAACATTTTTCTGTTCATTTACTTATTTATACTGAACTTGTTCCACAAAGAAATCTCCAAGGACACATAATATACAATAAGATTGCATAAGTATCTAATAAAAGAAGAAAGAGAATAGGGGAGAAACATAAGAAAGAGGCCAGGAAGGGGACTAAAATGTGTACTCTAATGTACTCATTCCCCCCAGGAGGGCCTCATGCTTGGCTATAATGTGAAAGGTAAATGAAGCTGGTCAATTGTACAAGTTGGTGTTCAGAAAGTAAATACCAACTTCAGAGGTGCAACTATTTTTGATAATAAGATGACATGGGAATTTCTTCGAGGATTTTTCTAAAGAGGCCAGTGCATGATTGTATACTTAACCTCCTTACAACTTTCAGAAAAACAACAACAATGAATCTCAGGACAATTTTTAAAATAAAGAACCTCAATAGAGGCTGATGGCATCTTGTAAAAAAACACAGTTCAGCAAAATCCACCTATTGGGTGATGGATAACTTGTGGGCCAAGTCACCAGTTCTCAGCTGCCTTTGCTTGATCCAGGAGTAGATTTTTAAATACCTCAGAGTATTGCTTGAAAAAATAGTAGATGTCCTCTTTGTCCATTGCAGCTGAATGCTTACTAAATATGAACTCACAGTGCACTTGAATTTCCTTCTCTATTCTCTATCTCAATTGCAGTGAGTCTCTATTTCCAGTTGGATTAGGTTTAACAATATTTTGTAAAAGTGAAGAAATCAAATAAAGGTGCAGGCCTGAACCAGCAGCCACACTTCCTGGGCTTAGAGGTGAACCAGGGGAGCACCTGTGGGCAGGACACAGTCTCACCAGAAACTGCTTTGAATCTATGCTATTGCGTAAGTTCATGATGAGATACCAAGGCCAAATGTCCTGTTCCTTATACCACAGTTGTAATGGTTTCAGCCTGGAAAAATTTTTCAAGGTGGTACATCCAGACATCTGTCTCTATAAACAATCTTTGATTCTGGATCTAACCTGACTGTGCCCTGCCTGCATCATGATTAAAGGGGAATAAACTTAGAAAGGTCTCTAACCATTCCGGAGCCACAGAGTCTTCCCACAGAGCTTCATCCAATCAACGTTTTTTAAAATAATCTATATGGGGCCCAGGTAGGAAGTGACCCGTGCACACAAAAACTGGGGCCATTGGCCTTCCTTTCTGAGGCTGAGAGAGATGAGTTCTTCAGGAATCCTAGCATCCCCGTTTCTTTCCACATGGGTATCTTTGGGGAGTGTATTTCCTGCAGTTACTTATGAAGACAGCCCACCAAATGGCTCAGCACCAGCATTTCCTGTTGATTTTGTCTGTGAAAATGTCTTTTGGATTTACCCCTCCTTCCTATGTTCTCTATCTTCCAGATCCAAGATTGTGACCGGTGTCGCCTCGTTTTTTCTTGCACCCTGATGTGGACATCTCTCATTCAGTTCATTTTGCACACAATAGCCAGATTGCTTTTCTTCCTAAGAAACCACTGCCATCATGTGATTGTTTTTCTTTCTAAGAAACCACTGCCATCATGTCACTTTCCTGTTTAAGAATATAGGCAGTTAGCATTTTCCTGTCCTGCTGAGTCCAGGTTTCTCTCACTTTCAGCACCCTTTATAATCTGGTTCTACCATACATTCCAAAACTTTAACAACTAGTATCCCCTTTCTCCTCTGAATTAACACAGTATTTGCTCATTCTTCTTCCATAATACTTGTCACTTAGAAGCTTACACTATACTTTTCTGCATTTATGTTTTCTGAACTTTTATTTTATATATCCAATGCATATCATTTTAGAATTGGTATATTTTTAATGTATTAAACCTTTTATCAGTTCTATATGACCCTATTTACCATTAGAAATTCTTCTTGTTTTTTTTTTTCTTGAAAATCAATTTGATGTGATAGTAAAGCAGACATACCAACTTTGTCTTGATAGATGTTTTTATATCCATTTACTTTAAACTTTTCTGTGTCCTTATAAATCTCTATAACAGCATATTTGTTTCTTACATTAATTTGATTACCAACATATTTACATTTATTTCCATCACCTTATTTTTACCTTCTATCTGTCCTGTTTCTTCTGTAATTTTCTTTTCCTTATGACTTGCCTTATTTTGTGACTATGAGTTCATGAATTTATATCCTTTAGGTTTTTCCTTGGATGAGAATTTTTGGTATTACATTATTCATTTTTGTTTGTCTGAAAGTGTCTTTATTTCATACTTATTCTTGATAGTTTTTCTGGGTATAAAAATTTTAGATTGTTTAATTTTTCTCCTCCACATTGGATATATCACTCCACTGTCATTTGCATTTTATTTTATTGTTGAGCACTACATGCTTTTTAAAAATATTTGTTCTCTTTTTTCCCCAGATATTTTTACAACTTTCTTTATGTCTTTGCTGTTCCTCAGTTTTATTATGATGTGTCTAGATATGTCTTCTAGTTATTTATTTTAATTGTGATTCAATGGCTTTCCTGAGTATCAGATTTGATATTTTTTAGTAATTTTGGAAATAATTAAAACTCCTTTTAGACTTATGGTAGACTTTCTCAACTTATCCATGATTTTTAGCCACTTTTTAATAGTTCTTATCTTTTTGTGTCCTTGGACTAACTTCTGGGTAATTTCTTCAAATACCTATTTCAGTTCACAAATTCTATTTTATTTGTTTAATCTGTTATTGAACATATCCACTGAATTTTTAACTTCTAGAAATTCAATTTTTTATCATTCCATATTCTTTGCTTATATTTTCAGGTGTTTCTATTATTTCTTTAAACATATTAAAGCTATTTTTTTAATTCTGTATTTGATCATTTCAGTACCTGAGGTCTTTGTAGGTCTAATTCTGCTGACTGTTATACTTGGTGCCTTGTTTGTTTATATGTTTTGTGATTTGTGACTGTGAGTTCACGTTCTCAGTATTTTATCTGTAGGAATTATTTGAAACTTGAGTTACAGTTGACAACTCCAGAAAAAATATGTGCTAGCTTTTTTTTTTTTTTGTCAATTGCCTAGGGGTGATTACAACTTGCAACTACTTTTAATTAAATTCTCCACTTGAGGTTTTTAGCCTACAGAGATAGTATGAATTTAGGTCATAAACCTATATGAAGACTGACTCTACCCAGTGCCAAGTTTCCTTTTTTATCTCTCTGAGCAGTGTGAGCTTATTTTTAATCTATTCTAACTCAGATATGTGGCTCATTAGGGTACCAGCTTTATGTGAAGTTCTCCTATTTGATTCCTTAGGTTGATTGGGTACTGGACTTCCTCTCATATCTCCCATCCTGAGCTGTTATCAGAATAAAAGCTCAAGGTCACCAGAGTTTGATGGATAGCCTCCCAGAGTTCCTGCTTTCAGTGCATTTTTTGGCCTCTGCAGATTCATTACTTTCATTTAGTTCAGAAAATCATTGTTTAAATAATCATGTTTATTATTTCATCAGAAAGGTTTTCCAGATTATCTGTTTGATCATATTTCTAGAAAGCGAAAGAAAGGCATTCATAGATTTTTACTTTTTTAAGTTATAAGCTTCTTGAGAAAGGCTTATTTCTTATCAGTTTTGTGTCTTGTTTTCCATGAGCATCGTCCACAGTCCCTAGCACAGTGTTTAAACAATTAGATGCTGTGATAGTTAATTTTATGTGTCAACTTCTCATGGCTATGGTGGCAAGTCATTTGGTCAAACACGGATCTAAATGTTGTTGTGAAGGTATTTTAAAGATATGATTAACATTTACAATCAATAGATTTTAAGTAAACCAGATTACCCTTCATAATGTAAGAGGATATTATTAATAAGTTGGAGGCCTTAAGAATGAAGACTGAGGTTTCCCAAAGAAGAAGGAATTTTGTGTGCCATAGGAAACCTTTGTTCCAGTCTCACAATTGAGACTACTGCTCAGAATTGGTATAGGTTTCAAGAGATGTCCAGGAGAACCGCCAGGGCCTCTGGGGCTGCGTAATGTAGTCTGTCCAAGGTTGTGGCAGAAAGTTCTTGGCAGATTTCACAGACTCTGCTGGCCAGTAAACTGTGTGGTCCAGGGTTTGAAGCATTTCTGGGCCATTTCTCTCTACATTTATTTTGTAATCCAGATCCTAGGTACCTTTTCTTGTCAGGTTGGCAAAAAGTCTGGAATAAAAAAAAATTTTCAAAAAATGTAAAGGTTATCAAAGAAATAAGAAGCAGTGGTGGACAAGATGAAGGGAGACATTAGCATACCTTCTGAAGGATGGAGAGCCTAGCAAATTCCACCTCTATTTCTCCAAGCTCGTAATTCATGCTTACATCCTCACATGGAAAACTCTTTACTGCTTTCTAGGCTTAAGAGAAGTTGGGCTGATTCTTGAGATGTTGTCACATGGATGGTTTTGATTAGGCTCAATGGTGAAAATGAAAGCTTTCAGTTGTTTTGTGTAGCGTTGTGTTACAACATTAAGGTAATTTTTAAAAATTGTAATTAATTTAATATGTCTGTTTCTCCATGAGAAAGACTTGGTGCCAGGCCAGGAAAGAAGGTTATTCTGGCACTGAGAAGTATGAAACTCTTGCACATGGAATGTTGTGGTCAAGGCTGCTTTCTTTTGGAAACTCTAGATTCTTAATCTGGGAGTGGCTATATGGGCACATATATTTGTAAAAACTCCTCAAGCTGTATAGGTAAGGTCTGTGGCCTTCACTTAGAGTGAGCTGTACTGCCATCCCTCAGTTTAAAGAAAAAAATAACAAAGGACCTAATAGTGTAGGGGGTGGATTGGTGCTGAGTCCATCTTTGAACTTCCATTAGCACTTAAGAGTCTAGTGTCTCCTTAGTCCAATCTTCTCCATCTACAGTTTCCACATGTCTTCCTGACCTCTCCATAATATCACCTCAACCACAACCAGAACATCATCACATTTCGCCTGCCCACCAACTGATGGGAATTCCACTAGGATATTCTTGATGGGTATGGGAAAGGCTGATGGCCACGCCAGGGAAGAAGGTTATTATGACATTTAAAAGAATGAAAACATTGGCCTTGTACTATGATACACAGATGTGTACTCTGAATTCACAGACTGACTCAAATCTCAACTAGAATCTTTGACAAGCAACTTCTACTTTTCTCAAATCCCTCTTCTAATTTGTAAAAGAACCCCTGTTTTATGAGTTTTCAAACTTCTATCAGGCTAGAACAGATATTGTATACCTCATGCTAAAGCAAATACAGGGCATGCCTTGGAGCTATATGAAGACTGAGTTTTGATTTTATCAACTGTTTATTTCTCTGGCATAGCTAATGTTGTGCTTATGGTCAACAGACATGAATGCGGAAGTGCTCTGAACCGGGACATTTCAGTCCACAGCATGCTCACCTTGACTTCTTTTTCATTTCTGTTCTCTAGTTTAATCAAATTCATAGAAGCATTATTTACTGGAAAACAAAGTAAAAACAAGCTGGGTTCTCTCCAAAAGAGCAAAACTTGAAATATTTGCTAAAGGAATGGAAAATACATCTACCACACTTATCACAATCATCTTCTATCCTCTTCCTCTTCTCTCCTCATCCTCCAACCCCGTATATTTCTTCAATGCTGTGCAAGTAGATATGCTTCAGGGAAGAAAAACAAGCAAACATAAAGCAGGAAGCATGGTTGAGCTCCATGCACGCCCATAGCCAGCCCTGCATCACCTTGTAGATTTAGGTAAAACATCCTCCCTCACTGTAGGAATAATAAGCTTTTGTAAGTAAATGAACACATTCACCAGATTTATGGGCCCTGAACATTTTTGTACATTCCAAAATGGCCAGATCCCTCTAATTGGTCGTTATCAGTGTAGCCTCAAAATACACTGTTCTCCTGCCCGCACCCCCCCCCCCCACCTGCCCGAATTTCAAGGAGGGTGGGGGGGAGTTAAAGTGGAAGCAAGGCATATACAGACATAGTTTGTGGTTTTAAAAAAGGCTTTAAAAATGTTAGTTGAACCTTGGCTTTTGTCTCTAAGCCCTCAGGGGGAAAATGTGAACTTGTTTCCTCACTGAAAAAAAATATCATAGCACTTGACAGGCTGGATTCTTTGATCCTCAAATGTTGCAGCAATCTCTCCAGTGCCCTTCTCCACTCCATGCCTCCTCACCCCCCAACTCACTGGGGCTTTGTAACCTGATGCTCCTTAAAGACTGTTTCTACAAGAGCATTAAGACATGTCCTCTCTTAATACTAAGCCTGTGCCCCAACTGCCCTCCTCCTCGTCCCAAGCACAGTCCCCTCCCAAGGCTTCCACCAGGAGGGTTGGCTGGCAGGAGAAGTTGGCTCAGCTGTTTCAAATTAAGGGCAAGGGGAGGCTTCCTTGTAATATATGACTTAATCAGTGTCCCTGAAGTAAACAGCCCAAACGGAGTCTGGAAATGACCCCAAATTGAATTCTATAAACCTCCTTTGGCTTTGGAGCTGAGAAGAAAGTTGAATCTCTCATAGGTGTCTGATATGTTATCATGAGCCGATGGATAGCTGTTCTTGGAGTCCCATAGAAACGAAGCATGCCAGGTGGTGGTTGAGAACTATTAGTGTTGCCAGATAAAATATAGGCTGCCCAGATTGCATGGTGATCATGAAGTGAAGGAACAGCGATGTTCTTGATATTGCCTCCTTCCCACTGATACAAAACTGATTAGCTTCTGTAAAGTTCCATCTGAAAATCTTTGGTCATTTCTGTTTCCATTTGTCCATAATTTCTTTAAAATTTTTTTAAAAATTTGTTTTAAAGAAGAAGGGAGAGGGGAGAGAGAGAGAGAAAAAAAAAACAGTGATGTGAGATAGAAACATCAATCTGTTGCTTCCCATATGCACCCTGATTGGAGATCGAACCACAACCTGTATATGTTTCCTGATGGGGAATCAAACTGGCGACCGTTTAGTGCACTGGATGATGTTCAAACAACTGAGCTACATGGGCCAGGGCTGTTCATAATTTCTTAATACCAGTTTCTTGTCACTCTTACTCAAGATGAAGACCTAGAGTTAGCCTAATGAGGAAGCAGGGAAATTGCTGCCTGTAGGCACCACCACTCCATAAGCCAGAAACTGAATACTTAAAATGTTGTCACCATGTGGACAAGTTTCTTTGTGTCTTTACACTTTATTACCCTACTAGAGGCCCAGTGCATGAAATCCGTGCACTCAGAGGAGTCTCTCAGTCCGGCCTACACCCTCTTGCAGTCCAGGAGCCCTTGGGGGATGTTCGACTATCAACTTAGTCCCGCTCCCCGTGGGCAGTCAGACATACTTAGCGCTGCTGTGGAAGCGGGAGAGGCTCCTGCCATTGCAACTGCACTTGTCAGCTGTGAGCCCAGCTTCTATCTGAGCAGTGCTCCCCCTGTGGGAGCGCACTGACCACCAGAGGGAAGCTCCTGTATTGAGCATCATCCCCCTGGTGGTCAGTGCAAGTCATAGCAACCAGTCATTCCGCTGTCAGGCCAAAACCGGCTCTCCAACATCCCCCGAGGGGTCCTGGATTGTGAGAGGGTGCAGGCCAGGCCGAGGGACCCCACCAGTGCACAATTGGGCCTGGGGAGGGACATAGGAGGTTGGCCGGCTGGGGAGGGAATACAAGAGAGCTCCAGGGTGTGTCTGGCCCATCTCACTCAGTCCTGATCAGCCAGACCCCAGCAGTAAGCTAACCTACTGGTAGGAGCATCTGCCCCCTGGTGGTCAGTGAACATCATAGTGAGTGGTTGAGCGAACTTAGCATATCATTAGCATATTATGCTTTGATTGGTTGAACGGCCGACCAGACACTTAGCATATTAGGCTTTTATTATATAGCATTAGTTGTATTACTTGATGTTAGTCAAAGGAATCACTATCTATCATTATATGAAAAATAGAAACATACAAAATGAGTGTTTGAGTTGCTCTGATTTCCTCTATTAGTAATAACTTAAAGAATTATATCATATTTTTCAACATTATAACAAACTATCACTCCAATTTATCTTCATTGTTGTTTTGATAGAGATGTCAGAGCTGCTTTTTCATAATATTGAGAAAGACATCAGAAGGCTCAGGGAGGTGGTAACATTAGAATAGATTTACTATGTTAGACTTGAAAATCTGATACCCGACTATGTTCTTTGGAAGGGCTCACAGTATATTTCACAAAGGATATAAGGAATGCATTGGTGGGAGGCATCTGTATTTTTGAGCTCAGTGGTTAGTGGTGGGAGATGTTGCCATGGCCCTAGGGAGCCCCTGGAAAGGCACAGTCCGGGGGCCCCAGCATCCCCCTTTTAAACTCCAACTTCCTATTGCATGTACCCGACCCCAAGATGCTTGTGCCAGTGGTGAACACTCCTGATTGTCCCCTTTTAAGGATACCTCCTCTTTCAGGTGACAGAGTCCTGCTAGGAGGTGCATACCCAAAAGGGAAACTTTTTTGATCACCCCAGACAGAGTCAGAGATAGTGGACTAAGCAGGAGGGTAAACGAGCAAACAATATTCAAAGTTTATTAGACAGGGTTAAGAAAAAGGAAGCCCAAAATTATGTCTCATGCCAATTTGGAAGGACATATGAGGATTAAAGAGATTTCTCAAGAAATACAACAGGGAATGGGGAGAGGCCTTACAGCGACCAGAACGAAACACTGTGACAGTGAAAGAGCAGGTAAGATTTGAAAGAGTCAACAATAAAGGAACCAGGAGATAGAATTCTGGCACACAACACAAACCCCAAGGAAGACTGAACTAGGAAGGACTCACTCCACACACAAGGTATAATAAGAAAAGGCAAGAGATGAGACTGTTCGAATGTTGCAGGCAACCTGCTTGCCTGGAGAATTCATAAGAAAAGGGGTAGATGTATTAACCTCACCAACACAGGAAGGAGGCAAAAACAAACTTAGGTCAACATAAATGATGGGATGAGAAAAGGAGGGAACGAAAGGGATTAAAATAAGAAAGGAAAACTAAGCAGGCAAAGATAGAGAATTTAAAATTTTATTTTTATTTATGCCTGTTCCCACATTTTATTGTATTTCCCTGGCAGACATCCCACACTCTGGTAAGTCTGGGGGAAAGGGAGGGGTTGGCAGAATAATGTTGCTTTGGGGATTTGAATCTTATTACTTGGTGCTGTTAGTGTTGGGAAGACATTTATAAAAATTACATGCTGTCATGGCAGGTCATTTTTTCAAAAAAATGAATCTTGAGCTTCAAATTTAGGACAAAGGTGAGGGTTTCAGATTAGTTTAAAAAAAATAAAAGAAGAAGAAGAAGGAAAACAGGACTGAGGCAAGAGAAGGTGGGGTGCCGGTCAGCAGCACTTGGCTTGGAGGAAGCTGGAAAACTTGCCAGTTACAAAGAATGAGAAAAACCCAGCTGCCAGATCCCTGGTGGATGAGAGACATTTATTTCCTGGAACTTGTCTTTTTGGATGCTTACTTCTCTAGGGATTTTCCATTAAGTTAACAGTATTGGCCACAAGCTTAGACAAAATGATTCAGATTGTATTTGGATGTTAGATACTTTCATCTATATATATAAAAGCCTAAGCAATCATTCGACCATTCGACTGTTCGACCGGTAGCTATGATGAGCACTGACCACCACGGGGCAGACACTCAATGCACAGGCATGGAAACATGGAAAAGACTGATGAATCTCAGAGGGAAGCAGGGAGAGGAGAGAGTGGGAAGAGATTAACCAAACATCTTATATGCATACTAGAGGCCCAGTGCATGGATTTGTGCACCAGTGGGGTCCCTCAGCCATGCCTGCGGGGATCAGACTGAAATTGGCAGTCTGACATCCCCCAAGGGGTCCCAGATTGCAAGATGGTGCAGGCCAGACTGAGGGACCCCACTGGTGCATGAATCTGTGCACTGGGCCTCTAGTATATAATAATAACAATAACCTCTGCTTATTATTATTATTACTAGAGGTCCGTTGCATGAAGAGATTCGTGCAGTAGGCCTTCCTTCCCTTGGCTTCCAGCACCAATTTTTCTCCAGCACCTGGGACCCAGGCCTTGGCTCCAGCCAGAGTCTGCCGTCTTCGTCTTTGCTGCAGACTCTGGAGTCTGCAGTCTTGTCTTCGCTGCGGCACTCCGCTCCTGTAGATCCCTTCGCTCCCTCGCCCTCCCTCTCATAGCAGGTGTCCTGCCCCACCTGGCCACTCAGTGCCTGCAGCAGCTGGGCGGCCACCATCCTTGGCCTTCTAATTTGCATACTCACTCTGATTGGCTGTGGGTGTAGCAGAGGTACAGTCAATTTACATGTTTGTCTATTATTAGGTAAGATTATTAGTGTCAGGAACACCTTAATCAATTTATTTTACTTACATTTTCCTTTTTATAAAATTTATTTTTTTCATCACTATTTATTCCCCCTATACCCTCTTCCACCTCCTCCCCACAATCACCACACTGTTGTCCGTATCCATGAGTTCTTTCTCTTTTCTTTCCTCTATTGCTCAATCCCTCCTGCCTTTTTTTTTTTTTTTTTTTAATCTGTCTGTATTTGCTCTTATCTTCTGCTGGGGAAAATTTTGGCTCATCTCACTCCCTCCACATGCCTCCTCCCCATTCTCATCTCTCCTTTGCTCCTCATCTTCTTCTTTGTGAGAGGAACGGAGGCATATTAGGGCCACACCTATCTGAGATTTGAGCTGCTGCTGACCACATTCCTCCCACATCCATTCTGTAGCTAGAGCGGGTCTCCAGGGATGGGATCTGCCGTCCCACTCCGGAACGTACAGCTGCCTTTGCAGCAGCTTCTCAGCATCTCGCTCTTCCCAAGGGCAGCATCCTTCCTCCAAGTCCTGAACTCCAGACTCCCTTCCTCTTCCTTCTAGCTGCGGCCTCCTAGAATCAGTTTTCAAAACGTTCACCCGATGGGAGAAGGAAGGGTTTCAGGTGCCCATTTCCCCAAATGACTTTTTGCTAAAAAGTCAGCCTGGGAGAATATTACAATCCACATGGTCCACCGAGATTGCCTTCGGGTGCGATGTGCTCATTAGCTGAGTTCTCTGGGGTTCTCGATGGGTTCAGGTAGAGGCATCCCAACACTCTCTCTCCTGCACCTCCTGGCCTTGCCCTGGTCTCCCCAGACTGCTGGTGCCGCCTTCTGAAGAGTAGATTCTGTAAAGTGGTTATTTCCCCCCTTTCCAGTCTCAGAAATCTCAGACTGGTTCTGAGCCTCCCCATAGCTCCTGCTCTTTGCTACACAGTTTGATGTGTGCTGTTGTGCTTTAATTATGAGAGTGCGTATCCAGGACCATTGGAAAAGATTTTCGCAGGGGAAAGTGTTTGAAATGAGTCTACTTGCTTTAGTTCTGTTAGTCTTACTGGATTATGTGCGTTTCTGGTATTTGGATTGATACAGACCAGAGAAGTGGTATCCTCGTGTGTATCTCTTTTAACTATGTTTTTAAGACTATAAGTGGCTTTTCACTTCCAAACTGCCTCATACACATGAACTTGAAAAGATACAGACTAGACTCATATTTCCTGCATTAAAATACTTGCACAAAACACTGTTCTTTGTGGTTTATCAAACAAGCTAATACGTCTCCTGAGAATTTGAAGTTCAGACACGAACAACTCCATGACCCGTTTTGTGTGTGAATCATTTGAGCTGGGTGGGTTTCCTCCCGGGGAGATGTGATTGCATAAAACATTCTGCTTCTACCTGCAACGTTTCATGAGATGGGCTTTCAGCAAAGACTGTTAGTTTTACAATGGATAAGCAGTGTTTGAAAAAATAAACTCTGCATGGGCAAAAAGCTTTCAGCTTCTTGCATAAATTCTGTCTTCTCAGAAGACCAAAGGGCTCTCATGAAATTTGAACCTCAAAGATTCAGCTAATTGATCTATTCCTGTTTCCACATTTTATTCCCAGTGGCCAGTTTCACACCCATAACATGCAGGAGACCTGGAAAACCTGGGAGATATTCTCAGCCTGTCAGGACACCCTTTAAAACACACACACTTTTACATACGAGCCACTGACTCTCATTTTTAAACAAAATTTTGCACCAACCAGCTCAACTCTTAGTCCTGTCAGATCACCCCAGGGGATTTAAGTTCTGAAATCTAATTCCCCTTAAGCAAAGCTATTTCATAGGCTCTTCATGATTTATTTTTAAATATATATATTTTTTATTATTGATTTCAGAGAGAAAGGGAGAGGGAGAGAGAGAGAGAAACATCAATGATGAGAGAGAATCATTGATCGGGTGCCTCCTGCACGCCCCACACTGGGGCTTGTGAGGGCTCGAGCCTGCAGCCTGGGCATGTGCCCTGACCAGGAATGGAACCATGACCTCCTGGTTCATAGGTCGATGCTCAACCACTGAGCCACGCCAGCCGGGCTATTTCACAGGCTTTTCGAAGGGGAAGAGACTCTACAGGTCTTTCAGCCTCACCCATTTAAACAGTTTCAACACAGGAACGGAGTCAGGTAGAAGGAATCCTACAACATGGGGGAAGCTTGTCACAGAAAGAAATGATGTTTCAGCCTTCAGACTCCAGACACCATCCACCATCACGCTCCGGGAAATGGTTGACATCAAGGGACAAGAAGAGGGGTCCGGGTTAAAGGTTTGACTTGGGTTTGGGTTTACAGTGAAGTGACGTTTCCCTACAACCCATTTCTCTAGCTTTTAGACAGTCTGGAGCGCCTTGCTGTGCGACCGCAGCTGAGATGAGCTTAGCACAGTTTCCACTGCCTGCAGCCCACAGCTTCATCTCTGGCTCCTACCATTTGGCCTGTGTTCAGCTTCTCTCCACCTCCTGCCTCCTCCCGGGCCTCCTGGGAAGACTCTGTTGCCTGATCTTTATTGCTCTTTTCCCACACTCCATTATACAGCATGATATCTGTCTCTGAATTTATTTATTAGGACTCATATCTATAATATACAACCCCACGCTTCCTGCCTGACACAGTATCTTCGCAGCAGAGCTCACGAGAGGCGCTGCTTGTCATAAACAGTCATGGAAAGCCGGCACCCAGAAAGGAAGGGCCAGGGACTGGTGAATGCTCTGGAGGCCCCTCGGAGCCAAATAGCTTTTTCCAAACTTCACACTTACAGTCCAACACTCCAGACAGGCAGCCACAAGCAGCACTTGGCGGGGGAGTGCGTTTGCAACGGGCAACCTTATACCCACATGTCTGGCCCTCAGATAGTACACTAACTATATTTTTTTAAAAATTGGCATTTGCCTAATAAGCTTAATCCTTACAATTGTTCTCATTCGAGATGGTTGAGCAGTCTGCAGACCTACAGTGTGTCTTTTTGTGTTGTTGTTAATCCTCACCCGAGGATATTTTTCCATTGATTTTTAGAGAGAGTGGAAGGGAAGGGGAGAGACAGAGAAAGAGAAACAGCGATGTGAGAGAGACACATGAATTGGTTGCCTCCCACATGCACCCTGACCAGGGCTGAGGACTGAGCCTGCAACTGGGGTACATGCCCCTGAACAGAATCAACCCGGGACTCTTCAGTCCACGGGCGGACGCTCTATCCACTGAGCCAAACCAGTTAGGACCACAGTGTGTCTTTTTTTTTTTTTTAAGCAGGTAATGCATTCACATGTTCATAACTCACAATGATATGAAAAAGTATACACTGAGAAGTGTCACTCCCACTCCAACCCTGTGCCTGTGCAACCATTTTTATTAGTTTCTCATACAACCTCTCAGTGCTTCTGTTTATTTTTTCGAAATAAGCTTTTTATTTTAGAACTAGAGGCCCAGTGCATGAAGATTCATGCACTCGGGGGCATCCCTCAGCCCAACCACCCTCTCACAATCCGGGACCCCTCGGGTAGGGTCCCTAGGCCTGGCCTGAGATCAGGGCTTTCCTTCCCCGGGCTGCAGGAAGCTGGCCCCACCCCTGCTGCTGCCACTGCTTGCCATCTGTGCAGCACTGCCTCCCCTCCCCTGCCACCGGTGGCCTCCCTCTGCAGGCGACAGGCTGGGGTGCAATGGCTTGGCTGGCCTGGGCCTCCCTCTTTCTTTGCTGGGGGGTGGGGCCAGCCATGCAAGGGGCTGTCTGCCTATCTGATTGCCCCTAACTGCTCGCCTACCTGCCTGATCACCCCTAACAACTGGTCCGCCTACCTGATCACCCCTATCCACTCTGCCTGCCTGCCTGATTGCCCCTAACAGCTTGCTTGGGGGCGGGGCCAGCCCAGTGAGGGTCTGTCTGCCTACCTGATCACCCCTACCGCTGGTCTGCCTACCTGATCTCCCCTAACCACTTGCCTGTCTACCTGATCACCCCTAACCACTGGTCTGCCTACCTGATCACCCCTAATCCCTCTGCCTGCCTGCCTGATTGCCCCTGACCGCTTGCTTGGGGGCGGGGCCAGCACTGACTTCCAGTTGGTCAGCCTCTGGTTGTCGCAGGAGCCGACCGCCAGTTGCCTGCCATCCGTCGCAGGCTCTCCGCGTTTGCCCAAGGCCGGGAAAGCCTCCGCAGGATGGTTTCCTGGTGGGCATGGCTGGTGGGCGTGGCTTGTGGGTGTAGCGACGGTATGGTCAATTTGCATATTACTCTATTATTAGGTAGGATAGTTTAGATTTACAGAGACACTGCAAAGATAATACTGAAAGTTCTCATGCATTCTCACCCAATTTCCTCTACTGGTATTGTGTTACAGTGCCGTGGTACATTGGTCACAACTGAGAAATGAACATCAGTACATTACTACTAACCGAACTTTATACTCCGTCCATCTCTTGCTAGGTTTTCCACCAATGTCCTTGTTCTGGCCCAGGATCCCACCCAGGATACTGCATTAGTCATCATATCTTCTTGGCTCCTCTTGGCTGGGGCAGTTTTTCTGCCTGTTTTTGATGACTTGGACAGTTTTGAGGAGTGCTGGGCCGAGTGTTTTGTAGAATAGCCCTCAATTGAGGTTAGTCTGATGTTTTTCTCATGATTGGATTGGGAGAAAGACCACAGAGGTATATTCTGCTATTCTCATCACATCTGATCAGCAGTCACATGCTGTCAACACGACTTATTACTGTTGGTGTTGACCTTGATCATCTGGCCAAGGAGGTGTTTCCAAGGTTTCTCCATTTGAGGTTATTACGCCCCCCCCCCCCCCGCACCCTTTTCATGCTCAGCTCTTTGGAAGCAAGTCCCTAAGTGCAGCCACACTCCAGGGGGCCAACCGTGTTTCTTATCTGTATTTGATAAATGGGCAGGGCCCTTATGAACACAAAACCTTGTGCTAAGACTGTTCCTCAGAGTAGAGGCTCTAAAATTAGACGTTCTCAGTAGGATCTCACCTCCTGACGGGACTCACACCTTCTCAGAAGCAGTTCATACACTTACCAGATTACTGGGCTTTCACTTTGTCATTTTAATATGCTTTTATAGCAATGCCTCTGCATGGAAATCTGCTTTTACGAGGTGAACACCACAGTGCTGTGTGCACTGGGAAAATGCTCTCTTCATTACAGTTCGGTGGCTTTGCATAGGATTTGGTTTTGATCCGAGTCCTGAAAAAAAAGTGTGGCTCACAGGATGGCCGGTATTTGGTGGTGGTGGTGGTGGGGGGGGGGGGGGGCGGGGAGAACATGCACACAGGCTTGTAATTGCATGTGTGTTTTAGCTCTGGAACTTCCTGTTGGGGGAAAAAATCTTTGAACCTATTTCGGTTTTACCACTGACTCCCACACTGTAGGCTTAGGAAATTCACTTTTGCCTCCTGGGGCCTCAGAATTGCCACCTGCCAAGTGGAGAGGACAACAGGAGGTCCCAGCAGAGCATTTTGCTAAACATGTTGTAACCTGGACAGAACAGACTAAGGATGGGCAGCTTTTGGTGCCAGAGACAACATGACAGGAAGACACTGGAGCACAGACCTGCCTCTCTGTCCCTGTGAAGGGTTCACGGGGTAAGGAGCATGGTTCATTACAGCATTCCCAAGCTCTCTGGGGCTCTGGGAAAGAGCTCTACCCGCATATAAGCAGATATCATCGGCTCTGTTACTGCAGCAATAATGTGGACACTTTCCTCTTCTTCAGTCAGCTTATAAAAATAAACAAGGAAAAACAACATACTCCAGTGAAAAATATCTAAATATTCTTTAAAAATATATTTTTTATTGATTTTAGAGAGGAAGGGAGAGAGAGAGAGAGAGAGAAACATTGATTGGCTGCCTCCTGCATGGCCCCCACTGGGGATTGAGCCCACAACCCAGCCATATGCCCTGACCGGGAATCGAACCGTGACCTCCTGGTTCATAGGTTGATGCTCAACAACTGAGCCATGCTGGCTGGGCTATCTAAATATTCTTGAAAAAAAATAAATATAATCTCAGGAGACAGAATGTTCTTAATGAGAAGCAAAATACCTAGGTCAACTGATATGGTTTGTAGAACTGACTGACACAACAAAAATCATTTACCAAAGTCTGGCAGCTCCTACAGGACTCCTCTAAAGACTCACCTCTGTTATAGCACAGTCTTAACTGTAGGTAAACTATACCATGTTAGGTTCTCACATGCTTTCAACCAACAAGCAGTTATTGGCCTCCACACTGAGGCAGGTACTGTGTTAGTCATTCATCCTAAAGAACATGAAAAATATTATTCTAAGTGTCAGCACTACCTTCATGACTCATTAAAATATTTTAAATACATTTACCCAGGACCAAAATATACATCTTCAAGCCAAAGATTATATTATTCCTTGGCCACACCCCTGCAACAAGTCATCTTTTCTCTTCCACAGTCTGCCTGGCCCCAAAGAGAGTCAGGAGAGGAAAGTATTTGCAGGATGTTGTGGGTCAATCAAATAAAACGGGTGTGACAACTTGATGGGGGGTTGCGATATTTTGATTGGTTTATATCGGGTGGGGGTGACAGACAGATTTGTGTGGAGCAACCATGTCATGCTTCTTTTACTTCCCTTCATCACAAACATGTGCCAGGAAACTGAATGTTCTGGACAGGCTGTGGAATTATGTGGTTCCCACAAAGCCTGGCAGTGGTTGGCAGACAATGGTCATCTCTAAATATTCTGAGTTCTCTTAATCATGAAGGCAAACGTCTGAGCATTTGGTCATTTCTGTTCAAGGCCTAAATATTATATCAGGGCTTGTCTTGTCCTGCATGCTAAGTGAGCTGTTGGCTGATAATGAAAGAGGCTCCCCTTTCTAAGAATCTACCCGCCTCACCTCTCCACCTTCTTTTTTTAAAAAAAAAAATAATTTTATTGATTTCAGAGAGGGATGGAGTGGGGGAGAGAGTGATAGAAACATCAATGATGAGAAAGAATCACTGATTGGCTACCTCCTGCACTCCCCATACTGGGGATCAAGCCCCCAACCCGGGCATGTGCCCTGACCAGGAATTGAACCATGACCTCCTGGCTCATAGGCCGATGCTCAATCACTGAGCCAAGCTGGTGGGGCAACCTCTCCACCTTCTATCACCACTGTCCCCTCCCACCAACATATTTTTCTCAGCTGTGCTTGGCTACCATCCCCAGTCTTTTCACAGTGAAAGTTCCAGCGAACTATAAATTGACTGAGATGGGTAACACATTGGTCCATCATCAGCCATTAGCAGACTAACTTTGTTTTACAGGCATGGCCCAGGTAGATTGAGAGGACAAGTGATTTTCTTTCTTTCTTTTTTTTTGATGATGATGTAGAAGAAAAATCTAGAACAACAAAAAAAATCTAGATTGATTGGCAGTACAGAATAGTGGTTAATCATGTGGTTCTAAGAGTCCTACCCTTACCCTTACTCTATGATCTTCAAGTTGTGTAACTTCTTCCTGTTCCGGTTTCTTTATTTGCACAACCGGAATTAGAATAAGAGTACCTACCTCATAAGGCAGGTGGGAGGATAAATGAGAACATGTTTAGGATAGTGCATAGGAATACCTGGTATATAGCAAATGCCTAATAGATATTACATCTTGGAGAGGAACGTGAGCAGCCAGATGTTAGCATGAGGGCACTGGGAATCCTGGGAATGTGGCAGGGAGAAGAAACATCTCAGAGGGAAACATATTCAAACACAAGGACTCACAATCATTTGCTAGCAACTTGCTTCTCTCCCTAAGTGTAACATTCACAAACTCTTCTTCTTAACCCTCCTGCAAATACCTTCCCGGATTCCATCCACATCAACTAACGGTTGTCTGCTCCAATTTCTGTGGCGAGTATCATTTTACCCTTAAAACAGGAGGGAGACTCCTTGCACTTTCTGCCTCATGGGTCAGGTGTCGTCAGGGTTTTCATTCATTTCATAGTGGGGAAGTGTCTAGGATCATGTCTGCACTCAGTTGCTGCAGTAGCGTGGGTGACAAGTAATTCGACTATTGAACCTGCAGGAGAGCAGAAATGCTGGAGTCCAGTACAGACACAAGGACAGAAACAAGGTCAAAAGTTGAAGCTTAGAAGACAGAGAGAAAAGCAATCTTTTCAAGTCTAGACAGCATATTAACAGCAAGGGCTTAATGTGTTGCTCTCTGTTTATAGGAGGTTTTTGCTGACAGCACGGAACCTGAGCCCCTTTTCCTCTCCATCCGGCAAGTTCCCTTCTGCTGTGTCATCAGAGGGCCACCTCCTCCCATGAGCCCTTGGAGGACGGGCCATCAGACCTGTAGCAGGTGTCTGCGGGGCAGGGGGAAACAGGAAGGGGAGGAACAACTTGAGGCTTTATATTTTGGGGGTTAAAAGTGAACCCACCGTGTCAGTCCAATAGCAGCTCACAGTTGTAATTTTAGTCTTCCCAAGATTTTCTTCTAGGAATTTAGGGTAGTAAATGAGAGAGAATGGGCAGATCGTCAGACATTTGCTGTATGTATTTTGTTTTTCTAAAGAAAGCAGGTGGAGAAATATTTTTCCTTCAGTTTTAATCTTCTTTTTTAAAAATTATGAAATGACTTTGCTTAGAGTAAGGGAAGTAGCTTGTGGGAGTGTAAATTCATTTCACCTTTCTGGAAAGCAGTTCGGCAGCATATAGTAAAAAGCCATCAGAACGGGCATATCCTTGACCCAGAAATTCCATTGCTAGGAATTTATGCTATGGGAATAGTAGTATAAATATTTATAACAGAGAATGTTCCTCACAGAATTATTTATACGAGTCCTCCAAATGGAAATTATCTAAACACTGTGAAATAGAGGATGGGTTAAAGAGAAGACCATGAGAATGCCAAACAGCCACTAAAATCCTTCCTTAGAGAAGTAGTTCACAGCAGTGAGCTGCAGGCAGTGCCTAGGATCACAGACTTCAGAGGCCTCGAGTTTCAGCTGCCACCTGAGAAGGCTGATACTGCTGGTGGAAATGAAGTCCTTTCACCAAGTTGCGAGAAAAGCTTTTTGAGAGACTTTGTATGGGAGGTTGAGATTTTGTGGTAAGATTTATTTGGGTGGAAACAGAAGGCTGCCCCCAATGTCCCATCTCTGTCCATTCTGCTGGGGGGCGGGGAAGTCCAACCTGGTCTTCATCAAGCCTAACACAAAGGCCAGGTCTCAAAGTTCTGTGCCGAAACTCAGTCCATGTCTGTCCCCATCCTGCCAGCTAGTCTGTTCCTGGCTGCGATGGGTCTGATGCTGTGCCCAGGCCTGCACTTGGAGCCGCAAGGTCTGCTGAGGGCCATGTGGCTGCTACAGGAAAAGAACTCACAAAGGGGGAGGGGGAGCACATGTTACAGAGAGAGAGAGAGAGAGAGAGAGAGAGAGAGAGAGAGAGAGAGAGAGAGACTCTTTGTTAAGCTTGGATTATATTATCTCAGGCCTGGGAAGGAGCAGGTGACCTTTTGAAATAACCAGTCAACTTCCCGATCATTCCCAGGCTTGTATATTGGATCTTCCCCCTAACCAGTCCATTTCCTACATCTTCTGGGGTTCTGTGTCCCTTACCCAATCCAATCCTTTCCCCAGGCTAGACTCCTCCCCTTTATGATATGGTCTTAGGTCCTACTGTACAGCCTCAAAGTGGAAAGACAACCCCCCCCTCCTGCACCATCTTGACTTTTACTGGTCATGTGCCCAGCAGAGGAATTTTTCTTTTATTGTTTGTTCCTCCCTCCAGAGTGTGCAGGCACAGGCCAGTGGCCCCCTGGAGAATGTATGAAGCCATAGCTTCCTAATGAAGCAGGCCCATTATCCGATTCAGCTCCTAGTTTATTATGCTTAATAATGTCTGATCCCCTTCCTTTGTTAGCTACCTACACTAACAATACCAAGTTCACAGAGGTGTTATACAGATAACTGAGGTAAAAAAAAAAAAAAGATAAAAGTGAGAGCAAATATGAAATTAATATGATGACAATGATGGGTGAAAAAGGAGATTTCAAAATAGAATGTCAAGTATAGTCACCATGTATTATTCAATTATTATAGACTAGTGAACTGGTGCACAGATTCGTGCATATTGAAAGAAAATTAATTAGAAGGTGGCCAGCAGGGCGGGACTGGGTGAGATGGGCTGGACACACCTTGGAACCAACCTCTTGTGGTCCCTCCCCGATGTCTGCGGAGTGAGCAAGGTCCCTCCAGCAGGTGGGGTCCCTGGGCCTGACCTTCAGGGCTCCAGCCAAAACTGGCTCTCCAACATCCCTCAAGGGGTCCCAGAGTGCGAGAAGGCACTCTGCAAAGTTGTTGTGGTACAGGGTGTGGAATGCAAATCAAGTGTGCAGTAAACCAGATTCGGGCCGACAGTGCCCCAGCAACGACACAATCCATGGCTGAAGGTGGAATTGCTCAGCCCCACGAGGAATTGGGTTCCCTCCTCTCTGGTTTCAGGGTGTGTCACCCGAGAACTGCCGCTGACAAGTCACTGCAGCTTGGCAGCTCCTGCATTGAGAGTCTGGTGGTCAGTGAATGTCATAGCAACCAGTCGGATGGGCAGAGGTACACTTAGCATATTAGCCTTTTATATATATAGATTATATATATAGATGCACATCATATATATATATATATTTATATATATATATATATATATATATACTAGAGGCCTGGTGCATGAAATTCATGCATGTGGGGCGGGGTGTCCCTCAGCCCAGCCTGCACCCTCTCCAATCTGGGACCCCTGGAGGGTTGTTTGACTGCCTGTTTACAGGGATCAGGCCATGGGGGTGTGGCCTGGGTGAGGGGCTGAGGGCTGTTTTCAGGCTGGCCACAGCCCCTTCAGGGTGAGGGGTCCCACTGGGGTGCCTGGCCAGCTGGGTGAGGGGCTGAGGGCTGTTTTCAGGCTGGCCACACCCCCTTCAGGGTGAGGGGTCCCACTGGGGTGCCTGGCCAGCCTGGGTGAGGGGCTGATGACTGTTTGCAGGCTGACCACACCCCCCAGCAACCCAAGCTTCCAGCCCCTCCTTTTTTATTATTTTTCAGCGCCTCCTTGAGCGGAGGCCAGGGTCAGCTGGAAGCAGGTATCTGGGATTTATTTATCTTCTATAATTGAAACTTTGTAGCCTTGAGCAGAGGCCAGGGCCGGCCAGGGCAGGTGGGAAGCTTGGCTTCCTCCATCACTGGGGGCAACCCAAGCCTCCTGCTCGCTCCAGCTCCATGGCTGCCACCATCTTTGTTGGGTTAATTTGCATACTTGCTCCTGATTGGCTGGTTGGTGTAGCAGAGTGATGGTCAATTTGCATGTTTCTCTTTTATTATATAGGATTATATAGGATATGGCATGTATGTATATGATATGCATAGAAAAAAGACTGGAAGGATATATACAAAACGTTAAAAGTAACTAGCTCTGGGGAGTGAAATTGCAGAAGTTAATTTTCTTATGTTTCTGTATTTTTCAAATTTTAAAATTCTGAATATATATGGTTTTTGTCATCAGAAAACCTCATAGCACCAGGGGATAAAGCCCACCATTTTAACCCTCATATAAAAACCAATGCTAACTCTATTTCCTGTGAAGAACAAGAATCTGCATGGGAGGGTAATGGGACAACGGGGCTCTTTAACCTGGACAGACCTCTCAGGGGCTCCCTGCTGCCCGAACCAGGTTCTGCTTCAGTCAGTGAGACCAGCACTGTGGAATGTGCTTGCCATTGTTCACCTGCGGCACCTGAGTGAATGAGCACATTTCTCAGAATTTGTGTATCGGGCTCTGGTTACAGAGCTGTACGTGTAAATAGCTATTTTACCCTGTTCTGAATGGGAAGGCGTCTGTTTGATTAAAACAGTTTATATAACTGAAATCTGAGCCTGAAGGAAGGATTTGGCCAGGACTGTGGATTGCTTTGGAGGGTGGGTTGGAAAGGAAACTTGCAGAGGGAGAGGCTCTTATTTTGAGGCAGTGACTTAGAACAAACTGTTCCCCACGCTCCGGCTAACCACACGAACACACAGTGGGATCTAGCCCATCCCTAGAAATGGGTTCTCTTCCTTCCGCCAGGAGAGAACCGAACCGTGTCTCTCCAAGGACCAGGCACGGAGCCCGTGGGAATGCCACCCTTCACAGTCATCCCGTGGCCTGCGCCCCAGCGACATGCCAACCCCCTCCTGGTTTTTACAGCTCAAATACATTTTCATAAAGGCTTTTTGGGGCAGGGTTTTATTTTTGCAAGAGTGGGTGTGTTTGTTGTCTTTTTTCCTCTTTGAAACGATTTCATTTGTTCCCCTTTTTCCCTTCCTGAATTTTAATGGGCCTGAGAGTAGGATTCTGCCAGACTTTGAACATTCAGACAAAAATCGGTCCAAGATCTTCCTCTCTCGAAAGCCAGCGGGGTCCATCTTCCAGGCCTTTCTCCCACACCCACTCGGCATCAGCGGGGAGGCTGCGTGGGGGCCACCAAGGCCTCGTGCGGATGCGCGCTCGCTTCGCTTCCTGTTCTGTCTTTCACCTCATCTGGACTCTGGGTAGATTCAGTTCTCATCTTTTAGGTTCTGTTATTTCAGTCTTTGGTCTCAATGCAGCTTAATCAGGAAAATTCTAAGTCCTCAGCAGGGAGAATAAAGTCATAACTCTCTTCTTAGCTTTATGACTCTCCCTCTATTTTTCCAGCTTTAAAGGAAAAAACTGGGAAGCGTGTTCAGTCCTCAAGTGCAGTCATCTCTGAAAGCCACTTGGAAACAACCTAGGTTGTGTCTTGTTATCTCAAAAGGTATACAGAAAGTCTCAAGTAATCCAAATTGCATCTATCATGCCCTGACAGGGTAGCTATTGTCCTGATACACCAAGGTTGCAGGTTCGATCCCTGGTCAGGGCACATACAAGAAGCAACCAATGAATACATAATAAGTGGGACAACAAATCCATTTCTCTCCCTCTCTCTCTAAAATCAATTTAAAAGAAGAAATTGGAATCAAATTGCATCTATCGTAACCAAATCAAATGTGTATTGGTCTGTGTGTATAATAGAAGTGTGTATTCATAAATGTACACATTACCGCGGAGGTGTATGCAAACTCTGACCACCCCCACACATACAGTGATTTCCACTGGGGTCCCCCCTCAGTTCCAGTCCGTCCCTTCCTGGCCCTTCCTCCACTAAAATAACCCCTTTCTAATTCAGATCCCCCACCTCCATTAAGACTTTGTCCAAAGTTCATTTCAGAGGGACCACAATCTTGTTAAAACAGTTTTTCCAAAGGTGTGAATCACTGCTGTGATTAATCCTGCTGAGGAGAGCTGCTCATTTCTTCTGTTCTAGGATGTCCTCTATTTTAAGATTCACCCCCCAATTTTATTTATTAACAGCTTCTAGGGAGAGGAAAGAAAAACTGTCCATGGGTTGTATACATTAGCAGGGAGATTCATTCCAAGTTCAGGGGCGGAAAATGCAGACTTGCACTGATGTATCTGCACAGGGGGCATTTGTTCACTGAGCTTAAGTCAGAGTGCAGACCCCGGTGGACCGCTTGGAAGAGGTCCCTCCACCACCACAGGTCAGCTGTGTGACCTGGGGCAAGTAACAGCCTCTCTGTGTCTCCAGTTCCTTTGACCATAAAATGGGGATAATTATACGTATTGTACAAGGTTATTGTAAGGGCTAAAGCATTTAATAAGTGCAAAGTGCTTAGAACAGTACTTGGTACCAGTCAACAAATATTAATGCAATTGTTAATCCAGGTGAATCTTTCTTTTTCTTGTTCCAAACAAATGTGAGAAAACTTCTCCTGCGATAAAATACAAAATCTTTGCAGACACACAAAGGGGGTTTTCAAGGCTCTGTGAAGTCCACTCATGTTCCTGATCTACTTGGTGAAACCTGGAGGGAGCCACTTCAGGCGGCTTGGGTAGTGGGTCAGAGCCTGGGCTTCGGAGTCAGGCCAACTCAGGTTTTAACTCTGACTCAGCCACTGACCAGCTGTGGGCCATAGGCAAGTTCCGTGACCTCTCTCAGCCACATCTCCTCGTGTATAAAATGGGTAAAACACCAGCACCTGCTCTGTGGGCTTAGCCCATTGACAGACACGGGTTCTATACAGCAAATTGTGTCAGGTGTTTGGGGCACAGAAATCACACCATTATCTGAAAATAGAAATTATTTGGTTGTTCCCAGCCTATTTCTAGACACTTCCCCCTTTGCAAATGAGCTAGGAATTGGCAATCTGGTACCGCAATTCTTAAAAATGCCCCCTATAAACATGAATTAGGGGAAGAGTAACAATAGCAACAACAAAAATTAAACAGTGAGATGACCTGTTTCCAAATATTTAAGCAATTGCTACGTTACCAAAGGGGTCTAAATAGCCACTCTCGGAGGGTATAGTGGAGTACCGTAGGAAGATCCCAGAACTTGTTTCTGGGCGCTGGATTTAACCCCTCACCTGCCTCAGAAACTTAAAATGGTGACATCTCCGCTCAAGGGTCACCCCCACTCACATCAGTTTTGTACACCTGGAGCCTGGTGCATTTTAAGAGATTTTTCTAAATGACCATAGAATCCAGCTTTCAGCAAGTAAGGCTTATCTATATGCCTCATATATTAGTTTTTTTAAAAAGGCCACAAGGAACTACACTGAAATGTTAATAGTTATGATGCCTGGGATGCAGAGTTACAGGTTATTTTAATTTTCTTTGTCTTTTTCTGAACCTTCTGTAATTTGTTTTACAATAAGCAAGCATTGTTTAAAAATTAATTCACCAATTAGACATTTGTCCGTATGCTAAGTACTCTGCCAGGCATTGAGAATACAGATGTCTATAGTCTAGAAGGGAAGGAGGCATTGAGTAAGTAATTATGCTGGTAATTAATTGCTTCTAGGAACAATAGACTGAATAGAGAAGTCTAGGGGACTGTGAAGTCAAGAGGGTCTTGACCTAAATTAAGGTCTGGTAGGGCTTCCATGAAGAAATAATATTAGAGCTGAAATCTGAAGGAGGAAGAGGGGAAAAAAGAAAAAGGAAAATGTTCTGTGTGTGGTGAAGAGCATGTACGAAGACCCCGAGGCATGGTGAATTCAAGAAGCTAAAAGTAGGCCATCATGGCCACAGTCTGGGGGAAGGAGGGACTTCAGATAAGGCAGGGGCCAGAGCAAGCATGGCCTTATGAGTCATGTTAGTGGTATTTGCATTTGATTTTTTCGATATCATTTTTTTCAATTACAGTCGTCATACAATATTATATTAGCTTCAGATGCACAACATAGTGATTAGACAATTATATAACTTAGGAAGAGATCACTCCAATAAGTCTAGTACCCACCTGGCACCTTACATAGTTATTACAATATTATTGACTATATTCCCTATGCTGTACTTTACATCCCTGTGACTATTTTTATAACTGACAATTTGTACTTCTCCATCCCTTCACCTTTTTCACCCATCCCCCCAGACTCCCTCCCATCTGGCAACCGTCCATTGTTCTGGTATCTATGAGGTTTTCAATGTTTTGTTTGTTCATTTATTTTGTTTTTTTTTATATTCTACCTATGAGTGAAATCATATGGTATTTTTCTCTGACTGACTTATTTCACTGAGCATAATACCCTCTAAGTCTATCCATGCTGTTGCAAATGATTAGATTGCATTCTTTTTTATTGCTGAGTAATATCCCATCCCATATATGTACCACATCTTCTTTATCCACTTGTCTATTGGTGGACTCTTAGGTTTCTTTCATATCTTGGCTATTGGAAATAAATCTGCAATGAGCACAGGGGTGCACATTATCTTTTCGAATTAGTGTTTGGAATTTCTTCTGATAAATACCCAGAAGTGGAATTGCTGGGTCATGTGGTAGTTCTATTTTTAATTTTTTGAGGAACCTCCATAAACCTTTCCACAGTGGCTGTTTGCATTTCATTTTAATAGGATTAGAAAGCTGGAGTTTTAAGCAGGATAGTGACACATCGCTATTTCCATTTTGGAAAATAATTTTCTTAAAGAAAACAACAACAAAAGTATTCCAAACAATGTGTTATCTATAGTTTAGGAGTTCTTGGATTCCGATTTTAGAGGCCAATTCAACTGACTCATCCTATATATTAAAATACTGGGTAAAGGTGTTTTTTATAAGAAGTAGTTGTTCTGGGAACATTAGCACTGCAGCCTGGTTCTTCCCGTGTCAGTTTGGCCGTGGAGCATGCTGGGAAGGACGGGAGCACGTGGTACAGGCTGATGGGCCTGAGCCCCTCTCTCCCAGCAGCCCCAGGCGTTGAGGCAGGAGACCACCACAGGGACATTCTGTCCTGAAACGTCATGTGACATGGGAATGCGAAACAATTGGATTCCCAGACCAGCTGCGGTGCAAACACAGCTGGACAGGAGGCCGCATCCAGAGCCTGACCGACGGGGCGGGTGTGTGCCCGCTCAGGAGTGCAGAGCCGGGTCACTGTCATGCCAATTAACGGGAGTTCAGGCTCAGGCGATGATCCCAGGGACCTCTATACACACGCATCCTGAGACCGGGTATTAGTGACACCAACACGCCAACGTGACGTTTACATTGGTGGCGAAGCTTTTGAGTTTTTTGTTGTTGTTTTTTAAGAATTTTTTTAAACCCACCGTGCTCCCTCCTCTCAGGAAATCACTGTCTCAGAAGTAATTAGCCGCTCGGCTGCAGAATAACACGAGATGGTTCCAGCAAACGCTCCTCTCCCGAGTTCCTAGGCCACACGGGCATGTCCTGCCCCCCAGGGTGTTTGAGTGGCAGAGGTAACTGCCAAAACACACTCCTGCTCCTGCAGGAACTCAAAGGTTTAGGGGGCTCTGGAGCCGTGGTAACAGGCATCTGGTAGCCCACCTTTTCCTGTAATGAGGAGTTATTAAGTATTCACATCGGGCACTGGGGCTTTTGCCGGCCCTCAGCTGGCCTTCCAACCTGTTCCCCATTACGCCTCACACTTTATATGCCCCCGAATACAACAAGAAGAAACTTGCGAGTGTTCTATAAAAGCCGCCATTGACATCAGGGTGGGTCTTTGAGGCTTATGGTTATCCTAATAAAACCAAGGAATGTGTAACAGGCTGTGGCCAGCAGACCACCAACTACTTTATTGTCTCAGCACAAAGGAGAACCGCGGGCAACCCTGCCGTACCTGGGGCACAGCGTGTGGCTGTTTCTTAACCCTTGGAGACTCTGTTATGCGCCCGACTTGAGAGGACATCTGTATGTTTCTCGTTTCCCTCCATGTGATGAGTCTACTAAGTTACACACTCAGACAAGAAATACCTATTGATGGAGTGGTTATGAATTACAGATTGGAGCTTACACACCAATGCGGAATTTTTTTTTTTTTTTTACGTTAAATTCAAACCAGATCTGTGAGGCCAGCTTTTCCTCAAACAGCATAAGCGTGAGGCAGAGGAGGAGCCGGGCCGAGGGGCAGTCAGGCAGTCCTAGATGAGGTGGGAAGGAGGTCTTCTATGACCCCAGAATCCTCTTCTTTTCTCCATGGCTACTCTCATGCTCAGGGGCTCAGGGGCTCAGGGGCCTTCTCCTACCACAGGAATGACAAATGCAGGCAAGAACCCCTATCGGCCAGGGAATGGCCGGAAACTTGCAAGAGTTAACTGAGGAGAATTAAATGCAGGGGGGGGGGGGGGGGGGGGGGCGGGGAGGGGAGATGGAAGATAACCAGTGCAGGACCTGGCATCAGCTTGTTCACTCTCTTACCTTGTTTAAATGTCTTGGTGTCCAAAACCTAATAAATATAACAGAAAAGTTAGGCTCATGCGGGTATTCTATTTTTAATCCTTGCTCTAACGCGTTTTCCAACATCAGTGGGGGGTGTGTATATGGGGGGGGGGGGTCTGTCTTTGTTTCCAAAATCATACCCAGTGGTTGGTGGCTTCCAGTCTTGGGGATGCTCAGAGGTGTGAGGGAGAGATTCCAGGTGAGGCCGATACACGTGATGCACTGTCTTCTGCCCTCCCAAAGTGCCCTCACCCACTGGATAAATAGGGCATGCACTGCAACATATTCACATCGAAAACAATTTTCCCAGGTAGCTTGTGTAGCAGTCACGAATCCACACTCCTCATCTCGGCCCTGAACTTTTGGCAACGTCTTCTCAATTTTCTTGCTTCTGGTCTTGCTTCCTCCAAGCCAGGATCCACCGTATAACCATCAGAATATTCTGTCTAAAAAAAAAAAAATAGAAGAAGAAAAAGAAAAAAAGTCCTTGCTTAAAACCCTGCCATGGCTCCCCATTACCTACAGCGAGGAGTCCAAACCCCAAGATGGACTCCTAGGAACTTCCACAGCCTCATCTCTTTCAACTCTCCTCCTTTTCTTTTAGTAACCAGTTGTATTGGTCACTTTTGCTTATGTCATTCAAAACACGTGAGATCCGCCCTGGCTGGTGTGGCTCAGTTGGTTTAGGGTAGTCCCATGCACCAAAAGGTCACCGGTTTGATTCCTAGTCAGGGCACATGCCCTAGTTGCAGGTTCAGTCCCCAGTAAGAGGTGTGCAGGAGGCAGCCGATGGATGTTTCTCTCTCCTCTCCTTCCTCTCTCTCTAAAATAAATAAAAATATATTTAAACACACACAAACACACACACATACACACACACACACACACCCCACATGAGATCCTTTCCTGGGTCCTCTGCCCCCACTGCCCATGTGTCTGACTCCTGCTAGTTACTTTGAGAAGCAGCTCAGAGTAAGAACTGCAGCCTGAGCTGCAGAGATGCTGCCACACTGTCCCTTCTCCCACACTGCACCCCACCCCCACCCCTGATCACAGTGGCATGGCCTGTCTCCCCACATGCACTGAGAGCACCATATGAGCAGGGACGATGCCCTACTCATGATCTAATCCTCCATGCAGTGCCAGGCGAGAGTTGCCATTAGAAAATATTTGATACACTAAACTAAATGATGACGTGCCAAAAAGGACGTGATTCCCAAAGCAATGTTCCCTAGGGCAGTGATGGCGAACCTATGACACGTGTGTCAGCACTGACACGCGTAGCCATTTGTGATGACACGCGGCCGCTGAGGCGGCCGCATGCCGAGGATGAAACATTTGCTGCTCCTGAGGATGAAACATTTGCGAAATAATGTTTTTTCCTCAAAGTGACACACTACCCGAGTTATGCTCAGTTTTTTGGCGAATTTTGACACACCAAGCTCAAAAAGTTGCCCATCACTGCCCTAGGGTGTTAGACGGGTTGTTAACTTTGTAGGCACACACCTATACAGGTATTTAATTATCATTACCAGGTCTCTCTATATGTTCTAGGTACACCTCAGCCCCTTAGGAATGAACTTTAATAAAAAGCCAAATAGTTTTGAAAGCTGATGGTTTAAAGGACGTTTTGGTGGAATGATTGGAGGCAACAGGAGAAATAAGCTTTAGGGCATATGACTGAGGGAGGTTCTAAAGTGCCCTCCAGGAGGAGAGGTAAAGGCACAGGTTACCCGAAGACAATAGTAGAATGACTGCCCTCTTATCTGCGATTTTCTTTTCTGAGGTTTCAGTGACAGGTGGTCAACCAGAGTCTGAAAATATTAAATGGAAAATTCCAGAAATAGACACTTCAGGCGTTTTAAGTTGTGTGCTGTTCTGAGTACCTCACTGGGTCTCATCACATAGGCACTGTATCATTTCACATCGTCATTTATGTAACTGATGGGTGAGAGAGACCACATTTATGTAACTTTTATTACAGTATATTGTTCTATTTTATTAGTAGTGATTGTTATTAATCTCTTACTGCTCCTAATTTATAAATTTAATTTTACTATTGGAAAAAAAACATAGTGTATACAGGGTTTGGGTCACACACACTGCAGTTCTCATGAGCTGTATCCTCTGATGACACTACTGATCACCTAAGATCAATATCCTATAGGCGCCTCTCTTCTTGGTGCTCCCGGAATGGCAGCTTCATCCATGAGCTCACCCACCTGGAGTTACTGGAAAACTTACCTTTTGACATTCAGCATGTTACCCAACCATCAAAATAATCTGGAGTTGGCTTATGTTTTGGAAAACTATTTGCTGCAAACCAAAAAAAGACTGTCAGTCAGAAAAAGGATGCTAATGACAGGGAGACCGCAGCAGTGTAAACATAGCAACGATTTCGGCTGGCACCACTTGACCTGTAGGAGGCACGAAGGGAGGGCTGTGCTTGTTGGCTAATGGCTCTCCGTCTGCAAACTGGCTTACCAACCCCACCGGGGCATTGGCACCACCTGGGGGTCTAAACTAGGAAAGCCCGTGTGGTCCAAAGGGGCAAGGCCATGACCCAGAAATTCTAACTCTTTTTGACAAGTGCCCAATGCTGGGAAGCAAAATTGACATCAAATTATTCAGTAAAGCTCCACCCTCACCCCAACATACCACCACCATTGCAACACAATATTTTCTTTTTTTCAGACTATGACGTTGAAACAAATCTAATTCATTGGCTACGTTTATATGAGCAACAAGCAATTGGAAACCCCGGCATTGTAAGCAGTGCATTCTATTGTATATGAATGGTTTGGTATAGTTCTGGATAAATCGCTTTTAAAACCACCTACCCCACTTACCACCTATGTCTCCACCTGAAAAGGCATGAGCAGTGCCTACACAGTTGCTTCTCCTCTGACAATTCCTGCTCAGACACAGGGTCCTTCTCCAGATATTGATGCTAGAGTCGGGATGAAGAAGGAGTGGCCACCCACCTGAACACAGTTCCAAATATGAAAAGCATCTATTCTATAGTATGGGTGGTAAAATGTTGGCACAATAGTGAAGGCCATGATAAAAAGGTAGTAAGGATATCATTCGATGCAGCAACCACTATACTTGGTATTTACCCAAATAAGTTGAAAACTTATATCCACACAAAAACCTGCACACAGATGATTAGAGCAACTTTATTCATAATGGCCAGGATTTGGAAGCAATGAAGATGTCCTTTAGTAGGTGAATGGATACATTAAAGGTGGTACATCTAGACAACGGAATATAATTCAGCACTAAACAGATATGGGCTGTCATGTCATGACAAGACATGGAGGAAATGTAAATGCATATGTCTAAGTGAAAGAAGACAATCTGAAAAAACTATGTACTGTGTGATTCCATCTAGATGGCATTCTAGAAAAGGCAAAACCAAGGAGATAGTAAAAATTATATATATCAGTTTTAATGAGGTGGGAAGGATGAATAGATAGAGCCTAGAGGATTTTTAGGGCAGAGAAATGATTTCACATGATAGTACAATGGTGGCTACCATTATACATTCATCTAACCCCGTAGAGTGTGCATCACTGAGAGAGAAGCCTAAAGGGAATCAAGGACTTTGGGTGATGGTGCGCCAAGGTGGGTGAATCGATTGCAACATGTGTTACTCTGATGGGGATGTGGATACTGGCGGAGGCTCAGTGGATGTGGAGCAGGAGTATATGGAAACTGTACTTTCTGCTTGATTTTCTGTGAGCCTAAACCTGCTCTAAAAAAAGAGAGATCTATTTAAAATGAAGTCTGGCATGTTAAAAAGGGAAAGATATGGAGAAAGCAGAATAAAAGTGAGTCTTTTAAATACTTAATTTAAATTTCACGTTTGGCCACGGAGAAGCTTCAAGGGTCCAAGGGATACTTGGTTTGTAATGTGTCTTTTTGATGCACTCCCACCCTCATTGGACCACTTTCCTCAACATCAGAACCCCACTCCTGCCTTCCTCTGTATCAGAACCTGGCCATGTGCCAGGCTGTTAGCTGCTTGGTATGTGCCTGTGACCTCAGAAGGCCCTGAAATGTGAGTGGTAGGGGTGCCATGCCTTTCCCTGGCACCCCTTTCACATGCACCCACAGACTGTGAACTGGCCGAAGGAGGAAGTTGCTATACAGCTAAAGACTGACTTCCACCGAAGATTGGACAATCACTAAGGACACACCGGGCTGGGTCATCACTGTTCTACTGAGGTCTGAGCCACCAGCCGGAGGCCTGGCTGAACACGGATGAAATACCCGCCTGAGACTGGCCTGGACTCTTAGAAAGACTGCAGCTCAACTCCTTTCCCCGATTTATTTACCCAGCTTGATAGTGACACACAGAAAAGAGACAGTATGTACGGTTTAACAGCAAGAGTGGAACCAAGCAGTAATTTTGCGATAGGAACTGACCGATTTACCCAGTTAACTGAAAATAAGTATACAGACTTGAAGCCTACCGTTCACACACAGAATCATCATGAAAGTATCCACTTCCCCAGTATTGCAGTCCCACCTCCAGCATCACAGGCTCTTTTCTCCTCAGTCCCCCAGTCTTTGCCTGTATTTCTTCATTCTGCTGCCTCAGAATAAAGGACAGAGCAGACAAGCAAAGGCGCCTTTAAAAAGTACAGTGGGCAAGAGTGACCCCTGCTGGATGAATGAGGACAAGCCAGCAGGGCACTGGCCTAGAGAGAGAAGAAAAATGTTTTCAAGTAGTGCTTCTGGAAGAGGAGAAAACATGTTTTTGTTTGTGTTTTTTAAACATTATCTTTGTTAGTCTTATTGGATTAAGAACAAATTCATAAAACTTCTTTTTTTTTAGGTTTCTAGAAACAAACTTTGTTGCGTGTTTGCTACTTCTATAGCATGTTGATACTTCAGTGATTTTTCTAAAGAGCTCTGTAAGCAGCTTAACTGCCTAATAGCCGAGCTGTGTCTTTTCTGTGTAATTGCCTGCCAGCGCTCCAAGTCATCTGTGCTCAGGCAGGCAGGCATCTGCGTGGGGATGGGGAGTGATTCTGATAAACCTGGAAGCATATGGTAGACTTCAGGACTGACTTTTCAGAAGTGCCTGGGGGAAGGGGATGTGTTTGAGATAGGTCAGAGGGGTCAAGAACACTCAAAGAAGATTTGACACATCTTGCCAAACGTTTCCCCTGGGCTACGGTGGAATTTGTGTGTTTTCAGAATCCTTAGTTCCTTCATTTGGAGAGTGAGTGCTTTTTAAAAAAGACCAAGTTTCCGTGTGCACAGCAGATACCCTGGTGCGTGGAAATTGCTCTGCTTTGGGACGTCCTGTCCACACTCTGTTGCAGGTGAAGACAGTTTGGTGTTCCAATTCACTGCTTCTCACCTCAAGATGCCTAATCACAATGGTTCCTAATCTGACTCTGCCACTTCCTAGTTAGGCAACGTTGGACAAGTTCTCTAAGTTCCCTAAATCTCAGTTTCCTCCTCTGTAAACTGGAGTTGCTTGCAGCGCTCACTTTAAGGGTGAGATCATGCATGTGAAGAGCCGAGATGGTAGCTGGCCCACAGTAAGTGCTCAATAAATACACGGTATAATTATTGAAAGTGAGCTAGACCTATACACAAACAGCTTCCTTCCTTCCTTCTTTCCTCCCTTCCTTCTTTCTTCTTTCCTTCCGTTGCGACGCTCAGAACTCTATACTAGACACAGAGGAGCATAAGAAGCTGAAAAAGAAACCTTCCCTTTCTTCCGGGAGCCTTCAGTCTCTCTGATGTCTTATCCCTTGAATACTGGTTAGTGATTCTAACATCTGTTTGCTAACACCTCAGAATGATTCCAATCGGCTTTGGGTGAAAATGTTCACTCTTAGAGGTAAAGACATAGAAAATAATGATTTTTTTAAAAACCATGCTAAAAGATTGGCAATCACATATGTCAGTTTTTTAAAAAGAAAAATAATTGATGGTAGGCAAGCCTTCAATTTGGGCAAGGATAAAAATGAGTCGGTTTTAAGGTTTCTCTGACTAACTCTACCGAAGGAAACCTCCAAGGAGTTTCAAACCAGTTTTCTAGAGGCAATCTGGCCTTTGTGCTACAGACAGGCACCCCCGACTCATCAGGCCTAAGACCCACCCCCTGCCCAGGAGCCATGCACACTCTGTAGCAGGAAGGGCAGGAGGCTTCAGAGTTCTCCGTGCTCTTGAGATTTGCACTGTCCCTTCTTCGCTAGAGTCCCACGCACTCTCAGAGGGGCCCATCGAGATCTATGGCAACCATTCTCGCTGCGCTGACCATATTAAAACTAGAGTTGAGGACCCAGAGCAAAATCTATTCCTTTCAAGCCAATTCAGCCAACTGGCTTAGTCAAGTTCTCAACATTGTCCTTTAACCTCTTGGCAAAATTAAGGGAGCATCTTTCTCTCCAATAAGCAGATTGTGGACTTCAGGAGCTCCCAGCAGCAAAGAGGTTAACTGACAGGGTTTGGGTTGTTCTTTATCTGCCACGTAGATACCCAACTGGTCCTGGCCTTTACATTTGGCCATATCTCAGCAGGGATTACAGGATGAACTTGACACTTATGGGACTCCCGGGAGAAGCCTTGGGAGTTGGGAATACATTCTTTTGAAGTTTGCCATGTGCTTCAATCTATTCTTTAGGCCAAATCCTAATAATCACACCTGTCCTCTTTATGAGAGTTTGATTGTACACGAAGCAATTTTTGCCTTTTCTCCCCAAAGGAGAGATTATTATCTTAAAAATAAAAGATGGTCTTATAAGAGGCAAGTTCAAATACAGATGAAAATAATAATACTACTTAGCATTTCCATCCACCTTTCATCTATAGAGCTCAAAGTACTTGGCAAACATTAATTAATTCTCAAAACACCCTTGTGAGGTGAGTGAGGGTATTATCTTCATAATAATATATAAATACTGGCTGGTTCATAAAAGCAGCCACTTAAAAGGGACAATTCCACGGGATCAATTTCAAAAACAACCTTCTCACCTGGTGTAGACTTAATACTTTTGAGTAACACATTTGGGAGTGCCAAATTTACTAATAACATGCTATCCTAGAGTCGGCATATCCACCCTTTCAAAATGATTTCTGTAGTGGTTTTTGACAGTGTTATCTATATTGCGGATTTTTTTTTTAATGTTAAAAATACCATAATGGTGGCTTTTCCCATCTAAATGATGTTCAGCCTCTAAACACGAAAGAATTCCAAAGTGTCCTAGCACATAAAGTTTAATGGTGAGAGTTTGGGATCCTATTTCAAGTGCATGTGAACTTGAAGGGGGTGTGATGATTTCAGAGTCTTGTCGTGTTTTCTGCCGCCAAGTTAAATTTTGAATGTATCGCGAGTCATAGTTCCATTTCTTGTCAGAATGGGAACCAGCCAGAATGTCTAGGTGAGGGACATGGACAGCTGGTAAAAACTGACCAGGGGTGAATGAAATGCCCGCCCCCCCCCCGCCCCACTTTCCTGTCCTCAGGAGGTTCACACTGCCTGGTTCATACCCAAAGGTGGCCTGTTTTTATTTGCACTGTCTCCCTTCGCACAGACACAACATCCCACTCCCCAGCTGCCAACCTGGGTCCGATCAGTTGCTAGTCAGAGTTGATTTGGGGCCGTGTCTCCCTGGGTGAGGCTCCCCATATGTGCGCCAGGTTCTCCCATCATTTCGTTCCATCTGCGTGGGCTCGTCCTGATGACAGTGCCCGTCCCTGTGAGGTTTGACGGCTTTTGGATCCCGGAAAGCCAATGCTTTCGGTTAGTAGAAATTATACTTTTTTCCGTGCCTCTAACCTCCCTGCACATCAAGAATTCCGCTGCCTCCAGGAAGCCCTCGGTGAACAGTAATTCAGGGTTTCCTTTTGTTCTGTTGAAATGGAGAGACGTCCCCAGACGCGGCCTGGAGCCTCTGTGTAGAGTCTTGGTTGGGTAAATCCTCGCCACTAAACTTATATATATGTTGCTCTGAATTTTCTACTTATTGATCCCCATTAGGGAATTGTTCCACGAAACCGTGTGGACCACTTAACTGTGCCATGTTGATCCACTAAGCCCATCTGCTGGCCTCCGCTGATGGCTTCACTTAGCAGCCTCCAGAGGGAAAACCTGGTTCGGGTCTCATAACTTTGGTTGAGCTGATGGTCTCCAATCTCCAAAGTGGGATAAACCAGATTCCTTCCCTGTGTTTATCTTGGCCCGCCATGTCTCTTTATGGAGAAAATGGTCCAAATAAAGTGCTTCCTCTGTGTATTTTGACAGGAAACACTACTAATATGCTTGCCTTTTGTTACGGGCCTTGCTCTTTTTCCCCCGGTGTTGTTTAAATATTTTCAGTACAATGACATATTTATTAATCCACGACTCGGCATGGGGCATAAAACGATGGGTTTCTTTGGAAAGCCCTCCTAGAAAAGGTGGTTTCTCCAGTGAGAGTTAATAATATTACCACTCTTCATGTAAAAAACGCTGAGACAATCTCTTAAAAATGGAACACATTTATCTAAAACAGCTGGTAAAGAGAGCGCGCCGGCCCAGCCAGAGGCGGCGAGGCCAGAGGTCAGGGTTAACACCGATCTCAGTGGAACTTTGAAGCTGACATTTTACAGATTATATGTGTCTCAGTGCACAGTGGGCATGGCATATAAATTGGACTTAGAGGCCCCTATTTGTTCTCTGCATTTTTATGAGCCCACAGAGCTCTTCTTTGAAGCAGCATACATAGAAAATAAAAACTCATTTTAATGTTGTGGAACTATTTACCATAAATCACATTTACATCCTGGCTTTTCCCAAGTATAAGATCTCTCTCTCTCTCTCTCTCTCTTTCTCACACACACACACACACACACACACACACACACACACACGGAGTCTATGTTCCAACCTGGACAGCTTATTTTGTTAGGTCTTTGCAGTATTGTAAGCCCAGCTTTCCCCTTTCTCCTTGCTTTGACTTAGAGATCAGGATCCGAGAGGCAGCTATATTTAGCCCCACAAGGACACCTTTTGTAAGTCATGTGCGGTGATTCAGCGAGAACGAGCCACTCTCTACCCCCAGGAAATCCCCTGATACCATAAATGCTTGCTGTAGCCTGGCCCTTCAGCACCAGAGAAAGCATCTGATTTCAAAGAGATTGAGTTCCACTCTGGAACTAATTATATCATTCATTTTATGGATTTTTTAAGTTGCTAGGTGTTTTAACTGGAGAAGGCTGGCGACCCAGAGAGAAACATGGACTGGCAGACTCTGCCATGGGCACTTTAGCCACCTAATTAATTTTCAATAAAAGCTCACAATAGTTAATTTGCTCTAGACCCAATGTAAATCAAACGGAGACAAATAGGTTAAAATTAGAAATGTGTGATGGAAACCATGTTTATGGTCCAAATTACCTTTCACCCTGGAAATAACACAGATTGACAAGGAAAGAAAATGAGACCACACAGGCTTTTGTGCAAATTGATTCTTAAGTGAATTAAAGATTTTATTAAGGAGAAAACCAACACCCTCCCCCCCCCAAAAAAAAAAATCTGAAATCTATGAAAAAATGTTACTTTAATATAAAGTATAGTTTAGAAATTGTTACCTTGAAAAGCACAGAATTAAGACATTGTTCCTATTATACCAAATTGCTTGGTGCCCTCTCATTTTCCCCCCCAGGCTTAGCATAGTGTAGGGTATAAGAGTAAAAATACTATAAAGTTATTAAGTTCCCAGGCCTACATTGGCAGGCATGCCTACCCAGCACCACATTCCTTTAGCTCCTACATTTCATAACACAACCTTCTAACATCAAACAGCCATTCTTACTTTTATGAGAACACAGACATGGACTTCTTATGATTTTATAATGATACTGCAGGTCTCCAATTAAAATACCTAGACAATATAGATATCTTTGGCCTGGTCCATTGGACAAATATTATTAGTAAGCTTCTCTCCAGGATTTTATATTTGCAAAATATTCTGTGGGCTTTCATCATTTGAAATTGCCTTAACTTTGCCCATTTTCTCCAGGCCTCTCTGTTATTCCTCAGGCAGCCATTTCGCTTTAACCCACAAAACTACTCCTGTGATGCAAGGTGAAAGGAGCGAACTTTTGAACAGTGAGGAATGTCCGTCCCAGAGATCGTCAGCTTTTTCCTTATCCTCCGCTGAACATGGCCATTTAAACCACCCCCGGCTTCCATTTTTAGTTCACTTTTGCCAAGTTCACGAATTCCCGCTTTCCCACTCAATCTGGTTTTCCTTCCTGCCCCAAAGGAATGATGTTGTCACTGTCATGCCTTCTAATGCACTATAAATGCCATGATGAATTGGAGGCGGGCTGGTTTCTTCTGAGCAGGAGTCCATTATCCTGTCACAGCGTTCCTTCCCTGTAACTTAATTTTTATTGTAACAAATGACTAAGTACCAAAAAAATGAAACAGTGTGATGGGCCCATCTAAAGGGGCCTGACTCGGATGGCTAAGTGCAGCCAAGTGACAATTGCTTGCAGCTGCCTTCCGCGGGCCCTCTCCCTGATGACATCCACTGTTCAAATTGAAGTTATCAAAAGCATTTTCTGGATGTTTATGAAAGATCTTCATTCACATTGACTGACTAATGATACTAATATAAATAAAGTGCTTTGCGAAGGACACAGAATGAGAATTAAGGATAAGAGTGCAAGGGACAGTCTCAAGTTTAACTGTGTATGAGAAGCACTCTCAAATTTAACTGTGCATTAGAATCACCTGGAGATTTGTTCAGCTGAAACACAGGGCCCTGGCTCTCATCAAAGCCACGGCCGATTTAGTTGGCTAAACGCGTACCTGGGAATACACATTTTAAACAAACACTCTGCTAATTCTTTCAAAGGAGTCAAATAGATTAAGTCTTGAGAAACACTTGCCCAGAACGTCTGGCCAATCAGTCTTTTCAATAAGTATCTACTGAATTCTTGATCCTTATTTTCTAACTAGAGGCCCGATGCACGAAATTCGAGTAAAGGCCTTGGCCCCAGCCCCCACCCGCCGCCGCTGCAGCTGGGGGCCTCTGCCACCTCTGCCTCGGCCCCCACCCACTGCGGCTTTGTCCGGAAGGAAGGACGTCTGGAAGGACGTCCGGTCTAATTAGCATATTATGCTTTTATTATTATAGATAAGGCACCATTTAATTTCTCCTTGGATTTCTAACTAAGATAGTTTTCTCAAATCATAGTTCCAATTTGATTATGGACTGTTCACAGTTGGCCCATTTATACTTCATTTATTTTATAGATTAATTATCACCAACATGTCTAGAAGATTAAAATATTCTCTGTTACCAATGGTCAGAGAATCTTAATCTGGAATCCATAAATCCCTGAAAAATCCAATAAATTTTATTTGTATGTGACTAGAGCCCTTTTTGGGATTGGAGGGTTTATAGATTTCACCCTATTCCCAAATAAGTCTGTGACCCAAAAGAGGTTAAGGACCACTGTCCTGAAAGTGGACAAACTTAGTTATATTGGCCTCATTCATATGAAACTTCCATATCAAATAAATGGTTGGAATGTCTAGACAGTAGAACTGATATAAAGATGATAGCTTCATAGGTAGTTAACATTTTATAACAAAATAAAGCTTATTTCAAGCCTTCTCAAACATTAGAATTTTGTCTGATATGTGCAGTTTGATATGTAGTACACGTGGATTGTCCCAGAAGCATTGAATCGACTTCCCTAAGAAATATTTAGAAACAAAGGATAGAATCACTGGCTTTTGCCTTCAGTGTTTCAAATGGTGTCGATTTTAGAGGCAGGGTGAAATTGAATAAATTCTGAAATATCATCGAATCTCTGCATCCATTCATCTATCAGTTAAGCATCTATTGAGGACCCAACAAGAAAAATGAAAACTATCGTATGTTTATTGGAGCCTGAGGCAAGCAGATTTGTGAAATATCCCAGGTTCATCTAAACATATGCACACCTGTAAGTTCTCGTGGTGGAATTTTCCAGTCATTAAACTCCCAATTGAAGCGATTCCAGTAAAAATCACAGTTAACATTATCAATCTATGTTATTTACGGGAACAAAGGAGCTGACTGAAAAAAAAGTTTGACCATCACTTGGTGAAAAAGGATGGATGAGAGTGGGAGATTGTTGGGGGAAAGAAGCAAAAATAATAGGTTTCTGGTTAAAAGCACAAATCCTCAATCCATTGATTCCCCAAAAGGAATAATGATAACCTTTTCGGATAAGCATTGTTGATGTTTACAAAATAATAGAAGACATATCAAAGCAATAGCAAATATGCTAGCAATGCCCAAATAACTGCCGGTAGTGATGCAGGATGTCCTTTAAATGCTCTCCAAGTATTTCATTTTAATCATAAACCTGAAGGTGTTAAAGGGGTTAATGAGGTCTCAAGTCATTGTCAACTAATTATCTTTAAGTTGTTGTCATCACATTCTAACTGTTATGCTTCTGCTAGCTCCACCACTGGGGGTGCACAATCCTAGAGTCATTGATTAACAACAAACAAAACAAAACAAAAAAACGCAAAACCAGGTGGCTCCCCTAGCTGCTGCTTAGTTTGTTAACCTAAACCGTGGCTCTCACCAACACACACATGTGCATGCATACAAACACACATACGTGGATGCAAAAAGCTTTTAGGAACTTTCATCTTTTTTAAAGGGCAGGGAAAAATCAATAAAGTGGTAGCCTGGCCAACAGTAGGGGATGGTTGGAGCAGCTTGGGTGGCTGAGCTGTATGAGAAACAGATGTAAGCTCTTCGGGGCTAGGGCAGGTCTTTCTCTTTACAGCTAAATCAACCAGCCAATGGAAGGCATTTAATAACCCTACCATCAGTCACCCGCCCCTTCCCCAAATAGAGTTGGTCTATTTGTGGATGCCAATAGCAGAAAGGGGCACCCACCCAGCTGGGGAACCTATGATTTAGGCTCACACTTCACCCACGTAGTATTCTTAAAAATGATTTGTTTCGTGGTCTGAATCAGCAGAGAAATGCTTTCTTGCGGCTCTGATTTTGTACATTCTATTATCAGACAAATTGAAATTCATCTGTTGCCATTTACATTCACTTCTTTTGAAAAATATTTGTTTTCCTGGCCTGGGGATCCTTTTGGAGTTGACAAAAGACCAGGACCTGACACAAATGGGTCATTGTTGGCGTGGCCAGTCAGCTTTCAATGGAGTTGAATGTTAGAAACATAGAAATTTGAAATGATTCAACCTCTTGGAACAATTGGCAGTTTCTCAAAAAGATAAGCAAGCATCCACCCTACAACTCAGCAATTCCACTCTGAAGTATTACCCAAGAGAAAGCAGAAGATATGTCTACAAAAATAATCATATAGGAATGTTCATAGCAGCATTACTCATAATAGCTCCAAACTGAAAACAACCCATATGTCCATCAACAGGAGAAAGGATAATCGCATTATAGCATATTCATACAACAAAATACTTCTCAGCAATAAAAATGAGCGACTGGTATAATATGGAGAATCTCAAAAACATTAGGTTGATCAAAAGAGGCTGGATAGGAAAGCGTATATACTGTATGATTCATTTATATGAAGACCGTACACGGGCAAAAGTAATCTATAATGACAGAAGTCAGAAGTCAAAAAGAGGTTGCCTCTGGCAGGTGGATAATGAATGGGAAAGGTCACTAAGGAACTTTTTTGGGGTGATGACAATAGTCAATATCTTGTTTTGAATGATAGTTGTGTTTGTGAATACAATGGACAAAATACATCAAACTGAACACCCAACACCTGTACCTGATATTGTGTAAAAATTACACCTCAAAGTTTTTAAAATTTAAAAAGTTGAGGATATTGGAAATACAAAAGAGATATTAGGAAAAAATGGATGAAGAAATTGAGAAATAGGCAATATAAGGCGACATTAATGATGCTGGGGGAAGTTAAACTCATTAAGGAAGAGAATGCATGTAGATATACACTGAGTGGCCAGATTATTATGATCTCTGAATGCATAATAATCTGGCCACTCAGTGTGTAATATATATATATATATATATATATATAGTATATATATATATATTAAAGTATATTAGAGGCCCGGTGCATGGGTGCGGTCCAGCTAGCCTGGCTAGGGGGAGGGGACATGGGCGGTTGGCCAGCCTGCCTTCTGGTCGAACTCCTGGTCAAGGGGACAATTTGCATATTAGCCTTTTATTATATAGGATATACACTGAGTGGCCAGATTATTATGCGTTTAGAGATCATAATAATCTGGCCACTCAGTGTATATTATCTCATTTAATCTTCTCTTTTTCTTTGACTCTCTAGGACATAGAATTGTATTCCTTGATTTATCACACATTCTCATCATTAGTCCATGCATGGGTAATTTTATTTAATTAGCTAGTTATTCTCATTTATAATATGTACTTGCAAGCCCACCACCCAAACACAAACTAGAACCTTGACTATAACCTGTTATCTAGTTATGTGATCCTATCTCCCATTCTCCTACCTTTCCCCCACTCAAATTAATCATTATCCTGAACTCTGTGTTTATAATTCCCTTTCTTTTTTCTTTTTGTTAATCCTCACCAGAGGATATTTTTTCTATTGATACTTAGATAGAGTGGAAGGGAGGTAGGAGAAAGAGAGAGAGAGAGAGAGAGAGAGAGAGAGAGAGAGAGAGAGAGAAACATTGATGCAAGAGAGACACATTGATTGGTTGCCTCCCGAATGAGCCCCGACAGGAGTTGGAGATTAAACCCACAACCCAGGTACCAGAAAGTGAACCTGTGACCCTTCAGTGTGCAGGCTGACACTCTAATCACTGAGCACACCAGAGCCCTTTTATTGTCTTTTTACATATAATTTTATTAATGCTACTAGAGGCCCAGTGCATGAAATCCGTACAGCAGGGAGCGGGGGGAGAGGGGGGTGGTCCCTCAGCCCGGCCTGCACCCTCTCCAATCTGGAACCCCTTGGGGGATGTCCAACCCCTGTGGGATTGGGCCTAAACAGGCAGTCGGACAACCCTCTCACAATCTGGGACTGCTGGCTTCTAACCGCTTACCTGCCTGCCTGCCTGATTGCACCTAACTGCCTCTGCCTCGGCCTCTGCCATTGGCTTTGTCCGGAAGGAAGTTGGACGTCCGGAAGATGTCTGGTCAACCCGGTCTAATTAGTATATTACCCTTTTATTAGTATAGATGTGAATTCTTGCACATATAGATTTAAATGTCACTTACCTTTAACTTTATGAAGAAATATGCTATACATAATATTCTGGGATTTACTTTTTTCACTTTATATTATATTACTAAGATTCACCTAAATTGTTATGTGTCTCTTCATCATTTAATCTTTAGTACAATCCTGTGACATAGGTATTTTGTCCACATTTTATTGAAGATAAAATTGGGGCTCAGAGAAGTTAATGTGCCAAAGGACACACAGCTAGGAGGTGGTAGAGGCAAGATCCAAAGCTGAAACTCTTAACCAATATGTTCTTCTACTTTTTCCATTCTATAGTGCCTGCATATCTCTATCTATACTCATACCTCTCCTTGTCCATATTCACTGCTATACATACAAACATGTATATCAGCAGGGAACCTAGGTTATGGAGTATGAAAGAATCAGTCAAGTCTACCTAATAATTTAGGGGTCCTTACAGTCTGGTAGAGAAATATTAAACATATGCATATAATTTCAAGGTACTTAGTCCTCTAAAATTCAGAATATACAAGCAGGTAATGTCTTAGGAAAAGTGTCTGAAGGTACAGTAGCCTGTGCGCAAGCACACGTGCACACACGTGCCCGTGCACTTTCTGGAGTGTGTCTTAGAACAACATCCTTATTTTATTTAATCTCGTGCACTAAAAGGGCACATGCATGGGCATTGTTTAGCCAAGTCCTTGCTCTGCACCTTATAACTGTATACCAGAGGCCATGGAAACTGGATCACCCTCTCAGGATGCCATTACCGCCAAGCAGAATCTCATTAAAAATCAATTCCTCAGGTCCATAAAGCCAGTTTATTTTATCTTCCCGGAGTGCCTGCTGCTGGCAGTTACACAGTTCCATTGTGTGGCAGTCTTGTCTGTTAAGAATATTGCACAAACCAGCTATTTAAAGATTTTCCATTTTTTATGTTAAACTTTATAATTTTGCAGTAGTTTAAGTTTACAGGGTTTGTTTCTCAAGTGCAGGGTATCTTGTTACATGTGTTAGAAGTGGCCCTGGCAGTCCTAGGGTCCCACTAATTAAATATTTGCCTTTATAAACTAGATGCTGTCCAGTGTGAATGTGCAGATTTAATTGGGTAACGGTGGCGGGGTGGGGGGGGGGGGGGGGGGGCTCCAAAGCTAAGAAAGCCCAATTTGGTCATTTTCTTGTTGGTTGATGCTTCCTGATGGTTGAATTGTGCCTATGGCCTCCTCTGGTAATAACACACAAAAATCAGGTGGGGAATTTGCTCTTTGTAAGTGACTTCAAGTGTCTCTAAACACCCTAAAAATCAATATGTATCGGCCAAGTTTTATAAATGGGGAGTTGAAAGCACATAGAGGTTTAGTGACCTGTGCAGGTCACACCCTGAATGAGCAACAGAGGTGGAAGAAATTGGAGAGGCTGCTCTGGCCCCATCTGGAATCTTTTAACTCTTCTGACCCCCTTCGGTGGGTGGAGGGGCTAGCTGATTTCAAAGATCGGTGAACGTTTGGGAACAGGGCTTGGCAGTGAAACATAGAGGCTTGGATTCCTTGGGTTTTAGCTATCCCAGGATGCAGGCTCAGTTTGCATTTTAGAAGTGTCTGTGTTAGTGCAGAGAATAAGGAGGGATGGAGAAGTGCAGGGAATAAGGCTGGGATTGGAATACAAAAAGGGTTAAGATCACTAAAGCCATCAAAGGCTCCTTCTCCCCTCCTTGTTGGGACTAAATAATCCTATCATTTTTAAAAAGGTTTAGAAGTTGACGCTGGGCGGAACCAAGACCAAAATAAACCTCCATATAATCTTCAACATTTTTCAATTTTATAACACTTTAAAAGAATAGGACTTTCTTCGGTTATGAACTCTTGCAATTTTGACAATTTCATTTCTCTTTAAGTAACCATTCCTGGGGCACCATTCTCCAAGATGCCTTATGTGGAACCCCATGTCTGTAAGATGGGAAATGGTGTTGGAACGAAAAGAAGTACTTGTTCACATATATTTGCAGAGTTTGCAACACTGGATCGCCTTCTTGGAGATTCATGAGCACATTAGCATTTTAAAGGTTCTGAAAGGTCCTGCAAGAAGGAAACCGTGTTTTAACTTGTTTGGCCCTGAACTTCCCCCACACTTCAGGGAAACAAATACATGTAGCAGCTCATGGAAAGAAAGAATCCACAGAAGACATTTCAGGGAAATGATTAATGCTTCAACATTAAAACAAAAAAACGAGTCCTATGTCCAGTCCACTGTAAAATGTTCCACCTAAATCCCAAGTCACAGAATTCTATCACTGAAAAGGAATCCAGCGGTTTAGTCCAATAGCCTCACTTTACAGAGGAGGAGGCACAAGGCATTCAGTGACTTATCCAAGTCACATGCCCAGGTAGGGACAGAAACGTGACCATACCCAGGATCTCCGCCTCCCCAGCCAGTGCTTGTCTGTGTCGCTCACCACTCTGCCACTCAAAGCACCTTCAGTTCCTCCCCACTCAAAATCATCTGTGACTTTAGAATAATTTTAGTCTGGACTTGAAAACATAAAGCTGAAAAATTGCTACATCAGTGTTCTGTGTCATGTTTGCCTGGGATGAAACTTTGTGCTGGGATAAAGTATCGAGAGAGCTCCAAGACTACAGCCCCAAGAACTCGAAAAAGGGGTGCTCTAGGATAGAGGGAGAGTTTTTAAAAAGATTAAGGCTTTTAAATATATATATTTATATTTTATATTTTAAATATATATATATATTTTCCCCCAGAGATAGGAAGGGCGAGAGAGAGGTAGAAACATCAAAGATGAGAGGAAATCATTTATTGGCTGCCTTCCGTGCGCCCCCTACTGGGGGATCCAGCCCAGAAACCCAGGCATGTGCCCTGACCGGGAATTGAACCATGACCTCCTGGTTCACGGGTCCACGCTCAATCACTGACCCATACAGGCTGGACAAGGCCTAAGGCTTTTAGAAAAATTATAGATCCAGAGAGTCTGCAGTGCCAAAGAGCCCCTGAAGCTGCATAAAGCCAGCAGGAGAGAAAGTTTTCAAACTTAAGGAACTTTTGAGGGTGCAGAAAGGATGGAGTTCATTGCAGGGAAATGCCACCACGAGAATTGTTTGCGAGTGTCTTGCGCCAGTAGCTGGATGGGGCGCTGAGACAAGCCTCCTGGACCCCAGGGAGGGCAGATGGGAACGTCGTTTTCAAAGGGCCAGAAAAGGAATGGTCTCAGGAGAACATGTAACAGGAATCGACTTTATACGCCTGAGGCATCTATAAACCTGCTGTTTCCCATATCCGTGTACATTTTACACTACTAGAGACCTAAAAATCAGTATAAGAGTTTGTGTACATTAAAAAAATTTTTTAATCTATGAGCTTTGCTGAAATGGAGTCTAGGATAAGAGGTGAGGAGGTGGAGATAGGTGATGCGGAACAAGAAACACAATTTTTAATATATTTTTATTGATTTCAGAGAGGAAGGGAGAGGGAGTGATAGAAACATCAATGATGAGAGAGAATCATTGATCGGCTGCCTCCGGCACGCCCCTTACTGGAGATGGAGCCCACAACCAGGGCATGTGCCCTGACCGGGAATAGAACCGTGACCTTCTGGTTCATAGGTCGATGCTCAACCACTGAGTCACACTGGCTGGGCAAGAAACCCAATTTTAAAAGTAAAAACAAAAAACCTGATTCCTTGAGCAGGGTGGTAGACAGTGGGGTTGAAGGGAGTCCTCAATCAAGTGGAGTCTACATTGATTCTCCACTTGGAGGCTTTATTTGGGCGTCTCCCTTGGCAATGTTTTATCACTATATGGTGTTTCATTCTTGGTGGAAAAAAGAGCTGAGTTGGAATGGAATTGGCTCGGTCTTAGCTCTGACAAGACAGTCACAATAATGGAAGACATCTTTTCCCTATAACTTTGCAAAACATGAAAGCAGATATTGGCTCTGAGTATGTCTGATGGTCTCACTTTATTTCCTGTCAACAGAAATAACTCTGATTTATATTTGGTTGTCAACTTCACACACTCACATACAACTCATATCGAGAGAGCACAGGGAGATGTACTATACAGAGCCGTGATGTATGTCTATTCAGCAAAGCTTCCTGGTCCAAAGTAGACCTCAGGGACCGAGAAAGACGCTTCAATATTCTCACTCTTCTGACACTCTATCCCCCGGTGCATCCTGCCAGTGAGGCATATTACACGGGCTGCGGATGAGCTACGTGCTGGCTTTGATCTCAGAGCCCCTCACCTATCCTCTTTGTGATCTGGAAAGTTGTTGGCTCGTAGCCAGTCATTATAGTGAGATGCTAAAGGCCGAAGGGCTGATCTACGCTGGCATGTGGCACATCGTTTTATTCTTCTAGTATCTGGGTACACGAGGGGAGTGAGAGAATTTTTAAAATTCCATTTCCTTCTCAAAATTGATTGATGGCGCAGACTGTGGAAATTGAGTGACTATGCCGCTGCAGTGAATGCCATCCGATGTCATCTGGTTTTGAACTCAGAAGCAGGCATTCTTTCCACTGCCCTGTTATTATACTTTATAACTCACTGAATTGAAGAAGCCATCAATCATAACATGTACCATTGTTCCATGCACCACTAAGAAAAAAAAAAGGCTGCCAATTAAAATGGGACCTAATCATTTCTGGCATGTCAAGTTTTGTATTTTATCCTGATTAAAAGGGTTCTTTTATACTTATTCAGATAGATTTTTATCATGTAACCCACTGGTGCAAACGTGAAAAGGAAATATGTATGTAAAATAAATTGGCTAAGTTTCTCCTAATACTCTTCCAAATCCCCCTGGAGACAGAATCTTCAATGTCTCTGTGATTGTACACAATGCAGTGTGTTGCCCCCAAATATAACGACAGGGCAGCCCAAGGACAACAGCATGACAGTGGTCACTAGCTGACAGTACGTCTAAGCGACAGCAATCGTAAGATGCCACGGGTAGTGAGAAGCCAGGAATCTGAGATACATCCTACTGTGTGTGTTGGGGAGGGGGGTGCATCTTAGAATGGAAGGAATATGACATTTCAGTATCTAACCATGGTACAAGATTCATGTAGACAAGATTTTTAAATATTTTACAAAATTTCTACTTCTGTTTCTTAGGTTCAGTGATCAACCTCAAAAAAAAAAAAAATAAGCAAAGTTTAAAATCATCCACACTTGAATTACTGTTTCATATAAGCAATCCATAGGATCCTGAGTGAGTATATTAGTTTCCTTCCTGAGAGACTCTAGAGCAGTGGCTCTCAACCTTTCTAATGCCGCGACCCTTTAATACACTCTACAGCAGCGGTTCTCAACCTGTGGGTCGCGCGACCCACAGGTTGAGAACCGTTAGCAGGGTCGCCTAAGACCATCGGAAAACACAGATATTTACATTACGATTCATTAACAGTAGCAAAATTACAGTTAGGAAGTAGCCACGAAAATAATTTTATGGTTGGGGGTCACCACAACATGAGGAACTGTATTAAAGGGTCGCGGCATTAGGAAGGTTGAGAACCACTGCTCTAGAGGTTTCCTTCTTTTTATTTTTGTTAAACTATTTGAATCTTTATTGTTGAAATGTGGGGAGTCGTCACGGCCATGGCATACTCAGCCCTAGGGCGCCTTATGTGCCGCGCCAGCTCAGCCAGGTTCAGTGACCCTGAGTGGGGGCAGTGAAGGATTAGGAAAGACAGACAAGAGAAGGAAAGCTGGGACTCGGTGGGACGCTGCTTCCCTGACGGGGACCCAGCAGTGCCAACGCCCACAAGCCGTGTCTTTATTTTATAGCAGATGCCACGAGGCAAAGGAAGGGTGTGGTCAAGATGTTTACAACATTCCCGTGGGTTTCGATCCCACTCAATTACATGCACCTGATCAAGCTTTGTTTACTTGCAGCCTATATCACTCAGGCACGTGGGGCCACGTGATCGGACCATAGGTTCAAGCTTACAACTATAGCTGTTGGCTATAATTGTGCTGGGAGGGCTCTGCCCTCCAAGCTGGGACTTGCACGTGGCTACGAGAGGACTGTGCCCTCTCATCGGTCCAAGGCTTGAACCCCTCCAAACACTGTAGCAGCGCCCCACATTGAAAGTATTACATAGGTCCCCCTGTTTCCCTCCATTGACCCCTTCTGGCCTGCCCCCATTCCCCCCACAGGCCTTCATCACCCTGTTGTCTGTGTCCATGGGTTATGCATATATGCATACAAGGTCTTTAGTTGATCTCTTCCCACCCACCCTCCCCCACCTTCCCTCTGAAATTCCACAGTCTGGCTCTGGATCTATTTTGTTCATCAGTTTGTTTTGTCCATTAGAATCCACAAATGAGGGAGATCATGTGATACCTGTCTTTCTCTGACTGGCTTAGAGGTTTTCTTCTTGAAAGAAGTGGCCATTGACAGGGTATTATTGGTCAGACTAGCAAGCCTGTGAGGCAATTTCACATTCCCAGGAGAGGTGCCTGGCAATATTTATCAGTCTTTCATTACCTCCCACACACACACACACACACAATTTCTAATATAAAATAACATGTTCATGCCTACTTGACAAAGTTATTTGGTAAAAAGAAGAATAGTAGCCATCTTTTTTCATTTTTCGTGCTTAAGGTTAAAACAAAGTAGCTGACATACACTTTCCCACCATTAGCATCAGGAATCTTTCCTTTATGACACAGCTTTAAAATAAACAGAGGGTTTTTTAGAGGAAAAATCTTAAATTGGTGGTAACCACTAGAATTATATTTGAAAAAAAATTCTATATTACTTGAATAAAAATTAAAGGAAAGCATGCCAGTTTATTTTTTGATAGATTAATTGGAATGTCTTAAAACTCACTGAATTATTATGCAATTTATAAGCATTCATATTTTATTTACTCTCGGGAACGTTAATTTTTGAAGCTAGTGGTTCACATGATCGTAGAAAATCTCATAAAAACGGATCCCACCTCCCCCCGCCCCGCCCCCCCGCCCCCTTCCCACTTAGGCCCAGAGGTAGTTAAATGCTGGTGATTCTGTCTCCGTCCAGCGGAGGGCAGTAGTGCACATCTTTCGAAGCAAGATTCCCATTTCAGGTTGGACCCGCGTCAACCTTGAGAAACCGCACTCCACCAGCCGCATCTCTAGTGTCAGGCTTTGTCTGGTCACAGTCCTTGGCAGGGTCAGCAGGGCCACAACGAGGTGGCTTCAGGGTGCCAGATGGCAGAGTGGAAGCCTCCTCTTCCCAGTTCTGTAGACTCTCCGCCCCCCCCCCCCCGCCCCCGCCGCCCCCCGACAGCCACCTCCAGCCCTGGGGTGTGAGACACAGGAAAAATGTGCGAGTCTGGGCCAGAGCCCCATTGCTCGGCTGCTTGAGTTCACCTTTGCAAAAAACTCCGGGGAATGTGGTTAAAATGCACCGCATTTCCTTCCCAAGATTTCTCTCCAAAATGCAGAAAACAGGAGGAACTGCCATCTAAGAGGCGATGGGTGGCTTTGGGCTTTGGTCCCACGGATCCTCTAATCCGAAAGCTGCCGCTCCATCTGACCCAGCCTGATACAGTATTTGGACAAACTGGGAAGGCGGGACCCACCAGAATTCCCTGGAGACTGACCAGCAGAGGCGCCTGTGTTCCGAAACTCTCCGTTGAAATGGAGTACGTTGGGCAGCAATCCATCTAATATAACTTTTATTAGTCAATTTAAAGAAAAGGCTAAAACGAAAACTTCTCCAAGGTCCTTAACGAGGTGACAGATGCTTCAGGGTGACTTATTCTGACCTTGTGCATTACTTGAGTCTGTAGACACCCTGAAAACACCACAGAAAGGGGTAGAATAGAAAGCTGCCCTGAACAAATTTTTTAAAATAAATTAAGTAATTTAAATAAATAAGTAAAATAGAATAAATAACAATAACGCCGTCGCGAAGGTGTAGTCGGTCTTAGAACCCTGGCCATGCCTTTCACTAGGACAGGGTGAAGTGCCCGGGCTGTTATTATTTCCGTCAATCCTGTGCTATATGCACAGTTTCAGCAATAATCACACAACGGACACCAGGGTTCCGCCTTCCCCTTTAAGCAATAGAACCTTACCAGTACCTTCGGTGCCCTCGGCGCTCTCCCTTGCTTCCTTCCATTTGCTCCTGTCTCTCTCAGAGGTAACCGCTCTCCTGAACTGGAACCATTTCTGAGCTTTTCATCTTAGGATGATTCCTTGGCTCTTCTGTCCCATGGGTCCAGTTGTCTACCCCTGTTCTAAAATCACCGGTGTACTAGTAAATTGCTGAAGCTTCATAGTAAATCTTCATTTCCAGTGGGTCAAGCGGGATTCCAACCCCTGTTCTTCTTTCTCAGGGGTGTCTTGTCTATTCTTGTTCCTAAATAAATTGATCATTTGTTTTTTTTTTTTTTTGTTTTTTGTTAATCCTCACCTGAGGATTTCTTTTCTCATGCTTTTTTGGAGAGAGAGGAAAGGCAGGAGGGAGGAGGAGAGAGACAGAGGAGAGATAGAGAAACATCGATGTGAGAGACACATCCATGGATTGCCTCCTGCACCTGCCCCAACGTGCAACCCAAGTTGCAGGTTCAATCCCCAGAGAAGGTGGGGATTGAATCTGCAACCCAAGTATGTGCCCTTGACCAGGAGTCGAACCCGTGACCCTTCTGTGTGCAGGCTGATGCTCTAATCTTAATGTTCACATAGGATTCTAAGTCAAGTGTCTCAGGATGACCCCTCAGCCTGACGAGCTGGTTTGAATAGTGGCTGTCAGTTACCACCTATGCTGGTTACTTAACCTCTCTGAGGGTCAGCTTCCTCAACTGTGGCATACAGTTAATAGTATCTATTTCACAGGATGACAATGTGATAATATAGGTGTTTAGAACATTGTCTGGGAAGTGTCACTATTGACTTGGAATAGCAGGAAGTTTTGCAGCCACACTGACCCCAGCTGCAATCCTGGCTGTCTCTCGCCAAATGTGTCACCTCGGGCCAGTTTATTTTTCCAGACCTCTGTGTCTACATTTGCAAAATGGGGATGATATTAGGGTTGGCAAAATTAAATGAGAAAACCGAGGGAAATTGCTTAACATGTCTTCTAGTGCATGGTTAAGTGCTTAACAATTTCATTTCAGAGTTTTAACTCGATTTAATTTTAAGAGTGAATTGCACCTTTACACTAAAAACTATCTTTACCCTCACTCCGGAGTATCTACAGAAACACTTGCCTGGGAGTCACTGGCAGGGAAGTTTGCAAAACCACCTCTTGTGTCTTTGCAGCTTCTCTTTGCTTTCATCTTTCTGAGGTGCCGCGACCTCGGGAGAGAAACTGTTCCTGACGTGGGCCGCACTCTCCCCCCTCGGCCCTTTCTCTGGTGCCAGAGCCTGCTTTGCTGGCTTAGGGCTGACGATGCAAAGCTGTTTCTTAACTTGTTTTCCAGAATCAGAGGAAAGTTTAACATAACAACATTTTATAGCTCCTGCCCGGTAACATATATTACTTAAAAAAAAAATAAAAATACCTTTCCCTTATCATGCATGACTCTTTTACATGAACAATTTTCCTGACGTATCGGAGTAATGTTCCACAGTTTGCTGTGACTCGGAGGTTTATGGCCCTTCTGTGGCAGATCAGACTAAACATAATTCATTCATAGCTACTTCGTGCTCAGGGAAATAAACCCCCAAACTTAAATAACTATGGTGTGACCTCTGTTAAATATTATTTATGGCTCTAGAACTGCTATCATGTAGATACCAAGATGTGCCAAATGTTATGAACCAAACACCAGTCGGCAAATGGGACAAAGAGCATTTCCACTTATTTATTTATTTATTTATTATTTATTTATTTATTTGCTTTCCTTTCTGGACATTTCTCTGCAAGTGTTATTTTGATTTGAATGGATTCTGGGGTAGTTATCTGGCCGAGAGAAGCGGTGTTCATTTACATTTTATTATACAGCACTGCAGAAAGTAAAAAAGGAGCGCCACAAGAGTGTAAACATTCCATTAGCTCACTGCAGTTTAATAGGAAAGACATTGATTACCTTTGGGTATTAAGTAACTGTCCCCATTATTAATGGATTCATGTAACCCAACTGCTGTTCATTTCTGCAAATTAGTTTATGGAGGAAAACCTGGTTACACATTGAAGAACTTTCCAATGGGAACTTTAAGCTCAGCATTTCCACGCTGTTAAGAATATTTGTGCCTCCCCAGCAGTCCTTACTGGAAGATTTTGAAATGTTTAGGGTGTCATTTCCATGTCTTGTTTGTTTTCTCAGTTATTTCCTATGCACCCAACTATACTGTAAGAAATAATACGTTGAGTGGTAGGAAAGTAATGGAATCGTTGGTTTCCTAGTAGTCATTCAACAAATGTTTGAGAGCCCACCATGTGCTGGTCACTCAACTTGGCGCTGGCAATGATGAAGATGAATGAGGAAAAAATCCTTAGGTCTCAAAGCCCTAACAGTCTGGATATGGAGCTAGATAAGCAATACTCAGTTTCTAGGCAGCATAGTAAGTGCTGTGAGAGAGGAATGGGACACGCACAAAGGGAAGAGCAGGTTGAGGCCAGGGAGAGGAGGAGGCCAGGAAGGCCTGCAGCGTGCTTCACAGAGCATGGAGGACACAAGCTCTGAGCATAGCCTTGAGGATGGATGGGGAGATTTGGGCGGTCAGGTGGATGAGCAAGACCAGCACAGGCAAAGACATAAGGGGATGTTGGGTTCAGGCCTCTTCAAATCACTCAATATGGCCTTGGAGGAAAAGGAGATGAAGATTTAGAACAAGATTAACCATGAAGATCTTGTAGGCTCTTCTAAGAAATGTAGACTTTCTCCTATAGGCTGTGCATGGAATGAGAGATTTTAAGTTGAGGGTAACCTAATGTTTTGGCTAACTCAGTGGTCGGCAAACTGCGGCTCGCGAGCCACATGCGGCTCTTTGGCCCCTTGAGTGTGGCTCTTCCACAAAATACCACGTGCGGGCGCGCATGTACAGTGCGATTGAAACTTTGTGGCCCATGCGCAGAAGTCGGTTTTCGGCTCTCAAAAAAGAAATTTCAATCGTTGTACTGTTGATATTTGGCTCTGTTGACTAATGAGTTTGCCGACCACTGGGCTAACTCATTGTAGCCGGGATGTGAAGAATGAACTGAGACCAATTAGGAGGCTCCTTCAGTTTCCAGATAAGAAATAACAAAGCCCCGGGCCGGAGCAGTGACAGAGAGAAACCTGAATTAAACTGCCTTTGGGATATAGAATCACATCCAATCTGGACTTGGAAAGAAACAGGAGAGGATTCAAGGAGGCAGGTCAGGTTTTTGGTCTGGGTGATTGAGAGCAACAGAGAGACTGTTCTTTAAGAAGGGTTTGGGGGAGAGGTCAGGGAGTTCCATGCTGCTCACATGGAGCTTACTGTGCCTATAGGAAATTTAGGTGTGTTGCAGAGGCTGTTGGAAATATGAGTTTGGAGAGAAGTTAGGATGGAGATACAGATTCTACCATTTTTATGTGCAATGTTCAATAATGTTTTCACAGATTCATGGAAGTGAGTACATGAGGTAATCTGCCTAAGTAAAATTGGAGAAATATCATAATTCAGATTTTTTTAGGCAAATTATCTATATACTAGAGGCCCGATGCATGAAATTCGTGCAAGAGTAGGCCTTCATAGCTGAAGCTGCCTGAATGCCTCCCTCATAGCCCCAGGGGCTGCAGCCCTGGCTTCATCCAGGAAGGACTTCCAGTCTAATTAGCATATTACACTTTTATTATCCTATCTAATAAAGAGGGAATATGTTAATTGACCCTCACACCATCGCAAAGATGGCGGTGCCCACAGCCAATAACGAGGGAATATGCTAATTGACTGCCACACCCTCAAATATGGCGGCGCCCACAGCCACAAGATGGTGGTGCCCAGTCCCCTCAGCCCCGCTGGAGTGGCAGGTGTGTGGCAAGGCTGGGCCCCCAGGCAGGCCCGGCTGCTCCGTGTACCTGCCTCCGGAGTCCCCCAGTCCCCTCAGCCCCCCAGCCGCCCAGGGCTGGCCCGAGGCACAGGTAACCAGGGCCGGCCGAGGCTTGCACTGCCAGCAATGGCAGCAGCAGAGGTGTGATGGGGTGTCACCTTCCCCTGATCGCCGGGTCGCTTCCCACCCCTGAGGGCTCCTGGACTGTGAGAGGGGGCAGGCCAGGCTGAGGGAACCCCCCTTCCAGTGCATGAATTTTCATGCACCAGGCCTCTAGTTATAGATATAAAAACCTAAGTGACCGAACAACCAAATGACCGAACGACCAGTCAACTGGTTGCTATGACATGCACTGACCACCAGGGGGCAGACACTCAATGTAGTAGCTGCCCCCTGGTGGTGAGTGCATTCCCACAGCAGGAGCACCGCTCAGCTGACCGGGATAAGCGGGGCCAAGATGAGTGGGAGCGGCTCCTCCCCAGCCGCCTGCTGCTTCGCACACTACTACATCCCTCAGCAGGTGTTGGATGCCATTTCAGCCCGATCCCTGCAGCCCACACCGAGGGACCCCATTGGTGCACAAATCCATGCACTGGGCCTCTAGTGTTGATATAACAGATAACTCTTAATCACTAAAGCCCTGAAGGAAAAAAAGTAAAAAGTATCTTATATTCCATCACTTCCTATGAATGGGAAGTGTTGCCTTTCCCACATTGGATTCTACAACAAAAATGGGAAATGTTTTTTACTTATTAAGATCCTAAGAAGAATTAATCAAGTCTTTCACTGAAAAGACTCAATTGGTCCGTTGAAATTACTAGCACTGCCCCACCCGGAAGTTATGTTCTTGTTTAAAGCGCTGTTTACTTCTACAGAATTCTGACCCAAACTGAGGAAAACAGAAAGGAATATGCTTCTACTTCATCAGTCTTGATGACTTTCTAAGAGCTCGTGCGTTTTGATGGGTAAGATTAATGAGACCACATAGCGTTAAGCACCTTGGACTTTCAGAACAAAGGCCTTTTAGAGAACAAAGTATCATTATTAATGACATATCATTTACAGTTTTCATCAGCAATGTAAGGTTTCAGCCACTTTAATGGGAACTTTAGTGCTCGATGTGGAGGGCAAGGCTATTAGCGAAGGTTCTTGACAGTAAGACCTTGGCTTCTAAGGAAAAAGATAAATCATACTCAGATTGATCAAAAAGACAAGCTGAGGGGCTCAGAAGGAGGGGAGCCACCTTTGGCTTTCTGGGTTTCTCAAAGGCCTTGTCGTCCATGAATCTGCTGGTGAGCTCTGCCCTCTGCTACAGGCTCCCTTCCCTGTCGTCCCCCCCCCACCCCCCGCCCCCCCCACACCTTCTGTACACCTTGATAACCCAGAAAATGCCCCATGCTCCAAACTTTACCTTTCCCTTTGATTTCCCCTCGCCTATCTTTCTACACACCCAAACAGTCTATGTTGGGTTTCATCGCTGCAGGATATGTTTTGTCCTTTGGTGACCTGCTCATCCACACACATGAAATAAAGAAATTCTAGTGTGGTAGAGGAACAAACACTTTCCTCTACCTACAAGGTTCTTTTGGCTGGTCTAATGATCAAAAAGACATGTGGCAGATTAGCAAGAGAAAATAACCAAATTTAACACATACATTTATAGGAGAACCCCGCATACCTGAGAGAGTCATAGACTCCACATGCATGAGAGGTTCAGAGAGAGAAAGAGAACAAGGATGTATAAGGCATCCTGAGCTAGAGATGAGGTAAGGTGCCTGGCGGGGGGGGGGGGGGGGGGGGGGGAGAAACAGGGGGGATGTGGGGGTGGGGGGCAAAGAGTCACTGCAGAATGCTAAGAACATGCTTAGTAAATAGAAATTTGCCCTATCCTAAAGACAGGCCAAAAGAGGCCATCTCTGATCATTTCTTATTATGGACAAGGCCCCTATTTCAAGTTCTTCTAGGTAGTTGAGGGGCAGAAGTTTCTCTTGAGTCCGGGCTAAAGCTGTCTTTAGCTCAAAACAATCTGCATACTACAGAGGCACATGGTGGGGTGAGTTGTTCTGAACCCCCATACTGGCTTGCTGCAGTGACCTAATTTACACAATGATGCTAAGGTGGGACTCACAGCACAGGTACCAAATCAGTGGGGAAATAGCCTTTCCTGAATACACATCGTTAGTCTTATTAGGGCAATTATGGGAGATGGCTGTATATGGTCAACGCTGTTAACATTTTTGCAAATTCTTTACACAAGATGCTGCTCTCATGTAAGAGTTCTTCAGGACCTCAATGTGTTTCAGATTCACTAGGGACTTCTTAATGACACTTTAAAAACTACTTTGTTTTTGTCAGAGGGAAATTAAGAAAAATTATTCTGGGGGTGGGGAGGAAGTGAAGTGAAAAAATTTTTTTTAAATTTGTTATCTAAAATGAGTCAGCTATGTTTTAGCTACAGAAACAATATCTGGAATGCAAAGAAATGCCCGATAAAAATAAAGAGGGAATTTCCTGTTATGACAGTAATTGATGACTTATATCCTAGGGCATGTAGGAATTTATTATATTGCAGCTCTACCAATAACTCTGAGAATTTAAGATTGTTGAGATTACCAATGACAGGAAGGGAACAATGAATTTAAAGTGAGGCAGAGGCCGGCTGGGGTGGCTCAGTGGTTGAGTATTGACCTATGAACCAGGAGGTCATAGTTGGATTCCCAGTCAGGGCACATGCCTGTGTTGTGGGCTTGATCCCCAACAGGGGGCATTGTAAAAGGCAGCCAATCGATGATTCTCTCTCATCATTGATGTCTCTATCTCTCTCTCCCTCTGCCTTCCTCTCTGAAATCAATATAAATATATTTTTAAAAAATAAAGCAAGGCAGAAAGGGTTGTGGTTATATAGTCAATTGATATTTGTTACTAAAGGAAATCTCAGATTATTATTCTGTCTGATTTTTTAAAAATATATTTGTATTGATAAGATGATTTTCTTGCTGCAATATTAAGTCTGCTAATAATAAATGAGCAAAGAGGTTGGTACTGTTTGTGCCTTTAAGATCATAGTTCAAAAGCATTAAGCAAACACGATATCAAAGGTAAAACAAACATAACCTTTATTCTCTTTCAAAAACCCAGAGAATAGGGCCTGACTCACTGATTTAATCAGATACCTTACATTTTGTAGTCTCGCTTAAAATTTTATAGCAATAGACTGAATATTATACAACTGATAGCAAAATACATTATTGCTCTCAACTACATAGTAAAAAAATGGAGTAAATTCTCTTATCCAACATAAAGAAGGGCTAAACTAGTGATCTGCTGAATTAAACATTCATAATAAATAAAAATTACTCTATATAATGATCATATTTTCATAGCCTAAAATCACAGTGTGCAATCTGACATAAACTTGTGTCACCTTCAGGAATTGGGAAACCAACACACTGGAAATATATATATATATGCAAGTAGTGGAACAGAATCTCTGAAATCACATTCCTGAAGATCTGACCAGATGTCATGAATGTGCATGCTATCCACCCATCATTATTTTTTAAGGAACTAGAGTAAAATAAAATTAATGTAAAATACTCAATACAATTCAGTATTTCTTTGACTACTAAAAGAAAAATCCTCCAAGGCCTTGCATTGCTTTACAGGCCTGAGCAAAACCAGTAGTAACTGGGCAGGAGCTGTAAGAGAGAGCAGGCACTGGAGGGCTCTGTCTGACAGAACACCACATAACCACTCTCAGCCAGCAAACTGGTTAACATGGTATCACTAAGGTGTTCTTTTTCTTAAGTCCCTTAGCCATAAAAAAGTGTTTTAAAAATTCTTTTGCTTCTCAGAATAACTTTGTATATATTAGGGTATTTTTAGAGTAGTCAGAATTTAACATCTCAAATGTTCAAATAATTCTTATGATTCTACTTTACGTATCAGACTATAGTCCTTAGCATTCATTTAAACATAATTACTAGGAACAAACCAGCTCCGTTTAAGAACATAAATTAAAAAGTGTTGTTTTTTTCTTAGACCTAATGGAAAAGGTAGGAACTTTGCCCTTTCTCTTTAAGCATAAGAAATAATTTAATGACACAGAGGACTGAGTCGGAACTCAGGAGACACAGATAAGGCTTAGAAAAATCACTTTCCCTCTAAGACCCCTTCCAGCTACCTGATTCTAGGGTTAAAACGTCCCCTTCCATGTTCAAGGAGTGCTAGACCAAACCTGTAACACCTATTGCCACTGGCCCTGGGAATAAATGACTACCTGAAAAGCTGGACTGGGGGATTGCTTCAGGCCCAACCCCAGGCATAGGAGGAAATCGGGAAACAATCAGTATTCTACTTGTTTCCTGATTCAGGAGGAATCTCCAGAGGGGCTTCATAAAACGCAGCTTCAAGGGTCTCTGGGGATGGTGCCTCCTAATCTACCTACATTTTAAACACGCACGGTCTCCCCCACATCTTCATACCTCCGCAGGTTTTTGTGGGCTTCACTCTCTACCCCGACCCCCCCCCCCACAAAAACAAAAAAAAAAACAGAATGAAACCACTGTAGTAGTGGTAAAGGCTCCGGAATCAGAGTCAGGAGCCAAAGAGGAGCTGCCTGATCTTGAATGAGCTATTTAACACCTCCAGGTCTCCGTCTCTTCATTAAATAGACGAAAAGGAGTCTCTAACGTCCCTTTCGTTCTCAAATGCTACGGAACTTAAAACCTAACCCGTCAACTCGGTAAATCGTGAAGCAGCTGGGGAGATCTTGCAAGGTTGTCATATTCTACAGCCCAAGCATCCCAACAAGTCTGGTGGCCCCCAATAGGGTGCAATTACTCTCTCTGGTCCCCTCATCCACACAGCAGGAAAAAGTGAGGCTAGGCTGGACCTGGGTGAGGGGCGAGGGGCGAAGGGGGAGAAGCTTGCAAGAGAGTTTTGGCAAGACGCAGGACGGATGCTTTGAAAGCAGGTATCACTCCTGGTCCTCGGCCTCGTCGTTCTGGTCCTGGTAGCGAATGTACACGACCAGCATGACAAAGCCCGTGAGGATGCAGAGGGACCCCACGACCAGGTAGGCGATGCCCAGGAAGGGGTTCTTGCCACCCATCCAGGAGATGCTGCTTAAGATGATGCGCTTGTGGCCGCCGAAGGCGCGCACCGGGTAGTTGTAGGTGATGTTGACGCGGTAGTTGCCGCGCGGCAGGCCGGCGGAGTAGTTGCCCTGGCGGATGCGCGCGTACAGCTTGCGGAACCAGGGCAGCGCCGCCGTGCGCATCCACACCACGAAGTCCTGGTTGATGAAGCCGGTGTTGTTGGGGTCCGGGCTGAGCCGGTAGACCGGCACGGGCCAGTTGGGCGGGCGCGCGGTGCCCTTGAAAGCCAGCGCCAGGCTGCCGTTCACCAAGGGCGGGTTGTGGAACTTGACGTGGTAGTCGGTCCACCAGGCGATGCCGGTGCGGTCGAGCGGCACCTCGACGTAGGGCCCGCCAGGCAGGCGCTGGTGCCACAGCGAGAAGGTGTCGTTGAAGAGGCTGTTGGCGATGGCGCCGCAGGGCGCGATGGGCACGCCGCTGGCGTTGCGCTGGTAGGGGGCGCACTCGTTGACCGGGTGGCGCAGGGCGCTCTGCAGCCCGCTCAGCTGCGCGTCGTCGCGGGACACGCCGTAGCGCCGGTTGTTCTGGTAGAAGTTGGTGAGCTCGTAGTAGAGGTACACGGGGCCCTGGAAGAGCTCGGCCAGCGAGAAGTTCCAGACGCACCGGCAGCTGGGCGGCGGCGCGCGGTCCTGGTCGGCCACGCCGCACAGCGAGCAGTCGCCGGTGCCCGGGTTGCCCGTGTAGTCGTACCCGAGCTCCTTGATGCCGTTGGACGAGTAGTAGAGGCCCAGGCCCAGGCCGATGAAGGCCAGGCCCGCGCAGAAGAAGAGCGGCAGCGTGATGCTGGCCGACAGCAGCGGCTGCCAGGCGGGGAGGCGCTGCTGCGTGAACGCGGTGTTGTCGGGCTGGTGGGCGCCCCGCACCGTGGCGCTCCAGGTCATGGCGGCCCCGCCGGCAGGGACGCACGGGCGGACGGAGGGTGGCCCAGGTGGGGCCAGCCGGTCGCCTCCGCCTCCGCCTCCGCGCTGGGCGATCCCGGAGGCTACTCCCGGGTCAGTTTTCCGCGCGCGCAGGTGAGTTTTGGCCCCGGCCCGCCTCTGGCCCTCGCACAGGGGAGTCTAAGTTCCAGGTTCTGGGTGCATCGACCGGACCCCACAGTTTCGCTTCGGCCCAGGTGGCCCGGGCCGGCTCCGCCCCTGCTGGTAATCGGGAGCGGCTCCCGCTTCCGGAGGCGACGGGGCGGGCGTTCCCTTCCTCACCTGGCGGGCCGCGGCTCGCGTTTCCTCTGGGTCCGGCGGGTCCGGACGCCGGCTCCTCCCCCTCGAGGTGAGTGGCGGCCCCAGGCTGCCTCTGAGTGGCTCACACCTGGCTCAGGTACCACCTTCCCTCTGCCTTCCCGGGGACTAGAGTGCCTGGGCCAGTCTTTCCCAAAATAACAGGAGCTGCAGCCCACAGCACAAGAGGGATTGTCCCGCGGGACCTGGAGACTTGACGATTTCAGGTTATTAATCCTATTTTATCCGGGCGGGGAGCGGGGGGGCGGGGGGGCGGGGGTGGAGGGGGGAGGACGGGGCCGGGAGAGAAGTCCGTAACTCTAGATCCTCCGTTTCAGTCAACTTTCAGCCACAAATTGTAATGCCCAGGGGATTACACTCTGGGAAATCTGTTTTGAATTCAATGACTGCATTCATATTCTAGCTTTTTTTTTTTTTTTTAAGGGAAAATGATTTTCTGGCAGGTGCCCCAACCTGACTGTATAACTAAGAAAAGTGGAAAGTTCTCTAAAAATAAAATGGCTTTACAAAGAAAATCAGGCCTGCCTGGCTGGCGTGACTCAGTGGTTGAGCATTGACCTATGAACCAGGAGGTCACTGTTCCATTCAGTCAGGGCACATGCCTGGGTTGCAGACTTGATCCCCAGTGTGTGTGTGTGTGTGTGTGTGTGCAGGAGGCAGCTTATCCATGATTCTCTCTCATCATTGAATTTTCTATCTCTCCCTCTCCCTTCATCTCTGGAATCAATAAAAAATATATATATATATTTAAAAGATTTTTAAAAATCAGGCCTGGCCAGGTGGATGGTTGGAGCATCATCCCATACACCAAAAAGTTTGTTGTTGGATTCCAGGTCAGGGCACATACCTAAGCTGAGGGTTCAATCCCCCATGGAGTATGGGAGGCAACCGATTGATGTTTCAATCTCACATTGATGTTTTTTTTCTCTCTCCCTCCCTTCCTCTCTGTCTAATCCATTTCTTTTCAGATTATTGGCCTGATTATTTGCAGAAGGCCTGATCCAAGTTCCCAAAAGGCCTGCTGCTGTCCACAGAAAGGACCTTGGAGTGTTTGTCCTAAGGAACTGAATCTGAGCTAAAGGATTTATAGGGCTGTTATTATAAAGTGAGGCCAAACTAGCTCTGAACATTGCTTGGGATTCTGGCTTTTATATCTAGGTTGGTACAATATACACAGTTATATATATTACATACTGTATTCTTATAATAAACTAGAAAAAAATGTTATTAAGAAAGTCATAAGGAAGATGAAAAAATATATTTACAGTACTGTATTTATTGATAGCGTTAAGTGTAGGTCATCTGTTTACAAGATCCATCATCTGTCAGTACCTACATTAATACTGTTTTACATGCTACAAAACACTGTAGATGTTATACATATTATTAACACTAGGCATCAAAAATGAAAAGACAATGTGAAAAATTCATATTTATTTACAGATATAGTGATTCATGCATTGATAATGAGGGAGCAGCATTATGATTGCTCTGGGTATCCCAGTGTAATTGAAATGATTGCTGCACAGTAGAAGGAAATCTCCAACAAATTTCCAGTATATTGAAAAAGATCTATAGATAAGGGCAGTTTAAAACCCATCTCGTTGAAGAGTCAACTGTATTTCCTTGGGATAAATTTCTAAAAATAGGAAGGGGGCTGAAAGTTAAACTCTTTAAGGATAACATACTACTAGAGTCTTTGACACCACCACAACAATGTATACTTTGCTACATTCACTAAAACTTTACCAACAAAAGCAGTTGTTAACCACAGAGGATATTTAGTCTATGCCAGTGGTCGGCAAACCACGGTTCGCGAGCCACATGCGGATCTTTGGCCCCTTGAGTGTGGCTCTTCCACAAAATACCATGTGTGGGTGCACACGTACAGTGCGATTGAAACTTCATGGCCCATGCACAGAAGTCGGTTTTCAGCCTGGGTGAGTCTATTTTGAAGAAGTGGTTCTAATGCCAAGCCACACTCAAGGGGCCAAAGAGCCACATGTGGCTTGCGAGCCGCGGTTTGCCAACCACTGGTCTATGCTAATAAACTATCAGATACTAGGAGAAGCAGAATAGGATAGGCCCTATCTATTTTATGTAGATAGGGGAAAGGGTGCTATCTGATATCAAGGAAGTCCAAGTTCTACTTTAGAATTTGTCAGGAAATAACTGTGTGGCCCTGGTCAGATTGCTTTATTTCTCTTGTCTCCTGATTATTTATCTGTATTAGTATGTTTTCTAATGATAGCGAATATCTCTTGCATTGCAAATATTTTCGTTCTTTGTCATCTCAAGGTCTCCTTTACACTGACTTATTGAATAGTTAGTATTCATTGAGTACCAACCATGATGCACTCTGAAGCACTTTATATACATTACTAGAGGACTGTTGCATGATATTCGTGCAAGAATAGGTCTGCCTTCCCCTGGCTTCGCTCCCGGCCTGCCTGGGGGTCGCCCAGTTCCCGCTCCCGGGCCGCCTGGGAGCCGGCAAGTCCTCACTCCCAGCCAGAGCACCGCTCCTGTAGCTCCCTCTGCCCCCCTCCCCCTCATAGCAGGCATCCCACCCCGCCAGGCCGCTCCGCACCTGCATATGCAAATTAACCCACTATCTTTATTGGGTTAATTTGCATACTCACTTGTGATTGGCTGTGAGCGTAGCAGAGGTACGGTCAATTTACATGTTTGTCTATTATTAGGTAAGATATCTCATCGAATTCATACCACAAACCTTAATGTTAGGTACTATTATCATACTCATTGAACTGATGCAGGCTAAGGAAATGGAGCTGGCCCGGTTCTCATAGAGGTAAATAGGAGATCAGAGAGTCTGAGATCAGCCTAATCCCAGCATCCTGTATTTTCAATCACTACACTGCAATGCCTGGGCATACCTCTTAAAAGAACCCAAAAGACTTGAACCAGTTTTTAGTGTTGCAGTTCTTCTTTTACACCCTAAGTTAAGAGAATTCTGTCCCATTTATGCTGTCCCATTTATGTCCAGAATGTTCTGAGTTGCCTTATTTTTGTTTCACCAAAGCTTGTTTTGAAGCCAACGTTTGTTCAGCATGCCTATTTCTCTTGCTGAAGTAAAAACAACTTCACTTGTCTGGCTATGCTCAATTTTTGCATTTATTTAATTTAATTCATGACTATTTATCTTACTGTAATAGAGCCAGAATTTTAATTGGCATTCCCTTATATGAGTTTATACTGCCCAGGATTGTTGCCTATTACTCTGCCCATGGGGCAGCTTTTATTTAAAAGGAATCACGTTAAAGTGCTTCATAAAATTACAGCATGTGTTGAGAAAAGTTTTAAAAAATTCACTGTGCCTGGACTTCATTTTTCATTAAGAACTGTATTCAGCAGACTTCCTGTTTCAAAAATTATGGGGTGGTACCCCCTAGTGGAAGATACAAAGAAACTTCAGTGAACTTACTGGAGGTGCTCCTTGCTGCTGCGTGTTGGTTCTTTTGCCACTAATTTATGAAAATCAGTGGAGGCCCACTGTGAGCTGAGTTAGGAGAGCTGAGCTGCAGGGGGCGGTATACAATGGAACATGAGGTGACAGTAGAAGTGGCATTGATCTTGGGTATAGGATGGCCAGGTTAAGAGACACTGGATAAACCAGCAAGGGTGGGGTTGGACTTGAACTGTGTGGATGGAGTTTGGTTGTAGGTTGTTGTGATGGGTGAGTTGACAGGAGAGAGACCCAAATTATGAGGAGGACGAGTGACAGAGTTGAGACAGAGGGGAAGGAAGAGCTCTGTAACTGGAAATAAGAAAGGAAGTGACGACGGAATTGGACTGTCCAGTGTGAAGGGTGAAAGGGCGTATGTACCCAGGGTGAGGACCGGTGGAGGGAGGGGACACCAATGCATAGCAGTGTCTATGGAACCAGCCCATCTGCTGAGGTTCCTCCCCTGCCACCTCCTTGTCCCTGCAGGAGTGAAACTCGCTGGTTTGGGGATGGCCTCGCTGAAGGCTGTAAGGTAGATGCTGGCTTTCCCTTCCACTCAGTGACAGAATCTATTGGAAACTTTAGGAATTCTTCACTTACATACCAGGAGTAAATAAAAATTTTCAAAAAGGCATTAGATTTTGAAACTGAATGAAATAGATGTCTGCTTCCATGTGAGGGTAAAGCCATGTGTCCTAACGTCCATAAACTGAGGAGGGAGGGCTGACATCTTTGGAAACTGAGGCGCTTAACAAAGATGTGCTTAGGTGCTCTTCCCTGTATCATGGCGTCAGTAAACATACTTTCAATCCCATTTTCTAGGTCACTGTTTCAAATGTTTCCGTATTTGGCTCTGCACCCTGGGAACCTGTAGTTGTCATGAGCGCTGATCAATATTGACTTGTTAATACTCAATCTGGAGGGTTTTAAGGGGCCCTGAACATTTTCTCTGAATAGTAAATCTGAATTTGGGTTGGCTGTGTTTAAAGTTTTCGTTTTGTGTAGGGAAAGTACTGTGAGGATGGCTGTGTTGTGTCAACTTCAAAGCCTAAAGGGACCAAGACCTTCCTAGATAATACCTTATCCAGTGGTTCCCAAACTGGCCAAGTAGCAGAATCATTGGGGGTTGGAACGATGTTTAAAAATACATTCCCTGGAGCCCTGGCCAGTGTGGCTCAGTTGGTTGAGTGTTGTCCCAAAAGGTCGCTTGGTTCAATTCCTGGTCTGAGCACATGACCAGGTTGTGGGTTCATACAACCTGTCCCCAGTTGGGGTGCATACAGAAGGCAACTGATTGATGTTTCTCTCTCACATAGATGCTTCTCTCTCCCTAAATCAATAAAAATATATTTAATTAAAAACAAACAAACATTCCCTAGAGCCCAACTCTTGCCACTAAATTACCATCTCCTGGGCCCTGCTCCCAGGAAGCTTGCTCAGAGCAATCTGATAATCACCTAGTTTGGGGAGCCTGATAACCCATGTGGAGATGCTCTTTGGTCTTAGGGATCTCTGCAATGCAAGGAACAGAAACTGACTCCAGTTAGTCCGTCTCAGTAAAAAGGGGGGGGGGGGGGGGTGGTTCAGAGGTGCAGAATGTCGCAGAAGGAGGGAACTGAAGGAAGTATATCTGGCTCGCAGAGGAGCAGAAAGTCGGCAGGCAGCTCCCCTCTGTCTGCATTGTTTCTTGTTGCTGCTCTTCTCTGCACTTTGGCAGGCCGCCTTCAGCAAGGTTCTCGGCTTGCTCCTCCGCATCCCAGCCCTGTGTGTTTTGGGGTTGCCACTGCTCTGACTGGGGCACCAGTGCTGGATCACCTTACAGCTCCTCCTGTGCTTTAGTTCACGAGAGACTCCAGCGTGGGCCAGGGGTCCAGCCCTGGTCCAGTCTATTATGGGAGGAGTCGGGGGAGCTTCCCATGACACCTACCTGGCTGCCTGTACCCACCAATTCAGAAAAAGTTGAAAGGACTCTCCCAAAGGAGGGGGTGGGGTTTGCCAAACACTCAAAGGGGGTCCACCACACCTTTGTAACTTTCCAGGAGGGAGTCACCGGGGCTCTGCTTGAACACAAATTGTGGCAAGAAACACGCATTTGTGAGGTCCATTCCTTGTCCAGTTCTAAGATTTGAAAGGTTTTTGGTAATGACCATCGTGTATTCTAGGTTCATCCTCTGGAGTCAGACAGAATCAACTTACCACCTGCCCTTTAAGAACTGCAGAGATGGCTATCGCGTTCACCTCAAGGTTTTATTACCTGACATGCTCCCTCGTGGATCCAGACCCTTGGAATTCCAGCCTCCCTACTTGTTACAAGGCTTGAGTTGGGAGATGTTATTAATAAGAATTTGCTCACTTATATACAATCATGTTTTCATTGATTTTTTAGAATTTTTATGAGTTTGAGCCAAACTGACAGCACTGTTGGGTAGCATGATCTCAAACATTGCAAACAATGACAGTTTTATAGTTTCTTTTATACTTTTGGAATTAAGGAGGGAATGTAAGGAAGATTACTTGAGGGTGGGAGGCAGCAAGGCAGGGATGGGGTTACAGGATAATAAGCAAAATTAGCAAGGTCATGTTCTCTCTTGAGGGTTCTGGGGGTCTCTTGCTGGCTCTTTGTCACAGATCTCTCAGCTGAGCAGTCCTGGTGTCACCAGAAAGGGACCAGGCCAGGAGCGGGTCTGCCTCGGACAGTGTGTAGTGTGTGGGTTCTTCATGCAGGAAATATTTGACAACATGAGTCCAGGTGATTGAGAGTACGTTTATTAGTCCTAGCCGGTTCGGCTCAGTAGATAGAGCATCGGCCTATGGACCAAAGGGTCCCGGATTTGATTCCAGTCAAGGGCACGTACCTGGGTTGCTCCTGCCTGGCCTGGGCCCTGATCAAGGCATGTGCAGGAGGCAACCAATCGATGTGTTTCTCTCACATGTGTAGAGGGCCGCCTGGGAAGGCACATGGAGGTTCTTTAAATTGTCAGCTGAGCCCGAGGCGATTGGCAGAGCCGAGTCGTGGTTACACCCGCCCCAAGAAGGCGGGGGGGGGGGGGGGGGGGGGGTGGTCAGTTCTGACTTACCTTTGTCCAGGTGTCGGCAGGGGCGGGTCTAGATATGTAAATCTAGGAATGCTAGGGTCTATTTAAGAATGCAGATAAGCTCCTTTGAGCCTATAAAAATAAACCGCTGCGTGAGTCGGGGCTCGTCCTGCCTCTCCATCAGAGAGGATGGCGTCCCACCCAGCTCCCAGCTTTTATTTCTGTTTCTGCATTTTGGTCTCTTTCTGTCTTTAATTTCTTAATCCCCAACTCCTCCACTCAGCAACCGAACCAGTTCCTTTTCTGTGCTGGATGCGGAAAAGAGAGAAAACCTCTACACACATGGATGTCTCTCTCTGTTGTTCCACTCTCCCTAAAAATCAAGGGAAAAATATCCCCCGGTGAGGATTAATGAGAGAGAGAGAGACAGAGAGAGAGGGAGGTCTGGGGTTCAATTGTCTATCAGGGCACATTCTTAGGTTTCAGATTTGGTCTCCAGTTGGGACACATACCAGAGGCAGCTGGTTGATATCTCTCTCTCTCTCTCTCTCTCTCTCTCTCTCTCTCTCTCTCTCTCTCTCTCCCCCCCGCTCCCCTCCTCTATCAGGAACAAACAAAAAAGAAGAAGGAAGAGGAAGAAAAAGAAGAAGAAACAGGAGCGAGCCTAGTCTTGAGGGGACCCTTAGAGGTTAGGAAAGAAAAGTAAAGATGCATGCCGGAGAGGAAGGCGTGGGCATGTTCCAGAGAGAGCCCGCCTACAGGCAGGTTTTTAAAAGGATCGAGGTGGCTTTAAAATATGCAATAGAACAACATACCAAAAACATTTCAAAGTGAAAGAATGAAGGCAAAGGGAATACGTTTTGTAAAATAAGGTGAAGCTGAGTGGGAAGTTGATTCTTAAAGCACCTGCCACGAAATCCTGTGGCTTGCTCAGGGGGGTCTGCAGGCTTCCTTCTTAAGCTTTCTAGTGGCTACAGCCCAAGCGGGAAGGATGAATCCATGGGCAAAAACAAACCTCAGAAGAATCTAAATGATTTCCGGTGCAAAGAATGGGGCACATTTTCTCCTTGGGGTTCTCCCAGAGAAGATAGGAAACCGGGCAAACAATATCGTTAACAATATCCTTGCAGTAGATGTTGCGTTTATTTCCTGGGGCTGTTTCTTACAACGTCAGCCAGAGTGGGACTGTAGGCAGACTCTTCACGATTCAGTGAAGCCATTCTAGGGAGGCCCGTGACCCAGCCTGGCTGTGCCACTCTGGCTCTCTACCCCATGGTCTAGGGATAGATGTTAGAAGATCTAGCAGTGGTTCTCAAGCTGTGCTCTGCGTGGGGGTTTGGGTGACATGAATGGCGGGACTCCAAGCTCCCCATCCCTTCTCAGCATCCCATTCTCTGACCTTGGATTTCTAAGGATATCATGTTTTGCCCAAGGATTCTGTGGTTAAAATAAGAAGTGTGAAAACTGCTGACCTAAAAGAATGGGTGTGATGCTGTACCTCAAGTACTCTTTCACAAATACTGCTCATTTTCAGAAGTTTTCAACAGTTAAAAGAAGAAGAGTGAGTTCCAGGTTTAAACATCCAGCTAAGTCCCTAGAGCGCAGCGCTTCTATGTTGCCGGTTAAACTCAGAGCCATATGTTTTAATAATAAGCAAGCTAGGGAGGGATTGACAACTTCTTATTAAATCTGAGGTACCTGATAAGGACATATGGTGGACAGAAGGCGGCTGCACACACTCGGAGGGGGGGCGAAGAAAGGACCATCAGTGCTCAGATTCGCCTTAAGAAAGAATTTGGTGTTTGATCTAACAAGATGATACACAAAGTACAACCTCAATGATTTTTAGCTTGAAAAAAAATTTAACCTCTTACAACCAAACACCCATTTAATCCATAAACACATCACAGTAAGTCATTCATAGGACACCTAGCTTTTTTGTTCTAGCAGGGTATACATAAGTTTAAACATCTAAAATCTGTAACCCTAGGAAATTGATGGCTTTGAATTTAGAACAACCAATAAGTAGGTCAGATGTCTATTAATGCCCTTCTGGTTCTTGATATTAAAATTATGGCATTAAAAACACCACAAAATAAAAAGTAAGTAAGTAAAACGATGGCATTGATGTACCAGAGAAAGCCATCTTTCTATGCCTTGTAATTGGAGTAAACCCTGTATCTGACCCACTGATGGGCTGTTATTCCTGACCTGGAAACAGTGGGATTAAGTGCAGGTTTTTTGTTGTTGTTTTTAAAAATATATATTTTATTTATTTTTTTTATAGAGAGGAAGGGAGAGGGATAGAGAGTTAGAAACATCTGCCTCCTGCACACCTCCCACTGGGGATGTGCCCACACGAAGGTACGTACCCTTGACTGGAATTGAACCTGGGACTCTTGAGTCCGCAGGCCGATGCTCTATCCACTGAGCCAAACCAGATAGGGCAAGTGCAGGTTTTTGATAAGCCTTGTAGCTGAGGGTGGGAATGGACCTGGGGAATCAACTGAACCTGTGCATCTCAGCCTAGAACTGATTTCAGTCCTCAGAGTCAAAGATTATGGAAAGTTGGATAAAAGTGGCTAAAACTCTTGGGGTTTTCTTATCAGATTGCTCCACAAAGTTGACAAAGAGTTTAATAATGATCAGTGGCGAAATAGCTGTGCCCGAGAGTCCCAGAACTTACAGTTTATCAAGCAGGAAAGTGATAGACACCTTAGGTAGACCACCTAGTAAGTCAGGAGGAGAGTAAATGACTGTCCATAGGGAAAAAGTGATAGACTGAACTCTGTCCAATCAATACGGAGACATTTCTCATCGAAATACCACCAACAAGGGCGTTCCCTATCTAGTCACAAACCCACATGATAGCTCCACCTTTTTTCAAAGAGCTCTGCAGGAATAGCATTTATGTATAAGGACCCCTATGTATTCACTTGCAGATGGTTGGAGAGTGAAAGTGGGAAGTTGCAAAATTGATCAAATGTAAGCTCATCTTTATTAACCTCCCAAGTTGGCACCAGGAATCTTTTGGGGCAAAACCCTAAAATTCCTGATTGGCCACAGCTGCATGGACTGGTAGAACTTCACTCCACGGAAGGCCTGCCAGCTGGGGCCGAAAGCTGAAGCATCTGGCCACCCCTAGGCCCTTTTTACCTCGTCTCAGGCAGGGACAGCACCTTGGGGCCCCAAAGCCTGGTGGGGAGCAAGGATGACAGCAACAAAGACCAGGCTTGCAAAGGATGGTCCCAGGCCTTCCATCCAGAAGTGAGGGCAAGACACCCCATTATGCCATTATTCTGAAGGCTCACACAGCCCATCTCTGGCTGTCCTTACATCCGATGGACAGGACATCTCATTCCCAACAGTAAATGGCAGAGTTCTCCCAGCCCAGCCTGTACACTTATAAAGGAGACCAAATCACTTGGTTTTCAAAATACCTAAAGATAAGTGGTTGTTTTTTGCGTGTGTGTGGTTTTTTTTGTTTGTTTTGTTTGTTTTTTGCATATAGATTAGCTAAGGTTAGAGCTCTCTATTACAGTGATCTATGGGCAAAAACTCCAAGAGTTTTATTTAGCTCGATTTCAAATATGTACTAAATGATAGAAGAGAGTCTTGTAGGTTCCAGTCTCTGACCAGTCTACAAACTCAGAGCAGTCAGCCTCCAGCTGCAAGCTGTGGAGAGTCTGCCTTCCAGGCAGCCCCCAGGATCTGAATGTCAGGACCTCTCCCAGGAAAATCACATCGGGAACCCCCTGCAGAACTTGCCTGTTAATAGAGTGAATGACCAGGCTCTTCTGAGGTCATGACACATTTATATTGAGTTTTACATTTTACATGGTGCTAGGTGCCCGTTTACAATTCTCATTGCTTATGTTGCACCACTAATCTCGCTGTGCTTTGCTGATGCCTGACTGAGATAGACAATTTGCCTGCCCTACCTTTGCCCCTTCTCAGAGTCAGTATGCTCCCCACTTGCAGAAATATGGGGTTTTGATAAAGAGACACTAGACACACACTGTTTGAAGTTATATATTTATCAAGTTTTATATTAATTTAGGCTCATAATTTTCATTCATTAAGACTTACATTCTGATTCTTTAAATCTAGTATATTAGCCATCTCTCCCAGCTTTGTGTCATCCAACTATTTGATCACCATACCCCTTCATCCAAGTCACTAATAAAACTGTTGACTAGATTTGACTAAACATTTACTTGTTGGCTAGGAGGTAGATTTAGCTGATGGAATATAAGATGAGCATTCGATGTGCTGTTACAGATCTGTTTATTATCAAGGGAAGATGTCCATAGTGCATTGAAAACTGAAAGAAAGCATTAAGCATTATGCACTTCTGGTCCTCATGTAGTTAAAATATATATGGGTACATATAAACCCAGAAAAGCACTGGAAAGAGGTGCCCCCAAAACGTCAGGGTTTAGCTCTGAGTGACCAGGCTACTAGTAATTTTTCATTTTCTTTTTAATGCTTGTATATATCTTCTGAAAAACAATTTAATGGGCATGGATTGCTTTTATAAACAAGGGAAACAACAAAGACTTTTACATTTTAAAAAATTCAAAAGAAATAAGGAGAAAGGTTAAAGAGAATATCTGTGGAATATCTCAACCTTTCTCCAGGTTTGATAAAATGGTTTTCAGATGGCCATGCTGAACAGAATTATTTGGAAGAGGTTTTAAAAAACATCTCCCCTGGGAGAATCACCAGATGATGCTCCTGTTGCCAGTCTCTGGACCAGCCAGAGGACTGAGCCAATTAATTAGCTGTGAATACACCCAACATAAGCAATGAGAAATTATGTGTCTGCCTCTTTATAGCTGTAGGAGCTTAGGCAATGAACCTAAGCTTCAAAAAAGATTATTTTTCTAAGCTTCAGAATGGGATATTGACACATATCTTGATGGATGTTGGTGAGGTTTAAACTGAGTAATGTACACAAGCTACCAAGTCCGGTGCCCCAACAAATGATATGTTGGCCTCCATAGTGTCTAGCCCAGGGGTCTCACCCTCATCCACAAGTCATTCATTCCTCGTCACGCATCTTTCTTCTCCCTTTCTAACACATTTTAGGTTCTTATCTGAGACCGGGAAGAAAGCAAAGAAAGTAATGGCTTAGTGTTGATGTTGCTGCCAATTTGTGAAAATATTGTTTTAATGATCTCCATGTAAAGTAACAAGCCCTCAATAAATAACTTCTGTTTTAATCGTTTTGTTTAAACTCTTTGCTTCCTTTTTGAGGCTTTTGCATTACTGAAATCTCCTCTGCTTTCTGGAAAACCTGGAAATTAATTTTAAAAAGCATTGGCATTGTGCATAAAGCAACATGTTCTCTTCATTCCCCAAAGAACTTAAAGGCAGGTGGGAAAGACCAGACAGTAAAATATCAGTTTTGCACATCATAATATGGAGTGGAGTTTTTGGTCAGTTTAATATTCTACTTGGTGAGGGAAGAATGAAATAGGATACTTTAAAAATCCCTTTTAAATTAGAGCAGAATATTTTAAAAGCAATTCTTATAGGAAGTCATCAATTTCTACAGCAGATGGTTCAAACCACCTCAGAAGGGCTGAGATCAAAGAGATATAGTCTTGGAAAGGCCACTGTCCTGGAAGGCAAGGTGACTCATTTGACTTGGGAGCTCTACACCCAAGTGTAAGTCTTTGAGGCATCGTCCTTGAAGTTGCAAGCTTAGCTGCTCCTGGTGGAGATTGACTAAGATGGTACACAACTGTGTTCCTCCATTCCTTGTCCCACTTATGCCCTCAGAGTGAGTGGCATGTGTGAACAATGGAAAATTACTTTGATCCCAGGGATGGCTGTGGAAGGGTTATGCCATGGACTATATAACTTTCCAAAAGGGAACCCATGAATGGCAGCTTCACTTTCCTTCTCTTGAGTCCAAGATTCATACAGTAGACCTGTAATGTCCTGGTCTTGAGAGAGTGTTTAGAAGAATTACTTTCTGTGCAAAAGACTGGTCATGCATTAGCTTTGCTTAAGTCAGGGTAAAGTCTGTCTATCGATCCCCCTAATTTTCCTTTTTCTAAGAAGAATAGAATTATCCTAGGTGAACATATTGTTTCGTCCAAGATGTTTCTAATGATTTTTAAAATTTTTACAAAATGTACATAATTTATGATTATAGTTTTGTTATAAATTTAAAATGTGATCTACAATTATCTATGCAGTATGATCATTTATTTGTAATCATATAACAATGATTAGGGAAAAGATAAAATTGTTCTATGCATGGCCAGTTGAGTAAACAATTTTGAAACTTGAAATTTATTGGATTTTACTTTTATCATTATCATTAGTAGTAGTAGTAGTAGTAGTAGTAGTAGTAGTCATCTTTCAGTTCTGGTCCTTTTTTCTTCCTCTCAGTTTATGGCTTGTGGCCATTAGATGGCACTGTGCATTTCAAATATGAAAAGCATGTAAAATACTAATGCCAGGCTGTGCAAAGTACTGTGGTAACACTCATTAGTTAAAATTGTCACCCTTTGGCCTGGCCATTGTGGCAGTGGTTGAGTGTTGACCCAGGAACCAAGAGGTCACCGGTTCCATTCCAGATCAGGGCACATGCCCAGGTTGCAAGCTCAATCCCTGGTAGTGGCTGTGCAGGAGGCAGCTAATTGATCGATGATTCTCTCTTATCATTGATGTTTCTCTCTCTCTCCCCTCTCCCTTTCTCTCTCTGAAATCAATAAAAACATATTAAATAAAAATTATCTGCCCTAACCGGTTGGCTCAGTGGATAGAGCATCGGCCTGTGGACTGAAAGGTCCCAGGTTCGATTCCCGTCAAGGGTATGTACCTTGGTTGCAGGCACATCCCCAGTAGGAGGTGTGCAAGAGGCAGCTGATCGATGTTTCTCTCTCATTGATGTTTCTAACTCTCTATCCCTCTTCCTTCCTGTCTGTAAAAAATCAATAAAATATATTTTAAAAAATTGTCACAATCTTCAATGAGAATAGAAATGTTTTATTTTTCAAACAGAAATCCAGAACATAACCCCACAGTTACATGTGAAACATTCCTTGCATAAATAAAATATTTCTTCCTATGTGACATAAGAATAATGCATCTCAGACTTAGATTTGAGAGTGGGGCTCCTGAGTCAAATGAGATAATATAACTCTTTACTTCCCCTCAGAGCATCGTGCTACTGATTTTCTAATAATGTTGATGAACTTGTGTCAGTGTAGCTATCCTCTTTCATTTCGTGGTTCTTATCACTGAAAACATTTACTTACTACATGGGATGCAAATTCATTTACAATTATTGGAAATGCTAGCCTTCACTCTGGAAAAGAATAAAATTAATTGGCTCTCTTAGGGATCAATCCCAGAAGCTAGCTTTATTAATCATTGTTAACCAGCTAATGGAGAGTGTTCCTGCAGTTTCATCCCCAGACTATCAGTCCAGACCACGGCCCCTGCTATACTAATAGTCTCCTGTCTCCATATCTGCAGCCTTCTCCCACACCCCAGTCACTCTGGCTCTGCCTGAGGCCTCTTGTCCTCTCCTTCCACAACCTCCCTGAGTGGTGGGTCTTGCCTGTGCCTAGGACTCTAACTTTTTGGAGTTGATGTTTTCCAGTCTATATCTTCAGCCCATGTCTCTACTTCTGCTACTTGCATGTCTTAAACTCAACACATCTGAAATGAAACTCCCATGCCCAACTCCAAATCCATGTTCTCTCTGGAGCAATGCCACCTTCATTTGTGACCCACTGAAGAGATCTGAGTCAGGTTCTACCTTCTCTTGCTCTCATCCCCCACCCCTGCCCCCCTGCCCCATCCCATCCAATCTATTGCCTAGTCTGCCAGTCCTTACTTTCCCTCTACCACCATCTTGGTCATGGGTTGGATCATCTCATTTGAATGATGATCAGTCAACTTTCACCTACTCTTGGTCCCTTCTGACCCTCCCCCCCCCTTTTTTTGCAATATAGCCAGACTGATCTTTGTATAATGTAAATCTCTTCCTGTTTGGCTCCTGCTTCAAACCCTCAATAGCCTCTAATATCTCTCAGAAGAGATCCAAACTCCTTAAGGCCTGTCCCTTTCTAATCTTTATCTCTTCTGCCTCAAGATCTGTACTCTGTCCTTAGACATGCCTATTAGCACGTCAGATCAACTGTGCTTTCTTCAGCCTCTGGCTGCTGCACAGTGTTCCTCTGCTTGCAATTCTTTCTCTCCACCCCCATCACCTGGATAATTCCTACTAAATTCAGTCTAGATATCACTGGTTCTGGGAAGGGACCCCTCCGACTGCTTTTCCAAATAGGCTGGGCTCCCCTGCTTACTAGAGCCCTTATCATACTTTGTAATAACTGTCTGTTAGTCTACCCTGCAGACTATAATAAACAGATCTATCTTACTCTCCATTATATTTCCACCATCCAGTGCTTAACATGTAGTAGGCCTTCAATAAATATCTTTTGAATGAATAAATGAGTGAGTGAATGAAGACCTGGCATACACAGGTCACTTCTATTCATTCTCTATAACCCAAGTCAGTTGTCTTCTCAGCTCATCCAGGTAGGAGCTAGTCTCTCCCATCAACGACCGCCATGACGCTTTGCACATACCTCAATCAGCATGTGTGTTAGGTTGAAATGGTTCCAGCCCCTCTTCACTAGATTTTGCACTCCTTCCAGGCAGAGACAATGTCCTCATCAGCTATTCCCCAATAGTGTTTAGAGAAGGAACAGATTGTTCTGCTTCCAAAGATCATGAAGCAAATGGTGGTTAAGACAGGATAAGTTTTCACCTGATTTGGGAGTCACTGATTAATTGTCTCCCATATGCAACCTAGGTATGTGCCCTGACTGGTAATTGGCCACCTTTTGGTGTACAGAGCAATGCTCCAACCAACTGAGCTACACCGGCCAGGGCTGTTTCACTTACTTATGTACTTATGTGTTGATTCTTGTATATTCCCTGTCTGGGGATTGAACCCACAACCTTGTCATATCAGGATGATGCTCTAACCAACTGAGCTACCCAACCAGGGCTCTTTTATTCTTACTTATTAATTATTGTATTATTTTCCATGCAAACACCTGTAAACCCACTTTTGCCACACTGTGTATATTGGACATCACATCCTTATCAGTATTCTACCCCATTCTGTCTTCTCTCCTATTAGGACTCCAAATATATATAACTTTAAATATATAATTTTTATTTCTAACTTATCTATTTTATTATTTCTTTGCAGATACTCCTCGTCTGTTTACTCAATATATTCCTCTTTTCCTGTGCATCCTTAAACATATTTATAATAGCTGTTTTAAGGACCTGGTGTGCTAATTCCAACATTTGGGTCTTCTTGGATTCTGCCTCTATTGACTGTTCCTTTTCATGATAACAGATCACATTTTCCTGCTCCTTCACAAGTTTAATACTTTAAAAAGTATTCTTTAGTGTTGTTATAAGGAAGTTATAGAGAGTCTGGCTTATCTTCTTTTAAAGGGTGTTGAAGTTTCCTTTATAAAGTTGTTAAATTATTGGAAAATCCTCTCCATCTTATTAGGCTTTGTTTTATTATTTGTTAGGGCAGTTTTTTCAGTTTCATCATTAGTCCTGAGTTACGACCCTTTCTCTGGGTCAGGTTCTTACCCCTAAGGTGTGGATTCTTTGGAGTTTCAGGAGAATGCATGAACTGCTTAGAAAGGGCTCTCCACTTTGGTCGGGCCAATATTAATGAGTTTCCAGCACTGCACAGCTATGGTATCTTGGCCAGCTCTCTTACAGATAGCAGCCATTCTCTGCTAGACCTCATGAGATCGCATCCTGTAGATGGGCTGTAGGGGACCACTCATGAAGTCTTCTTTGTCGCCTTTTTTGCACAGTTCCTTCCTTTCCAATACCCTATCTTAAAAATCCCAGGGACCACAGCCATTCTAAACTCGATGTGTACCCCTTTAGCTCAGCAGGACTTCCGTATTCCCTTGGATTCCACTTCCTTGTAGTCCAATTGGTGTCCCCAAGGAGAAAGCTGAAATGACGCGGAGCTCTCTTGTGTTAACGGAAACACAGTCCTACAATGTTTATTGTCAAATGCCTGAAATCAGTTGCCTCAGATATGTGTAGCTATTTTCCATGGGAAGACACATCCAGTACCAGTCACTCTGTATGACCAGAAGCAGATATCCCCTTAAATATGTTTTGGTGTATTGTGTATACCTTAATAAAGTACCAAATTAAAAAAAAATCACTTTTATTTTTTATTGAAAGATCTTTGTTTTACCTATATCTCAGTACTGTTCTTAATGATTATTGTGTATTCTTTTATTTTTAAATATATTTTATTGATTTTTTACAGAGAGGAAGGGAGAGGGATAGAGAGCTAGAAACATCAATGAGAGAGAAACATCGACCAGCTGCCTCCTGCACACCCCCTACCGGGGATGTGCCCGCAACCAATGTACATGCCCTTGACCGGAATCGAACCTGGGACCTTTCAGTCCACAGACCGATGCTCTATCCACTGAGCCAAACCGGTTTCGGCTATTGTATATTTTTAATCTATCCTCAATAACGGGTAGTTTGTTGATATTCATTTGAATAATAATTAACATTTCTAAATCACAATGCTTAATAGTTAACATTAATATATGTAAGACTCCTTACAGTGTTTATTGAGAAGACATTTTTCAAGAGTTTAAAACAAAATTTGGGTAGAACAAAATGTATTCTAATATCCTCCTGTTTTATTTTTGTATAAAATACTAGAGGCCCAGGGAGCGATTGAAATTGTGCGAGGAGGCGCCCTGCCTCCTGCTGTGAAAGGAGGCACCCCGGAGGGGCTGAGACCCACGCCTGACTCACATAGCACCAGCCGATACCAGCCAAGAGTTAAGCCAGAATGGCGCTATGGGGGGCCGGGACCCAAGCCTGACTCGCAGCGTCCCCCGGCCCCCCTGCCTGTGTCCACTTCAGGGCCGCCCGATCCACTGCGCCAGCTCGGGCAGGCCCCCTGCCTCTGCCTCTGTCTCCATCTCCACTCCGGGCCTCACCTGCGCACGCAACCTCCTCCTGTCTGGTCATGACCCGTTACGGAGTCCCGGCCTAATTTGCATATTACCTCTTTATATATAGATATTTTAAAATTGATTTTAGAGAGAGAGGAAAGGAGAGAGAGAAAATTCATTATGAGACATTGATTGGCTGCTTCCTGCATGTCCCTCCTGGGGACTGAGCCCACAACCTGGGCATGTTCCCTGACCAGGAATCAAACTAGTGACCTTTTGGTGTATGGAACAACACTCAACCAACTGAGCCATACCAGCCAGGGCAATATCCTTCTGTTTTAAAAAGTGAGGTACAATAAAACTATAAGACAATAACACGATCTGTGCAAACCTTGTTGTTCACTGGCACAAAATTCAACTTGTAATTTTCTTTAAAACAACAAAAATAACTTATTTTCACTGGTTATAATTTAACTGGAACATCAAAGGAAAATTACAAAAACAAATTTGCCTGACATTGTATTTCTAAGAAAGCTGATATAAATCATGTAATTTGTGTTCTACTTTATTATTGTTTAACAAAACATATCAAAGCAATATAAATGATACTGCTGTTTATATATATATCGATTAGAGATAAGACATGTTGAGTCAGTAGTTTACTTGAGACTAGAACCTGCTTTGTGGGGCTCTGGCCCACATTCTGAAGACCCAGGGAGTGTGAAAAACCACATGGAAAATGCTCAACTTATGGTGTTGACTCCTCATCTGTAAAATAAAAGTTTTGTCTAGAGTTCTCTAGCACATCTTCCAATTAAAGGGCCCATCCTTTCTGTATTTTATTTTATTATTTTTAAAATCTATATTGTTAAATGCATTCCATATATCCCCTCTCCCTTTTCTGTATTTTAATTTTTTACTTTCTGACCCACCCTCACATTACAAGGCTGTGTTTTAATCTTTCATCTTCAAATGTTCATTCCATACATTTATTTTCATCTCAAAGTAATGATGGCCATATTTCTGGGGAGTTATAGCAATCATTGAATAATTATAAATGGGAACAAAACACAGCATGTGGCTAAATGCCAGGTAATTTTAAAACAAAAATATAAATTACCCCATAAGCATAATGCATTGCTATTAGAAAAATGGATGCAAACTAAGAGAAACAGCTTGTGCATTTACATGGAAATATAGACGCTGGAATGATATCACTGCCTGCCATCAGTTATCTCAAACTGAGTCCAAGTTTTTAAAGTCATTTCCTAACTAATGTTAACAAGCACAGGTGTTTCCTGATTTCAGTTGTTCAGAGTCTTTAAAAAAAATGAGTAACTCAGGGAAATGTGTAAAATTCCTTTGTCGGCTTCCTTTCTCCTGTATCAAGCCCAAGTTTCATCTTAGTACTGTATGTGGTGTTTGTATTTCCACACCCATGTAGCCCATGGGCTTATTTTCTCCCCTTCTATTTGTTATACTCATCAGATCTCTCTTTTGCTTTCTTGTTATTGGTGGTATTTTTTCAAGTTTTCCTTCATAATTAGAATCTAACGTGAGTGGTTGTACTTGAATTAAGAGAATGTGTCAAAACTCTGCCTCTGATTGAGAGGGTCCCTAATGTGGGTGTCAGGTCTTGAGCACCAGTTCCCAAGAGACACATGGCACAGAGTGTGAGGCGGCAAGGATGAGGTAGGGGGACAGGAAGGGATGAGTCCCAGCGTGAGGCCGAGCAGACAGCATTTATATAATGCTGTGAGACTTTGCAATGTGCTTTAAAGTTGGTTTCTCTCTAATTCTGTGCAACTGTAGGACTTGTCTGAGGTCATCTAGCAATTTTGGAGTAAGCAAACCCAAGTCTTTGAATGCTATTGTTGTGGCAGAAAAACAGCACCAGGAGTTAGCCTCGATTCAGCAACCTCAGCCCCTGAGTTCTGGCTAAGAGAAGAATTCAGAGGCAAGACTCAAATTATAACAGAAAGTTTATTTAGAAAGTCACAGAGGTAGAAGTGAGCTGTAGAAGAAATGGGCTCAGGAAATAAGGTACAGCAAAAGAAGGGCCCTTGGAGCTTGCAGGGGGGGGGGGGGAGAGATATATATATATAGATATAGAGATAATATATATATATATAGACATATATATATAGATATAGATATCTATATATCTATATCTATATCTATATCTATATCTATATCTATATCTATATATCTATATCTATAGAGAGAGAGAGAGAGAGAGAGAGAGAGAGAAGAGGATAGAGAAAGGTGCCTGTGTGCTCCATAGAGAGAGCCTCACAGGGCCGCCCCCTGAGGGCGTCTATCTGGAGGTCGAAGGGTAGGATCCAATAGAATTCATCAGCTTTCCAGGTAGTCTCCTCAGGGTCTTGGTGTCCACTGATAGTTCAGCACCAGGGAAGGGCGTCGTTAGTCACTGCAGCTGGTCCTGATGTCAGCCATGGCATTGCTCCACTTAGTTTTGCTGCTTTTCTGGGCCTGGAACTGAAACACAGCTGAGGCCTAAATGTCATCTCCAGAGGTTGATGCTTAAGGGTCGTGCAAGGGCTTGTAGTTTTGCCCGTTGCTAAGCACCCGGGGCTCTCCGCCCTGGTGAACCTCTGCTCCTGCCCATCATTCCTGCTCGGCGCATGCCTAGCAAACTACCTACTACACTATTGTTTCTTATGCCTGAGGTTCTTAAACCTGAGTGCAGAGCAATCACATAGGCTTGTTAAACTTTGTCCAAAAAAACTCCAATTCCTGGGCCTTCCAGCTTCCCACTCTACTCCAAAGGTCCCGGTCGGAAGGTCTGAATTGCCCTTTTATTACTTGGCTTCTAGAGCTAAAATTACGTTGACTGCATAGTGGGACTTATTAAAGTAGCATGGAAAATAAGCAATGCCTCGATTTACCTACTGTACTCCTCTAATACAGAATCTAGAACACTTGGTAACTTTCCATGTTTAAAACTAATATCTCAATTCAGAGTTCTAAACAGGGAGAAGGGGAAGAAACTTGGGGGGTTTTAAGGTGGAATATGTCTTGATCAGTTTTGTAGAAAGTTAAATTTTTCTCCTTGCATGAGAAAGATGATTGGGGGTTGATGTGAAAATGTAACATTTCATTACCGGGATTTCAAGGACAAAGGTCTTTTTTTTTATGCTTCCTCATTATGAACTATAAGCTCTTGGCAACAGAGACAAAACTGCTTTTTCATTTCCAAGAATCAGAAAACGTTCAAGTTTCACCAGAAAGACAACAGGAAATGATTACAATTTGAAAGGGTTAAAGTGAACCTTATCTGTGATTTGGTGGGCTTTAGCTAAGAAACTTTTATTAAATTGCTAAATATTTCATTACTGAAAAAAAATCACAAAGTACCAATAAATGAAAAGAAGAAAAAGCCATCCATAATAATAAACATTTATAAATTGCTTACAGCATGCAAGGCATTGTTCCAAGTGCTTTACAAATAACTTCTATAAAACCCATAGTAACCCAGTTTACAGATGAGAAAACTGAGGCAAAGTAAGGGAAGGAAGAGTAGATCCTGATGTCACACAGCTTGGGAGATAGGATTTGGGTGGAGGTAGAGATAGGACTGTGTGGACTCTGGCTCAACCTCTACACTAGCCAGACTCTGCACTGTAATCTATGACCTGTGATAACTACTGTTCACATTTATGCATATATATTTCCACATTTGTACATGCGCACAATGTACACAGGCACATTTTACACCCAACAGGATCCTGCTGAACTGCAGATTGATAGCCTGCTTTTTCACTAACAGTATATTGTGAAAATCTGTAATGGCTACTATAGTCTATAGTTTATGGCTACAACCTGGTAAAATATTTAAACTGAAGCTCCCTTGCCCCTCCCCCATCCTGTGTACAGTTGTGAAAAAGCATAGCCTAGAAGGCCTGAGAGCTCTTAATACTAAGATCATTCGATTGGGTGGTGGGCACACAGTGCAATATACAGGTCTTGTAACATGGAAACCCACACCTGAGACCTATATGATCATATCAACCAATGTCACCCCAATAAATATAATTTAAAAAAAGGAAAAAAGATCATTTGAATGGACGAAAACCATTTTATGTATTACATTTTATCACTTACAAAACTGTTCAACTCAAAGGCTGAAAGAATGTGTAGAGGGTTTTACAAATGACCTAAAGGCAATTCCAGAGGACTTTAAAAAGTCTGTGTATGATGCTCAGTGACCGGAATGGAATTACCGAATTGATTGGTCACGGAATGAATCAGAGAATGCCATCAACAAGAGGTGGAGAAAACCCAGTAAAGGTTGTGAGAGAGATGCTATTAGACCAAAATAATCATTTTTCCTCTCACAGGTTTCTTACACAAGCCATAAAATCTGCTAACTCAGTTGCTACTTGTAGTCAATAATCACTCATTGAACTAGAACCAAATGACAAAAATTAATGGGACTAGAACCAAATGACAAAACCTGACCGTTAGCTATATTAATAATAGACATAGAGAAAATGATTACTATATTTAAACCCTATTCACTTGTTTCTATCATTATTTTAAAATGCCAAGAAAAATACTAAAAATGAGGAGTTGTAGTAAGTTCTGCATTCAGAACTAAGGAATTATAAACTATTTTCGTTTGGAAAAGATATTTTGCCTCATTTGGTGACAAGCTCCATTAACCTGTGACTACAGAAGTGGACAGAGACATGTTTATTTATTTTTATTTTTATTTTTTTGACACAGAGACATGTTTAGATGACTAAAGGCAATGTGTCTTGGCCTTCCTAAACTATTTACCTCACCTTTTACTGTAAGTGAGGTTTGTCTTTTTTTTTTTTAATACACAAAACTGTAATTCAGCTAAAGACATTTATGAATCTGTTCCTTAATAGAATATCTGTAAGGTTTTCCAGGTCTTCACATTACTGCTAAGAAAGACGCTTAGGTCATGTAAAAGATTCCAATGAAAAACTCTTAATATGGCTTGATTCAAGTAGATGAGTTATGTATGCCCCCAAATAAAACAGTCACAGTAGAGATTTGTGTTTGTTCTCTTTACACACATAAAATAGTTAATGTCACTCGATTTTCCTGTTAGAAAACAATGGCAGAAATGTTTTATGGAGTCGTTGCTCTTGATCACCAGGCCATGCCTGGGCAGTTGTCAGTACAAAGCCTTACCAACGTGACTGCGCTTTGTGGGGGTATTACTTCGATGCTGGCTCCTCTGTTCTCATCTCAACCCCTGGAATCTTACTTAATTGGGCTGTTGAGACAAATAGCAATTTAAGGCCGCTTTTTTGAGGAAACCTGAGCAAGGGAGAGAAGCTCTGCCCATCCACTCTGTCTGCCTTGTTAAGATTCTTGCTTTCAGATTCCCTTTCCCTCTTTCCCTCTCTCATTATGAGCGGTTTGTTCATTGACACACCGACTGGTGTGTCGGGAGTCTTTGGCTCCTGAAGACCTTACTACTCTGACCTCATCTCACATTCCTCCCACCCCCCAACTTTGCCTCGTTTCTTCCTCCAAGTCATTGAAGACCTTCCTTTTATCTGCGTGTTCAGAAACATCACAAAGATGTGTGTAGACATGGGTCTTTTTTTACTCATTCTGCCTCAGTGTCCTTTTCAATATGAGACTAGTGTCTTCCTCCCATTCTGAGAAATGATAGTATATTTGTGAAATATCTTACCTTTTCCTGTTCTTTTTGGAACACCTGTAAGTAGGACATGGTGGCTTACTTTTGCCACATTAATGTACCTTTTATTTTATTTTTTTACATGTACTTTTCTGCACTTACCATTATATGTCCCTTTGCACATTCAGAATTAGATAAGGAACAGTCATACCTCCTGGTCTGCCTCCCATTCTCTCCTGCTGGCTGGGAATCTCGATCTTCCTCATTGTTCTCAGTGTGCAGCTGTAGTTTGCAATCCTGCTATGCATTAGAATCACTCTGCGGTGGGCTCAGGCATTTGAAAAATGGGTCAAATCTCAGCTCTCCCATGTATTCATTATGTGATCCAATTCACTTAACATTTCTCACCCTCGGTGTCCTTATTTGTAAAGTAGAAATAATAATGCTTACCTCAATGGTTCTCACGAGGATCAAATGAAATTAGTCAAGTGCCTTGTTACAATGCTGGCAGGTGCTCAATTAAAGATAACATGACAGCCAAGGCAACAGCTGACATGTAGCATGTACTTGGCAATGTGTCACATGCTTTATGTGAATTACTTTCTCTTCAGAGCCCTTTTAGATAGCATGTTTATTATCTGTAAGTTCAGCACTCTAAGAACTACTTTTATTTACCTGTGTTACATTCCAATCTTTATCCTTTGGTATACATATTTTATGTACTGCATAGCATATTTATATATCTTATTCTAGATTTCTAAAATGTTATTGATTATTGGTTTTTTTATGTTGTTTGCGATCTGTCATTTTCACAACCCTGTACTATTCCATTGAGTCGCTATTCTGTAATTTACTTAGTCATTCCACTATTGTTGGACCTTGTCAGGCAAAGAACTGCTTTCTTACTCTGAAGCTTCCGATGTATGTTGTCAAAGGCCCTCCACGGCCTGTGCCATTTCCCAGTAACATGGGCTAACTTTTGACCTGGCTGTGTCAGTTCTAAATTCTCTAACTCTGTTTTAAAGTGGAATGGGGGTTGTGTGAAATGTTCCTTAAGAAATTAGAAAAATAGCAGTGATTCAATCAATTAGGCAATCAATCAGTAAAGCATTTCGAATTTGTACTAGAAATCGTATATGGAGAAGTACAAAGTTATGGCATAACTAAGACAAGAAACAGTAATAGTGATAAGGAAAAAAAAATAACCTCTAGTCTACAAAAGGACCTATGCTACAGATTTTGAAACAGGCAATACAAGTATGCAAGTTGCTATATTGCATTACATACAAGCTGCTAGTAAGCAGGATGGGATGTACTAGTATATAGAGAAGGGACTTCTTGCTCCCCTGCCTGCCTTAAAAATTAGGACCAGCTCTGAATAAAAGCTGTAACACAGGTGAGGTTTGTGTCGGCAGACTGTCCCCTCCTAAAGGGACCTTGAACCGTGTGCTGTCTACTACCTGCCTAGTGTCCCCACAGGAGCCACTTAATGACACGTGATAGAGGCTGGAGACAATCAGAATCTCCCCCCAGATTGATTTAAGGATGTTGATAGAGAAAAATCTTCATTCTGCTGGGACCCTGAAGCTGAAAATCTGAAGTTGTAGCTGCTGGTGACCACCTACCCTGGTTGAATGGAGGCAACTTTGGACAGCAGGCCAAGAACCAGAAACATAGATGCTTCTTTTAAACCAAGGCCCATTTCTTCACCTGTGCCTTGGCTGGCATTCCCTCCTGAAGTCTCAGAACTGTCTGACCGCTCTCCTCTCTTGTATTGCTCACCCGTACTACAACGGCCTCCCTCTAGTGATTCCACCTTTCTCCCCACTCTAGCCAAATCTCTTTAAAGAAAACAACAACAACAACAACATTTAATCACCTTTATTTATTTTTTGTTTGTTTTGTTAATCCTCACCCGAGGATATTTTTCCATTGATTTTTAGAGAGAATGGAAGAGAGAGGGAAAGACAGAGAGAAACATCGATATGAGAGAAACACATTGATTGGTTGCCTTCTGCAGGAGCCCTGACCAGGTACATGCCCTTGATCAGAATCGAACCCGGGACCCTTTGGTCCGCAGTCTGATGCTCTATCCACTGAGCCAAACCAGCCAGGGTGCCAAATCTCTTGAAAGATTGTCTACTCTCTCCACTTTCTTATTTTTTACCTTAACCTACTCCAAATGGGCTTCATCCCTTGATCCTCTACCAAAAAACAGCTCAAACATGACTAAGGACCTGTCCATTGCCATCTCCATATGGCCTTCTTTAGTCCTTGTTTCCTAAATCTCTCAGCATCATTTGACCTGGCTGACCAATTCCTTCACGCTTGGTTGGTTTCCAGAATACCTGGACACCCCATCCTCCTGGTTTTTCTCCCAACGCCCTGGCTGCTCCTTCTCAGTTCCCTTGCCCATGTCTCCTCCATCTGTAAACGTCAGAGTTCCTGCAGAGCTCTTCCCGAGGCCCCTTCTTCACTCACACTACACTCTCTTCCTGTCTTTTCCTGTAACAGAGGTCTCGGCCACTGTTCTAGCTCCCATTGCCATCTACATACTGATGGCTCCTCAATGTGTATCTTTAGCTCAGAACGCACCTCTGAGCTTCACAGCCACATAGTCATTGGCCCGCTTCAGATGGCCACTTAAATGCATCAGAGATATTCAAACTTGACGTGTTCGTTTGGAAGCGAATGCTTGCTTCATCTCCCTCCACAAATCTGCCCCTCCTCCAGGGTTTCTTCATTACTAATGGCTCCCCAATCCACACAGTTTCTCAAGCTGGATTCCTGCAAGGCTTCCTCGATGCTTTCCTCTTCCTCATTCCCTTCGTATAGTCCTTCACCAGGGCCTGTCAACTCTACTTCCTCAACACTTCTTACATCCACATACTTATCTCCATCTCCGTCACCACATCCTAAGTCCCAGTTCCATCTTCTGTCCTCTGCACTTTGGCAACAGCCTCCGAACTGGTCTCCCCACACCCAGGCTTGCTCCTTCCAATCCATTTTTCACACAGCCCCAGAGAGAGATTTTAAAATACAAACCTCGTCCTGTCCTGGCCCTGCCTAACAGCTTTCACAGGCTTTCCGTTGTCCACAGCGAATGTCCGAAGACTCCCCATGACTTACCAGTGTGGTCAGTCTTGGACGCTGACCCACCTCTTCAGGCTCCTTTCAACCACGCTCCCCTTTCCTTTCTGGGCTCCAGCCACATGGAGTCCTCCCTGTTCCCCAAACAGGTCAAACTGTCCCTTTCCTCAGGACTCCTGGATAAGCTGAACCTTCTGTGCTTCTCCGGGGGCCCTTCCCTGACCACCCCCTCCAGGATCCACTGTCCCATCACACCAGAGGCTTTTCCTTCACTGCCCCTCCACATGTGTCATCTACTTGTTGTTTCTCCTCCCTGTGGGACTGTCAGCCCCAGGACTGTCCTGCTCCCTGCTCTGTCACCACTGCCCGCCTGTGCCTGGTGCTGACAGGCAAAGATGGTCCATGTCCTTCACATCCCAACCCCAGGGCAGCTGTGTAGCTGTCCACCATTTGGGGACAGTCTTCTTTCAGTGGTTCTTAAAGCTACAGCCCTGCTCTTTGGAGGAGACGGTGACAGAGTTGACCTCTTCCCCTGGAGCACAAGAGTCACCCAGGAGCTCCCTGGATGTTTGGGAGCTTGCTTTACAAACCCTGCCTAAAGCTAAGGTGTCATTAGGGTGATGTGCTGCAGCCCTGCCCTGTTGGCTAAAGGATGTCTTGGTGTTTTAAGGCAGGCCCTCCCCCACCAGCCCATTGTTCTTTCTTGTTTTCATCCTACAGTGCGCCTCCATTCATTGGCTTGAAATTGTGAGAACCCCCTCGGTTGGAGAGCCCCAACAGGGCACCGGGGAAAGGGTGCCAGAAGAACAATCAGCTCCCAAGGGAACCTGAATAGCCAGACGGAATTAATTTAGCATCTGAAGAATGGCCTAGGCTTCCTGAGAGACTCCTCGGTTGTGGCTGGTCCTCAGGGAGGAAGATCGGTCATAGGGGAGAGTAGACAAAAACTGCTGGTGCCACGAGTGGGGAGAAGCACTCTGACTCGAAAACACAGCAGCAACCCAGGGTGTTCCTTGAAGAGGCGACTTCTTTGGTGCCCCCCGGGCCAGGGACCAGGGACGGCGCGTGTGTGCACGCCTTCTGCCTTTGCCACGCAGGGCCCGGTGGACAGAAACCACCGGCAAAGGAAGAGCCTTGTTAAATCTCGGCCATGGCTGTCTTAAGAACCAACCTTTCCTGCTCTTTGTGCAACAAGACACACCTCTCGAGGAAGGAGGCGGACAGGATTTCCATCATTGCTACTGCCCTATTTTAAAAAAAACACCCGTGTAATTACTCTCTGCAGGAAAGGCGCACAAACAGGATGGGCCCCGAGTTGAACCAGGATGAGCCATCCCTGTAAAGATTAGGAAAAGGAACCTCCCCGCCGGCTGCCCTCCTCCAGCCAGGGCCTCTCCCGGATGGCCAGGCAGAGTCACCAGCCCACCTTTCAGGGTGGGAGGGAGGGCGCGGGAGACCTCGCCGCTCGGGTTCCCTGGTTCCTCCTCCTCCTTCTCCTCCTCCTCCCCGCCTTCCAGCCGGACCCGAGCCTGGCTCCCGCGCCTCAGGTGCTTGCTGGCTAGGCTCAGAGCTCTTCCCTTTTCGGCCTGCACCTGGGTGGCCTCCCGCCGGCTCGCACCGGCAGACTCCGCGCGGCGGGGAGCGCGCAGGCAGGCGGGGTGAGCGCGCAGACGGGCGCGGGGCTCCCGGCGGTGTGCGCCCGGCCTCCGGTCCGCCGCTGGGCTGGCGGGGCGCGCGCCACGCCCCCGGAGTTCGAAAGGCGCGGGAGCCGGCGGGTTTCGGTGAACTTGGGAGCCCGGCGCCGAGAGGCTCCAGTCGGGGATGCGGCGGCAGCTGCTTCCTGGTTTACAGCTCGCCGAGTGGGGGAGAGCGTGAGCCCGCGGAGGCGGGGGCAGGAGCCGGAGCAGGAGCGAGAGGAGGCGGGGGCAAGAGACGCTGGGGCTGGAGCTCACCGGACGGGTCGCTCTGGCTCTCCGGGGAGAGGAGCCTCCCGGCTCCGGAGCAGGGGCGAGTCCCGTGCGAGACCCCGGGAAGCGCCGCGCGCTCGAGGCGGACGGTCGGACTCCCCCGGCCCGCGGCAAGCTCAGCGCCGGGCTCCCCTCCTTTCCACCTCACGAGGGAGAGAGGCCGGGAGGGAGGGGAGGGGAGGGTCCCGCGGGGAAGGCAGAATGGCCCGGCGAGGGGGACGCGGGCGCTGCGTTCCCCAGGAGCTGCCGCCACTCGTACCGCTGCCGCGAGGACTGGCCTGAGCAGGGGCTCCAGGCTTCCCCACTGCGAGCCAGGGCGGCCCCCCGGGGCCGGGGCAGCGGCGCCGGCATGTCGTCCGACACCATGAAGTTCAATGGCTACTTGAGGGTCCGCATCGGCGAGGCCGTGGGGCTGCAGCCCACCCGCTGGTCCCTGCGCCACTCGCTCTTCAAGAAGGGCTACCAGCTGCTGGACCCCTACCTGACCGTGAGCGTGGACCAGGTGCGCGTGGGCCAGACCAGCACCAAGCAGAAGACCAACAAGCCCACGTACAACGAGGAGTTCTGCGCCAATGTCACCGACGGCGGCCACCTGGAGCTGGCCGTCTTCCACGAGACGCCCCTGGGCTACGACCACTTCGTGGCCAACTGCACCCTGCAGTTCCACGAGCTGCTGCGCACCGCCGGCGCCTCGGACACCTTCGAGGGCTGGGTGAGTCGCTTGGGACCCCTCCTGGCTGTGTCCGCTTGACCTCCTCACCCCCCTCCATTTGTCAGAACTCGCGGGGGGCCCCGCTTTCCCATCGTCCCCCCTAAGCTCCGCGGAGGTGGGAATTCCCTCCAGACTTTGGTCCTTGCCCAGCTGGTGACGCGACCGCGGTGGGTGTGTGAGGGCGCAGGTGTGTCTCCAGGAAGCCGGTCTGGATACGGTCCCCTTTCGGGATGGCAGCTTGGGCTAACGGGATGGCGGGGCGGCGGGGGCAGGGGGGGTCACCCACCATCTGTCCCGACTTCGGGTGAGGCGCCCCAACTCCCCGCACGCGGTTAACACGCAGGAAAGGAAAGGAAAGTGTGATATGAAAGGGACTTGATTTGGGTAAAGTACTAGTACTTTAAGCGTTTCTCAGGAGAAAGCCATACATTCTCGCAAGTATTATTCATAGTGTTTATGGATACGTGTTGGCTCAGCGGCTCAGCCGTGCACACGTGTTTCAGCATGCAGATCCATTATATCCCAGAGATGCATAACCCGCACTGGCGGGGATTGGAGTACCTGGGTCTGCACTTTGGCAAAGTGTTATTGTCGAGCAGTTTTCCAAGGAGATGAGGTTCACAGGTGTTCGCAAGTAACGTCACTAGTTCAGTCTGGATCTGAAAGGTGGGAGTCCTGCCGTGTGCGTTTCTGCTGCTGGGGAGAGAGCAGCGGGAGCTCTTGGGAGTTTGTGGAGCCCGCCACACCTGCTGGCATTTCTGCGTATTGACCAGCAGCTACCCAGCAGCTACCCGCAACTCCCACTTGCCTCTGCTTTTCACATAGTTCCCATGAGGCAACACGTGTGCTGTAAATAAACTACATTTTCTAGAGCACTCTCCACAGTGCTAAGATGATTTTGCTTCTGAAGCCTCGTGCTGTCTTTGTGGTGCAGTGGTTATCTCTCCCGCTTTTGCGTGATGAGATGATAATTATAATGAAGCGGTCTCGTTGGGCAAAATGGAGTAAGCTGCGTGAAGACTCTCAGGGATCTAATGGTTTAAGTTATGGAGGGCGCCAGTGTTGAACCCAGAATGTGAAGCAGTGTTGAAAATCTGTTTGAAATTAACAAGTGGCGGAATCCGATGAGTAATAAGGAAGACTTATTTAGATATTTCTTTTACACCTTAAGGAACTGATCGTTTTGTTGTAGATTCTCTAAAATTACGAATGGCTTGTGGAGCTATCCTTCTTTTAAATAGATGTAAAACAAAACACCCATAATGACTGTTTAACCCTATCATCAAATTATATTGAGTTAATTTTCCTTCAGCCAACTTTATATGGAGTTTAAAAGTGCCCTGGAGAGGAATGGCTAAAATACAGACTGACATTTTATCCTGTGAGTTTCTGGATAGGAAATAGAGGTAAGCCTAGGAACCCATATGGAATTATTGAGTGGCGGATGAGGAGTTAGGCTGGGTAAAGCTCTGACTAGAGGAGGTAGGTTGTGAAGGATGGTGGTGCAGACTGGCCAATGGCCCGTAGAGGCATGTCTTCCCGGAGGGAGGTAGACTGGTCCTTCTTACTCTCAGTCTGCACATTTCAACCACTTGGGAAGCTTTTAAAACTCCCTACTTTTAAGTGCTCTAGATAAGCACCTCTGCCTGAGGGACCCCAGCATCGGTACTTTTACGCTTCCCGGGTAATTCGAATGTGCAGCTGAGGCTGAGAACCTGTGGCCTAAATGTAGATCAAAAGAAGAGAATTAGAAGGAGTGAGAGTGTAGGAAGCTTAGGTTACCCGACCAGGTGTAGGTGTGCAGAGCTGCTTATTGGCCCACCGGATGAACAAAGATTTAAATGTCAATTAAATGTCTATATCTACAATTAATTACAAATATAATTAATTATACTTAGATGTTTAATATAACCCACTGGTGGTGTTTTAGAAAACATGAGTGTTTGGTAGGGCAGGTCAGCATTTAAATGACCTTGAAACCAGTGATTTGTCATGCATTTATATTCAATTAGGGGGCAGAGATTTTTTTTTTTTTTTTTTAAGTTCTGGGTATTTTGAACCAACTTTGATGATAGCATAGATAGAATGGTTAGAGTGTTTCCTTTTTTTCATATTTTTTAAGAAAAATAATCTTAGGAAAGTGTTTGGCAACATTATGAATGCTTTTAAAGATTATATAAAGTTCTAAAGGTGGTTTTGAAGTTTAGAATTGCAAAAATACTTATTTATCTTTACTATATTAAATTGAAATGTGTAGTTTATTTGGACAGTTAAAAATGGAATAATCAAATTTACTCCACAATAAAGTTATGTTGCAATTGGAATTATAAATTGTTACTTTAAAAAAACCTAGCAACTTTGTTTTTGCTCGAGTATGTGAACAGATGAAAACAGAAGAAACCCTTATCATTAGCGTAAAACAAGAGTTGTTATGCTTTCTGACTTAATGTGTACTTTCTGAGTATCAAGGAGGTAATTTAAATTGATTTTAGTGTAAGTTTTGTGGATATTACCTTCTAAGCTTGATGAGAAAATGGGTTGTACCTGTTTTATGCGGTATATTCTTAATACCAAACAGTGCCTGACAGTCTTTTTTTAATCTAGATAAAACCTAAGGAGATGGGGATATAGTTAAAGAAGTTGTTAAGTGGAAATTCACAGTATTAAACACTTCAATTAGAAAGCTTCTCAAAAGACCTACGTTTCCACCTAAAACTAGAAAAGAAGAGCAAATTGAACCCAAAGTAAACAGAAAGAAGGAAATTGTAAAGATAGCAGAAGTCAGTGCAGTAGAAAATGGAAACAATAGAGAAAATCAATGAAACGAAGAGCTGGTTTTTTGAAAAAATTAATACAGTTGATGAACATCAAGCAGAATGATCAAGATAAAAGAAAAAAGAGAAGACACAAATTACCAATATTAGGCATGAGAGAACATCACTATAGGTCCTATAGATGTTAAAAAAAATATTTTGAACTATTTTAGGCCAGTAAATGCCGAGATATAGAGGATATGAACAAATTCCTTAAATGATACAAACTACCCAAACTCACTCAAATAACTTGAATGACTTTGTCTATTAAGGTAATTGAATTTGTAGTTGAAAACCTTCCAATTTGTAGTTGAAAACCTTCCACAATGCAAATTTAAGGTCCTCGTAGGCTTTATTGGTGAATTCTATCATACATTTAAGGAAGAAATGTTGTCAACTTGACACAAACTATTTCAGAAAATAGAAGGAAACACATCCCAACTCATTCCATGAAGCCAACATTACCCTTATACCAAAACCTGGTTAAAATATTAACAAAACAAACAAACAAACAAAAAAAACAACACTACAGACCAGTGTCCCTTGTGGACACATATATACAAATTCTTAAATCTTAGCAAATCAAATTCAACAATATAGCAAATGGGTAGTACACCATGACCTAATTGGGTTTATAACCAGGACAGCAATGTTGATTTACATATAAAAATCAATTCGTGCAATTCTTTATATTAACAGGATAAAAAAGGAGATGAATATGATCTTCTGTATAGATCATATTTAAAATCTATTAAAAATCAATGAATTGGACTTTATCAAAATTAAGAAGTATTGCTTTTCAAAAGCCACTTAGAAAATGAAAACACAAGCCATAGACTGGGAGAAAATATTTACAACATGTTAATCAGATAAGGAGTTGTAACACCAGTATATAGAAGAATTCTTACAACTCAATAATAATGAGAAAAATACACAATTATACAAAGATTTGAATAGGACCATCATTGACAAATAATACATTAAAAGATACTCAAAATCATTAGTTGTCAAGGAAATGCAAATTAAAACCAAAACCCGTCGTAAAGGCTAAAATTAAAAAGACTGTCCATCGAAGTGTTGGTGAGGAAATGGAGCAACTAGAACTTTCATATCCACTGTGAGAAATATAAAATGGTGCAGTCGTGTTGAAAAATGGTTTGGCAGTTTCTTAAAATGTTACACATACACCTACAGTATGACCTAGCTCAGTGGTCGGCAAACTCATTAGTCAACGGAGCGGCAAACTGAGGCTTGCAAGCCGCAGTTTGCCGACCACTGACCTAGCTACTCTTAAATATTTACTAAGAGTAATTAAAGCATTTATATAAAGACACGCACATGAATGTTTATAGCAGCTTTATTTGTAATAGCCCCCAAACTGGGAACAACTCAAATATTAGAGGACAGCTGAATATTTAAACAAATCGTGCATCCTAATACTAATTAGTAAAAAGTGATGAACTATTGATACCTGCAGCAATACTGATGAATCTCAAAATAATTATAATGAGGCAAAGAAGCCAGACAAAAAAGAGTATACACTGTATTTATACAAAATTCCAGGAAATGAAAACTAATGTGTAGTGGCAGGAAGCACATTGATGGTTGTCTGGGAATGGGAGGATGGAGATGAGGGTCGACTGGATTACAAAGGAGGCATAAGGAAACTTCTGAGGAAATGGAAGTATCCATTGTTTTGATTGTGGAGATCATTTCATAGTTATATACATATGTCCAAGCTCATCAAATACGTTCCCTTTTAAGAATGTGCATGTTATTGTATGACAGTTATACCTCAGTAAAGCTGAGGAGGAAAACTATGAGTAACTATTATCCCTCTTTTACGAAAAAGATGTTAAATAAATAAATGCATTAGATTTAAGCCAAGGTCGACTTAAAAACTGCATTGTCTTTTTAGTGCAGAAAATATTTATCAGAGTAGGAGCATAAAACAAAACCCAAAACAAATTCATTAAAGACAGTTTCTGATTTTTGGACACAGTGTTGTTTTCTAAATGATCCCTGTCAATTTTTTCTGCTTATTCTGGAACTTGTTTATTTTGCATAATTTCTTTACCTTCTGAAAACCGAAGTTGTGTCTTAAATTAAAACCTTTATCTGTCTTTCATATATTTGCTCATGATTTGCTGGCTTTCCAAATGGGGACCGGCATCTGATACTTAATGCAGAGCATGGGGACAGGGGTTGGGGGGAGGCAGGAGGAGCTGGAGGCTGCGTCATGGAAAGACCTTGGCATCCCCGCAGGAAGGAAGGACCTGCTTGGCGGGATCCCAGGCCCTTTTCCTGGTTCGGCCCTCTTGAAGACATTCCGTTCCCTGCAGCGCTGGGGGGCTGCTCTCTCCCAGCTTCTCCTCGAGGTACCGGGTAGCCTTGTCAGGTGAAGCAGCCAGGTTACCACTGGGCAGTCTTGGACTACCCTTCCCCGCGATTCCTGAATCCAGGTGCATACATTTATAGCATCAACATTCTGCTAGGTTCATTATCTAGCGCTTCCCTCTCTTTTGTGCTTTGTAGTGGTTATTTATTCTCACAGTTATTTTTTTTTTTTCTGAGCCAACTGGTGAGGCACGTCTAACACTGGTGGATCAAGTCAGTGTTTAAGGGAAAGATATATTTTAGCCTCTCCGGGAGGTTTATTCCAATGCACATGAGTTGTATTGGGTATATTGTTTCATCGTAGGAACTTCGCTGCACTGGGGCTGCTGCTTATCATGCAGGTTGTGGCTCAGATGTTTCCTCCTCAGAGAGCCTTTTCCTGACCATGTTAATTATCTTGCCAGCTTTCATTACACTCATTACTTCTGAGACCTGTCTGCTTATTGTACCTTTGTCCTTCAGAGTGTAAACATCTTGAGACTAGGGACCCTGGCTCTCTTATCCACCATTCAAGGTTCTAGCTCTAACATTGATTTGTTTTTTAGAGAGTTTAAGGGATGGGGGTCGGAGGTGAGACAGAGACAGAGACAGACATCAACTGGAGAGAGACACTTCGATTGGCTGCCTCCCACCCGCACCCTGACAGAGGCCAGGGATTGAACCTGCAACTGAGGTACCTGCCCTTGACAGGGAATCAAACCCATGATTCTTTGCTCAGCTGGCTGACACTCTAACCACTGAGCAAAACCGGCCAGGGCAAGAATGATTTTTTAAAATGTAATTTTGGGGCAAGTAAAGTGTAAGTACTTTGGGAACATCTTTCTTTAAACATTTTTTTTTGTTTGTCTTTGTAAAGGAAAGAAATGAAAATAATTGGGGAGTGACCAATAATTATGGTTATTGCAGTGTCCCTCTTTTACATCAATTAACGATGTACCAATATGTGCTTGAAAGGCTGGGCCAGATTTCTCTGCCCTTGGAATATGGTAATGGATTGAAAACTCTGTGTACGGGAAACTCCTTTTGTTTCATTTTAAAAGACTATGACTTAAAAACCCGTTAATATGTTCTAACTTTGTTCACTAGTAATTTGAGAGCCTGACATGTTAAATTAGGAGCAGCAAGAAAAAAGCATTAAAAGGCTGTACTGCAACCTCGGAGAGCTAATGAGGTTGGTGGGCAGAGTGTGTGAATCATTTTATCTTATGCAACTCTTAGCACAGTTTTGATACTTAGCAAGTGCTTAGAATGGTGACTAGTTGTGATAGTAAAAATACAGTACACTTTAATGAGCTGGGCAGCATTTGTTTAGATTAAGAGAGGTGCCTTGGGCTTCTGTAGTCTCTTTTCTATTTTATAAAACAATTGACTAGATCAGGTTCCCTTTTTGTGTTGACTGCTTAGCTCCATGTTATTAGAATATGATGAAAATGAGGCCTGAGTGGAAACTCAGTACTGATCTCCTCTTTTTCACTCTTATCATGGCTGTATCTAAAGTGATCTTTCTCAGTGGCCAAGCCGACAGGCATTACTTAACCGCTCAGTGGTTCCCCACTGCTGCAGATAAAGCACAGCTCATCAAATGGTATAGAATGTTCTCCATGATCTGGCCCTTGGCTTTCTCTCGAGCCTTCTTCTAACCCACACTGAGCTCCAGGCACCGTGAGCATCTCTCAGGTCTGCCAGGCTCACATTGCTAATTCTCACCTGTGCTTCATTGTGGCATCACTTACCCAGAAAACTCCCGGACGTGTCAAGCCTGGGTCTGGTCCTCCTCCTTGGAATTCCCTCAGCATCCTGAGATCCCCACAGTCCACGCTCCCCTCCATCCTGAAGGAATGGACGTATGAATGGATTGGGCTCTCATGGGAGTGTGTGATATTGGTCAGAGGGAGTTCAGGATGTAATAATATGGGCAGTGCACTGATTCGTCCCCTCAGCTTCTGGGGTAGCTACTCTCACAGAGTCTTGCATGTTTTTGCATGAAATGCCAAGCCCTGGTGAGCTTTCGTCCACCACTGAGCATGACCTGTGTCCTGGGCCTGTGCTCTGCCCTGGGAGGCAAAGTGAACAAGATGGACATAATCCCTTCCTTTATAGACCTCGTAGTTCCAGGAGTGAGGTAGATTGGGGGGTTGGGACAATAACCAGGAGATTATAGAACAGAAGTAAGTACTGAGATACCGCTGAGCACCTGGTTTGAGGAGACCAGAGACATTTTCCTGGAGAGGGGAAATAGCTGATTTTTAAGGCCCCAGCATAGATAGCCACAGGCCGGCTTTATTTAAATGCCTGTGGAAAATCATTCCTCAAAAGAAGGAAAGGAACTTCTGATGCAATAATGCTTTCCCAGAGAGACATCACAGGTGCCCTTTTGAAAGGTAAAGGCTCCTGACCCACGGAAATGTTTCCATGGTTGGAAAGTTTGGGAGGGGATTACGTTGTAATCAGATGGCCCTTGCAAGCAGATGGCCTGAGAGAACATTTGAGTCCCAAAGGCAGAAAGCAGTAACACACTAGGTGAACCAACTCACACCCTGTGCTTTGTACAGATCATAAAGGACTCACAGGTACCGAAGCAGGAGGGTCACCTACTTCAGAACAACCACAAAGCCGGGTAGCTCTTAGGCCCCTGGACAGCCTGCAGATGTAGTCATTTGGCAGAGGTGTTTTTAATATTGAATTTGAAGGCATTTAGTTCTTAGGTGCTTCAGTTTGTCACAGACCACACCACTCCCTATTATAAACCCTTCCTTTTGACTCATTACATGCTCGGAGGTTTTGGAGTTTTTGTTTTTTTTTGAGACCTACTATAGCTCCAGCCTTAGTTTTCGGTGTGGGAACCAAAACTTCAGCTAAAGCAGAACTGTCGCCTTAGCTCACGTGATTTGTGACAGATGGATACACACACACACACACACACACACACACACACTCAACATCTACATACATATGTAGATAGACTTATTTAGATATATTTATATATCTTTATTCATTTATAATTACATTCCATTAGATGTATGTATATTTAGATATTTATGTATCTACAATTTTAGAGCAAGCTGGCTTATTATTATCCTATCTAATAAAAGGGAAATATGCAAGTTAACCATCACTCCATCACAAAGATGGCGGTGCCCATAGTCACAAGATGGCGGCGCCCAGTCCTCTCAGCCCCGCTGGAGTCCCCCAGTCCTGGGGGGGTGGCTGCTGGGAGTGGGCAGCATGAGCGGCCTGGCAGAAAGCTTGCTTCAGCGACAAGGCAAGCGTTCTGCGCCCAGCCACGGATGGGCCTCTGGGCCGCGGAGAGCCTCTGGGCAGTAGGAGAAGAGTGGCCAGGCCCCACAGAGAGCTACTGGCGCACGGATTCATGTGCAGGGCTACTAGTCCTATATAATAAAAGGCTAATATGCAAATTGACCAAACGGCGGAACAACCGGTCGCTATGATGCACACTGACCACCAGGGGGAAGACGCTCAATGCAGAAGCTGCCCCCTAGTGGTCAGTGTGCTCCCACAGGGGGAGTACTGCTCAGCCAGAAGCACTGAGTTGGGCTTATGGCTGGCCAGCGCAGTGGCAATGGGAGCCTCTCCTGCCTCCGTGCTAAGTCATCAGTCAGACATCCCCCAAGGGCTCCTGGACTGCGAGAGGGCACAGGCTAGGCTGAGGGACGCCCCCCTGAGTGCACGAATTTCATGCACCAGGCCTCTAGTTAAATATATGGGGAGTTAACTGCAAATTAGTATTGTATTAAGTACTAATTTTTTTAAAAAAAATCTCTCTTTGTATTTCATTATACAATGCCCAGCAATATGTAAGTGCTTTGTCATCATGGGAGTAAGGAGAGCTGGGTTCAAGGTGTGACTTTGCTGGAGCACTTTCCTTCCCCGGAGCACAGCCCATTCCTTCCTCTTCCCCTTCTTCTTCCCTCTCAGGAGTACATCTCCTAAACTCCAAGCGTCCCCACCAGATTGCAACCAGGGGAGCAATGGGCAGCAATAGCTCCTCCCAGGCTAACCTGCTGAACCTGTCTCCAAGGCCCCCTTTCTCCGACTTTTCAGTGAGCCCATAGCATCTCCCCCTAGGCTCTCTTCTGTTGCTTCTTCTGTCCTAAGCCCTTCCTTGATTCACTGTCCCGAGCTTTAATAAATGTACTCCAAGTTAAAAAAATAAAAAGGTGTGGCTTTGCCACCTATCGCCTGTGACTTTAGGCAAGCCCAGACTGGCAAGGTCTCAGTTCCCTGCTTTATATCACGAGGGGGTTGCACTAGCATATATCTGAGGACCTCCCATCTCTAAAGCCTCGGCCTCCACGTTTTAGGCAATTGCATCATTTCTTCTCTTTTACAGTAATTGGTTTGGTTTTTTAAGTAGTCAAAATGAACTATGTCTTATCAAAGTTATTAACTCCCAAGAATTAAATTGGTCTAAATCTAAATTTCTCAGGCTTAGAGAGGACTTAGCTCAGGTCTAAATAACTTTTAGCGTCCATAGTGATGTTGATGCTGTTTCCTTGGCTTAGAATCCAACTTAAGGAATTACAGGGGGTCCTCATTTTAAGTCATGCAGCTATATTTTTTGATTTGCGCTAATGGGCTCCTTGTTCTATGGGGATGGCTGTAAGTCACGTGAGAGAGACTGAGAATCCCACTGTTTGAGCTTTTGCTAGAAGCCATTCTCACTAGCGCTGTAATTAATGCTTTGTAGACACGAAGTGTCTGTAGCCACCTTTTACATATCCACCCTAGATGATGACAAATACTATAAATCACTTGTAGAACAGACATTTTAATTAAACAGAGGAATGAGCCCAAGGCTATTGGCTATCTAGTGTTTAAGTGCTATGCTGAAGAATTTCATGAGATGGGAAATTGTTGTTGAGAATGATGTTGCTATCCAGGGAGACTGATCAGAATTACTATGTTCGTGTATTTCTCTGTGGCATCAGTAAGTTAGTAGTGATTGTCAAAGCACACAGGACTTTTTAGTAGAAAGACCACTTTAGTAGAAAGACTCACTATCAGTGCTTTTGTAATGTACTGTCTTCTAGAAAGTTCCTTTGAGTTTTCATAAGTTTTATCCTGTACACCTTTGACCTTATAGGGAGATGTTTGGTTTGTGCTTATGGTAAAAAAAAAAAAAAAAAAAAAAAAAAAAGACAATTGACAGAGAATAGAACCATTCATGGCCACCACAAGCCCCTCGTAATTACACTAATAAACTCAGTCTAATGGGGACAGAGTGAGCATGTTCTAGACATAGCCTCTGTTCTCCAAGTGCTTAAACCCAAACCACAACGCTGCATGTTCCTTTGAAAGTCATACTTGCCCCTTGTACTTGCATAGCACTCTTCCTACACCTCTCTCATAGCACTTAAATATGATGCCGTGCCTCCGTCCTCACACTGGACTTTGGTGTTCTTGTCTGTGATGTCAGAGTGGGGTCAGCCTGAGCTCTGTAGCCCCTTCCAGCACCCGTGTTCTATGGTTCTGGTTCTGGTTCCTTTGGTTAATGAAAACTCTGCTCCCTTGTGAAATAGTTGCTGGAGACTGTTCTGCTGATGCTCAGATTTGTTCTCGTCACTGAAATTAGTATTTCTGGAAGAGTGCACAAAAGTCATAAATATAGTAGCATAATTCCCTAAACAGAATGCATTTGTTAATCTGGGAGCCATGGAGCTCTTCAGTGCTTTATTAGACATGATCACTGTTCCATCGCAGTACAGAAGAGTTGAGAACAGGTTCTCAGCAGAAGCAGTGCTTCCGAGAAGGGCTTTTGAGTGCGGGACCCATTTAGTGATGATGACAGCGATGGTCTGTATCTAGGAAAGTGCACTACATGCATATGGACAATGTGCTGGGAACAGCGTCACCAGAGGGGTGGTCCCTGAGGCCTGGCGTGAACCCGGGGCCTCGGGTTAAGAAACACCAACTGAGAGAGAGGTGTCAAAAAGAAGGACTCTTAATTTCTGACTCCCCGGACATGGTTCTACCATTTCCCCCTGTATTGGAGGACATTTTCACTGCCGCTAACCATGGAAGACAAACAGTAGGAAGGGGGAGCTATGAATTTTAGAGAAAACGATGTGTTTAAAAATGTATTCTCACTTCTGGATCCTGGCGAAGTATACCAAATGATGACCCATTTTGGGACCTTTTGAGTTTGTTATTTAGGTATTTTCAAAAGCCTCTATTTTTGTAGGCGTTTCTTTGAGGTTTGCAGTAGATGAAAAGTTAAAAAAACACACACAACCAAAAAACTAGGACAGTTTGAGTGACCTTGGCTTGGTACCTTTTGTTAATATAAAATTTTTCCCTATAAAAAAGAGACAGGATTTATCTGTACTGGGCATTATGGTGCACACTGGGTTAGTCCACAGCAAAATGATGAAACCTGTGATGCTTGTCTGCTCCTCTTGCCCTGTGACCCCTGGTCTCCTATGGCCTGGGTCCCTTGACCCCACAAGATTTTCTGATCCTCTCTTGAGTTCCAGCTCATCTTGCCAATGGAAAACAACCTGATCATGGTAGAAACAGCTGAATGGAGGTTTGCCGCAGCACAGCCCTCTAGCTAGCCAGAGGTGACGCTAGAATCTAGCTCTCCGGACTTCGGCCCAAGCTGTTTTCTGGATGCCCCTCAGTGTGTGGCAGAGGCAGCAGGAACGGCATTCATAGTTTTTTATTGAGTGCCTGCTGTGTGCCCGATTCCATTCTAGGTGTAACAGATAGGGCAAGAGAACAAGACACTCAGAATCTACCCTAGCATGGAGAGGTACATAATCAAGCAAGCAGGGGATTGCAAAAATATCAAATGGCGGTTAGATGCTAATGGAGAATTAACACAGGGGGATGTGATAGAGTGGACAGAGAGGGACTCTCAGAGGAGGTGACATTTCAGTTGAGACCTGAGAGACAAGTAGCCACCATATGAAGATTAGAGAAAGGGCATCCCCTGCAGAGGGAACAGCTAAGGCAAAGGCCCGGAGGTTGGAGCAAGCTTGACATGTGGAGACACAAACAGAAGGATTGGGAAAAGGGTAGACTGGGTGTGTGTTGGCGAGTTCGTGACATCACCCCAGCTCGGCTACAATGAGCGAGTCCCTTGATCTCTGACTATTTTCTCCTCTGGAAAATGGTACTAATGTTAGTACCTCATAGGATTGGTGTGAAGATTAGATTGACTACATTAAACGTGCCCAGCACAAAATAGGCCCTCAAGAAATGGTCGTTTGGGTTACTTTTACTCTCCCAAGGAAATTCGTATTTTGACAAGGGCCTTTGGAAAACAATCATATTGGCCAAAGAAAGCCGTTCATAAGGTTGCATCGTAGACAATGGGGGTGGTGATGTAAAAGTCTCCTGGGGATGGGGTAGGGTCCAGTCTTATTGGTGCCCCTCAGATGATATAGAAGCGTCTGTTTACATTCTGCCTCTTTCAGCACCATATTTTCGAAAGAGAGAATAGAGGAAAGGAAACAAAGACCAGGAAATTTGTTTCCAATTTTTGAATGATATATTTGTTTTCTATAGACTCATAAGTATTAGTGGAAAGTTTCAATATTTAGAGGAATAGGATAATTATAATAATTGATAGGGCCCGAAAGTGTTTGTTTGTTTTTACAAAACTATAAATTATGGATGAGAATTAAAAACATGGTGCCAATCATCATAAAGGAAATAAAACCTCAAAAAATTAAGAATAACTACATAGAGTTGATTCTTGTTTACTACTGAAAGCTTGTTTACTTTATTGACTATAATTTTGTGAATTAACTCTGGATAATTTTGCCTATTTTGAGCAATTTTGTATAATGCCTATTTTGGCATCTTGCTGATTTCCAGAATATTTCTGATCTCCCCTTCAATATCCATTTGTCCGTGTGTACTGTAAAAAGACACACTAGCATTTGCCTAAGTCACATAAACTAGGATGTAGAATCTGCAATTACAGAGTAATAGTACACAAATACAGGCTTTGAGGAATATTTATTGGACGACTACCATAATTATCAGAGCATCATAGTGTGATGGTTGGGTGTCAGCCAGATTGGGCCTCAACTATTAGGTCTGCCTCTCATTAGCAGAGGTCATTTAACTTCTGCCAGTCCCGACTTTCTCATCATAACATAGTCCCTACCTCATAGGGTTATGTGAGAATACAGCGAAGAATTATGTAAACCGTCTAGCACAGTGTATGACACATACTGCTGCAGAAAGATTATCATCATTGTCACCACCACCATCACTCTACCCCAGTACTTAAATATGAAGTCATGGGCCCAGCCTTTTCTGAAATGAACTCTGAAAACAGTAAGATATTTATTCACATACAATTTTAGAGTTTTTAATTTTAGAGAAGAGTTTAGAGTTTTTTAATATTAGAAACTTTCCTAAGAGGTTTATGAGTTCAGCCTTCTTGTTTTTGCTTTTTATTTGAGACTAGAGGCCCAGTGCACAAAATTTGTGCATGGGGTAGGGGGGTCCCTCAGCCTGGCCTGCACCCTCTCCAATCTGGGACCCCTTGGGGGATTGGGCCTAAACCGGTAGTCGGACATCCCTTTCACAATCCGGGACTGCTGGCTCCTAACCGCTTGCCTGCCTGCCTGCCTGCCTGCCTGCCTGCCTGATTGCCACCTAACTGCCCTCCCTGCTGGCCTGATTGCCCCCAACTGCCTTCCCCTGCCAGCCTGATCGCCCCCAACTGCCCTCCCCTGCTGGCCTGATCTCCCCCAACTGCTCTACCCTGCTGGCCCGATCGCCCCTAACTGCCTCTGCCTTGGCCCCCGCCACCATGGCTTTGTCCGGAAGGAAGGCAGGACAACTGGAAGATGTCCAGTCGACCCGGTCTAATTAGCATATTACCCTTTTATTAGTATAGATTCTGGAGTGTAAATCAGTAGGATGGTTACTGGTAGAAGAGGAGATGGTTTGCTTTCCCTAGAAGAATAGGGGTTTGGGGTGAATTCTACACGTATGTCCATTCGGTTTTGCAAGGAATATGTGGAAATGAAGTTGGAGTCACTATAGCTATAGTGTTGGCCAAAGTTAGTTTATGGAAAACCTTGAAATTGAGTATTGGTTTGTTCATATGATATTGGACAGAGATTCTGAGTTAGTGTGTATAACCAACGAGAAAGAAGTAAAGTTACATTATGCAGTTGCAAAGGATTTCAAAAATAGTTCATCTTTTAGATGAAAAAGCTGAAGTGGGCACTTTTATTGATGCAGTTAAGGGAAATGATGGTAGATGGCCTCTTTCAATTGGCATTAAAAGATGTTTCCTCAATTTAAGTCTGAGCATCTAATCATTGAATATGAATTATTATCATGCTTCCAAAAAGAAAAACTATAGTTTTAAAAGTGCATCATTTGAACTTGTAGACTTATGGATAAAATCAAGGGCACCAACAATTTTGACTTGGTTTGCAGGAAACATGAAGGTTTCCCCTCTATATTGACTTATCTTAAAGCTAATTACTTCTAATTTTAACTGTTGACTGGGTACTTGTTTTGGGTTCTAGATCTTTCACAGTGGTCAAGTTAGAGGTTATCTGAAGTATACATATTTAATTTTTCAGAAGAACAGTTTCCTTTGCTCTATAGTAAGGCCCAGCAGTGTCTGCAATGATGTTGAGCACAGCCTTGGTTTGGGTTGTTCAGAAGTCTTGGTTAGCTCTTGGGCTATGAGGAGAATATATCTTTCAATCTCCGTGCTGGGCCTCCTCACCTTCTTGTCATGCACATCCTGTACCTGGGTTGTGGTTGCATTGATCTGCCGGGGCACTGTTGTTGCAGAAGTCTGGGGGTGAATGAGAATGTGTCCGTGGGTGTCTGCCCTCCTTTCAGCCTGACCTGCTGCTTTCAGCCCAGGGGTACTGCTCTCTGTGTGAGCATTAGGGACCCTCCGCCTCCCCCAGCCCCTGGCAAAGTGCCCTGCACATGGTAGGATTCAGGAAACATTTGAAGAATGAAGAAATCCCTCACTGTTTTCATGTCTTGAGTCTGCTCAGGATTCAAACACTGTCATCCACTTTTGCTAAAAGATTTTCTCTTTATAAAATTTATATTTCAGATATAGAAAGTAATACTCGTGTGTGTGTGTGTGTGTGTGTGTGTGTGTGTGTGTGAGAGAGAGAGAGAGAGAGAGAGAGAGAGAGAGAGGGAGAGAGAGTTAAAAGTAGCTTAGAGAGAATGAATATGCTAGAGTGGTTTTTATTCTCTTGATTTAAATAACTATAAAATGTGTGTGAAAGGACCAGTTGAATCCCAGGTTCCCCAAACAAAATGTTAACTCTTATTTAGATGGTAAGAGGTGCTTTTCAAAATAGGAAAATCTGAGAGACTTACCCTCCTGGCACACCAGAGGTCAGGAATATTAATGACAGTCTGCCCTTGGGAGGAACAAGATACCAGCAGCGAGGGGCATAAACCCGATCATGGTTTCACTGTGACCTTGAAGTGGGAGTTGCCATTTAAGCTTATTTTCCTCAAAATATCCTGTTCTGGCAAAAATAAGTGATTCCTGCGTTGCCTCCTTAGGACTCCAGTGTGCATTTTTCTCTCTGAACTGAGTTTCTAATGGCTCATTGTCGACTCCTTCTGCTGTAATTTGGTCCTATTGAACTTGTGTATGTAGGATTTTGTTTTAAAGCAGGAAAAATAATGATTCTGAAAAATTGTTCCCATCAAGATAGCAAATATCTTTCCATTAATATTATTTCCATTTATATCTTGAAGTCAAATTCCCCGAGTGATAATTCTGCTTCAATGACACATTAAAAAAGAAGAAGCCAACTGACAGAATTGGAAGAAAAAAATAGTGGTCTCACCACTCTCCTCAACCCCTGGTCCTCTAACACTGCCCTCCCCGCATCTTACTCTGCAGGCCCCAAACGTCCTTACTTGTTTTCTACTCGGGCCGCTGGGCCGTTATTTGGAAGAGCTGAGGTTAGAGTGTGAGTTATAACCAGGGGGAGCTGGTGTCCTAGCACTCACAGTGTTCTCTGTGAGCAAGTGCACTAGTCTTCCCGGAGCACAGACGCTGACAAGTGTGCGCTTCCTGCTCCCACCTGGGGCAGGTCCTGCAGGCCGTCTTCCGATGAGGGGAACTGCCTGTTCAGGCTCAGTCCTCCACCTGCGTGGTCTGGGTCCCCTCTGTGTCCTCCCTGGGTCACGTGTTCCCTTTCCAGTACCTTCATCCTCTCCCTTCCTCTGGCACCTTCCCTTCAGAAACAGACCCGGATCTCTCCAAACACTCGTGTCCCCAGCTCCACTGCACAAACCCTTCCCTTTTGAAGTGAGGCTCAGTTTCTCCCCTTTCCTTCTCAGATGCTCCCCCAAAGAGCTGTCTGCATCTGTCCTCCCCCCCCCCCCCACCCGGCCCCGCCTGTCATTCTTCTCCCCAATGCAGGCCGGCTTCAGCCTCCATCACTGTGTGAACACGGCTCCTGCAAACCCAGGAATGACCATGTATTCCTACCACTTATCTGTCTTGTTTGCTGCTGCATTCTCTTTGAGACAGTTTGCTCCCCTGCTTTTCTGTTACTTTAGCAACTTCTTGGATTTTTTGTTTGTTTGTTTGTTTGTTTTTGGTGTGTGTACCTCATCTCTCAATCTCCTTAAATATTGGTGTTTCCTGGGCTTTTGTCCTTATATTGTTGTCTCTCTCATTCCAGATGTCTTATCTGTTCTCCTGGTCTCAACCATATAGCACACATGCTAAGGACTTCCAAAGTGTGTCTCCCACCTTTGTCCCTGAGCCCGATGCTTGCTTCTAGGACTGGGGCATGCTCAAGGCAAAGGGCTTTCTACTCCATCTCCTCCAATCCTTACAACAGCCTGTGAGGGATGAGCAGCTACCACAGTGCCTGCCTTTCCTACCGGAGCAAATTGTGGCTTGGGGAGGTCCAAGAACATGTCCAAGGTCTCACGTCTTATATGCTTGCTGGACAGACCTACTTGGAACTCCTTCGGGCATCTCTAAGTCAATCTTGTCCATAATTCAATACTACATCTTTACCCCAACCTGCTCCTCTGCCCATTTTCCCAGGCAGCACTGGTCTCACCTTTGTCCTAGGCATTCTTGTGGAATTTTCTATCTCCTTTCAGCTCTTTCCCCATTTCAGTTCATTGTTAAGTCCTGCTGAATTGGCTTGCAAAATACTTCCTGAGTCAATTTCCCCCCATCAGCACCATACTTGTTCAGGCCCTTATCATATAGATGGATTATTACAATAGCCTTGGAACTGGTCTTCCTCCCTCAAACCCACCCTCCGCAGAGCTGCCTGGACGAACTGTCTAAAGCTCAACCCTAACCTTCCTCCTGCTAGAAATCTTTCCAAAGCTTCCCTAGCCTACAGAGGTCAGGCTCCTTGGGAAGATTTGCGGTAGTCTGGCCCTTGCCTACCTCCCCCATTTCATCTCCCACCTCCCCTTGTCTCTCAGTTCATCATCTAGGCACAAATGAGCAACTCAGGCTTTCTTGCTTCTGCTCGTGACTAATTGCCTTCACTTACAGTAGCTATTTGGGGGAGGAGAGCAGATAATCCTTTGTACAAAGGACTTGTTATTAATATTGGAAAAGAAAGGGGTGAAGGAAGTTGTATAGCACAGGTATGTCACTCTCCATGTAACTACAGAGAGGCCTGAGCACGCACATGCACATCCCCACACACACTCCCATGGGTCAGTTCACAGCAGTCCTGAGTACCTGCAATGGCCAGAGACTGTGTTAGGTGCTAGGGGTGCAAAGCTTAAGGAGCTTACCCTATGGGGGGGGGGGGGGGGGAGATGGCACAAGCCCACTCTTCCATCATAGGGTAGTTGAGTTTAGAATAGAAATATGTGCAGGATGGTAGGGGATTGTGAGTATAGGGAATTCAGGGAGGACTTCCTAGAAGAGGTAATATTCAAATTAAAGCTTCAGGAAAAATCAGTATTCACCAAGTTTAAAGTGGCACAAACTCCTTTCCCTGTTCCCCCTTGAGGATTTGTATTTTTTTCCATGGAATTTTACCCACGTGGGTCATTTTACATAGGGATCACAACACTTAAGTACCTTTCAAAAGCAAACTGTACCTGGTTCATACCATTGGCAGGAACTTGCTTTATGAGGGCGGGGAGATTGTCTTGGTCTCTGTTTATTCCCTGTGCAGGGATAGGTGCTGAATAAATGGTTGACCTGGATGCCTTGAGGTGACGGGTGAGAAAGGGTTCTTCTCTCTTCCCCAGAGGTGTTGAAAGTCAGTGTGATACTTGAGGCTTGGGTGGGGGCGGCGCTGTGAGGTTCTAGGCCTGGTGGCCTGCCTCTGTAGTGTAACTGGGCTATCTCATGGGAGGGGCAGAGTATAGTCTAGATGCCCAACTCTGTTCTGAACACAAGTGCCAAACTCATTTGCAGGTGAAGGGAGTGCCCGTTTAAAGGCCAAACTGGTAATTAAATTCAAGCAGAGGGATGGTGAAGGTGGAGCTAACTCATTTATTAGCATATAATATGATCAACCTAACTCACATAAATGTAGATTGCTGTGGTTTGTCCTTTTCTAACTGCAAAAAAAAGCTTTGGAGAGAGGCTCTTGGTTATGAGTTTGTCCATGAGCTTGAAGATCTCAAAATGCCAGAATATGTCATATCTGTAGGCTTTAACCTTTAGTTAATTACAGACTTTTATCTCTGTAGATGTGAAGTTAATGATGATCTTGGTTTGGGCTCTGAATGCTCTGCCCAGACCCCTGCTCCATAGGGCTTCGTCACTGCCTGTTGTTGGTGTGAAGCCTCTGTTTTCTCAGAGGCCTATTTCCACCAGCAGCATCGCACCGTAAGTGTTTCCACAGGAACTGCCCTCTGCCAGTGCCATTGTTGTGGCTGTATGGCAGAGCCCACAGGGCGGAGGTGTTTTAGCCCTCATTGAGCATGCGACAGATCTTTCCATCTCTCACTGCAAACTTTCCAGTGTGTTCTGGTCCACCGCGGAGTCTTCAAACCAGTTTTACTGATTACCATATGAAAACTGGTAATGAGATATCTTATATAGTCCGTTGAAGACCGGCATCAAGGAGGGTAATTTAGTGTTTAACATGAGACAATGCCATGTAGAAGGCATTGAGATAGAACTGGGTGTAGCATCGCTGCTAAGACAGCCAGAGAAGCATACCTATGAGTAAGGCAATTTTGCCCCTCTCACCTTCTCCATGGACCAACAGATATTGTTCCAAATGAATTACTTGGTTCATTGATTCTTCTCACACAGATTTCTTGCTTTTACTTTTTCCCGAGTGTTTGCAGGATGGCCTGGCATAGTCACCTGTAAACTAGACTTCATGTCACTGCCAGGTTGTCATTACAGTGGAACAATTGCCAAAGTGATCTCGTTATCTGGGTTGATAAGTCAGAGGAATGGCTTGGAGGCTAGTGTCCTGTCTGGAGAAAGGTTTACTATAACTCCTATTAAGAAATGAATGAATCTCAAATGATTAAACCCCAAGTGAGAGAGCTTCCAAAAGAATGGTCCTGAAGAAAAAACAGCTTGTTGAAAAAGAAGACACTTAGGTGTTCAGACCCATTGCTTCCTCTTATAAACCTATGAAAAGACTAAAATATAAGGAAAAGAAGGTCTTACATTTTATTGGTGAAATATTTATTTGTTCTGGAGCTGGGATAGAACAAGGACTAGACAATCCAGGGCAGAATGACAGGTTCTTTAGACTTTTATCTTAAACATAGAGCATATATCTAACTAGAGGCCTGATGCACGAAGTTTGTGCAAGGGGCTCGGCCCTCGCCACCCCGGCTTCATCTGGAAAGTCCTCCAGAAGAATGTCTGGAAGGACGTCCGGAAGGTCGTTCAGCTGTCCGATCTAATTAGTATATTATGCTTTTATTATTATAGATGGGCCAACCTAGGACCTGGCCTCTTTTTGTAGTCAAGCAATATTTTGAGTAGTATTCATTGTGTAACAGCGTATGACACACACTGTTAAAGTATAAAACTTGGTTTATGAGTGTGAAGACGTTTAAAAAGAGTTTTGTCCAGGCAGGCCGGCATGGCTCAGTGGTTGAGCGGTGACCTATGAACCAGGTGGTCACGGTTCAATTCCCGGTCAGGGCACATGCCCAGGTTGCGGGCTCGATCCCCAGTGGGAGGTGTGCAGGAGGCAACTGATCAATGATGCTCTCTCATCATTGGTGTTTCTATCTCTCTCTCTCCCTCTCCCTTCCTGTCTGAAATCAATAAAAATATATATTTTTTTTCAAAAGAGTTTTGTCCATAACCATGTTAGGCTGAGATGAGGGGAATTACCTTTGGTACCAGGAGACTGATCTGGATTACTTTGAACAGGTATTTTCTAGGTTCCTATCTTCTGTGAGAAAGCACAGCCTAACTCCTTGGCTTTCTCCCAGGTCCAGGATCCTGGCAGTCAGGTCTTAAATGTGAGTCTTCTATCCCCAGAACCCCATCACCTTTATGCTGCACTGGGCCTGCATTTTGTAATGGTGGCTCTTTTGGATAGTGACTTCCTACTTCTCATAATCCCCGCTCATCGTCCTGAAATAATGTTACTATACCTTTGGAACTCCATGAAGCTTGTCTTTTGAGGCACATGGCTTGCTTGCGGGCCTAGGAAGGAAGAGGTAGAGCCTTGGTTCAGGCTGTCGATGAACCGGGTGATCTCTGGAACTTCCCCCACCTCTGAGAATTCTGATGTCATCCACACCTGTTGCCACAGTTGCAGCTTCATGAGCCTGGATGCGGAAGAGAAAGGGAAATAAACCTGAGAGACCCAGCTCCACCGAGCCTGTGGGAAATGGGGCAGGAGTCAGGTGAGAGGGTGCCTGGCATTTCCCGGCCACATCAACACAGACATGTCCTGTGATACAAACAGAGGCAGGCGACCGGCCCGTTGTGTGTCAGGTGCTCCATGAAAATAAGCTGCTGTGTGATAGGTCCAACATGCTGCAAGCTGGGATTCTAGTAACAACATGAATCTTTTCTTTTTTGTTGATCGGCTAAATGATGTGCTTCATGTTTGTAAGTAACTTAACTTGCAAGAAAAAGAGTGGTGGAGTGTGTGGGATGGCTGCTGGGTGACCAGACCTGTTCTTTCTCAGGCCTGCAGGGCCAGCTGTGGGGCAACCAAACAGCTGCAGGTGCAGCTGGGCAGCCCTGGGCCTGTAATCAGCAGGCTTGCTAATGAATGAGATGGGCGGAGTGGTCACTGCGGGTCTGCTCTGATGAAAGTACTGACCCTGCTGGTCTTTGCTTGGACGACTCTTTGTGTGTGACGTCTGGAAGTTCCTCTCATGGCCTGCCTGTCACCTTCTGTTTTCACCTGATCCACATCGCTGGCTCCCTAACGCTTAAGGAATCTTAGAGATCATCTAGGACAAAAGGTTTTTGTTTTTCAAATCTCAGTGACCGCTTCAAACTCCCAGTTGAGTGGTTGGAGGCCAGACTTGAACTGCCTGGATGTGTCCTACTTCATATGGTAGTATTTCCGTTTCAGTTTGGAGAGAATGACCTTCTCAGGCCTGCTCAGGGCTCATTTCTCTTCCTGTCACCATACTGGGCCGCATACTCATTCTCCCTCAGTTCTCCTTCCTAGTATATTTCCTCACAAATCATTTTCCTCTTTCCACTAATTTTAGGGTAGCAGGTCCTAAAATATTCACATACGGATGACCTCTCCTCTCAACCTCTTCTAGTGAGCACAGTAGTGGAGGGCGGTTTCTCTCCAGGGTCTCCTGTCACTTGTGGTCTCTTCTAGGCTGGCATGAGCAGGGTGTTTTCAAATCTTTTGTAAGAGATTCCACTTAATACTTAACTATCCCCAGACTAAGTAGGTTTTATCTTTTTTATTTTTTAAAAATGTATTGATATTTTGAGAGAGAGAGAGAGAGAGAGAGAGAGAGAGAGAGAGAGAGAGAGAAACATAAATTTGTTGGTCCACTTATTTATGCTTTCATTGGTTGATTATCTTATGTGCCCTAACCTGGGATCGAACCCACAACCTTGTAATATTGGGATGATGCTCTAAACAACTGAGCTACCTAGCCAGGGCCAGACTAGGTTGGTTTTAGACCTCATGTAAAAAGAGAGGGCCAGCATTAAGTGTCTTATCTCCCATGGCCTCTAGTTAACAGTGACCGCTACGTAGGCGTATTATGACTCTTGTATTCTTTCCGCATCCATAGATTAAAACTTTCAATATTTGTACATGGAGACCAGATTGACAGAGCCTCAAGCAATAATTTGATGGTGATGGAAATCAAACTTGTTCTGTGCATGTTGAAGGGAACAAATGATACTCCACCATGAGTTTCAACTGTTCCTTCCAGTGTCCAGAGGCAGCAGAGCAGTGCTCAATGAAGCAGGGTCAATGCATAATAGTAGCAGGTTACTCAATAAGGGCTACTTAGATGTCAGGTTGAGTGCTTTACATGCATTAACACATTCAATCCTCAGAATACCATTGAGATAGTAGATAGATTCTCTTCTTACCTCCTCTTTATGAGGTGACTGAGGTCCAGAGAGGGTAAGATAATTGCCCCAGGTAATGGGGGAACGGAGAGCCCCTAGGATGCATTATACCTGCTTTAGGAGATGAATAGGCAAAATGAAAAACTTGGAGATGAACTCCTGCGTATTTCCTCTTTTACAAATATATATATTTTATTGATTTCAGAGAAGAAGGGAGAGGGAGAGAGAGATAAATACATCAGTGATGAGAGAGTATCATTGATTGGCTGCCTCCTGCATGCCCCCTACTGGGGATCAAGCCCGCAACCCGGGCATGTGCCCTGACCAGGAATCCAACTGTGACCTCCTGGTTCATGGGTTGATTCTTAACCACTGAGCCAAACCAGCCAGGCCATTAAAGGTATGGATCTCTTAATTCTGATGCAGTGGGAGAGAAATGACTAATTGTTGAAGAGTTTATAGAGAGCCCTGGTTTAGGAAAGACAGCTTCCATGTGCTGTGTAAGCTTCTGCAGCAGATGACAGACAGGTCCCTGGATAGCACAGTGCTTCCCTGGATGACGTGCCTGCACTGGCAGTATAAGGAGTGAAGTATCAAATTATCACACAGCACCAATTTGGTTGGCCTTCTCTGGGATTTATCTCCCTTCAAACATGGTGCTTACCACCCTATACATTTCTGCTACCTTTAATTTTATGCTCTATTAATAGAACCCTGAATTACAAAGGTCATAATTCAGTTTATCACTACATGGGCAGTGTGTAAAGTGCTGGGTACACTCTACAAAGAGTAACTTGAGGTAGCCAGTGGAATTTCCAGTGCTGAAGCCTGTAGTCTACAATAGTGGCCTCCCCCCACTCATCCTTTTGAGATATGTAAAAATTAACTGTTACTTTGCCAATAGGGTCACCACTTTATTGGAGCAATTATTATGTGTCTGGGGTTGTATTAGACATAGGACATGCAGAAATAAAAAGATAGATTCTCTGCCCTCAAGTCCATTATCATGTGAGGAGTGAAGTATACATAAATACTTTTAGGGACCACAGGTTATATTTTGTGTGTCTCGTATGGCCTTGATGCAGAACTCTGTAAAGGAATAAAACATTCATGAGCAAAGCAAGCACGAGCAAACATTTCTCTCACTTTCTCTTCTGCCTTCTCTTATTTCTACCAGTCCCTTTGAAGCTAGAGGGTGAGAGGCGAGGGCTGGTGGGGGAGAGGAACCAATGATAGGTAGTATTTCTAAAACTCGGAAGGTATTTTAGTGAAAACTCAGGATGCCCTGTCATATGGTTGCTTATCAAGGCAGTTGGGTTTGTGCCAAGTTAAAGGAGGGAATACGGATTTAATTACTTTAAAAAATGCAATTACTTTTTACTTAATTGTTTTCTTAGGAGTCGTGGGGATGAGGTGCTGTGGTTAAAAGCGATTTCCTGGTGCTGGTAGTATTTTTCTGATTCTCTTCAAAGCTGCATGGAAAGTGACAGCACAGGCCCATCCATGCCCTCCTCCCCCTCCAGCAGCCTCTATTGGCTCTCTCCCAGGCCTTGGTGCCCACACCAAGTGGTTGTCAGAGTACCTCTTCCCTCCTGGTGGGCTTAACCATGGTGTTTCTGGGCCTAATGCAATTGAAGCATCTATAATTTATTTCAAAATCCTATTTTTGTGGAGGTTTGTGCTCTTATATGCTAAGATTTAATCACCCCTAAGTGGTGGTCAGTGTTAACCAGAAGCCATGGGGAGGTAAGACACCTAATGTAGGCCCTTCAGAGAGAGGTACTTCATCCTTTTTCATCAGAATCTGTTTAATAATCTTTCCCTGTTTTATAGACTAGAAGCCTAATATAAGTAGTCATGAACCTCGTCAGGAATTTATATGGGTAGATCTGAGGTGTTAGATTTTAAAACTTTTTTACACCATGAGTGTTAACGTCAGTCAGTCAATCAAGTGTCCTAGGGTGAGGAGGAGGCAAAATAGAAAAAAGAGGACCCCAATTTTTCAGGGAACTGGAGTAAATGCACTGTAATGAGCGTGGCTGGGCATTGGGGTAGGAGAGGGAGTTACAGGCCTTGGGAGAGCAGAGGATCTCACTGGTTTCCCAAGGCTGATTCATGCAGGTTCCAAGAAAGCTGTAGAAACCCATAGGGGAATTCCCTGGCTCCTTCCATTCCTCTCTCTGACATGATCTTAGACCAATTTATTTGCTGGCCAGCCTTCCAGTTTTGTTAGTATTGATCTGTTTTTATGACCTGAATGGCAGACTGTCCAGCTGATGTTTGGGGGAGGGTGTCACAGCCATAGCAGGGTGCCATAGAGAGGACTGATTGTCGCTATGTTTCGGGCAAGTCATCAAGGCTCACCCTGCTTATTTCTTTATTTAAGATGGTTATTGATTTTTAGAGAGAGAGAAAGGGAGAGGGAGAGAGAGAAACATCGATGTGGGAGCAGAACATTGATCAGCTGCCTCCTGCATGCCCCCTACTGAGAATCAAGGCAGCAACCTGGGCATGTGCCCTGACCCGGAATTGAACCACAACTTTTTGGTGCATGGGATGACACCCAACCAACTGAGCCACACTGGCCAGGGCTCGCCCTGCTTTAGCATGCTCTGGAGCTGTGTGGCCAGAAAATGTATTTGAATGAATAGGAGGAAAGGGCTGGGTGGATAAAAACATGAGGCTACCTAAACCATGTGTGGCGTCTGGAGAGGTGGGAGGTGTCGGACAAGGTTTATTGGCAGATGGAGGGAAACAAAAGCTTTGCCTCTTCTTCTAATGTGTGGGCTTTGGTATGTAATTTACGTGGCTGACCTATTTTTCCTCTCCTCTCCTGTCAGTCACCAAAAGCTACTTTCATTAGACTTCGGTTAATATCTTTCCTGTGAATCCCCCGGGCTCAGTTAGGGTTAACCCCCGACCCCCATTTTATGCTGCCATTGCAACTGGCGCCTCTGCCTTGCATGCAAGTATAGTTGACCCCTTAACAAGGTGGGGGTTGGGGCACTGACCACGTTATGCAGTTGAAAATCTGCATATCACTTTTGACTCCCCCCAAACTTAACTACTAATAGCCCACTGTTAACTAGAAGCCTTACCAATAACATAAACAATTAATATATATTATATATATTTTATACTGTATTTTTACAATAAAGCTAGAGCAGTGGTCGGCAAACTCATTAGTCAACAGAGCCAAATATCAACAGTACAACGATCGAAATTTCTTTTGAGAGCCAAATTTTTTAAACTTAAACTTCTTCTAACGCCACTTCTTAAAAATAGACTCGCCCAGGCCATGGTATTTTGTGGAGAGCCACACTCAAGGGGCCAAAGAGCCGCATGTGGCTCGCGAGCCGCAGTTTGCCGACCACGGAGCTAGAGAAAAAATGTTGTTAATAACATTGTAAGTTAACACATTTATAGTATTCATTGAAAAAAATCTGTGTATCAGTGGACGTAGCAGTTCAAACCCATGCTGTACAGTGTATTTATAATGGCTATTCATCCCCACTAGACTGTAAGCTTCATGAAGGCAAGGACCACCGTCCATCAGCATCGTCAGCTCCCAGCACATGCGTGGCACACAGTAAGGGACCAGGTGGTGTTGGTTGTCTGACTGACAGACTGACACAGAGGCAGCCTTCGGAAGTCTTGTTAAATGGAATCACTCTAATAATCTGATAATACTAGGAGCCCGTTGCACGAAGTTTCGTGCAATAGACTTTTCCTTCACCTGGGCTGCCGGCACCAGTTATCGGCCAGCAGCAGTTTTCCTCTGGCCACCCGCCGATCAGAGTGCCTCCCGCCAGCACGATCGGCCACCCCGAGAGGAACTCCGATCAGGAGGTGCTCCATTCGGGCGGGTGGCCAGAGGAAAACTGCTGCTGGCGGAAAACTGGTGCCAGCAGCCACGCAATCGGCCACCCCCGAGTTCCGCCACCAGCGTCTTCCGCAGTGCCGGCCTAAGCAGCGCCGGGATGCTCCCCCCCCCCCCCCCCCCGCTCCTACTGCCAGCCATTCGGCCACCCTGAGTCCCGCCCCTGCGCCTCCAGCCGGCCCAATCGTGGGCGTAGGGGAGTGATGGTAATTTGCATATTACCATTTTATTAGGTATGATGATGATATCAGTTTACACCCTTAAAAGTCTGCACCTGAGACTTCTGAGTGGCAGTCTGTTTGCTTCGCCCTGTATGGGCTCCAGGCTTTGCCTGTTTCTTTTCATTTCATTTTCTACCTCGACTGTCAGGGTGATTTCAGCTGAGGAAACAGAGGAGGTTCCACAGCCTGGAACTTAGGGGCACAGCTGGCCCGTGATGACAGATCTTCTGGATCTAAATCTGGTGCTTTCTGCTGTCTCATGCTGCCCGCCCCATGTTCATTAAGCACCTGCTGTATGTACCAGTCCTTAATGTTTTTTATCTTATTTAATCCCCCATCAGTCCTGTTGAGGTAGATGTTGTGATCTCCATTTTGTAGATGAGGAAATGGAGGTTCTGAGAGGTTAAATAATTTATATGTAAACACACAACCCAGTTCTCCAGTGCTGTGGTGGGTGGTGGGGGGTAGGAGTGGGTGGGTACAGCTGTTGCCTGCGGAGAGAGCCAACTGGAACCTTTTTGATTCTCTGGTAGGAAATGGGGAGCAATGCTTGTCACTTCAGAAATTCTGGTTGATGCCAAAGTATATGTTCATTTGTACGTTCAGGGCTGTGTCGCAAATGTTGCATTTAGCTAGTGTCATTGATATGCCAGGGCTGTGCTTGGGATACAAAGGTAACCAGGTACAGAACTATGTCAAAATATGTTATAGATGTCCTCAAAAGGTCTATGGAATGTAGAGCTGGGAAGATAACCAACATTTGCATAGTGCTTTAAATGTGGGCTCTTGTTTTCATGCTCATTCCTGTTTGTATAGTGTTCCCGCCCCCCCTTCCCTCCCTCCCCATCCCTGGCCAGCCGGTCTGAGGTGGAGACAGTGGCCGTCTAAAGCAGGCATCCTCAAACTACGGCCCGAGGGCCACATGCGGGTGTTTTTGCCTTTTTTTTTTTTTTTTTTTTTTTTACTTCAAAATAAGGTATGTGCAGTGTGCATAGGAATTTGTTCATAGTTTTTTTAAACTATAGTCCGGCCCTCCAACGGTCTGAGGGACAGTGAACTGGTCCCCTGTTTAAAAAGTTTGAGGACCCCTGGTCTAAAGGCTACCTGTCAGCCACTAGGCACCAGAAGACAGCACAGCATTTGCCTGGCCTATTTTGTAGACAAATGGTATATAAACAGAGAGAAGAGAACTGACAGGTATCTAGATCTAAGGCTTTTACAGAAAATAAGAATTACTTACTCTTATCGGTCAGTGTTGCTGCCTTGTCTGCTGGCTCCACATTCCTCTAGAGACTGAGAACAGCTCATTGCCTCTCAGGATCCCCTTTGAAACGGAGACTAGAAACTGCAGCGGAGTCTCTCTCCTCCCCTCTTCACCAGAGGCCCATGCCTCGTGAAGACACTAAAAGGAGGTCCCCTCTCCCCCACGTCTGTCTCCACCTGGGAGCCAGAGCACTTTGCACCTACACTTTCGCCGGCATCCTGGGGATGGGGTGAAGGGAATATTGTCAGTGCTTCTTCATGGGGCAGACATGTCAACTGTGTCAACCCTTTAAAAAGCTTTTCTGTGTTAGCTTAGTCCCTCATGTAATTCCCAAGTAACCTCCCTGACTTTGATCTTACAGTGCTCAGAGACAAGTCCTTTAGTGTCTGGGGGTGGCAGGCATTTCTATTGAGGGATGGTAGATTATTTTTCTACTCTCCTGTAAAAGTCAGTCTGTCTCTGTCACCTCAGCCAAGGAAAAGGGTAGGTTCTGGTGCTTCCTCGTCACATGATGCCTTTAAAGAAGCACCACTTGCTTTATGTGTTAGGAACCCAGGGGCCACGGGGCCACCACATGTGTTTTCCATCTGTCAATCAATTCCCACAGTTTAAGCAGTGTTCATTTACGATCTGCAGAGCTTTCATGCAATGACTAGTGACCTGGTGCACGGATTCGTGCACATTGAAAGGAAATTAATTAGAAGGTGGCCAGTGGGGCGGGACTGGGCGAGACAGGCAGACATGACCTGGAGCCAAACTCCCTCGGTCCCTCTCCGACCTGCTGCACCTGGGGTGGCACCGTGGCTCAAAGGGCGTCTACGGAGTGAGCCGGGTCCCTCTGGCAGGTGGGGTCCCTCTGCCTGGCCTGCGGGGATCGGGCTGAAACCAGCTCTCCAACATGCGGCCCCTCGAGGAATTGGGCTCCCTCCTCTCTGCTTTTGGGGTGCATCACCTGAGAACCGCTGCTGCCAACTCACTCCAGCTCCTGCGTTGAGCGTCTGTCCCCCTGGTGGTCAGTGCGCATCATAGCGACCGGTCAGATGGTCTATCTTTTATATATATAGATACTCTATTTAAAGTCTTTAAGATAGCTGCTGACTCCCCCAAATAATTGATTGGGCTGTAGCGCCAGGTGTGTTGAGAGAGGGCTGCATCACTGTGACCACCCGCTGCCTTTGTGGGTGGGGATAGGGAGGGCCATGGGATTCTGGAAAAATGTGTTTATAAGTCTCCATCCTTGCTGGCTTCTAACTAAGGTCCTGCAGAGATGCATTCTGCCACCCTTCCTGCATGAAAGGCCGGGGAATGGGGTGTGGAAGCGGTGGTGGTGGTGATGGGGACTGAGTTGGAGGAGGAGAGGGAAAGGCAGACCAGCATTTGGTAGCGTTAGTTTTTCTTCTTGCCTTCTCTGCTTTTCTGTACTCTGAATTTTAGCGTTTGGATGCACGTGGACTTTTAAGATTGGCTCTACATAAATGAAAGCACACTTGCTTGTTGGAGGGGCATATCTGAGTGGGCCAGGTGGTTGGAGGCACTGTGAGGGGTGGGGAGATTCTGGGGGAGACCCATTCGGTGTGGGTGGTTTTCCAGCTACTAGAATAGTGTCATCATTCTCATCTCTGATACAGGTTTAGCTCTTTGGGGCCCCGAAAGAGAAATCAAGATTAGTAATGAAAAAACGCTTTTAGCACGCTGTGGCTTGTGCTGGAGGAAAAAGTGACCCAAATTTGCACATCCAACTTGAATTCTTAGTCATTGGAGATGGCTTCTCCTCTCTCTTTCTGTTTAGCTGTAAAACTATAGAAATACTTGCTGTGAAGTTTGGCTGGCCACGCCCAGCGCCAGGAGACAGACTTGAACATCAACAGCTTGGGCCACCCCTGGGAGCAGTCGGCGCTCCTTCACAGGGGCAGCTGCTGTCACAGTTTTCACAGCCACCACGTGGCCTCGCTGCTGGCGCACAGAGACTCAGAGCACCGCACTGGGGGTAGAACGAGTGGGAATCAGGACTCCCCAGTTCCAGGCCCAGGTCAGCTGCTCACTCACTGTGTGAACTCAAGGAAATCATCGCATGGTATACACGGAGATGATCTTATCAGCAGAGGAATCCGGCCATTACCTCTGAAGTCGTTTTCTAGCTCTGACGTCTGCGAAATCTACTCTTCACGTGTAGGCTCCCTCATGAATCACTTTTGTAGGTCTGCTTGTTCAGTTATTTACCCTGTCCTTAAAAATCAGGGTTCTCCACATTCTCCTGGTCCTTTTACCTCTTTACCCATGACCCATGGCTCTTAAAGAACGAAGCAAATTGATGTGGGATGATGGCCCTGATTAAGAAAATCTACCTGCAGTGAAGTATGCATGGTATGATCGACTTCTGAAATAATAACGATCATGATAGCAACAGTAGTACAAGTCCACCGCTTCTATTTGAACTGTTGGGGCCAGATGGGTTTTTGAGTTCAGGATTTTTTCAATTTTAAATAAGGCCGTGTATGATCTATTAAATGGTACTTCTACTAGGCACTGGGATGGTACCCTGTAATCAGAAACATTAATGCTTCCGTAGTGAAATACGAATATTCAGGCTAAGTGGGATAAAGGTTACAAATTGCCTGAAGTCAGTTTAGGTCAGATTTTGACAACAAATGTTATAACAATTTGGGGAGATTTTGGAGCTTTTTGAATAGCAGGGTTCTGAAGGATTGTGGACCTGTAGAGCCAAAGGGGAAAAAAAAAAGGAATGTTTTGCACCAAATTCTTAGCGATAGTTTTCTTGGGTAGGGAGTGGAGTGGGTTTATGAAATACTTTATTTTCCAAATTATGTATTTTTTCTAGTAAACATGTATAATTAGTAATCAGAAAAAAAGATTTAAAATAGGCATAAAATAGCTAGTAACACATTTAACAAATCTGTAGCAGTGTTTATGCTAGGACAGTGGTCGGCAAACTCATTAGTCAACAGAGCCAAATATCAACAGTACAATGACTGAAATTTCTTTTGAGAGCCAAATTTTTTAAACTTAAACTTCTTCTGACGCCACTTTTTCAAAATAGACTTGCCCAGGCCGTCGTATTTTGTGGAAGAGCCACACTCAAGGGGCCAAAGAGCTGCATGTGGCTCGAGAGCCTCGGTTTGCCGACCACTGTGCTAGGACATTGAGACTTGAATGACTTCTTTTCTTGATTTTACAAACTTCGGTAATGTGATCATATTTCACATATACTTAAGATTTTTACTAGATATTATTAGAAAAAAATAATATGTGATAGTAATTAAAAATTCAGTGGTGGAAATAGTCCCATGGATCCCATGTGGGCAATCAGGAGCCACTCTTTCTTGCGGCTTTGTAAAGCACATTACCTGACTATTATATAGCAATGGTCACATGGAGGAAGTAAATGATGATAGCCGAAATATAATGTATGGGAAAGCACTTTATGAAAACAAAAGGCTTATAGAAATATGAGATGTTATTAAAGTAACATTGTAATTCTTAGGGACCCCAGAATGAATGGAGTTGCTGGGAATAGGTTTTGTCTAGAAATTGGCTGGAAGGTTTTTTTCAAAATAAAAAGAACTTGCATTGTTATGTATGCAATGAAACGGGATGATTGATAGGTGATTGTTTAATTTTATCAGCCAATGCATAAGGGCCTATATTATTTTCATAGTTTTCCATATTTCTGATAAAAATATATTTATTATCTTTCCCCACTTAATTATATAATTAGTTTGTATGTTGATGCACAATAGCTGCATCATATTTCAGTCACTGCTTTACATAATTTGCTGTCTTCCTATTACCATTGCTAATTTTGCTTTGTTACATATACAGTAATACCTCTGTGTGCTTGTAGCTCTTCCTCCTCCCCCCACCCCAACCCCCCATATCGAGGGGTTGTTTTCTGAGGAAAGATTTTTGGAATGCAGTTAGGACAAACTTTATTCCATAAGCATTTATTGAGCACCTACTATGTATGAGGCTCTGAAGATACAAAGATAAAATTTTTAGGACTTAGGCATGAACTGTGTTCATTGCCTGGAGGTCTCTCCCTATCACTGGTTAATTCTTCATTTAAATTCCACTTTACTAGGAGCCTTCTATGAGTCCCCCAAAGTAGTTTAAACTCCTGTACTTTTCCCTCTCCTTTAATCACAGTTGTAAATACACAGTTATTCAGGGATTGTTTCATTTGTGTTTTTCTCATAAACTCTCAGGACAGTTCTCATGTCTGATGTATTCTCTATACCCAGTACATTATACTGGCATGTGCTAGATGCTGAAATATTTTTAATAAATAAATGCTTGAATAAATGAATTCAATGAACATATGTTTGAATGTGTTCCCTGCTGTGAGAAACTTAGAACATTAGAAGTGAACAGTGATTGGATCGATAATTTCAATGGTATGTGTTTTGCAGAAAATAAACATTTTTCCCCTTTCCAAAGAACTTGGTGGAAAATTCAATGCCAACATCGTATTCGGTGTCTTATATGGTGACATTTGCCCATATTCTGCAGTAGGAGTGGGTTCATCTTAAATTCTTTTCTGCTAATGCTATTGTTTTTCTGTTATCTGTCATTGCATTGTACATCATTAGCATTTACTTTTTGGATTTATTTTGACATGTTTGTTTTCTTTTTTTAAAAAAATATCTGCTTCTTTGGATCTCATTTTATTGATCTTATCTGATAGCTATATCTATTTTGGTCTTTATGCCCTTTTAAAAATTGTTAGTTCCAATGGTGTCTTATACAGATTCATGTGGAAGAGGCTTGTTAATAAAACTTTGGTAGGCGCCTTTAACAGGGGTGGGGATCGTCCAGCCAGTAGGCCCCATAAGGTGTGTGAAATCATTTGGTCTGGCCCTGCCAAGGCATTAGGGGTGAGTTAATTAAATGTTTGGCCAAATATAGCAGGCTGATTTTTAAGTTGATAACTTTGTATGGCCTGAGAATGATGTTATAAATATCCAAATGGCCCTTGTCAGGAAAAAAGGTCCCTTCCTGTCCCTGCTTTAGAAGATCTCATTTCTTATGTATGCTTTAGTGTATCCCTTAGGTCAAATGGAGGATTCTTATCAAATGTATAATCATCAAATAAGTATCGAAGGCCAATATTTATCTTCTTGCCTTTTTATTAAAAATATACACTAATTTTCAAGGAAGATTTTGTATTCTCTCATTTAGGATTGAAATCTCTTGAAAACGATCGCTTTGACTTATTGTTTGCTTCATGGGTGGCTTCTGAATGTATTTCTTGGAAGGTTACTACTCAGGGCCTATGCTGTTAGCAGTGCTATGTCATGACTTTGTTTGTTGCCACTTCCACATTCTAGCTGCCCTGGAACCTGGAAGATCTCCACCAAACCACCTGTGTAATCCAGTCTGAATTTATAAGTGTCACTTGCAAGAGAGGCAGTCTCAGGCCCAGGAGACTCAGACGAAGTCTCCTTTAATCATAGATCTCCTTGTACATGATAGAAACTGGCAGGTGACTCACCAGGGGTGGAAGCCTGGAGAACAGCTTGCTGAGGAGGGTAGTCTTTCCGGTAACACATCGCCACCCTTTTGAAGCATCCAGAGAACCTGAAGAGCAGGAACTGCCAGTCAGACTGACTGAACGCTTGGCATTCTTTCATGGAAAGATGATAACTCATCCAGGGTGAAAGAGGAAGTGAGGGCGGGGGGCGGGGGGGGGGGGGGCAAGGAACAGGAGGGTGACCTGACATTTCCATTGTTTTGTAGGCTGCAGGCTGTAGTGCAGAGGTTGTTAGGGGAGGGGAGGAGCTGGAATCATGTACTTCTATTGTTGCTATCCCAAGTGGATGTACTGTGCCATTTTGTAGAGTAGAAGAACTTGTATTTATCTTATCCTTGTGTTGCTCCAGAATCCAGATTGCTTCCGATCCCTGCTAGTCCCCTCACTCGGAGCCCTAGACTCTACTGATTATAATTCTAGTAGCATTTTGAGAACTGGGATTCTCCTGTGCCAAATTTATGAGAAATTTGAGAGCTGAAGACTTATTAAAGGTTATTTCTGACTTTGCCACTGACATGTTTTGAAGGTCAGTTGATTTTTGTCGCAATTTATAAGCTTACATAGTAAGAGTTAAATGATTTAACTGCAGCAGGAGTGTTATTTGGGTAATTTATTAAGTGTTATCTTGGGAGATATTTGGGGGAAAAGATTATCTTCTTTAGTTCATTGTTACTATGGGTAGAACCCACTTGGAAGTAGAATGAAGACTTCAGTGGACAGCCAGTGATAAGGAGGTTTTCTAGGGAATGATTAGGCCATCTGAAGACTGGTCAGCACCCCCAGTTCTATAGTATACCTGTACTTCTGCCATCCCTGGCTGGCAGCACTCCAGGCCCAAGCTGAAGTCTGGACTGCCTTCTCCACACCTGCACCTGGGCCTCCAAGTCATGCAGGGGAGATTCACAGCTGGGCAGGGTGGTCTTGCTCATGTCTCCCCCATTCTACCGATTACTCCAGGCAGTTACTGTTCTCCAGAAGGCCTCTCCACTCTCCTGACTCAGATGACCTTGCACCTGAGTTCGTTAAAAACTCGAGACTTCCTAGAATGATCTCTACCAATTTCCTGTCCTAATGCCTGCAAACATACGTGTAGTCACAGCTACCCTTACCTGTTTGTCTCCAGGTTTCTCCCATCCCCTCCTGCTGCCTCCTAGGCCTTACTCAATTAGTCATTGTGCCTCCCTCTCTCTATAATTTTCCATCTTTGCATGTTTACTGTCTCTTTCCCCTGGGCTGTGAAATGTTTTCAGTGTTTCCCATTTTCGCATTCCTCATTTTTACTAATCATCTATTCATCATATCTGGTGAATGTGCTGTAGTCCTTATTGTTCTCATCCTCCTTAGAAGCATTCAGTGCATCTTCCTCACTCTCTTCTCCGAGTCTTGGGCTTCTAGTTTTCCTACTGCTTCTCTTCCTTTACTCACCCCTTGCAGTTGGAATTCAGTTCTGGGAGTTTTGCTCCTCTCTTCTTACATACTCTGGCTTCAGGCTTCATCTGCTCACTGGGTTTTCATAATGTGCCACGACGCCCCAGGTTTCTGCCTTGCACTGTAGCATGGTGTCCAGCATCTGCTGGTTATACCTGTATGTGAATGGCTCCTTAATTGTACAGGGGCTGAATGCACAACCTTCCCTCCTAAGCCTTCCCTGGCTCCTATCTTCAGAGGCTACACGGTATTTGCATAGCGGTGAAGATTTGAGCTCTGGAATCAGACAGACTTGGATTTGAATCATGGCTCTGACACTTGCTGATGTTTGATCCTGAACAAGTCACTTAATTCCCAAGCCTCAATGTCTTTCTTTTTTAAAAGGGGGGATAAAGTAGGTTCTTATGAGATAGACCCTAACGCACCCATACAGTCCTTGGCTCAGAATAAGAATGCAGTAAATCTTAGCGGCTGCTGGTGGTGTGGTCCCTTTTAGTTACCCTTATCCACTGAGTCATCCTTAATGCCTGTTTCCTTTAGCTCCTATATCCAAACGACTATGGCTGATTTCTAATTACTGTTTATTTGCTAGTTCTGGAAATTTCTGAGTTTCCTCTTATCTTGTTCTCATGACCACTACCTGCATGCAGATCCTCATTGTTGCTCTTCAAGATAAAGCCACCGTCTCCTGTCTTCTTTTGTTCTTGTAAGTCTAGTATGGTACCAGGTGGTCTCTCTCTGTCTAATATGACCTCTCCCCTAGTTGAAATCCCCTGGTGATTCCCATTATATACAAATCAATGATCAAGCTTCTCAACATGGTCTGTCTGGCTCTCTCCTTAGTGGAATTTTAGCTTCTATCCTCACCTTGACTCCAACTTTATACTTGAAGAACACTGTCTTGCTATGTTCCCTGTGCATGCCATGCTATTTAAACTGTATGTCACCTTTATTACCTACACTTTTTGGAATGATTTCTTCCCTGCTTTTGCTTACTAACTCCTCCTGTTCTGAGGACTCAGCTCGGGTGTCACTTCCTCCAGGAAGCCTTCCCTGACTCTCCCAGGATAGTTTATGTAGCCTTCCATAGAATGCTGTAATTCGCCGTGTTCATCATGCACTTACCATATGGGATCGGGATCTATTTGTGTGTCTTTCATTCCAACGTAAGTCCCGAAAGGCAGAAACTGCGTCCGTCAACTTCATATTCTTTTGTGCTTAACTTGATGCTTGATATGTAGTAGGTGCCCATGAAATGTTTGTTAAATGAATGACTGAATTTTAAAAAATGAGCAAACCTCCAGATGACCTTGGTTTCCTGTTTGTGTACACCTGGGGCAGGGCTGAGTACCAACAGTTCAACTGAAGCAGACATCCTAATGTCCTTTCTTCTGAGTCACTCGTCTTAGATGACAGCCCTGAAGTAAAACTGTCAACTCAGGATTATCAGAGCCTGAAAATTACTTCAGTGAAGAATAAAATAAAATATTTCACATGATTGGCTTAATTCTTATGGGGTTTCCCCCCCAGAGGACACTTTAATATTTTAAAACCTATGGTAATGTTAACACTTTCTATTTGCATGATAACTTCCCTGATGGGAGATACTGCAGGTGTAAAGTTTTCTGAGTAGGGTTACACCACAGTGGAACTTCTTTCCACTGAAATGGAGAGAACATGTATGCTCTAAGACAGAACTTCTTTAGAGATGTCACTAGACTGACCTATTTTAGAGACTGTCTATATCACAAATTTCTATTTTAAAAAGATGATGGCTGAACACTAAGAAGCTTAAGACATTTTAGAACTGTGCTGCCACTAGCCACATGTGGCTACTTAAGTTTCAATTGAATTAAAATTAAATGAAATTAAAAATGCAGATCCTCAGTCACATTAGCCACATTTCATGATCTCAGTAGTTGCCACATAAAATGGCTACCATATTGGGCATCTCAGATATGGAACATTTCTATCATTGTAGAATTTTCCATCGGAGAGTGCTTTTTCTGAAAGCGAGTCTTTGTTAAAATGTATTTTTATTTTTTCATCTTTTAAAATTTTTATTAAATATTGGGGTAACTTTGGTTAATAATATTATATAATTTTAGGTGTACAGCATTATAATATGACATCTGTATACTCTATTGTGTGCTCACCACTTGAATTCTAGTTTCCTTCAATTACCTTATATTTGACCCCCTTTACCCTCTTTGTCCTCTCCCTGTCCCCTTCCTGTCTGGTTACCATCATTCTGTTGTCTGTATCTGTGAGTTTGTTTTTTGTTTGTTCTGTTTGTTCATTTGTTGCTTTTTGTTTTATATCACACATATGAGTGAAATATGGTTCTTATCCTTTTTCGGCTGACTTGTTTCACTTAACGTAATACTCTCAAGGTCCATCCATATTGTTGCAAATGACAATATTTCATCTTTTTTTATGACTGAGTATTCCATTGTATATATATATGACTATTATTTTAAAAAATTCTTTATTGTTTAAAAGTATTACATATGTCTCCTTTTACCCCCATTGACCTCTCCACAGCCACCCCCAGCCCCCAGCACATGCCTTCACATCCCTAGTGTCTGTGTCCATTGGTTATGCTTATATGCAGGCATACAAGTCCTTTGGTTGATCTCTTAGCCCCACACCCTCCCCTGCCTTCCCTCTGAAGTTTGACAGTCTGTTCAATGATTCTCTCTCTCTGGATCTATTTTTGTTCATCAGTTTATGTTGTTCATTATATTACATAAATGAGTGAGATCATGTGATATTTATCTTTCTCTGACTGGCTTATTTCACTTAGCATTATGCTCTCCAGGTCCATCCATGCTGTTGCGAATGGTAAGAGTTCTTTCTTTTTTACAGCATCATAGTATTTATTCCCTTGTGTAGATGTACCACAGTTTTTTAATCCACTCATCTGCTGATGAGCACTTAGGCTGTTTCCAAATCTTAGCTATTGTAAATTGTGCTTCTCTGAACATAGGGGTGCATATGTTCTTTCTGACTGGTAGTTCTGATTTCTTGGGATTACTGGGTCAAATGGGAGTTCATTTTTAATTTTTTGAGGAAATGCCATACTATTTTTCCACAGTGGCTGCAGCAGTCTGCATTCCCACCAGCAGTGCAAAAGGGTTCCTTTTCTCCACATCCTCGCCAGCACTTGTCCTTTATCAATTTGTTGATGATAGCCATTCTGACAGGTGTGAGATGGTATCTCATTGTCGTTTTAATTTGCATCTTTTGGATGATTAGTGACTTTGAGCATGTTTTCATATGTCTCTTGGCCTTCTGTATGTCCACTTTCAAAAAGTGTCTATTTAAGTCCTTCCCCCATTCTTTGATTAGATTATTTATCTTCCTTTCGTTAAGATGTATGAGTTTCCTATAAATTTTGGAGATTAGGCCCTTATCAGATATAACAGTGGCAAATATGTTCTCCCATACAGTGGGCTTTCTTGTTGTTTTGTTGATAGTTTTTTGTTTGTTTTGTTTTTTTGCTGTGCAGAAGCTTTTTATTTTGATGTAGTCCCATTTGTTTATTTTTCCTTAGTTGCCATTGCCTTAGGAGCTGTACTGATAAAGATACTGTCTGTTGTTTTGCTGCCTATGGATTCTTCTAAGATTTTTATGTTTTTTCATCTTATGTTTAAGTCCTTATTCCATTTTGAGTTTATTTTTGTGTATGGTGTAAGTTGGTGGTCTAGTTTCATTTTTTTGCATGTATCTGTCCAATTTTCCCAGCACCATTTATTGAAGAGACTGTCTTGACTCCATTGTATGCTCTTGCCTCCTTTGTCAAATATTAATTAAGCATAATGGTTTGGGTCAATCTCTGTGTTCTCTGTTCTGTTCCATTGGTCCAAATGCCTGTTCTTGTGCCAGTACCAGGTAGTTTTGAGAACAGTGACTTTGTAATATAGCTTGATGTCTGGTATTGTGATCCCTCTAACTTAGTTCTTTCTCAAGATTGCTGCAGCTATTCGGGGTCTTTTTTCATTCCATATGAATTTTTGGAGAGTTTATTCTAGGTCTGTGAAATATGCCATTGGTATTTTAATGGGGATTGCATTAAATCTATAGATTGCTTTGGGCAGTATGGACATTTTGATGATGTTGATTATACCAATCATGAACACGGTATATTCTTTAATTTGTTTATGTCTTCCTCTATCTCTTTTTTCAATGTCCTATAGTTTTCCAAGTACAGGTCTTTTAACTCCTTAGTTAAGTTTATTCCTAAGTATCTTATTTTTATTTTATTTATTTTTTTGTGCAATGGTAAATGGGATTGTTTTTTTCCCCCTTTCTTCTCTTTCTGTGAGTTCATTATTGGCATATAAAAAAGCCATATATTTCTGGGTGTTAATTTTGTATCCTGCTACATTGCCAAATTCATTTATTAAATCTAATAATTTTTGATCTAGTCTTTAGAGTTTCCTATGTCCAATATCATGTCATCTGCGAATAGTGACAGTTTTACTTCTTTTCCAATGTGGATGCCTTTTATTTCTTCTTTTTGTCTGATTACTCTGGCTAGCACTTCCAGGACTATTTCAAACAGGAATGGCGAGAGTGGGCATCCCTGACTTATTCCTGTTCTTAGGGGAAATGGTTTTAGTTTTTGCCCATTGAGTATGATGTTGGCTGTAGGTTTGTCATGTAAGGCTTTTATTTATGTTGAGGTATGATCCATCTATTCCCACTTTGCTGAGTTTTTATCACAAAAGGGTGTTGGGTTTTGCCAAATGCTTTTTCTGTGTCAATTGATATGATTATGTGATTTTTTATCTCTCAATTTGTTTATGTGATGTGTCACGTTTATTGATTTGAGGATATTGTACCATCCTTGCATCCCTGGAATAAATCCCACTTGGTCATGGTGTATGATCTTTTTAATGTAATGCTGAATCCTATTTGCTAGCATTTTGTTGAGGATTTTAGCATCTATGTTCATCAGAGATAATTGGCCTGTAATTTTCTTTCTTTGTAGTGTCTTTATCTGGTTTGGGGATTAGGGTAATGCTGGCTTCACATAAAGAGCTTGGAAGTGTTTCTTCCTCTTGAATTTTTTTGAATAGTCTGAGTAGGATAGATTTTATATCTTCTTTGAATTTTTGGTAAAACTCTCCTGTGAAGCCATCTGGCCCAGGGCTTTTGTTTGCTATAAGTTTTTGATTACTGCTTCAATTTCCCCCATAGTTATTGGCCTATTCAGATTTTTTTGATTCTTCCTGATTGAGTTTTGGAAGGTCGTATTTTTCTAGGAATATGTCCATTTCTTCTAGGTTGACCAGTTTGTTGAAATAGAGTTGTTCATAGTATTGTTTTTACAATCTTTTGTACTTCTGTGGGGTCTGTTGTTATAAGACCTCTTTCATTTCTGATTTTATTTGGGTCCTCTGTCTTTGCTTCTTGGTGATCCTGGCTAGAGGTTCATCAATCTTGTTTGTCCTTTCAAAGAACCAGCTCTTGGTTTTATTGATTTTTTTTGTATTTTTTTGTCTCTATGTCATTTATTTCTGCTCTGATCTTTATTATTTCCTTCTTTCTGCTCACTCTGGGCTTTTCTTGTTGCTCTATTTCTAATTAATAGTAGAGTTAGATAATTTATTACGAGTTTTTTATTTATTTTTTGAGATAGGTCTCTAATGCTATGAACTTCCCTCTCAGGACTGCTTTCACTATGTCCCATAGATTTTGGATTGTTGTGTTTTCATTGTCATTTGTTTCCAGCACGTTTTTTATTTATTCTTTGATCTCTCTGGTAACATAATCATTCTTTAATAACATGCTATTTAGCCTTCAAGTGTTTGAATTTTTTTATTGTAGTTTATTTCTAATATTATGTCATTGTGATCTGAGAAGATGCTTGATATGATTTCAGTCTTCTTGAATTTGAAGTGACTTTTCCTGTCTTCCAATATGTGGTCTATCTTGGAAAATGTCCCATGTGCACTTGAGAAGAATGTATATTATGTAGCTTTGGGGTGAAATGTTCTGAAGATGTCAATTAAGTTTGTCTGATCTAGTGAGTCATTTAGGATTGCTGATTTTTTTTTTTCTAGAGGATTTATCCAGTGATGTCAGTGGGGTATTAAAATTCCCAACTATGATTGTATTGCTGTCGACCTCTCCCTAGATATGTTCCAGAAGTTTTTTTTATGTATTTGGGTACTCCTACATTGGATGCATATATATTTATCAGAGTTATATCCTGTTACTGTATCAATCCCTTTAGTATTATGAAGTGGCCTTCCTTATCTCTCATTATGGCCTTCACTTTGAGGTCTATTTTGTCAGATGTAAGTATTGCTATCCTAGCTTTTTTTTTTCATTTCCATTTGCCTGAAAAATATTTATCCATCTCTTCACTTTCAATGAGTCCTTCATTCTGAGGTGGGTCTCTTGTAGACCACATATATATGGGTCATATTTTCTTATCCATTCATCCACTCTATGTCTTTTGATTGGAGCATTTAGTCCATTTACATTTAAGGTTATTGATAGGTACTTGTTTGTAGCCATTTTTATTTATGCCTGTGTTCCTTCTTCCCTTTCTATTTCTTGTTTTTACAACAGTCCCTTTAGCATTTCTTGCATTGCTGGCTTGGTAGTGATAAACTCCCTTAGCCTTTTTTGTCTGCGAAGCTCCTGATTTTCCCTTTAATTTTGAATGATAGCTTTGCTGGATAGAGTATTCTTGGGTTCAGTCCCTTGCTTTATATCACTTTGTATACTTCTTTCCATTCGCTTCTGGCCTGATGTGTTTTTGTTGAGAAATCATTTGATAATCTAATGGGAGATCCTTTGTAGGTAACTCTCTGTCTCTCTCTTGCAGCCTTTAAGATTCTCTCTTTGTTGTTAACATTTGCCATTGTAATTACCACATGTCTTGATGTGGGTCTTTTTGGGTTCACCTTGTTTTGGGACTCTCTGTGCTTGTGTGACTTTTTTCTTCCCCCAAACAGGGAAGTTTTCTGTCATTATTATTTCAAGTAGGTTTTCTAATCCTTGCTCCTCTTCTTGTCCTTCTGGCAGCCCTATTGTATGTATATTACTTCATTTCATGCTGTCTCAAAGCTCTCTTAGGCTCTCCTCCTGCTTTCTAATTTTTTTCTCCAATTGCTAATCAGATTGAGTGTGTTTTTCTGCTCTATCTCCTAACTCACTAATTCAATTCTCCACTTCCTCTAGTCTACTGTTGAAACCTTCCATTGTGTTTTTTATTGTACCTATATCACTATTTCCTCTTGATTCTTGCATAAGTTGTTGATTATCTCATCCATCCAGTTTATGAACTGTATGACCCTTACTCTGATTTTTTTTTCTGACATATTGCATGACTCTGTTTTATTTAGTTCCTTTTCTGGCCATTCTTCCTTTTCTTTCCATGGGGGTTGTTTCTTTGTCTCCCCATTTTTGCTGTCTCTTTCTGGTCCTGGGTACCCTGCTTGGGGTTGAGAGGTTGAAGACCCTATCAGGGCAATGGTCCAGAAATCGTTAGTCTAGAGGCTGGGTCTGCCTTGAGTCTCATGCCTTTATTGTCTCTGCTCTGAGTTGTATCCCCTTCTCCCAGGGATCTGGTCCCTCAGTTGTCTGCTGCAGATGCTTGGGGTGGTGGGGATGTGTGCACAGTTCCTCTGACTTGTGACTCCCTCTGTGAGGACCCAGAGCCCTCTGGCATGCAGTTTGCTGTGCAGCCCCGGCACCCTTGGCAGGGGGCACCATAGGTCCCTCTGGCAGCGCACTTGTGAAGTGGTCCTGTGGTCCCTGACTGGGCACACTGGCTTGCTCTGGGTCACCCCGGCAGTGCTGTCTCCTGTGGCCCAGAGTGAGGCATGTGCTGGGTTGCCCTGTGGAGCCCCTGCAGGATTATTCCAGGAGCCAGGGAGAAGCATGTGCAGGTTGCTCTGGGTCACACAGTCCTCGCTTTCTTATAGCCCGGAGTGAGATGCATGCTGGGTTGCTCCAGTTCGCCCCTCCTCACTGTGGAGCAGGGGCCGCTAGCCCTGGGTCACTTAGTCCATGCTCTTCTGTTGCCTGGAGTGAGGTGCGTGCTGGGTTGCTCCGGATGGCCCTGGCAGGACTGTCCTGGGGTTGGGGTGGAGCGGGTGCAGGTGGCTCTGGGTCGCACAGTCAGAGCTCCCCTGTGGCCCTGAGTGAGGTGTGCACTGGGTTTCTCTGGGTCACCCCTCCTGGGCCGGGCTGAAGCAGGCATGGCTTGCTCTGGGTCATCCCCGCAGGGCTGTTCAGGGGGCCGGGATGGAGCAGGCACTGGTTGCTTTGGGTTGCTCTGGGTCTCACAGTCCATGCTCCCCTGTGCCCCGGAGTGGAGCATGCTCTGGGTTGCTCCAGGTCGCCCAGAGCATGGGGTGAAGCAGGCGCCAGGTGGCTCCAGGTCAGGCTAGCAGCACGGTTCTAGGTCCGGGTGGGAGTGGGGCACAGGGTTTCTCTTGGCTTGCACTCACTGCAGGGACTTGGTAGCCAGATCCTAGGATGTTGGGTCCCAGCGGGCTGGTGAGGAGGCCTGGTGTGGGAGCTCACTCTGGTGGCATGCACTTCCTGCAGACCTGTGGGAGCCTGCTGGGAGGTACTGTGCCACTCACTGCCAGGGCACGTTGGTGGTCCCACTCGGGTTATGGCTGGCAAGTGGCGTTCTCTAGGCATCCTCTGCCCTTCCTTACTGAAAATTGTCTCCTCAGCTGTGTCTAATTTGTTAATTCAGGGTGAATGTTCTCTGGTTTAGTTGCTTTTCTAGCCTGACCCTAGGAGGAGCTCCATGACACTATTTGGCCACCATTTTCTATTCCCCAGGACTCATTTTCTTTATCCAATTATCATCAAAGGACACATAGGTTGTTTCCATATCTTGGTTATCCTATCTAATAATAGAGTAACATGTAAATTACCATCACTCCGCTATGCCCACGATTGGGTAGCGGGAGGCTGGGGGGCGGGACTCGGGGTGGCCTATCCGGCTATTGAGAGGCACGGATCCGCTGCCACTGAGGGGGGCTACCCTGCTGTTGAGAGGCGCAGATCTGAGGGGGCCTGCCGCGGACACCCAGCTGCGCCTCTCAACAGCAGGGTAGCCAGGTGTCCATGGCAGCCACCCTCAGCGGCCATTGAGAGGCGCAGGGGGCGGGACTCCTGCCCCCTGCGCCTCACAACAGCAGGGTAGCCCCCCTCAGCGGCCGCGGACCATCAAAAGTGGGGGAGCTGGGTGCCTGTCTGATCCGGCACCAGGCCTCTCAGAAGCCTCCGCCGAGCCGAGCTGGAGGCTTCTGAGAGGCCTGGTGCACCAGCAGGCAGGCACCCAGCTCCACCGCGAAAAGCGAAAGCGTGTAGGGGACCCTACGTGTGCATGATTCAATCATGCACTGGGCCTCTAGTTATAAATAATGCAAGAGTCTTGGATAATATGAAAACCACCTTACTACAGAGGGAATTTTACAGAACTATGAAATAAGAATTCTTACAGAAAACACATATAATTGCTCTATCATTTTATATATGGTGAATATTGCGTTATATCACCTTACTATTTGGGGACAACAACATCCACACACCAAATAATGTTATATTGTTTGTCTGGCATTGTTTTCTTATACAACTCAGAAGGGAACAGGAAGAATGTGGGTTGAGTCAATTATTATTTTTTTTTCTTTGCGTCACATTATCAGAAAAACTCAGAGGCTAAAATGTATCCTGGAACTAAATATTTACATTTCTTAAAGAAAGTGTGTGTATGGATTTGTTTATTTTTTGATGAAAGGGAAACAGGAATTTGTATTGTTGAAAAATACTTTTTAATTTAAAAGCAAAAGAAAGGGAAGATTTTCCACTGTCTTTTATTTTTAATTAAAAAAATATTTTTATTTCAGAGAGAGGAAGGGAAAGAGAGAAAGAGATGGAAACATCAATGATGAGAGAGAATCACTGATTGGCTGCCTCCTGCATGCCCCCTATTGGGGATCAAGCCTGCAACCCAGGCATGTATCCAGACCAAGCCTGCAACCCGGGCATGTATCCAGACCAGGAGTCGAACCATGACCTCCTGGTTCATAGGTCTATGCTCAACCACTGGGCCACACCAGCTGGTCCTTCCACTTTCTTTTATCTTTCTCTTCAGTTGCCTAATCTTCTTGGCTCCAGTGGCCTGAGGAATTTAAGAACTAAGCATATGGGTTAGTTCAACTGAACCATGCTTGGATGCGCTAGATATTTTTTAATATCACAGAACTCACTCGAATATTTATTGTGGAGCAGCATGTGTTATACTCAATAACTTAGATATCAGAACTATAGAGGGAAGGAACGGATTGAACAGCCATTCAGAAAGAATAAGAATGACAGAACTATGCAGTCCATCTCACACATACACACTTGGTTTACCCACAGTTGCCATGCATGGGGAAGTATGAGTCATTCTATGATTAAAGACTCCAGGATACCACAGGTAATTCCTACCTGGATGGCTTCTGAAACCCAGTTCAGAGTTTTTCAGCAGGTGAGATTTTTTTTTTTTATGGAATGCTGTTTGGTTTCATATCAGCAGCATTTCCCCAGCCTGTTCAAAACAGTGTCTGGGGAAGTTCTTAGGTTTAACTTTTTTTTGAATGGAGGGATGTGAGCTTGAGGGTGAAGGGAATTGAATTCCTACTTTTACTGGTACCTTCCTGTGCCTTTTTCCTCTTAGGGTTCCTCTTTATTAAGGAACAAAATAGAGGACCTGTAAGTTGGAGTGTAGTGCGGAAAAGTTTGTAAGGGGGGCGTGGGTGTGGTGGAGGAGATCATTGGGAGGGAATGGAGGACATTTTTAATACTTTCAACAATAAAGAAAAAAATTTAAAAAGAGAGTAAAGAACAAAGTGTATGTATTTTATAATTGCAATGTTTGTTATAGTGTAGGCAACATGGATTCCTGACGAACCTAAAGTTTATTTTACCAATGAAACTTTTAGTTTCCAGTGAAACATCAAAATTTCAGACAGGTAATTATTTGTGGAATTTGTTCATAGTTTTTTAAAAATTTTAACTGTCTTCTTTAATCATAATGAAACTCGTTTTATACCCTTTCTGCCCTCTTTTAAGAAGAGGCAATACAGCCTGATGTTATGAATTCAGACTTTGGACTAACGAGACTAGGGATGGAAATCTATGACCATTGCTTGGACATTTAAATTTCTGAACCTTAATTTTATAGCCTGTAAAATGGGAATGATAATACTTACCTCAGAGACAAGAGGAGGACATTTTCATGTGTGGGTTAAAAAACTAAGTCAATTGACTCATTTCCAGAAAGACCTTTAAAAATTAATAAATATGCTATATTCCTTGATTACTTTTATGATTACATTTGGGCACATATTTTAGTTTTATCACACATAGCCACTTAGTGTTATAAAACTATAAAGAGAAAGGGCTCTTGGTGAAATCTGTGAGACAGTCACAGAGTGTGCTACTGTTAGGGAATTAAGCAAACAAAGTTGAATATGATCAAAAGAATCTGTCTTAATAGCAAATTCCTTTTTGGGACAAATCACTGTCTTTAAAAGAAAACAAAGGGGTTGAAGGAAATGAGGAAACTATGAAATTAAAAAAATATTCATTAAAAAAATCCTTGATTATTTGAACTTTTTGCTGTTTTGAGTAGTATCATTGTTCACTGACTTCAATCTAGCCTAAGAGAAATAACTAATAGAACTTGTCTTCTAGTGAGTTTTTGAGGACAGCTAATCAGTTTTGGCTGATCACATACATTATTTCAGGTTTGTAAAAGTCAAGTTTCATGTGACTCTGACACAGAGGAGGTGGAATAATCAAGTGTTCCTTTCTGGAACACTGTGCAGTGATCATCACAGAAGGAAATGGAGTTCCCTTTTCTTTAGTGCTTGGGCCAGCATTACTGAAGATGTGTGTTCTGTTGAAATCATATGTGTTGATGACCCTTTTTGCATCTGATACTGTGTTAATCTCCAGAAGTACAAGTATAATCTCAGCCTTTGAGATGGATATCATTTAGAAGGGGATATGGATATGAGCAGAGGCAATGTCAGTATCAGATGATGACTGCCACAACAGGGAGATAATAGAAAATAGTTTCTTAGGGCATAAGAATGACTCCTATAGTTCTGGTGTCATTATGGATCGAGGAAATGCAGGAGGAAGAATTTAGCATGGGGGCCAAGGTGATATATTGATTTTAAAGAGCCCATCAGCCAATTGACTGTGAGTCTGAAGCTCTGGGAAGATGAGTGGCTGGAGATATGCATCTGGGAGTCATCCACATAGAGGTGGTGGTTAGAACCATGAGTAGTCTGATACCACAGGTGAACACGGAATGAAGAAAGCCGTGGACAGAGGACAAAGTCCTAGGGTGGGGGAAAAAGTCTGAGTTTGTGTCTCTTGAAGGAGGAAAATAGGAGAAAGCTTTGACAATGAGTATAGTTTATGATACTACTTATATATTATACTTTTCAAAGTTATTTCATTGTTTGCTATCAGTTTAGTTTGGTGGTTCTGGGTGCCCTATTAAAAAATCAATTTTAATACGTTACTTTGTGCAGAGAGGATAGGAGGGAATACATAACCTACGTGTTTCACAGTAGGAGAATGTGTTATTAACAAAGAAAACATTAAAGTTCTAAAGTAAATTTAAGTGTTTTCTCAGGCTAAGGAAGGCAATAGATTGATGCCAAATTATATGCACTTCTGCGCACTCCCACCTTAGGTTTCATTTTCAACTTCATATATTTATGTATTTGATTAAAAAAACCTTGCAGGCATCTATGTCTTCTGAGATGAGAAAAAAAATCCAAACAAATCACAGAAGCATATGTATTTTCTGGTCTCCTCTGTGCTGGGTGGTATGAGGACACAAAGATGTGGAAGACTTGATTTGTGCCTCCAAAGAGCTTCAGATTCAGTTGAAGAAACAAGACATAAACAGAGGAAATGTTAGATAATTAGGCAGAATTTGACTGGCAAGGCATTCCATGACTAATGGGCAGATGCATTGTTCGGGCAGCAATTCCACAGGAGTGCAGAGGAAAGGTCATTTCAGGCTGTGACGGGAAGGGAAGGAAGCAGTGACTTAAAAATGGAGAGAAAGAAGGAAAGGGACTGAAACTTGGGAGTTGCTGAAACCTTGTTCTTTAACTTCTGCCTGACTCTTGCCTCAATTTCCCAATCTGTAAAAGGGAATGATCATGTGTTGCCTCTCAGACTGTCAGGCCAGACAGTGATTGCAAAGCTCCTTGCAAATGAGGCCTGGTCCTTCCGTACTGCACTGCGTAGGAGGTGCAAATTGCATCCTTTGGAAGGTATGTGAGGGTGTAGACGAGGGTGTCAATTTCTGTTGTTTTAAATTTACCAAGTAAGGTGAAAAGAATTAGCATTTTGCCAAAAATTTGCCCACCCCTCATTCCCAGTAAAGAATGACTCATAAAACTCTGAAGACATTTAAGTCAAACTACTAGACAAAGTACTACTTTGGAAAGAAAGTTGTTTCCATGGCCATATGTTCTTTTTTTCTTTATTTCTTTTGAAACAAGATAATGATTAATAAGCAAAGCAGGAGAGGGGCCAGATCCCAAGTTAGGAGCAAAATTTTTCATCATTCACCTATTCACCTGGTATCCTTAAGGAAGTTCTGTTCCCTGGAGGTTGCAGGCTGGTGGGTGGCCACTTTGGGTGAACCCAGCCTGGTCCCTGGCATTTTGGAGACTGCGGCCTCAGAGTTCATGGGTTTCCTGAATATAAGGGCATGGCAGTCATGTCAACCTTATTGTTCATTGGTTTGGGATTAGGAATGGTATGCATTAGGCAAGGAAGGTCTACCCTGACTGTAACTAATGTGGACTCTTCTGATACAACCAGCCATCCTTCAACATCTCTATATTCCACTAGAGGCCCGGTGCATGAAATTTGTGCATGGGGGGTGTGTCCCTCAGCCCAGCCTGCACCCTCTCCAATCTGGGACATCCCTTTCACAATCCAGGACTGCTGGCTCCCAACTGCTCGCCTGCCTGCCTTCCTGATTGCCCCTAACCACTTCTACCTGCCAGCCTGATCACCCCCTAACCACTCCCCTGACACCCTGATTGATGCCTAACTGCTCCCCTGCCAGCCTGTTTGCCCCTAACTGCCCTCCCCTGCAGGCCTGGTCACCTCTAACTGCCCTCCCCTGCAGGCCTGGTCCCCCCCCAACTGCCCTCCCCTGCAGGCTTGATCACCCCCAACTGCCCTCCCTTGCAGGCCTGGTCCCTCCCAACTGCCCTCCCCTGCTGGCCATCTTGTGGTGGCCATCTTGTGTCCACATGGGACAGCCATCTTGTGTGTTGGAGTGATAGTCAATTTGCATATTACTCTTTTATTAGATAGGATAGAGGCCTGGTGCATGGGTGGGGGTCAGCTGGTTTGCCCTGAAGGGTGTCCCGGATCAGAGTGGGGGTTCCCTTGGGGCATGGGGCGGCCTGGGTGAGGGGCCTGTGGTGGTTTGCAGGCCAGCCACATCCCCCAGCGACCCAAGTAGAGGCCCTGGTATCTGGGATTTATTTATCTTTTATAATTGAAACTTTGTAGCCTTGAGCAGAGCCAAGCCTCCTGCTTGCTCCGTGGCCACAGCCATTTTTGTTGGGATTTATTTGTCTTCTATAATTGAAACTTTGTAGCCTTGAGTGGAGGCCAAGGCAGGCCAGGGCTGCGAAAGCTTGGCTTCCTCCATCACCAGGGGCAACTCAAGCCTCCTGCTCTCTCCAGCTCTGTGGCTGCCACCCATTTTTGTTGGGATTTATTTATCTTATATAATTGAAACTTTGTAGCTTGAGTGGAGGCCTGTGCCAGCTAGGGTGTGCGGGAAGCTTGGCTTCCTCCATTGCTGGGGAAACCCAAGCCTCCTGCTCGCTCTGTGGCTGCAGCCATTTTGGTTGGGTTAATTTGCATACTTGCTCCTGATTGGCTGGTGGGCGTGGCTTGTGGGTGTAGTGGAGTGGTGGTCAATTTGCATATTACTCTTTTATTAAATAGGATTTTTTGTGTATGTTTGTACTTGTCTCAGTTGCCAAAGACTTGAAGGCATTCAGGGCTCCTGGGGCTCTTAGTGTAATTATTATGAAAATGAGAAGCCCGATGCACGAAGATTCATGCTAGAATGGGCCTTCCTTTCCCTGGCTACCAGCACCGCCTTTCCACTCCAGCCCAGCCCCAGAGCCCCCTCTTTCAGCTCCGGCACTGCCTTCCCACGCTGCCCAGAGGCCCTGAGAGACCAGGGGTGGGGTGGGATGCCTGTGTCGTCACCATGGCGACGACACAAGCATCCTGCCAGGCATGGGTCTCTCAGCGCTCTGTGTATGCAAATTAACCTCCATCTTTGTTGGGATAATTTGCATATCACTCCTGATTGGCTGGTGGGCATAGCGGAGGTACGGTCAATTTACATGTTTGTCTATTATTAGGTAAGATCAGACCCTACAACCTTAGCCTTAAATCCACTGAGAGTGCCTGTCTGTCTAGGGAGATGTCTCCTCCTGCTGTGGTCTTCCTTTCTCCAAGATAACAGCAGCAAGATGCACTAACCTTGAAATTTCTGAAGCTGATATTTTGAGTAGGGAACTCTACTTTCCTGACCACACCCACTTCCCGACACATCGTATTGCTCCCCCCCTTTACCGCTCCTGGAATTGGTGACTCCAGGGTCATAAGCAGGACTTTTCCTTCTTTGGCAGAGGGACTTAGAGCTAAGAGAAGGCAGAAGGTGTGACAGAAAGATGTGACAAAGAACAACAGGAGAAGAGGAGAGAGACAGGAAGAGGAAGAAAGCATGCATTGCAAGCACAGAGACAGGGTAGAGTCGGCTAGTAATTCTCAAAGTCATGTCTAACTGTGACTCAATGTCCTCAGAGGACACACATCCAGGACAACCTAGATGCAAGTGTGTGTGTGTGTGTATGTATCAGTCAGTGTGTCAGAGGTCAGCCCTGATGTAATCGCCACCTAGGTCATGGTGGATGAGGCCACTGGGTGAGGTCATGTTCAAGAGGCACAACACATCTTAGCTGCCCCTTAGTGCTGCTCTCCTCCCGTGACTCCCTATTTCCAGCACCCAGTTTGGTAACTGACACATAGTAGGTGCTCAATAAATGTTTACTGAATGACTAACTGGACGAATGGGTGCTGGCTGTGTTCCCTTTTGGAGGTTCTGTGACCTGAATCATTCTAGAGTAAATGAGACAGCTCAGCAGATTTGTGTTCTGCTTTAGACTTTCTTGTGCCAGCAGGCTCTTACTGGGGCCAGTGGAGGAGCCTCCAGGTGTCGTGAAATGGGATCCTAACTTAGGACTTTCTAGGGAGAGAGTCAGAGGAGTCTATGACCCAAATAGGCTGAGCAGCAGTGCTTATACCCACCTCATCCTCCTTGGGCATTGCCCTCTAATTCCAAAATCTGCTATAGGCTTCTGACATGCCCACCCTTCACTCCTCCCTGGCTATTACCCCTCATTATGAAAAAAGTAGACGTCAGAGTTCCAAGATGATCTTGGCTTTGAGCCTTGTGTGTCCTGATGGGGAGAAGGTCAGCACTCTGCTCCCCTCCCGCTTCTGACCCCTCTACCTAATGCCCAAGATGAGAAGGCTCCTCCAGACTGATTAGTAAGGAGAGCCCTTAAAGCCAGAGCCAGCCGGCACTATGGAGTCACTGCTCAGCAGACACATGGATGTTTATGAAATAACAAAGGATGACCAATTAGGCCAGAGGCCAGAGAACTTAACGCTGAAGTGCCCTTTGGCAAACCATGTAACTCTCCTGTAGGTTCTTTGCCATCTGTAAAACTAGGGCTAATTATCTCCTGGCTGTGGAGTGAACATGGGCTGATAGCTGGAGTGTGCTGTGCAGGTGTGAATGTTTTTGCACTTAAATTTTTTTTAATAGAAAGATATTTGATGATTAATGGTAATTGCTCCTCCTAAAATAAACTCATTAAAATTTTTGTAGCCTTTGGAAATGATATATTTGATGTAGACATCCGAAGCACAGTTGATAATAATTGGTACTTAGGCAGAATTATTTGAAGGATATTCAACCATGCAGGCATCCATGCATTTATTCATGATTCATTTATTCAGAAAATGTGTAGATGTCTCTATGTGCTAGACCCTGGGAAACATACTTCAGCCCATGCTTCCTTTTGACACCCAAACTATATACCTGGCCACATGGTTTCCAGTTTTGTGGATGTGTTTTTACTCTGAAGAACGCTACAGGAATTCACTCTGTGAAATACACCACTGACTGATCATTGGGGTATTTCTGAGCAGGGGAGTGGGCCTAAGCCGTCAGTCAGACATCCTTAGCATTGCTGCAGAGGCAGGAGAGGCTCCCGCCATCGCTGCACTCCCCAGCTGTGAGCCCAGCTTCTGGCTGAGCGGCTCTCCCCCTGTGGGAGCACACTGGCCACCAAGGGGCAGCTCCTGCATTGAGCGTCTGCACCCTGGTGGTCAGTGCACGTCATAACGACTGGTTGTTCCATCGTTCAGTCAATTTGCATATTAGCCTTTTATTATATAGGATTTTATTGAGAACACTACTCTAGTCATGTGCCACATAGGGACAGTTTGGTCAACAGAAACTGCATATATATATGACAGTGGTCCCATAAGTTTATAGTGGAGCTTAAAAATTTCCACTGTCTAGTGATGTCATAACCATCTTAAAGCTGTAGCACAATGCATGACTCATGTGTTTGTGGTGATGCAGGTGTAAACAAACCTATTGGGCGGCCAGTCCTATAAAAGTATAGCACGTACAATTATGTACAGTACATAATGCTTGATGATAATAAACTATGTTATTAGTATTATGTATTCACTGTACTTTTTTTTATCATTATTTTAGTGTGTAGTCTTCTTATTAAAAAAAACTTGGCTGTAAAACTACGTTGTATTACACTGGCAGGGGCTTCATACACCCGTGTTTATCTAATCTCTTGATTACATCATTTTCTCTTGCTCTTGACTTCATCTCACATTGTTTTGTACAGTCATGTGTTGTGCAGACTTGTAGCCTAGGAGCAATAGGTTATACAATATTGCCTAGGTGTGTAGTAGGCTATACCATCCAGGTTTGTGTAAGTGCACTCTATGATGTTCGCACATCTGCGAAATCATCTAACGATGCATTTCTCAGAACATAGTGCCCTTGTTAAGCGGTGCAAGACTGTATATAAAAACAAGCTGTACAGTTTCTTAGGTTGTTTGACAAACAGAGAAAGGATGGCGTGGTGACAACAGTGAAGGAAAAATTAATTATAGTGGTTGCCCACTTTAGTGGACATCAGAGTCAGTTACCTAGAAATTTGTTAAGTTGAATGCTGATGGGCTCGGGGCCTGCTTTTGTACTGAGTGTATCCGGAGATCCCTGATGGGGCGGGAGAGGGGGTCCTGGGGGAAGTTCTTGAAGCTCTTCCTCCCTTAGCAACTGGGGAGGAAAATGAAACGCTGGGCTGTCTTGAAAACCTGCTCCAAATCTATCCATGTTTAGGATGGGGAGTTCCTGTTCAGATTTTCTGCAACTCCGTGAAATCAGATAGTGTAATAGGCATGATGTCATTCGCATTACACAGCCTTAGCGCCAAAAAATACTCATTATGGTGGACGGTATTTGGAAGTGCTTTGTAGCTGATTTCTCTCCCCCTCTCCTTTCCCTTCTCTCCCTCTGTTCTTTCTCTCTCCCCTCTCTTTGCCTGTCTCTTTCTTTTCTTTCACTTTTAGCTTAAGGAAAGACTTCAACCGCTTGTCTGAAAGCAATTTGGAAAAAGGGAATGCGAATACTTTAAAAAAAAAAAATCTTGGAGTTCTCCCCACGGGCCTTCTGCAGGGGTGTGGAGTCACACTAAATGCTGCAGTAGGAACTTCGGCTCAGCCTGGGATGTGCTAACTTCGCACCAGATGGGGAAACTTGGGAACTGGATAGCTTAACATTAATACGCTAATGTTACATACACAATCTAAAAAGGTCAAGTATTTTTTTGCACTGATGCCTCTGGCTTCCCCCCTCCCACATCCACTTAGTGAAAGAATCAAATTTATCCCCTGTCATACTGTTACTAATTCAGATTTTAATTTCTCGATTACCTGGATTTAGGGCTCAGTGGAGGCAGTTTTTATTTAAAAGGCATTTTTCTTAAAGAGAGGTTTAATTTTAGAAGAGTTTCAGATTTACTGACAAATTGTGAAGGTAGTATAGAGAGTTCCCATACACCCCGCGCCCAGGTTCCTCTATTATTAATAATGTACATTCGGAAGGTGCACTTGCCACAACCAATGAAGCAATGACGATACATTATCACTAACTCAGTGCCATCGTTTTTCACACTCCGTAGTGTTTACCTACTGTCCCTTTCCTGTCTCAGGATCCCACCAGGACCCTACATTATATTGAGTTGTCATGTCTCCTTAGGCTCCTTGGGGTTGTGGCAGTTTCTCAGACGCTCCTTGTTTGGGGTGAGCTTAAGAGCATGGGGAGTACTTGTCAGGTGTTGTGTGGAATTTCCTTCCATTTGGGATTGTCTGGTGTTTCTCTTGTGGTTAGACGTGGGTTATGGGGTTTTGGTAAAGTGCCACATTTCATCCCATCCCATCAATGACATCCTTACACAGGGCATGCGCACATACTATCAACACGACTTAGGACTGGTGATGTGAACCTCGATCATGTGGCTGAGCAAGAGTGTATCAGGTTTCTCCGTAAAGTTACTCCTTCCCCCTTTTCCGTGCCGTGGGGAAGGAAGTCATTACGCATAGCCCACCTCCCGGAGAGGGGCAATGGGCACACACGTTACTTGGTATTCTTCTGCTTGGGAGATTCGTCCCTCCCCCACTTATTCATCCACTCCGTTATTTATGTAGATTAGTACAGACTCACGGATATTTATTTTAGACTTCAGCTTATAATCCATTATTTTGTTTTTTAAACTCTTCCAGTTGGAACTCCTTCAGTCAGCTCCTATGTCTCTTTGGGACATATCGCATCATTGCGTTTCTGTTTGCTTGCCCTTTCTTATTCACTCTGGCACTGTAAGATGCTACAGTTTCATTATATATATTATTTGCTCCACTCCTAGAATTAGCCATTTTCTCAAGGAGCCCTAGGTCTTTTACTGAGGGAATGGTATTTAGACACTGGGGTGTCATTGCTTCTAGGTCCTCTTAGCTGACAGACAAGGGAATAGATATATGTATACTAACCCATATATATATATATATATATATATATATATATATATATATATATAATCTACAAGTATGTCTATATATATATCCATATGTATCTATAACAAACCAAACGTGAGTTCATACTGATGTTTTCAATTCCAATGCAGATCTTTCTCCCGTACTTGTAGTAAAACTCCCATTCTAAGAATAAAAAATGGGCTCCCACCATCCACCATTCACTTACACGTACAGTGGTTTCAGAATGGCTAACTGGTACTACCCACCAGCCCTCAGCTTTTCCAGATGAGGTTCCGTGCTTATGTGAAGTTCCTTTTGCCTTTCATCTTAGAGTCTCCACTCACTCCCAGAGTTACTTAGGTCAGCGCTTTTTCCCTCACTCCTTAGAGTGAGGTCATTTCATAATTTAATACAGTTGATTCTCAGGTTGCGGTCTTCATTCCATCTTGGGATCTCTCGACTCCCTAAATGCTTTTTAAAAAATGTTTCATAAATTCAGTTTCACTATGCTGTAACGTTCCATGGGTTTTGACAAATGCTTCTACCCTTGCAGCATCATACAGAATAGTTTCATGTCCTAAAAAGTCCCCCGTGCAAAGGAAGGCATTTTTAAGAGCTTGAAAGTGCTGCTAGGTGGAAGAAATGGGAATAAATATTGGAAAACCGTTTCCTATGGGAAAAGTCAAGGGCTGGCGGGGCCTTGTCATTTGCTGCTTTAGGCGAAGGCAGGACCTGAGGGCCAGAGAATGTGTTTGGGTTACAGTGAAGTGACAGAGGAAATTCCCCTGAAAGCCCCGATTTACCATGTTTTAAAATCTCTGATTTAGATCTGAGGTGGGAGGCGGGTGGTGGACCCACTGTCTCAGGCACCTCCTCTTCACTTACCAAGCCCTACGATGGCCTGAACTCACCATCTGGCTTAACATCTTTCCGTCAGTCCTGCCAACCAGTTGCTTCTGAAAGCAGTTCTGCTTTTCATTCCAACTGATGTTTCAGAACTGGTCTGCTGTCAGGCTGTCCCTGCTGATGCTCTAGTTGGGTTGCAGCTGCGGATGGAAACTCATTTCTGAGAGCAGGCAAATTTAATTTCAGAAGAAGTGAGAGAACGGGACAGGTGAGCTTTATGAAACCCTTTTGTGTAGCGAATATTAATCAGGTTATTTTTTTTAAAAAAGCCTTAAATGTATTAGGATTCTGTTCACAGGATTGTGGGAATGATAGTTAACACATTGTGGATGGATCACGAGAATTCTCGTGTTTTCTGTTCTAAGGCTTGTGGCCAATCACGAGAATTCTTTAAAAAGATACTAGCTGTAAGAACATGGAATAAATAACTTCAAAATGCAATGGGTATTTAATTTTAAAGTGTGCCTTTAACATTTATGCAAAACGTTTTTTGTACTCGTTCAATAGAAACTTATCTGGCCACTGGGTAAAGTTAGCAATAAAACTACTGGTCCGCAATGTGTTAAGACCCCCAAATCCAAACCTAGTTTAACCCGCCGGCAACTTATTAAGTCACTTACCTCCGGGTGCCTGTTCACTACAGTGGGGATAATGGTGCTGTACTTTTCCTCACTCAGAAGGTGGTTGTGAAGATAAATGGGGCCAAAAAATGTGAAACTGCTCAGGTGAATATAGTGCACTCCCTTCTTTCTCTTTTGCTGGGACTTCCTCCCATTCTCTAAACTTGGCTTTGGTGCTCAGACTCTGCTCTTTGAACTGTACCCTCTGCCCTGGGGTCAAGTGCCTTGTAGTTTAGTTGTCCTTGTGTGGATGGCTCCTACAACGCTGCCCGGCCCTTTGTTTTAAGTTTCAGGCCCCATCTATCTTTTGGCCAAACATTTCCACCTGAATGTCTCCCTACAAAATCAGTCTGTTTAAAAATTAGAATCATCTCAAACCAACTGACCTTCTAGATCCTCTTACTTTTTCCAGAATAACTCTTCCAGGCTTTCAGATGCTGGAGCCCTTTGATTTTCCTCATCCCTCACCCCCAGCCCCCAGGTCATCCGGAGCTCCTTTTGGAATGTTTCCCTCCCATCTCCTCCACTGCTGATCTGCAGCATTGGAATAAGTTCTTTAAAAAAAAAAATATTTTTATTAGTTTCAGAGAGGAAGGGAGAAGGAGAGAGATATAGAAACATCAATGATGAGAGAGAATGATGATCGGCTGCCTCCTGCACACACCCTACTGGGGGTCGAGCCCGCCACCTGGGCATGTACCCCCCACCGGAATCAAACCCAGGACCCTTCAGTCCCCAAGCCGACGCTTTATCCACTGAGCCAAACCAGCCAGGGCTGGAATAGATTCTTAACTGTGCCCACTACTCTCAGTCTAGTCTACGCCCCCCCCCCCCCACCCACACACACACACAGTTTATCTTCCAACCTATCCTTTACTGTTTTTAGAATAATTTTTAACTTAAATTTAAATTCTTAACTTGGCATTCAAAGCCCACCTTGCATATCTAGCTTTAGCTTCCAACCCAATATATATAAACTACATAGAGTTTAAGCTACATGTTCCTTCCTGCTTCTGTGCCATTCTCTCTCTCTCTCTCTCTCTCTCTCTCTCTCTCTCTCTCTCTCTCTCTCTCTCGTCAGGATAAATTTTAGAGGTAGGATTAAACTTACAGAGAAAGGTATAGCGCTATGGATCGACTTTAGCTTAGCATGAAGAAGACCTTTCCAACAGAACTGTTGACGATGGAAGGGGTATCATGGAGGAAGCCCACCTGTTTCCTCCCGGTTCCCAAGCCTAGGGTCCCATTCAAGTCCTCACCTTCCTCCACCACTGCAGTGTGTGGCTTCTCTTTTGTGAGGTTGTTTTCTTCCATACCCATGACACTGCCCTTGGATGCATCCTCCCATCTCTCAGTTGCATATCTAGTTCTTTCATCCCCCTCCTAAATGAACTTCCTGTCTTTTTTCTCCCTTTCCTGTATTCTTTCTTGAAAAAGTTCAGGCTCTTAGTGATCACCTTTTGAGAAAGATTCCCGAATAAGAACCCCAGCCCTGTCTTCGTAGTTTGTCTTTTTCCCCCCAACTTTTTGACAGATGTTTCTATTTGGGTACCTTTGTGTCCAAATTTGAGCTCATTTCCTTCCTTCTGAAACATGTTCCTTCCCTCCCCGAGTTCCCTGGTTGATAATGGCCACAGAGGTTGGCAGACTTTTCCTGTAAAGGGCCAGACAGTAAGTATTTTTGGCTCTGTGGGCCATAAGGTCTCCGTCACAACTACTCATCTCTGCCTTTCTGGCACAAAAGCAGCTGTAGGTAATATGTAAACAAAAATAGGAATGGCTGTTTCAGTAAACGTTTACTCACCAAAACAGGCAGTGGGCTGAAATGGGCCCCTGGGCCCTAGTTTGCTGACCCATGCATGATCTAGGTTGCCCAGGCTCCAGATTCAATTCCTTTTACCTTTCTAGAATTTGTATTTGATTTTTAATTTCCACTGATTCCACCCTTATGAAAACTCATATTGCTAGACCATAGCTTTCCCCCATTCATTGGTCTAGTAGACAAACTGTCCTTTGACAGTTACTCTCCATCAGTTTACAGAATCAAAACCCTCTAGTGCAGTGGTTCTCAACCTTTCTAATGCCGTAACCCTTTAATACAGTTCCTCATGTTGTGGTGACCCCCAACCATAAAATTATTTTCGTTGCTACTTCATAACTCTAACTTTGCTACTGTCAAGACCATCAGAAAACACAGATATTTACTTTACGATTCATTAACAGTAGCAAGGTTAGAGTTATGAAGTAGCAACGAAAATAATTTCATGGTTGGGGGTCACCACCACATGAGGAACTGTATTAAAGGGTCGCGGCATTAGAAAGGTTGAGAACCACTGCTCTAGTGAGTCCCCTTTGCCTGCATTATGTAGTTAAAATTCTCTAGGTGCAGCTCCTTCCATAGTTTTGCCTCCAACCTTCTCTCACTCCTCTGTGTGGACACTCCTCCATCTGCACTGGTCTGGTTTGTGTTCTGCTATTGGTTCTATCTCTGCTCACCATGTGCTCCTGACTCACAATGGCCTCCCCTTCTGCTTACTGACTTGCCTTTGGGCCTCACTGGGGTTTCATTCCCATGTGAAGCTCTGCCCCAGCCCAGTGATTACTCCTTCTCTTGTTCTGAATAGTGCTTTCGATGTTGTCACTTACCTGTTTAGTTGAGACTGCATTGGACTGCAATTTATGTCTTCATGGTGTTCTTACTTTTCCATCTCAACTTGACAGAGCTGTTCAGGGCAGCCCAGTAGATGCTCAGCTAATGTGGGTAACAGACACACATTGAACTCTACATGTTTCTTCCAGATCTGTTTGTCCCCTTGGAGTGTCCGTCTCAGTGAATGGCCCCAGGGATCATTAGCTTTGGAGTCTCTCTCTGATCCCCTTTCTTTCATGTTCCACTCTACCTCTGATTGCAAAGTCCAGCTGCTGCTCCCTCCATTGTCTTTTCCTGCCTGCCTCCTCCTCCCCATCCCCTCTGCTGCTGGCTTAGCTCAGGTCACCTCCATCCTTCACTGAGACCATTGAAATAGCCTTCGAACGTGTGTCCCTACCACCAGCTTCTGTCCCTCAGAACCCCAACATCCTATCTGTAGGGATCTGACATGTTGGCATGATCTATCTGTAACTTCTCAGATTGAAACCCTTCAATGGCTCCCCATTGCCCTGGGGTAAGGTCTAGCCTCCCAGTGTGCCATGAGACCATTATTGATCTGATACCCTGTACTCTCCAGGCCCATTTCTGGCCTACATCCAACCATATGCAACCCCTAATAGGTTCTGTGCATTTGAACGTATTTCCTCTTTGTCTCCCTTTCCCTGCCCGCCCTGGGAAACTGCCACCTGCATCTCTAAGCAGGGCACGAATGTCCTTTCTTCTGCAGAACTTTCAGTTTTCCTTCCCCACTGAAGACCAAAAGGTGTGAAAGTGCTACTGTAAGATAACCAGTGGGAGAGACACTTGGGTTTGATGTATTTTTTAAATTTTATTAAATTTATTGGGATGACATTGGATAATAAAATTACATAGGTGGAAAGTGTACAATTCTATAGTACATTGTGTGCTCACACCCAAAAGATGGAAGTTCAAGTCTCCTTCCATCGCCATATATTTGACCCCCGTTAGTCTTTTCTACCTCCCCTAGATGTATTTTCTAATTCCCTCCAAGTTCTAAAGTTAACCTAGAGCCTGAGCAATGACTAAGTAGACAAGTCTATAAAACATCTTGAATGCTTAAGTATACGAAATATGTAGTTTAGACGTATTCCTTGTTTTGATTTTGCTAGAGCTTTGCCTTCTCCTTCCATTACAGTAAATAATAAAAATCAGCAAGGTAGAATAATTCTAGGTTTACTTATATATCCCCCCTTTTAAAATTTTTATTAGCATTTATTTTAATCTTATTTATGCCTAGGGCATATGTTTGTTTGTTTTTCTTCAGTTTCTTCTGAGATATTTTTTTCTTCTGTGCAACCTCCTCTTCTGGTTCAGGAACAATTTGTACTTTTTAGGTAGTATCATCTCCATGTAGCTGGGAGGGCTCATGTGTGGGTTAATCTGCCCATGAGCTCTGTAAGTTCTGTGCCACACCTTGGGAGCTTTGTTCATCTGGATGTGCTCAGTGACCAGAGAATCTTTCTAAAGCCTTAACTTCAGCACTACTCTGCATTTTTAAGCATGTGCAGCAAAATTCAACATTCTTTTTGGGCCACCAACCCTGTGTCCAGCCCCACTGTTTAGCCTGGGCTCACCTACCAACTCTGCCATTGTAATGACGGAATGGCACACATTGCTTCTGCAAAGTGACATCTTTCAGGTACTTGGTGGTTTTTCAGATATGCTTACCCTTGATGGCGTGGGCATTTTCACGTGTGTTCCTAAAGTGAACATGAAGATGTAGCCTCTTGACTTGCATGATTTGTGGGATCAAGTCAATAGCAAACCATTTTCAGAGGTTATCTTGGGCCACTTGGTGGAAGAGGAAGCTATGTCTTTGTTTGTTTGTTTGAGCTGACATCTTCAGTTTAAAAGGTTAGTATGAGGGCAGAGTCAGAGGGAATAATTATTTCATTGTAAATATTTGATATGTACCTGTGTTTACCCTAGAAAAGTAACTTTGCATCCGTGGCAAAACTTACTAGACCCTCCATCTCCTAGTAATTCTCCTTTCTTATGGGAATTTCCCCTGAGAGGAGCTCTCACCAGACAACCCACAGAGGCTGTGAAGAAGGAAGGGGGCTGTGAGGCTGCTGAGCAGGAGGGTGACCATGAAGTACATTCCTTACCTCCAGCCATGGTCAAAGGGCCACCTGCCCATATTGTTTAAACCTCATCCTAGCCAGGGCAGACTCTGCTTTCTGGAAGGATCTGCTAAGCAGGAAAGAGAAGGCACGAGATCATGCAGACAGTGGCCTTTGAAAGTGCTCTTTAATATGGGGATATGCAGTGTGGAATGGAATTGCCGTTACTGTGCTTCCTCTCTCACCTCCGAGTCTGCCTGCATGAGGTCCTTGAGGACACCTTAGTAGAGGAAAAGGAAGTGCTGGAGGTAGAGGAGGGGAAATTGTAGTGGAGTGTTTTGAAGAGCCTAAGGTATCCTTCAATTAATCTACATTTTCATTGGTGTTAAAGATTGAGAGACATAGCAGTTTAACACACAGTAGAACATTTCTATCTTTAGTCCTCTCCTTGGCAGAGAAAAGATATTTTAGTCCTCAGAGATATCCACTTCTGACTATTCCTGATTTTTTATGTTGGGCAGAGAAACATTGAAATTTTATTTATTTAACTAGAGGCCCGATTCAGGAAAATTCGTGCAAGAATGGGCCTTCCTTCCCCTGGCTTCCGGCACCGCCTTCGCTCTGGCCCGGAGCTGCCTTTCTGCCTTCCCACGCTGCCCAGAGGCCCAGAGCGGCTGGGGTGGTGAGGAATGCCCCCTGCCACTTGGCGCCGGCATATGCAAATTAACCCGCCATCTTTGTTGGGTTAATTTTCATACTCCTGATTGGCTGGTGGTCGTCACGAAGGTATGGTCAATTTGCATCTTACTCTTTTATTAGTGCAGATTAATTAATTTATTTTAGAAGAGAGAAAAAAAAGTTCAATCAGATTATGGTTTAGCTACTGAATATTTATGCCTTGTGTTGTATGTAGATTAACGTCAGTTTTGCTTATTTCTGAGGAAAGAAAACTGTCTTGTTCAATTCACATTTTTTCCATGGATGATAATTAATTAACAATTCCTGATATCTCACATAAAACATAATTTCATTGATGTATTTTTACAAATAAGAATTTTGAAGCAGTTAATTCCTTACAAATATGATGTGGTTTACTTGTTCTGACACTTTTATTCCTTCTGTGCATTTAGAAAAATAAGTTGTAATATTTGGATCATTAAGTCTATGAATGATGATGGCTTGGATATAAAATATGATAGGTATCAAGCTCTTTAAAAGTTGATAAGAAAAAATTAAAGATTTCATAATGTATGTATATTAAATAGTATTGCATTTATTTTATTTATATAAATTTTAATTAAAATGTCTTATTTTTAAAGTATTAGTTTAGGCCTTTAAAAAGTAAATATTTTTTCTGAACAATGACTTTAAATTATTGTGGGGGTTTTTCAAATCTTTATGTTGAAAGTATTATAAATGCCCCCCTTGCCCCCCACTTTGACTCCTTCTAGCCCACCCCTGCCCCAGGCCTTCACCACCCTATTTATTGTTTGTGTCCATGGATTATGCATATATGCATACAAGTCCTTTGGTTGATCTGTTCTCACCCACCACCCACCCCCACCTTCCCTCTGAGATTCAACAGTCTTTTCCAAGCTTCTATGGGAAACTTAATTTTACTGTAAAAGAGTTGTACTTTTGCTAATATATATATATATTTTTATTATTGATTTCAGAGAGAGGAAAGGAATGGAGGAGAGAGAAACATCAATGATGAGAGAGAATCATTGATTGGCTGCCTCCAGCACGCCCCCTACTGGGGATCGAGCCCACAACCCAGGCATGTGCCCTAGTCAGGAATCAAACAAACTATGACCTCCTGGTTCATAAGTCGACGCTCAATCACTGAGCCACGCCAGCTGGGCAATGATACACCTTTTTAATGCTAGAAAATAGGTGTAGTGGGCTCTGGGTTGAAATAATTCTAAATTTAAATTTATAGTGGTTTTGTGGGTATGTTGAGCTAGGATGGGGAAGAGTTGTGAGCATTTGAGAGAAAGACTCTTTAGTAGTCTTCAAATGTCTTTCCTGGCTGTGTGGAGTTCAGAAACTGTTTCTGAGTTGGAGTTATAGAGTTTAGATAGAAAAATTAGTTGCCCTGGCCGGTTTGGCTCGGTGGATAGAGCGTCGGCCTGCAGACTGAAGGGTCCCAGGTTCGATTCTGGTTAAGGGCACATGCCCGGGTGGCGGGCTCGATCCCCAGTGGGGGGCATGCAGGAGGCAGCCGATCAACAATTCTCTCTCATCATTGATGTTTCTATCTCTCTCTCTCTCTCTCTCTCTTCCTTCCTCTCTGAAATCAATAAAAATAAATAAAAAATAAAAAAGAAAAATTAGTTAAAGGCTTAGTCCTCCTTCATTTTCCAGGTGTAGGAGCCAGATGACCTGCCACCTGAGCTGTGGTCACGGCCTCTTTCCCCGCCTTTCTCTCTCACCACACATTGGGTCCAGATTTAGCAAAATGAGAATTTAATCCCTAAAACAATGAGAGTGTTTTCCTTCACTTTAAACCTCAGTCAGATTTGATTAGCCTCACTTTTTTTGTTCAGTTTCTGCCTGATCATCTTTTTCGGATAGGTTTTAATTTGTGGTACTTCTTAGTGCGCTTTTAACACATAAAACTTCGGAGGTTGTAGAGATGAAAAAAAGTTAGCAGGGATGTAGGGTTTGCATCACTTACCCCTTTTCCTTTAAATTCCTTCCCAACAGCTAGGGGGCATGGCATGTGTCTGCAGCACATGACACTGACTTGGGTCCCACAGGCAGATGACTCACGGGGGGTACGAGCTGCCGCTGGGTTTCACCAGCCCCAGGACACACTTGCCATGATCGGCAGCTCCTGTCTCTCGCCCCTATTGAGAGCTGTCAGGTGGCACTGTCAGCCTGGTGCCACTCCGACTGGCCTTGGCCCTGAGGAGGCGGGGCTGGAACACAAGGGCTGGTATTTGGCAGGGAGCACCCTCAGGTGCTGATGGCATGTGTCTTGTCCGAGTTCCCAGGGGAGAGGGGTGATGTGCCAGAAGCCAGGCAGGCTGGCTTCGGGTGGAGCAGAAGGCGGCGGGGCAAACCCGCAGGCACGTGCCGTCACAGCAGCCTGTAAGGGCTTTCCCTGAGTCTGGGTCTTGGCGTGGCCTTCACTGCCGGGTGGCCTCGGTCAATTCCATCACCGCCCTGAGCCTCCATCTTCCTGTCTGTGTGATGGTGGCGGGGAGACTTACCTTGCAGGTGGTGAAGGTGAGAAGTAGTGCAAGTCAGGCAGCGTTCCTGCATGTTGATGAGCTCAAGACATAGTAGCTGTCGTTCCTGTTATTAAAGGACCCAGGCCCGTGCTTCCTTGTTGATTATGGGTATAACTTATAAGAATGTTTTCCCTCTAGGAATTTGAACTCTCATTTTTAAGCCTGGTGGTTTCAGCTGGAAGAGAATTGTGAAATGCTTCATCATGTTTTAGGTTCTTTTGTGATTTCACCCTAGAGCAAGGCTTAGAAATGCTGTCGAGTCCAGCCAGCTCACCATCACAGATATCTGGCTCAAAGCCCATGGAGTCTAGGTGAAATGTTAACCTTTGCCCAAATAAAGGATTGTGGGTTTTGTGTTTTTTGTTTTTTTCCTCAATATGCTAAATTCCCCTGCTTACCTCGGGCTGAAATGAATATTAAGTATCCAGAAGTTTCCTGTCTGTGATCAATTCTAACGCCTTTTGCGAAGGGAAATTAAATTGATCAAATGAGGGTTTCCATTGAGTCCCATGTACAGGCTTTTATCCAAGCCTGTTTAGAATCATGCAACATCAGAGCCAGAAAGGTTTTTAGACAACCCTCTCATTTCATGGACAGAGAGACGGAGTCAGGGATATGAGTGTTTTGCCCAACTTCTGCAAACTAATGCCAAGGGAAAGCCAACACTGGCTAAGGGGGTGAGGTGGGGAGGAAGGGGTTGGTGGATACCTGCTGGGCAGGTCAAACATAGCATGTGATTCCTAGGCAGTGGGGCTGTGTTGTCCATATGCTCCTGGTATGCCTTGGGCCATCTTGCCGCGCTTTATTTTATACAGTGCTGTCACATAATATTTATTATGTGAGAAAATACTGTCATTCCTATTTTATAGGTGATGCAGTTGAGGAGGTCAAATGACCTTCCAGTTCAACTCATTAGACCAAATCAACAGGCGTTTGTTGAGTGTTTACTTGGTTCAAAGACCTCTGCTAGGGCCTTTGGGGAATATAAAATTGTGAGATCTCGTTGGATTGGAGCTTATTGCAGGTGATGAGATGTATGAAATTTTATGACGATATGAAATTTTATCCAATTGTTCAAGGGCATAGATAAGTGGTGAGATAATAATTGAGACAGAGATTTTGAGACTGGAGGGGTCAATGTGCATGTTAAGATCTTCCTGGCAAAAGTTCCTTCCTTCAGCTCCCGTGGCTGCATCGTCTTCGCCAGGTGCAGCTGATACCCGTCCCACCTGCAGCCCCAGGGAGCTGCCCTGGGAATCCTGAGCACTTGGCAGTGATCCCAACCCTAGGAGTAATTCAATAAACGTTTGAATGAATGAACAGGTGAAGCGAAGAGAGAACGTTTTTCCAAGCAGAGACCACGGCATGAGCAAAGGTTTGGCTGTGAGATAGTGAGGAGACGGGCCCGACTAGACAAGCAGGTTTATGGAATGGACATTTGAAAATGAGGTTTGCATAATTAGTGGGGAGGCAGCCAGAGGGGTGTCCGGGTGGCCCAGAGAGCCAGGTGGAGTAGTGAGTTTATCCTAAAGGCACTGGGAAGCCACTGAAGGCCTGGTAGGAAAAGTTGTGAGAGGGGCACTTGGGAAAGGGTATTTGGGCAGTGAGGTGCAGGCCCTTTTTGTTTGTTTGCTTTATACCACAAAAGTTTTACATTTTAATGTAGTCAAATTTGTCAAATTTTTGTCATTTGAAATTTTGATGTCATATCTAAAAAGCCATCATTGCCTAACCCAAGGTCAGGAAAATTTGCCCCTGTGCTTTCTTCTAAGAGTTGTATACTTTTATCTTTTCTACTTAGATCTGTGATCCATTTTGAGTTCATGTTTACATATGGTATGAGGTAGGAGCCTGCCTTCATTCTTTTGCATGTGGAAGTCCCGTTGTCCTAGCACCATTTGTTAGAGTTTTCCTCCTCCATGTAATTGTCTTGGTACTCACATGCCCCTTTTGTATCCCTTCCTACCACTTGTCTTTTATTTTTAAAATCCTCACTCAAAGATATTATTTACATTGATTTTTAGAGAGACTGAAATGGAGGGAGGAGATTCGGGAGAGAGAGAAACATTGATGTGAGAGAGACACATCAACTGGTTGCCTCCGGCATGTGCCTCAACCTGGGCTGGGATTGAACCTTCAACGGAGTTTCAGGCCCTTGACCGGAATGGATGTTCTAGCTGGGGAGAAGCTATCTCCTGCAACCGTAGAGGACAGAACTGGGGTCAATGAGTGAAAACTATTAGTGGCTGCACTTCTGCTGTAAGAGAAATATCTTTCTGTGACATAAAGGAATGAAGGGCGCCATTTGTGGGGTAGTGAGTTGGCTGTCACGGGGGGTATCCACGCAGCCACTATGAATAGATGCCAATAGCCCATCAGCACTGTGTAGATGAAACAGATAACCTCTAAGGCCACATTTTTCACATTGTTTCTCTGTGACAGTAATGAATACATTTTCACATTGAAACCCAGTTAACCCTTATACTTACATACAAAACTGCAAACGGTTTGACATAGTATTTCATTACTTCATTATCATTATTATTTTACTACTCGATGGGTTCCTATTTTCTGTTCCATTTTATTCTACTTAAAAATTCCTGTTGTGTGTAACCCACTCCATTGTTTTCATGTCCCACTGGTGAGTCTCAACCTGCAGTTTGTAGAACGCTGTTCTAAGGTCAGAGATCATAGATGGACGAGGCTTGAAGATGGCATTTGAGTCTGGCTCTCCTCCACGATGGTGGCAGGGGTCAAAATGTGGACACCAAAAACACACACAACCAACCAAACAGCAACAACAATAAAAGAAGAATGTGGACGCAAGCCTGTTCTACCTGTGAAAGGTCCCGGCTCTAAGTGGCGGAATGCCCTGCTGCCTGTCAGCGCAGCCCTGACGGTCGGGGTGGGGCGGCCTTCCTTGCCAGCCCTGACAGCGTGTTGGAGGGAGTCTGTGGGCTGGCCATGGGCTGGGGAATCACAGACCCGGGGTCCTGGCAGTCTGGCAGTCTGTCCGTCCTGGGGGCTGGCAGCAGCTCCTTCTGTGCCTGCAGCAGTTTATCTTGTGAGGTCAAATGTGTGTAGCCCTGCCAGGCCTTTAATATTGAAGACGAGGGAGTGGCTTTGAAGAATAACATATTTTTGCCTTGAAACAAGTCAAGGCAGAGAGTGAGACAATTAGAGCCTGACATCCTGTTTAGTCATCTCTCCAGGGAGCTCTATTTTCAGAACTGCATGAGGTATGAAGGTAGTTAAGGGGGCATAGTTAAGTTAGTAGATGTAATGCAAATAGTCATTTTCAACATGGGGGTGACTTAAGGGGTGGTAACCACATTGATGCAGACTTTATGCAGAGACAGGGAGTGCCGGGGTTCTTTTCCCAGCCTTACAAAGGGTTCAGCATTCTGGAGAAAGGGGCTGCGCGTAGATGATTAAGGAGTCCAAGGACGAAATATATTTTCTGTTCCATTTTATTCTACTTAAGGCATTCTACTTAAAAATTCATATTTTTTGAAAGGCATTGGGGGTCAGAGGAGCTTCAGCTAAAGGGAACTGAAGACTCTTCCTTGACCAAGGACCCGTGCTTTTATTCACATGATTTATCCTAAGCCAGTGGTCGGCAAACTCATTAGTCAACAGAGCCAAATAGCAACAGTACAACGATTGAAATTTCTTTTGAGAGCCAAATTTTTTAAACTTAAACTTCTTCTAATGCCACTTCTTCAAAATAGACTCTCCCAGGCCGTGGTATTTTGTGGAAGATCCACACTCAAGGGGCCAAAGAGCCGCATGTGGCTCACGAGCCATGGTTTGCCGACCACTGTCCTAAGGCAAGGTGGAGATAATACACTTCAAAGGGTACGGTATCAAAGGGTAGAATACAGAAGCATTGTCAGTTTGGGGAGTAGCCTACAGCTGTTCAGGTGTTTGGCCAACAGGAGGCAATAAAATGCCCTGAGCTGTCTGGCAGTGACCAATCCCATTCAGGTTTGGGGGAAGTGCCGTTTAGCCGTTTCCAGCAGGTAAACTACATATGTGGCTCAACCCTGTTGAGCTGCCCAAGTCCCATCAACCTTTTTGAAGGAACTCTTGTAATTGTTACATGCTGGAATTGGTTCTCGGCAAGGGAGGGTTTATACAAATAGGCTGCTGAATAGGTCAGGTTTTCTGAATCAGTACAAAATAGGCATCTTATATTTTGCAAAGTATGTGGTCAGGATGTGGTGTGTAAAAGTGTGTGGTGGTGAGCTAGGGTAAGGGCAATGCTTTCCCCTAGTCTTCGTCACCTATGGGTGCAGTGAATAGTACTGCTAATGCTCTTTGAGATAACCTGACAGCGGCCATGTCAGAAATGCTGAATAATGACATCACGGACTTTCAGATGACAATGGTGAAGCTTGGGTGGTGAAGGACCTTGCCCAGAGCCAGCTATGGCTGTCGGGCTGGAGTCTGCTGATCTAGTTCAGGGCTCTTTCCACCATACCATGTGATCAGCCGCTTATTTAAGTTCATATTCTACCAGAAATGGCCATCCATATCTACTCTCAGCTTCTCAACACCTCTCTCTCCCTCTCTTAGATGAAAGGCCAAGAGCAGAAGTGGGCTCAACCTGACAGACTTTTATTTAAAGACTATTGTAAATTCATGTATTTGGGTGCAAAAATCTTGGATCTTACAATCCAAGGCTTAGAGGTGTTGATGGGTAGTTAGTTGAAGGTTAGCACTGGCACGAAGAGGGCAGAGGCTGCCTACCTGGCTAGTGTGGTCAGAGCAGGTGTGGAGGGCACTGCCCCATCCCGAGGCCATGCAGTGTGAAGGTCTTTGGGAAGCTGGAGCGCGTTCAGAGGATGCTGCCTCTTTTGCAGAATGTGTGTCTTGATATCTCAGCTCATAGACAAGAACCTTAAGGCACGTTGATACTCCTGTGAACAGCAGCGAATGCAAAGCTCCTGAGCTGCCTTCCATGGTGCTTCCTGGAGATTGCCTACACTCAGGTGGAAGCAGTATAGACAGAGATAGCACCCCTCTCCTTATGCGTTTTACTTCCTAAAAATTAAAGGTTAGCAGTTGGCCAGGTCACATTTATTCATTACCTTTATGCTGCCATTTTTTCTCTATTCCCTATACTTACCATGTAGTTGAATAAAATGCTGCTCTTATAATGGCGTGCAAAAGATAAGGACATCTCAGCCACAATGACCAATTTTATGGGAGCCTTTTAATATCATGAAGAGCCCAAATGGAAGATACTAAAATCCAAGAGCAGAGAAACATCTAAAGTACTGTTACTTTTAGATTCGCTTTTCAACCATGATGGTTTCTTGTGTTTTTACTTGGTTCTTGCCCCTCTACTATTGAATGAAAGACTTAGGTCTGATTTATGGCCGTGCTCTGCACATTTAGTCCTCCCACTAAGACTATTTGAGGCCCATAAAATGTATTTTAAAATCAGAATATAATGTACTTTTTTTTCTCTCTCTTTCTAGTTGGATCTGGAGCCAGAAGGAAAAGTGTTCGTAGTAATAACCCTAACAGGGAGTTTCACTGAAGGTAAGAACGAGTTTTGGATGGTTTCTGGTATATGTTTATCTTGGTTCATACTCAGTAGGAATTTCTATCATGGAAATTATAAAAAGAGCATTTTGTAAAAGACACTTAAAAAAATTCACTGTTTCAAGTTAAGCTGGCAGGTATTTTGTTGTCCAATGGTCTATTGGTTTGAGTTGCCTGGTTAAATATATTTGCTGAGTCTGGCAATCACCTGTTTTATATAACATGCTGAGTTTTGTTTTTATTTCTCTTCATCTTAGCTGAATTATTTTTGTCTGTTTTAGTTTATGAATATTTTAAAATTGTTCTTTAGAGTTTTGTTTTGGGTCAACTATTCATTTTGTCCCTGAATGTGTTAAAAATTTAGGCATTGTGTTCTTTTCCTTATAATCTTACACCTCATTCTGTCCTTGAAGTGATTCTGTTTCTCTTCCCTTGGTACCACCCCCAGCTCTCCCTCCCACGTTTTTTTTTTTTTTAATTGAGGCAAAAGTTATATAGAGTTGACCCTGAACAACATGGGTGTAAAGGGTGCCGACACCCCATCTTCACCCCCCACAGTCAAAATATGTGTATAACTTTTGTCTCTATTGTACAATTCAATGAACAGATCAGAAGTGAAGAGTTTGAATTTTGATAAATGCCACAACCGTGTAACCTGCACCAACCCCAATAAGCACACGAAAACGTGTTTAACATCAGGGAAATGCAAATTAAAACCAGAAGGTATTATTTTATACTCACCAGAATGTCTAAAATTAAATAGATTGACCATACCTAGTGTTGGTGAGAATATGGAATAATTGGACCTCTCCTACGTTGCTGGTGGGAGTGAGTATTAGAACACAACCACTTTGGAAATCCATTTGAGAGTTTTTTATATAATTAGATACATATGTACTCTATTACCCAACAATTCCACTAATAGATATTTGCCGTAGAGAGATGAAAATGTCTGTCCACAATAATTGATGTACAAGAATGTTTGTAGAAGCATTATTCATAATACCCAAACCAGGGAAAACTCAAATGCCCATCAAGAGGAGAGGAGATAAACAAATTGTTTTACATTTATATAATGGAAGGAATACTCAGCAATATAAAGAAATAGGATACTGCTATTCAAAATGACTTGAATGGGTCTCATAGAAATCATGCTGAGGGAAAGTATCAGGCACACAAGGGAATGTGCTATATAGTTCCATTTACATGAACTTCCAGAATAGACAAAACTTATCTATTGATGAAAAAACAAAACATTTTGTTTATTGCTCTGGCAGCAGGGGATTGACTGGGAAAGGTCACAAGGGAACTTTCAGAGTGATGGAAATTTCATTTTGAAGTTGTTTATTACCATTCTATAGAAATGAAAAATTTTTTTGTATCTTGATTTTGTATTCAGTGACCTTGATAAATTCATCTGTTAGTTCCAGGTTTTTTGTATTATTTTTTGTAGATAAATTAGGATTTTCTCTGCCAGCAATCATGTTGTCTATAAAGAAAGACAGTTTTCTTTCTCTTTTCTAATACTTGTGGCTTTTATTTTCCTTTTTGTTTCTTATTGTGCTTGAAGGCCTCCAGGACAGATCTCCTGGTCTCATAACCAACCTTGGGAGGAAGGAATTTAGTCTCTTCCCATTAAGTATGGTGTCAGCTCTATGCATCTTGTAGATGTCCTTTATCACAATTGGGGAAATTCCTTTCTGGCCCTAGTTTTCTTTTTAATTAATCTACTTAAATTTTGGCAAATGCTTTTTCTGTATCTATTGAGATGATCACGTTGTTTTTTTCCTTTATTCTTTATGTTCTAGCAGACAGCTGAATTACTATTACTTTAAAATTGTGAAGGCTTTTAGGATTTTTATTCTTAACTAGTGACCCGGTGCATGAAATTCGTGCACTTTAAAAGGGGATTAATTAGAGGAAATAATTTAATATTGCTATTTGCCCTTTCTCTATAATAGAAGTGTCAGAGATGAAAGAAAATTAGTAAAATGTACATGAAAACCTTCCTCCTGTCAGAGTCTGGGGCTCACCACGGGATCCAGAGCCAAGTCCCCGCCCACCCACATGCACCTCAAAATCACGTGAGACCCAGACCCAGCTGGACCCCCCACATTGGGCTAGATCCAGACCAGGCCAGTCCCACCCTTGTCAAGCCCTGCCGGGCAGGGAGCGTAGCCTCAGGTCCCCTGGCCCGGCGCCAGGATGTGGGGCATGGCCTGAGGTCCTCCAGCCCAGACTAGGGCATGGGGTGTGCCTTGAGGTCCTCCGTCAAGCCCCACCAGGTGGGGGACATGGCCTGAGATCCCCTGTCAAGCCCTTCTGGGTGGGGGGCATGGCCTGAGGTCCCCCGTCAAGCCCCGCCAGGCAGGGGTGGGGGGAGCAGGGGGCTCAGCCTCAGGTCCCCCATCAATCCCTGCTGGGTGGGGGGCACGGCCTGAGGTCCCCTGTCAAGCCCCGCCAGGTGGGGGGCGTGGCCTGAGGTCCCCCGGCCTGGCGCTGGGGTGGGGGGAGCAGCCGGAGGTCCCCTAGCCCAGCACCAGGACGGGAAGCGCACCTTGAGGTCCCCTGTCAAGCCCTGCTGGGTGAGGGGTGCGGCCTGAGGTTGCCTGTCAAGCCCTGCCAGGTGGGGGGTGCAGCCTGAGGTCCCCTGTCAAGCCCTGCCAGGTGGGGGTGCAGCCTGAGGTCCCCTGTCAAGCCCCACGGGATGGGGGAGGGTGTAGCCTCAGGTCCCTGCTGATTGCTCGTTAAAGCTCCTTATGGGAACTTGGCCTCAGCTGGGGGTGCAGCCATCTTTGTGATGGAGTGATGGTCGATTAGCATATTCCCTCTTTATTAGATAGGATTTTTTTCTAAGTTCTTTGGCAGATGCTATAGTCCTGGGATGGTCTTGATTCCTAAGGTAGAGCCAGTTTGGGGTTTCAGTGGAAAGGTGGGGTTTCAATGGGAAACGGCTAAAATCTGAACTCGTTTTGTTCAGGGTTCTAGCTCTTGCTATTTCCTGGACCTCTCTGAGCCGCCCTTGCACATGCACAGTTCAGGAGGACCACAGATTTGAGGAGTTACTGGGTTTGGGAATTCTTTTCTCTGTGGGCCCATCCTTTCAGAATTTCTCTGCTCATTTTCCAGTTAGCGTGGCAGTCCTGAATCGCGTCATTTCACACTTCAAGCCAATGAAGAGGTAGCTTTCTGTTTGAAGTCTGTTCATCCTACCCCGTGAAGCCTGGAGTAGTCTTGGGAAATGGCCTATCAATGCGGATTTTTAAATTAAATTTATTGGGGTAACATTGGTGAATAACATTATATAAGTTTCAGATGTACAACTTTATAAGACAACATCGGGATACTCTATTGTGTCTCACCACCTGAAGGCTAGTCTCCTTCTGTCACTATGGATTTGACCTCCTTTTGCCCTCTTTGTCCACCATTATGTTATCTGTATGCATGAGTTTTTTGTTTTGTTCATTTTTTTGCTTTTGTTTTATATTCCACATATGAGTGAAAGTATACAGTTCTTGTCTTTTTCCATATCACTCTACTTAGTATCACACTCTCAAGATTCAGATCTTGCCCCATTAAATCCCCTTCAAGTGTCAAATTCTAATTTCTGCTTTTGTGGTTGCTCTCCAGAATTTTCAACTAATTGTTTAAAAATATTTTTCTAGAGATTTTAATTTTGTTGTTGTTGTTGCTGTTGTTGGAGGGTAGTTCATTATAAGCTACTCCGTTACTAAAATCCTTGTGAAGATTTTTAAACATGTGACTCCATGGTTTGTCTGTTTGGTGTTGACATTTTGCTACTGGTGACAATTCATCTTCTTTGAGAAATGGTTTTCTCTCCTCTCAGCCAACCGTTCTTATTCATGAACGTGAATTGTTTTAATGGTAACATTTTTCTATGTGTTGTCCCATTTGTTGCACACAGCCTCATTGCTCTAATAATGAAATTAGCAGAAACCTAGGATACTTGGACATGAAAAACTATCCAGATTACAGTTTGTTTTTGTGTGTGTTTTTTTTTTGGGGGGGGGGCGGTCTGCCGCCTGCTCAGAGGTCTTTTTGTTTTGTTTGGTGTTTTGTGCATAACAGGATTTGCGAGAAAAATAGTCTGCTCACTGCTCAGTTGAATAAAATGTAATGTAGTATGACAGAGCACTATTGATAGAACATTCTCCCAGCATTTGGAACATGGGCACAGTCATTCTATAGGCAAACCCAGAGTGAGGAGTGAGACAAGAGTGAGGAGAGGTGAGCTCCTAGGTGTGCTGATGTATCTTTCTGCATTCAGTTACAAGGGATCGACAGAGGAAACCCATGCATGGTAGACCCAGTCTGGTTGTGCTGTTGTCATTACATGATTTCTTTTTTTTAGAGCTATACCAGCTCTCGAGGACTAAGTTTTATTTAGGTTCTCTCTTCCCTTTTTTTTTTTTTTTTTTACCCTCACCCGAGGATATTTTTTCCCAATGATTTTTAGAGAGTGGAAGGGATGGGGAGAGAGAGAAACATTGATGTGAGACACATTAATTGGTTGCCTCTCACACACTCCCCGAGCAGGGCAGGATAGAACCTGCAATCCAAGATCATGCCCTTGACTGGGAATCAAACCCACAACCCCTCAGTGCATGGACCAATGCTCTAACCATTTAGCACACCGGCCAAGGCTAGGTTTTCTTCCTTAATTGTACACTAGAAACATCAGAACACTGGCAGTGGAATCCTCCTGGATGTTCTCATTGTATGAGTTGATTATAGTTTTAGTGATAGAAAGAAAGGAATGTCAGATCTTATTAGGGATGAGTTTTTACCAGGTCATTGAAATTGTATTTCTTTCAGAGGTGACCCTGGACATAATAGTGAGGCAGGCTGAGTTCATCTTTCGTAATCCCCCCTCCTGTTTATGTCCATTTTTCCTGCTCTCTGCCTTTAACTGTCTCTTACTTCAGTAAGATGCTTCAGTGTTCTCTCTCCAGGAACAGTGATGAATAAGGAAGGTAGTGAATTCATGGACCAACTCATACTAAAGCGATAGTGGTTGATATCTTAGTCCTCTCCCCTTTTAGGTGTGTTGCGGGTTTTAAAAGATGCTAAAAGAGCTGTTTTATCCACAAGACATAGATTTTTAATGTTGAAATTTCAGGTGCTATAGCGTCTCTGTGTGGGATATATTTTAGAACCTCAGATCTGTTCTCTCTGTGGGAGCTATCTCTCATCAGTTTGGCTACTAGGCTATAGTTCACTGTGAGCTTGCACGTTGCTGCTGCCTTAGAGCACAGCTTTCTCTTCAAATACAGACGACATGATGGCTGCCTCTGTGTGTGTGAGAGGAGGGGGGATGGAGTCCCTCCATCATGCCAGCCGCAGCTGTCGCAGCAGCCGCGGCCTGGCGCTGTGAGAATGTCCCTGGCTTGGTTTCCCTCTGTCAGCCACTCTAGATTACCCCCCGCTATAAACTGACAGGTTGGCTGACAGAACACGTGGAGCCCTCGTTCCCATTTTGGATGCTGAAGGGCTTTACATGAAGAGCACTAGAGGTCAGGCCTGCCTGGTACGTCAGGGGCTACAAAAGGGACATTGGCCTGGGATCCCAGAGGGATTGTCAGAGCTCAAGAAACGTTGGTTGAGCCTCAGGATGCATCTAATCTCTCCCAGGATTGTTTCAAAGGTCAGGTGATATAATGTGTAAGAAAATCCTTTGTAAATTGTAGAGTGCACTATGAAGGTACACTCTCCCTACCCCTGTCTGGGACCCCATGTGTATTCAACATGTTTGTTTCATTTTGGCACGAGCTTTATTTTATACTAGAGGCCTGGTGCACAACATTTGTGCACTGGGGGAGGTGGGGGGGGGGGTCCCCCAGCCTGGCCTGCACCCTCTCGCAGTCCAGGAACCCTTAGGGGATGTCCGCTGAGGGGTTCTTAGTGCTGCTGCAGAGGCGGGAGAGGCTCCTGCCATCGCAGCTGCACTCGCCAGCCGTGAGCCCAGCTTCTGGCTGAGCAGCACTCTCCCTGTGGGAGCACACTGACCACCAAGGGGCAGCTCCTGCATTGAGCGTCTGCCCCCTGGTGGTCAGTGCGCGTCATAGAGACCAGTCGTTCCACTGTTCCGTTGATTTGCGTATTAGGGTTTTATTATATAGGATAGGACACCTCAGGAATTTAGTGGACATTTACTAGTATAATGTGGGCTTATATCTATGCCTGTTTTTCTTTCGTGGCCTCCTATAGGAGTTCTGTCATTAGCTCAGATTCTACAATCCCCAAGCTCTCCTTTAAAAAAGAAATTGCTTACTGGGGCTGTGGTCTATGATATATAGGACTGACATTTGGAACTACTGATAATTACTTATTTTATCCTGTCTCATATTCTTATCTTTTATTAATTATGCTGAAACAGTCAGCAAAGGCAGAAAGTTTTTCTTAAACATAAGACATAACTGAGAAATGACATAAATGCCTGTTGGGTGCAGACCTTTGAGTCATCGTGGATGCTGGGGAGATAAAATGAACAAGCCAGAGACATTTTCCTGACGAAGCTCATAGGAGGGAGCGGTGTGCAGTGTCTCCCAGGCGGGAATAAGTCCAAGACCAGGTGTTGACCCTTGGGGATATGGAATATCCCCAAGATCAGCTGGAAGGTTTTAGAGAAAGCTTCACAGAGGAGGTGTAGCAAGTTTGATGATAAATAGAAATATGCCAGGAGGGGAAGCTAGTTCGTACAAAGTCACAGATGTGAGAGAGCAGGAAGGGGTTCCAGAAACTGAAAGTAGTGGGGAGGTGATGAAGGTGGGGGAGTGGCGAGGAGATGTGGCCAGAGACATGGGACACGTGCCCAGGGCAGTCTGCCTGCTGTACCAGCGTAACAATGAGTAACACCATCTCACCCTCAGAAGGGTCCCGGGTTAGATGATACATTTCTAGTCTGAGGCTAGCAGAGGTGAAGGGGGTACCAGTGAAGGGTTTTAAGTAGAGAAAAAAAAAAGATCTGATTTGGTAGCAGTGGGTTCAAGGAGGGGTTGTTAAAACATAAAAGGAGACAAGGGTGTGAGAGCCATTAAGAGACTATTAAAGTTGTCTAAGGTTGAGATTAGTAGAGCTTCAGTTAAGTTGGAATCTGTGGGGATGGATGGGGAGGAGGGGACAGCTATGAGAGATGGATATGTAGTGAAACCAACAGGAATTGTCAGTTCATTGGATGTTAGGGATACAGAAGATGAGTCTCAGATGATGTTGTGGAATCATTCACCAGGATAGAAACATAGGGATGGAAGATGATGAATTCAGCTTCGGGCCAGTAGAGTTTGAGGTGCTTGTGGAAACCCAAGTGGACATGTCTAGGAGGAATTGAAAATCAGAGTCTGTAGTTTGGCAAGAAAGCTGAGCCCAAGAGAGTGCTCTAGGTGTCCATGGGAGCCAGGTCCATGGATCAGGGCACCCGGTGGAAAGATTTAGAGAGAAAACCAAGGTGACCAATAGCAGAACTCTATGGAACACCAGCGTTTAAGGACTCTGGGCCATGGATTATGATTTGTCAAACTCACCAAACTGTTTTGAAGGTTTACTTAACACCCATTTTGCTAATGTATTCATTACTCATTCAATAATATTTGAGTGCTTACTGCATGCCAGGGACTATCTCACCACAAGACATCATTTCTTCAAAATGGTCATCAAAACGTTTTATAGTGAAGTTTAAAGAACAGAACATAAAAGCCTTTGAAAAGTAATGTTTGAATTGCTGTTAACTGTAGTACTTTCAAAGTTGGGTATATAGTGCGCTGTGTGCAGGTTTAGCTGTAGAACAGACACAGCTGCTCTAAAACTGAGGGAGGGCTCTCCATTGAGCTATGATAGAACAAGCCAAACTCTTTGTGGAAATCCCTCACAGAGCTGAAGGCTTGTATTATCAACTGGATCAGAAACCCATGACCATTGTTCATTTTGAGAAATGTGTTATCTATCACTCTTGATCGGAGGCAGAATTCCCCCAAGCACTGCTGCTGAAGTAGACACCACTGAAGTGATTTATTATTTTGAAAGCGCTGTCTCATGCCACTGTTTGTTTCATTCTGGCTAAGCCTTTCTGGAGCAAACAACTGGATCTGCCGCCTAATCGAGCTGAAATTTACGATGGTGATGAAACAGACCTGGGTTTTAAGGCAACCTCTTGGCGCTGGGGGAATGTCAGATCTGGCCGTTTCTGGTGGTCCCTATGTTGGACTAGTTTTTACCCGGAAGAGTGGAGTGGCGATAAAAAGGCTGAAATAAATGAAACTGATGGAAATGCATCGAACTAAATTCATAGCTGCTATACACTGGAAGAGAAGCAACAGAAATGAGGTCAGGTCGTGTTATCTCCTCATGTGAGAACAAATCAGAAATGATATTGGTGCATTGTTATGCTGTTAAGAAACATGGTATAAGATTTTATGATTCAAAGAGGATGTAGTTTGATTAAGTGAACTTTGCTTGGACTCAGGCAACCTCCAACCTAAATGGTTGGCTCACAGAGAGAAAACCAGATGTTATGTTCCTCCTAATGGAAGCACACCACACTGTCTGTGGGGTACAAATAAAGGCAGATTAGCCATGAGTTGATTATTGAAAACGGATGACATGTGGGTTTATTGTACCATCCTATTTACTTTTGCACATGTTGGAAATTGTCCTTACTAAGAAATGAAATTTAAAAAAAAAAATAAACTACACATTTTAAAAATGACTATTTCCTAGATAAAACACAGAATCTGGGCTGCCTCTGTGACATCAAAATGATCCTTTAACTTTGAACCCCTGTTATTTATCTTCATTTATAATCTAAAGCTGTGTGTGTGGTTTTTTTTCTGTCTGTATCTATTTTATCCTTAATTCCCAATTTTTAAATATTACAAAGAGGCTAAAAATTGTAAATGACTAAAGTTCTTCAGGAAGATTTTTAAAAGTTCCTAACGAATACTAAGCAGTGAGTCAAAAGCTGCAGGTAGGAAGGGCTGAGTAAGACAGTTCCCTTCATGCCAGCATCAAGTTCCCACTTACAGTGAGTGACGAGTAATCATCTCCTACTAACAATTACATAACGTTTTGCACTTGCAAAGTTTAGGATAGTTTCCTAAAAGAATAAAGGAAATCAAAAGAATCCATGGTAGAAGTATCTTTAGGAAGATAGTAAGACAAACATTCTGTGTGCCCATGCTTTTTTCCCTAGTCCCCAAGGCAAACGTGAAGATATTCCGTACCAGTTTGTGTTTTTTTGTTTGTTTGTTTGTTTTGTTTGTTTGTTTGTGTTTTAATTTCTTAAAACACAAACAAAAAACACAAGTTGACAAAGCACCTGTCGTCCGTGGATTTGCAGCATGTCTAGAAAACTTTGCTCAGACTTTGAATTGCCCACCTTGTCTTAGTACATTAGTGAAGCCGATGCACGTTTCTCCCGGGGAGAAGATGGAAAGTGCACTTGAACTTGGGTATCTGCTCCTTCTCTCTGCCAAGGCAGGCATAAGAGCACAGAGTCAGATTCTGCTCCTTTTTTGGTTTGTTTGTTTTTGATACCATTGCCTCAGTCTTTAGCTCAGACTTCCTGTGTCAACCCACTGGTCTACAAATAATTATGTTCTCTGCTAAATCGTTGGGGCCACACATGAAACGTGTCACTGCTTGAAAACTGCAACCCACAGTTTCTCACGGTCCCTCACACTCACAGTGCAGGGGAACATCAGTCTCTGATGGCAGTTCATTGCCAGTGTCCCTTCTCATGTTTCAAGCCCGGTGACAGTTTGCTGATTTTATTTTTAAATTTACTTTATTTTTAAAATATATTCCTTTGGTATATTCAGCCCCAGGAATGAGTGACCACTTCAGTTTTCCTTATGGTCCAAGCAGTTCAGTGGCTACCATTGGAAATGATGGCCAGGTTGAAGACAGGATAGGAGAGAGAGAAAGAGGCATTGAGGGAAGGGGAAAAGACTTGGTTTCTTGGAAAAAGAAGAAACCATCATTTTAAAGGATTGAGGCTCACTGTCCCCTGTCATAGTGCGCTTGCTCCTCTTCTCTGTCACAGCCAGCTCATTTATTTAAAGCCACCTGAGGACCAGAGACTGTGTTGGGCCTGTAATTCAGCAAATGATAACAGCAGTCTTGTTTCTTGTTTTATTTCCCTTCTGGTAGGATGGGCTCTTGGGCTGGTCATCGATTCTCTCTCTGTAGTCATGGAATCCTGTCTATTATTTCCTTTGTTCTCACAACAGCCTTCCGAGGCTCCTGCAGCGCTCCGTCTGCAGGTGGTGAGTGCAGCTCAGAGACACCGTTTTGCTGCTGTCCGTGCCGGACCCAGACACAAGCTCAGACCGGGATGCTGAGGTCCAAAATCTTTCTAAGCCATCCATCACTCTGGGAGGCATTTTTGTGTTTTCTCTTTGTTCTACCTTGGAAGAAAACTGTCTGCTCGGTGGTATAATCCCACCCTCCGCAGGGTGTTGTCATCTTTGGGGATGATGTATTTTTGCAAGGCTCCCCTTGGGCCCCTCCTTCTTAAACCTAAAGGTTGACATTCACCTGGGAAAGGTGCCACCTTCTCAGATACCAGGCGTGGATCAGAGAGCTCTGGGAGGAGTGAGCTTGAGATTTGCTCAGGTTTAATTGCAATTGTCAGTAGGATTTCTTTTTTTTAAATTACATTTTTATTGATTTTAGAGAGAGATAGAAACATTGATGAGAGAGAAACATCAACATCGATTGACTGCCTCCTGATCTCACTGGGGATCAAGCCCACAACCGTCACATGTGCCCTGACCGGGAATCGAACCATGACCTCTGGGTTCATGAGTCGATGCTCAACCACTGAACCACACCTGCTGGGCATCAGTGGGGTTTCTGAATGCAGACCTCCAGCTGGAATGCAGAAGAAATTAAAAATTAAATAAATGAGTTTTGTTTTGGCATGACAGCTATATTTGCCTAGTTGAACCCCAAGTATCATCCTGACTACTTCTCTTACTTTCATTGACTGTTGATGAAAAACTCTTTAAGTGCTGGTTTTGTTCAGAATTTAGTTGGTTCTCAAAGTATGGCCCTGCAGACCTCTGGAGGTTCTAGAGATGTTTTCAGGAGGTCTGTAGCTCAAAACTATTTTTTCTTATAATACTAAGATGTTGTTTGCCTTTTCAAATGTGTTGACATTTGCACCAATGGTGCAAAAGGAATGGTGGGTAAAACTATTAGCACATTAGAACCAATTAAGGCACCAAATGTACAGTCATCGGTGTAATCTTCATTGCCATATAATTGCAGGGAAAGAAAAAAATAAAACAATTTCACTTAAGAATATATTTGATGAAGCAATAAACAATTTTAACGTTTTTACTTTATAATATGCTGTGTGACAAAGTGGGAGCTATGCATAAAGCACTTCCACATACTGAAAAACGGCCATGTCTCAAGGAAAAACACTTGTGTGATGGAGTTGTTAGCTGAGCTAGCCATTTTTTCCACGTAACACCATTTTTACTTGAAAGAATGCCAAACTATAGTTACGGAGACTTGGCAACTTGTCAGGTATTTTCCTAAAGATGAATGTAGCAAGTCTGTTATTTCAAGGAAAACAACTCTGACTATTTGATGCCAATGACACAATTGGACCCTTCCATTTTGGAAAATTTATATCCACCATGATTAGCTTTTCAGCTTCCAGTACTTAACAAAGATTTTTCTCATGCATCTGTTGTTGATATTAATGAACAGTTGTGACATTTTAATATGTATGGTAAAATATGTCAATGGTTAGAAGATCTACATAACTCAGTGAACTGTGTTTTCGAAATGACCCATACAAGATGTTACAAAAACATCTATGAGTCAAGGATCCATTGAAATAATAAGATAGGCTAATGGACTTAATGTAGTAGAGTTTGAAAAGCTCATTGATGATGGTTTTGGATTCCAATTGCAACTAACTTTTAAGAAGCTACCACTTGCTAAGTTTTGATGTAGTACCAACAAATATTTATAATTATAAGCTATTAAAACACCTTTTTCCAATTAATCTATGTGTGCAGCTAGAGTTTATTCTTTTTTATTGTTGTTAATCCTCACCCAAGAATATTTTCCCATTGATTTTTCTTTTTTTTTTTTTTTAAAGAGAGAGAGTGGAAGGGAGGGGAGAGACAGGGAGAGGGAAACATTGATGTGAGAGAGACATATTGATTGGTTGCCTCTTGTATGCACCCAGAGCACAGCCAGGGATCCTGCAGCTGGGGTACCTGCCCTTGACCAGAATCGAACCGGGGACCCTTTAGTCCTTGGGCCAATGCTCTACCTGTTGAGCCAGACAGGCTAGGGCTAGATTTTATTCTTATACTTCAACTAAAACAAAGTTGCAACAAATTGAATACAGAAGCAGATATTAAGAATCCAGCTGGGCCTTGGCCAGTGTTGTTCAGTAGTTAGAGTATTAGCCAGAACACCGAAGAGTCAAAATTTCAATTCCTGGTCAAGGGCATTGTACCTGGATTGCAGGTTCAATTTGCGCATGTACAGGATGCTACCAAGTGATGCTCATAGAGATGATTCTTTCTTTCTCTCTCTCTCCCTTCTCTTCCCTTCCACTCTCTCTGAAAACAATCAATGGGGAAAAAAATCCTCAAGTGAGACAAAAAAATAAAAATAAAAAAGAATCCAGCTGACTCTAAGATATGAAAGATTTGCAAAATCATAAAAATTATCACTCTTCTCATTAAGATTTTTGTTTTGGAAAATACAGTTATCTTTCATAAAAATGTTATTTATGTTAACATTCAATGGATTTGTTATTGTTTTAAATGAAAACATTTAAATACCTCAATTTTAATTTCTAATAATGGCAAATAGCAATAGAGAAAAACCCACATAACCCAAAAATTTTTGAGTTCTCAATTTTTAAGACTATAAAATGGTCCTGAGACCAAATTACTTTTAGAATTTTTAGGTTAACCTTTCCTTTTATCTTTCTTCCAGAAATCCAGCCTTTTTCATTCTAGTGACCACAGAGAGAAGGAACTGACAAATATCAGTGTATGTTATATTGGAGACTGATTATTATATAGGCGGCAGGTGATACAGGTGACAGAAACTGTAATCCTTTTTTTAAAAACTGGAACCCTTTTTTTTCTAATCATTTTTACTCTGCAAGGTACTTTTTCAGCCAGTTTTTGTTATAAGCCTTTCTCATAAAAAGAGGAAGGTCAGGAAGTGACACCAAAACAACCCAGAAGCACTGGTGGTTTCTAACTTTAGAGATGCCTGCTCCTGGTCGCTTTATGCTAAACCTTTGCTTTATTTGAGCAGAACAGGGTCGTGGCAATACTTCTGAGCAAGTGGTCAGAGCTGTAAGCATTCAAAGCTGCACCTCAGAAATAGCTCCTAGATCTGTGGACAGAGCATCCGCAGATCCACTGCGTGTGGCACTCGCTTTGAAGTCAAAATTCTTGCAAAATGCAGAATCTGACTTTTCTTAATTTTCTCAAGTATATCATTGAAATGACACTAATGTGGTAGTCTCTCAGTGGAACTGAGATTTTGGTAAAACAGAAATGATTTAATTTTTTGATAGAAAAATTAATTGCTTCAGATCAGAGTCTATTTTCATTATGCTTTAATCTCCCTTCCAGCAACTCCTGATCTCTCTGCTCTTCTTTTTTTTTTTTTTTTCCCAAATGAACAAGGCAGCTGAGGTTCTGTTTTTCAGGCTAGTTATAGTTGTTAGGTTTTCTCCAATAACGCCCTGTGTCAGTGGCCAGCTAGAGAGGTGGGGAGACCTGTTTCTTCCCTTCGCCCTGCAGCTTGTCTTCAGCATGGTGATCTTATCCTGGTGTCTGAGATTTTTGTTCTGGGTCTCACGTCAGTGCTGGATGATTCCTTGCAGGAGGTTGAGAGTGTTTGTGTGTTTGGGGTGTGGGGTGCATAGTGCCCTAGGGTTGCAGGCACATTCTTTGTGTATGTCAGTAAGTGCCTTAGGTTTTGTAAACTTTTCACACCGTTTTGGAAAAACTCAGTTGCTTCCTCCATGAATTTATCTTCAGTTACAAAAATATACTAGGTTGAGCAATACCTCTAAATTATCACCACTAGGGCCCCAGGAATCAAGAGAACTCTGTATGTATACACACACAGAATACTTATGTATGACATTACGTAATGTATGTATGCTGTGTGTGTGTATGCATGTACTTACTAATGACACTGGTTTATTCTCACGGAACTCAAAATTTGGTGTGGAATTGGAGGCTCAATTAGACAAATTAACATAATATGCTAAGTGGTAAATGCTGTGGAAAAAAAAAATAAGATAGGCTAAAGCAGTGGTCGGCAAACTCATTAGTCAACAGAGCCAAATATCAGCAGTACAACGATTGACATTTCTTTTGAGAGCCGAAAACCGACTTCTGCGCATGGGCCACGAAGTTTCAGTCGCACGTGGTATTTTGTGGAAGAGCCACACTCAAGGGGCCAAAGAGCCACATGTGGCTCCCAAGCCGCGGTTTGCCGACCACTGGGCTAAGGGGACAGAGATGAGGGCTGTGTGTGTGTTTTGTGCAAATTTTTGAGCCAAAGATCTGAAAGGAGACAGAGGGTGAGCCACGGGGTTGCCTAGGGGAAGAGAAAAGAAGAAGTAAAAGACCCGAAGGGGAGCATGGTTGGTGAGTGAGAGTTTGCAGCAGGGAGAGGACCATGGCTGAGCTCTGAGCTCCTGGGGAGGTGCCCAGCAGCCTTGGCACAGGGTCAGCACCCTGTTAACGTCACTTTCCTTTTCAGGAACGTGCCTTTGTTACGTAAGTGAAATTCACCTATATTTGAGGCTGGCTTACCCTTTGTCTGATTGAGCATAATCTCCCCCCCTCCCCCCCTTTGGCTAGGAGCCTGGAGAGCACAATATTACTCCCATTTACAATGATTTAATATAAGATGCTAAAGAAAAAACTATTGTAAATTTATCATGAAGACTTTCCCAAGTTCTGTGAATTCCATCGTGATTTCTTATTGTGCTGAGCTAAATTAAGAATCCATTACACAGCTTAATAAGCATTAAAAGTTCAAATTGTCTGTCTGGAGATATATAACATGTCCATGCACTGCTAAATATAATTAGCTGTAATTCCATTCTAGTTACAGGTTATTAAGAAATTATCCTTGTTTGCACACCTCGCCCATCTTAAACACAGTCAGAAAGTTTAGGTAGAGCTGGAATCTTCTGTTCTTGAACGTGGTGGAAACTACCATGGTTGTGACGTTTTAATAAATGTTAGTGACATGTCTGCTAAACACCTGGAGAGGTAAATGGGTTGGAGCTCAGTCTGGGCACGTTGGAGGTTAATCTTTTTTTTTTTTTTATAATATATTTTATTGATTTTTTACAGAGAGGAAGGGAGAGGGATAGAAAGCTAGAAACATCGATGAGAGAGAAACATCGATCAGCTGCCTCCTGCACACCCCCTACTGGGGATGTGCCTGCAACCAAGGTACATGCCCTTGACCGGAATCGAACCTGGGACCTTGCAGTCCGCAGGCCGACGCTCTATCCATTGAGCCAAACCGGTTTCGGCTGGAGGTTAATCTTATTGAGTCGTGGTACTACTTCCCGTTAAGGACACTTCCATGATCGGAGTCCTTAGATTGGAATTTGCCAAGTACTAAAAGCAGGGCCTTCAAAAAGTATGAGATGGTAAGAGAGGATCTGTTCTAGAGCGATAGAGTCACTTTAAACTTTTGAACAATACAGATTGCGAGGCCCCAGCCTGAACCAGAATCTCTGGGGAAGAGGCCAGGGAAACAGATTCCTTAGAAGCACCGTGGCTGGTTGGCCAAACACCGCAGTTGTATCCTAAGTCATATCTAATTTGGTGAGTGGAAAGTTTTGGCGATTGGGAGGTTTGATAGTTGAAGAAAACACAGAAAAAAACAACCTGCAAAGCAGAGTGTGTCACTTTGGTGTTGTCTTTTAAGAATTGACAAAACCCCAAATGACTTCTCTGAAGAGTCATTAGAATGTCTGACACAGGGAGGCCAGATTACAGTTTTTGCACTTTGAGGAGGAGAAAACGAGACTCAGAGGCCAAGGGCCTTGCCCATGTGGCAAACCCTCCCTGCTAATGCTGGACGCAAACCGGCTTGAAAGGAGTAAATTCAGGATAGGAATGTTGGCTTTACTGCCTCTCCGCGCTATTAGACTGGACACACGTTACAGGTATTGCCTTAGAGCAAGGAACTGGGACCAGAAAAAGGCAATTTGATGTGACTCCGGTTACAACGGGAGCCAAAATTTATTGTGGTATATACGTTTTTAAAGGGTTGAGTTACAGTATGCTCATTCTTAGAACCAAGAACAGATCACATAACTTGGTATGTACTTTTCTGACTGGTTTGATAACATCTTCCCCTTCACGCTGGCTTTCTCAGCACTCTCATGAAAAAAAGGGTTATTTTTGCAAAAATATTTGAAGATGTCATCAATTTTCCAGAGGCCGGGCACGGCTCTGCCAGTGGTGATCTCATTTTCACCGGTGATTTCACTGGTGATGGACCTGAGACCCCCAATTTACTGTGTCAGGGCTTTGCTGTGAGTGTAGCGGCTTGTCAATTTCATGACCTGCATCAGCTACACCCATGGTCGGCAAACTGCGGCTCGTGAGCCACATGCGGCTCTTTGGCCCCTTGAGTGTGGCTCTTCCACAAAATACCACGGCCTGGGCGAGTCTATTTTGAAGACGTGGTGTTAGAAGAAGTTTAAGTTTAAAACATTTGGCTCTCAAAAGAAATTTCAGTCGTTGTACTGTTGATATTTGGCTCTGTTGACTAATGAGTTTGCCGACCACTGAGCTACACGATTTCACTTTTACCCTGCGCCCAATTTTTATTGTGTAAGTTGTATTGTGGGACAGATCTGACTCTCAGAAAGGAATTTCAGTGGCCATTCACACGGTGGGCAGGAACAGGTTTCATCAGGGAGGAATGTCGGGGCAGGGCCTAATTTAAACGTGGTCAGTCTCTTCCTTGGCGGCTGTTTTTTATGCTTTCAGCATTTGGCTTAACTGTATCAGTCTCACCTTCATGGGGATTTTGGTAACGAAAATTCACATGAAGTCGAGTGTCTCAGTAAAATGAATCACTTATTTCTTAGAAAAGGTGTAGCAACTCATATATCTATAATAATAAAAGTGTAATATGCTAATTAGACCAGACAGCCGAATGACCTTCTGGACAACCTTCAGACAAAGCCCGGGCTGCAAGGGCCAAGGGCAGCCACCGCAGCTGCGAGGGCCGAGCCCCTTGCACAAATTTTATGCATTGGGCCTCTAGTATATCTATACTAATAAAAGGGTAAAATGCTAATTAGACTGGGAGACCTTCCGGATGTCCTTCCAGACAAAGCCATGGTGGCAGGGCCGAGGCAGAGGCAGTTAGGGGCGATCAGGCCAGGAGGGGAGGGCAGTTGGGAGGGATCAGGCCAGTGGGGGTGGGGGACCAGTTGGGGGCGAGCAGGTCAGCAGGGGTGGCAGTTGGGGGCGAGCAGGCCGGCAGGGGGGGCAGTTGGGGGTGAACAGGCCAGCAGAGGGGACAGTTTTGGGGGGCAATCAGGTTGGCAGGGGGTGGCAGTTGGGGGCAAGCAGGCCGTCAGGGGGGCAGTTGGGGGCGATCAGGCCGGCAGTGGGGACAGTTGGGGGTGACAAGGCCAGCAGTGGGGGCAGTTGAGGGGTGAGCAGGCTGGCAGGCAGAGTGGTTAGGGGTGATCAAGCAGGCAGGCAGGTGAGTGGTTAGGAGCCAGCGGTCCCGGATTGAGAGAGGGATGTCCGACTGCCAGTTTAGGCTTGATCCCTGTGGGATCGGGCCTAAACCTGCAGTCAGACATTCCCCAAGGGGTCCCAGATTAGGGAGGGTACAGGCCGGGCTGAGGGACACCTACCCCCTCCCCACCCCCCCCCCATGCACGAATTTCGTGTACCAGGCCACTAGTACACACACACACACACACACACTGGTAGTGTTCAGTTACAACTCTGTAGAAGGGACTTCCTGTCTGGGTACCGCTGTCTTATCTAATGCACTTAGAATCCACCCAGGCAAATGAGTGCCTAGCAATACGCAGAGGGTTCTTTCTACCAGTGGATTGCCGGAGCGGTTCGTTGCAAAGACTGAAGCTTAGCTCTGGGAGGGAACCATCGATTTTAAGTGGTGATTCAGTAGGACGCCGATGTCTCCTGTGGCTCCCGTGAGGACACTGGGAACGCTGAGCAGGATGCAGGAAGAGCAGTTTCAGAGTCCCACTCAGGTGCACCTGTGATCCGTCAGGTCTTGTTCCACACCTCTGCCTCACGTGTTCTAGGCCCTCACTGGAGATCTCTAATTCCTGCCTTCTTGGTCTTTGCATCTGTGAATGCTTGAAGGGCACTGAAAGTCCAGTCATTATGGGCTGTCTCTAATATGCAGAATATCGATTGTGTGCTGGCTGTTTACCACCCCCCCCCCCCACACACACACACAACTCTAATCAGGGAATGCAAACTGCTCGTGGGCTGAAATTGGCCCACAGACTGGTTTTGTTTTGTATGTGGCATAGTACAATGGTTAGAAGTTCTTCACCTTGAACTCTTCAGTCAGGGCAGGGTTCTCCAGGGCACCCCTTTCCCAGCACTCCCTGTTGTCTGAATTCCCCGTGACGTCACGCCTCATGGCTCCCTCTCTCAGTTTGTAATCCCGAATCTGAGTATTTGTTCAGTGTGTGTACTTGGCAGTGTGAGGTAGCCACGGGGGCATTTTTAATTGTCCTTTAAGGAGAAGGATCACTTCTTTGCCAGAGTCAACTGAAAACACTTTCCCTTCACTGAATGCCCTAAAGGTTCCTCTCTGGCACCATTCGGCATCCCAACCTTCCCCAGTGGCACTCCCACTTCTGGTTTTGAGTCATGCAGAGTCTCATTGTTATGGGGAGCTTGCTGGGGGTGGGGTGAAGTGAGAAGGGGGTAGGAGAGAAATCTCTCTTTGTTTTTAATCCAGAAAATAAGTCAGGCTTTCAGATAATAGTTACTTTTAGTGATGCCTTCAGCTTCCTGAATGTTCCTCCCCATCCCCCCAATTAATTTCTGGTGTTAGCATTAATCCCACCCTTAACAGAACCCTACAGGCAGAACCCCCCTGGGGAACTGCCCTTGAGGATCTCTTATGGTTACTGGAGATGTAGGGGGGTGGTGGAGGGCATTAGCTTCAGGTCAGACCTGTGTCTGATTCCTGTACTTCCTAGCCTTGTGACCTTGAACAATGTCTGCCTCAAGTGTGAAACATGGAGCTAGTGGCATCTACCCCCAGGATTGCTGTGAAGGTGACATGATATTATACATACATGCACACACCCGCAAAGTGTTATATTAAGGCCTGATGCAGATTATACACCCACGCGTTGTGAAAGGAAATTCGTATCCAATTTATTTCCATGTACATTGTGGTGAATCATCTAAAAGGCACTGGGGAAAATATGATGACACCCCCCCCCCCTTTCTCAGCCATTGTCTCAAGTCCTGGACAGCAACTGAAGTTCACGTGTGTGTCACACTCTGGGAGGGGGCACAGTACATTCCCATCTGTGTGCCTACGTGCTTTTGGTCGTAGCCACCATCCGTGATGCCATGGCTGGGAGAGAAGGTGTGGGAAAGATTTACTACCTGTGAGGGGAGGGTTGCTTTGCCAGTTTCCTGCTTGCTGGGCTCCACAGAGAACATATGTTACCCCTCTTTTTAGATCTGCCCCCCAGAGCCAATTCTACACCTTGTCCCAAGTCCCTCCTTGAGGATCTGGCTAATGCTTGGATTGATGCTGCTGGCATTACCTTTCCTTGTGGGTGCCAATTGTGCCATGGGTCATATAGTGTGTGTGTGTGTGTGTGTGTGTGTGTGTTGACCAGCCCTATTCATGGGCAGCCCCACTGCTCTGGGTGCTCCCTAGGAATGTTGGAAGAACAACAGAACAGGAAATTGGGGTTTACTCCCCTGTCTAGCTTGACCCAGGGAGCAGTAGGTCCAGGAGATTGCTCTTTGGGATCATATTGAAAACCAGCCCCCATGGCTGGCTGGTTCTTGTAGCACAGGTCTAATGAGTGCCTTCTTCCGATAGCCATGTTAATGTTAATTAATGCTTTCAAGACATTCCCAGGTCCCAGAAAGAATGTGTGTTTTAAAAGCAGATCATATGTGCAACTTGCAGTTACTTTCTTGTCTGTAGAGGGTCGAAGTTTTAGCGCCCGGGCAGACGTTGTACGTTGCCAGGCAGCAGAGGCCCCGTCCCCTACTTCTCCTGCGGCCAGGATTTTGTTAGGTCTCGTCACCAGCCTGATGGCCTGACCGAGTGCTGTCCATCACCATGGAGCAACTCTGCGTGTTTGCTTTGTTATTTATTCACAAATTGCAGTTGGTTCATTCCATGTGGAGGTTTTTATAGCCTTTGGTCTTTCCCAAATATTTCCTTAGTTTATTAAATTGGTTCCTCATTTATAAGTTAAAGTGTGTGTTGACTTTTGTGGTTTTAATTTTACAGGCTTGGTTGCCTTTGTATTATCACACGGTGTCTCTTGTTTGAGTCCATAGGCAAGGTCTGTTTGCTTGCTGGCTTGCTTTGTTTAGGGCTTAACCATTACCCAGTTCCTTCTTAAGTTAAAGATGGTGTTATGTTCAAGCGAAAATCCATTTTAAATCCAGTACTTAATTATTAACTGAAATACAGTGTGTATTCTGGAGGCAAAATTACACGTTTGTTGTATGTGAAGGAGAAACATGTGCTGAAAATCCATTTTGTATGGATTTGGGTTAGCCTCTTTTAAAAAATGTTTTTATTAATTTTAGAGAGAGAGAGATAGAAACATCAATGATGAGAGAGAATCATAGATCGGCCGCCCTCTGCACGACCCCTCCTGGGGATCGAGCCCGATATCAAGGTGTGTGCCCTGACCAGGAATCAAACCATGACCTTCGGGCTCATGGGTCGGAGCTCAACCATGAGCCACACCAGCCAGGCTGGGTTGGCCTCCTTACTTCGTGGTGCCTACAGGTAGGTTATATGAATCTCAAGGGTGAGGGTAGGCTCAGCTGCTTCTGGGACACCTGACAGGTGTCAGCAAAGGATGTTGAAGGCTCTTCCCCTCGAGGGGTCTTGGCAAGGACCTGCTGCCTATGAGGGTGAGCAGAGTCTATCTAGGGGTTTGCTTCCTGCTGCTAGCCCCATTTCTGGTCCACGGCGTGTGACAGTGGGGACTGTTGTGGCTAAGTTTCTCCTCCCGCAACCCCCACTGTCTTCTTGGATGCTTTCCCTTTCCCTCTCAGATGGAGCGCAGTGCACTCCCTGAACTGAGAAGATGGATCTGAACGCCCAGGGAAACTAAGGCAGCTGGAGATCAGAGGATAGAGTACCAGAGAGGAATCAGCTGCTCAGAGGGAGAACTCCAGAGTTATGCCAAGTATTCCCCTTGAGTTTTCAACACAGTACTGATCATTATAAGGGAAGCTACCTGAAGCCCGGGAAAGACCCATCCAAGAGGGTTAGAGAGAACTTTGTCTATAGCTCACACAGGGCCAGGAATTCTGCCTGTTCCTGCCAACCAAATGAAACCCTTAAGATTCATGGATCATTGGGGTTGAGGACACAGAATGTTCTTGCCTCCCTACTGCAGATTAACTAGCCCTTGACTGAGCACTTTTCTGGCCCACCTAAAAAGTCTAAAAAGCAAGATCTGATAGGATCCAACTATTTCTAAGCAAATTAACGGTGTCTCCAAACAAAGTTCAAGAATATTTACAGGAATACAAAACTATTCCGTACTCAACAAGTGAAATTCACAATGTGTGGCATCCATGAAAAAATCACCAGAAATGCCCTGGCTGGTGTGGTTCAGTTGGTTGGGCGTTGTCCTGTGCACCAAAGCATTGCCAGTTCGATTCCTGGTCAGGGCATGTGCCCAGGTTGCAGGCTTGATCCCTGGTGGAAGGCGTGCAGGAGACAGTCGATTGATGTTTCACTCTCACATGACCTCTAATGGGAGATAAATCAGTTGATTGAAACTGTCCCAGAACTAGCACAGATGTTAGAATTAGCAGACAAGATAGTAAAACAGTTATGATAACCATTCTTTATGTTTAAGAAGTTAAATCCAGAGATGAAAGATTAAAGAAAAAAAAGACATAAACCTGGTGTGCCTTTCAGTCATTCCTAATGTTACTTCCTTATGTTGTTACTCAATCCTTATGTTACTTCCACCACATCCACATGACCTGAGCCTGGCCCCTACTAATGTATCTGATCCCTAAGCCCCTCCTGCTCCACTCAATGTTCTCTCGAACCCAGATTCTGGGGTCACCACTGCAGTGCTAAGTCGGTGATGCCTGGGAGTCAGTTGACCCTTTAACCTTCCTTCATCCCAGTGCCAGACTGAGCAGTCAGCCTACCGTGCTGCTCCTGGGACAAGGAATGCTGCTGGGCCCATTGGCATATGAATGCTGGTGTATAATCAGGCACCCAAGCAAACATTCGAGTGATGTTCTTGACTTTTCAGCAACTCCAAAACCTTCACACTTGCAAATCTTCTATTTTATTTTTCTCACCCAAATTTCTGGTTCTGATACTTTGCTGAGAAAAACCCTGCAACGACTTCCATCTTTAGGTACCCGCTGCCTCTCGTCTGGCCATCTCCTTTCTTTCTTTCTGCATGTTGCCAAGGAAGCCTCTTTTTCCACAGAGGCTGCATACACCGTTTTCCTGGGCAGATCCCTCTTCTCTGGCATCTTAACATATTTTGCTTGCTCACTGCTCTAGTCTGACTACACTGTGTGTAGTGCCTTACTCTCCCCTGATTGGTTCTCCTTTGGTGATGTGGATGCAAAGTGATTCTTCACCGGAACCTCAGCCACCTTCTGTTTTTCCCCTTTTATGGCCAACTGTCTTGACAAATATTCTGTATCTGCTCTTCACCACCCACTTTCTCCTCAGCCTCTGAGCCTCTTTTGTTCAGACACCTCTTTGTTCAGACACCACTGTGACCTTGCTGCTGTATTTTGTTCTGTTTACTGTCCTTTGGAGATCCTCAAATTGCTGCCACAAATCTGTACCCTCTCTTGTGAGTGGTGATCCTCAGCACCTCCAGCTCCTTCTCCCATTCTCTTCAGTGACAACTCAACCTTCATCATTCTCTTCAACACCCCCATGTACCCTGTGCCTTCATTCTGAGCAAGTGGCCTGCTTCCTACATGGTCAAGAAAATTGCATCAGGTGTGACCTCCCTCAACTACATCTGCTCTGACTTTCATCTATTGCCCACCCATCCTTGTTCCTTAGCCTCTGTCCCAGACAGTAGTTGTGTTTGCTTTTTCCGAAGATCTGTGCTTTCTCAAGACCTCGCTTCCCTACCTCTAAATCCCCCATTTCCCTGTTTCTTGGTTTCTTTCTCCATTCTGTAAACATAACTAAGCCTCCTCATCCTAAAAATATTTTTAGCACCTTCTTGGTTACTTTCCAATTTGTTTCCTCTTTTTCATCCAGATGCCTTGAGAGCGTAGTCTTTGTACACACTCGTTCCTTCTCTGCCTTCTGTTTGCTCCTCTAGCTCCCTGGCTTCCCTCACCACCATTCTGCTCAAGTAGCTCTTGATAAGGTCACCAAGAACATGTTGCCAGATCCCATCAGGATTTTTCAGTCCTCACCTTACTAGACATCTCTGTTGCCTTGGAAAAGGCTCAGCAATCTCTCTACCTCAGGGCCCTAACACTTTTTGACTTTCACATTCTGAAGTCTGCTGACCATTCTTATACCTCCCGGACTCTTCCTTCTTTGTATCTTTGGGCTTCTCTCCCTCCCCTTCAGTTTGTATTCTCCAGGGATCATTGTTCAGTCCACTGCTGTTCTCATTCATGTCCCTGGGGATCTGTGGGAGTCTGGGGATTTCACTCTCCCTGTGGCTTTCTACCCCTGCCTCTGTGTCTACAGTCCGGAGCTCTCCCCTGTCAGCTTTCTGTATCCAGTCATATGCGGAGCACACCTCAGCACTCATTCATTCTTTCACTTAGCACTCTTCTAACCCCATGTGCTGTTGAATATGAACTGTTGACTATGATGAAAGAAAATACCCCTCTCTGCTATAGTATTCTGATCCCGCCTCCATATCTTTGTCTTTCCTCAGTTTCCTTCATAGGCCTACATTCCTCCTTGAACATCTTACAAGTATGCACCCATCCTGATAGGATCTGTCATCTTCGGGGAGACTGTCAGTTATTACCTTCAGCCTCAGTTCTTCCCGTAAGCACTAGTTCCATGACATCTTTCAAACACCTCAGACTCAGACCCCAGTCATCATTTTCCTCCCATATCAACTCCCGTGCTTACTCAATTTCTGCCATTTCGACCTCTTCTCCTCACACCTAAGTTTCAACCCACTTATTTCCCCTACCTAAATGTTTCATCTCTCAAATAAAAGCAAAAGCAATTTGAAGTTAGGTTCTGTATGTACCTCTGTAACCCACCCCCAACACACTGATATGAAAGAGCATAAAGTGAGACAGAGAAGGTAGAAAGAGAAGTGGTTCCTACCATTTCCCGTTTTAACAAGCATCTGCAGAGCTCCACCCCCTCCAACTTTGGCATTATGTAATCACATCAGAAGTGATATTTTTGGAAGAGGTTTCATCCAGAGTTTCATTTCTAGCTAGAAGGAGAGGTAGGGAAGAGGATTAGCCACTTGAAAGATTGAGGATATGGAATCAGTTTAATGAGGATTCTCATTTGGGATATTTATAGGAGACTTCTTAAATAACATTTACTTTACACTATGCTATATGGAATCTTCTTTCCCTTTGGATGGTGGATTTACTTTTAATACTCACCCAAGGTTATTTTTCCATTGATTTTCAGAGAGAATAGATTGGAGGGAAGGGGGGGAGAGAGAGAGAGAGAGAGAGAGAGAGAGAGAGAGAGAGAGAGAGAGAGAGAGAGAGAGAGAGAGAGAGAGAAACATAGATGTGAAAGAGACACATCAATTGATTGCCTTCTGCATGTGCCCTGACCTGGGCTGGGAATCGAGCCTGCGACCGAGGTACATACCCTTAATGAGGAATCGAACTCGAGATCCTTCGATTCATGGCCGATGCCCTAACTACTGAGCAAAACCAGCTAGGGCTGGGTGGTGGATATTTTAACAGTGTATTGGGCTAATTCCATAACTTTCCTGTTACCTTATGGGTTTTTTTCACAGCTTTATTGAGGTATAGTTGACAAAATCGCAAGATACTTGAACTGTACATGTGGTGATCCTTACACATATATTGCAAAAGGATTCCCACCAACTAGTTAATTAACACATATATCACATTCTTTAGTTTTATGAAGTTATTTTTAATTGTGGAAAAATGCATATATTATAAAAATTTAGCATTTTAACCATTTAAGTGCACAGTTCAGTGGTATTTATTATATTTGTATTGTTGTGCAACCATCACCACCACCCATCTCCAGAACTCTTTTAAAACCTAATAGAACTCTTTTAAAATAAAAACTCTACTCATTAAATAATAAAGCCCCATCCCTCCTCCCACCATCCCTTAGAAATCACTATTCTGCTTTCTGTCTTTATGAATTTGACTATTCTAGCTGTCTTATATATGCTTATTTCACTTGGCATAATGTCCTCAATAGTCATCCATGTTGTAGCATGTGTTAGAATTTTATTCCTTCTTTAGGCTGAATAAATACTACATTTGTTTATCTGTTCATCTGTACATGACATCTCCATGACTTATTTATTTTATAACTGAAAGTTTGTACCTCTCTCCAGGGAGGGTGAATTCTTGTCCTGAGGCCCAACATCCCCTCCCCTTCTTCTTATCTTCCCTTTTCTCCCGCAAGAGCCACTGTCTTGGAGCTTCCCTTTCTCAGCTTCAGGTGGGAAGGGACTAGTCTCACACTCTCTCATGCTGACACCCCCTCCTTTCTCAGATGCGTTCTGACTTTGGGGCAGGGGTGCAGAATTAATGGTGGGGTTAGAGGTCCTGTCTCTAGGAAGCCTGGATGGGAGGAGCCTCTCAAACTCAGATGATAGGCACTTAGTACCTTTTCCTCAGCTAAAATTCTGGGACAATGATCTCACTCATTTATGGATAATAAAGAACATTATAAACTGATGAACAAAAAGATAGATACAGAGACAGTAAAGCATCAAACAGACTGTCAAATTACAGGGGGAAGGTTAGGGAGAGGTGGGGGAGATAAGAGATCAACCGAAGGACTTGTATGCATGCATATAAACATAACCAGTGGACGCAAAACTCTGGGGGGTGAGGGCATGTATGGGAGTGGGGTGGGGGGGGGGGGGACAATGGTAAGATATGTACACATATAATACCTTAATAAAAATAAATAAATAAAAATAAATAAAATTCTGGGACAACAGGACAATCCCACCCAACATTCTGCTGCATTTACACAATTAAAGGGGACCTCGTTCTCTGTGACATTTATAAGGGCCATACATGGAGGCCCTGAAATTCTATCTTCCTCATGTCTTCCCCTTCTCAGTAACCCTCACACCTGTAAAGGAGGGGCTGGGGTCCAGGATAGGGTGGGGTTAAGGCCCCTTTATTAAGCATTGACAGATAACTTCAGTCTCTGTGGAGGTGAGGCTGTCCTTAGGGCAGAGTTCTTTGAAAGGGCTTTCTCCTGTTGTGCGTGCCCAGATCTCTTTACCAAATAGAACCCCAATTAGAGTCCCCCATTCTTGGCCGTCTTTCCTGGTCTCTCATTATCAGTTTAACTAAAAAGGCCTTATTTCTAGGGCTGTTGGGAGAGCTCAGCAGCAGAAACTCTTTACATGGGCTGGCTTTATGCATTCTGACCCTTTCAATCATCAAAGGCCTTTACTGACGTTCCCAGCGTCTCACCCAAGTAGACTGGTTAGGCTCCATGTTTGGTTGGACTGATAATATACTTAATGGCAAATTTTAATAAATTCAGTAAAGTCTCTAATTGGAGTTTTTAATTTACAAAGCTATTTAAACACTAATTGTGTATACCTTAGACATATTTTGAGGCCTGAAGCAGGAGTTGGTGCATTGTGGATTCATCTTCCCTTATAAGGAGTCCAGTCCACAGCTTGAGAAAGGTCCCAATAGCCAGTTTTCATAAAGAAAAAAAAAAAAAGGAAAAGAAAAACTGCCTATAGAGTGGTTGAATCTTTACCTTATAAAACTTGATAGTTTAAATGAAAGCAACTAGGTTGAAAGTGTGTTTGTGTTTGCAGATTCTTTGTGTGTGAGGGCTTTTTTTTTCTGGATGCTTCTAAGGAAGGACTGACGAGGAAGCCACACCAGGGTTGTTTCTCTGCTGAAAGGGTAGCAGCGAGGTCAACGGACCCACTGATTACACTTGAAAAGGGAGAGTGTGTCTTTCGCCACCTCAAAGGCAGCTGTTTATTGAATTTCCCCACCCTGCAATTGTTTTACCTGTGGAATGGTTCCTGGAGAAACATCTAACATCTGCACAGTTCTATCCTGTTCCTTGGCAGTGTTTACTGAAGCGAGTTCTGTGCTACGTTCACACACTGCAAACTGCACGTACAGCGTGAGGGAGGATTTGGCCAGTCGTGTAGTGTTTGGGTAGGTCATACTTCGAAACCTGTTGCATATTTGACAGGTCAAGCCCATTCACTTGTTCATTAAATGTTACATCCCTCATGTGCCAGGTACTAGTTTGGGTCCTATTGTTAAAACGTGAATGTGACAGCATCCTTGCTTTCAGAAAGCTCAGTCTGAATGGGAAGAGGGTTATCTACACACAGTTCAGCATGACGTAGAATGACTAATGCACAAGGGACCTGGGGCGCCTCCTGGAAGAAGGTCTGATGGCCTCAGGAGAGAAGATGGGGATGAAAGATGAAGCTAGGCTTATAGACAGAGTGATGTGTGATGTGGTATGTGGATTCTGTCTTTATATCTGGAAGGATTCGCCTAAGCAAGAGGTGTTGGTTTCTTTTTCTGAGAGATGTCTCAGAAACCTCAGAGTAGCAGGAAGCCTTCGTGACATGTTGGGCAGCTGCATTTCTTCCCTTGGCCCCAGAAACAGAATTATTCCTTTGCTTGGCATGAAAAGATACCTCTTAGTCTCTGGGTTTTGCATTGGAATTTATAAATAGAGAGTCACCAGCCATGATTGAAAATCTCTTGAAGGCTCTCCCAGAAGAACAAGGATGTTAATGCTGAAGGCTGGGCCATTTTCCATCCTGGGAATTATGCTCTGCCCTTTCCTAAATTCCCATGGTGGTTTCAAACGAAGAGGCCATTGTTCACTTTCCTTCCTAAAAGAAACAATATATTTAACTTCTGGCTCTCTGCCTGACTGATGGAGTTGATCTCTATGAGACCAACACCCGTGGCTTCCCATCAGGACAAGCCCTCTGCCTCCATCTGATCTCCCGCTTTGGTTGAAGTCATTTAGATTCTACGCCGGCTCAGTAGGAGTTTTACATTATGTCCTGCTAGGTGGCTACAGCACCTTGATTCCCACCCCATGTTTAATAGGAAAAAAATAAAAAGGCAAGGTCTCAGCTCTTTATAGCAGCTAGAGATTTTCCAAAAGACCTATTACGGAAATTTTAAAAAATCTGTACTATCATAGGACTTTGAAGCTCAATACAAAAGAGTCTTTATCATGTTGTTCCATAGTTTGGGTCCAGGCAGGTGTCCTAGAGCAGAAAGTTTTCCAATTTATTTTTAAACAACAAAATACTCTCCTCCTCCCCGCACCCCCCAATGAAATCTACAGAATCCAAATACCACAGGGTTTCTCAACTTCAGTCCTATGGGTATCCAGAACTGAGAAATCTTTGTCCTCGGGCTGTTCTGTGTGTTGTAGGATGTTCAGCAGCATTCCTGGTCTCTATAATCTAGATACCAGTTGCAATTCTCACTCCAGTGGTGAGAACCCAAAATGTCCCCAGATATTGCCAAATGTCCCCTCGGGGCCAGAATCACACCTCACTGAGAACCAATGCAATCCTATGTAATAAAAGGCTAATATGCAAATCAATCGAATGGCAGAACAACCGGTTGCTATGACGCACACTGACCACCAGGGGGCAGACACTCAATGCAGGAGCTGCCCCCTGGTGGTCAGTGCGCTCCCACAGGGGGAGTGCCATTCAGCCAGAAGTCAGGCTTACCGCTGGAGAGCGCAGCAGCGGTGGTGGGAGCCTCTCCCGCTTCCGAGGTAGCGCTAAGGACCCCTTGGGAGATGTCCGCCTGCCAGCTTAGGTCTGTGGGGAGCGAGCCTAAACCTGCAGGCAGATATCCCCCAAGGGGTCCCAGACTGTGAGAGTCCCAGACTGTGAGAGGACGCAGGCCGGGCTGAGGGACCACGCCCCCGGCCCCCGCAGTGCACGAATGTCGTGCACCGGGCCTCCAGTACAGTATATAAAACTGGTTTTTAAAAAGGAAGGGACCTATCTACCTATCTATGCTTTGGAGGAGGGATTAGACTCCTGCCCAGGCCCCTGACCCTCACTGGTGGTGTTTGAGGAACTGATGTGGAGCTCTGGCTACACAGACGTACCATCCTGAGGGTGAGGGGGGGCGCGGGGGAGTATCGTTTTAAAAATCTGGAACATAGGAACTGGTTACAAAGATAGCAAAACAGCTAAAATTAGATAAACCCATTAAGTCTTTTGAACCCAAATGCACACTGAGCAGTTCAGTATGTGTTTGCAGGTGTACTTGCGTGAGTACTTGTATGTGTAGAATAAGGGAATAGAGAGGGTTGGGTGATGTTCATCTAACTCCTTATGCATTAGGGTTTCGCTATCCCCCTGGTCGACAAACTGCAGCTCGCGAGCCACATGCGGCTCTTTGGCCCCTTGAGTTTTTAGCAAAGGCCAGCTTAGGAGTACCCTAATTAAGTTAATAACAATGTACCTACCTATATAGTTTAAGTTTAAAAACATTTGGCTCTCAAAAGAAATTTCAATTGTTTTACTGTTGATATTTGGCTCTGTTGACTAATGAGTTTGCCGACCACTGGGCTATCCCAATTTTGCCCTGTTTTGCCAGAGACGCCACCTGAAGGCTTGTGGCTCTTAGCCCAATAACAGAGCCCACCATGTCTGTGTGAACCCCCGCTTCCATGAGACTCAGCAGAACTGGCCCTGCTGGTGGGGGCTCCAAGGGTGGGCCAGTGCCTGCAGCCTCTTGCAGCCAGATGCCAGCTGGATCCCAGTTTTAACCATAGTCGTTTGAACTCATCGGATGGATTATTACACTTCTGCCCTTTGTCCTGAGGGAGTAACATGTGCTTCTGTACATGTGTGTGTGAGTGACCGCACGCCTCTCGCTCAGGAAGCCCCACGTTGTCTCCTCTCCCCTGTCACCCTGAGCATTGATGGGGGCCTCTAGGAGCTTGGCACATGCCACCCCCGCCGTTTCCTCTCTAACCAGGCTGATGAAAGGATTGTGGGAGCCTGTCCTACAGGCAGACACTGTACCCCAGGTATGTGGGGTCAGTTGGTATAAAAAATAATACCACCGAGAAAGTTACTCTCAGCTGTGGGAAGAGGCATGGACCTTAGAGCAACTGTTTTGTTCCCCCAGAGATCACATGGCCATTGCAGTTAGGCTTGGGAGCAGCGGCGTGAACAGACTCATTGTATCTGTATGTCCATCTGTGGGTCTCCAGCCCTTCTGAGAAACACCACTCCCACAAATGCCTCAGGAGTCCGGCAGAGGTTTGCTTAGAATTCCTGGAAGAGGCTGATAAGAGCCACTTGGTGCTCCTTTGTCCCCCTCCTTTCTCCCGTTGCCCCTGCCATGGCTGGAGGAGAGGAGCTCAGGGGGATGACTTGAGTAGGGAACCGGAGACCCCACATCCCCCTCTGGCCCAAGTTGGGGAAGCTCGCTGTAAGAATATTTGGAGAAAAGGTTTATAGCCTGTGCTTAAGGTGTGAAATCAGTTGGATTTCTTTAAGTCTCTGGTGTGGATCATTGCTATCAGATAAGTATACAAACCATGGAGCTGAAAACAGAGGCTCAACAAAGGTTACCATGGACATGCTAGCTTATAGTTGACATTATTAAGTGGGTGGTTTGATGAGTGACCAGGAATGTAGTTGGTTTGTTTTGAAAGGGGCATGTCCCCAGGATGCTTTCTTCCCCAAAGTGTCCTAATAAGTGACTGCATTTCCTGAGCCCTACACTTTTGTCACCAAAATATGCAACCAGTTTTAGGTAATGCTGATAGGGATATGAAAACTAAACACTGTAAGACTGAATGGATTTAATAGCTAGGAGCCATAGAAAATATTATTTTTGTTGTTGTTAATCTTTACCTGAGGATATTTTTTCCATTGATTTTTAGAGAGAGTGGAAGGGTCGGGAAGGGACAGAGAGAAACATCGATGTGAGAGAGACAAATTGATTGGTTGCCTCCCACATGAGACCCTACCAGACTGGGGATTGAGCCTGCAACTGAGGTATGTGCCCTTGACCAGAATCGAACCCGCCACCCTTCAGTCCGTGGGCCAACACTCTATCTACTGAGCCAACCCAACTAGGGCAATAGTCTCACATTTATACTTTATAATGTATGTATTGTTCTTTTGAAAAATATGTATTTATTGACTTTAGAGAGAGAGGAAGGGAGATATATATAGAGAGAAACATCCATTGGTTGCCTCCTGCCGCCCCCTACTGGGAATCGAGTCCACAACCCGGACATGTGCCCTGACTGGGAATAAAACCCATGACCTCTCAGTTCATGGGATGATGCTCAGCCACACCAGCCAGGGCTGCATTGTTATTAACGTGTATTCTCTCCTTTAATCATCACAAACCAGCCCTTATGACCTAGGTTCTTTCTTGGCCTTATCTTGAAAGACTTTAGGGAATCTAATAACAGAGAAACTTCTCAGTGCCTTTCCGTGATCTGGGAAGGCTCACGCTCCTTCTTCCTGTCCAGCTCTGACATTAACCTTCCTTTTAAATATCATCTCCCACTGGCCCGTTATTCTCACTGTAGTTCCAGCAGCAGTAAACCAGTTGCACGTGCCTGCATGTGGCACATTCTTTTATACTTCTTTTCTCTTCTTTTCTTTTCTCTTCCTTCCTTTTCCCTTCCTTCCTTCCTTCCTTCCTTCCTTCCTTCCTTCCTTCCTTCCTTCCTTCCTTCCTTCCTTCCTTCCTTCCTTCCTTCCTTCCTTCCTTCCTTCCTTCCTTCCTTCCTTCCTTCCCCTCCCTCCCTTCCTTTTCTTCCTTCCCCCCCCCCCACCACTGTGACCCAAAGGCAGCCACTAAATGGTTTTTAAATAGGGGCCTGGCAGGGTGTGAATTGTTCAAAAAGGCCTTAACTTGGGTATTTCCAGTTCTTCCTGCTTCTCCCCCTGAAACAGTAGGTACTGCTCCAGCTTCAGATGCAGTTCAGGCATCACCTCCTCTGCATGGGCTCCAGATTCCCCACACTGTCCGGCTCCCTCCTCTGGACTCAATGCACCCTGATTGTGCAGACTAGGGCTACAGCAACAATTGCTTTTGCATTTTTACTGTCTATGTACTGTGTGTCCTTCCTGCAAGACCACTGGGTCTCAGAGTTTAAATGCAGATTATTGGGCCCTAACCGGTTTGGCTCAGTGGATAGAGTGTCGGCCTGTGGACTCAAGGGTCCCAGGTTCGATTCCGGTCAAGGGCATGTACCTTGGTTGCAAGCACATCCCCAGTAGTGGGTGTGCAGGAGGCAGCTGATCAATGTTTCTCTCTCATTGATGTTTCTAACTATCTATCCCTCTCCCTTCCTCTCTGTAAAAAATCAATAAAATATATATTTAAAAATAAATAAATAAATGCAGATTATTGGCCCCCACCCCAGATATTCTGATTTAGTTTGAAAGAGAGTTTGGGAATCTCCACTTTTTATTAAGTAGTGTAAAAACATTCAAACCTGTAAAGAATTTTTGTGAGTTTATTTGAGCCAAACTGTTGACAATTGCCAGGAAGCAGTATCTCTATGGATTGGGGTAATGCTCCAGAGAATGGTGGGTTTTTTTCATCTATTTTTATACATTGCAATCAAAGGAGGGGACATAGGTGGGTTACATGAAATTCATTGGTGATAGATTAGAGAGGCAGGAGAAGGCAAAACGGGGGTGGGGGGACCTCTGGGATTAGATAAAAAGTAAAATGATAGACACATACTTAGGTGGGTGCAGGATAGCCAACAGTCACCAATTAACATGATATAACAATGAAGGAATTTGTGTTGTCTGTCCTGGCGCCCAGGCACATTAGGTTGTGCCCCAAGGGGTCCGGAAAAAGGGCAAAAGGGAAGTTACAAGTTACCCAGACATTTCAAGGATATGTTATCATAGATGCAAAAAGACAGATAGGCTCAGTTAAGGTAAAGGTTGACCTTGTCAGGGAACATATCAGCCTAGGACAGTGTTCTAATGGGTTTGCCGACCACTGGCCTAGGACGTAACTACCCACCATAACTGCTTTTAGTTAAAGTTTAATTTCAGACCATCTTTTGTGGTTACTTTAGGTCTCTGAGTTTGCAAGACTGCCATGCAGGCCTTCCCTGAGCTTGTCAGGTTAGCATGTGGTCCCTTTCGTCCACAGTAGAAATACTACAATAGACAGTGAGCTTAATGAGTCCTGGGCATTGCATATGTGTGTACATGAATGTGTACACATGTACATCCACACACTTTCTCTTAGTCATACTTAGAAACCGTATTTTATAACAGTGTGCCCAGTCTGCATTTGCTATGCTGCAAATGCTGGATTTAATGAAAGAAGTTGCCTAAATTTATATATGAAAGTAGTGTTGGTATCTAAATTAAAGCTTCCAGATGACTCTGAGCCCAGGCCCTTTGACAGATACCTACCTCACAGCTGCCACATTGCAATGGCTTTTGAGAAGCAGGCAGTCCCATTGAACCCCAGCATCCTAAAGACCAGGAACTGGGAATAAAGATCTTTAACTTGCATTTTGTAAATTTCAGTTGCTTATTAGTATAAATTCTCAAGGATACCGCTAATGGGTGCTCCACATTAGTTAATGACAGATCCCAGGAGGACACAAAACTGTAAAATTGAGCTCTAGCCCCCAAGAAATCTTTGGTCTACTTGAGGTAAAAGGCAAACATACAAAAGCAATCGAATGGCTGTGCAAGACCGTGAAGGCTAAATGCAGTGTTGTGCGCAGAAGAGCATCAGATCTGTGCAGAGATAACGAGGAAGAAAAGGGGAGAGTGCTGTTAGCTGGAGGGTTCTACAGACCCTTCAGTGAGAAAGCACTTTTATGAGGATTGGCTTTGGGTAGGTGAGAAGCCAGTCCTGGTGAGAGGAATGACCTGGGCAGAGTCCGGCAGGAGGAAGGGCCCTGAGTGGCCAGGACACCAGTTGGGAGCACAGATTTGTGTAGGGGGCCATGGTTGTTAACCTGGAAGGGCCGTAAATGAAAGGCTGGGATGCGTCAGCTCTTTGAAAGTCTATTGACATTGTCCGTCACTTCATTCACCTCATCAAAGCCATGAATTTCTGAATGTAAGATAATAACCCTCCACGCCTCTTTTTGGAGAGCCCTGGCCACACTCGAGTTCCAGGTCAGTGGAAAGCAGAACCAGGTGCATCCTGGGACAGTTTCGATTGGCCTTTTCATAGGGAGGAATGTTTTCATGTCCCTGCCCGTCTGTGTGCCCGTGCTCTGCACACACACCAAGCTGTCACATCCCCTGTTGTGCAGTGTTCATCAGTGCCTTCAATGAAAACATTTTCTAAAAATCAGAACTATGATTTCTTTCGTTATTAATCCAAAACACAGCGCTCAAACTACCAGACACATGCTCTAGAATCAAGGTTTCTGTTCACACCGACCCTGTCATTGCTGACACAAAATTCTTAGCTTGTTCACAAGTCTGGGCAGACAGCCTCGTTAGGAATGTTTTCATCAGAGGTGTCACTTCTTAATAACCCTTTGATCCAGGATCTTTTCTTTATAGTCTTAGATGGTAATTTTGCCCCAGGGAAGTCTAAGAGGTTTCCCATGAAGATTCTTGTTTGGTTTAGAGTTTGCCACAAATGCTGGAAGAAGAGTCTTCTGTCATTACTACGATTTACACAGTTTCAAGTGGAAGGTTATAGCTTGTTGAAAAATCGTTTCTCTTCAGGGTCTTTTACCTACCGTCTTCGTCTGAAGCTAAAGTACCCTGGCCTTGTGTTCACAGAGGAATGTTCTCATACAACTACAAGAAAATGCGGAAAGTTTTGTTTGAGGAAATTTGACCCTTTCATCTCTCATGAGTTATTGCTTCAGGAATGCAGTTTACCAGAGTGGTTGAGAGACAAGTTGTAATGGGGAAATGCATGCATTCACCAGAGCAGGCGTGTGGCTCTCCTCCCAAATCCCCACTGTGTTACTGGGCTACAGCCTGAGGCTGAGAATTACTGAGCCTGTTTATTCTCTGATTTGAGGCCACAACTGTGTGGCCTCAAATGAGTTGTTGCAGAATTGAGCCACATTATTCCCATCAACAGAACATTAACCTGGCACTCATAGTAAACAATAAAAATGCTTCATTTGTGTTAGTGGGAGCTCTTATTTTTGGCAAGTGGCAAATTTCTGGGTCCATCAGTCACAGAAAATATTCCCCACTGGTTTGATTTTGAGTTCAGTCATTGCCTATAAAAGTTAAAATAATTTTGTCTTGCCCTGGCCAATGTGGCTCAATTGGTGGAGAGTCCTCCAGTATACCGAAGGGTCGAAGGTTCAGTTCCTGATCAGGGCACATGCTCAGGTTGCAGGTTTGATCCCCAGTTGGGGCATAAATGGGAAGCAACCGATCAATGTTTCTCTCTCACATTGATGTTTCTCTCTCTCCCTTTCCCTTCTTCGTTCTCTAAAAATCAATAAAAAATACCTTCAGGTAGGATAAAACATAATAATAGTAATACTTTAGTCTGTTTTGTAAATGTCTCTTTAAAATGACCCCATTTTGGAGGGGAGGTGGAGATGGATCAAACTTTCAATAGTAATAATTTTTCCCTTTTTTTCAAAGATGGTTTAAAGGATTCTGAATGTCATAGTTCACATCCCACACTTATCTTGGGTTCCACCTTCAAACCTAAAGATTAAAAATAAGTTCTTAAAGGAAGCAAAATTAACGCAAGAGAGAACAACTTCTTACGGTTAAAGAGTTTTACAGTGATTGCCAGTTTTATAATGGAGAATAGAGGGAAACACGAAAAGTTTCATTCCTTTTAGATCAAGAGAAACTGGCTGCTATCTCCTCATCCCATGCAAACATGGAACTGAGCAAAAGTAGACCTGAAGGCCAGAAAGAACACAGACGCTTATTAGTTGTCTGCCATCAGAATCACTATGTCACAGAGGAACCAATTTGTAAACTTTGTGCAACAGCTCCAGTTGAAACCTGTAGAGCTGTGTCAGCACTCTGTTTCTCCAGGGCAAATGGTGAAGGTTTAGAACTGGTTTACAGCTAGAGGGCATGCTCACATCCATTGTTTTTTATCTTTGTGATCAAAGATGGATTTGAGGATTTTTTTTTTTATTAGTCTGTACAATAGCTGAGGATGCTATTTCCGATAAAGGAGGAGGTGAGCAGTCACACCCATTGCTGATGCTTTCAGAGCCTCAGGGAATCCTGGAATACACCGGTGGGCAAACGTAGGATTACAGTCATTCATATGGAAAAATACAAATTAATAATACACGAATAAACTCTCTGTTTCACATACTCACAATTGTAAACCTACTTTTGCCCACCCCATGAACTATGCCATACCTGACTAGTTGCAGTGACAGTTGCTAAAATCAAATGCATTTCAGTTAATAAAGAACTTGACAGTGATGTTAACAAGACCCATTTTGAAGTGGCCAGGAAAAAAATCTCTGCGTGTGTGCTAAGAATTGTAAATGGAGATGAAGTAGAATGCATGTAATCTGGGTTATTTTATCAAAATTTAAAAATATTAAAATGTAACTGAATTGTGTTACTCAGCTAGAGATGGTATAAAAAACTTGGCCAAAGTGCGATTTTCTCTACTTTTGGCCAGAGTAATATTATATACATAGAATTTTAAAGCATATAAATCCAGATTTTCTTCTCCCTTCCTCTCCCCTTTTCTCTAGGCTGTTATAAAAAGTAAACATGAGTCCTAACGTTTCTGGAACCTTCTTTGTTTTTTTCAGTCTGGACACAATCTTGGGCAGAGAGTTCTCAGGCGAATTCCATGGAATTGATAGTAGAGGCATATGTTTCTTTTCTCAACAGGAAAAACAATTGCTAACTTCTCTCCCAAAATAAACATCTGCACCAGAAAATCATGGTACAAATGGAAGACAACTCAGTTTTTAAAAAATGGGTGAAAAATTTGAACAGACTTTTCTCAAAAAAATTATTAAGCGCCAGTAAGCTCATGAAAACATGCTGAACACTATTAGGCAGTGGGGAAATTCAAATTAAAGCCACAGGAAGATACCACTAGAATGGCTAAAATTAAAAAGAACAACCACAAATGTTTATGAGACTGTGGAGCACTAGAACTCTTCATGTTATTGGTGGGAGTGGAAAATGGCACAGCCATGTGGAAAAATGGCCCGGCAGTTTCTTTCAGGACGAAATATAAATCTACTCTAGGATGCAACAATTTCTCTCTTAGATGTCTGCCCAAGAGAAATGAGAACACATCTCCATGAGTGGAAAGTAGATGCCAACCATAATATGATTTTGAACAACTGATGGAATAAAGGAATAGAGAATGTATTTGAGCTTGAAATTTGGAATATTTTCTTTAGAGTGGTCCAGCGTGGACGCATAGAGAAGAGAACATAATCCTATCATACTACTCAGCTCTGCAGTGAACAATCTATATATATAAAAGCCTAAGTGACCAACCGTTGACCGGTAGCTATGACACACACTGACCACCAGGGGGCAGATGCTCAATGCATAGGCATGGAAACATGGAACAGACTGATGAATCTCAGAGGGAAGGGAGGAGGGGGGAGGGTGGGAAGAAATTAACCAAAGATCTTATATGGCCTGCAGGGATTGGGCCGAACCTCAGATTGTGAGAGGGCACAGGCCAGGCCGAGGGACCCCACTGGTGCACGAATCTGTGCACCGGGCCTCTAGTGTTTATATAATCAGTAAATGCTAATTATTCATTTCTTTTAAATCTATGCTATTAGACATAGGCAAGTACATTATTATATTCTCCTGATGAAACAAACCTTTTATCATCATATGCTCACTTCTTTTCACTTCTAGTAATTCTGTTTTTTTTAATGGTGTATTTAATCTGACACTAATGTGGTTACACTGCATTTCTTTTGGTTAGTATTTGTCTTCTTTTATTCTTGAATTTTCTCTTTTTTTTCCCACCTGTTTTAGGTTTGTGTATTATAAACAGCAAGTAGTTTTATATATAAGTGATTAAGATTCTCCCCATCACCATCTCTACCAACTACATTTTCCTCTTTCTTCCAAGTTGGGTGATAAAATCTTTATTTTTTTTAAGTGGCTATCCTTGGAATTTTAACATGTCTATGTAACAAATCTGAAGTTAGTCACTACTCTATCCTACTACTGAGCAAACAAGGATCTTAGAATGCTATAACTCTAGTCACCTTCCTTGTGACTCATGTGCAATTGGTTGGTATCATAGATGTCCTTTTATTTTTCTTTTGAAGCACCATTAACTAGACATTATTACTTACTTATTCCATTATTGTTTGTTAATTTTTACCGACATGTTTATAATGATTTTACTCACCATTTTCTTCTGTAGTTCAGACCTTTCTTTGAGGATCATTTTCCTCCTTCTTGAAATACATCCTTTAGAAGTTTATTTCATGGTGGTATTTAGTGAACTATCTCAGTTTTCTGAAATACCTTTCTTTTGCACTTATTCTTTTTTTAAAAATATATATTTTTTATTTATTTCAGAGAGGAAGGGAGAGGGAGAGAGAGAGAGATAGAAACATCAAGGATGAGAATCATTGATCGGCTGCCTCCTGCATGCCCCACACTGGGGATAAAGTCCACAACCTGGGCATGTTCCCTAGCCGGGAATCAAACCATGACTCCTGGATAGGTCAATGCTCAACCACTGAGCAACACCAGCCAGGCTTGCCCTCATTCTTGAAAGCTGGTTTCACTGGTAACATAAACTCTTATGAGTTAGAAGGGAACTTCACTGACTATTTAGCTCAGTTTTTTTTCATTACTAGAGAAAGCTTGTCATGGGACAGAATACATGACCTTTCCAGGTTCCCTACTGTCCACAAGATAAAGTACAATTTCTTAGCCTGATATTGAAGATGTCCTTTGTCCTGTCCCCATTGTCTTCTCCAGGATTCCCACTATAGTCCTGCTGCTTTCTGAGAACCTGTTGTATTAGACAAGCGGGTTTTCTCATCGTTCCCCAATACCCATGTGCCTGAATTTATGTCATGCTTTGCAGGTAGAATGTCCTCTCTAAACTTTCTACTTGGTCTAAGTTATATTCTTCCATCAAGGCCTAAGTTAAATGCCATTCTCTGCCATGGAGCCTTTCACAACCACCCCAGCATTCAGGAATCTTTCCCTGCCCCTTACTCCTCCAGCACCTGCAGAGAGCACTTAGCTTCGCTGCTTGGTACTTTTCATCTCTTTATAGCTTGTTTCTCCAGCTAGAATGTAAGCCCATCTAATTAGTGGCCTCCAAACATTTTTGATCATGCAGATATCAGTGAATAGTTGAGCATACATATATGTATATTTCCTTGTAAGTTTTATACATATGTAGTACTATACATGTTCTACACACTATAAATTATCCACAGAAGTGAAATGAAGAATGAGAGAAACCAGCAAACGAGAGGTCCAGTCGTTTCTTCCTGTACTTCAGTAATGATTTGAGAATCTTCTTGGAGTGTTGTTACCCTATTGCTTGTTGTTCTTGACCCTAGTAAACAGTAGGCATTTGATAAGTATTGGATGATGATGGGGCAGTTATGAGATGTTAAAGTAACCAGGAGAGAAGGTGAATATAGGAGTTCCTTGAACCTTATATTCTCTTAACTCTGGAAATTGGTACATTCAGTTTTCTCCTGCAATATTCTTTTCCATTTTTTCTGATCCACCTCCCCTTCACTTGTTTTGAAAACTGTAGCTTTATTGTCCTTCTCAAGATAAGCCATCCATGATTCCCCACACCTTGGTAAGGCTCATACCTTTCCACACTCCTATGGAAATTGATACTATGCATAATAATAGCCATTTACAATCTTCCTCCAACATTAGACTTTCAGTTGTTGAGGGCATGACTGTATCTTCTTCACCATTGAACCCATCCCAATGTCCAGCACTTAATAAATGTTCAAAACCTGTTGGTTGAATAAACATATGATGGAAAGGGAAGAAAGAGGTTGAGTGTGCTTAGATCCTATATGGTGACCAAGGTCATAGCAAAAGAGAACCTGCTATTTAGTGTCCAAAATGGGGCTATCTATCTACTTGTGCCCAAATTATTTGTGAATTGAATAAGAGCTTAGGGTTGAGAGGTCTGTTGCTCTTCATTTTTCAGTGGGAACCCTAGCAGTTTGTTGAAATATTGTGTAGACTACATGTTTACTAAATTATACTAAACCTCTAAATTTAGACTAAAATATCTGGATTTTTGTTAATGTGGTGTGTTGAGCTGGTACTAAATACTCAGAAGATGGAGGCATTTGTTACACCTTATCCAGCTATTTGGAGTATTATATACATCTGCTTTTCCTAGAAAACTATGAACTCATATTCAAGGATGTAGACTGGTTATTCATAGTGATAAAGCCCTTTGAATGGATTTTAAGAAAAAAGAATTAATTTGTCCTTGACTAGTGGAATTTTCTCTTTCTGGTAGCACAGGGATAGCAACACCAGATTCATTGCTAATCCAAAATCTACTTTCATCAGAATTTTCAACCCTGGTCAACACCAAAGCTTTGTTTACACTGTTTTTAAAAGAAGCAAGTTTAATTTCTTCATCTCTTTTAAATTAAATTTGTTCCTGTTTAATTTAAAGCATAATGCAATCATAAAAAACAAACAAACAAATAAACAAAACTAACTCGTAGCCAAGATAAGTGCTTCTAAATTGTTAGCCCCTGACAGGAAGTGACCATATGATATAAATTACATCTGATTAAAGTAGCTGTCTCTTTGCCTTTTTTTTTTTTAAACTACCATAAAAAGTTGGCTGAGGTTCAAAGCCCTTGCATCAGTGTCGCAGGAAATTTGGTTATGTGGTAAAGGTATTTTACCTTCAGCATTAGGTTTTGAATTAGTCTGTTTACAACAAACAGTGGCGCCGAAGTTTTAAAAGTCATGTTGAATCAGCAACATGAGGGAGGCAGCATTGCTTTCATTCCAGCCATGTAGTTGGAGAAGGAAATGATTGGGCATCATATTCCTCATGGCTAATATCCTGTAAGGTTTTTCTAAAATTATAAAATCAGAACTTGAGAGCTTAGAAGGGACCTTAGAAATCTACTAGTGGAAAAGAGAAAAAAATGGAAAGGGAAATGGAATTAGCCAAATTCAGGGGCAGGATTCTTTTAGTTCTCAGCAGGAAACACATGTTTATCTGGAAAAGATTTTGGTTGGACAGGTTGTTTGTATAAGAATCTTTTTTTTTTTTTGTGAGGAAGGAAGACTAACCTGAACTTGGAGGCTGGGGTGGGGGTGGAGAGAGCAGTCCCTAAGCTTCCAGTGAGTGAGAAAAAAATACAGATATTTCAAATAGGAAAACCCTACTTTCACAGAGATGATATGCTAATGCTGTTAGTTTACTTTTAAGTTAGTCGTGATATATATTTATTTTATAAGAAATGGTGGTTCATTGGTAACGTTAGTATTAAGTGCTATAAAAACAGAAATAGCAACTTTTTTAAAGATATGAAAAACTTATGTCCATACTAAAATCTGCACACAGATGTTTACAGCAGCTTTATTCATAATTGCCAAAACTTGGAAGCAACCAGGATACTTGTCAGGAGGTGAAAGGATAAACAAACTGAGGTACATCTGGACAATGCAGTGTTATTCAGCGCTAAAAAGAAATGAACAATCAAGCCATGAAAAGTCAAGGAGAACCTTAATGCATATGAGTAAGTGAAAGAAGCCAATCTGAGAAGGCTACTTACTATATGATTCTAGCTATCTGACACCCTAAGAAAGGCAAAACTATGGAGACAGTAAAAAGTTCTATGGTTTCAGGATGGGGGGGGGAGGGGGAGGAGGAAATGAATAGGCAAAGCACAGAGGATTTTTAAGTAGTAAAAATACTCTGTATGATATTACAATGATGGGTATATATAATTTCACACTTGTCCAAACCCATAAAATATACAGCACCAAGAAAGAACCCTAAGGTAAACTCTAGACCAGTGGTTCTCAACCTTTCTAATGCCGCGACCCTTTAATACAGTTCCTCATGTTGTGGTGACCCCCCAACCATAAAATTATTTTCGTTGCTACTTCATAGCTGTAATTTTGCTACTGTTAATGAATCGTAATGTAAATATCTGTGTTTTCCAATCATCTTAAGCTCTATAACAGCGGTTCTTAACCTGTGGATATTAGTCATGACCCACAGGTTGAGAACTGCTAGCAGGGTCGCCTAAGACCATCGGAAAACACAGATATTTACATTACAATTCATTAACAGTAGCAAAATTACAGTTATGAAGTAGCAACAAAAATAATTTTATGGTTGGGGGTCACAAAAATAATTTTATGGTTGGAGGAACTGTATTAAAGGGTCGCAGCATTAGAAAGGTTGAGAACCACTGCTCTAGACTCTGGGTGATATGATATGTCAGTGTAGGTTCATCCTTCTTAATGTACCATTCTGGTGAGTGATGATGATAATGGGGGAGGCTGTGCATGTGTAGTGAAGAGGGTATATGAGAATCTGTTCCTCCTCAATTTCATTGTAAATCTAAAACTGTTCTAAAAAATAAAATGCTTAAAAATTATGGGAAGATGTGTTGGGAAAATAGAGTCTGACACTACTTATGTAAAATTGCATAGCTATACAGTGTATGTATATTTGGCATGTTCACCAAAATATTCAAAGTGATTCAAATTATAGGAAGATTTAAGATGCTTCTTAAAAAGCAACTTTTTCTTTATAATTTTCTGTGTCATTTGAGTTTTCTATAGTGATCATATGTCACCTTTGTGAAAAACAACAACAAAAGAGCAAAAAGTGACATTTTACATGTTGCTTCTGCTCTGCCAGTTGAAACCATATTATGTCCTCATTGTTCTCTTACATTAAGTTCAAAGGTTTATTGCGGGGGCAGGAGATACCATGAGTGGGACATTTTCTCCCCATTTAAACTTAGTAATGAAGAAGAGAAAAAATAGCCATATAATTGGAAAATGCTTCTATTTTAAAGCATATAAAACAAAGATACCTTCTCTAACGTAAACTTGGAGTCGAAGATAATGCCATTTTGAGGTCTCTTCCAGGTAGTGAGGATGAGAGTGAGAGTAATGATCCAATCCAAGTCTGATGGCACAGAAACACGTTTCCTCTGCATCCTGAAAGCTGGTGGTTATGATCCACTGAGCAATGTTTAATTTTCATTCTAAAAAACTGAAGAATGAAGAAGTGGCAGCTGGGTTTCTATTGATGGATGAAACCAGTGGCGGGAAATTAAATATTTATAGAATCACACAACAGAGTAGAAATTCTCACCAGTTTTGTAAAGGGAATTGTAGGATTCTTGCTTTTAATCTTAAGGAACAAGAGGGAATTTCTGTCATTAAAAGATGTACGCAGAGAGAGGAGTAGGCACAATACTAGTTGAAGATTATTATTGTAAGAATTTTCTCTCTATACTTGACCTCGTTCCAAAAAGAGTTTGAAGCAGCTTGTTAGGAAATATATGTAGTAGCAAAATATAAATAAGAAATCAGGACCAGGGTGAGTATAAAGTTATTCTATGACAGATGACATGGATGCCCTTCTCATATTTTCTCTCAGATCACAAAGGAAGGCTGGAAATAGGGGAGAACTAATACCCCCTCCCCTGAAGCAGCCATCAACTAATGACAGATGGGAGCTAGAGAATATATGGCTCAGTTTCCTTGTCCCTTGAGGATGCTCTACCAACTCCTTGAGATCCCCACAGGAGCCCAGTCTTATGGCAGGATGAAAGGGAGGAGATGGGATCCTGAGAGCCATGGGTACCTACTGAACAGACTTAGTAGAGGAGTGTAAGATCTCCTGGCTTCTTTATTAAAGGACCCCTGGTCCTCCAAGGTTGACAACAGGGAGACCTTCCACCTAGGCAATGTGGCTAGACCTTGTAGCCCAGGCCACTTTCCTCTGGGGGGTCTCACTTTTCACTAGGACCCTCTCTTTACCATGATAGTCCCCAGAGGGTGGTGGCTCCCCTTCAATGCTCTGTCCGAAGCAGAGGTCAGGCCTGGCTGGACCATGTAAACTAGGCTTAACAACAAAAACTGAACTGTACACAGAATAATATGCACTGGATGGTCTCTCTTAACAAAGGATGGTTAGCATATTCTCTGTGTGCCATCACTCCTGGGTTTACTGCTAGCCTACCTCAGCCTGCCTTTGCAGGGCCTTGAAGACACCTCATTCCTGGAGCCTCAAATTCAGACTCCAGAGAGTGAGGGCGTGGGGGAAAGGCTAGTCTCTCACCTGACCAAGGCCCTCCCTAAAAGTCATTTTGCTCTCTGAGGACTCAACTTTCCCTCAGATGTTGGACAGTGGAAACACCACCCTTTGGGGAAAATCTGCCCCTATTACCTCCCTATGGTTCAAATAGGACAACTACAGGAAGCCTAACTTCCATGCAGGAGACTCACATAGACTGTTGCAGGGAAGCCGCCTACTAAGAGTATGACATGATCTAATCCTATTTCATAAACATAACTGGATGACTGGAGGGTGGATTGCAGAGGGGAGCAAACTTATGCAGGAGCAAAATTATTACATAGTCCAAATGAGAGGAGAAAGAATACATTAACCGTACCCACTGAGCATGGGAAAGAGGGATCCAGTCAGATCATGGTAGGTTTAGTAGAAATTAACGATTAGTTGTGGGTGGAGAAGAAGGATCTGGAGATATCTCTTAAGTTTTTTTCTGGGTGACTCCAATGATAGTGGTATTATTATCTAGGAGAAAGAGTGGGTTGAAGAGTGGGAAGCAGGTTCAGCCTAAAAATGTCAAGTTTTAGGTAACTTACGAATATCTTGGAGAGATGCTGAGAAGCTACTTAGAAGTAAGTTTAGTAGTTAGAAGCCAGAGCTAGAACCACAGATTTGGGAGTCCTCAGTGTACAGCCAATTCTTAGAAGCCAAGAGAACATATGAGATCTCTGAGGAGATGAATGAGCATCCATACAGACCAGGAGAATGATGTACAAAGAACCCGGGGATACACAGTGAAGGTTGGGTGGAAGAGAAGAGCTGGTAAAGGAGAAATTGTAGTGAGAGCAACCAGATGTTGTTGGAGCCAAGGTCTCTTTCTTTAAGGACTAGAAAGAGAGAGTTTGTACTTTGAACAGGACTCAAGTACCAGAGGTGAAGAAGATAACAGTGGCGTGAGAGGCCTTTTCTTGGCTCTTGATGGAACTTTGGTCACTTGGCTCCAGGCTCTGTTCTGATCTTTCTGCTGACAGAGATGTTGGAGTGATGTGTGAGGATGGGATCGGCTTTCATGGTGCGATGAGGCATGCATCCTATTCAAGAGGGTCAGTCTAGTAACATTATTTTTCTCTCCTGCTTGTGCCCACGATGGTCATCCTCATTTGTTGGCTGGCATGGTAGTAGGTATTTATGTAGGCTTAGCTTCCTCAGAGAGAGCCAGGTCCCTGATAAACACCTGTGTATAGCTCCTGTAGAGTCAGGTCTCATAATATACTGTGGCTAATCACTCTGTCTGAATTTGGAAATTATTAAGAGTCATGTGTTTAAACTCTTTTCAAAAACCAGAGGAGAGTCAGTACTACTCAGTGCCATTGGGGGGCGGTGGGTTGCTTGCCCTTTTTAAAACATTGACACCCTTTGTTGCAACCTTTGTGACTGGTGCAACCTTTGTGACTGGTTCAATAAGTCTTCTTTTCTAAGCAGCTGCTAATCTCAGCCCATTTATGAAGTCTTTCTTACTTAATCAGAGGACTGGGTATGCCACTCCTGTGATTCTCTCATCACTCAACACCCACTAAATGCTCTCACCCCCTGGTTGTGTGTACTTGTTGTAAAGACTCATGTAAGTTACATATTTGCTTAATGCATGTCCTAATCTTTCCCTGTTTATATCATTATTGTCTCAGACAGGAATCATCTAAGTTTAAATTGTTATGCACCATTCTTTATGCACACAATTCTGTAATCAGATGGTTGCTTATTTGTGGGTTTGATGACAATAGCAAAATTATCTCCCTATCATATCTCATTACCCTTTCAGGGATATATGTTGGAGACATAAACAACATAATGCTTTCTGGTTCTTTTTTGACTACTAACTTTCGGTCAACTCTAAGGTTTTCCTGTTTGCTTTTCTCACAGTTATTCCCTCCCATGTGCACAGATGATAAAACCAATATCTCAGGAAGAAGAAAAAAAGACATTTGATAGCATAACGCAGTCCTTCAACAATAGTAAATAGAGTCTGGCGTCCCCACTTCTATCATTGGCTGCTTGACCTCTCTTAACCTTCCTGTTAGTTTCTGTTTCCTCACCAGAAAATGTATTACTTTCCAGGAGACCCAGTGTTAATAAAGGACAAAGTACAGTGTGATGTTACCCAGAGCCTTGGGATAAAACAAGAGTGGGGGGTACTTGTCATTCTGGCACTAACTGGCTGGGTGAACCTTGGCCATGGTGTTTAACTTCTCTGGGTAATGGTTTCCTAAGTATTGATTTCTCTTCTAGGCAATGAGGTGGTTGAATTAAAAATTCCTCCTATTCCTAGACCTCTGTGATAGTTGGAAGTAGGGATTTAACAACTGTTATAATAGGTAACACTTAGTTGCTACCTGCCAGGTGCTTATCTAATTACGCTACAGGTTTTAGCAAGTCCTCAGAATGGCCCTGTGAGGAGGGTCCTCTTGCCCTTCTTGTGCAAGCAATGAGGAAACTGAAGCATAGGAGATTAAACCACTTGCCCAAGATCACTCAGTTTATAATGGGGAGAAGCAGGGTTCATGTCTGGCTCTGGATCCTGTGCCCTTGACCGCCACAGTCTTGGCCCCTAAAAGACAAGCCACAGTTGGGAGTAAACCTCAGTGCCTTTGCAATGAAGCAAGGTCAGCTTAAAGTTCAGTCACAGTTGATGCCGAATGCAAGTTATTTCCTTTATGCGTTTTATATCAGTGATTCTGTACATTAAAAAGTGCCATGTCATAGATTTTCCTTCTCTGATTTAATTTGCTCACCGTCACTGGAAAGTGAGGGGCTATGATCTGTGCTTTTGGCTCCCATCAGAATTTTTCAGAAGTGCTTGCATAGACTTCTCCTGCTGGAATGCAAAGCCTTCAGTGCAGGGACCTACAAAAAGACTTAAGAATGCTATTACTGTTTTTTTGAGATAAAGTTAAAGCAGTTTTATAGAGACTTCAGAGACATTCCTCCCCCGCAAAGCTTCATGTTAGCAACACAAGTTTACGTCCAGCAAAATTTTTGCAATAAAAACATACCCTGGGGTATTTTGGTGGCTCCAAACCCCGTGTATTGTAAAGTTCTTCAAAAGAATATATGGGATGGCAATCATTTTTTTTTTTACGAAATAGAATTTATATCAAAATAGTTCATCTTCATTATACCTGACATAGTTGTTCTCCACCCTGTTGGTGGGATGGCTTGTGAAAACCAACTCAGGTCAGGGCTCCAGGCCCGAGCGCCCCTGGCGGCTGGAATGCGTTTCCACGCTGGGGCACCGAGCCAGCTTCCTATTGACTTAGAGGCGTTGAGCGCCTCAGGAGCAAAACAGAAGTCGTGATGCAAGTTTTGGCTGCAAAGCATGTTAGGGTTGCCTGACATGTTCAACTAACATGTGACCTGCAAGTTCTCAAAGCCCCAGTTGGTTTAAGGCAAACCCGGATTAAACAGCCTTTGTAGTCCTTTTAACCCAGGCCCAAGTCAACAGGAGGGTGCAAGCGATGAGGAAGTTCGCATTGCACACTGTGAACGCGGTGAAGAGGGTTGAGTCTGCACTCAGGGGAACATCGTGCAGTATGAACGCTCTCTCTTCCTGTTCATGGCGTCAACCAAGAGGACCGTGTCAGAGAAAGCCATAGGTTTCTTAAATGACCAGATGTCTTGCAAATTCCCAGGTGTGTGAGAGCACATGCATGAGTGTGTTTGCTTTTTAAACAAAAAGAGGCCCACGTGCAAAAGAAGACGCACAGAAAAGGGGAAGAGCGATTAGTTACAATGGCCATGTGTGAGGTGCTTGTGAGGCACCTGGGATACAGAGGTGAAAGGGACACAGCCCCCAGTGTTGTGGGGATAAGAGAAAAGATTGAGGTGCACTCCCAGGTTACCATGGGAACAAAGGGGGGAGGGATCATGTCACCTTGATTCAGGAATTGGGTGAGGCTACTTAGGCTCCGAGGCAGATAAAGTAAGTTTAATTGAACTAATTAAGAAACATAACTAGGGAAGGGCAACCAGGCGGGGTGACCGGCAGTGGCAGAGGCATGAAGGGAGTGCCTACAGCCATAAGCAGTTTCTTCCCAAGTCCTTCTGGCTATAAGAAAACACCAGGAAAATTCCTAGGGAATGACATTGCTATGGTAATAGTTGTTGAGGGGGGGAAAGAATTCTATTTATGAAATATTAAAAATGCAAGTGAGCTGACCTTTTAACCAGTCTTTATAGTATTAAGGGATTAAATAAATAAATTCTCGGTAATTAGACCCCTAGGGAGGATTTAATTTGCATCTAGATGTGATATGTTGAGTAATTCAATATAAGTTTTGTACTGGTCAGCACTGGGATCTCAGGTTGGTGATAACATAAGCTAGACATGGGGCCAATTTTTATCATCTGCCACAAGGGAACCTTAAAATCTGTTCATTTTGGGGTTCCTACATGGCTATTGTGGAAGAGAGCAGTACAATGGAGGGACTCTTCCTATGTAACCTTCATCTAAAATTGTAAGAATCTCTCAGGAATATTGATTGTGACACTATCTCCACAGGGGTAAAGGGCTGAGGGCAGGGGTCTGTTTTATCTTCTTTAGACAGAAGCAAAACCTGAGAATAGAAGTAATTAGATTGCTTGCTGAAGATTTTATACACACACACACACACACACACACACACACACCAAAAAACTGAAGCAGGCATGATTTTGGCTAGACCCTCTGAAGGCATTGGTGTCTTAGCCTAATTAATTTTGGCTATTTCTGCATTTCATTCTTTGAGATTCTTGTGAAAACCCTACTTTTTACTGTTAGAAAGAATGTAGCAATTATATGTATATAGGGTATATTCTTGTTTTCTAATATTCTTTATAGGAAAAAATGTATTAAGTTAAATTGCTAAATGAAAAGAAATGTGTATGTAAGACATTAACAGGTATTGTCTAATGCATGCCCAAAAAGATGATGGTTGACCCTTGAACAACACAGATTTGAAGTGTGTGGGTTCACTAATAAGTGAATTTTTTTCCAATAAATACTGTAAATCTATTTTCTCTTTTTTATGATTTTCTTAATATTTTTTCTCTAGCTTTATTGTAAGAATACACTATATAATACATATAACATAGAACATTAATTGACTGTTAATGTTATTGGTAAGACTTATAGTCAACAGTAGGCTATTAGTAGTTAAGTTTTTGGAGGAGTGAAAAGTTATACATGGATTTTTGACTCCATGGGGTAGGGGGTGTCTATGCCCTAAACACATTCTGTTCAAGGGTCCTGTGCCTAGTTCTGTGCTAAACACTTTGAATGCATTACTTCATCCAGTCCTTGGAAAAACCTATGAGGAAAGCACTTCCTGGTTTATCTTCTAGTCTTACTTTTCTAAAGGTTTGTGGTTGTGGGTGTGGTTTTTTTTCAACCTCTATTGAAATGGTCATACTTATTTTCTTTCACCTGCTACTACAGTAAGATGTAATAATGGATTTTCTAATACACTCATTGTTATGCTCCTGGGAAAATTCACACTTGGTCACGTGGTTTTTCTAAGTTAATGCTGAATAGTAGAAATTTCCAGTTATCTAGGTGTAATTGCTACTGGGCAAAGTCTACATAAAATGAATCCTTCAAACTGAGGACTAAGTTTTGTTAATAGTTAAGAAGCGGAAGAAGGGGTTTGAAAAATGAAACTAAAATTATGAAAGTATTATATTAAACAAATTTTGTTATTTTTCTCTAGGCTCTAATTTTTAAAATAAAATATTTTTTCAGACAAATTTATTATGTCAGAATATTCCCTATTTTATTTTTAATTTTTATAGTACAGTTGTAAATAGGATCTTTTTAACAAGTGTTTGAGGCATCATTATTTCTCAGGGGTCTTTTCTTATATGTCGGCATTCAAATTATTCTCTCTTAAAATGCCTATCATGTCACATTGTGTATCAGATGTCTTTTGTTCAGTTTTAACTGATTTACCTCTGCCAGAGCCTTTACCTGCCATTGGCTTTGGGCGCAGATTCTCAAACATCACTTTCCCTAGGCTGCATGAAAATTTGTCAACTTGTGCAAGATTTTCAACTTTACTTTGCAGTTAGTTTATATTACATATTAAGATGTCTGTCGCATACATTAAACTGAGAGGCCAGTGTGATGGGCAGGAAAAAATGCTGCTATTAAGTGGAAATATTTGTTTTGGGGACTAATTATAAAAGAATAGGAAAGTAAAGATCCCATAACATGACAATACTCAGCAATATTTTCTTTTCTATACACTTTGTAGTTACACAAACTTCAATAAGGAAGACCCCTGCATCATATTTATGAGAGAGCTTGATATATAAGCAGAAGGGGGGGGGTACTTTTACTGGAGCCCATAATTGGAATTTAGATGGTCTAGAAACTTGATGAGAAAAAAATTTTTTTTCACCTATAATGTAAATTAGCATTTTCTTCCACTTATAAACAAACCACAGTGCTATTAGCTGTGCTTCTGTTGTAACAATAGAAGTCACAGATTATTTCCATATTATGTTACAATTTTCACAGATATTATGAAATGCAGTTTATCCATATCACTACTTCAAAATTATTATAATGACCAGGTCTACCACTAAGTATTTAATTTGTAAAGGAAGCGCATATATTATTCTATCTCACTTAAAATATATTTTGATACTTGATTTTCTTTGCAATCTTATGTATCTTAGTTTCTTAGATTAGAAAGCTTCATTCTGATAAGGGATCCATCAGCGTCATGGATTCTTTAAAGGATCCATGACATAAAAAAATGATGATTAACCTTGATTTCTTTTTTTTTCTATTATATCTTAGACTATATTAATTATATCTTTTATTCCTAGTGTTGTCTCCCAATTTCCTTTAAAATTGGGCTCTTTCCTTCTTTCTCTCTCCTGAAACCAGTTTAAACACTATATTGTCCTTGAAGCTGTAAAACAATTCCCCCGTGAAACCATCTGGGCCTGGATGGTGTTTGAGAGGCAGCCCTTAGAAAACTTTCTCCATTTCTTCCCCCAAAATCAGTCTGCTTGGTTTATTTAGCTCTTCTTTAATACATTTTGGTAATTTGTATTTTCATAGAAATCGATTTCTTCCAGGTTTAAAAATTTATAAGCAACTTATTCTTACATGATTCCTTCATTTCCCTTTGCATCAGTGGTGAATTTAAAAGCAGTATTGAAGACGTCATTTTTATTTTATTAATCACAAGTCTATCTATTTTGGAAGAGTTCTAGTATAATTATGTGGGAGACATCATTTACCGTCTTTAGATGGTGCATTGTTCAGAGTCTTAAATTAGGAGCCACTATTTTAAAAATGTGAGGTTAGAAAATGAACTTTGCACCTATTCCAGGTTAATTTCTACTTATTCCCAGTTGGCAGAGGTGGTGTTGGGACTGATGCTTTGGGGCAGCTCTCTCAGTGTGCTGTGAGCAGTTCCCTCACTCAGTTTGTAAGGACCCCACAATGAAAGCCGAATATGAGAAACCCTGTTTCACTAGCCAGTAGTTGCACCCATTAGATGGACTGAGTCCCAGACAGCGGGACCGGGGCTGGGAGACCTTGCTGCTGCACATACTGGAGCATCGGGACCTTGGGAAGCCCGTGGTCTGTGCCGGGGAGACTGACCCCAGAAAGGCAGCTGTAACCAGGCAGCGGGAATCTCAGGGGTCACATAGGTCTGACCTTAAAAATTAAGAGTCTAAGGTCACTAGAAAAGCATGAAGATTTTCTGAGGTGTTTTGCATCTTGAAAAAAGAAAAAAATAATTTAGGGAGTATTTTGGACTATCAAACCTGCTCAAACATCAAGTGCAGGTAGATTCATTACACATTTTCCCCTTTCTTTTATCATGCAGCCACTCTCCAGAGGGACCGAATCTTCAAACATTTTACCAGGAAGCGCCAAAGGGCTATGCGAAGGCGAGTCCACCAGATCAATGGACACAAGTTCATGGCCACGTACCTGCGGCAGCCCACCTACTGCTCTCACTGCAGGGAGTTTATCTGGTAAGAGGTCCCTGACTTCTCTCCTAAGAGTCCCGTCTCAGAAGGAGAAAACAGTTTCATATCTGCAGCATGAATGGAGGGCTATATTTTTGTGCAAATTTCTGTCATTTTGTTTAAGGCAGAGGCACTTGGTTCAGGGTAATTTCTGAATATCAATCAGTTACTTTGTATTCTGCTTTTTGTTGTGTGTGTATTTGTGTTTTTGTGTGTGTGTGTGTGTGTGTGTGTGTGTGTGTGTGTGTGTGATGACTTTGGATTTTATACCTTTCAGCAGTCATAATCCAAGGTTAGTTGGTGTTTCTATCATTTTTAACCAAGAACAGAGTCTTGTCTAAATGAAAAGCCCTAACCTGGATGTTGATAAGAGGCCTACAAATGTGCTATCACAGCTATAGTCTTTAGGAAAAAGTTCCGACTGCATTTTCTGTTGAAGAGACCAGAAGCTGCAGCATCTTTGAGCCCATTTTCTCCTTTGCAGCAGTCTGTGCATCCTGGTTAGCTGAGGCCCCTCCTCTCCCTGTGGTTTGCTGACCCAAAGGGTGACTGTCCATTCACACCATTCTGCTTCCCTCCTTCCTGTGACCTGCCAGCCCTGTAGGCATTTGTGGTGACAACCTGTGACCTCAACTAAGGTTCTGAAAGGAAACTTATTTAATTTCACTAAATTTTTTTCCACCAAGGAAACATTAACTCCCACCCAAGTAGCCTTGTCTGCCCCCCCTCCCCTTTCTCTCCCTCTCTCTCTCTCTCTCCCTCCCTTTCTCTTCCTCCCTCCCTCTCCCTCTCCCCCTTTTTTTCTCTCTCATACACACACACAATATTGGTATATGCGTTACATATACATGGTTAAAAGTATGAGCTCTGGAATTCAATATCATCACCAACTAGATGTGTGAACATAGATAAGTTATATTACCCATTAGTGTCTCCTCAATAAAAAAAAATATGTTTTTATTGATTTCAGAGAGAGGAAGGGAGAGTGAGAGACTGAAACATCAATAATGAGAGAGAATCGTTAATTGGCTGCCTCCTGCATACCCCCTACTTGGGATTGGGCCTGAAACCCCAGCATGTACCCTGCCTGGGAATGGAACCCTGACCTCCTGATTCATGGTTCAATGGTCAACCACTGACCACACTGGTCAGGCTGTACAATAAACTTCTATATAGTGAGTAAAGTGCCAGGCCCTATTCTTAGTATTTTTCATTACCAACTCTTTTTATTTTCATGATAACCCTATGAAGTAGGTCCTGTGACCATTATCCCTTTTTATAAGCAAACTGTGGCTCAAAGAAGTTAACAACCTTCCCTAAATCACACTCAGGCCGCCTGGCTTCAGGGTCTTTGCTCTATGATATATGATCTATATCCTGTGGGCTTAGTAAAATGTGGTCTTTGTTCATTGGAGTAAGAATTATATCACCACCACCAGAGCCCATACTGGGGAGAGAGAGATGAAAGCTGTGGGCATCATGGACATATTGTGGCTGCACTTCTGCTCTCCCTGGACTCCCGAGTGATGTGGGCAGCAGGGAGAGAGAGGGCACTTCAGGTCAGGCAGCTGCCTTGGGCTCATCTGTTTGTATGTGTACCTGCATCCATTTACTTCACCCTCTGCAGATCTTTGTGTGAATGGGAGAGAGAATGCCATGCAAGGTGGTGCAGTGACACTTCAGGCTGAGGCTCAGACACACACACACACACACACACACACACACGAGGGTTGGTTTTCAGGAGAATTTGGGAGATTGCCATAGAGGCAGTGGAATGAGAATTGCCAATACCCACTCGTTCCTATCATCTAGAACCTTCTAATCCATCACATGGTTTCCTCTGTGTCTTGTGGTAACAAACAAGGGCTCAAGAAGCACATATCCCTGCTTCTTCTCTGAAAATGTGTTTTTAATCAAAGACTAGAGGATGAAATTTATGTTCCTTAAGTACTGTAATTATAGGAGCATTCTTGCTGAAATATTCAACTGATGGTAATTTTTTTTCTCTGTTGTCTTGAACAGGGGAGTATTTGGAAAACAGGGTTATCAATGCCAAGGTAAGAAAAATGTTTTTAAAGCTACAGTTAATCTTGTTCCTATGTTAAAAAGTATTTATAGCAAGAGGAAACAGGATGTATTCCATTAATATTGCAATAACTCTCTGAAGGTCACATGTGACCCCCCCCCCACACACACACACAATAGAATTATGTACAATTCCTTAGTTTTATTTAAATTTTGGCTATGTTTTTTTAAAATATGTTTTGATTGATTTCAGAAAGAGGAAAGGAAAGAGGGTGAGAGAGAGAAACATCAACAATGAGAGAGAATCATTGATAATCTGCCTTCTGCATGTCCCACACTGGGGATCAAGCATGTGCCCTGTTTCATTGAAAAAAATCAATAAAATTGATAAGCCTCTAGCCAAGCTAACTGAAAAAAGCCAACATGCCTCAGAATAAAGGATTTTCTTTGTGAATGATGGTTTTGAGATCCCCTCATATAAAAAGATCAGTTCTCTGGGAAGGTTCAATCTGGTTCTTCTGAGAATTCCATCTGATGAAAGTTATATTGGTCTTAAAGTATAGTTCTGTTTGTTGACATGTCATCTATCTTTATGCATTTAATCCTAAAAGCTCCCACATGTCTTGAAAGATCTTTAAAATTATACATATTTTCAGACTGCTTCATTGCACATGTTCATCCTCTACATCTGCACGATGTCAGATGTCTAGATGAAAACGAAAAAGTTATTCAGAAAGTTCTAAATATTCAAATGGTTGATTGCATCATTCTGCAGATATTTAATGAATGCCTACTTTGTTCAAGGCATCATGCTGGCTGGGAATTCTGAGGGCATTAAAGGCTATAGGTGGACAATTTGAAATGAGGGGGCAGGCTAAAGGTACGAGGTTGGAGGAGGGAAAGACGGCTTTAGCCTAGAAGGGTAACCACGGTGGTGTATTTTCATGGAAGAGACATTTGTAAAAGTTGTGCCTTGTTATACATCTAAGATTTAGTCAGGTGATAGGATTGTGAAGGGCCTAGAGAGTGTAGGGGGAGGGTGAAGCCTTGCTCCCAGAGAGCAAGAGTCTCATTTTTATTGGAACAAAGAACTCCCTTAGAAAAAATATGACCCATAAGCTTGGGATAGACTTTGGGGGGCCTGCAACCTGGCTGGAAGATTTGAAAGCTATTGATTGACAGTTCAGCTCAAGGGGTGAGGTAACTAAAATCATGCTGTGAGAAGATTCCTCTGGAGATGGGGACAGGAAGGATGAATTAAGCTCAGGGCTTGAATAAGAGTAGTTTAGCGTGAGCAAAGGCCCAGTTAGGATGCTGGTAAAGAAAACAGGGAGGACAGGAGCACTGCCTGCTCTCCTGTGGGCCGGACATCCAAATAAGCACCTTGGCTTGGTGCAGCCCTTGTTGACTCTAGTGTCACTGACAAGACGGTGAGCCTCCAATAAATGTATTAATTGTGGATTTAATTTCCTAGTGTGCACCTGTGTCGTCCATAAGCGCTGCCATCATCTAATTGTTACAGCCTGCACTTGCCAAAACAATATTAACAAAGTGGATGCAAAGGTAAGAGGATAGCAGTTTGCTAATGAGGTGCCTGCATGATCTTTCTCCCTCTCTCCTTCTTCTCCCTCTCCCTCTCTTTTTCTCTTTTTCTCCCTCCCCCCCTCCAATTCCCACACTCCTTGATGCCAATGGTGGGATCAGAATTGAAATTTCTCTCCTTTTTACTTTATGGCATTTTTGCTTCTGTACTTGTGTAGCATGACCTGTCCTTGAGATGATCCCTTTAGTGATCAGCTGGGTATGGGCGGGAGGGGTTCAGTTCTTCTCATTTGAAGAGAGCTTTGAGGGAGTGAAAAGATCCGTGAGTTTGGCATCAGATGACTAGGATCTGAGTGCAGGATCATCCTCTGCTAGCTAGCTTCTCTCTCAGCCTCATCTTTAAAATGGGAGCAATGCTTCCCTCGTGACATTTTTGTGATGGTTAAACAAGATGGAAATGATGTGATGAGTATGCTGTTAACTATAAATTGTGCTTCCTAAATAAGGCGACTGTTGGCTTGTTCCAGCCTCTCAAGACGTTTCAGGGTGGATGCATATCTGTACATGAGTGACCCTCACTCGTGCCACTTGCATCCCATTGAGCTGGGGTGGGCATTATTCTAAACTCTGGAGGTAGAAAGCAGGATTGTTGCTGACAGTTAGCTGTGGATTTACAGACGCATTGGAATGTCTGACTCTGGAACTCACTGGTTCTTTATTGTCCACAGACTAGGATTGCTAAAGAGTGCACAGAGAGGAGTGTGTGCTCTCTTGCATGAGAAAGAGGTCAGAAAAGTTGCAAGAGGAGTAATAATTGCCTCATTCTTTGGGTGTGTGGATGTGTTGTTGTTGCTCTACATTGTGACATAGACCGTAGAGCCCATGCCTAGTCTAAATATTTGCTGGAAATAGTGTGATTACACTTGACCTTAGCCAAAAGGCCGGGAAGTGCTTATATGTGAGATTAAACCTTTGCACTCAGAGGTCAGGATGCAAATGCCACATAAAGACTGGAAGGGCTGAATGTCACTTGATCGTCACTTCGGAATGAATTTCTTCTGTGGTTCCATGTCCTCTGGGTGCCACCTTCTCTCCCCACCCCCCACCTTTTGACACAATTTCTGGAAGAACGTGTGATGATAGCAAGTGTATGTAGTCTGTGAAAGACCTGTTTAATCCTGAAGTTAAAGAGTTCTAGGGAATAGATATGGGTGTGAGGGCACTGGCAGGGAGAAAAAAGCCTGAATATAAAAGATGAAAGGAAAAATTTCATTTCTGTTTATCTCCCCCAAATGGTGAACAGTCTAATTAATCCATGGCACACGTTTCTTTCCAGTCCTTCTCATTAGAAAATGTGCTTAGTCTGCTCGGTAAGGCCCAAGTAATTACTTGTGGCTGAGCAGTAAAGTAATATACCAGCTCGGGTGTCATAGTAACACTCCGCGTTTGGTAGGCTCCTGTTACAGGTTTTACAAAAGATGTTGGTGTGGGACTTCAGCTCTTGTCCCCTGCTTCCTTTTTACAGATCGCTGAACAGAGGTTCGGAATCAACATCCCGCACAAGTTCAGCATCCACAACTACAAAGTGCCAACATTCTGCGATCACTGTGGCTCCCTGCTCTGGGGGATAATGCGACAAGGACTTCAGTGTAAAAGTGAGTTGCTGGGCACCCACTTCTTCATGAGGCCACCAGGATGCAGGCTTTTGGAATTCTGTAGGTTCAGAATCTGGCCCTGGACTGATGGTTTTAGATACTTTGTCAATTAACATCTTAGTGGTTCTATAGTTGTGGATCCCTTGTCAGGCATGGACAGGGAGCTACGTTTGATTCACAGATTTCCTAACCATGGAATACCAAGTCAGTTGTTAATCTCAGTGTTCTAGCTATTTAGTGCTGAGTATAGACTCATCCTTGTGTGTTTTAATAGGTGTTTAAAAAAAGGGGAAAAAATGGGAACTTCATCAGAAATGGAAGGAGTAGGAAGTGAGGTTGCCCAAAAGAGAAGCTTGGGTGGCGAGTAAGGCCTGGCAGGAGAGTAGGTCCGATGACCGCACCGAGATGAGCAGGAGGTGAGTTGTAAATGTAACTCAAGCTGCCCTGGTCTCTTCAAGGAGTATGTGGTAGAGATGGAGGTAGGTGGAGTGAAGGACGCTTAACTTCTCTCACTGTGCCCAGTGGAACACACTCTTGAAGCTTTTGCCTCAGCAAAGGTTCTGGGCATAAGGGCTGACCCCTGTGCAGTTAGGAGTTGGAGAGCTCTTGGCCTTGCGTCACCTCCCATTAAGTGTTGCTATGGCAATCTGGTTGTCATGGGTGCACTGTTGAAATACGTGTGAATTTCATCCAGATGCTTGAGACACACCCTGAGTCACGAGGGGAGGCGTCCGGTCAGCTTCCATGGGCCGCCTGGACTTCCCAAGCCTGCTTCTGTCAACAAAAAGGGACCGGTCATTTGTTTCCAAAAGGGCGATTCTTTTCTCTCCCTAGAACACCATTTCATAATACTTATTTCATCTAATCAAGACAGTCGGTTCATGTGTAGCTTTGGCTTTGGCCTGCTGGATCCTGCGCTGGATGGTCTCCCCTGGGGGGTGGGTTTCCAACATGAAAGTCACGTTCTGCTTTTGTGCAGTTGTTGCTGCCAGGCGGAGCCACGCGTGGGGCTCATCGGCATCGTTCTTGTCCCTGCTGGCCCTGAGGGTAGCATGCCTACAGCGGTCTGGCTCCTACAGTTTGTGCTTTTATGTCACCTTCGGCTTTAGAAAGGCCACTGGAGGCTTGTGTGTCCCCATAGCAGCTTCTTCAAGGGAAAGAGGGGGACTTCCCGTGGAGCTCATAAAGCGTGGCCTCAGGGCCCCTCCCTTGCAAGGACACCCCCAGAGTCCTCCACTCGACTGGAGGTTCTTTCTCTGAAAGAGCCCACCGCACCCTAAATTACATAAACTCAGGCCCTCAAAACCTGAATTACATCTCTGCTCCTGTCCAGAGATGCAGGGACCCTCCCGAAATGGGTTCGTTGCTGCTGCTTCGGGGCCCCTCCCATCAGCAGGCCACGGGAGGGAGCTGGATTAGAACTTTCAGCTGGTGAAACCTCAGGTCCTTCGTCATCCCAAGTCAGTTTCCTCTGCACAGGAGTCTAGCTTGCTTCACTCTCCTCTTCCAACTGCCATTTACCATGACCTTTAAAAACCTGGCTCCGCCCCCCCCACCCTCATGAAGAAGTTAGAACCGCAGGCTGCAAGCTCTGAGAACCACACCCCACAGGATGCAGGCCCCGGGCTGTGAGGGCTCCGACCACAACAATACTCAGAAAGAAAGCTTCACTGAGAGGTTTTTCTCTCCCAAACACCATTTCCATCCTGTTTGAACAGCAGATCTCCATGCAGCCTGTAGGCTGCCACCTCTTATTGAGAGAGAGAAGGCAAAGCGTAGTCAGTTGGCATGATTCTTGTTACTCAATTGACAATTGATGGGACGTTCTCATCTCTATTGAATCGTGCTGTTAAATCGGCAGTAGCTGTTGCACATGATTTAGATGCATGCCTTTCATCAAGTCACAGTGGGAGGAAAATGTATTTGAAATTTATTATTCTTCAGGATGCCAGGCTTTCTGCTTCTGCACAAAGCAGAAATAGATGAAAATGCCAGGGGTTATTATGAGTGTTAAGTTTAATTTTATGAGAAGGCGGCGGTGTTGTTCAGCCCATATAATTCCTCTGTCAGCGCGGTGCCGGTCGTTAGCATTCTCCTTCGCTGCGCACGTTGCCCTGGGTCCTCTCTGAGTGTGATTCCCTTCTCTCCCCTGCAGTCTGTAAAATGAACGTGCACATCCGGTGTCAGGCGAACGTGGCCCCGAACTGCGGGGTGAACGCGGTGGAGCTGGCCAAGACGCTGGCGGGGATGGGCCTCCAACCCGGAAATATTTCTCCAACCTCGGTGAGACTTGCTTTCTTTCACGATGGCATTCAGGAGTTGTTCAGATGTGGTAAGCCTGAAGGAGCGCACGTGGCATAATCAAAGTCCCTAATCTCAGCAAACACAATGAACAGATTTATTGCATTTTTAAAGAGCAGTTTGTTTAGTGAATCAGAGTCTATATCTACACTAATAAAAGAGTAAGATGCAAATTGACCGTACCTTCACAACACCCACCAGCCAATCAGGAGTGAGTATGCAAATCAACCCAACAAAGATGGCGGGTTAATTTGTATACACAGGTGCCGAGCGGCCTGGGGCGGGGCGGGATGCTTGCATCGTCGCCATGGCGAAGGCAGTGCCAGCAGCCAGGGGAAGGAAGACCCATTCTTGCATGAATCTTTGTGCATCGGGCCTCTAGTACAATTATATGACAAGAAATAATGAGCGTGCAGATAAGCAAGAAGTAGAAAAAGGATTTTTAAAAATCAGCTTCCTGTGAGTGTGATCTGGTAAAAAGCGGGGCCTTGGTGGGGCCCAGGCTGTGCAGTTGCCCCATAACAATGGGCTCAGCTTCCTCCTCTCTTAAGGGGTTGAACTTGAAGCTATCTGAGTTTCTCCACAGCCCTGGTATTGCAGTTCTATCATTTTGTTCATGGGTTACAGATCTGTCTCTCAAGTTCATTGACAGATAGGAACTCCTGCCTCTCAGGTCCTGGGAGTGGGTGGAGTCATGTCCGTTGCCTTGGACACGTTTTGTCTTGCCCCCCCCCTGCGTGACCTCCCTACCTGCTGTTTTCTATTAGAGCCTCGGACACTTTCCAGGCACACGACCTATTGCTGCCTTCCTGGCCCGTGGTCAGCAGAGAGCTGGGAGGGAGCCATGGCTATGGCTGTGATCTTTGAAAGGCAGAGCTTGATACTGACAGACGATTCAGGAGAACTCTAGACTTAGCTACTCAAGGTGTCTGGGTGCTTAGGAGAGGAGGTACAGTCACTATCGGGTTCTTGGTTATCCAGAACATGTCAGCTAAGCACCCCATTTCCTTCTTACTGAAGGACACCTGGTAAATGTTGTATGTCTTGATATTTCAGGAAGGCATTGGCAAAGTCCATCAGTGTTTCTGTCTTATGTAGAGACAGGCAGGATGCTAATACCACAGGGGTGGGATTGGGGGCGGGGAGGGGTGTCTGATGCACAGGACAGCTGCTCCTGAAGAGCACAGATGAAAGATCTCAACCTCAACCAGAGCTTCTAAAATACGATGGGAATAAGATAAACCATGTGGCCACCTGTCGTATACCACCAAGTATCTCTCATATTCTGATATCCTATATAATAAAAGCATAGGTGGTGTCACATGCGACATCATCAAAGATGGCCGCCACAAGATGGCCGGCAGGGGAGGGCAGTTGGGGATGATCGGGCTGGCGGGAGGGCAGTTGGGATCAATCAGGATGGCAGGGGAGCAGTTATGCATCAATCAGGCCAGCAGGGGAGGGCAGAAGGGGGCGATCAAGGTGATAGGGGAGCAATTAGGCATCAATCAGGCCGGCAGGGGAGCAGTTAGGGGGCGAACAGGCCTGCAGGGGAGGGCAGTTAGGGGTGACTACGCTGGCAGGGGAGGGCAGTTAGGGGCAATCAGGGCGGCAGGGGAGCAGTTAGGCGTCGATCAGGCTGGCAGAGGAGTGGTTAGGGGGTGATCAGGCTGGCAGGCAGAAGCGGTTAGGGGCAATCAGACAGGCAGGTGAGCAGTTGGGAGCCATCAGTCCTGGATTGTGAGAGGAATGTCCAACTGCCCATTTAGGCCCAATCCCTCGAGGGGTCCCAGATTGGAGAGGGTGCAGGCTGGGCTGAGGGACACACACCCCCACCCTGTGCACGAATTTCGTGCACCGGGCCTGTAGTTTAATAATGAGAAAACCAAAGTTACCTGTTACTTTATAATACACTTTAAAAAGAGGCAGAGAATCTTAAGTCTATCAAAAGAGAAGAATGGGTTAAAAAAATAGATTGGGAAACACTGGCATGGAGCTTTCTGCCAGTGCCAGCCCAGCCAGGGGAAGTATTGAAGTGGAGGAAGTGAAATTCAAGCAGGTGAAATTCTTCTATCTTTGATAAATGTGTGTTCAGAGATCTGGAGGAGAAATTATTAAAACAATTGGATTTGTAAGACGATCCATTTTATATCTTGCTATCACTGTTTTATTGGGTTGAAAGATAAAATCCTTATAGTTTCAGGCTATTGCAGTTGTTTATTGCAAACACTGTTTAGACGTTGCCCCAGATAAGCTTTCTAAAAAAATCGAAATAGGTCAGAAGGTCCAGGATGTTCGACTTTTGATCTGTTGTTTAGTGGTAACTTGCATCACAAATGTCCCAAGGTGGACATCTGCAAGTCACCTTGCCTTTAGGGAGCACCCTCACCATGATGGGGCTTGTCCCACTGGGATGGGGCTGGAGATCCCACTGAGGAGGCCATACTTCTGGTTCGGTGTGATGAGACTGGAACATGCATTGTGCTGGTGGTCGACCTTTCTAGAGGGCAAGTGCCTATATATCAGAGACCTTCAAAATTCACACTTTGGCTTAAAGAATTCCATTTCCAGAAAATTATCTTAAGAAAATAGATTATGAAGAACATGATAATGATGATGATTATAATGAGGACAACACAGCTCAGGTTTATTGAATGCCGCCTATAAAGCACATTCAATAATAAAGCACCAATCTAAGTGCTTTATTTGCATTTATTCCTTTACTCCTCATAGTAACTCATGTAGCAGGTGCCATAACATCCCCTTTGGTAGAAGAGGAAACTGAGGCACAGAGAGGATGGGTAGGTAACTGTGCCAAGGTCACTGGGTCAGGTGCAGAGCTCTGACTGGAACCCAGGCAGCCTGCTTGGAAGGCTAGACACCTACTCATCCTGTTCACTGTGGTATTATTTATATTAGTAAAACTGGGAGGCAACCTGTATTTCTAACAGCAGGGGAATTAGTGAATAAATTGTGATACATTCACAAAATGGAGTATTGGACAGCCCTTACAACTCTTGTTTTTTGGAGGATATTTAAAGATATGGAAAATACACATGACAAAACATTGAATAAAAATGTGGTTATGAAATGATTTTATTATATTTTTTAAATATTATCAAGTGTGAAGGCAGACATGTGTATGTGTGTGTAATGGTTTTTACATTTTTTGTTTTTGAGGGAGGCTGGTGAGATCATTTAAAATTTTATCTCTCATACTTTTGTTCATTGTCCAAGTTTTTGCATTGAATTTTATTTCTCATGTAATTTTAAATATTGTATAAATAATGTTGCTTTATTCATTCAAGTCCTCATATGGAGCCCTTGATCCTCTGAGCCATTATTGAAGACCTCTCTTTGTAGGCAGTGGACACCAGGTGGCGCTCTTGGAACCTGACCACCCTGGAGAAATCCACTGCAAAAAAAACCAAAAAAACGAGGGATCAGACTAAGGCGTTTTTTTGTGTTTCTATATGTGCCCACTTGAGCATAAATAGATATGGCTTAGATATATTTTTAAATGATTTTCCCCAAAAATACAGTAAACACAGATCAGGGGGTCATCTTGAATGGCAAAACCCGATCACATGTCAAGCTGAATTGATCTTACCCCACATGTTGTATTAAGTGTTGAAGCTGCAAATAAGGTCTTCTCCACCCATAAATGCTTCATGTGCACACTGTGAGTTCTGATGCCATGTATTCCTTCTCCTCTTTACAGAAGCTCGTTTCCAGATCAACTCTAAGACGACAGGGAAAGGAGAGCACCAAAGAAGGAAATGGGGTTGGGGTTAATTCTTCCAACCGGTTTGGTATCAACAACTTTGAGTTCATCCGAGTGTTGGGGAAGGGGAGCTTTGGGAAGGTGAGTCTTGGTTTTCACTGTTTGGATTAAAGTAAGCATGTTATGTGTATGTTGTGTGTGTGTGTGTGTGTGTGTATACACACTCCCATTTCCCATGTATCCTTCCCTTTCTGCCCTGTGTGTGCCCACACCCTAAGAACTGCAAGAGTTCTCATGCGCCTCCCACCGCTTTGCCACAGGTGATGCTCGCAAGAATAAAAGAAACAGGAGACCTCTATGCCGTGAAGGTGCTGAAGAAGGACGTGATCCTGCAGGATGACGACGTGGAGTGCACAATGACGGAGAAAAGGATCCTGTCCTTGGCCCGCAATCACCCCTTCCTCACTCAGTTGTTCTGCTGCTTTCAGACCCCTGTGAGTATGACTCGGATTCACCACCTCCGTGGCCTCCTTTCTTAAAGGGTTGAGACAATAAGATGTCAAAGATTTCATAAAGTAGAATATCAGAAACTTTAGGGCCATGAGTTCCCTTGGTAGGGCCATCTGAAGGTACCCACGGGCTCCTGATGACTGTGGGAGAAAGTGGAAACCAATGAACTAACCAGTTTCTTTCATGCTGTCCCGAAGAAGGATCACATTGAAGGCCATGTCCCACAGTTATAAAAGTCTTTATGGTAAGTCTTCTCTAGCAGAGTGAAGGTTACCAAAATCTAAGGATAGAGTAAAGGTCATGGGCTGCTTATCTTGGTGACTTTGACCTTGGCTTCACTCCTAAATGTTTAACAAGAGCTCAGACCAGGGTAGGCCCAGAGAGGGCACCTTGATCTGTAATGTCCCAAGGCATTGTTCCTGGCCTTGACCAGAGACCCTTGCCTTCATTCTGTGGACTGATCCTGGGATTCAAGTCTGTCTACCCTCTAATGGTGTGCAGTTAGAAATGCAATGCTTTTGGCTGCAGTTAGCAGAATACCCAACCAACCATAGTTTATGAAATAAACAGAAAGGATGAGTTTAGCTCTTTAATATAAACGTTTTTCTGGAGGATTCTGGTGGTAGCAATGTTAGGGTTGACTTAGTTGCTCAGTGACATTGGACATCTCTTCCCCTTGGGGTCTCAAGTTATTTGCCACAATGCTAAACATCACACCTTCCTGGGGCAGCATCCAGAGGAGGAAGCATGGGGCCAGAGGCACAGGGCTTCATGGGCCACCCTCATTTTATCAGAGAGAGAAACTTCTTTCTAGACTTGAATCACCTGCTCACCTTTAGCTGCAAAGAAGGCTGGAAGATCAAATATCTAGCGAGGGGTAAGCTGCTTTACCATGATAGACTCCCACCAACCATGACTCATCCCCTGGGGCAGGCCACTGTGCTGCCCAATTATCACTGAGCTTCTATTGTCAATGAAGAGGGAAGATGGCTCCTGAGAAGTCACCAAGAGAGTCTGCCAAGGTGTTTTAGAACCTTCTTGTAGTCCAAGGCATTCTGGGAAAGTGAATTTGGGACATGTACCTTGACTGTGCTACCATCAGGGCAATAGAGGTGGGAGCAGGATAGGAACATCCCACCTGATCCAGGGATGATGCAGTGCAATTCTAGGGAACCAGAGGGTGAGTTAGAATTTAGTTAGGCAAAAAGAGAATGAGGGCAGATATGCCATAGAGGGTAACAGCAGTTGCACAAGTGTGGCTGTGAGCAAGACCATGAGGGTGAATACGGCCAGCATGTGTGAAGTATGGAGGTTGAGGAAGGGCCTGGTGAGAATTGAAGCTCAGAGGTGGCTGGAGCTGGCCTGTGAAGGGCCTTGTGGGCTGCGTTAAGGAACATGGATTCTAGTCCTAAGAGCAAATGGAAGGAATTTAAGCGGAGATATGGCATATCAGATTGCATTTTTCAACTAGAAAACTAGTTGTTTGCAATAGGTAATATAAGCATCCTCCGATATCCATATCCTCTCTCTGAAAGACACAATTATTACTGATTTCATGTGTAGACTTTCAAAGAATATTTTGTACATGAAAGCATACATGCATACCAATTATGCATTCATATTTTTTTTTAAATACAAATGGTGGTATACATTGCCCACCATACTATACCTTATTTTGTTGAAAATGTAATAATATATCTTGGTGATTATTTCATATTTGTATATACATAACTGCCTCATTTTTAATGACTGCATAGTGTTCCATTTTGAGCCATGACACAATTTATTTTACTTGTTTCCTATTGCTGTGTACCCAGTTGGTTGTACCCAGTCTCTTATTTCAATCAGTGTTGCAGGGAGTCTCCTTGTGCTTCTTCTATCTTTACATATTGTGCTGTTATTTCTATACTAGTGGCCCAGTACATGGATTCATGCACATTGAAAGGAAATTTTTAATTAGAAAGTGTTTGGTGGGGTGGGACTGGGCAAGATGGGCCAGACATGCCCTGGAGCCAACCTCCCCTGTTCCCTCCCCAGCCGGCCACACCTGGGGCGGTGCTGCGGCTCGAAGGGCATCTGCGGTCACTGCAGCTCAGCAGTAAACCAAATTCAGGGCCGACAGTGCCCCAGCAAAAGCATAACCCACGGCCAAAGGTGGAATCGCATGGCCCGGAGAGGAACTGGACTCCCTCCTCTCTGGTTCCGGGGTGTGTCACCTGAGAACCACCACTGCCAAGTCACGGCAGCTTGGCAGCTCCTGTGTTGAACATCTGCCCCCTGGGGATCAGTGTACATCATACCTACTGGCCTGTTAGATGGTTGGACAGTCGCTTAGCCTTTTATATATGTAGATGATACACTATATGAAGTTGTATTGCTTGTTAAAATTTTGACTGGGTCCAATTGGCCTTCTCCCCCACAGCGGTTAAAGACAGCTAACATTTTACCACCTATACACTAGGCATTGTTAAGTGCTTTATGTATACTATCTCATTAATCCTACAGGAACCCTGTGAAGTAAGTTCTATTGGCATTACTCCCATTTTACATATGCGGAATCTGAGGCACAAAGAAATTTAGCTTCCAAGTGGCAGCAGTTTTGGATCCAGGCAGTCTGACTACAGAGCCCAGGTCCTTACCACTTGCTTGCTGAATTCCTAAATTCACATGCCCAGACCACAAGAGGACCAATTTCCCCCCACCCTCCATCACAGCTTGCTATCTATCGTTTTGATGATCGGAGGGATTGAAAAATGGTTCTTCTGAGTTCTGATTTGCCTTTCTCTGACTGTGAGTGAAGCTGAGCATTCACAGATATTTAAAGGTCACCTGTGTTCAAATCCTTGTTGTAAACAGCCATGTGCAGCCTGGAGCATGGGTGGGGCAGGGAAGGTTGGAAGCTGGGAGCCTGGAGGATGCATTAAAGGGGACACACAGTGTGTCCTCCATGCTCTCCAAGCACATCGGAAAGAACGGGAGTGGCAGCTAATAGCTTCTTAGGCCACGTGCCCCCTGCACTCGTTCCTTCCTCCTCAGGGTCTGCGCTCCTGGAGGCCACACCCTCCTCACCTCATGGTCTGTGGTGCTTCCAGGCAGCCCTGGCTTCCATGCTGTCCTGTCACCCCTCCCCTGGTTCTCTGTTCCCAGGCCTGGGGTCCATGGTTCTTGTGGAATTCCAGTTTTGCTGTCCTCACTGCTGCCTAGACTGTCCCCGAAATCCTGTTTCCTGTGCTCTGCACTTTGCCTGCTATACAGCCCTTTCCCGTCCTCACGCCCTTCATCCAGATGTTTTCTCGGAGACGAGTGGGGTGACAGCTGGGGCTTGAAACACTCTCGTGAGAAAGGATGGGCGATACCGGTCACCCGCCTGCATCTCAGGCTTGAGCCTTGTGCTCATACCATGAACCAAATGGCAGGGCAGCTATGGCTCAGGTCATCCTCCCAGGACCTGAGCCAAAAAGCAGACGGCTTCCTGTGACATTAGGTCAGATGATCTTAATCAGCTGGTAACCTTTGAGTCAGACAGTGGGCAGGCATTTAGTGAACCTAGTCTGGTTGTGCAGCAGCTGTTGTCTCAAGTTACTCGCATGAACAAATAATGAGGTGTCTCATACCCAACTCCAGGGAGTCCCTGCAATTCCATAGAGGCAGTCAGGTGTCATGGACAGTTAGATTTCGTTATGGTAGAGTAGAACAAGAAATTAACTTGGAACAGATTAGTACCCCAATGAAAGTAATGTGTACAATGCAGAATTTTCTAGGAGAGTATAAATTATACAATACACCAAAATATTAGTGGCCACATGGTTTCCAGTGTTCATCAGGTTCAGCCTTCATGAGCATGGGCGATCTTTTTCCCAGTGGCATTTCCTGTGTGGCCACAAGGTGGCAGTCGTCACTGCAAGGTGATTTTTCTTTCTCCACCAGACAGAAACACATCAGGGTTGAGAATTTGTGCTTTGTAGTAGATGTCTCCCAAGCAAAGGAGAAAGGGAATTTTCTGCTGCCCTAAACCCAGACAACAAAATAGGAGGAACCAGCTTAAAAGAATCAAGTGGGTTTCTCTCATGCTGAGGGCAGAGATGCACAGTTTTCATGTTGCTGTGGTTTATGACTTCTTTCAGGTTTGCAAGGTACCAGACTCCACAACATGTGCGGCATTTGCTTGCTGTGCATCTGTCCATCTGTCAGAAATCCTCAGTGACTATCCCCATTTGCTGTTGAGAAACTCACTGTAAAGAACAGAACAGGCTAGGGACTCTGAGAAATTACAGCAGGCAGATCGTTACTTTCCAGCTACTGCGCCTGGCAGGCCCCGGCCTCTAACGTGAGATGCTCACCAGTGTGCAATGCTGGGCTGTGACAGCCTCCCAGGGAGAAATCTGCAAAGTGTCGTTTCACGGTGAAGAGCCTGTGGAAACGGCTCTCCTCTCCTGTCCAGCCCTGCGGAATGAGCGCCTCCGAAGGCCAGAGAAAGGGGGAAAGACTCTTGCTGAGGGTTCCTCAGACTGTAAGTGGCGGAGACAAGGTTCAGCTCTGGGTCAGGCTGACTCTGGGGCCCCCCGCTGTGGGCTCGGACCCAGCCGTCCCTGGCCTTCTACCACATGTAGGTCGTTGATTCAGCATCTCCTTAGGCACCTCCTCCCATCTGCCCTGGCTCCCTCCAGCCTGCTGGGAGGAAGCAGCATTGCCCTCGGAAAGGGCAGACCTGCGTTCCTCCAACTTAGTGCTGCTCCGTCTGAATGGCTTTGTGAGCCTACCGTAACATGCCTTTGAACCTTAAGGTCCTCATGGTTAAAATGAAAGCAGGACTGCTGTGAGGGCCAAAGGAGAGGATGCAGACATGCTTTGTACACACGGAACACTATTCACAAGTGAGTAGCTCATTGTGGCAGCGACCACTTCCCTCCCACACCAGAGGAAAATGTCCTGGGGCTTCCCCGTGGCAGGCACAGACCCCGCATCGGAGGATGGAGCAAACACCCCAAAAGCAGGAATTTTGGAGCCCCTATTGTTCTTGGAACAAAACAATAAGTAAGCAAATTTCATATATTCAACTTCGATTGAATTTCATCCATTCAACGAGGATGGTAAGCCCATAAATGATTGCCTGTGATTTTTGCATAATAATACATGTTACATGCAAGCATATCATTAATTGGCATCCTCATAAGTTTCTGACAGCATTGCAAATCCTAACACTTGGTGAGTTATTTGATCATCTGAATCAAGACTCATTAAAATGTTTATACTCTTGGACCTGCATATTGTGTTTCCGATAAGCTAGCCTAAGAAAACAACATAAGGAATATAGAATAAGTGTTATGCATAAAGAAGTTTAATTTTCAGTGCATTATTTATAATTAGGAAAATATTGGAAACAACTTCAGCATTTAGCAGTAGAATTTTACTTAATTACTATAGCTTTTGGTGAAGGTTTTCAGCCAGTAAAGAGATCGCTGAATGTTAAGCAGTTAAATGATTATGTGTCAGACGCTGTCATAAGCACCTAACATGTGTTACTCACAGTGCTTACAACAGCCCTGTGAGACAGGTACAATGATTGTCTTCACTTTGCTGAGTGAAAAAGTGAAGCACTGAGGAGCTGAGTCACTCGCCCAAAATTCAGTACAGTAAATGGTGGAACTGGGAGGTTAGAGCCCAGGAAATAACACAGAATCTGTGATGATTACTGGCCAGTATCCATATCAGTGAACTGCCACACCTGGCCCCTCCTCAAAAAAAAAAAAAAAAAAAAAGACTGGAAGGAAATTATGCCCATAAGCCCTCAGGGACTGTACGAAGGCAGTGAGATTTCCTTTCTTTTTCCATTTTGGCAGTGTGGTTATATTTCTTTAACAATGGGGGTGAGAGGAGGGAGGCATTATAAAGCCAGGGAGCTCAGGCCACCTTCCCCACCCTTTCAGGTTACATTCCCGTCACACTCCTTTCATCTTCACCAGTGACTGCTGTGTCAGCAGCTGGGCCCCCGGCATTTATGGCCTGGAATCCGGGACCCCCACCCCCAGCTCAGGGCTTCCACTCTGGCTCTCCTCCTGGTGCCCAGAGGGAAGAACAAAGGACCCTCACCAGCAGGAAGGGGAGCGGCAGAGTAAATACTGGTCAGATGCTTCCGTCTTTGTTCAGAGACCCAGTTTATTGAAGCAAAGGTTTCCATTTGGAAAACATATGACGCTGCGCCCTGCCGAGAGCGGCCTCTCCTCAGCAGGACCCGGCCAGGCCCGCACAGTGAGCCCTGCAGAGCCCGTTCTTTGGGGGATGCTCAAGTTTGCGTCGGGACATGTTGCGTAGGCAGGTGGGCCACAGCCTGCAGGGCCCCTCTTTCTACAGGGACAGAGGCCCAGTGCTGTCCCCTCCCTCCTGCTCTCTCTCTCTCTACCTGTTGGTTCTTTCCTCAGGACACCCGGGCTACTGACTAATGTGTGTCCGGATGTCCACTGGGTGTCGGCCTGCAGGGGTCTTCCACAAAGCAGGTGCCCAGAGCTCCTGGCAGGGCATCGCTTTACATAAGAAGCCAGTCCCCCGTGTCACTCTGCAGAGCAGAAATCCCCCCACACCCTCTGCAGGGCAGGGGGTCCTGGAATCCTGTGAGCTACATGCTGCCCTTACATGGCTTATGCAAAATGCTTTCAGTCTACTGAAACCAGGCTTAAAACATGTCACCAAAACATTCTTTTCTCTGTATTATTTTCTCCATGGCAAAGGTGTGTGTGCATGTATATGTGTATGTGCATGTGCATGTGCATGTGTATGTGTTGAGACAGACAGACAGGCAGGAAAAATAGACACAAGAGAGTCATGTGGCCCTGGAATGATGGACCTTCCAGAATTTCCTCAGACAGGTGACTACGCTGCAACCTTTTGTACGAGAGTCCCGGCTTCTAATTCTGGCTTGTCTTTAGGAAGGTTCCCTTCTTTTGATTTTTTTTCCCCAGATAAGCACCTCCACCTGAATCCTATGTTCTTCCATCAGAGACCTATTGGCAGAAATACCTCCAGAAAGTGACCCTCTGGCTGGTTTTTTGCACGTGGGGGTCAGCCCTGCACAGTCCTGCCGTTTCTTGCCGAGTGTTCAGGGAGCATCTGGCAGGGGCAGCCATGCCCGTTTGTCTGCTGAGCGGCTGCCAGCAGCTGGCCTGGGGGACGAGAAGGCACCCGTGGCTCCTGGAGCAGCATTGCCCCCTGTGCTCGGAGTCGCAGTGATGTCCTGGGTAAGGGGATGAGGCCCTGAGATGGTGGGTTAGGGACATGCAGTGGAAGAAGCTGGAAGACTTGCCCCCCAAGGGAGGAAGGTTCCGGAGGCCTCTGTCGGTGCCTCCGGTGAGCTGGTCATTCTCGGAGCCTCAGTGCGTGTGCTTTGCAGAACAGCTGGGTGAAGAAAGAAAGGGCAGCAGCTGCTATCCTTCGGGACCCTGGCATATGTTTTAGATGCATGGCATCGTTACCAGTGTCCATAAAACTGCACACTTTGGCATTCCATAAATACCTGTTGAATGAAACATTTCATTTAATACCCAAAACAATCCGGGGAGGTACAGAAACGGTTATCCTCATTGTAAAGATCTGGGAACCAAGGTCCAGAGGAGTTAAATAACTTGCCCCAGGTCACACAGCAAGGAAGAGTCCGACCCTGGGTCCCTAACCAGGTCCTCCAGCTCAGTAATCTACGCCATGGCCATCATGCTGCACATAGAAATGTGCTCTCTATGGAATGTGTGCAGCTGAGAATAATGACATTCGCTAGGAATAAAGGCAATATATATATATATATATAGTTTTGTGGCCTTTTATGAAATACCGGAGGATACTTTCTCTTTATGTTTGGAACTAGGTTTCCTCTTATCCCCTGAGCAGTGACTTACCGCAAATCTGATTCGGTCCGCTTCTGGGTCATTGGTTGTAAGTTTGCCTTTGGCTCAGATAAAAATAGAAAGTGAGCCAGAACATGGTGTTTCCCAGTTGGGCATGATCCCAACTATTAATAGTGTTCCGTCTGGGGACAGAACGCACACAGGCTGTCTCCAGCCCCTGGGCGGCCGGGGGTTGTTGGGACCTCTGCCTTGTCCTCTCGGGCCTCCAGGCTTCCCAGTTTTCTGGGGGTAAACAGGGCCGAGAAAATGAGGGGGAAATGAGAGAAGCCGAGGTTCGTGCTGTTCCTTTGGCCCGCTCTGTTTGGGTGGGACTGCCAGGAGACTCCGTGTGACAAAAGGGTTTGAAAGGGTTGGCATGTCTTTTTGCAGTTTGAGGTTCTTCAGTTGTAACTGGCCTTGATGTCGCTCGCCACCGTCGTTGTTGATGACGTAGACCCACCACCCCTGTGTTTGGGAAGATGGCGCGTGGAGTGTGCACAAGCTCTGGTGATGTGTCTGAGGCTTGCCAGGGCCAGACTTGGCCCCGTGCTTCCCCTTCAGTTTCCCCATGAAGCTTGATGGTGGGAGTCGGTTATGGTTTTCCCCGACCATCTGGGAGTCTGCCAACCAGGGCCCTGCACGAAGCACTGGGCTGGACGTGCCAGGACTGGCTCTGGGAATAAAAATGTGTTGGGCTGTCCGGGTGGTGTAGCTTAGTGGTTGAGCATCGACCCATGAAACAGAAGGTCATGGTTCAAATCCCAGTCAGGGCACATGCCTGGGTTGTGGGCCTGATCAATGATTCTCTCTCATCATTGATGTTTCTAACTCCCTCTCCCTTCCTCTCTAAATCAATAAACATTTTAAAAACTTTTTTTTTTTAATGTGATGGGTTATCTGCCAAATAGGTTAGTGAAAGACCATCATTCCGGGGTCACACTGATTGAGCACTAGGCGAGGGAAGCAGTTCTTTTACTCCTCAGTCTAGCCGGGAAGAGGAGATAATACACATGGAACAGCAGTGTGCAGTAGATTGCACAGAGCAAATGCAAGCATCGTGTGCAACAGGAAGTGGCATCGAAAATAAACACTGGATTCAGGGGGACAGCCTTGCCTGCTTGTCAGTCTTTCCACAGGAATGGGCCAGCGTGGCTGTAAGACTAACACACCAACTCGCACCTGAGCTTTGAGCAGCATCGGGATGGGAGATGTTTCCCCAGGACGCTGGGGTGTCTCCAGCCTGACTGATGGGGGCTTTTGGGCCACAGAGCCTGAAGCTGCACCTGGAAGTGGCTACAGTGGGTCCTCCCACCCCCACCCCCACACCCACCCCCCACCCAGAAAACAGAATCGTGCAATGTAAAAAGCTGACTGCTCTGGTGGAAACCACAGACCATAATATATTCTAGCTTTGAGATACGTGCGTTTTCCACAATTACATCATCCCTGGTAGAAGCCCAGCTGTGTCCACCCCTTCTAGGCCCAGAGCTTGCCAGGGGGCCTCCCGGCAGAATTGGCCCTGTCTGGCCATGTAAACCCAGCCCACTTGTTAGAAGAGAGAACAGCCCCCTGCCAGGTGAGGACCGAAGGTATGCTTTCAATCAGCAAGTGCCTTCACGCAGCAGGGAATAGGGGGCAGCGTGGACCCTGCCCTGGGGAGCTGTGCTCTGGGGCCCCTGTGGGCCTGGCAGGCTGTTCACATGTATCTGGATGGCTGGCGAGGGCAGACTCAGAGCAGCCATCTGCTTAGAAGGGACTTGTCTTGAAGTCCATTTGCAAATGCAGCACACTCCACCCCCCACCCCCACCCTGGGTACAGTGAATTTAGAACCTGATGGGGATTATCATCACGAGGAGTCCCAAGCCAGCACTGCCTCTGCGTGGTGATGGGTTCCCTGGCACTACTGGGCCGGGGGCCCGGAGCAGAAGTCATGGGAAGAGCAGCCCAGCCTGCTTCCCTTGCTCACCGTTGCTCTCTGGGGAGTCTTCCTTGTCCGTCTGGGGTGACTGGTCTCTTTACCGACAGCCCCTGCAGGGACACTGCACCCCCCACCTGAGCCCTTGTTGCAAGGCGGACTGCTCTTCCCGCCTCTGCTGTCAGCGAACACCTTGCAGACCCTCCCCGCTCCGCTGGAGGGCTTTGGCCGGCCCTGTCTTCCCTCAGGAACACCCAGGGAGTTTCTGTTTTCTTTCTGTGCGAGTTGTCCAACTTTGAGTCTGTTTGCAGAGCAGAAGAGCAGGCTGTATTTACAGCTCACCCCTACCTGTTTTTTTTAGGACGGCCTGTAATGATTTATCGCTTAGGTGTTACGAAGGGAGTCTTGGACCTCTTCCCAGAGCCTCTTAATTCCATTCTTATGGCGTGTGGTATATGATATTTTAAACATTCAAATGATGTCACACGCAATTCCCAACCAAAACAAGAGAGGAGAGCTCTTCTAGCAAACCCCTCCCCTCCCAGCACCTGTTTCTCTCTTTCTGTGCAGTGGACACGTCTGCTTCCCTGTTCTTTGGCGCCTCTCACCTCCTCACTCCCGGGAGCACTAAGCCATGGTCTCCTAGAAGCATCGCTGGCCTCTGTTCACTACAGGCCGGTAGCACCTCCCTTGTTGTGACAACCAAAAATGTCTCCAGATGTTGCCAAGTGTCTCCGGGTTGAAAATCACTGCCTTGTGTGAATGTCAGTTCAGTGGTCTGTCCTACATGTGAGAAGTCAAGTGGGCTAGCAGATCACTTTACTTATTAGGGGCCAAAGCAAAGAGTATCAAATCTTCCATATAAAATATAAGCATTCTCTCCCCCCCCCCCCCGCCCCCACTGAGTTTATGGACAGGCCCAGTTCCTGTGGCTGCACTGTGGCATTTGCCGGGACTGGGGCCCCGGGCTGGGAGGACAGCGGAAGTGCACAGGGTCCGTGGAAGATGAGGGAGGGTTCTCAGGTGCCAGGGGCTCTGGACCGGGAAGCCTGCTGTGATGAGGCAGAATTAGCAGAGCCTGGGGGCGAGTAGGGAGCAGAGGATAAGCTCTGTGAGCATATATTTAAAATGGGTTGTGTTTAAAAGCCAGCACTTGAAGTACCACAGCTTCTCTTGTTTTGGCATTGAGTGTTTATGCTTCCACTTTACCGTCAAGGCGAAGACTCAGTGGTATTTTATGAAAGTCGTCACCTCCACCCTGAATCCGCAGGGATGCCTAGCTGTGATAAGCAAAGCTTGAAGAAACATGTTTCAACCAGTGTAGACAAATGTGCTGGTAGCAGTACAAATGTGCTTTGCGGAAAACAAATGGCTATTTTCTTTCTTTTGTTTTCCACACATGGAAATGTCATTTCATCTTTTTTTAATTTTATTTCTTTATTGATTAAGGTGTTACATATGTGTGTCATTTCATCTTAAAGATACAGATACCTTAGATGCTCTTTTCAAAACTCAGCGGTCTCTCAATATTGAAAGTAAACCCTAACCACTAGAGACACTGGCTGTTTCTATATTGAATGGTAATATTATATCTATCTTGCCTTTTTAAATCAACTCAGTAAATGTTTACTGAGCACACGTATGTGCCAGGGATTGAAGACCTATAGAACAAAACGTGGACCCGTTCTCCAGTTACTTTCAGCCAAGGATCATGCTAAACCCAGATACCAACAACACTGTGATGGAGAGAAGAGAGGATGGAGAGGAGAAGAGGTCCTCGGGGAGGATGGAGGAGCTCCCAGAGGAAGGGCTGTCTGAGCTGGGTTTTGAGGATGAATAGGAGCCCTGCAATTATAGAGTAGGAGGGGGGACAGGCCTCCCAGACAGAGGTCATTCAGTGCAGAGGCAGAGAATTAAAATGTATGATGTGCCTAGGAAGCCCCAAAAGAATTGATGCAGCAGGAATGTAGGTGAGGTTTCCGCCTTCGTCTGTGCTCTCATCCTTGCGCTTTAAAGGGCCTGTCTGAACTCCATGTAGCCAACTGAAGCTTCTATACGAAGTTAACACAATGCCCTCTCTTCTGGGCAAACCTTTCATCCATTTTTGATCACTTGGCCCCTCCTCCGATTAGACTTGCCTCTACTCTGGTCCCCCTCCTGCTGTAGTAAGGTCTGCCTCTTCCTTCCTCAGTGGACAATGGAGATCAGTGTTTCACCCATATTGCAGAAAGGCTTTGGGAAGAGGCTGTGGGGAGTCATTTGCTTGAACATCCCGTTCCCCAGCCAGAGAGAGGGTCCAAGGAGAGCATGTTGAGGCCTCACTGGAAGAACCAAGCTCAAAATAGCACACAGAGCGCACATTCTGACAGTCTTCAGGGAGCACTGCGCACCGTGGGGCGGGGGAAGGAACAGCCTCTCCGCCCGAGGATTCCCAGGCATCGTCTTGAGGCTATTCTTGGCCAATTCACTACTTCTCTAACTGGGCAAAATGTTTAATCAGACAAACACAGAATCTCTTCCCTTGAGACAGAAAGATTTCAGTCATCCACGGATCGGAGGAAGAGATGAAATTGTGGCTGCTTTGAGAGGTTGCAAAGTTTAGGAACCTCTGTTATGTAAAAATGACCTAAATAAATGGCATTTCTACTTTTTATTCTATAGCCTCATACAAACTAAATCCATAAATATTGCCAACAGACCTGCTGTCATTTGGTGCTTAGACCAAAATCTTTATAAAGAGAATTGCTCTATGTGAAGTAATGATTTAAAGGAATCCTATAGTGCATACTTTTAAGTAAGTAAACCTTTTTTTAAAAAGTAAATAATCACCTAAGCTATCTTGACTGTGAATCTAAACTCAGAGTTTAGATTTGGTAATATAATTCAGAATAAAACACCATGTTCAGTTAGCAGTAATCTACTCTGAGATGCCTATTTTTCCAGACTGAATTATCTTTAAATTATCTTTAGTAACTAGACTATTAATACCATGTCCCCTCATTTCCATTGCTTGATTAGAAGTGCAGCTAATTGTAGGACTGCATAGAAATGGCATTGAGAATAGTATGTAACTGTTTAAAAAATCATGGTTTTGATGACTAAGTACATCAGGAAATAGGTAGTATAAGTAAAAAGGAAGGATATATTTGTTTATTTTCTCTTTTCTTTAAATATGCTATCAAGTGTTAAGTATAAATAGGATGTAAGGGGAAAATAAATTCTAGTTAAAATCATTTTGCCCTGAAATCTCCAGTTCTCTGGATGCTAAAAGCCATAAATATTTTTGTTTCTCCTTGCATTTAGGCTTCTGTCTCTGAGTGTCAAGGTTATAGGACATTGTATTTATTTTTCCTCAAATTTTCATGTATTTCCTTTACAATTACATTTGAACTGTAAAAGAGAAAACCCAAGATTTCATAAATAAAGGGAAGTGGCATCAAGCAGACCCACTTCTTTTCTTTTCTTCTAAACACTCCAATGCCAATTTATGTTTTTAATGGGTTCTGTGTAATCCTATGATTGCTTTGCCTTTTGTTTGTACAATTGTCCAACCTTTGAAAATTACCTAAGTTGTAAAAAATGTTCCCTCCCTCCCATCCAGGGGTAATTAAAAATCCTGAAGAGGCCAATTCAACAGGGCCTCTAACGTAGAAGAAACAAAAAGCAAAAAGATGAAAACAAAACAAATTGACTAAGGTGTGTGGCCAGTGTCTCTCAGGAGTGGGGCCCTGGCTGCCACCTGGGTCATGAAAGGCAGAGCCCCCAGCATGCAATGCAGTAGCGGGGAGATCTCACAGCCACGAATGCTTGCTCCAGCATGTCCGTGTCCAGCCGAGGTGTCGTGGCCCTCCTCCTCTGCTGCTCGGCTGTGAGCATCTGGTTTCCCAAGGCCCCTCTGTCATCGCTGTCCGCACACTCCATTTTCCGTGACAGGTTTTCAATCTCAGCCTCCAGTTGAGCCTGCTGGTATTCAAACAGCTTCTTCCTGGGCCCAGACTCCATGTAGTATGCACATGGGTAGGTATGTGTATTGCAGGGTGTATTGACACTTGGCCAAGAGCTTGGCAGGGTTCTGTAGGTACTGCCCGTCAATCCACGTCCCCAGATCATGCATGACCCTCTCCTGGATCTTCTCATGAATCCGCTGGTATGTCTGTGCTTCCAGCTGCAAGCTCTTGTTGTGGTTTTCCCACCTTTCAAAGTAGGACAAGTATTTCTTGAGGGCCTCCCTGGCTGGGCCTGCTGGCTCTGGCTGACGACGTTGGGGCTCTCCTTGTACCTACTGCACTCACAGTCCTCGCTGCGTGGGCCTTCCAATCTCCTAGACCAGTGGTCGGCAAACTCATTAGTCAACAGAGCCAAACATCAACAGAACAACGATTGAAATTTCTTTTGAGAGCCAAATGTTTTAAACTTAAACTTCTTCTAACGCCACTTCTTCAAAATAGACTCGCCCAGGCCGTGGTATTTTGTGGAAGAGCCACGCTCCAGGGGCCAAAGAGCCGCATGTGGCTCGCGAGCCGCAGTTTGCCGACCACTGTCCTAGACACACCCAGCAGAAGCTATATTGACACTTGGAGCATTGCATGTGATTGCAGCCTCTGTTCTTCTCAATGCAGACGTTGCACTTGGGACCGTCTTTAGTGTGAGCACAAATGTAGTTGGCTGTTTCAGAGTCATCGGAACACTTCAGGAGCCATTTCCAGATTGTGGCACAGTCTGGGGGTGTGATACATCGGACGACACTTGAAACAGAAGACCTCGTTGTGCCAATCGCACTGGACTTGGTGAGCTCTGGGCTCTGGTACCTGGATGAGCCTGGGGCAGTCTGCACCAGGGCACAGCTGGAGCTGGCAATGGCTGTCCATATAGTCCCTGAAGAGGTAGCACCTGTATTTGTCTCTTAGCTCTTCGTTGAGCAATAATGGAAACACAGAGTCCTCTGGTGTTCGAAGTGGGCAGTCCTGAGCCATGCAAGAGACTCCCACACCCACGCCGTCTTTGACAAGTACTGAGCTGTGCTGCTCCCAGCAGCTGCGGCAAAACTGGTGTTAGCAGACCAGCGAGAGTAGGTTTTCCCTCCGCACAAACTGCATACACACTGCACAGTGGTGAGGGGATGGGCTGTGGGGACATGTTTCGATGGATCGGGCTGAACTTGAGCCTCAACGAGCAGCTGAGCCAAATTAGTTATATCTGTCCATTGTCTCTGCAACTTGCAAGTAGAAATAACCAACATAAATTTAGTAACTGAATGAGACACCTCGAGGACAGCCAAGCTGGTCATGTGCTCATTGAGAGCACCCTTGGACTCCTTGTAGGTCAAGCAGATGAACTAGTACTCCCTCAGGATCAAAGGCATCGACCCCTGCTGCTCCACATTGCTGGCTACTCCCACAATAGCCCTCTATCCCCCCAGGGTCCTCGTCCTCTTCCTCTTCTTCACAATTTGGGTCATAGTCCTCTTCATTACTGTCAGACCCCTGGCTATTCATGTCCACAGACATCTTAGCATCCAGCCAAGTTGCAAACCAGGAAAGCAGGGTTTTTTCCCCTCGCCCTAAACCTTACCACCTTCTCAACTGCATTAGTGTGTTTATCTTCTGCAATCCTTGAAGATCGTTCAGGAAGATGTTACCCAAATATTCCGTCGTATAATTTACATCGGGAGCTGCCGCCCCACAGCCGCTGAGCCTGGGCGGGCCGGACCGGGTTGTGCCAGGCCAGAGGGATCTCCCCGCTTCGCTTCTTGAATTCTTCCACAAACTATTTCAACTATGGGCAAGGCACTTCAGCTATTTGCACTTTAGTCACAGAAAACATGTGGATAGAAGGAATCCAGGCAGTTTGTTCCAGGCTTTCCTACCATTCTGGTTTCACTTGTATCAGGAAACAAAAATCACCTCCTGCCATGTTAGTTCCGAAAGGGTTTATTAACCCTCACCAGGGTCCAGGCACTATGCTTGGTGGCATCTGGGCTCTGCCTGCAAAGGTTTCAGGTCCTCCATGGAAAACAAGATCAAGCCCACAAGCCAGTGTGGCCGGCACAGGGATACTGGGCGAGGTGTGTGTGGACCAGGGACATCAGAGGGGCTCTGCCAGGAAGGGTAGACTTCGCCGTGTCCCTGATTATGCTAAGTATGTTTGCTGCTTATTTATGCGTTAAGAACATCCTGGCCCAGATGCTTCACAGTGTCCTGAACTGCAAGGTAGATCACCTCGTTGTTTCCCTAGTCTGGTATATATGCCAAGAAGCCTTGTTGAGTTTCGTTAAAAGACATGGCCACTGCCTGGCTGGCGTGGCTCAGTGGTTGAGTGTCAATCCATGAACCAGGAAGTCATGGTTCGAATCCTGGTCAGGGCACATGCCCCAGTTGCAGGGTTGACCCCCACTAGGGGACATTCAGGAGGCAGCCAATCAATGATTGTCTCTCATCATTGATCTCTCTCTCTCTCTCTCTCTCTCTCTCCTCTCTCTCTCTCTCCTCTCTCCCCCTCTCCCTCCCTCTCTTCCTCTCAGAAATCAATAATATATATATGTATGTATGTATGTGTGTGTGTATATATATATTTTTTATTTTTATTTTTTTTAAAAAGACATGGCCACAGTGCATCCAGTTTACGAGGACAACGCTTGGTCTCTGAAAAGAGAGCCATGTGTTCCTCCAGGTTTGAAATGCAAGCCCCTAAGGGCTCCTTCTATTGGAGACATACTGCTCCTTCCCGAAGACTAGGTCTCTGAGCTGAGGCAGGATGGATCGTGCCCAGGGGCTGACAGAGGGGTTGCTGGCAATTGAATTAACCTCTGCTGTCTTCTGGGCTGTGCAAAATAAGCCAAAAAATAAAAGGTAGGCATTAGATTGTCTCTCATTGTTTCTGCCTTGAAGCCTTTGTAATCATTCTTAAGGTGGTTAAATTCGAGTTGTTTCTGGTTCAGGAATGGGGCAATGCGATTTCCTCACAAGGAGCTTTTCCACCGTGACCTCTTTGACGTCAGTAACTGTTTCCTGTTTATTTGAACTCCCTATTCACCCTGTAGCTGACGGCATTGGAGAGGAATCACAATGCAGGGCACTTACAAGAAATGGAGCACAGTGCCATTGCCGAGGTGTCCTGCTTGTCCACAGCGGTCAATGGCACTTTGCAGCTTTTGATACAGGGTTGGTTCATTTAGAGATAATTCCAAAACAATTCTTAGAACTCGGGTGGAGGAGTCTAGATGTGGCTTCCAGGTTGACGTTGCTTTAAAACCATAATTAGTCATTAACTTTTACTGTTGTTTCTAGTCTTTGAATTATTTCCAAAAGATAATGTGCATCTTCACTGTAATATATCTTTAAATGAGAGTTATATTTGTAGATTGTAGGGACTATGGATTCTTTCTGTAAACAGACAAGTCTCCCTCATTCTGTTGATAAAAGTGAATCAACTTTATGGAAGAGGAGAATCGCTACTACAAAAAGTCTCACTATAAAGTGGTTGTGGGGTAGCACAAGCTTTGCAATAATGATAATGAGTATGAGTACGAACTCCTGAAATCGAGAATATGAATTACAATCTGATCTCAGAAAATTAGAAAACTTTCTGGAACTGAAACTTGGTTAACGTATTTTCATTATCAAATCTAGTTTTGTAACCCCTTGCTTAGCTCTCACTTCCCAGAAGGAAAGTCCTCCTCACCAGGTCAAGGTCATGGCCAAGTGTGACGAGGAAATGCCCCTTCGCCCCAGCCACTGGCCTAGGCGTCCTCCTGATTTTTTGAACCCTGTAGATTCCCGTCTCACACTGAGTTGGCGGGGGTGCCGCAGCTGCTGTTCCTGCTGTCATTTTATTCTTCTTTACTTGCCCGTCTGGGATCTCCCTGCGCGAGGCACCATCCCTGCCTCCATGGCGGCCGGCAGCTCACTGCTGCGTGGGCTGCAGCCCTCCCAAGGGCCCAGAGCCCCAGGAGCAGGTGGCCGTGGCAGCTGAAGGGACAGTGGAGGTGGAAATGATGAAGAAGGTGGTAATAATAATTGCTAGTATTTATGGAGCAGTCTCTGTATGCAGGCACTGTTGGAGACTCTTAGCTTAAGTCATTTCATCCTCGTACACCTGTCCGTCATCTTATTATCCCCATTTTGCAGATGGGAGTTTTGAGAGAGAGAAAATAACTACAGCTCAGCGGGAGCTGCTTTCACAGCTCAGGCATCCTGGCTCCGGAGCGCAGCCTGGGAGCTGAGCTGCCTTTGCTAAACACCAGGACTCGGGCACGGGGCACAAGGTCTCCTAGAGGTAGTTTTAGTCCCTGTGTGTGATGTAGTAATGACAATGGCTTCTGTTTGCTAAGATTCTCCTCTGGGCCCCGTTCTGTGCATTTAATCCTCTCACCATCTCCATGATATGTTATTACCTCAAATTTATAAATAAGGAAACCTCCTGCCCCTTAATAACTGGTGTGTGTTGCAGTTAAAATTCTCCCGGTAGCAAGTAACAGAAAGTAACTTAACTGGAGTCATGCAATGAAGGGAGAGGTGATGATGATGACCGAAGGATAAAGGGGAGGTCTCCTGGAACACAAGGGCAGAAATTGGCCGGGCCTCTCCAGGGATCTGAAATGCGAAGACATAGGGAACCCAGGTTTTCCTTCTCGGCTCACTCCTGCTGCCCGGTTGCTTGTCTCTGCCTCACTCTGTTTCTCCTTCATTCTTCTCGCCGTCTGTTCGTTCATTCATCAGGATTTCACCACTCTGATATGCGCAGACATCTCACATGCTCACACCACAAAGGCAGCCTCAGCTCCAACTCATGTTTCCTCATTTCCTGCCTAAATTAAAACATCTCCGTTCCAACTTTCTGGGAAAGAGACTGTGGGATAGCCGAGCTTGGTCCAATTAGCCGTTTGCAGGGATCAATGAGCTGAACAGTCACCTCCAAAGGTTGTCTTACCACAGTGACCCGCGGGGAGCTTCTCTCTGGCTCCTGCTCACCCGCTGGTCACCCTCCTGAGGCCATGTCACCCCATCCCAGGTACCATCTTAACACATCACTTTCATCCACCCAGCTGTTTAGTCTCGAACTTTTCTTCATGCCAATGCCCATCAGTTGTACCTCCTACGCAGCCATCCTCTTGGGGGGCTTTAGGAGTGCACGCCACTTATCCTGATAGCCACTGTCAGTTCGGGGGATATTTTTATCCCCTTTGGCCTGGCACATGAACAGTCTTGCCCTGATAACAGCCGGGGCAGACAGCCCAGGCTGCAGAAGGTTAATGGAGCCAGGCAGGTGATGACAGGAGTTCCATTATTAACTGGGCACTAGCTCCTTGGCTTCCTGTAACTCACACCAGCAGGGTGAGGGACCAAGGGATTTCTGAGTTGCTTTTATTCCCCCAGGTGCTCTTCACCTGTCTTAATGACTTGCTTTTGTGGTTGGTTGAATGAGGGACAAAAGAGAGGGAGGGACAAAGGACTGGGCCACTTGGCTTTAGAGCTAAGGTGAAGCCATTTCTCTGGGACCTTAAGTTTCTACCAGGCAGGGGAGGGCCAAATTGCCTTTATAGCAGCCAGAGGCCTCAGGGAAACTGAGCAGATGTCCAGGCCCGGATCCTGGGAAAGGGACTTTGGAAACACTGGGATGGCTGTCTACACAGGCTCAGCTATCTGCACAGATTCGATGCAGAATCAGCCCCCTTTGCTGTCGCTGCCCAGGGTGGGATTTGGGAGTTCTTCCCTGCCCCAGAAGTGAGTCATGACAGCCTTAACCCACCCTGCCCTGCCTCCCTCCCTGGAGGGATCCCAGAAGGCTTCCTGCAGTTGCTTCACTGTTGGGTTTGTGGAGCGTGACCTAGTGTGGGTCAGGTACTCGGGGAGACCAGCTCCTGAACAGCACGGGAGGGAGAGGAGCTGGAGGCCGGGGTTATCCTCCTCGGGACATCACACAAGGCCTCTGCCTCCTAAGGGGCTGGCGCCACCTGGGAAAGGTTTCCTTCAGGCCCGTGGAGCTCATGTGGAGGAGGAACACGCAGCTGGAGTGACTTTTTTTTTTTTAGATTTTAAAAATACTTTTTTATTCATTTCAGAGAGGAAGGGAGAGGAGGAAAGAGATAGAAACATCCATGATGAGAGAGAATCATTGATCTGCTGCCCCCAGCTGCTGCCTGCACTCCTCCTACTGGGGATTGAGCCCAAAACCCTGGCATGTGCCATTGACCAGAATCGAACCTGGGACCCTTCAGTCCACAGGCCAACGCACTATCCACTGAGCCAAACCGGCTACGGCCGGAGTGACTTGTTTTTGTATTTGATGCTGTTTGATTTCATGTGTCAGGGAAGTGGGTTCTAACACCTACTGGAGTCCTTACCAAGCCAAACCCCATAGCCGTCACCTGTTTTAGCTCAGACACCGGGCCTGTAGTTGTGGTAGAGACCAATAGCTGAGTGATCATGTGTTCATAGGACTGAGTCCTGCAGTGGAGACCTGGGGATGGGGTGACTGGAAGCAGCCTAACCAGCCTTTTGCTTTTTCTACCAACACTTGATTACGAAAGGAGCCGTATGTGTTACAGGGATGCTCCAGGCCCGCAGCCTGAGCCCTGGGGGACCGCTCCCTTTGCAGTCACGACATCCTGACCCACACCTGACACTACTTTACCTGTTCATTCACCGTGATCCCTGCCCCCTCCATCCGCGCTCCAGCCAAACTGGTGCTTCCTCATCCTTCAAGCTGGAGAATTGGCTCCTCTTAGCAGCCTTCTCTAAGTCCCACCCCGGCTGCTCAGCTGTCTCTGCTCTGTGTCCAGGTGACACCCTCTGTGCCCCCCTGTACTTAGCACCCTGCGGTGTGTGCTCTGTCTACATGTCTGTGAGCTTCCTGGGGAGAGGTGTGGGATCTCATTCATTTTACAACCCTTGGTTCTCACTCGGGGCCTGACAGAGTGAGTGCTTAGAAAATGTCCCTTCTTGTTGAGAACCTCAAAGGAAGAAGAAAGGATCTCTGAGTGCCTCCAGTAAGCCTGCAGACCAGAACTCAGACCCTGGCTCCCAGTGGAGCCTGGGAACAAACCAGAGCCAGTTCTGTCTCTCTCTGCATGTCGTTCCAACAAGCCTGGCGGCCGGGTGACTTCAGGCATCAGAAAGACCGCTAAGGGAGAAGGTGGTCAATAATGGCCCCGATAGTGGGCAGCGAGGGAGTGAAGGCCCCTCAGTCTGTATCTGCTTTCCGACGCTCCCTGCCCAGTAACTGTTTTCTAAGACCACCTCGCACTACCCCTTCAATGTCCCAGTTTTCATCCTTCAGATGAAAATTAGAAAACTATGGGGGAAGTCCATGTGGCTTTGGTTTGTTTCTAATTATAAAAGTAATGCACACTTACCATAGAAATCTTTAGAGATACTGAAAAGAATAAAGAAGGAATAAGTGTCATCCCAGATCCCATAACTGAAAGCTGACTTCTGTCACTATCTAGACATCCTTTCTGTGCATATCTGTATCTTTGGCTATAACTGAATCATTCACATTTATGATCTTTTTTTTTTTTTTTTTTTTTACTGAAAACATCTTCATCGTCACAGTCACCGCACAACAGCCACTGCTATTTGTTGCACCCTTTCTAGAAGCCTCTCCTGAGGATATGCTTAAAGACATTTTATTTCTTTTAAATATATTTTTATTGATTTCAGAGAGAGGAAGGGAGAGGGAAAGATAGAAACATCTATGATGAGAATCATCAATCAGCTGCCTCCTGCAAACCCCCGACTGGGGATGAAGTTCGAAACCTGGGCATGTGCCCTGACCCAGAATTGAACTGTGACCTTCTGGTTCATGGGCTCATACTCAACCACTGAACCACACTGGACAGGCAATGACATTTCATTTCTGATAACGGCCCCTCTCTCTCTTCACTCATCACCATGGCCACCACCCAGTGGTGAGTGGGCCTTCTTTGCAAAAGGCTGGAGATTTTTGGTATTTATCTCCTGTGCAAAAGAAATGTCAGAGAAATTGCTGCCAGATTTTAACTGCCTCTGTAGCAGATGTTTGAAGTAAGACAAAGGGTTTAAATAAACGGGTTTCCACACAGCAGAAACATTTGGCTAGGTGATAAACATGTTTTTATTTCTCTACCTTGTGACGTTATTTGGGTCTGTGATAGGATGGACCATGACTTTTCATTAAATGTTCTGTCTCAGCTGGCTTGTTCCCACTTCCTGCTTACTCAGAGTTCCCTGTAGCCCGCGGGCTGTGCGTTGTACCGACTGTTCTAGGTGGCGCCAGACAGGAGGTGAGAAATGAGACTGAAGGAAAAGAAACCCGGATCTTCACTGTTCTAAAGCATTTGACCTCCTTGCTGTGCATCACCTCCTACCCCATCCTGCCCCCCCCCCCCCCCACCGCCCACCCCAACCCCATTATCTGAGAATCTGCCTCCAGGGTGGTGGGTGGAGCCTGAGAAAGATGAGATGAACAGGATTGGAAGACAGTATTCCTTCCCCCAGATCTGGAGTTTAGCCCAGGGTCTGGCTTTTCAAACTTGAGATAGGAGAATGATTGGTGGGTTGGGGGAGGTGGTTGGGGGGTGCCTAGAAATGGATGACATTTTCCTTGGAATGCCCTCATCGTTTCTATGCCTGCTGCCTTAGCAACGCTAGGCCAGTAAGGACTATCAGAATAGCCACTTACCTACTGACCCCAATCCAGTAATCAGGTATTTCTGGTTATTGGAATTCACATGACTGCCAGTAACAGCCATGAAAAAAGTGAACAGTCTGGTTAGCAAAAATGTCATAGGGGCCCGGCTGGTGTGCTCAGTGGTTGAGCATTGACCTATGAATCAGGAGGTCAGGGTTCAAGATTCCCCGTCAGGGCACATGCCTGGGTTGCAGGCTCAATCCCCAGTGGGGGGTGTGCAGGAGGCAGCCGATCAATGATTCTCTCTCATCATTGATGTTTCTATCTCTCCCTCTCCCTTCCTCTCTGAAATCAATAAATATATTTTTTTTAATGCCATAAGGGTGGTTCAGGGCCACTCATCTTCGCCCCGCCTTGGCCACCCCTCCAAATGAACACATCAGCATAACAACCGCCTGTGTGGATGTAGCTCTTAGATGTGTCTCAATCGCACACTTACCCTCCACCCCATCCCTAACCCGCTCATCCACCTGAGTCCTTCCCAGGCAGCAAACATGGAATACTACTGTACTCCCAAGCTCATCCCACCCAACTCTGCCGCTCCCTCCTTGTCAGTCACACCCAAATGAAGGCCCTTAGCTTAGACAGCTTCCTGTATTTAGTTTTCTGTTGGCTTATATTGGCCAACCTTAAGAGTTGTTGTGTTTTTGCTGTTTGGTTTTTGTTTTTGTGGGTGTGGATCCTGTCACTCCCTCTCACTCTTAAATTCTTGCTTGTCCTGACCAGAGAGAGATGTTTTTTTAGATGCAGAGGACTGTCCCCACCCGCTTCTAATCAAGGTCTTAAAAGCAGGACTAGGAGGTGGGAAGTTGTAATGTCTTCTCATCAGGATGGGCCTGATTAAACTGGTGAAGAATAGGTGAGCGAGAACACACTATCTTTGCTTACAGCTCAGCTGTAACACTCAGAGCAAAGCTGACGGCACTGAAAACCACAAATGAAGATGGGTTCTTTGTATACACGTCCTCTGTGAGTTGGTAAAGTACCAATTTCTTTACAAAATGACATCCCACCCTCCCTCCTACCTCAGAGAAGGCTGATCACCAGTTCTGGTGGTGCTCGTCCTGCAGGTCTTATATGCCACTTGCTCAGAGAGACCTCTCCTGACCCCAAGCAGATGACCAGATCTCATGGCTTCCTCCGCAGGATTTACCAGAATTTGTAAATTTGCTTGTTTATGTGATTTTTGGGTTTGCTGTTGTTTTAAGGAATGTGTGTCTCCCACACCATGCTCTGTATGGGCAGAGGCTGTGTCTGTGTTTTGCCTGTTGACTCTGTTGGGTTCCTAGCACCTTATTTAACACTGGCTACCCTGGGACTCATAAATGTTAGTGGGAGGGGGAGAGGAGATTCATGGATCTTAGAGGTGCCAGAAACCAAGTGTTTAACACTGTCAGTCTCGGAGCCATCACTTTGTAATTGAGACTTAAACATTTCTTCCATCGAGCTGTCTTCATTTCCCAGCCCTTGACCACACCACTTGCACAGTGCTTAGTACACAGTATTTATTGGTCATTTTTTAAGGAGCCCACTTCACCTGCTGGGTTGAGAGCTCCTGCCAGCGGAGACGGCATCTCCTTATCTACATTCCCACTCCTGACTCAGGAATCTTCTGATGGACTGAATGGGATTTCTAACATTGGGGGTCACTCTGAGGCTGTCATTAGACGACTATTTGGCTGATTTGTCCAAAGCATTTTCCTTTTTCTGGGGTTGTTCTCTGCCCAGGTGTGATGGTTAACGCACTGTTAGATGACCCGTGCTTCCTGTGATTAACCCTGAATGTTCCAGGTAATTGATGCTGATGGGATCCTCTCTTGTGCTTGTATCCAGGATCGGCTGTTCTTTGTGATGGAGTTTGTGAATGGGGGCGACTTGATGTTCCACATCCAGAAGTCGCGTCGTTTTGATGAAGCACGAGCTCGTTTCTATGCTGCAGAAATCATTTCGGCGCTCATGTTCCTGCACGAGAAAGGCATCATCTACAGGTGAGTTCTGATTGCTTGTAACGCCTCCCATAATTCATAGCCTGTTCCCTCTCCTGGCTTAACCCAGCCTTCCATTTCTCATGATATTGAAATCTTTGGGGAATTAAATTCACAAAGGTTTGAGGGTCCACTAGGATAAACAAATAATGTGGTGATCAACATTCCCTGTAGAGTAAAACTTGTCCCCATGTGGTGTGTAAAATAGGCTGAGAAGAGACTATTCATGAGTTCGCTCAGCTGGGGTTTGCTAACGGCCTGGTATAGCCAAGTTCTGCAAGGTGCTGAACACAGTGTTGCTCTCTCTTTTTCTTCTTTAACGTTGGAAATGATTAGTTCCATTTAAAAAATCCCTACCTAAACAGACAGGTGTGATCACTGTTGCCCTGAGTTGATGAGAATCCCACTCAGATAAGGTGGCGGCTCACCAGCTGAGACTCCAAGAGGTGAATTATTGATGCGAAATGTCCCATCTGATGATATTTCTCATTTGGAGCCTCTTCCCAAATGTTATTTGACTCCATTTCACAGCACGCAATCCTTTGATCATAATACAACATACATTGAAAGGGCTTGAAATCTGGTTGCTGTTGTTAGAGCCTAAGGAACATCAGATGAAACTTTAATCAGACAGAAGAAGGTTAGGTAAAGTGGGAACGTAATCGTGGATTTCAGACAATCGGTAGTCTTAAATGTTCCTCTTTTCCCTGTTGCCACCATCCCTCTCCCTTTAAATCACATTATAACTTAATCGCTACGTATACTCTTTATTTTCTCTTGAGATGCCGTCTCTTGAGAAAAATTCTCTCTTATAAGGAGGAGAATGAATGTCGACAAAGAATTTCCTGATTGAAACTTGCTATTTGTTAGCCTTGCTATGTGCTTTTCCTTTTGCGACCTCATGACAGAATTGGCATCATTATCAAAGTGCGAGAGAACTCTGGCAACAGGGCATTTTCTCAAGTACCCCACGACTCAGCAGAGGAGGGGAGGAGGGAGACGAGTAAAGACTGGAGCAGGATGCTGATGATGCCAGAAAGACGTGGGGAAGTGACGGAGGGAAACAGGCGCACTACCGAAATGTCTCCTCAGCTACATGTAGCCACGCCCCAGCAGTGAGGTAGAGAAGCGGGTGCAGAGCAGGAGCCAGGCCGCATGACCCGCACAGGGACTGCCTTCGAAGGTCCTCAGGAATCTCATTCATTCTTGAGTCGGGGAGCTGCCCCAGGTGACCGTAGACAGCGGTGCTGTGAGCTTTCTTACCCAGGCACGGTGTTCTCCTGGGGGCTCTACCGTGGAATTTCCCGTCACAGTGTCCTGCCCAGCCCACGGTTGGCAGTGGTTGCTGATACAATCTCTGATGGCGGAGGGAGTTCAGAGTCCTTCCTGATGCTGCTGTCAGACGCTGGGCCCTGAACTCATTTTTGTTCTCCTGTCCATGGCTTATCCACCCATCTCTGCTTTGTTTACCCCAGAGAGAGCCTTACACACATTTAATTTTTAAGAACAGTGACTTCCCTACTAGACAGGGATTTCTGTTATAAGTCATCATTATAATAACAATGGCAATAGCAGCTAAACTGAGCTCTTGTTACAGGCTCAGCACTTTATCTGCATATCTCCCTGGATCCTTCTAACAGCGTTATTATATAACAGTAACATTGTTCATGTTCTTTAGATGAATAACTGTGTCTTAGAAAGCCTTAATAACCAGATCACAAGTGAAGCCAGAATTCAAACTATGTTTTTAAACACTGGGCTGCACTGTCTCCTGGAGCGAGACTTAACATTCTAGGAGTACCACTAAAGTATGGCTTCTTGTAACCCTCCTGGTGATCAGGAACTTTATTCATGAAAATGAGGCATAGCACTCGGGCTACTATAAGAAAATACCATGGACTGGGTGGTTTATAAACAACAGAAATTTACATCTCACAGTTCTGGAGGCTGAAAGTCTAAGATCAAGGTGCTAGTCTTGATTCGGCATCAGGTGATGGTGATTGGTTACTAATTCTATTTATGAGGGCTCCACCATCATGGCCTAAGCACCTCTCAAAGGCCCACCTCCTAATACCATCTCTTTGGGGGTTGTATTTCAACACATGAATTTTTTGGCGTTGGGGTGTTGGAGGGGAAACATTTAGACCTCAGCAGCGGGGAAAAGCAGTAAGGCCTAAATTCGTTTTCTTGAGTACTCAGAGGCTTCTCTTAAGCACCACGCTACATGGCCGAGAGGCAGCAAGCTTGGGTTCCTGTGTAGGATGTGCCCGCCTCTGCGTCTGCTTGTTTCATCTGTCCCAAAATGTGGGGGACGGACATTAATTTGATGTGGTTTCTGGTGAAGCGGTATCGGCCGCATCTTGAGAAGTTTTGTTTCAGTTCTTGGTATCTGCGGTTCAATTCTAAGAATTTATTTTAGGTTTGCACTTTGTCTTCAATCCCACGCGCAGGTTCCAACTATGATGGTTGACTTTGAAGGGAGCACATTGCATGAGGAGAGATGCAAATGCTATTTTTATCCTGAGGATTTATTTCACAGGATAGTTGAATTCCATTCAGGGTACTGGCCGGTGAGTGAGTCTTAAGGATAAGCCTTTGAAAGCCCTTGGACTTCCCACACAGTAAAGAGCACATTGGAATCATAGAGGGTGTGCATTTGACCCAAAAGCACAGGGAGAAACTTGGGGGCACCAGGCAGCCTCATACGTCGTACATGTCCCAAGATGGACTTTATTGGAGTTCAATGATCTTTCTGTATTGGATGATATCTCTGACCTGTCCAAATGGAGTTGTTGTTATTTGTTTGTTTGCGAGGTCTTTCTCTTTTTTTTTTTTTTTTCTGTAGAGGTGTTTATTTTCCAGAAAATTATAAAGATGGCACCATCTGCAAGCAATTGTCCCATAGGACTTTATTTTTTTTTTTTTTTTAAATTTCTTTATTGATTAAGGTATCACATATTTGTCCTCGTCCCCCCATTCCCATCCCACCCCCCTCCCCACAAATGCCCCCACCCCCCTGTTGTCATTAACTGCCGGTTAGGCTCATATGCCTGCACATAAGTCCTTTGGTTGATCTCCCCCTTTACCCCCACCCTTCCCTACCCTCCCCCTGAGGCCCAACACCCATAGGACTTTAGAAGATAGTACCTTAGGTTCCCTCTGACATGACTTTCTTCTCCCTCTTAGCTGACTGTGCCTATGGGAGAGGAGACAGGCCAATTACATTTCTGTGCTTTTCCGCTTGTGTTCTGACCCAGATTCTCAATGTGTTCACTTGCATTTCATGAAGGAACAGAAACCCAGTTCCCCGGAGATACAGCAAGAGAAGGGTCTGCCCATTGCCTTAGGTTGGAAAGTCTGGAGCCGGCCATGGGCAAGAAGAGAAGGCTGGGAAGTAAGCAGTCCGTGAGTCACTTTGCCAAGGGAAGAAGGACTGTTTATCCCCTGTCCTGGGCTTGTTGGCTGTCTGAGAGCCCAGATAGTGCTCATGAATAATTTTACAGGGGCATTGACTTTTTTCCAGAGTCAAACCCTACAGAAAAGTTAGGGAAACAAAGGGGCATGGATCCCATTGAGCAGCATGATGGGCACTATTTTCTGTCACGTTTCATGAGCTGTATTCAAGGGGAATTCAGCCATCATTGACATTTCAACCCAAACTCCTGGCGCCAGCCAGCGCACATTGGGTTTGCTATTGTTGACAAAGCGCAGACTGTATCTCAGGCATGTTGAGTGGGGAAGACGTTACAGAAGAGCACAGCTTGTTTTTATTCTTCCTCACCATGTTACACTTGAACATACAGCACATTTCAACACAGTTTTCAACTCATGGGTCTGACCACTTTGTGCCGTATGCAGTTCTTGGCATGCTGGATTCTTGAATACATGATAACCGATTTTTAGTCTTAAAGCCTGTCAATGTAGGAAGCGTCCAAACCTGTAAAGAATTTTTGAGTTTATTTGAGCCAAACTGACAATTATTGGGAAGCAAAATCTCACTGATTAGTAAAATGCTCTGGAGACTGGCAGTTTTACAGCTTATTTTATATATTAAGATAAAAGGAGGAGATGTAAGGAGGGTTACATGAAATCCATTGGTGGTAGATTAGGGAGGTGGAGAAAGCAAAGTGGGGAAATCTCTGGGATTGGATAAACAGTAAAATGAGACATCGGTGGGCATACGAAAAAGTTAACAATGAACATTTACAGCACATAGAGATGGTATTCCAGAAACAAGATAATGAGGGGCTCTTTGGTCTGGTGTTCGGGTGTGGTGAGTGTACCCTGAGAGGTCTGGAAAAGGAGGCTGGCTTTCCAAAGGTATGCTATCCTAGATGCAAAAAGATAACAGACTTACTTAAGATAAAGATTGCACTTTGTCAAGGAAGCTACAGGCCTAGGGTGTAACTACCAGCCACGATTTGCATCTGTTTTTAGGAATGTTTTTGTTCAAGCATTCTCTGTGGTTACTTTCGGTCTCGGGAGGTGTAAGGCCCGCCATGTGGCCTCCCCTAATTTGTTAGGTTTAGCCTGTGACCCCTTTTTCATCCACAAGTTCCAAGTGCTTACTGTGGGAATTTGCTCTTAATTTTCCCCATGTGGAACTGGCCCATAGCCTCTGACCACTAGACCTGACATATTATCTTGTACCCATACACCTATGCAGCACAGTACTTTGAAAGAAAATCACCTTTGAAATCTCTTCCAATTGAGAGAACAATCTCCACCTAATTTGACTTTTTTTAAAAATTCAGAATCTGGTAAGATTTGCAGTATCCCTCCAAGATAAGATATGTTAAGCTAGGCTTTACTAGTAAACATAACTGTTGGATCTGCATGAATATACCCATCTCTAATATAATCTGACTCTTATTTCTCAAGAATATCATAAAAGGCCATCAGCTGCTTTGCTGATTCCAGATACCCGTGTGTTCTGAAGTTAGCTGGGCATAGCTTTGCTCGGAGAGCCCACTGTGAGGCCGTCCCTGCGAGCATTTCCTTCATGTCTAGAATTCACAAGTCATCTGTTTCCAAATCAATTCGCATGTTGGTTCAGTGATGAATATCCCATGCTGTGTCATTGTTTTCTGATATCTTCCTCTCCCCCTCTTGAAAACTGTGGCATTACCTTTCTGATTTCCCATCTCCTGGCATCTTTCTTATTCCTCTTTCTTATCAGCAGACTTTCAGAATCCCCAAATGTCTTTCATGTGAACCTGGAATTTTTGACTCTTACAGTTACCTCACCTATTTTGGAATTCAATTCTATTTATTCTACTCATTCTAGTGAGAAAAGTCTTCTTTTTAGATGAAGATGAAAGTCAAATGTAGGAGCTCAGTTTTCCCTTTGCCATCTGAGAACATTAGTTCTGCTTTGAGAACTGGGTCTGTTCTTTCTTGATCTGAAAAGATTTATTATTTTCGTATGTCAGAGATGGCATGCTAGCTGTGGGGTTCTCAGTACCTTACACTTTCACATCGGATTTTGACTGTGAGCTCTTACCTTATCCAGGTTATTCCTGGGACTCTGAACATTTTAGTCATAATCCCATCTCCCTCCCTCTTTTTAAAAAAATTAAAATAAAATTTTAATTGATTTTTAGAGAGAGGAAGAGAGGGGGGCAACATCAATCGGCTGCCTCGGGGATCAAACCTGGCACCCTTTGGTGTACAGACGACATTCCAACCGAGACACACTGGCCAGGTCCTGTCTCCCTTCTTCTTAGATTGTCATGCTTGCTGTGCCACATAGTGGCCTCATCCAGTGCCTGTTCTTTCACTGTCACCAGAAAGTGACTTCAGTTCTTCACTCCTAAGATCCTTTTTCAAGGATGTGAGTGACAGCTCAGAGGCTTTCAAGCTTACTAGTATAGCTACCCTTCCCCCCAAATGAACTTCATTAGCCACTTTTCTCCTCCCTTAAACAACCTTTGGAGATATTTTACAAGTATTTATTGAGTACCGACTCTCAGCCAAGGACATGGACATGATGATGAGCAAAAACAAAAATGCTCCCTTGTGGAGAGTATGGTCTAGTGAGGGAGAAAGACATCATCCCAATAATCATACCAATAGAAAATTCCAACTGTGCAGAGGAGGAATGCATTGCCATGAGTGAGAACCTCTAATAGGGTGATTTGATCTGATCGTGACTCTTGAGCTGAGGGAACTAGTGAAGAGGGAAGGAAAGAGCATTCAAGATAAGGAATAGCAAATACAGATGCCCAGAGTCAGGAGGGAGCATGGCAAGTTCAAGGGCTTTTAAAGAAGGCTATTGTGGTTGGAGACTAGAAGCATATCTTCCCAAGATTGGCATTTCATTATCCTAGTGTGTCCATTGTTATCAAGATTTTATTGGGTACTCTTTGTAAATAATTTATTTAAAAGTTAGGTAAGACTGGTCATGTTGCCAATCCCTGGGGGAGCTATCCATTCACAGTGAGTTCCTTGTATCCAGTTCCCCATGTTTATCTTCAACAATGGAATTATAAAATATTAGGGTCAGCTGAGACCTCCAAGAGTACTTAGTGCCAAGTTCTCCTTTACAGATGAGGGAATTCAAATCAGAAACATTCCAACAGAAATTGGCTTCTTAGAATGGATGTTTTCCTAAGATGATTCACAATTTGTTTTTCGTCTCCAGGGGGGAAAAAATCACCATTAGAAAATTTTGTTTCAATCTTCAACTTACTGCAGACAGGAAGAGCTAATCAGGACATCTGGAGGCATTTGATACTGTTCATTTCATTTCAAAGAAGAAAATGCAGTTGGGCTCAGAATATATTTACTGAGCTCCCACTTGTGTTGGAAGTAGATACAAAATGAGTAGATGTGGTGTCTACCCTTTGAGGCTCTTTCTGTGGGTGGGAGAGAAGGTCCATAGTAAGTAATGGCAGATGAATTCCAAAATTGGAGCATGCCCAGGGTATTATGGGAGCAGAGAGAATGGTCACTTAGTCTCAGATGAATACTAGCAAGTAGAATAGCCAGAATTGGGTGGATCCAGGGGGTAAAGAAGAAACCTGGGATCATTCCCAGGAATTAAGTGAAAAGGTTCAATGGATAGTGGTACCATTAGCTAAAAGAGATTACGAGCTCAGGAAGAGATCAAAGTAAAAGATAATGGTATTTAGAGATATAATCTGCCAGGTACCTGAGACACATGCCAGTGATGCTCAATGGAAAGGTGGATATGAGTCTGAAATCCAGTGAAGAAGATGGGCTAGAACCAAATATTTGAAAGTCTTCAGGACATAGCTATTAGTTCATATCATGGGACTGGGTGAGATCACTCAACAAGAGTTTGTTAAATGGAACAGTGAGCCAAGAACAGAACCCTAGAGAACCAGACCCTATTCAAAATCTGCTTACCTTTGGCTCCAAGGTAAAAAACACACACACAAAAACTTGATATACTGGATCAACTACAGTTGTGTCCACAAAGAGCAATTCCATTGAAAATATCCTATATAATAAAAGGCTAATATGCAAATCGACCGAACTGCAGAATGACCAGTTGCTATGATGTGCACTGACCACCAGGGGGCAGATGCTCAATGCAGGAGCTGCCCCCGGTGGTCAGTGCGCTCCCACAGGCGGAGCGCCGCTCAGCCAGAAGCCAGGCTCACGGCTGTCCCCGTGGGGACTGGGCCTAAGCCATCAGTCGGACATCCCCCAAGTGCTCCCAGACTATGAGAGGGCTCAGGCCAGGCTGAGGGATCCCATCCCCCTACTCCCCGCTGAGTGCATGAATCTCATGCACTGGGCCTCTAGTAATCCTATAAAAGAATAGAAAAAGATCACTCATTTTAAAGTACGTTTGAGAGTCAACATACAGGTGTGGGCAACAGTAAGTTTACTGTTGTGAGTACTCAAAACACAGAGTTTATTCTTGGATTATTTATTAATTATTGTATTGGTTATTTGTATTACAACTGTAAACCTACTTTTGCCCACTCTGGTATATTCTTTCAACTAAAAGAATGCAGGGCATGGTTTTCAGAAGATCTATGTGCCAGACTCAATTCTGCTTCCTGCTGGGCCTGGGGATGTGGGTAGGCTGCTAAATGCCCTGGGCCCATTTGCCCATCTGTCCATTGAGGGAATTGTTGACACGGCTTCCTTGTAGGGTGTTGGTGAAGCTCAAACCTAATGGAAATGAAAATTTGAGAGCCCTTTGAATTGTGCCAGATCAGTATAAGATGCTATTCTTTGCATGCGTACTATCAGCTGATTTGGGTTTTCTTTGTAGCCTTGGCTTGAGCTGAAATTATTCTCAAAAAAGTTCCTTAGGAATAGGTAATTTTCACAGAAATTGGAGTTCTAGCTTGTAAAGCCAACCCTCTGAAGACCAATCCAATGGTGCTTTTCTTTCTAATCAAACCATTTTATTGGCATTTTAGCAATATCTTGAAATTGTATGTAATTAGTATATTTACCATGTATCCATCATAAATCCTTAAGATAGTTTTCTTAGGAAGACCTGCAACATATAAGACTTGAAGTCCATACTCTTATATTTTATTTACAACTAGAGGCCTGTTGCACGATATTCGTGCAAGAATAGGCCTTCCTTCCCCTGGCTTCACTCCCAGCCGCCCTGGAGCCAGCATGTCCTCGCTTCTGTCTGGAGCACCACTCCAGTAGCTCCCTCTGCTGCCTCCTTTCCCCTCATAGCAGGCTTCACTCCGCTCCACGCCTGCATATGCAAATTAACCTCCATATTTGTTGGGTTAATTTACATGCTCACTCTGATTGGCTGTGGGTATAGCGGAGTGATGGTTAATTTGTATGTTTCTCTTTTATTAGGTAAGATTTCAGCTGTGTCTCTAATGTTTGGGGGAAGCAATTGAATTCACTTTGAGTTCACCTTTTTCAGTATTGAAGTAAACTTTCAGTTTTCATTTGAAGGGAGATTCAGAAACATTTTCAGACCATTATTGGGGTGAATTTCCTGGTGGCTTAGTCCCAGTAATACAGTTTCTTAAAGGACCCAGATTAATGGCAGAAAGACATCTCAGCCCTGGAACGCCAGGATTGTTTTCCTGTACTTCATTTGTTAAACCAGAGTACTCATCAGTGTTTGACCTTTTGTATCAACAAAAGCTCTGGTTATTTGCAACTAATTGATAAATGTGCTAATGGATTTCACTGGCTAATGAAATCAGACCACCTGTTTTGCTCTTCTCCCCACCAAATTGACCAAGAAACTTATTGCTTCATTATAATTAAACACAATCTTGGATTTGAGCAATAAATATATAGTCAGTTGATCTTTAGGTACCAGATAAACACTGCCATTTGTAAAAGATAATTTAATTGTGCACTTGAACAAATGCTTATGAAATGTCTACTCAATGCAAAAGGTTTTTGTCAGGCTGCCAGAGAATTAAGAATGGCCGTGCCCTCGAGCTCAGGGTGTTTGTTCATTCCTCTAACAAATATATGTTGAGCACCTACTGGGTGCCAGGCTCTGGGAGTGCACAGGAAATAAAGCAGACAAAGCCCTTACCCTCTGGGAGCTTAAATTCTACTGCAGGTAGCCAGACAAACCAAAAGTAGATATATTGAATGGGGTTTTTTGTGTTTTTTTTTTTTAATATGTATTAAATTGGTTGGGTACATTGAATGTTGGGGTGATAAATTCTATGGAGAAAGAGCTGTGTAAGGGGAAGATAAAGTTCAGGGAGAATGGTTTTAATAAGCTACACAGAGGATTTAGAAAGGCATCTTTGAAAAGGGATATTTGAGCAAATGAGCAGAGACCTAAGGACGTGATGAAGCGAGCTCTGTGTGTCTATCTTGACTAAGAGAATCCCAGATGTTAGAAGGAATGCCAAGGACTGGCAAAGAGAACAGTAGGCTGGAGCAGGTGCCCTGGGGCACAGTAGAGGGAGCTGCTTCAAGCTCTCACCTTGATTCTTCCATATGGAATAATAGCCACATGTGTTGAGCATGTAAGACGTACGGATAAGCACCTCTGTAAGGAGTTTTTATCTACTTACTTTTAACTTCTTATGACATCTCTCCAAGGTAAGTGGTATTATCCTTATTTTACAGATAAGAAAGTTTGAGGCTCTCGGAAATAGATGACTTGCTGGAGGTCGTACAGTATGTGTGGAACTCTACAATCCCACCTCAGTTTTGAATGCGCGAAGGTTGCCGAGTTCCCTCCAGTTCCCATGAAGTGGTAGCAGGTGCATTTTTTCCCTTGGCCGTGACCCTTTTCTCCTCTTTGCCAAGCTGGCTCCTGCTAGCCTGTGCTGTCTCAGCTTAGTTGTCACCTCCTCTGGGGAACTCTTCCAGATCCCCCTAACCTCCGGTCTCGATCTAGATGATGCGCCCGTCCTCTGCTCCCACGGCATCCTGTAATAAGCTTCCCACAGCGCTGTCACTGGCTGTGCCTCCGCCTTCGGGCTGCTGTGTGAGGATAGGGACTGTCCATAGCCCGCCATCTATCCCCAGCATTACACTGGTCCAAACCCATGATTAGCTCAGAATTCAAGTAGTGCTTTTAAGGAAAAAGTCAATGAAAGCCTTTCAAGAATTTTTTCTGAGCATCCATAATAGCATTTGAACAATGATAGTTCTAATTCTTCAAGAATTTTAAAATTTGGATCTTCATTTTGATGATATTAAGCATTATTTTATCCACTATAAAGACACAATTTCTTCTTGTGATTGCAATTCTCAAAGGCGAAGTATTTCATAGGAAGTGACTCATTGCAAATGTTTCTTCAGATATCCTTTAAAAAGGAGCCACCTGGTACTTGGGTTTGAGAAACAGGTGTCTCTGCTATGGTTCTCCCGCCACATTGTCTCCCTGGATAACGTGGGTCCATAGCATTTGCGGCAAATTTAAGTTGTTTACTTTTCTGCTTAAGGTGATGCTAGTCCCTCTCAGAGTTGCATTAGATCTGTCTGCTATAATCAGAGGACTTCACGATAGTAATCTATTCCAATTTTTATGCCTTCCTGCTAAAAGGAAAGGTAATAACTTCCTCAAGATTATGTTATAAACTGGACATTGCTTTGTAAGTTCCTTAAACCTACATGTATGCTTTATACATATGACTGTGGTTTCACTTTTCTACAGTTATGTGTAAGTTATTGAATAACATTAATACCCTAAGTTGTTAAGGGACTGTATCTTCAAATTAGGCTATACAAAAATATTCTTCTTATAAAAAGGTGTATATATAATCTTCATTGGGTATATTTTCATTAGTGAGAGAATTTCCCCCTGTTCATTTTAAAAATAAAATTATTCTTCTCTAATTATAAAAGTGACACCATAGTAAGTATTGCCATTTAAAATATAAAAAGTAAAAATGAAATAACTTATAATCCTGCCACAGAAAGATAATTTTTCTTCAGTTGTATTTCCTTAAAGTTTTTAATGTCTTTTTAAAAAATTTATTTTTAAAATTTTATTTTATTTTTTACATCACCATTTATTCCCTCTATGCCCTCTTCCACCTCCACCTAACCCCCTCCACCCCCTTTAATGTATTTTTTTAAAACAAAATTAGGGTCATACTATATATTTTTAACCTGATTTTTTTACTTACCATTTCACCTACCATGAAAGACATTTACATTCTTTTTCAACTTAATATTAATTGATACAGAGTGGTTTATCATATGGACCTACTTAATTTATAGTACATTTAGGTTGATTTGCTATTACTAATGATGATGTACACAACTATTTGGATCTGTCTTTGATTCTTTCCCTGGAACAGATTGCTGGAGGTATTACTGCTGAGTCAACAGGCATGCATGTGTTACAACTTTCCCCCAGGGTGGAGGGACTGGGGTTCTGGGCTTGGCTTGCCACTTCCCAGCTGGCGAATGTTAAGTCAGTTACTGAACCCCTCCAAACCTCAGTTTCTTCATTGATAAAGTGAAGGCCCTGAGGGTAGTTATTAGGATTAAAAGGGGTTCGTGTGAAGCCTTTGTTGGGGCCTGCTATGTAATACATCTCAGTAACGTTTACCTTTGAACATTTTTTTTGAAAAAATACATCAGGGCACATGTTTTAATGGTGGCTGTTGGTATTATCTTTCCAGATCACTTTCCCCATACATCTTAAGTGTACAATTTGATGCATTTTGACAAGGGTAGACAATATTTAATCAACATTCCAAATAATATATTGAACATTTCCATCATCCCACAAAGTTTCATGGTGCTACTTCCCGTTAATTCCTAACCACCCCCTCCCCCGCCATAGGCAACCAGTGCTGATTCTGTTATGGGTATTATAGGGTGTGAGTATCACATTAGGATCCTGAAAGTAAAAGCACTTCTGAGTAACATCCCTGTGAATATAAGAGGATAGAGTCCTTTAAGGTGACTGCTTCATGCAATGGTGGTCATGGTCAGAAGAAATCACCCCAAAAGAAGGCCCCGTTCTCTTAGTTGGGTTCACCCTCTTGCAGGGAAAACAGTTCCGGGAGGGTAAATACCAGCATGTCAACATCTGAGTGTAGGTGATTATTTTATTTTTAATGTTTTTAAGGCTTTTTAAATGTTCTCTTGGAATAAATATTGCCTTTCTAATAATGAAAAATGTTATTTTCAAAAGAGATCTCATATGTGATATTGAATATACGCCAATAACCCATGTTGAGTTTTTCAACATGACAGTGGTAACCTGCTGGCGTACCAGTTCAGTTCTGTCAAGCCTCGACCCGCAGGCTGTGTGCAGTCCCTGTGTGTGAATACCAGTTCTGTAGAAGTCCTAAAGTCACCATTTTAGTTCACTCAGGCTGCCTAACAAATACCGTAGACTGACTGACTTAAACAACAGAATATTTTTCTCACAGTTCTGGAGGCTGGGAATCCAAGACCAAGGTGCCCACCAATTGGTTTCTAGTGAAGGCTCTCTTTCTGGCTTGCAGACAGCTGCCTTCTCGCCATGTCCTCGCATGGCTGTCTGGAGAGAGACAAGCAAACTCTCTAGTGTCTCTTCTTATAATCCCATCTGGGGTCCGGGCATCTCATGATCTCATCTAACTCCAATTACTTCCCAAAGGCTCCATCTCCAAATACCATCATGTCGCGGAGGGGGAGAGGTGGTCAGACCTTCAACATATGAATTTGGGTGATGCAAACATTTATTCCATTATAGTCATTCATTTATACACGTGTTCAGTATTTTAAAATGTTTTCTGACACATTAAGCAAGGTGCTTTGCAACTACTTAGCTTGATAGTGCACATTCTACCTGGAAATGATTTCATCTCTAAGGAGACTAGCACCTGCTGGAGCTGAACACACAGTGGACTGACTTGAGAGAATAGCCGAGGATTAGATGGAGGCTTGTCATCCTTTTAGCTCACTGAGCCGTGTCCAGTCTTCTTGGAGCGATGTTTTTCAGGCGTGCTGAGGTTAAGTTTTGGTCCAATTATCAAGAACGGTAATTCTTGGGAATTACCGTGGGAAGAAAAATAGCTAAGTGGAGCATGGCGTTATAGTTTGCCTTTTGATGGATAGTCTGCAGCATATGCCTGAACATGGAATTTTTTCCCACTGTCTCACAAATGTCAAATTTTACTTATCAGTGAACTTCCTAAGAAGAAATATAACTTGGTGCAAGCACCCTGTTTCCGTTTGGCAAGAATGCTCAGACTTTGATGAATTTCTGGGTTCGGTTGCAAAGAGGAGTGAGTGAAACCTGACAGGCAAACTGCCCCACACCCTGGACAATGGCATCATTGAAGGGTTTGGTTCCAGAGGTTTGTGCATGGTGCACTCCTGGGAAGGCGGCAGTGACCTCATGGCCTTTCATTTCTCCTTCCTTCCTGCTCCTCCAACCTCCAGAATCCCCATCCAAACCTGCCCTCTCTCCTACAAGGACACCGTTCTGTACCATTCTTGATAATTGGATCAAAACTTACCTGTCCTGTGTCCCACTAAGTCTCAGGGTTGAAAGGGAGTTAGTTCAGTGTTACATACCCTTCTCATTCAAAGCATGAATACCTAACAACCTGCCAAATGGTCATTTTTCCCTTTGCTTACACACCTCCAAGCAAAACGGAACTTGTTACCTCCACTGTGAGGCATCTGTGATTATTGGAATATCACCCTTGTGTTGCGTCAAACAGTGTCTCCCAGTATCTTCTGTTCACTGGTTCTGGACCACCCTTAAGGAGTAGACTGAAAAACACCCATCTTCTACAAGAACACCTTTCGAATATTTGAAGCAATCTGGCAATCGAGTTTACCTATCAAAGAGGGAAATACTTTTAGTGCGATATTGCTCATTCTGGCTGTGTGTGTGTGTATATGTGTTTCAACCACTGATTTCTGAGCAATCATAAGCCACTCGTGTAATTTTTCCTTCTAGATTCTTGGAATGATATCCAATTGACTTGTCACATTCTTCTTCTCTCTGAATATTTGAAGTGTCTTAACTGGTAACTAAACTAATGTGAATTGTGGTGTTAGTAGGTCATGTTACCTCTCCCAGATAAGACTTGGGCTTTCACTCAATTTTGTTGCTGCTGAATACAGGGTGAGACGTTAATTGTCGGTGTGATCTCAAACTAGGGTGTTTAGTGTTTCCTTTGGTGTAGATCTCAGAGGAATTGAATCTCTACCTACATTTGTGAATATAGCTTCAACCTCTGTGTGCACATGAAAATAGAGAAGGTGGTAGTGAACCCCTGGCCATTACATCCAGGAAACTCTGTCTGCAGTCTCCCCTGGGAAGGTGAATGCTTTTCACTCGAGTCCACCAGTGCTGTGCTCCAGGGTGACTTGCCAAAGATGAGGCACACGGTGAATACGGTTGTAGGGGTGGAGGCGATAAAGACTTGGACACCTCAAGCCAGATACCTGTGGAACTCCTAGTCAAATGATCCATCTCAAAGTTGTAAATACCAAGCTAACCTTAGACCATAGACTCTGGGTGGATTGCATGGCAATGGTGAAAATGAGGCAGTATTGACTTATCGTTTAGAGAGGCTTTGGAAGCAAACTTGGGTTTAAAACTTACCTCCACAGTGCACTCGCTCTGTGACCCTGGCCAAACTCTTGCATGTCTCTCAGTCTCCATTTCCCATTCTACAAACACGGGGATAGCAGTCCTCCCTGTCCCATGGGATTCTTGTGAGAATTGAATTCATGTGGCTTGTTTATTCCCATGTCTGGTATCAGTTAAGGCTCCTTACACATTATCAGTCATAAAGAAGAAAAGTGATCCAGAGAAGAAAGTTGAACAGTGAATTCACTTAAAAGGTGGACAGATCCAATAAGGAAATGGTTGAATAAATTAGGGCATACTTCTATGGACTATTATGTAGCTACTAGAGGCCCAGCACATGAAATTCGTGCATGGGTAGGGTTCCTAGGCCTGGCCTGCGATCAGGGCCGATCTTCCTCGGCTGCCAGCAGCTGGCCCTGCCTCCCACCATCGACACAGGTAGCCCTCTGTGTGTGGGGCGAACAGTGGGGCAATCGGGGCCCTGCTCGCTCACTCGCATCTGCCTTGGCCTGGTGCCACCTGTGTCCGCAGTCACCCACCCCTGGCTCCCCATTCCCCATCAGGCGATCAGGGCCTGCAGGCTGGGGGCAGCTCCTGCATTGAGCGTTTGCCCCTGGTGGTCAGTGCACATCATAGCGACCAGTTGTTCTGCCAACTGGTCAATTTGCATATTTTGCTTTTACTGGTGTGTGTGTGTGTGTGTGTGTGTGTGTGTGTGTGTGTGTGTGTGTGTGTGTATATATATATATATATTTGAAAGGAAGAATGAGTTAGATCTACATTTATGGAACTGGGTGGTTTGTTCCTGATGGACAGATAAGTGGGGGGAGGGGAGTTAAAGGTGGTATGTATGCTTATTTTAGTGCCTTTTTTTTTTTTTTTTTTTTTTTTTGGTAAAAAAGCCATCTCTACATAGATATGTACAAGGAGAAAGTTGTGAGAGACCAACTTAGGATGGGGTGAACAGTTATTAATTTTTCATTTTATATCCTCTTATTGTATTACTGAGTGTGGTAAAGATGTATTACTTTTGTGATTTTTTTCAGAACAAATTTTAAAATATAAGTGAAAGGCGTGGAGGATGGGCAGAGAAAGGAGAAGTGGGCAGGTGTGGGAGGGGAAGGTGAGAAGGCAGAGGTGTGCAGACTGAAAAGCCAGGACCCAGAGGCGTGCAGGCTGAAAAGCCAGGACTCACACTTTCCCTCTCATTTGTCAGGACTGTATTAGGGCTTGTCATTCTGAGCTCTGCTTTCTGTATTCGTTTTCATTTTCTATTCCTCAATTTCCGACGCAAGGTGTAGCACTATTTCTTCTCTTCCTTTCTGTTTTATTTCTAGCAACTGAGCCGATGCTTATCTGTGGGGATACATTGGGAGTGATAAGTGATATGAAGATGGTTCTGAACATGATATTAGTTATTGACTAAAGAACAATATCAATGTAATTGAATTGGATGAGCTAATCCAGTGGTCGGCAAACTGCAGCTCGCGAGCCACATGCGGCTCTTTGGCCCCTTGAGTGTGGCTCTTCCACAAAATACCACGTGCGGGCGCACACATAGAGTGCGATTGAAACTTCGTGGCCCATGCGCAGAAGTCAGTTTTCGGCTCTCAAAAGAAATTTCAATCGTTGTACTGTTGATATTTGGCTCTGTTGACTAATGAGTTTGCCGACTACTGAGCTAATCCATACATATGATTAAAAGAGAAATGTTTAGCCATTCTAAAAAGATTACAGTGAAAGGTAACTCCAATTTCCCAGTTCCTCTTTCTCAAGGGAACCAGTTACCCATTTCTTACCTGTCCTCCAAGAAATGGCTTATACATACACAAGCTCTGTGTTTGAATGCATTTCCCACTAAAAAAACAAGGGTATTGGTTACCGTTGAACAACAGAGGTTTTCCTAAGCCTTTAGGAAAACCAACCCTAAACTCCTATAAAAAGGAGCAGCTGAGCTTTCTTTTCTTCTCCGAGAGGGTCTGTGGGTGAGACTGCTAACCAGCCAAGAGTCTGGCCCTTGTTGGAGAAACTGCAGATTTGTTCAGATCATGTAACAAGCTTATAAAAGTTTGTTGCAGTTACGTAGCTACAGAGAGAAATTTATTTCCAGCCCTCCACGTAGAGCCATTGCATCAGTCGTTATTTATAGCTGGATTACAGAGCAGCATCAGCACACACCTCCACCCTTGAGGATGGGGCCTGGCGTGGGTGCAGAGTGCCTTGCTCCTTCCCTGGGGGGCTTCGCGAGCCCCCTTCTCTGCAAGGCGCCCGAACAAACCCCGGCAGGAGGGGGAATCATAGATGAACTCCTGTTCTCTGAGAACACCAGGAACATGTGCGGGCGTCCGAATCTTGCAAATGATGCAAGAGGAGGTATTAAATCTTAGCTTAATCCAAGCAATGAGAAGCTTGCCCCTCCCAAGTTCATCTAGTCAGGATTCTTAACACTCCTCCGACAAAGAAAAGGAACTGTGAGCAATAGAGGAAGGCAGGTGACGGTGAGTCACAAAATGCGCCCTTTGAAGAACAGGTCATGTCATCATGAGCCCTTCCTGAGGTCCTTGTGGCTCTGTGTTCATTCTCGGAGGGAGGGAGGGAGGGAGGGAGGCAGACAGACCTTGGGCGGGGGGGGGGGGGGGGGTTGTTTGTTTGTTTTAACACCTACAGAATTGAGAGAAATACGCTGCGGCAGTGAAATTAATTTACAACCTCATTGACAGCTGGGGAGGGAAATTTTGACAAAGCAAACCTGTGATCTGATGCGGTCCGGCTGGCGGCTTTCCTGGCAGATGGAGGCCGGGGACGCAGTTTGGCCAGAAGAACACTGAAGTTTTGTTTCCTTGTCTGGGAACAGACAGGTTCAAACCTGTCAGAGGTGGTCACTGCCTTTCCTTGTGACTGACTTATATGTGTGGTGGTGATTTTTTTTTTCCCCCGTAAGAATTCTGGTTGGGTAGCTCCAAAAGTTAAAAATTTTAAAAAGAAATGAATGAGAAAAGTTAGCCAAGGCCCCCACAGATGCCAGGAAGGTCCACACAGACCGGCGGGATCTGTGAGGTCTTTGTTCGCGGCTCCCCCTGCAGATCCTCAGCCCCGCGCGGCTTGAGTGCAGTGTCTGTGCCGCTGCCACTTAAGAACTGGGACTCTGTTCTCCGGCGCATATTCCTCGGGGTTTCAGAATGTAAAATATGAAGTGTGTGTAATCACAGTTCCCAGCACTGCTTGGCATTTCGGCTTTGGCAGCGAGAACGGGAAAACTGAAGCCTTTATGGCAGGCTGTTTCATCTCTGCTGTGGACACACGACCCAAGGGAGTGACATGTGAAAAAAACGCTCTCCCTCTGACGTCCGTCTGAGGGGCGATGCGCTCTGATCAATTCACTGCGGCTGCAGGATAGTTTCATTCATTTATTTATATATATATATATATATATATATATATATATACACACACACACACACACATATATATATATATATACACATATATATATACACACATATATATGTGTATATATATGTGTATATATATGTGTGTGTGTGTATATATATATATATATTATTATTATTATTATTATTATTGGTTTCAGAGAGGCAGGGAGAGGGAGAGAGAAAAATATCAGTGATGAGAGAGAATCAGCTGCCTCCTGCATGACTCACATTGGGGATGGAGCCCATGACCGGAAATCGAACCGTGACCTCCTGATTCATAGGTCAACACTCAACCCCTGAGCCACGCTGGCCGGGCTGCAGGGCAGTTTTACCTTGTTTTCACCAAAAGAAAGAGGGAGAGTGGAGGCTCCCCTTGCGGAGCACTTTCACAGCGTCTCACTTGAGACAGGACCCAGGGAGCCTGGCCTGAGTCACACATGTGGGTAAAGGGTTAACTCTAGAACCAGCAGCTTAGCAGAGGAGCTCAAGATACTGTACTTTCTAAGAATGAATTCTCCAGGTAAAACTCACCAAAGAGTTCAAGATGAGGAGTCCATACAGAACACGCACTTTCAGCCAAAGAGGAAATTCAAGAGCGTGCCCGAGTCTGAGTAGGCTCAGAGGCACAGTGTCCGCAGGGAAGTCCCGGTTGCTCCTGATCCCCCTGCCTACCATCCCCGCCCCGCGCAGAGCCCCACTTTGGGCGGTACATTGCACAGTCACCCTGCGAAGAGGTGGCTACGAGCTACAACCTTTCCTTTCCCTGTGAGCTGGCAGAACCCAAGGAAAAAAGGTATTTCTTCAAATTGAGAGGGTCCCCGGCAGTAGCAGGGGAAGTCTCCAAGCATTTTCCTTTCATGGGCTTTCCTCCTTAGTCCATGGCTTGGGAATTTAGTTTCTTACCATTTTTTTAATGGTTTTCTTCAGCATCGGTCACTGTCTTAGTTTCAGACAGGCTGGGGGAAATTGCCTTTCCTTGAGTCCCATGCTTTATCTCCTTTGCATAACACTGTAATGTATTTACATGAGCTCTAAAGGTGTCACATGTATCTATGTAACCATGCGTCCACTTAGTCATTCATTTACTCATGCAACAAACATTCACTGAGACCTACTTTGTGCCTGAGGATCTCATAGGGAGGCCTACAGGGGAGCATGTACCCGAGTGTAACATATAAAGAAGAAAAAGTAATTACCAGTTGTGAAAATTACATGGAGGGAAATAAGTGAGGAGTGTGTGTGTGTGTGTGTGTGTGTGTGTGTGTGTGGTTTTTATTTTTAGCTTTACTCCACAGTTCTAAAGAAAGGGAAGATGAGGAAGGGGAAAAGGGAACAAGGGAGGGAGGGCGAGCATGAGAGCTACTTCTTTCATTGTTGAAAATCTAAAGTATTTTAACTGGGGTCTCAAACTTAAATTCCTTCAGAACGGGGAACCAATGAAAACACCCCCATCACACAGTTCTAACCAAACAGAACTCATATGTCTCTACAGCTAGAGGTCAGTTTAAAAAAGAAAGACCAGGAGCCCAAGGCCAGACCAGCAGGAGTGCCCCACTCCATTTGGCCCTGAGCACTCATTCACGTCCTCCAAGGCCTCTGGGTGTCTTTTAGCTCCAAATCGATGCCCACCGGGCCTGGTCAGTCTTCCATTTCATTGGTCCCCTAGTGGGTCTCTCGGAGAAAAGGAGGACAGTGTTAGAATTGTATAACCACGATGAGCTTTTCCACCTCACTTTGGAAATATTGAGCCATCCCTGTGCCGTTGGGATGACAGAAAGACCGTGCTCAAGGAAACCCGCTGGAAAGTCTGAGTGCTAGGCGAAATGTCGGGCATTGAGTCTTCCAGCCTGGAATTTCTCCCCTGTGCTGCGGTGCTCCTGTGAGTCAGCAGGAGGAATCTCACCACAGCGTGGCCTCAGGCCTCAAATCAGCAGGCCCTGGCAGAGTCCCAGCCCCGGCGGGAGGGGGTGGGGTAAGTGCTGTTCTGGACCACGCCAGCCCAGGGACGCAGGCTGCTTCCAGCAGAGCACGAAGCACCGACCCTTCCAAGCCAAGTTCCACCCCCCTGGGTTCTTGGGGGGGCTCTCTCTGCAGAGTTCCTCTTCCTTTGTTCTTTAGCCGATGCCCGCTCCTACCACCCTCCCAGAAGATTTATCATCAGTGCCAAGAGTGAGTCTCTAGAGAAGCAGATGATATCCTTACCCGAGACCTCTAGGAAGGATGGGCAGGGCCACCAGTCACCTGCCCGGTGGCTCCCTGGTCTCAGGCTGAGAGAGAAAGGGAAAAACCCTAGAAAGGGCATCCTGACCTCCTCATCTTCCCTTTGGCCATGCAGTGACTCTTCCTGAACAGACGTGTAGGGAAATAGTTTGGTCCTAATAGCAAGAGAGTTCCCGCAGGCCAGTGGCCTTCTATGAAATGGCTTTTAAGACATTGGTGTCTCCAGGTGGAATCATGTAGACTCGCTTTCCTTTGAAGGTGAGTCTATACGCATAAGCCTTACATTTTCCTGTTCCCTTTAGTCCCCAGCCTTTAACAGCCACTGACAAAGGGAATGCGTACTAATAACTACACCATTTCTTTGATTCCAAGGAACATATCTCAAAATGTTGATGAGATCTGATGTGATGAAAGCGAGCATTCTGGCAGCTGGCAAGTTTTTGGGGGTCACAGTTTTAAGGAACTTGCCTTAGAGAGAAGCATTGGAGGGAGGACGCGGGCACAGTCTGAGAATCAAGGCAATATAGAGGTCAGAGTTTTGTTCTTTAAGTAGCAAGAGAGGGATTTTTTCCATCAAGACACGAGGATAGAGGGTAGCTGGGTTCCTGATAGTAAGGCCACCCAAGTGACAAAGAAAGGGAAACAGAAGCCTCGATGGTCGGGGAACTGTTTCATCAGCTGGATTTGAGAGCTCTGCCCTTGGCCATGTGCGAGCCGGGCTGCTGCAGGAGGCGACTATCTACAGGGCGGCGGTGTGTGCAGACAGCCACATTTTCCACGGGGTCAGAAAGGCAAAGCCAGTCTGCCCCTCCCAGTCTCATCCTGGAAGACTTGGTCTTCTGGTCATTTCTTCCCAGAAACTGGGGAATCGGGTCTCAGATAAGTGTGGGTGTGGACATCCCAGTATTACATGAAAGCAAGAGGAAAAAGCAGGTCAGGTGGTTGAGCTGTGTTTCAGATGAGGCCCAGGATTGTAAATGGACTTGCATTGCTGGATTTCTCATCTCTGTACATGTTCTTGAGGAGTAGAGCTGAGGACATGGTTTCACCCAGTCAGAACCTATAGTCTCAAGACAGCGCTACTGAGGATCTCATTGCTCGTTAGCATCTCATTGCGTCGCTTCATTCCCATCCAGGTTCTCGCCTTCCCAAGGTGCGCGTTATCCTGAGTAACGTTCATGCATTATTAGCATGGGTGGTGCAGCTGGGCTGGCCCAGGCTCTGGAGAGCTGGGCGGGGGCAGAAGGGGACTCCGGGAAGAGGCCCTGAATCCTGCCAAGCCTCCTGCCGGAGTCGCGGTTTCCAGGAATTGCATCTGATGCGAGTTGTGAGTTATGGCATGAATGTGTGTTTGTTTTAAATGGACTTTTTGGTTTGGAAAGTGCCCTTCACCCCCGCCTGACATGCTGCAGTGCACTCATTTGCCCTGTGTGGCCGGTGCTTTGAAGCACGCAGGCTCAGAGTAGACCATCGTTACAGTTAAGTCGTCCATGGGCTTGCTTTGACCATGAAGGGGACTGCTCCACCATTCAGTTACTCATTCAACAAGTCCCAGCATCCGCTTTGTACGGGGTTTGGCTCTGAAGACCAAAAGATAAATAAAACAGGATCCTTGCCCTCAGTGATTTAGTCTGTTGGGGGCTCCAAACACATCCACAAATTGACAATTTAAAACATGGTACCAGCCCTAGCCAGTTTGGCTCAGTGGATAAAGCGTCGGCCATCGGACTGAAGGGTCTCAGGTTCAATTCCTATCAAGGTCACAAACCCTGGTTGCAGGCTCAGTCTAGGCCCTGGTCAGGGCACATGTGGGAGGCAACGAATCAATGTGTCTTTCTCACATCCTGTTTCTCTCTGTGTGTCTCTCCCCTTCCCTTCCACTCTCACTAGAAATCAGGAAAAATACCCTCAGGTGAGGATTAATACAAAAACACACATAGTACCATACGTGCCCAAAGTCCAATGTAAACAGTGCAATGAGGGCACAGGAAGCTCTTAATTCTGGTGGAGAAGAGGTGGCATTTGAGCCACAGGTTGTCAGTTAATAGCAATACAGGAGAATACATGCCAGGTAGATGGAACAGCAGGGACAGGGGCATGGAGGCGAGATAGTGTCCCACACTCAGGAATCCCAAGGACTCCATGTGACTGGGGGGAGGAGGGAGTGGCAGTTACAGTAAGGTGAAATGAGAACGTGGATGGCTTTGAATGCCTGGCTAGGAAATTTGGCTTTATTTGCCTGTCAATAGAAGCCATCAAAGGTTTTTGAGAAAGAGACTAAGGGGAAGTAAATGTAATGTGTTAAATCGAGTGCCGAGGAGCCCAGAAGCCTGGAGTTGGGGCGGGAGGCCTTAACATAAATCAAGCAAAATAGAGCCACCGTTTGAAGCGAGCCAGTGACAGTGGAAAGACCGAGGAGAAGGGGAATGGGGGTGACCCCGTGGAGGAAAAGCTGAGAGGACTGTGCAGTGGATATGAGGACCAAGGCGCAGGCATGAGACGCGACTCCGAGATTTCCACTGGAGAATGCTGAAGCTTTGAACTGAGGGAAGACAATGGCTGGATCAAGTCCGGTTTTCATCCTTTTGTGTTTGAAGGGTTGAAACGCCCCTAGTAGCTGTGCCCCCAAAGCAGTTCATTTCTAACTTCTCATGCAGGTCTGGCTCTCTGGAGAGGGGTGTCGGGGTGCAGGTCTGGATTTGGGTGCCATCTGTCCAGGGTGATATTTGAATCCATGGCATTTAACTGCACAGGTAGAGAACCACGCAGAGCCGCTCGCAGCTGGGCAGCCAGTGCACTGAGGGCCCAGGGAGGGCCGCTCCATGGGAGCCACTGAAGACTTGTATGAAGACTGGGAATCTTTCTAGGGGTTGGTGATAACATGTCTTCAGAAAGGGGCGCCTTTTTCTAACTTGCACAAAGGCGCCATATGGTCTAGCAGTGGTGCTGGAAATAAACCCCGGCAAGAGCCAGGAGCAGCACCTGGGGGAGCCGCCTCCCCCTTGAGGGAGGGTGGAGGGGGCGGAGCCCGCAAAGGAGGCACTTAGCAGTGGTTAGAGACTTAAGTAGGGTTGTGCTTAGTTGCCTTGGAATTTACCTGAAAACAGAGTCACCACTCGGTGAACTGTCATCTTAACTTTGGTTTAATGAGTCAGAGCAGCTGCTAATAATATCCATCAGTTCTCCCTCTTCGCATTTCTATGGGTTTTTTTCTTGGTCTCAGCAGTTGGTACAGTTAACTGTCTGCATTGGGCTAGGACGTAGAATGATCAAGCCTGTTCCTGAGAGCCAGTGCTGGGCAGGTGAGCTTCATCCAGGGCGGATAGCTGCCTCCTCCGGAATGCCCGCTCCAGAGCCTGCCCTGTGGGTGCCCAGGACCGGAGGTCCGTTCGCTGTCCATAGGGAAGGGTGCTCCCTCAGGCCACTCGCTCCTGTCACATTCGGCTCTGGCGGGCCATGAGTCAGGAGTAGCTGGGACAATTCCCAACCCCGAGCAGGCAGAACCTCTCGGATGGCGCTGAGTGCTGATCTCCGAGGACCTGGCAGGGCAGAGGGAGCCTCTTGCCGCCTGAGGTGCACAAGAAAGTAAAGGCGTCCCCAGCACAGTGGCTCAGAGGCTGTTCTGGCTACTGTGTGGCACAAACTACAAAGCTCACAGCTTCCTTCTTCCCCCTCCCCCTCCCCCACACACACATGTGCCAACAGGATGGTATGATGTTTCTTGCAGAAGAGGAAGCATGCGCCCTGCCTTGGCCTGTGATTCTCCGCCCACACAGACCTGTCACTGATGCCTCCTGGCACTTGTGACCTCGTTTGCATCAGTGGAAATTTACAGGAGGGAGAGAGCACCACCTTCCTGCCCAGGAATTCGGCACATAACTCAGATCAAAAATTCCAGTCCACGTTTTTATCAAAGGGATTCAGGCTCTCGATAGGCAGATGAAATATTGAAACAGCCATCAAGCTCCGAGTGAGCACAGGGATTATCTCAGTGGGTGGAACCCGGTTGCAGTTACATTGCCTAGATCACTCCAAGTGTTCTGTTTTCAGAGTAATTCACTTATTGTAGACCTTAAATTTTGGTGGCTTTTTCGTCAGCTGACTCTCTGCTGCTTACTAGTAATTTGAATAAGGAAGGCAGTCTCTTTTTCCAATGGGGAAAAATCACTTGTCCTGCCTTGGGCATGCTTGTTTTTTCCTAACTGCAAGCCAGACGAGGCTCCGTGGCTCGGGGTGCCATGCCCTCAGACAGAACCGGGATGACTCCATGCTCTGCACCCTGTGAAGGCAGGTGATCACGTCACCCCTCTTTAAGGAAAGGACTCTGAAGCAGAGAGGGTTTTTCCATGACTTCAGGAGGGAAATCTGTAAGGTTAGAACCCAAGAGGCTGAGATGCAGGAAATAATGCTCCCAAACCGCCTTCTACACAAGACGCAGGGGACCGAGCATTTCCCAGGGAAAAGTTTGCTTCATCAACTTTCAGGAAGAAATTGGCTCCTCATGATGGGAATCATGTGCTTTAGTTTGGGCTTCAAGGATTTTCTGGGCTTTTAAGTTATTTCTTATGTAATATTCCATCTCTTCTGGCTGGGGCTTTTTCCATTAAAAGGCTTTTTTTCTTTTTAATCAAATGAGCTTTTCAGCTTGACCAAGGACTCCAGCGATGCCTGTCTTTACTTCCTGGACTGACCTTTCCATTGTATGCAAGATGCACAGGGGTGATTTGTCTTGTCTGGTTATAACGCCCCACTCTTGTGAGGATGCTTAATCACCAGGCACACACATTGGCCACTGGTTGTTGCACCTACAAACCCAGCTTTCTTGTCGATTAGCTCTAGGACCTGAATAAGAGCTGGAGAAGGAACAGTGTGACTGGATGGGTGACCTAAAGAATTCACCCCCAGATACAGAAAGCAGTGCTTACCATTTCTTCCTCCTTCTCTCGGTCTCTGTCATGTACAGAACACCAAGTAGTGTTGGAGAGGCCAGAAGAACTTGACACTCAAGGGAACGCAGCTAGAGTTTAGGGTAAGAAACTGAGGGGGCTTGTTCACTCCAATCAGCGCTTGATTGCCCACTCAGACCTGGGCCAGGCACCTTGTTCTGAGGTTTGAGAGCTGACATGAGCCTGGGACAGGCCTGCAGGGAAACCAACAATCACGGTTAGTGCAGAGAACGCTATACTTAGAAGTACGCACCGAACACCACCAGGGCATGGAGGAGTGATGCCAGGCTTGGCCTAGGAAGAATACAGAAGGTTTCCGAGACAGAGACTTTGGCGAGATTGAAATTGGCAGCCCAGGAGACAGGAAGGAAAAGAAGGTGCTGGCCAGAGCTCCTCAAATATGTGGTGGTAAACCAGCGGGTTTTTCCTTTTTCAATCCATTAGGACCAACGCCTTTATAAGATATAATAAAAGTAAGTTACTAGAACAATCAAAAATTTAAAAGACATAAAAGCCCACATTTTTATTAGATTCAACAGACATAAAATTACCGTCAGGTCGTTATAAAAGTTTCTAAATGCTTACTCTCAATGTTTCTACTTTATTGCTACTTGCTCCATTCATTCATTCTCCACTTCCTTGCAGGCCAGTAGCAGTTTGCAGGCAGGGACCAGTCCGAAGACCACACTCTGAGCAGCACTGCGTTAGGCACAGGAGGGCATACATGAGGGCAGAGAGGTCCACGAGAGGGCACGGTGCTCCTTCGGGAGCCTGAAGCGGGTGGAGAACGGTGCGGGAGGCAATAAGGCTGGAGGGGCAGCCAGAGAACGCCCAGTGGAGCATTACAGGTGCTAAAGCCAGAAGGGGGCCTCATAAAGGTTCAAACATTCAAGAATCAAATTTCAGAAAGACCACTGGTCCAGCATGGAGAGTAAAAAGACAGAGAGACGAGTCAGGAAATGCAGTGATTCGGCTGGGATTCGGTGGGGCTGAGTGGAGGCCAGGGCATTGTGGTGGGAAGCAGGTGTCTGATTCTTTAGTGAGGTCCTAGTGAGTGACTGGGTGTGGAAGTGGGGAAGGGATATCATCCAGTCCCATCCTTTGACAGAGGAGGAAACGGGCCCAGCGAGGCAGCAGAACTGAGGCTAGAAGCTCCGACTCTAGACAAGCATTCTTGACTAACTGACCAGACGGTGCACCAGACAAAAAAAATCCAGTATTCCAGCTTGTCCACCTGACTCCCGTGCTGCCTCCGAAGAGAGGGAAGGCTGTGTATCCATCAGAAAGTCCCGGATGCACTGAGATTCCAGACTGCACACTGTAGTCCGCCACCCCCACTGCCCAGCTGCTCTCAGCCAGCCTGTCTGACCCCTGTTGCTCTCTGCTCACAGTCACCGTCTTTTTTTTTTTTTTTAAATATATTTTATTGATTTTTTACAGAGAGGAAGGGAGAAGGATAGAGAGCTAGAAGCATCGATGAGAGAGAAACATTGACCAGCTGCCTCCTGCACACCCCCTACCGGGGATGTGCCCACAACCAATGTACATGCCCTTAACCGGAATCGAACCTGGGACCTTTCAGTCCGCAGACCGACGCTCTATCCACTGAGCCAAACCGGTTTTGGCACAGTCACCGTCTTAACGACAGAAGCCACTCCAAGGTTCACTGTGCCCTGTAGCGGCCAGTTAAATTCATGTAAATCCTGTTTGGGCAGTCGACAGAATTTTTCATATTCTTCTTTTATGGGAACAAAGGTTGCTCTCACCCCAAGCCCGACATGAACAGGCAGTCAGCAAGCAGGGCAGATTTTCCTTTCTGGTATCTCTCGGAATCGGTTTGGTTCTGGATTGGCGTTGAAGGATTAATGGCTGGAGTGGCATGGACCTGAGAGTGTGTTCAGAGCCACAGTTTCCTGGGGTGCTGCCTTGATCATCCCCAAGACAAGACCCCAGCAGACAACACCAGCTTCATGTTGGCTCCAGAGGTCCCAGAGGGGTGCCAGGGTCCCAGAACAAACCAGAATCGCCCCACTTCCTTAGAGTCCCCCATGTCTTCCCTCATCCACCCTCACTGGGGTCTCAGAACCAAACCAATGCCAGATGGCAGAGGGTGGGCTCGCTGCTCAGATTAACAGCCATTTATTAGGGCCTACTATGTGCAAAGCACTGTGTTAGACACCAAGGGGAAGTAAAAAATATAAAGAGATAAAAATGAAAACAGTGAAGCACCTCTCTTCATGGAGATCACATTTTATTTGGAAAAATACGAATCATAAAGGAGCAGCAGCCCAAGCCAAGATTTTGGAAATGACCCTCCCTGTGGGCCCTCCCTTTGAATACTCGTGTGACAAAGGGAGGTGAGCACCCGTGCAGTGGCAGAGATAGAAACGCCCAAATGTAAGCATGGACCTGGACTTGACTGCTTCTTTGTGATAAAAAAATATATTAATAGGTTTGGCCATGTTGAAAAAAATACCTTCATTTATCATAGTGGTGTTCATAACGGTGAAAAATTAGAAACAACATCTCCCCAAAGTGGCCTCGCAGGATCTGGATTTTATCACATCCCTGAGTGTTTCAGACTGATAGCCACTCCTGGGTCTGTGCCCTAAATAATTAGGCAGGAGGGGGTAGAAACGAGGACCGGCTGTTCCGGTTGAGCTTTATTTGGATGCATTGCGGGGTACAGATACCATGCGACTTCTCAGGAATTCTGTGTTTTATTTCTGGAGAATTGCAGCTCTCCAGAATGGAAATAAATTTCTCCAGCCACCAGGGTGTTAGACAGCAGCAGGGCCCAGGGGCTGCTCCCATCCCCCTTCAGCTTATTCTGCCTAAAAGAACAAGTCACTGTGGTGAGCCTGGCTGGCCCTTGACACACCAAGATGGAACTGGACGGACCGCAATTGATAGATTTTAATTCCTATATTTTAATGCTTCAGAACTTGGTCTTGGCAAAAATAAAGGAAGGAGACAATGATGTTGTGGCTGATGGAGCGTAACCAGTTCTGGAGACATTTCGCTCAATGCTGGTGTAAGGTCATGGCCCTGTATGACGGCTCCTTGCCCAATTTCCCATAGGGCAGTTTATAACTGGACATGTCACTTCATAATATGATAGACCTACCTACCCCAAACTCAAAAGCTTACAATACTTATTTAGAATTTACAAAGTTTGTATATTCTCTATCAGCTTTTGTTTCCTAAATATATTTTTATTGATTTCAGAGAGGGGGAGAGAGAGAGAAACATCAATGAGGAGAGAGAATTATTGATCAGCTGCTTTCTGCACACTCCACACTGGGGATCAAGCCCATAACCCGGGCATGTGCCCTGATTGGGAATCAAACCATGACCTCCTGGTTCATAGGTCGATGCTCAACCACAGAGCCATGCCGACCGGGCTGATTCTTCTAAAAATCTTAAGCACTTGGCCATGCAGTTCTATCAGTTTTTTGTTGATGAGGAAGTAATAAGACTTCTATAGCATTTAATGTAAAAAGAATGTCAGTCTCTTCTCAAAAGATGTGCTCGTTCATCAGCTACTTTTGCTTTCAAGTTTGCTGATACTTTCTAAACTAAAAATAAGACACATAAGCTAAAAAAAATAATCCCCTCATTCCCGATTTGTGAATTCTATTGACTTTTAAAGGTTTTAGGAAGTTATGATGACTCTTACTTGTTTAATAGATTGCCTTTATTAAGAAGAGTACTATTACATAAAGTTGGAAAGTCTTTAGATAATATCTCCACATCTAAATATTTAAATATTTTAGTGCCCCACAAGTGTAGTTCGGTGGTTGAGGTTCAGTGGTTGAACATTGACCCATGAACCAAGAGGTCACCAGTTCGATTACTGGTCTGGGCCTGGGTTGCAGGCTTGATCCCCGGAGGGGGGTGTTCAGGAGGTAGCCAGTCAATGATGTTTCTCTCTCATCAGTGTTTCTATCACTCTACCCTTCTCATTTCCTCTCTCTCTAAAATTCAATAACAACATATTTTTTAAAAAAAAAAAAAAAATACTTAAATATTTTAAAAATGAACAACTAAATGGCTGTCAGGAAATCTGGGCTCTTCGGTTGTAAAACCCAGTGCTAGGTACAGAGATGGGTACTCAGGAAGTAGCAGTGAGTTCTCCCAAAGGGAATTTCTTAGGGAAAATTTTATGTCATTTGCACATTTTGCTATCATAAGCTCTCTGCATTGGGAGGAAATCAGTTAAGTTCCATGGAAAGGGACTCAGATGTTTGTTGCTGTCATGTGTCCAGCCTTGATCAGTACTCTGAAAATGATTACATAATATGCTAGGCCTCTCTTGGAACTTGTAATCTGTTTGGGGAAAGCAAGCGTTTTTCAGCTAAATATAATGAGGGAACAAAGCAATACCCACTATAATCCAGAACTAAAATGCGAGGTGTGTAATTCCAAGGGCCTTGGAGTGCTTCTGACTACAAGTATCCTCTTGCGTTTTTCAGACTTCTGTTTACATGGTTCTGGTTTAATCTCTGATGGGGATAGCCCATAACCAGATGAGACCTGCTGAGATGGCCAAAAATTCTGGTTCAAGTCAGAAGCCTCCCTCTCCTCTCCTCTCCCTTCCCCTCCAGTATTGCATAAGACATTACTAATGCTGGCAGACGTTTTTGTTTAGCCATTTGCCAAAAGCAGCCTGCCTATCTCTTCCTGAAGTTGATGCTGTAAACTCTACTCCTTCCTGTCATAAAGCATTCCTCATCACCTCTTCCCAGCGGAACCCACATCCCCTTTCACATGTTATGCAAGACCGCGTGCTTGCACAGCTAATGGCTGCAACAACTTTTGTTTCCTCCCAGCCAAAGAGAAGCTCTAACCCTGGCACAGCAAGGGCATTACTATTTCATCTCAATGGCATGTCTTCAGGGAAACAGCCTAAGTGCTGACAGGGTCTAGTGCTCCTAGTCAGAAGATCCCTGGGTTTCCAGGGAAGGAAACAGCCATGGCTAGACAGAGTATGATGTCTCATTGTCCCTTCACTTGTTGGTCTGTGTGTTTGTACTGATCTCTCAATTTCCTAGCATATCTTTCTGAGGACAGGAGCTGCAGCATTCATTTACTTACAATAATAACGGTGACAACTATGGCTAGTGTTGACCCCTAGAGAGCTGTGTGCCCTCTAACATTTAACATAGTTTCACTCTAAGAACCTGTTCGTTGGTATTGGTGCAGTATGTCCAACATCAACCTAATAGGATCCATCCGCCTTTCCCCATCCCCACCCCACAGCTGCCCCAATTGTCATTCAACTCTTATTGATTAAGAGGGGGCTATGTTCTGAGTCTTCCTCCTTGGATATCTTCCCTTCCTTCTTCTTCATGCAAATACCCTGCAGGCATCCAGCCAGGAGGGACCTCCTCCATACCTATCCTGTCCCTAGCTTGCAGGCTCTTAGAATCCCCATGACTCTCTAATCCAGGCATGGATTAAAAAACATGCGGGTGTTTTTGCCGTTTTGTTTTTTTACTTCAAAATAAGATACGTGCAGTGTGCATAGGAATTTGTTCATAGTTTTTTTTTAAACTATAGTCCGGCCCTCCAACGGTCTGAGGGACAGTGAACTGGCCCCCTGTTTAAAAAGTTTGAGGACCCCTGCTCTAATCCTATTTGGGGTCTTGCTATAAGAGAACCTCCATTGCCAAGAAGCAAAGCTGGCCCAGCAGGTGGTTGTCCATGGGTCAGCTGCACTTGGCTCTCTGCACTGGGGGAGCTGAGGAGTTAAGCAAGATTTAGCTTGTTGGCCACCTCATCCTCCCCCCGCCCCCTCCCCGAGACTATCGAGTTGAATGCCTTATTGGCCCCAGCATCCTTTCTGTGTTGTTGCAGCTGGGCCCAATGGTCAGGAGGCCCCTACCCACCTCGGTCTGTCATCTCCCTGTGTTTTTGTCTGAATCCCTCCATCCTGCCTCCTGCTTTCTCTCGCTGAGTTGCAGATGCACGCCCAAAGCTGCCAGGTATCACGTAGGAAGCATTTTGGCAAGGAGAGTCAGCGAGAGAGATTTTCTTGGCAACCGTAAAATAAAAGTACTGTAAGGAGCTGCTTAATAAATTTGTGCCACTTCAGCTAGGGAATTTCAGTCCTCCTGTGGGAGTTGCGGGGAGTGGAATGAAAAAATATATATAGAAGGCTCAACTGTTAGCTTGATGGCTCATTCATTTGATGGTCCTGAGGAGATGTATGATCCACACACTGTGCACATTAATCATATTCATTACACCCTGCATCTGTCCAGAGAGTCAATGAATGTTTTCTTTGGACCGTCTTTTCCTACTGTAAGACAAGGCGAGAGGAAATCTCTCAGTCCCTTTGCTCACGTTAGGTTGGTCCTGTGTGTACACAGTGGTGAAGGAGAAAACACGCTACCTGCACACCTAGTGCATCAAACACCAGGACTGGACAGAGACCAACACCTGGCCGGAGGGGACTAGTTTGTGAGTCCCTGGCCCTGTTTTCAATAGAGTGCATAGCCAGTCTTGCATAGAGTCATTTTTATGATCATTTTCCATCTCAAGTAGCTGTTGGGAAGAAATATGAAAGGGTAGGGGGAAAAGAGCCTCAGAGGAGCCTTGGTAACACTTTCTGGGTTGGAAATTATTTTATTGAATTTCTTCATTCATTAGTAAATGAGTTATTTTACATGCAACTTCATAATGATAAATATTCATGTTTCATATATTAGTTCTTAAGCAGATGTTTCAATAGCTCAGCCTAGCAAACACCAGACCAAAGGTCACTTTTATGAAGAGAAATGGCATGGGAACCTCATTTAGTAATTAGGAAGGGACCTCACGCTCTTTTTTTTTTTTTTTTTTTTTTCATTACAGCCTACATTCAATAGTATTCTGTATTAATTTCAGATGTATAGCATAGTGGTTAGAAAATCATGTACTTTACAGAATGGTCCCCCCAATGTTTCAAGTACCCACCTGGCCATACATAGTTATTATGGTATTATTGACTATATTCCCTACGCTGTATTTTACATCTTCACTTTTTTCACCCAGTCCCCTAACTCCCCTCCACTCTGTAAACTGTCAGTCTACTCTTTGTATCTATGAGCATGTTTCTATTTTTTTGTTGTTGTTCTTTAGATTCCACATGTAAGTGAAATCAAATTATATTTGTTTCTCTCTGTATGACTTATTTCACTTAGCATAATACTCTCTAGGTTTATCAGTGCTGTCACAAATGGTAAGATTTCATCCTTTTTTATGGCCAATTAATATTTCATTGTATAAATCTGCCATAGCTTTTTTTATCCAATCATCTATTGATAAGCACTTGAGTTGCTTTCATATCTTGGCTATTGTAAATAATGTTGAAATGAACATAGGGGTGCATAAATTCTTTTGAATTAGAAATAGTGTTTCAGGTTTCTTTGGATATATTCCCAGAAGTGGAATCACTAGGTCATAAGGCAGTTCCATTTTTAACTTTTTGAGGACCCTCCATACTGTTTTCCACAATGTCTGCACCAAACTGCATTCCCAACAATAGTGTATGAGGGTTCCTTTTCTGTACATCCTCACCAACACTTGTTGTTTGTTGATTTATTGATGATAGCCATTCTGACAGGTGTGAGGTAATATCTCATTGTGGTTTTTTGATTTGCATTTCTCTGATGACTAGTGATATTGAGCAACTCTTCATATGTCTACTGGCCATCTGAATGTCTTCTTTGGAGAAGTGTCTTTTCAGATCCATTGCCCATTTTTCAGTTAAATTATTTGTTCTTCTGGTGTAGAGTTGTCTGAATTCTTTATAAATTTTGGATATTAACCCCTTATCAGATGTATCATTGGTAAATATCTTCTCCTATTCAGTAGGTTTTCTTTTCATTTTGTTGGTTTCCTTTGCTTTGGTTACAACTTCAGGGACACATCATGGGACTGTTGAAAAGATTAGAGCCACCCACGACAACTATGTATGTGGTAAAAAATGAGCTTGTGACAAAGGTTCAGAATTCTGAGTCCATGAATGTTCAGGTTTCCTAAGCATGATTTTTATCAACATGGCCTTGCAGAGTGGGTTCCAAAACAAATCCTTTCCATTCCCACCAGTGAGTCATTTTCCCTAAACATCTTCCTTGGGAATTACGGCCTTAAATGGTACAGAAACCAAAGAAAAGACTTAAAGACAAAATATATATTTTAATGACTTTTTCCTGGTATCAAAGTATTACATAATTCCTATAAAAATTAGAAAATACAATAAAGGAAAAATTATTCATAAACATATCACTTAGAAATAGGCTTTCAACATTTTTCCTTTATTTTTTTATCTCTTCTTTTTTCCTCCTCTTTCCCCCAATTATAACACAATTAAGAGAATATTAAAAATACAATTTCATATCCTGCTTTTATACTCAGAATTGTATCAGCCTACAACTAAGTCATGAAACCCAGAAGCTATACAGGGAAGATTGATAGATTCAAATATTAAAATATAAAAGTTATAAACATTAAAAACAAACTGGGCAATAATATTCTCAACCCATATAACCAATTACTACTATCCATAATATTAATTTAAAAAACATAATATGTATTGAGCTTCTTAAAAATAATAAAAAAGATAACTGAAATTTGAAAATGGGTAAAACATGTGAATAGGTATTTTCCCCTACAGATTGGCAAGGACATAAGGATGAGTACAGCTAACCTGAATAAGGAAGCCAAATAGACACTCTCATACACTATTGGTAGGAGTACAAATTGGTGCAAACTTTTTAGAGGCAGTTGCTCAACGTGTATTTAAATTTTAAACATTTATACCCTTCACATAGCATTTCTACTTCTAAAAATTTATCCTAAATAAATGTTCCTACAATGTGCAAATAATGTTCACTACTCCATTGTTTGAAGTTGCAAAAAATTGGGAACAGTTACAGTACTTCTTTATAATTGAATTTTATGTAATCACTAGAGGCCCAGTGCATGAAATTCATGCACTTGGGGGAGGGGAGGTCCCTCAGCCTGGCCTGTGCCCTCTCACAGTCCGGGAACCCTGGGGGGGATGTCCAACTGATGGCTTAGTGGGCCTAAACCGTGAGTTGGACATCCTTAGCATTGCCGCAGAGGCAGGATAGGCTCCCACCACTGCCTCTGTGCTCACCAGCCATGAGCCTGGCTTCTGGCTGAGTGGCGCTCCCCCTGTGGGAGCACACTGACCACCAGGGGGCAGCTCCAGCATTGAGTGTCTGCCCTCTGGTGGTCAGTGCGCATCATAGTGACCAGTCATTCCACCATTCGGTCATTTGCATATTAGCCTTTTATTATGTAGGATTACAGAGAATGAGGCAAATCTTTAAGGTGTAGAAATATACCCAAAATATTTGTTAAGTGGTAAAAGCAAATTACATCATAATGTTAGTGTAGCCTTAAGAAGAAAAGTTAGAAGACTATGAATTTGTCATCGTTTTCTCCATAACATTTTCAGGAATGATTGTACTTTATGTAATGAAAATATAACTTTTATAATCAGAAAAGAAATAATTTTCAAAAGATAAAAATTCTATCATAAACATTTTCCTATACTTTAGTCCCTAAAATTTTAGCAGCTTTCATAAAATTCTACCACGGATTTATCATAATTTATTTAGCCATCCCCCTATTGGGGTCGTTTTAAGGATAAAATAATATGGATAAAGCTCTTAATCTTTGTAACATTCACTGTATGTTACTATTAGTTACTGTTAATAGTCACTGTTAGTTACTGATGACACTATTATTCTTATTACCCACTTTTTTCAGGTTATCTGGATATACACACATGCACAGATGAGCAAAGAGACAAAAACAATATACTTATAATAGTATATTGCCTTTATACTATTATTAAAGCATTATTGTCTTTTAGGTTCAGATATTGAAACATTTACAGATGAGATGATTTTATATCTTGAATTTGCTTCAAAATCTGAAAAAAAGATGGCTCGGGAAGGGATTAAATGTATAGCTGAAACAAGATTAGCATGCATTAATAGCTGCTGAGGCTGAGTGAGTTCTATACTTTTGTGTATGTTTGAGCTTTTCCATGGTAAAAAGTTTTAAAAATACATTTAAAATAGTTACTGAATAGCCTCATGGATTCGTTCTTGTTCAAGGATCCAGCTCTCAACTTAGTTTCGTTTATTTCTTCTGGAAGTCACTGATCTGAGCAGTAAGACTGGTGTCATTCTGTTTTATGACTCTTAGAGTAGCTCGAGGTGCAAACAAAATAAATACAGGTTCTGAATTCCCTTTGTCTTCACCCACTTGGGAATCCTCTCTGAAACCATTTGGGCATTTTAAGTAACCCTGATTACCCAGCAACAACAATGAACCTTTCAGGCAACCAGGGAGGATAAAATAGCTCCTCTGCCCTTCTGTGCTTGCACGACAAAAGGCATAGCAGCTATTAAATATGGGTGCTCAATGAGCTCATGAAGAATGAGCCTGGAATTGTGCATTTGGCATCTGCGGATCTGAGCCTCTGCCCTGTGTGAACTTGTAATCTTTGTAATGTGGCCTTTTAAGTTTGGCTGCCAGTTAAACATTGGCATAGGAGGCTGAGGAACGCCAAAGCCTAAAACTGACCTCTGAATATTCCCAAGTCAGGAGTCATAGGGTGACTTTCCTTGCCTTTTTTTTTTTTTTTTTTTTAATGAAGATAACCATTTATCCTTAGAGCGGAAGCTGAGCGTGGCTATATTTGGCTCTGTAACCTTTGGACCTGTTTGACGGATCCTCTCAATGGCCTTCTCTTCCAACTGCATGCAAGTCAGGGTTAGTACTGGGGTCCTCTGGCTCTCATTGCCTCTCTCGAAGCAGTTTCCCTGGCCCCATCTTCCTTAAAGCAAGTAATTTGGACTTATGTTTCAGGATTCTTCTTTTCCCTCCGGAATCCATCTCTAAGGGGCAAAGCACATGGCTTTCTATAAGTTGAACACTTTGGAGCAAAGGTCCCAGTGAGGTTTATAGAATTTCCTCCCTTTCCCTAAAAATAAGACAGGCTCTGAGTTGGCCAGGGCGGCTCACTGAAATGCGCATGTTTCTCTCACTGGCCAGTGCCTGCTGCAAGGCTGAGCTGGAGCTAGGGAGGAATAGGCTCGGCCCCAGCTAAGTGGGGAGACGGTGCTCAGACAGAACCTTCCGGAATGCACTGCAGGGTGTGCTGTCCTGGAGACATGAATGGGGCACTCTTGGGGCAGAGTTGAGTGTCTGGGGACATCAGGACAGACCTCACAGTGGAGGTGAAGTGTGAGATAGCAGGACTGAGTGTAGAACTGACAGCCTGGGATTGTATCATGCCCTTAATCAAACCCCCTTGGGATCCTAATTTGAGGGATTTGTCCTGTTGGATCACATCCGGTATAAAACCAGCAATGGCATTTGCTTCGGGTCTGGTACAGTCCTGGGGATGCCTAAAATTAGACTGACAAGTCGGGACTGCGGTGCCTCTGTGCCCCCGGGCATCCTGTGCCCAGGACGAGTTGCGTCGCCGGTACTGCTCGGCTCTGTCTCCTGAGCAGTGAGGCTGTGCAGACTTCTCTGTGCAGAAGGTATTGTGACGGGCGACAAACAAAACTGATTGCAAAGCAGTTTCCTCTCCTGGAGCAATGCCTGCTACCCACGACAGCAGCTGAGTAATAAGCCGGCAAGCCTCTTACCTGGGCTGTTAGTCACACACTTGCTTGAGCAACCGCAGGTCAGCTTTTAGACCATGTGGGTTTCTGTTAGCACTTGTTTCTATTACCTGGGAATATCCTTCCTGAGCTCTTAGCAGGCGGCTTCAGGCGAACTCAGAAACTCGGTAACCTTGTTTGGCAAAGTGAGAGAGTCAGAATGCTCTGGGCACAGGTCCACGCAGGCCTGGACGGCTGGGCTAGACCAGGGTGCTGATATAGCCGGCTCAGATCCCCCACAGCCTTGCCGTCTCCTGGGGCCGCAAACTATATATAATCTCTAACCCTGTCTGGCCGCCTGTAATGTGCCCTCCGTCCTAGAGGAGCCAGGCAGCCAGAGCCTTGAGTCTGAAACCACTTCTGAAGGCCTGAGGGCCAGCGCTCCGGGCTGTGGCCTCGCTCCCGTGCACATGACCACAGTCCTCCTCAGCCCCGCCCTGTGCTCCTGTGATTCCACTTAAATGAGTCTTGCTCGGGTTGTGTGTGAGGGGTGCGGGGCCGGCAATGGGGAAGGAAAGCTTGTGTGGGAAGCAGGATACAACATGCAGAAGGGCGCAGGAGGCTGCTTTGCGGGCTGGGGCCGGGTCTGGTTTAGAGGCGGAGAAGGCTTGCTTTTCTGAAGTGGACCCACAGATACCAAACACACCTTCCCCTCACACCCCTCACACCCAGGGAGACGGCTGCCCGGAGCAGAGAGGAGCTCTGGTCTGTATTCCCACTGGCCTGTGCCAAGAAAACTGCTGCTCTCACCTCCCTTATCGGGCATTCCTGGAAGGCAGGGCTTTGTTTTCATTCTGGGTGTCCTATAGTGACCTCTCACTGTCAGACCTGCCGTGGTCAGACTCCCAGGTCACAGTGGAAACCGGTCCCGTCAGGTCTGTCATCACCTCCCTCCTCCAGCTGAACCATGATCCCGGGCTGGACAGAGACCAGCCTTGTCCCCGGGGCCAACCACACCACCAGAGCAGGGAGAGGAGAAAGGGCCGTGAGTGCCCACCTCGGAGGGGAAGCAGAATTGCAGTCAGCTGTGGCTACCGAAGATGCTCTAGTGAGGGACACCACCACCCCAACAGCACAGCCCCCGGAGGCCAGGCCAGGGCAGCCCCCCAGCCTGCGGGGAGGGCACCCAGCATCCCTCCTGGCTGTGCAGCTCCCTCCTCACAGATAAGGCCGCGTGGTTTGCCTCTGAGTGCGTTGTTCCGTAGAAAAGCAAAGCATAGAGGTGTCACCCAGTAGGCCCAGCTGCTTCTCTCATCCTCTCCCCGGTGAGCCTGGCGATGGTGTCAGTGCCCGGGACGCTTTTCCAGCCAGCCTGGCGCCTGGATGCGCGTGGTGCTAGGCCGAGTTGGGCCGGGTGTTTTAGGACAGTGCCGCCTTTGATGTGCAGACGTTGATCAGTGTCCAGCTGTGTTCCTGTCTCCTGTTGAGGCCCATTAACAAACAGTTCTGCTGCTGGAAATTCACTTCCTCAAGTGAAGTGGATTCTGCTCCTACGGGTTGGGGGAAGGGTGCAGAATGCCTTTGTCCTGGGTTCGCCATAATCCACTGGGCCTCTTGAGTTTCCTGTGTAACTGGGGTACAACCAAGCAAACCCGGTTCTTACTCCTGTTTTTCCTTTTCCTGGTTATTAACGTCCCCACTAAACTCTGCGTCTAAGAGAGAAGCCCAGGAATCCTCGATTCTGCTTCCTCTCCCCTTCCATCTCCAAGTGGTCGTCAGCTCACGATACTGGTTCTGTTTTCACCAAAATGCTGTTGACTGACCCCTCAATTTCCAATCCATTTGTCACTGTCCCAGTTCAGGTCTTAACATGTCTTCCCTGAGCTGACTCAGCCGTCTCTCGCTAATCTTTTCTGTCCACCTGGGAATCTGTGCCTCCTTTAATCAGAGAGCTTCAGTAGATCCCTTTTGCTTAATATCTAAATATCAGAATTCCTTAGCACGGCCTTCATATTCCTTAGCGTGGCCTTCATAATCTAGACCTAACTTTCCTCTCCATCCCTGGCATTTGATGGCTCCAGTGTTCCCTGGCTGTCTCTCCAGCCTCACTATACCACGTGAGGCTCCTGAGCCTCCCCGCACATCACACCTCAGTGCCTGCCTCCCTGCCCCATCCACCCGCCCATGCTGATCTTATACCCCTTCCCTGTCTGGAAGACTGTGTCTACTGTGGCATTGTCCCTTTCTCCTCCCACTAGAAGGAATTAATTGTTTCGTCTTGTATTTCTCTCTTAGCACTTGGCTCAGACGTCCATCATGCCGCTTGTCCTATCTAATAATAGAGTAACATGTAAATTACCATCACTCTGCTACGCCCACGATTGGGCGGCGGGAGGCTGGGGGGTGGGACTCGGGGTGGCCTATCCGGCCATTGAGAGGCACGGATCCGCTGCCACTGAGGGGGGCTACCCTGCTCTTGAGAGGCACAGGGGGCGGGACTCCCGCCCCCTGTGCCTCTCAATGGCCAGATCCGGGGCCGCTGAGGGGGCCTGCCGCGGACACCCAGCTGCGCCTCTCAATGGCAGGGTAGCCAGGTGTCCGCGGCAGAGAGGCGCAGGGGGCGGGAGTCTGCTCCAGCACCAGGCCTTTCAGAAGCCTCCGCTAAGCCGGAGGCTTCTGAAAGGCCTGGTGCACCAGCGGTCAGGCACCCAGCTCCACCGCGAAAAGCGAAAGCGTGTAGGGGACCCTACACGTGTATGATTCAATCATGCACTGGGCCTCTAGTATTATATAATAGTTGGTCCTCTCTCCCTCTCCTTTTAGTGAGTGCACTATGCTAGGCCCAGTGGTGAGCCACATCAACCTGATGCCTCCTCATGGGCTTAGAGTTTAGCAAAAGTGGTCTCGCCATCACACAGTGAGATCCTTAGGGATAAAGAGCATCTGTTCTCTTGATGCCTGTCACAGTCCCTGGCACACGGTGGCCACTTGCTTCCTGGGTGGTCACTGAGTGAACTCCAGTGGGCAGAGAGATACCAGAGCGGAGGGTTGGAGTGGGTGGATGTCCTTTGGGTCCCAGGTAAGTGGGAAGCCTGGAAAAGTCACATTCTGCCCTCACTTCCTAAAGGGCAGCCTGCTTTTTATATGTGGTTACCCATTCATAGGGAACCATCTCCTAGGGACCACGAGGCCAATTTTGTGAGTCGATCTAAATGTTTTTATCGAGATAACCCAAAGAAGTCTGTTTGTTTTTTTTAAGTGTGTGTTCATGCTCCATCACCCATCCCCTGAGCCAGCTCCTCCAGGTGGATGGTTTCAGGCCTGGCTGCCCTACCACTGCTGGTCCTTGTTTTTTCCAGGGATCTGAAACTGGACAATGTGCTGTTGGACCATGAGGGTCACTGTAAACTGGCAGACTTCGGAATGTGCAAGGAGGGCATCTGTAATGGCGTCACCACGGCAACCTTCTGCGGCACGCCCGACTACATTGCTCCAGAGGTGAGTGCTGCGGGTCCCGGAGCTCTGCAGGAACCTGATGAGAAATGCCAAGGTGGCCTTTTGTGCTGCGGCTTGCTGGGCGGCGTAGAAAGCTGATGCCTCCAGACCCCTTTATGGCTCATTGGCTGAACGGTGGCTACAAATGTCCTCAGTTCCTCTAAATAAGGATTCCAGTTCGAGATTTTTGGGGTAAACTTTGCAGGTGCTTCTAGGCTTCAGCCCTGAATAAGGACAGAGTGTGCTCCACTCACAGCCATGTATCTTCTTCCTTGTCTCTACTCCGTGCTTTGATCGGAGCCCCATTTAGCTGAAGTAAAGCAAAGCTCTTGACTCTTTCCCACATGAGTGAGCGAGCCCAGCCTCCTTCCTTTCACACAGCGGTGGTTCCCAAGCCCTCCGTGTTCTGGGTGTGCACATGCATTACCTTGGCCTAAGCAGGCCACACGTGTTTGATCACCTGGATGAGAAGTGGCCTCAGAGTTGACCACAGGGAAAAAACAGGCCACCCTCTCTGGAGATGGAATGAAACGTGCATGTCGGCACAGGGAGCTCCGTTATTTTACTTTGATATTTCCTAATCCCTTCTTTTCCCTTGTTATTAAGGACACGTTTGTTAATCAGACACACGGAGCCCTTCTCACGCTGCCCTCTCTCTGCACAGATCCTGCAGGAAATGCTCTACGGGCCGGCCGTGGACTGGTGGGCGATGGGCGTGCTGCTCTATGAAATGCTGTGCGGCCACGCGCCCTTCGAGGCAGAGAACGAAGACGACCTCTTCGAGGCCATACTGAACGACGAGGTGGTCTACCCTACATGGCTCCATGAAGATGCCACGGGGATCCTGAAATCTGTAAGTGTGGCTTACCCAGCCAGCTCCCGACCTCCGGCCACCAGCTTCCTGGGTGGGATTCTCTGTCTACTTAAAGCCTCCCACCAGTCAGCTACCAGCTTTAACTGAGATATGTGTTTTCATCTGTAGAATCAAAGAACCAGAGTCCTCTCTGGCTGTTTTCCTCTCTCATGCACTAGTTCTTCCCGAGCCAGCTGTGATGGCAGTAGGTAGCATTGCCTGCCAAATCGCCAGCATGTCTAGCACTTGTGGCTTCAGTGCAGGTGAGGTGATGCCCCCTTCAGTCCAGACAGTCCAGGTGCTGGGTCCCAGGACCACCATGCCCAGTGTGTTGCGCTATCGATTGTGTTTCTGCCGGCAGCGTCCAAGGAGCAAGGCCCAGGGCCCTTTCCCTTAGTGCTGGGAGGTGAGAAAGAAGTGTTATCCTTATGCGAGCCAGGTGCCCAGCCCAGGATTCAGGTGCAGTGAGGTAATACAACACATCATGCTGGAAAAGGTATTTTTTGCGTGTATGTAAGGCACTGAATGAGAAGCCTTATTTTGAAGTGAGGAAGAAAGATGGGTTGATGGCTTTATGTTGAAAATAAGAAAGCACGTGTAACTTGGTCCATTCTATAACCACATTAGTTGAGTTCCAAAATCATGTGTTACCACCTACTGCGTGCATGGGGAGTAAAGGGGAACACCAGGGCAGATCTTAAAACAGCTGGCTCATTCCTGAAAGGTGTCAGTGGTGCTGGGAGCTTCAGTAAGAGGCCTGTGGAGCAGCTGCATTTCCTCCTATAGGAACCCCAGTCCTGGAATAAAATTCACCGTCTTAACAATTTTTAAATCTACAGTTCAGCAGCATTAAGTACATACATATGGTGTGCAACCATCACCACCATCCATTTCCAGAACTTTTTTCATCTTCCAAAACTGAAACTCTACACCCCTTAAAAAACACTAACTCCCTCCAGCCCCTGGCATTTTGCTTTTGGTCTCTCTGAATTTTATTATTCCAGGTACCTTGTATAAGTGGAATCATACATTTGTCCTTTAGCAATTAAAAAACAACAACACAAAACCCTGGGATACAGAATCCAGATTTTCCTGATTCCCAGCCCAGGATTCCGAGTTAGACTACATCTAGCCATTCCCTATTAATAAGTGTCTTTTAACCTTGCAGTCTCACGTTTTTAGCTCCTAAATCACTCCCTGATGGGATTCTTTCCTAATGTACCATAAACATAAGCCACTAGAGGAAGCTTCTAGAATGCTGTGTACTTATTATCCACATAGCATGAATCTGTCACCTATTTAACTTTCAATAAAGTAGGATATGGCGCTTATGATAATAATGTTACAGCATTATTTAAAGATTATACATTTAAATAATGCCAGAAATAATTATTATTCTATTGACCTGAGATGAGTCTACAACCCTGGAAGATGAAACTGATATATTAGTAAGCTGGAATCCCAGTTTAATTCAATTAAGCAAATACTTGTCTGATGCTTTCTCTTTGCTTGGCCTGTGCTTAGTGGTGGAATGCAGAGATGAAAAGACATGGCTTCTTATGTTGCTCACAGTCTGGTAGGAATGAGAGCATGTAAACAAATACTTAGCTCGCTGCCAAGGAGAAATGATCAGAACTGTCTCTGGAGGCAAGGACAGGGAAGGTGATATAAGGACAAGACCGAAGAAGTGGCATGTAAGCTGGGTATGGAGGAATAAATAAGAGTTCAGTAGGGTTGACCGGGGGAGGGGGAGGGAGAGAAAAGTATTCTAGGCTGAGGAAATAATGTGTGCAAAGCCTCAGAGGCGTGTTCAAAGACCTGGAGTGTTAGATGCAGGGTGGGCGCAGCAAAAGATGAGTTTAGGACATAGGAACTTTGAGGGGACATGTACAAAGTGGTATATACCTTACAATTAGTCACATGGGGCTGGAGCTGATCACTCGAGCAGGGCAGTGAGATGCCGGAGCAGATATTGATGAGGGGAGAAGATGAAGAGGAAGAGGAGACAGAGGATGGGGCCTGGGACACATCAGTGTTTAAGGGTGACAGTGGAAGAGCATTCAGTGAGAAGGTTAGGAAGGAATGACTTCAGGTTGTTTGAACATCTGTAGCTGTAGCGTGTCTACAGTTTCACTTGTGGTGAAATAGGCCAGTGGTTTTACAACATGATTTACAAACATTGGTGCCTGCATAACTTTTGAGTAGCTCTAGCTAGGTAGGAACAAGTGGGCCTAGGCCAGATAACTGCGGGCTGACGCGATGTACCTGTGCTAGGAGTGGGGTAAGTAGAGATATTTTTAAGGACTCCGAACAAGCTTTCATTTTGTTGTACGGTTCCAGATCAAGGAGAGGCACACTGTTTTCTTTAAAAACGGAGATTTCAGGCATCTTTCCAGGGCTCTATGAGTTTGGTGACTTCCAAAGTTTCTCGTGTTGAAAGTTGACTTCATTGGATGGTGTCTTGCATACTAGTCCTAAAACCCATTGGGAGGTCATGCTTGCTAAGTTTTGGAATGTAATCAACTTGTCTTTACCCATAACTTCATAGAGCTGGGTGACTATTAGAAACACAGAATTTCAGAAATGGCAGATCCTTAAAATATTTGGTCCACATCCCTGATTGAGAGATGTAGCTGAGGCCCAGAGACGAGAACCAGATGCTCATGGTAGAATGGAGAGAGCACACACTAATCTGAGAGTCAAGAGACCTTGACCTCATTCTACTCACGCCATGCTTTCCAGTAATGTAAGGTGGTGATAACACCTGCAGTGCCCACTTCAAATGAGGCGGTACACATGAAAGCATTTTCAGAGGGCCTGCACCATACAGAAGTAAGTTACTAGTATTGTTGAGTTATGAGTAGTAATTTCACAACACGCTGAGAGGTGTCGTTATCTTCATCCTCTCCTTGAACAATTTGCCAACGTCATCAAGATTATTAAGCGCTAAATTGTACATGAGGCCGTGTTAGATTTTTGTTCTGGAGAGAAGAGGATTTCTGCTTTTCCCGGAGCTCTCTATATCTAAACCAAAGATACTTATGCGGGATCTAAATAGCCAATAGATATTGACCCTCCTATTCATTTGACAGGCATGTATCAATGCACAGCGACCACAGGACTGCTAGGTTCACATGTTGTGCAAGGGGCTGGGGCCAGAGATGAGCAAGACAGACATCATCCCTGCCCTCATGGAATTTACAGTCCAGTTGGGGTGGGAAGACAGATGTTTAAAAGAGAAATTATACAAGTAGCTATATAGATATGTACAATTTGACAAGAAAAAAGTCTGAGGTACTTTGAGAATCTCTAACAGGCAGACTAATCAAGGCCGTCAAGGGAGGCCATCCTGAGGAGATGAGTTTTAAGCTGAGAGCACAGGCTGCAGAGAAGTTAGTCAGGCTTACAAGCATGCAGAGATCTTGAAAACGGAGAAGCCCATTTGAGTAACTGTGGCTGACGTGTCACCAGCAAATGTTTGGGGCGACGGTGGACAAAGTGATGAGGACACAGAGGACACAGGAGACCATGTGCAGGAGTTTGACCTTTATCTGAAGTGCCAAGATTCATCACTGAAAGATTTCAAGCAAGCATGAGTGACAAGATTATATTTTCATATTTAAAAGATCACTCTGGATCAAATAGATTGAAGTACTCACAGATGAAATACCTGGGACTTTTTCCAAAATAGACCAGGGGTGGCAGGGAGGAACCGGTTAAACAAGATTGGGCATGTGTCAATAACTTGCAAGGCTGGGCGATGAATACATACTAACATATGCTAGAAAATGTCCATAAATGGTAAAATTTTTAATATTAACACATGAATCAAAGTGTATGCATATATATGTGCCTATGTATATGTATGTATACATTCACACATGTAGATGTAGACAAAGTGAACTCAGTCTTCATGAATGAAGTGAGATGATTTAACAATCTTCTATAATAATAAAAGCATAGTATGCTAATTAGACCAGATGTCCTTCTGCACGACCTTCGGACGAAGCCAGGGCTGCGAGAGAAGCCCGGGTCCCAGGTGTCAGAGGGAAGCCGGTGCCAGCAGCTGGGGGAAGGAAGGCCTACTCTTGCACGAATTTCGTGCATTGGGCCTCTAGTACAATGTTAACAGAGAAAAAATGATGTGAGCCATGGATCTAGCTACATCTTTAAGTTTAGTTTTGAATTTATTATGAAATATTTCAGTAAGGATGGATCCAGCTACATTTTTTTATTCTCAGGAAGAATCTCAAGGTCCTAGACTGGCAGTCTACATCACCCTGGTCATACTTATGCTACAGACAAAATTAGTGGTTTTAGTATGCTTATTCTTTAATATCCTTGAACAGTCCTTCTCAAGAAGTGGATTTGTAATAACTAGATGGAACAGAGGAGAGCCCCCTCTGGTGTACTTGGCCCTGAGCCGCTGCCCTTGCGACCCTGTGCAATTTTTTTCTGCTGGGCTGAGTCTGCCTTTTCCCACCCGAGAGGCAGGAAAGGTCCAAGATCTCTCAGCCAGTTCTTTACATCCGCTCTCACCAGTACCACAGGGACAGGTCGTCCCTACTTGGCTTCCTGAGATTTCCTGATCTTTTCTTTGGAACATAAGGTCAGGACTGTTACTGGAATTGCTGTCTGCTGGGTATTTTACTTTTTTTTTCCTTCAAAAGAAAATGCTTTCTAAATTCCTTCCTACCTTTTTAAATGGAAAGTATTATTCCATATCTGAAGAAACTGTCTGGATAGCCATTTATAGTAAATAACATACCATAGAGTTACAAAGACCTCAGGGCTTTGTGTGGGTGTAGCAGTGTCAGTGAGTCCCCTGAATTCAGGGTGAGGGGAGCTCTTGTCCAGCATTCCACAGAAAGTGGTGGAGCCAATGGGCACCAATGTCTCCCCGAACGTCAAGACTCCTAACTAAATATTACTTTCCTACCGTGGCCCTTCCCCAGCTCCCCCTACCCTCCATGGGGAACCTTTGAGTTGTTTGTGTATGGATGTACAAACATTTCCTCTAGACATGGATGGAGAGCAGGCCCTTGCTTTTGAGAATACTCCCTGTGGAACACAGAATCAGGAGAAGGAGTTCACACACAGCTTTCCGCCCAGGACTTCTACTTGAAAATATTTCTCATCTCATTAACCAATGAGCCTTGCAACTAAAATAACCATGGTATGTGCTCAAAAAAATGCAGTGGGAAGACTATTCCTTGCTTGGCCTTTTGTCTCTCATTTCTCATCTTCCCTTTAAACATATATGTTAAATGCGCACATGTGGGTGTTCTGAAAGCAAACAATATCCACCCCTACTCTTACAGACGAGATTATAAAAGCTCACAACATCTACAGAAGTTAACAGAGAAAAAGTATGCACACTTGTGCAAAGAACAGATACAGACAGTCCTCGGGTTACGTCGGACGTGACTTATGTCATTTCGTGGTTACGTCGCCATCTCCCATTTATTTATAAAAAAATAAAAAGTTCTGTCATTTTGACATATGTATATATGTGCTTTATGTTTTTATTATTTATTTACCACAAGTAAAGGTCAGGAATTATCTTTCTTTTAAAATTTTTTTTACTGTTTCACTTCATTACTGTGAATGTGCTCCATGTGAATGACATAGGTGCTTATGTAGGTGGGTTCCCACTTACGGCGAAAATCGTGTCACGTCGCGCCGCAGGAACAGGTCTCCGACGTAACGCGAGGACCTACTGTATAAACTTTCCAGATTTGACCTTAAAGATGATACTTTTATGGTGTGTTTTTTTTTAATCTTGTTTTGGAATAAATACATTTTTAATTGGCTACCATGTCACTTGAATTTCCTAATCTGGCACTACCAAATCATCCCAAAGTACTAATAATCATGACAAGAAAATATATAGTTTTCTTAGAGCTTCTGTGGTTGGCACTAAATTCTGCCTACAGCCAGCTTCAAAAGGACTTGGGACAGTCCTCACAAGTCCAGAGCTCAGGAAGGCTAGGGCCTCTGAGATGAGTGCTCCTTTGTGCTAAGTCATCTCCTGGAAGAGATCCTGAGGCTCAGTGCTGACTCAGGTGAGGTCAACGCCCCTTCCTCGGAGCTCACACAGGTGGCCAGGTTCAGCAAGTGGTGAAAGGAGTTTGGGGCATTCTCCTGAGTCACCTTTGTCAGTCGGGAGGCACTGTAAACTTAGCATCAGAGGAGATTATAGAGTGCTTTTGTTCCTAAGCTTTATAGAAATTAAAGTGTGTCTGTACGTGTGTGGGTTTATCTGTCATCACACCTATCAGATTTCATCATCTGCGCATTGTCTACAGCAGGCCTGTTTGCCTCTGTGAACAAAGAGGGAACCAGGAGTTTGAGATCCTTTTTGCCACAACTGTCCTATATTTGTCACCACGCAGTTGATCAGAGCAGTAGTGAGTTAGATGCTCTCTATTTCCTACTCCCCTCCTGGTAGATATTGGAATGTTCAGGGGAGCAACCAAGGTGGTCGGCCAGGAGGAGGAGGAGGAAGCAGAGGAAAATTGGACTGGAGTAATGCAGAGGATTCCACTGTAGACCATTAGAGCTGATTTTTCAAACACTGTTTACAGAAAGTTACTATAGATCCTTTAATAAGAGGGATGGTTTGATACTGGACTTCTGGTCAAGATGACAGAGTAGATACATGCTGTGCTTACCTCCTCCCATGACCACATCAATTTTACAAGTAAATTATAGAACACACATCACTGAAAACCACCTGGAGACCAGACAAACAGAAGTCCTATAACTAAGAATATAAAGAAGCCACAAGACTTGTAGGAGGGGCAGAGAGGCAGAATGATCAGGACCCATACCCACAGTGTGGCAATTAAGAATTGGGAGGGAGGCCCGGCCGGTGTGGCTCAGTGGTTGACCATCAGCCTATGAATGTGAACCAGGAGGCTGAAGTTTGATTCCCGGTCAAGGCACATGCCTGGGTTGCAAGCTCAATCCCCAGAGGGGAGCGAACAGGAGGCAGCCAATCAGTGATTCTCTCTCATCATTGATGTTTCTCTCTCCTCTCCTCTCTGAAATCAATAAAATTATATATATATATTTAAAAAAATTGGGAGTGAGCCATGACCAGTATTGCTCAATGGCTAGAGAGTCAGCCCGTGAACCGAAGGGTTGTGGGTTTGATTCCCGGTCAAGGGGTCAAGGACATGTACCTGGGTTGTGGGTTTTCTCCCCGCCCCTGATCGGGCCAAATGCAGGAGGCAACCACTCAGTATGTCTCTCTCACATCAAAGTTCCCCCCTCCCTCCCACTTTCTCTGAAAAGCAATGGAAGTCATAGCCTCAGGTGAGGATTAACAACAACAAAAAAGAATTGGGAATTGGGAGGGATATTTAGGCTGTGGAGGTCCCCTCTGAGGAGTGAGGGGTCCCAGTGCCACACCAGTCTCCCCAAGCTGGGGCACCAGTGCTAGGAAGAGGAGGCTGCATAATATCTGTCTGTGAAAACCAGTGGGGATTGTGTCTGAGTGAGATGGAGGGCTGCTGGAGTCCCAGGCATTCCTCTTGAGGGGCCTAATATATGGACTTACTCACAAACTCACTTGATCTGAGCTCCAGCCCTGGGGAAGCAGATCAAAAAGTGCCAGGGACACATGGGGAAGAACTGAATTGACTAGAGTCAGGGCGAGGGCTGGAGGGTCAGGGCAGCTCTCTCCACAATAGAAGCCCCGGCAGGCACCATTGTTCCTTTGTTGAGTCCTCCTCCCACCCATACAGCAGGTGCAGTTGGGCACCAAATTTCTGATCTCTATTAACCTGGCTAACACGTTCACCACACTGATTCCCTGAGACCCCATCCAACTCAAACACCTGCCCAAGCTGTTTCCACTGGCTTTTCTACACAAGCAGCCTGCCTCGGGCTCATGCTGCAGACTTTCCTAAAACCTCTCAAAGGTTCACAAACCCCAAACAAGCAGTAGCTGGCCTCAGCGTGCCTTCTATCTCTTGCTAAGCAGCCCCAGGCCTAGCACAAGTGGTTACTGGTCTCAGCTTGCATTGTAACTCCTATTAAGTGTCCCCAAACCTACCATGATCTGTGGCCAGTGTTGGCTTGGAAAGTTAACTTCCACTCAGGGTCCACAAGTCTGGCACAAATGGCGGATGGACTCAGCTCACACTGTGGTACCCACCACAGGGTCCCAAGCCCGGCATTAGTGGTAGCCAGCCTCAGTTCACAGCATAGCCTCTCCCAAGCACCTTTAAGCCCAGAACAAGCAATAACAAACCACATATCACTTTGTATCTTCTACCACATGGCCCCAAGCCAGGCACAAACAGTGGCTGACCTTGGCCTACACTGGAGCCTTTCCTAAGAGGCTCCAGAACCAACATACCTGGTAGCCAGCTTCAAACCACAGCAGAGCACCATTCAACCAGCCCCACAAATGACACACCTGAAGGGCAGATCCGGCTGGCACCAGAGCCCTGCTTAAAGTGACTCCTGCTCTGTGGGGTCAGCCCCTGCACAACAGCCTATTGTTGTAGTCATGGCCGACTCTTACAAACAACCAGTCAGCCTGAGGGTCAGTCCTTCCCACTAACATGCAAACAGCAATCAAGGCTCAACTACAACAGGTGGCACACAAAACCCACACCAGGGACACCCAGCTCAGGTGAGCTGGGAGACTGCACCACTGAACCTCACAAGATATGAACTACATAAGGCCATTCTGCCAATACAAGGAGATGTAACAGATCTCATACACAGAAACAAACACGGGGAGTCAGCAAAAATGAGACAAGCATATACCAAATGAAAGAACAGGTCAAAATTCCAGAAAAACAACAACAACAACACACACACACACACACACACACACACACAAAATGGAGACAAGCCATCTATGAGACACAGAGTTCAAAACACAGGTTATGAGAATGCTCAAGGAGTTTAAAAGGAAGAATAGATACACTCAGGAAGAACCTCAGCAAAAAAGATAGAAACCATAAAAAAGAACCAGTCAGAAATGCAGAATACAATTACTGAAATAAGAATACATTAGAGAAAATCAACATCAGATTAGATGAACCAGAGGATGCAGTCAGCAGTCTGGAAGACAAGGTAGTGGAAAACACCCAATTGGAACATCAAACAAAAATAAGAATTTTAAAAGGGGAGGATAGTTTAAGGGACTTCTGGGACAACATCAAGCATACCAACACTGCATCACAGGGAGACCAGAAGGAGAAGACAGAGAGCAAGAGATCGAAAACCTACTTAAGAAATAACTAAAAACTTTCTTAACCTTGTTAAATAAATAGAAATATAAGTCCAGAAAAATGCAGAGAGTCCCAAACAAGACGAACCCAAAGAGGCCCACACCAAGATACACCATAATTAAAATGTCAAAAGTTAAAGACAGGCAAACTTAAAAGTAGCAAGAAAAATAAAGCAGTTACCTACAAGGGAGCTCCCACAAGACTATCAGCTTATTTTTCAACAGAAACTTTGAAGGCCAGAAGGGAGTGGCATGAAATAGTCAAAGAGATGAAAAGCATAAACCTACAACCAAGATGACTCTACCTAGCAAGGCTATCATCTAGAATTGAAGGACAGATACAGAGCTTCCCAAACAAGAAAAAGCTAAAGAAGTTCATCACCACTAAACCAGTATTACAAGAAATGTTAAAGGGACTTCTTTAAGTAGAAAAGATAAAATATATGAATAAGAAAATATGGGAAAGAAAAAATGCTCACTGACAAAAGCAAACAGTGAAAAGCAGTGGATCAGCCAACCATAAAGCTACTACAAAGGCTAAAAGGCAAAAGTAGGAAGATCATGTGTAATCACAAGAGTAAACTAAGGGATACATACAAACATATACACAAAAGAAGTAAGAAATGATGATGAAAACAAATGGGGAGGAGGTGAGTAAAAATGGTATTGATTTTATTTTATTTTTTGTAGCAATTTTAGAATATGTTTGAACATAAGCAACTATCAACTTAAAATAGACTGGTGTAAACAAGCTTGGTATATATGAAGCACGTGGTAACCATAAACCAAAAATCTATAAGATTTTATACAAGAAATAAAAATAAAGGTATCCAAGAACAACACTACAGAAAGTCATCAACATACAAGAGAAAATAGGAAGAGAATAAGAAAGGAACAGAGAAGAACTACAAAAACCAGAAAACAATAAAATGCCAATAACTACATACCGATCAGTAATTACTTCAAATGTAAATAGATTAAGTATTCCAATCAAAAGACAAATGGATAACAAAGATGTGGTACATATACACAATAGAAAATTCCTTGGCCAAAAAAAAGAATGAAATCTTGACATTTGTAACAACATGGGTGGATCTAAAGGGTATTATGCAAAGTGAACTAAGTCAGAGAAAGACAAATACCATACAATTTCACTTGCATGTGAAATCATAATAAACAAGATAGTAACAAACTCACATATAAAGAACAAATTGATGGTTGCCAGATGGAGGTGGGTATGGATGAAAAAGGTGAAGGGATTAAGAAGTACAGATTGTCTGTAACAAAATAGTCATGGGAATGTAAAGTACAGCATAGGGAACATGGTCAATATTATGGGTGGGCAAAAGTAGGTTTACAGTCATTTGTATGGAAAATAATACAATAATCTATAATAATAAAAGTGTAATATGCTAATTAGACTGGACAGCAGAACAACCTTCCAGACAAAGCCGGGGCTGCGAGGGCCTGTGAGGGCTGAGGCATGCTGCCGTGGCTGTGAGGGCCGATCCCCTTGCACAAATTCCATGCATCAGGCCTCTAGTGAATTAATAATACAGGAATAAACTATGTTTTGCATACTCAGAACCATAAACCTACTTTTGCCTACCCCTGTCTTGTAATAACTATGCATGGTGTTAGATGGAGTCTTATCAGGGTGATCACTTTGTAAGGTATATACATGTCCAATTACAATGTTATACACCTGAAACTAATATAATATTGTATGTCCACTATAATTGAAAAATACAGATAAATAAAAACTATACCATTCTCTTTCCCACTCCAACAGCTGCCCCCTGCCCAAACCAGTCTGGAGCTGGACCTCTGTGTGCAGTGAGAATGGCAGGGTGATGGACTGCCCTAGGTGTGCAGATTACTAGTTTCAGCCCTGCCTAGTATATTCCACACAGATCCACTCTGAACAAGCTAGAGCAACACTCCTTCTCTGGGCTCCTCCAGTATTCCATAGCAACCACTGTGTATAATAACCTGTCCAATATTCCATAGCAACCATTGTGTATAATAACCTGTCCTTGGGAAGCTGACAGTTTGTTTCCTCGGAGCTATTTTGAAAATCCATTATGTATCCTCCCCCATCCCAAGCACCATCCCATCCCCAGTGGTTTCTCGTCAGCCTCGTCTTCGGTTGCAATATTTGTCCCCGCCTTCTCCTATAGTAAAGTGACTTATCAACACCACGTCAGAGCCCTGGTGTCTCTTTCCTCCCATGCTGTCCATTAACTAACTCACATGACTGTCCTTCTCCCTCTTACCACTGCTCTGAGCTGGATGCTGCTGCTGGCACAGGTCATTCTCGTGCCTGAGCCTCACCACCACAGCTGGCATGGAGGGGTGTGAAAGGAGGCTTGATGACTGGTCTTCCTAACTAGGTCAGACTGTCTGTGCCAGTGGCAAAAGGCAGACATGCGTGGCTGCAACATGCACACACAAGCATGCATTTTGTCAACCCCGTGTTGTGCGCCCATGCTGGCTGAGGCTGGCCACCATACCATGAACCGTACACTCTTCTGTGTCCTGAGCTCTTTCTCTGCTCTCCTTCCCCAGGACTCTCTGTAGAGGCGTACAATGCCTTCTTCCCATTTCAGGGTGTCTCCCTGGAATATTGATGGGAATGTCCTGTGGCACAGTTCCCTTCCCCCTGGCTTGCCAGCACTAACAGCTAACTCTCTCTGCTCTCTTGTCTGAAATTGGATGAAAGGAGAAGGTCATTTTGTTTGCCCAGCAGCCAAATCCAACTAGTAGGAAGAAAATACAGTGTGTTCTCCCTCCTGGAAGAAAATCTTATTAGACTGATGGCTCTATTTATATAACTAGTCCTCCTCCTCTGAAGTCAGGCAGATTTTGAAAGAGGAAAAAAAAAAGCGCAGTTTTAGCCATTGTCTACATTATAAAGAGTTTCAAAAGTACATTTGGATCCTGTTATCTCAAGACACATTATTACACAGGGTTAGTTTGAACTCTATCCTGTGGAGCATCCAACAGCTCTAAGCCAAAGCCTCCTCCTGTGTAGCAGAGCCCACGAGACATGGAGTGCTGTGCCCAACACCAGACTTACAAGGAAATGGCTCCATTGCACCCTCATCCTGCATTCATTATCTCCCTCCTTTTATTGATGCAGATACAACTGCACGTTAAAACCCAAGTATTATTTGTCTTCTTGTTTTAAGATCGTCTTTAGAAATCTGTACTTTCACAATAATTGTTTCCCAGAGACTATTACTACCACTGTCGGAGCCTGGGACTGTGAGAGCAGAAACAGACCTTGGTCTGTCTTCACTGGGTGCAAAGTGGAGGAACAGGGAGAGCCAGATGAGTTTCAGGGTCAAGGCTGACCTCAGACTCTCAGTCTCTCAGGCCATGCTCCTGCCTTTAGGTAGAACAGGATGGACCTACAACTGGTTTAACAAGATGCTTACTGATAGGGCCCTTTTTCAGGGGCTTCTATGTGATGTGCATTTTACATGGATTATCCCATTTACTTGTCATAGCAACCTTCTGAGATACAGGGAAATCTCCATTTCATAGTTGGAGAAGCTGAGGCCCAGAGAAGTTAAGAAATGTGTACAAGGTCACAAAGCTCGTCGGCGATAGAACTGGTAGACCGACACAGATCATGGAACTGCAGAGCCTGACCGTCAGAAGAGCTCTTATATTTTTTACATGTTTCCCTAGTTTACAGTAGGCTTCCCAGGACATTCTTGTACAAACCTGCCCTAAATCTCTTACATTTCACTGTAGAGCTTCTTTCGGGAAGACGCATGGCTGACTGCTCTCCCCTGTGGTCAGAGTTTCTCTGCGGCCCTGATAGAACTGCCGAGTGCCTCATTCTGAGGTCAGGTGTGCCTCTGATTCCTTCCGCAGCCTGTAGTTAGATTCCACTTAAAAGAGGGTCACAGGAGGCAGGGGAATTCGAAATGAGCCCATGCATTCTTGATCGCTCTCCGGCCCCTGCTTCCCAGTCAGCTTGACACTTACATTTGGGGTGGAGTCAGATTTTCTGCCCTGGCCTCCTCACTCTTTGCAGCTTGTAAAGTGCTTTTATTGACCCTAGAAAACTTCTGCCTCCTTCAGTAAATGTGTCCAGAATCTTTCATGAAGACACTTTATTTTCCTCCTTGGCTGACTTTCTCGTTTGGCCCACGGTCAGGAAGGAGGTTAGTTGAGGTGAGGCAAATTTTAAGTAGACCTTAGACACAGACAAATGATTGCTCAAACATTGTTAACTTGTTTGGCATTTGGGTCCTCTTAGGGACATAAGCAAATAAAGGAAGTTTTCTGTGAAAGGGTTATGCCATTAACTTCTCAGCCCCAGGAACACCGAGCTTAGGAGAGTCCTGTGCCTGGCCCCGGGCAGCGAGCTCCTTGGTCCCCAACCCTATACACCTCTACCACTGTGTCCTGGCAAAGACTTCAGGCCAGGGACTAATGTCAGCTGTTCCCTTAACTCCCCATCTCTGAATCTTTAGAGGCGGGTAGTCATAGAGGGCCTGTATCGTCATCCTTGAAATGGTCCCTGTCCAGGTTTCTGTTTCTTGCTATTTGTTCTCCTCTTGCTTCTTCATGAGCCCCTCCCACTGCCACCCTGGCCTGCTTCTCACTCTGGGCCAGGGCGCAGGAGCCATGCAAGTCAGGGAGCAGAGCCAGCCGGGAGTGGTGGGAGGTGGCTGACCAGGGCCCATCTGCCCCTCTAATGAGGCAGCCACTGTTCAACCCCAGGCTTCTTTTATCCAGAAAAAGGTCTAGTGTTCCAGAATATCCCATTTTCCAAGAGAAATTGGAAAACTTGACTTTTATGTGATGAGACATTTCCTAGTCTTTAAATGTGTGGCAAGTAATTAAAAGTATTTTAAAACACACTATATGGGCCAAACAAAATGTCTGAGGCCTGGGCCAGTCTCAGTTTGCACTCTCTCTCCCTCTCCTTAATCCTGCTGCCCTCGCAGTTTTAGCTCTTGCTCTCTCACCAGATGTTGATGTCTCGGGGTTAGCTCTCTACCCCCGGCTGCACCCAGACTTACACAGCCAGTCATCTCCATGTGGACGTCTCTATACCTGAAATGCAAAGCTGAGCTCATCAGACTCCCAAATCTGTATACTGTAGGTCTTGAGAAATGTTCGATGGTTTGGTTTTGTTCCTTTGACAAAAATACCATTACTACTGCTGCTACTTCGATTAATATTTTATTTAGTTATTTAGTTAATCCTCACCAGAGGATTTTTTTCCATCACTTTTCAGAGAGTGAAAAGAGAGAGGGAGAGGGAGGAGAGAGAGAGAGAGAGAGAGAGAGAGAGAGAGAGAGAGAGAGAGAGATGGAGAGAGAGAGAAACATTGATGTGAGAGAGACATCACGTGGTTGCCTCCCACATGTGCCCCAACTGGGGGGTGGGGAGCGAATCAGAAACCCAGGTACATGCCCTTGACCAGGAATCAAACCCATGACCCTTCAATGTGTGGGCCAACACTCTAACCACTGAGAATACTGGCCAGGGCTTCCATTAATATTAACACCACTCATAGTAATCAGTTGCGCCCCTCTTTACCTATTTCTGTTACCCAACACCACAGCTCTGTCAGCTGACCAGTGCAGATGGCCCCTTATACCTTGAACTCCCCCTTTAGCCCTTCTCTCTGCTCCCGGTGGGGTGGATTGTGTTTGTTCTTCGTCCACAGGCCCTGCAGGACTTGCTCCCAGCTTTTCCTCCCCACTAACCAGACACTCTTCCAGCTTCTGAACCTGTCATGTCTTCTCAGCTTTTGTCTCAACTGCTCATCTGCCACCAATGTCTGACCCCTCCGTTCGGGCTGTGTTCATCACACTGTGGAAGAGTCACCTCCCAAATCACAGCGCAGCTCTTGTCACTCACCCCTTCACACACTTTGATGGATCCTACTGGCTGCCCCCTGGTCCCTCAACCATCCCCATATGCCAGCCTTGCCACGCCATGTGCTTCTCCACCAACATACCAGGTGCCTGCATGCATCTGTGCTGACTGTGTTAGGCATGAAAGTGGAAGACAGTGTGCCTATGTTCATTCTGTTCATCTGCCTATCTCTCGTCCAATGCCACCTCTTCCATGAGGCCGTTACTTGCCTTCTCACCACCAGCCCCCAATGCTATTTATCCAGTCCCTCTTCAAAGTTCCCCCAGCGTTTTGCTCTCTCTTCTCATTCCATCCAGCTGTGTATTGTGGCTAAAGCTTGCTTGCCCCTCCCCCTTCTCTGATCAGCTCCTTCATCATATCACTCCCGCTATCCTTGTCATCTGTGTCTGCACGAGGCCTAATGCACCACCTTGCATAGACACCCATCAACCTCTGTAAATGGAACTGAATTAAACTTTAAGTGGATGGTTGTATCTAAGGGCTCAAGACAAGCTATTAAAGGTCAAAACAAAAATGCTTTGTTATTCAAAAGGACTTATCAGAACCCCGAGAGAAAGTATCAAGCTAGTGAAAGGGTTATTCTGCCCATCTCCATTTCCAGGGATGTAATTTTTAGGCAGCCGCCAAGATCTGGTCTAGTTTTCCTCAGGCAACACCTTTCCCCACTGCCCTGTGGAAGCTGGCCTTCAGTGCTGGGGCAGGGAAACACGGGCAGGGTCTCTGGGACTCTGGTGTTTCTGCCACCCTGACATCCAGAGCTGTGCACTGTTCCCCTTGCCCAGAAGAACAAGTTGTACCCGCACAGTCACAGCTGTCCTCCGCTAGCATCACTGGCAGGCCCCCTGGGAATTTCCCACAAGCCATCTGGATCTGTTCCCCCATCCTTGGATCCTGAGTTTTTAGAAACACAGATTTTTGTTAATTAGTTGTTAGAATAGACACTACTCTTCTATCAGGGATGGTATCCCATTGACTTCCGTAAGGAGAGAATCTACCTGTTTCTTTTATGTATGCATTTCCCTTTCCTTGCTGAGCGGCTGATAATGATACTCTCAACATCCGGGAGAGCCCACGCAGCAGAACCCCTAGCTCTCACAGAACTGAGTTACCTGTGAGCTATGTATCACCTGCCTCCACGCTCACCACTGCACCTGCCTGGAGAGCCAACTGCTCTGGTTGGACCCATGGAGCTCGGAAGGCTCCTTTCCCTTTCGGCTCCCCTTCCAGTCCTGTGGCTGCATCCCTTGTCAACCCATCCGTGTCTTCCCTCTTCATTGGCTCCCTCTAAAGCTGTTTCAGCCTTTTCTGAGGCCCATCCTGTCGGATTTGCTTAGGGACTTTTGCCGCCACCTCCTTTCTCCATATGATCCTTTTCAGCTGAAGCAACACTGGAGGCTTTGCAGCTGACACCTGGCGTGGCGGCATGGCTGCCTCTAACCTCTAACACCATCTTTTCACGTCTGCACCTTCCACAAGATCGCCTTTGTATTGACTCTGGAAATTTCCACTCCAAAGCAGTTTCTATGAACACAGCATCACTTTTGTCCTGTATCCATAAATCAAACCTGGAAAGGGGTGCTCAGGACCTGTCATCAGGTGTCATAAACTTGTTCAAAGATAATGCGATTTAAATTTAAAACCAAAAACAAAACATATTATCCGAGGCAATTTTCTTTTAAAAATGGGAAATTAAGTTAGCTTCAGGGCCTCTGAAATCCAAAATCACATTCTGGCCGTGAAAAGCGAATTATCCCGTGTAGTCCCTGGTCAGGATGTGATCAGAACACCTTTAATTGGCCATTTTGTGAAAGTAGATTTAGCCCAAACATCTTGACAGGAGCACAGTCCCAGGAGAGTTTCCCAATTGACATGAAGACATGAGGTTTATATACACACATTGAATGTGTGATGATGCTTGTTTTAGTTTTTGGCCCATGTAGCAAGATTCTCAGTCATTAAACATTTTGAGATGGAAGGACAGGGGAGAAGGGAGCATCTTGAAGGGGAAAAAAAACAACACAAAAAACACTTTTCACTTGAAACCATGATATCTTTGTTACTTAAAGAAAAGTGGCCAACTTTGTCTATCCGAGAGTCAGAACACAGAAAGGGTAAGTTTTTCACCCTTGCGGCTTCTTCACAGAGATCTTCAAAATAATGGCTCTCACTCTTCTCTCTGTGGTCTTGTCAGAGAGTGGGAATCCCGGCCAGCCAGTCGGGTCTCAGAAAAATGGCACAGCTGTTCCTAAAAGTAGCCCCATTCATAAGATGTGGGCTGTCTACAACTGCGGAGTTGGAGAAAGGCTCACTACTTTATAAAGAGTTTCTTTTCTTCAAAGAGGAAAGAAAAATACATGGTATTTACAGAAAACTGGACCCTTCAGCTTTATTTTAGTGGCCACGTCTGAAATGGAAGTGGGGAAGGCCGTAAATACACAAGCAGCTGCGCCTTTAAGGGATGATTCACCGTGGCTGTGCTGCCCTTGATGGAAAATTCAACGAGTTAAGCAAGATCAGCCTCCCGGGGCTCCTCTGCCAGAGCGGGCGCCCACCATCTGTGATGTGCTTGTGGTAAATGACTGAATGACCGACTCTCTTTCTCCCCCTCTCTCGCAGTTCATGACCAAGAACCCCACTATGCGCTTGGGCAGCCTGACGCAGGGCGGCGAGCACGCCATCTTGAGACATCCTTTCTTTAAGGAAATAGACTGGGCCCAGCTGAACCATCGCCAACTAGAACCACCTTTCAGACCCAGAATCGTAAGTGTCCAAGCCCATCACAGCAGACTTGCCTCTTTCTTTGATATCATAGTGTTCCACCAAAGTCTATTGAGCAGCGGGATGGTTCCCCATGGAATACCACTCCAGAAGTTCAGCCTGACACTTGGCAGGGCGGCCTCACCCCGGAGTCAACACCACGTGCCCAGGTTACTTCTCACAAAGTTCTCGCATCTTGCATGCTCCTATAGTGCAGAGCTGAGGCCAGAATAGGCCAAGTCCCTTTTGTCTGAAGAAATACCAAGAGCACCAGAGGTACCTCCCCAAGCTGAGTGGGGCAGCCTTCCTGAGAGTGGTCCAGCTCTTGGTCTGAGAAGTAAGCTCTTTCTTAGCTGTGTGTCTAGAGATCCACATGGGAAGGCAGAGATGCTGGGCTAGCAGTAGATCAAGAGTTAGGGGGATGAGGGATGCTCCAGAGGTGGAGAGAAAAGTATCATTGACTCAAGTAAGAGAGAGGTATAATAGCAGCAGAAATGACCTTTTCAGCATAGTTTATAAAGATGTAAAAATACCAGCATTTCCAAGCACACAATTAGCTTAATGTATAAGAGCTTACTAGGTTGGACACCAAGCACCCAAAAGTAACGCCACTGCCTTTAATGGGCAGCCACCTGCCATCTCCCTTGGGATAAGGGCAGCTCTGCCAGCTGGGCATAGAATCTCACCGGTGGGTAAAGGAAGAGGCCCTTGTTCCCTAAACTCAGCGTTTCTAAGAAGTCTTCTGAGAAAATCCCTTCAAGCACACAGACCTGGGTACAAACAAGAAGTGGGGCAAGTATGAACTCAGTCTCCATTGGCAAATGTGCCTCTCGGTAAGGCCTGTGGAGAAGTGGCACCTCAGTGAAATGGAGAGTAAAGGGTGAGTGAGCCAGCTGGGTCAGGTGACCAAGTTAATTCCTTAGCCTCCCAGCCTACGGCTGGCCTTACTCAGCAGGATTTTCATGGGGTTAGTGAATTGGTGGTTACCAAATGCCATAATTATACACAATGCAGTAGATTTACTATAAAACGCTGTGTAATCATAATTGTTATAACTGTAAATAATGCTACAGTGTGAGTGGCAGAGCAGTTCTCTGAACTCACTGGGCTACGACTCGTGGAAGACGAGAGAAAGTCCTCAAGTGCGTAATCTGACCCTTGTTTCCTTGTTGACAGAAATCCCGAGAAGATGTCAGTAATTTTGACCCCGACTTCATAAAAGAAGAGCCAGTTTTAACTCCAATTGATGAGGGACATCTCCCGATGATTAACCAAGATGAGTTTAGAAACTTTTCCTTTGTGTCTCCGGAATTGCAACCTTAGCCTGATGGAAGGAGAGAGTGACGTGAGAATCACAAGGGGATGCCAATTTTCCAGGGATTTCCTTTGTGGGGAACTCCCCAGCATCCTCGTTAGAGCAAGAACCTTAATGTCAGGGAGTAGGTGGTGAACGCCAAGGGACGGAACTTCAAGAGAGCAACTATTTCAAGTCCCGAGGGAGCCATGGCACTGGAAATAGTACTGAAATGAGAGTTCGTGACGAAATACACTGATCAGCCTATGAGTTTCCAAGGCTATTTCAGGCTTGGGATATTAAGAGGAACCACAAGGAGAGAATTTGTGAAGAATAAACTAGATCCTAGAGAATATTCTGAGCCAAACAGAATATTTTCAAGGGACAAATCAAGACTTGTATGGACTTGTCTGTGCTCTTTAAATCTGTAAGCCAATGAGCTCCTAAGGCTGGCAGTCTGCAAGGAGTCTCTAAATGCTAATGAAGAATCTGAAGATAAGGAAACGGGTGGCTTTCCAAATAGAACGATTTACTCTGAAGAAACAAAAATATGGTATGCAAAAAATTATAACCTAAAGCTCAATCTTGAAAACAGATGTTGGGCACCAAGACAACATTCCAATTTATTCTCTTATCCTTACCTTGATATTTATTGAGTGCCCAGTGAGATGGTGCCACAATATTGAGTGCCCGGTGGGCTAGTGTAAACAGATGTGCATTCACCATGTTTTCATTCCACAGTCCATTGATTTACCTGAAGGGTGTTTGCATTTTGTGAAATGCCTCTCCATGTTGCACATGCCATACTTCTTTGTCTGTACTCAGCTGTTTTCACACAAGGCTCACTGCCATACAGCAACTACCCACACAACCAGCAGATGAACTAGAGGTGCTTGCTGCCTGCTGACTTGTGGAATCTCACCGTTGCTCTGGACTCCTCCGTGAAGAATCGCATGCCACTCATGTCAGTGACCAGACTTATGGCTTATACATTAGCAGTTTATTTAAATTATATTTTAAGAGATGGAGATGTTTGTTTGGTTTTCATCTTAACAATTAGAAATGGCTCTTGTAAACAGGACAGTTATCAAAGAAGGACCTTGTAATATGTACCCATGTATGCAGTTGGGGAATTTTATCTGGCTGGAAATAAATGCATTTTGTAACAAAAAGAAATTTTTTTGTCTAGAAGGATTTATTCCATCCCCTCTAGAAGAGTAGATATCCAGTGAATACAATGAATAATAGCTATGAGCAGAATGGATAGAACTCTTGACTTAAACTCCTGAGAGGAAAGGTTGATATAACCTTCTGTGTATCCCTTAAATGAACATGGCCTGTCTCGTACCAAGATGTCTGTTCTGAATCACAGCAATGACTGCTAAGCATTGGGACCAAGGCTTCCAGGGGAGGGCAGTTGGGTGGGAGACCAGGCCTGCAGGGAATGGCAGTTGGAGGGGACCAGACCTGCAGGGGAGGGCAGTTGTGAGGGACCAAGCCTGCAGGGGAGGGCAGTTGTGGCGATAAGGCCAGCAGGGGAGGGCAGTTAGGGGTGACCAGGCCTGCAGGGGAGGGCAGTTGGTGGGGACCAGGCCTGCGTGGAAGGCAGTTGGGGGGACCAGGCCTGCAGGGGAGGGCAGTTGGGAGGATCAGGCCTGCAGGGGAGGGCAGTTGGGGGGGACCAGGCCTGCAAGGCAGTGCAGTTGGGGGCAATCAGGCTTACAGGGGAGGGTAGTTAGGGTTGACCAGGCCGACAGAGGAGGGCTGTTGGGGGGACCAGGCCTACAGGGGAGGGCAGTTGGGGGGGCCAGGCCTCCAGGGGAGGGCAGTTGGTGGGGACCATGCCTGTAGGGGAGGGCTGTTGGGGGTGACCAGGCTGGCAGGCAGAAGCAGTTAGGGGCAATCAGGCAGGCAGGCGGATGAGCAGTTGGGAGCCAGCAGTCCTGTATTGTGAGAGGGATGTCTGACTGCCCGTTTAGGCCCGATCCTACTAGGCCTAAACAGGCAGTCGGGCATCCCTCAAGGGGTCCCAGATTGGAGAAGGTGCAGGCTGGGCTGAGGGATACCCCACCCCTGTGCATGAATTTCGTGCACAGGGCCTCTAGTTTTATAAATAAGAGTGAAAGAGAGGCTCAGAGGAGTTATTGGTTACCCAAAGGTTTCTGACTTGGTAAGGAATGAATCCAGTCTAGAGTCTAAATCTTTGAAGCACTATCCCAACAGACTTCTGGAAAGGGAGGGATCATTCTGACCTTGGGACTTTTTGGCCTATAACATAGTTACTTTGCAGTTCAGGGTGTTCTACTGCTCTGTGGGGTGATTAGCTTGCTATGGTTTGTCCCACACTGGTAAGGAACCATAAAGAAGAAAGCATGCCTCCTGTGCATGTTTACAGAATCCATTATCACGGCCCTGTGAGGGACCCACAGTCCTCTTTGATGAGTCTGTGATCACTCAGCAGCTTCCCTCTTCACAACCTGTTCTCCAGCCTGCTACATGGGTCAGTTTGGGCTAAGTCTGTTCTCTTAAGATAATTCCAGATCTACCAGACAGATTATTGACAGCCAATCAGTTTGCTATGACAGGATTCCATTGCTTCTTCCTCATTTCTCTTTTATATGTGAGGGGAGAGCATATTCAGGATATTTACTAACACTCAGTCTCTTACTCCAGGGTCAGAGACCAGTTTCACATCTTTCATCAGTTCTCCTAAACCTTGCTTCCTTTCTGAGGATCACAAGGCCGGTGGCCCGCCTGCACTTCCTGGGCAGACTGGCCATAAGCCATTCGATCAGCAAGTGCTGAGTCTGCTGCAGGAACTGATGGGTTTCCTGAGCTCAGATGGCAGCAGGAGGTCAAGATAAGGTCACACTGACCCTCTCCCCAAACTCCCCTTCCTCTTGGATAAGGAATATTTAGAGATATTCAGGTCTTATCCCCCTGTCGTCCGCCCCAGCTAGTCCTCATCCCCACACCCATTTGTCCCCATCCTCTCAAGGTATTCCACACTGCACTAGACATGCAGACCTAAGTGTCTGAAAGGAGAATAACTACAAAGCATTTGCTTTGAGATGATCCGTTTTTGACTGCAAAGATGTTTTCACTTCATAATAATTGCTAGCATTTAGTGCACATTTACTATCTGTTCCAAACACTTTAAATTCATTTACTCATTCAGTACCCCAAGAGGTGTGTACTCTCATCGTCATTGTACAGATAGGGAAACTGAGGTATAACAAGATTAAGCAACTGTCCAAAGTCACACAACTAAAGCAGTAGGGTCAGGATTTGGACCAGGCAGTTTAACTCCAGAGTTCCTACTTTTATAGCCCAATTTAGTAAGGTTTTTCTAGTAAGGCCAATTCTACTTTTCCCCACTTCTGGGGTTTTTAAGAAGAAAAAATGTGTAAAACTGGGATTGGCAGGGAGCACTAGATAAACTGCCAACTGGGCAGGACAGTACTTAGTCATTCTGTCTGTAGGACCATTTATCAGCAGTGAAATTATAGAATTTGCATGTCAAAGGCCTGGCACTGGTAACCCCCCTGAAGGGAACTGGGGCAGGCCAGAGTGATGCAACTGGGCCTCCCCAAGGAAGAGGAAATTGTCTGATCATACTATATCCTGTAAACCCCTTCTAAACCCCTGAGTAACCTCTGAGTCTTGGTGGGATTTCCAGTCCTTTCCTTTCCCTTTAGGGGAGTGAGCCTCTTCACGGTTTAGTAACTCACCCACCCTGCTGTCTCCTGGGGCATCACAGGAAGAAGGCATGTAGCCTGGGTCCTGAGTGGGCAGCTGCATTCTTCCAGCGACAGAGCTGATGTAACTTGGTAGCAAAGAGCAAAAATAAAACACCCCATTTACCATGTATTGACCTTAATTGGGTACAGGTTGCCTTGAAAATATTCCAGCCACAGATTTGGCCTTGACCATATCATGGGCAATGCCATAAAGTGTTGTGTCTTCTTTATCTCCAGATTTAGTCAACCTCATTACTTCATCTGGCTGTGTTGACTCTAAAGTGACTGGACAGTCCACTGCAACTGCCCCTGGCTCAGAATCACACCGGGTCCTATCACTTCGCATTTCATATCATCTGAGGATAAGACTCAGATACAGCCTGAGACATTCACAGAGGAAAGGAGCCCTGTGGTCATAGGTTACCCTGAACTGAGTTGCAGTTGAATAGAGTGAGCCAGGCTGGCAGCTATTAATGGGGCTTGGTAGTGTCCCCTCACTCCTGTGTTGAAGCAGAACCAAAGCCAGGAGTGCCACCCTCAGCTTCATCCTGTCCCGGCTGTCCCCATTGCCCCCATCACCCCTACTCCCACGTCAGTTGTCCTTTCTCACTCCCCCTTCCTCACTCTTCATTTCCCAGTATGTCAGTTCTGTACTCTCTCCCTTCCTCTACCATTTGATTTTCAGGGCCCAACCTGGCATATGAGCCAGTTTCCCCGCCACCAAGATGATACAAAATCCTGATTTGCATATTTATATGATAGGCTCTTTTAGAGGCCAAAAATGGCAGCCGCCAATGTATTTCTCCCATGTATTCCTAAACCTTCAGCATCACCCTGTGACAGCTCTGGCCCTGCCATTGACTGCCTATCAGAGCAACCCTGCCCACCCTGCCCACCATCGTTCTGGGAGGCAAGACGCCACAGGGGTGAAGAGCATTGGCTTGAGTAGAACACAGACCTGTGTGCTGGATCTGCCACTCACTGTGTGTCCTTGGGGAAAATCAGTTTTTTTCCCCAGATCTCAACGTCACCTGTGAAATGGGAGTGAGAATGGCACCAGCCCCCCTCATATTATTACAGCAGGCATTAGTATGATATTCTATGTGGAGCAGGAACCCCAGGGCTGGGAAGTAGAAAATGCTCAATCACGGTTAGCAATTATTATTGTCAGCCATCCAGAGAACCAGGGAACACTGCATGTGAAAGCAGCAGAAAGTGGGTAGAATGGGACAGACTTCATGCTGCTCGTCTCACCTGATGGGGATGCTGTGCCAGCTCCAAGTTGGAGGGGCTTATTTTTCCAGCTAGTTGGGGGCAGAGATTGCTCAGGAGATTTGGTCAAAAACTTATAAGTTTTGAGTCCCTCCTGACCTGACTGAAATGCAGGATCCATATTGAGTATTGATCAGTATTGAAACTGTGCTGCTCACCCTAAAAAAACAAGGGCAGGAAATATCCATGGCTCTCCCTACAATGGCTCTTTTCTTAAGCCTTTCAGGAATACTTTTGTTCCTACAGATTTAACCTGACGGTACATTTAACTCACTTCTGACCAAATAACACAGAAACCACATCCTAACACAATATCTACTGGGTACCCTCTAGATACTCAACATGCCTGTGGGCCCGTTCAGAAAAGCGAGGACATGTACTCAAGCAGTTGACCAGGTCCCGGCATGCCTAAGGATTTGAAGCTAGTAATAGAACCAAGGCTTTCTCTCCCTAGATGAAGACATATGTGAAGAAGTTTCTAGTAATGTGAGCAACCCTGTAGTCCTGTGTATTCCTACAGCACCCCGTCCTCACACACTAGCCTTCCAGACCACCCAGGGCTGCCTTTCTCCTGCCACCAAGGCAGTTCTTGCCTCACAGGGGTTTCATTCTTCGAAGGGCTTGGGCCAAGCTAGAAAACTTGGGCTAGACAAAGTGAAGATTGTGTAGTCAAATGTCCACGTGGGTTTCAGAGGTTAAGACAGGAATCTTCTTTGGACATATTTCAAGTTAGAAACCAGGGATCGTCTAGTAGTCATTTGATCTAGGAGTGTCAGCAATAACCTGGATAACCCCTCAAATTCTTCTAGCCTTGTGCTCTCATGACTAACGGTGAGCCAAGGCATATGGTTCCTCAGCCTCCACCAGCAGACATCAACCCTGTATCACTCTCACTACACACAAACCCCCATCACTTGAATTATCTCCCTGTCCATCTCGATACAACCTTTGCACACTAGCACACCCACTCTGTGTGTGTGTGTGTGTGTGTGTGTGTGTGTGTCTGTGCGCGCGCGCGCGCGCTCTTTCAATCCCAAATTCCCCGTAGGCTTACACTCACTTGTTTCTAAAATCACATAGCAATATTTCATACCTGGATGCCTTTCATATTTCTCATGCTTGTTCATACACAGGAAGGAAAAATGCTTTCTAAAGTTAAGCATAAGATCACCAGCAAGATAAGCCTCCTCTAGCCACTGATGAGTACTTGTGAATGAAAGAGAAAGCAGTATTCCTCAATTCTGCTCCCTCTGTTTTGTTTTTCCTCAATGAAAGTGACTTTCAAGAAGAAAAGGTTACAATGAATTGTATAGTCCAAGGTAGATAAAGAGATGAAATAAAGCATTCAGGTAAGTACAGGCAACATTTCAGAACAGAATTATTTAAGCAGTAATTTATGAGCACTGGAAGGGGTACTAATCATTGGGACTGAGCAGAGGTTTATAAAAACAAGCCTGGAAAGTCGGATCATGTTTTCTTCTTGGATGGTTACTAGACTGGTTCATCAGAGAGAGGTGATAGGTTTCACATAGCTGAGCTTTAGCAACATACATGACAGAGTCTCATTTCCTTGTGGCCAAGCCAACTCAGTGAACAATGGTACCCAAAGTATGGTGACCAGTAAATTAGAATCAATCTGGAACAATTTTCTGCACCCTTGGGCAGCCCCTGCTCCTCTGAAATGAACAGACATATATCATGTCTTCCTTTAATCTTAGATTTTCCTTTAATTTTATTTTAGATTTCAAACAATCAACATCATGACTAAACACAAACATTAGGCAGTGGGACAAAGTGCTACTATGTTTTCAAACTATAAATGCCCTCCCAGGAGATTCTGATAGAAAAAAATAAACTGTAGCTTAGAGAACCAATCATTCGTTACACTAATATTTATTGAGCACCAACCATATGCCTATCATGTTCTTGTTGCTGGGATAACTAGAGTGAATAAAAACACCCAAAGATCCCTGCATTCATGGAATGTACATTTGAATCTAGAGAGGTTATATTTTTTTGCCAAAATTAATCCACTTAAGAGTAAAGTGACCTGGCTGGCGTGCCTCAGTGGTTGAGCATTGACCTATGAACCAGGAGGTCACAGTTCGATTCCCAGTCAGGGCACATGCCTGGGTTGCAGGTTCAATCCCCAGTGTAGGGCATGCAGGAGACAATGATTCTCTCTCATCATTGATGTTTCTATCTCTCCCTCTCCTTTCCTCTCTCAAATCAATTAATATATATATATTATTATATATATTATATATATTTCTCTCTCTCTCTCTAAAAGCAATAAAAACATTTAAATATATAAATATATATATATATATTAAATAATAGCTGAATCACGATCAGAGGAAAGGGAACTAAGTAATGAAGGGAGTGATAACATGTAACACAGCAAGTGAGGAGGTGAACTGGGGGTTAGCCTGAGAAGAAAAGTCAGGGTAACTTTCTAACCACCTTTGAATAAATGAAAAGCTATTATGGCCGTCTTTAAGCTGCACTCCAAATATTTCCAGCTCTCTGATTAAATATATATATATGAGTAAAGTGGCCTCATGGTCTTGCCTTCCTCATAATTGTATCCGTAGCACCTGGCACATTATAAGTGCTTAAGAAATCTGTGCTATTGAATGATATAATCAAAGCTGGGTGTCAAACACACTTTTTGACTCCAAAAATAATATTCTTTCACAACTCTGTGCTGGAACAAATTTAAGAAATAAATATAACCTGTACTCGGGTCTGAGAAAGCTAATTATATCAGGACAAGATGTACGTGACAAGACTTGACAGCATGAGTAAAAAAATCAGGCAGAGGCATAGAGTACATTCAATATGTGTATCCATCCAACAAGCATCAGGATTCATCAGAACCTTTTACAAATGACAGGGACATTACAATGAGCCATAATCCCCACCATCCTGAGGCGTAGGGTCCAGTGAATGAATATACAATAGCAGGGCGCTGTGGATGCCAAAAAAGATGAAACCGCAGTGTTAGGCTCCAGAGTTGCAACCATGGAGCCTCAGGTGAGGGGAATGAAGAGCCCCACTGAGCCATAATTAGACTGTGCCTGGAAAACTGGACTTGGGTCTAGACTCCACCATATTATGGCCGTCTTTAAGCTGCACTCCAAATATTTCCAGCTCTCTGATTCCCGGGCATGGAGTATGAGCCCCTTTACAGTCTTGTTAAGTACAGGTAAAGCCACGGGAATAGTTCTAGCCAATGAGTTAAGGGCATAATGATGCATAGTACTTGCAAGCTAGAACACTTCAGTGTTGCTGAGGGACTCTTTCCTCCAGTAAACGGCCATGTTGAGAGAGAACAATTTGGCTGACAGCCTGAGTCTCCGAGTTAATGAGCCATGTACTCAGCCAACCCTTGATGGACATTTTACACAAGCAAAAAAGAATTACCATTTGTCTTACTGTTGTTCAGCGCTGCTGAGATTACAGCAGTTGTTTGTGCACCATAACCTATGCCTGCCATATGGAGATGGACTGGTCTGGGCGTTTACAGCTCCCAGGATTAGAACTAGGATGATGTCAGGCAGCAACAGGTTACAGAATTTGTTTTAGCATAAAAATGAACTTTTTCATAAAGGTACTCCTGTGGAAACAACATCCTTGGAGGGAAGGAGTTCTGGGCATCACTGGGCATCTTCAAACAGTCTACAGCTCTCGGCAGGATGACGGACAGAAGTCGGACTGGATAATTGCAGAGTGGTCCCTTCCAACGCAAGAGAATATCATGCCACAGTCTGAAATGTACTTAGCAAGCGCTCCATCATTGTGCTGCTTCCCCTGGCCCACTGGGTAGGCCTGGAGTTGGCTCACCATAATGTTTCCACTGGCCACATGCCCAGGCCCCTGCTACTCTCACTGTACCACAAAGTCATGAATCTGTGCCCAGCACTGCCAGAGGGGATCAGCAAGGGTACACAGAATGTTCAGCAGCTCAGATGGCAAAGAGGTAACGCAAATGAGAAAGGCTCTCTTGAACCACCATAGTGCAGAATGATAAGTAGTCCTCTGGGATGCCTCTCTGCATCCTTAGCATCCTGGAGGCAGTAGGAAACCAGTGAAGCTCACCCCTATTGGTTTGTTCCTCATCATGCTTATCTGCCTTCTAGGAAGAAGAGCTAATCCTCCTCCCTAACAAGGCAGAACTCCAGTGCAAAGCTCTGCTCTGAGGGGATGTGTTGAGAGAAAGCTCTCTCTTTGGAAGATTGAAGAGAAACATGGTTCTTAGCCTCAAAGACTGAGTTTGAGCCCTTGACCAATTTTTAGTGGTTTGCTGGAAATGCCTCACACTGGCTCATAAGGACCAAATGTACACAATTCTTCCCAAGTTAGTGTTCAGTGAGCTCACAGTGGTAGCCTAAAATAGGCCAAAGGAAGAATATTTACCCCTGGAAAGTGGAAAATAATACAAACTAGGCTGTTTTTATTTTTATTTTAATATGTTTTTATTGGTTTTCATTAAGAGAAAGAGGAAGGGAGAGGGAGAGAAAGACTAATCAGCTGCCTCCTGCATGCCCCCTGCTGGGGATTAAGCCTAAAACCCCAGCATGTGTCCTGACCTGGAATCAAACCAGCAACCTCTTGGTGCATGGGGTGATGCTCAACCAACTAAGCCACAGTGGCCAGAGCACAGTGATTTTATTTTTTAAATTTTATGTATGTATGCATGTATGCATGTATGCATGTATGTACTTGACAACTTATCAGCACACTGGTGGGAATAGTGAGAGAATCATGGTCTTAGGAGCCAGGCTGAGCTTGGTTCATCTTGTCTCTGCTGCTACTAGCTCTTGTCATTGGGGAGAAAGTATTGAAACTTCTGTGAACTTTAGTTTCCTTGTCTGTGAAATGGAGATAATGAAAATCAAACTACCTCAGCGGGTATATGAGGATTAAATGAGATTATGTCCACAGATCAATTACTAAACTAAAAAAGCTCCTTCACCTTGAGTCAGATGCAGACTACCATCTCCAGAGACAGGAAAAGAACACCCCTACATCACGACTTTAAATAAAATGTGCATAGCCTTCTCAGAAGCTTCCCAGCCTCATATATTCATACCCCATTGGCCAGTTTAGCATAACATGGCTATATCTAAAGCCAATAACATGATTATACCTAAAACCTCCCATTTCAAGGAATGGAAGCCATGGTATAGCTCCTGAGCGTGCCCTGGTGGGATTTTTAAAGCTCCCCAGGTGGTTCATGTGCAGTTAGAACATAGACTCAGTGGCTTAGAGTGTAAGTCTGAAACTTAGCCCCAGGGAGTTAGAGAGGGACTCATTCTCTGAAGGACAAGAATGGAGAACAAAATCAGGGCTCAAGGAGTGTGGAGGGGACAGAGGAGGAAGGACAGCTGATTATCAGGTAACCAGCAGTGTTGGCCGCATTCTCCATTCCCAGCTACTGGATGTCCTTGGGGCAAAGAGCTCTGGGAAACAAACAGATACATTAAGAAATGGTTGTTGTTAGAACTGAGACATGCAACAGTTTGAAAATAGAAATGAAGTCTTGGATTAAGATTTGGAAAACGAAGGAGTGGAAGGGGGAGGGTTAAGAAAGCTTTTGCAGTTCCAGTTCAAGATGGCAATGAAAGCGGCTTCTGAATCCCCTCCTCAAATGGACACACCAAATCTACAGCTACATGCGAAACAAATCCAGAAACTAGTCGACAGACTCCTAACTATTTGGTGAACAAGAAAACCCCCACACTGAACCAGGTAGCAGAGCCTAAGCTAGAACCCTGCCATAAGCCCCACCCCTAGCACAGGGAAATACAACCTGGGAAGAACACACAACTCTGAGCTTCCCCCCGAGGATCTAAGGGTTTGGATCCCATAGCTGGTGCCCAACTTTTAAGATTTCCACCTGAGAGACAGGCCCTGAAAACACCTAGCCCTGAAAGCCACAAGACCCAAAAGACTGTGGAACACCAAGAAACAGGTCTTAACAGGCTCCTGCAGACTCCCCATGGCTATACCTGCCAGAGCCTAGAGCAGAGGAAGCAGAAATAACTGCCTAGTCCAGTGATGGCGAACCTATGACACACGTGTCAGCACTAAATATTTAGTTTTTGGTTTATTAAATACAATTATATATAACAATTATATATTTATGTTATTTAAACTATAAATATCGCTAAATAATGTTTTTTTCCTCAAAGTGACACACTACCCAAGTTATGCTCAGTTTTTTGGCGAAGTTTGACACACCAAGCTCAAAAGGCTGCCCATCACTGGCTTAGTCTTTTTCTGAAAGAAGCCAATCTTCTCTGCAGATTTTAAAAGTTACCACCTTACGAGCAGGCTTCTAATTTAACACACATGTGGGAACTGACTGACAGCCTCTCCAGAGACCACACAGTCTGGTGGATACCGTCTTTGCGTTTTCCCTCTGCTAACCCGAGATCGCTGGTGTATCCTGGACAGGAGCTTGTTCACAAGTCTGGGACCTTGGCTTTTGTGGCTGCTGCCCACGGGATACAACAACCAGCAGGGCTTACGTTCACAGGTCCTACATGCCCGTAACTAACAAAGAAATACTTTGCACAGCACAGAGGCAGCAGACTGAAATGTCCAGTCTTTTGGTGAAATAGGCCTATTTACAAAACTTAAAACATGCAACCTTCGACTTGAACATAACATTTAGGGACTAACTTCAGTCCTCTCCAGAAACTGGGGAGGCAGGGGGTGCCATCTTTGTGTTCTCTCGCTGCCCCACCCCAGGTCACCAAGAAAAGAGCTTATATTTGTCATTGTCACCAAGAGGACACATTCCTGAGAGTCTGGTGGCCAGCATGGCTTGTGTTAACAGGTTCAACAAGATGGTAGCAAACAAAGAAACAGGTCTTAACTGGCTCTTGCCCCAGGGCTCAGTGCAGAGAGAGCAGACACCTTCCAATCTCCCCCTGAAAAGTATTTTTAAAACTCCTGCCTGAGGGTCCAGCTTCTAATCAGCCTATATCTAGGTGTTGATTGAGATTGTTCCCTTCGCAAGGCTGACAGGTCTTGGCACACTCCCAACTACTGGGAATCACTAAGCACAAATAGGCTGCTTGGACAGTCATAAAGGTTGATAAGCAACCAAGAGCTAGGACAAAGTTGAACAATAAGGTTTGCCTCCTACATGGGGCTACTTCTTCAAGACAGGAGAAGTGGCCATTTCATCTAATGCATAAAATCTAACATATAGAGTCAAGGAAGATGAAAAATAAAAGAAATGTGTTCCAAATGAAAGATGAAGCTAAGACCCCAGAAAAAAAACCTTAATAAAATGGAGGTAAGAGATTTACCTGATAAAAAGTTCAAAATAATTATCATAAAGTTGCTCACCAGGATCAGGAGAACAATACATCAGAAAAGTAAGAATGTTAATAAAAAGAGAAAATATAGAAAGTACCAAAGAAAAAAATCACAAGGTAAAGAATACAATAATTGAACTGAAAAATCCAATAAAGGAATTTAACAGCAGACTACATGAAGGGCATAAAGGATTAGTGAACTCAAAGACAGGGGAGTATAATACATCCAATCAGTGGAATAAAAAGAAAAAGGAATTTGAAAGAGTGAAGATACTTTAAGGGATTTATGAGGCAACATCAAGTGAAGTAATATTCATTCATATTATAGAAAATGAATATTAAAAAAGAGAGATAAAGGGTCAGAAATCTTATTTGAATAAAGAATGGCTAAAAACTTCCCTAACTTGGGGATGTAAACAGACATCTGTATCCAATAAACCCAGAGAGTTTCAAATAAGGTGAACCCAAAGATACCCACACCAACCTACATTATTATTAAATTGTCAAAAGTTAAATAGAACAAGAGAATTTTAAAAGCAGGAAGAGAAAAACAACTTGTTATGTACAAGGAAACCCCCATAAAATCATCAGCAAGTTTTTTAGCAGAAATTCAGCTCCCCAAAAGGGAGAGGCACAATCTTTTTCTTTCAGTACTTTAAATACATAGCAAAGTTGTCCTTCAGAATTAAAGGAGAGAAAAAGTCTTTCAGAAGAGCAAAAGCTGAAGGATGGATTTCAGCACTACCACTACACTTCCTTACAAGAGATGTTAAAGGGACTTCTTTAAGCAGAAAAGTTGCTAATTAGTAACAGAAAAACATATGAAAGTATAAGTCTCACTAGTAAAGATAAATATATAGTTAAATTTGGAATACTCTAATATTGTAATGATGGTGGGTTAAACATATATCAATCTAGACTGAAATTTAAAAGGCAGAAGTAGTAAAAATAACTGTAACCACAATAATTTGTTAAGGGGTACACAAGATAGAAAGATATAAATTGTGACCTGAAAAACATAAAATGGGGGTGGAGGTTGGAAGAGTAAAAATGTAGTGCTTTAGAATGTGTTCAAACTTAAGTTGCTATCAATTTAAAATAGACATAACTATAAGATATTTTATGTAAGTCACATGGTTACCACAAAGCAAAAACCTATAGTAAATACTCAAACAACAAAGGCATCTAAGCACACCAGTACAGAAAATCATCAAATCACAAAGGAAGAGAGCAAGAGAAGAAGAACAAAGGAATTACAAAACAGCCAAGAAACTATTAAGTGATAATAAATCCATGCCTATCAGTAATTACTTTAAATGTAAATGGACTAAATTATGTCAGTAGTAGCTGGATGGATTAAAACCAAACAAACAAGACCCAACTATATTGCCTACAATAGATTCACTTCAGTCAAAAGGACACACACAGACTGAAAGTGAAGGGATTGGAAGAAGATATTTATGCAAATAGAAACCAAAAGAAAGCTGGGGTAGTTACACTTATATCAGACAAAATAAACTTTAAGACAAAGACTCTAATACGAGATAAAGAAAGGTATAGAAGGTAAAGGGGCCAATCCAACAAGAGGATCATTTATAAATATTTATGCACCCAACATAGGTGCACCTAAACATATAAAGATAATATTAACAGACGTAAAGGGAGAAATAGACAGCACTTCAATAATAGTAGGAGACTTCTACATTCCACTTTTATCAATGGGGAGTTCATCCAGACAGAATCCAATAAGAAAACATTGGCCTTAAATGACACACTAGTCCAGATGAACTTAATAGACATATACAAAAAAATTTTATCAAAAGCAACAGAATAAACATTTTCTCAAGCACACATACAACATCTTCCAGGATAGAGCATATGTTAAGCCACAAAAAGCAGTCATAATGAATTTAAGAAGACTTGGGAAAAGTGGTTAATATTTTAACCACAATGATACACTAAAATCAATTACAAGAAAACTGGAAAAATCACAATATGTGAGATTAAACAACATGCTCCTGAACAACCAATGGGTCTAAGGAGAAATTAAAAAAAAAAAAAAATACCTCGAGGCAAGTGAAAATGGAAATATAATACACCAAAACTTATGGGATGAAGCAAAAGCAATTTTAACAGGGATAAATGTCTACATTAAGAAATAAGAATTAGTCAACATGATACACCATATTAACAACAGATAAAAGTAATATGATAATTTCAATAGATGCAGAAAAGCATTTGACAAAATTCAACATCCATTTATCATAAAAACTCAACAAAGTGGGCATAGAGGGAACATACCTCAACACCATAAAGGTCATATATGACAAGCTCACTGTTGATATTATACTCAACAGTGAAAAACTAAAAGCTTTTCCTCTAAGATCAGGAACCAGGCAAGGATTTCCACTCTTGCAACTTTTATTCAACATAGTATTGGAAGACCCAGCCAGATTAATTAGGCAAGAGAAAGTAATAAAAGGCATCCAAGTAAAAAAATAAAAATAAAAATAAAAAGTTGTTACTATTGTAGATGATATACTATCATATGTAGAAAACCCTAAAAACTCCACCAAAAAACTTTTGTAGTCTGCTGTTAAATCCCAACAAAGGGATTTAACAGCAGACTACATAAAGGGCATAAAGAATTAGTGAACTCAAAGACAGGGGAGTATAATACATCCAATCAGTGGAATAAAAAGAAAAAGGAATTTGAAAGAGTGAAGATACTCTTCACTAGAAGAAAACACAGGCAGTAAACTACTTGAAATCAGTATTGGCAAGAATTTTTTTGGATCTGACTTCAAAAGCAAAGGCAACAAAAGTGAAAATAAACAAGTGGGACTATATCACATTTACAGGTTCTGTACAGTAAAGGAAACTATCAACAAAAATAAAAAGCAACCTACTGAAAGGGAGAAAATATTTGCAAATCATGTATCTGATATGGAGTTAATATCCAAAATATCTAAAGAATTCATACAACTCAATTTTTAAAATCTGAATTTAAAAAGGGCAGAGGATCTAAATAGACATTTTTTCCAAAGAAGAAACTGAGATGGCCAAAAAGTATATAAAATGGTATTCAACATTATATATTACTAGGGAAATATAAATCAAAACCACAATAAGGTATCTAAATGGCTATTATCAAAAAAGACGAGATAACACATGTAGGCAAAAATGTGGAGAAAGGGAAATCCTTGTACATTATTGGTGGGAATGTAAATTGTTACAACTGCCATGGAAAACAGTATACAGGTTCCTCAAAAAATTAAAGATAGAATTTTACTTGTGGGTGTATATCCAAAGGAGATAAAATCACTGTCTTGAAAAGATATATGTACCCCATATAAGGTAGGTAAGCTGACCTACCCTGGCAAACAGCTCTCTCCCTCCTTGACCAATGGCTTATGGAGCCTTTGGGTGGGGAAATGCTGACTGAACTAACGTGTCTGCTTTTATTTATTTTATTTTATTTTTTTTTTATTTTTTAATATTTTTATTGAGGTATTATATGTGTACATATCTTACTATTACCCCCCCACCCCACACCCACGCATGCCCTCCCCCCCTAGAGTTTTGCGTCCATTGTTTATGCTTATATGCATGCATACAAGTCCTTCGTTTGATTTCATAACTCCCCCACCTTTCCCAAACTTTCCCCCTGTAATTTGAAAGTCTGTTTGATGCTTTACTGTCTCTGTATCTATCTTTTTGTTCACCACTTTATAATGTTCTTTACTATCCCTAAATGAGTGAGATCATGTGGTATTGATCTTTCATTGACTGGCTTATTTCACTTAGCATAATGTTCTCCAATTCCATCCAGGTTGCTGCAAATGATGAGAATTCCTTCTTTTTTATGGCAGCATAGTATTCCATTGTGTAGATGTACCACAGTTTTCCGATCCAGTCATCTGCTGATGGGCACCTAGGCTGTTTCCAAATCTTAGCTATTGTAAATTGTGCTGCTATGAACATAGTGGTGCATATATCCTTTCTGATTGGTGTTTCTAGTTTCTTCGGATATATTCCCAGGAATGGGATTACTGGGTCAAATGGGAGTTCCATTTTCAGTTTTTTGAGGAAACTCCATACTGTTCTCCACAGTGGCTGCACCAGTCTGCATTCCCACCAGCAGTGCACAAGGGTTCCTTTTTCTCCGCATCCTCGCCAACACTTGTTGTTTGTTGATTTGTTGATGATAGCCATTCTGACAGGTGTGAGATGGTACCTCATTGTTGTTTTGATTTGCATCTCTCGGATAATAAGTGACTTTGAACATGTTTTCATGTGTCTCTTGGCCTTTCTTCTGTCTTCTTTTGAAAATATTCTGTTTAGGTCTGTTGCCCATTTTTTTATTGGATCATTTATCTTCCTCTTATTAAGTTGCATAAGCTGCCTGTAGATGTTGGAGATTAAACCTTTATCAGTGATAGCATTTGCAAATATGTTTTCCCATGCAGTGGGCTTTCTTGTTGTTTTGTTGATGGTTTCTTTTGCTGTAAAAAAGCTTTTTATTTTGATGTAGTCCCATTTGTTAATTTTCTCTTTAGCTTCCATTGCCCTAGGGGCAGTGTCAGTGAAGAAGTTCTTGTGGCATATGTCTGAGATTTTGTTGCCTGTGGATTCCTCTAGTATTTTTATGGTTTCCCATCTTATGTTTAAGTCCTGTATCCATTTTGAGTTTATTTTTGTGTATGGTGTAAGTTGGTGATCTAGTTTCATTTTTTTGCATGTATCTGTCCAGTTTTCCCAACACCATTTATTGAAGAGACTGTCTTGACTCCATTGTATGTTCTTGCCTCCTTTGTCAAATATTAATTGAGCATAGTGGTTTGGGTCGATATCTGGGTTCTCTATTCTGTTCCATTGATCAATGTGTCTGTTCTTGTGCCAGTACCAGGCTGTTTTGAGAACAGTGGCTTTGTAATACAGCTTGAAATCTGGTATTGAGATCCCACCTACTTTATTCTTCTTTCTGAGGATTGCTGAGGCTAGTCGGGGTCTTTTTTTATTCCAGATGAATTTTTGGAGAGTTCTTTCTAGGTCTGTGAAATATGCTGTTGGTATTTTGATGGGGAGTGCATTGAATCTGTAGATTGCTTTGGGTAGTATGGACATTTTAATGATGTTGATTCTACCAATCCAGGAACATGGTATGTTCTTCCATCTGTTTACGTCTTCCTCTATCTCTTTTTTCAGTGTCCTGTAGTTTTCTGCGTATAGGTCTTTTACCTCCTTAGTTAAGTTTATTCCTAGGTATCTTAATTTTTTTGGTGCGATGGTAAATGGGATTGCTTTTTTAGTCTCTCTTTCTGTAAGTTCATTATTGGTGTATAGAAAAGCCATAGATTTCTTGGCGTTAATTTTGTATCCCGCTACATTGCCGAATTCATTTATTAAGTCTATTAGTTTTTTGATGGAATCTTTTGGGTTTTTTATGTACAATATCATGTCATCTGCAAATAAGGACAGCTTCACTTCTTCTTTTCCAATTTGGATGCCTCTTATTTCTTCTTCTTGCCTAATTGCGATAGCTAATACTTCCAGTACTATGTCAAACAGGAGTGGTGAGAGTGGGCATCCCTGTCTTGTTCCTGTTCTTAGGGGAAATGGTTTTAGTTTTTGCCCATTGAGTATGATGTTTGCTGTGGGTTTATCATAAATAGCTTTTATTATGTTGAGGTATGAGCCTTCTATTCCCACCTTGTTGAGAGTTTTTATCAAGAAAGGGTGTTGGATTTTGTCAAATGCTTTTTCTGCATCTATTGATATGACTATGTGATTTTTATCTCTCAATTTGTTTATGTGATGTATCACGTTTATTGATTTGCGGATATTGTACCATCCTTGCATTCCTGGAATAAATCCTACTTGGTCATGGTGTATGATCTTTCTGATGTACTGCTGGAGCCGATTTGCTAGAATTTTGTTGAGGATTTTGGCATCAATGTTCATGAGGGATATTGGCCTGTAATTCTCTTTCATTGAGTTGTCTTTATCTGGTTTTGGTATTAGGGTGATGCTGGCTTCATAGAAGGAGCCTGGAAGTGTTCCTTCCTCTTGAATTTTTTGGAATAGTCTGAGGAGGATAGGTTTTAGTTCTTCCTTAAAAGTTTGATAAAACTCTCCTGTGAAGCCATCTGGCCCCGGGCTTTTGTTTGCTGGAAGCTTTTTGATGACTGCTTCAATTTCTTCCATAGTTACTGGCATGTTGAGCTGTTTAGAATCTTCCTGATTGAGTTTTGGAAGGTTGTATTTTTCTAGGAATATGTCGATTTGCTCTAGGTTGTCCAGTTTGTTGGAATAGAGTTGTTCGTAGTATTTTGTAACAATCCTTTGTATTTCGTCGGGATCTGTTGTTATTTCACCTCTTTCATTTCTGATTTTGTTTATTTGGGTCCTCTCTCTTTGCTTCTTGGTGAGCCTGGCTAGAGGTCCATCAATCTTGTTTATCCTTTCAAAGAACCAGCTCTTGGTTTTGTTGATCTTTTGTATTGTTTCTTTGGTCTCTATGTCGTTTATCTCTGCTCTGATCTTTATTATTTCTTTCCTTCTGCTTACACTGGGCTTATCTTGTTGCTCTCTATCTAACTCTTTGAGTTGTTCGGTTAGGTAATTTATTACCATTGTTTCTTGTTTTTTGCAGTAGGCTTGTAGAGCTATGAACTTCCCTCTCAGGACTGCTTTCGCTGTGTCCCATAGATTTTGGATTGTTGTGTTTTCATTGTCGTTTGTTGCCATGATGTTTTTTATTTCTTCCTTGATGTCTTTGGTAACCCAGTCATGGTTTAATAGCATGCTGTTTAGTCTCCAAGTGTTTGATTTCTTTGGGTTGTTTTTATTGTAGTTGATTTCCAGTTTTATGCCACTGTGATCTGAGAAGATACTTGATATGATTTCTATCTTCTTGAATTTGGAGAGACTTTGCCTATGTCCTAACATATGGTCTATCTTTGAAAATGACCCATGTGCACTTGAGAAGAATGTATATTCTGTGGCTTTGGGGTGAAATGTTCTGAAGATGTCGATTAATTCCATCTGTTCTAGTGAGTCATTTAGGATTGATGTTTCTTTGCTGATTTTTTGTTTAGAGGATTTGTCCAATGGTGATAGTGGGGTATTGAAGTCTCCTACTATGATTGTATTACTGTCAATCTCTCCTTTGATATCTTCCAGGAGTTTTTTAATGTATCTTGGTGCTCCTGTATTGGGTGCATATATGTTTACCAGAGTTATTTCTTCTTGTTGGATTTCTCCCTTTAGTATTATGAAGTGGCCTTCATTATCTCTTGTTATGTCCTTCACTTTGAGATCTAATTTGTCAGATATAAGTATTGCAACACCAGCTTTTTTTTCATTTCCATTTGCCTGGAAAACCTTTTTCCATCCCTTTACTCTCAGTCTGTATGCATCCTTTTTTTTGAGGTGGGTTTCCTGTAGACAGCAGATATCTGGGTTTTGTTTTCTTATCCAGTCTGTTACCCTGTGTCTTTTGATTGGGGCATTCAATCCATTTACATTTAAAGTTATTATTGATAGGTACTTATTTGACGCCATTTTTATTCTATACCCCTGTGTACCTTCTTTGCTTCCTATTTCTTTCTTTTTTTTTTTTTACAGCAGACCCTTTAGCATTTCTTTCATTGCTGGTTTGGTGGTGATAAACTCCCTTAGTCCTTTTTTGTCTGTGAAGCTCCTGATTTCACCTTCAATTTTGATTGATAGCCTTGCTGGGTACAGTATTCTTGGATTTAGACCCTTCCTTTGCATGACTTGGTATATTTCATTCCATTCCCTTCTGGCCTGATGAGTTTCTGTTGAGAAATCAGTTGCTAGTCTGATGGGGGTTCCTTTGTATGTAACTGTCTGTCTCTCTCTGGCCGCTTGTAAGATTCTTACTTTGTCGTTGGTGTTTGCCAACTTAACTATAATGTGCCTTGGCGTCGGTCTTTTGGGGTTCATTTTGCTTGGAACTCTGTGAGCTTCTTGGATTTGTGTGGGTTTTTTCTTCCCTATATCAGGGAAGTTTTCTGTTATTATTTCTTCAAACAGGTTTTCTATTCCTTGCTCAGTTTCCTTTCCTTCTGGCACCCCTATTATCCTGATGTTGTTTTGTTTTGTATTGTCCCGAAGTTCCCTTACGCTGTCCTCAATCTTTCTAATTTTTGTTTCTAGAAGCTGTTGTAATTGGGTATTTTTTTCCATCTTGTCTTCTAGCTCACTTATGCGGTCCTCTGCTTCATCTAGTCTACTCTTGATGCTTTCTATTGAGTTCTTTACAGCAGCGATGTCATTTTTCATTTCTTCTTGGTTCTTCTTCATTTCCTCTTGGTTCTTACTCATATTGTCGAATTTGTCTTCCATCCTTTTCAGCCACCCTATGATCATTTCTCTGAATTCTTTCTCTGATAGGTTGTTTGCCTCTAATTCGTTTACTTCCTTTTCTGGTGATGCCTGCTTCTCTTTCCTATGGGGGCTATTTCTTTGTCTCCCCATTGTCTCTCTTCTCCGGATGTCTGGTTATATAGATTTCTCTCTCTGGCGTTGATTTAAAGGTATAAAATACAACACAACCAGGCACAACAGACAAGGCACTGAACAGAATTGTATTCACGATATTAATAACCTCCAATAAAGGTAACCACCAGAGAAAGACAAATTAGGGAATAGGAGTGAAAGAGGGAGAGTAAAAAGAAAGAACAACAACGAAAAAAAAAACCAAAAAAAAAAACCAAAGAGTGTGAATCTGAACTTGGGAAAAGAGCAGAAAGAAAGAAAAGAAAAAGAAATAACAGAAAAGAAAAAGAAAAGAAGAAAAAAAAAAGTAAGAGAGACAAGAATGATACTAAGAGAGAAAAGGGGAACAAACTATATATATGGGAGTAAACTCCACTAGAACAACCACTATTCCCAGCAAATTCCAGCAACACGAGCCTGGAGATTAATACAAACTGCAACAGCAGCTAATATCAAGTGAGGCAAGGGAAAACAAAAGTAAAAAACAAACAAAAACAAAGCAAACAAAAGAACCAACCAAACCAACAAAAAGAATAATCAAAACAATCTCATAAAAAAGCATAAAAATTCAATCTAATCAACATTCAAGCAAACAACAACAAAAGGCCCGAGAGAAAAATAATTTTTTTAAGGTAGCATAGAGAGAGGTTTGTATGGATTTGGAGCAGGGGGTTGGGAATTAGATATATAAGTAGGGTGAAGTTTTCGCAGGGAGTAAACTGAAAAAGTAGGGAAAATCTAAAGCCAGAAAGGGTTAAGATAAACTGGGGACCAAGGGGGAAAGGTTAGGAGGAGAGTGATGGCATAATGTTAGCTTTGAGATAGGGTAAAGCGATTGTAAGGGAAAGATGCAAATCAAATGTAGGACACTAATCCAAAAATAAAAGAAAGAGAAAATCAAATGACATTAAAAAAAAAAAAAGTAAAATAATAGTAATAATATTGCTGATTGAAAATAAGAATGTAATAATTAAAAAGGTGAAAATCGAGTGAGGAAAAAGAAAAAAAATTAGTTTCTTAAGTAAAAGATGCAAAAAATGCAAATAAAAAATATGAGAATAAAAAAAATTAAAAAATTGAAAAAAGAATTGAAAATTAAAAAAATAGGAAGACTGAAATGTGCAGTAGCGGCTGTCATTCACTTCCTCTACTATTCTGTTTGGTACGCCTTTTTCCCAGTCTGGGCGGTATTTCAGTTCAGCTTCATTCCAGGGCTCCTCAGTGTTGGAAGCCAGTCCTGCTTTTTAAGCCAGCCGTGTCTTAATTTCTCGTATTTATTTTTTATTACACCAGAGACAATTAGCGTTTCAGCCCCTAGGTGGCAGTGTTTCTGAATTGACTTCCGAGCCTCTCTAGCTCTTTTTTTTTTTTTCCCCTCTATGGCACTCTCTACCGGTTTGTGGAGGTGTGCTGAAAAAACACCTTCCCCCTGCAGTCTTTCAGGGTTTCCACCTGGGTTTTTCTATGTGTTGGGCTTAGCAATCAGAGTCGGAAAGAGCCCAGGTGTGCGGACTGTGGGTCTGTGCACCAGACTAAGGAGCCTGCACTCCTTTGAAAATTCTTAATCTGACCCTCCTCGTCAGATTAAAATGAGTTGCTTTCAAGAGGTCATTTCTGTTAGCAGCTCAGAAGACCCCCCTCCTCATTCACAGATCACGGCAGTTCCAACTGCCGCCGATTTTTCTAGGCACAGACCTCCCGGCTCCTGCTGGTCCTGCGGCTGCCGCGCTTCCCTCACCCAGCGCCTCCCTCACCCACCGCGGGGATCAGAAACCGCCCCTCATTTCCGGCGAAATCTGACCTTTCCGTGCTGCAGTGAAGAGTTTCTTTGAATCCGAATGTTTGCGCTGATAGGGGACCGGTGGTCTGGTGCTCCCAGCAGTTCAGTTTTTGCAGTTGTCGCGGCAAGTCAGGTTTCCACTAAAATCCTCCTTTCCTTGCAAGATGGCGAGGCGCCCGGCGAGCCCACAGCTCCAGGAGGGGACCCAGCCCCTGTGGGTGCTGCGCGGTCAGAGGAACACTGCCCAGCACTCCCCCGCCTTCTCCTGGAGTTTAGCTGTCCCTTGGCTTGCCCACATACACTCCCTCTGCGAGCCTCTGCTGCTCCGACTCTCCGCCCCAGGAACAGACTCCAAACCCGACTCTATTCCGTCGCCATTTTCCACAAAAAAAAAAAAAAAAAAAAAAATTTATTTTATTATTTTTTTAAATTTAAATTCTTTATTGTATAAGGTATTACATATTTCTCCTTGTTAGCCCATCATGCCTTGTTCTGAGTTGCCTCTTCTAATACCCTAGAACACTCACTCCTGCCCAGAATTCTTCAGGAAGAGTGAGGGCTCCATCTGTGAGCACTGCACTCCCCAGTCCATGGATTGTCTTTTCTTGAATAAAGGACACCAAACCCATTAAATTGTTTTAATTTTGTCATTTGACAGGCCTCAACTGTGAGTCTAGGGACTTACTTTCTGGGCCTCAGAGCTGCCCCCTGGATTTGGGGGTGGGGAGGAAAAACTATCAATAGAATCTGCTGAGAGTACACTATGGGCTCTAAAGAATATGGCCTTTGAGTCTGGAAACAGGGATTTGAAACTTGACTCTGTATTCACCCTAGGCCATTTGTTAAACCCTCCTAAACCTTGCTCTCCTCATGGATTAAATAGCAATGATAACAATCTATCCTATGTAATAAAGATGTAATATGCAAATGGTCATTACGCTGTGAAGTATAATGACTGACTGTATAACGACCAGATCATGGATCAGCAGGAGGGTGGGGCAGCGAGCTACAAGTGGGCAGTGGAGAGCTATAGGAGGGGGCAGGGCAGCAAGCTATGAGGGGGGTGCCGGGGGGAGAAGGAGGGGCAGGGGGAATTACAGGAGGGCGGGGCAGGTGGAGAGCTACTGGAGGGCGGCAGTGAGCTACTGGCAAGCTACTGGCGCATGGGTTCATGCACAGGGCTACTAGTCTACACTAATAAAAGAGAAATATGCCAATTGACTGTACCTCCGTGACACCCATAAGCCAATCAGGAGTAAGCATGCAAATTAACCCAACAAAGATGGTGGGTTAATTTGCATATGCAGGCACAGTGTGGCGGGCAGGGCGAGACGCCTGCTATAAGGGGGAGGGTGGGGGGCAGAGGGAGCTACAGGAGTGGTGCTCCGGCCAGGAGTGAGGACTTGCAGGCTCCCGGGTGGCTGGGAGTGAAGCCAGGGGAAGGAAGGCCTATTCTTGCACGAATCTTCATGCTCTGGGCCACTAGTATATATATATAAAATCCTAATATGCAAATAGACTGAACAGCGGAACAACCAAACAACCAGTCGCTATGATGTGCGCTGTCCACCAGGGGGCGCGTGTGGAACATGGTGGGCATCAGCAGCAGGCAGCAGAGCACAGAACATGGCAGGCATCAGCTGCAGCAGGATGGTAGAGCAGGTGAGCGGGGGCGCCAGACCAAGGCAGAGCACCGGTCGCTGTCATCGGGGTGAGCCTCTGGTGGTTACTGAAAATTCTTTGCTCCCATGCGCACCGTGGTCCCGCCCAGCACTCCTGCCGGTGCCAGCCCTGCTTGCACCCGCTGCCGGTGCCAGAGCCGCCACTCGCACCCGCTGCCGGCAATAGCCCCGCTCACACCTGCTGCTGGTGCTGGAGCCGCTGCTTATACCCACTGCCGGCAACCGGCACCCGTCCCGATTGCTTGGTGCCATCAGCAGGTGCGAGTGGCGGCTGTTGGCCCCCAATCACCCCTCAGGGCTTCTCCACCTCCTCCTGCTCCTGAAAGGCAATCAGGGCCGGCAGCCGCTGCTTGCACCCGCTGACTGTGACGGCCCCGCTTGCACCTGCTGCTGGCACCAGCCCAAATCGCTCCACGGCGTCAGCGGGTGCGAGCAGGACCGGCGCCATCAGCGCATGGAAGCGGTGGTGGCGGCAAGAGCGGGGCTGCTGGCAGACAGGGGACTGGGGGCCACAGCAGGAGGGGCCAGGTGGGGATGCGGAGGATGGGCCGAGACCCGACCCTGTACCCACCGCAGCCTCGTAGCCCACAGTTCCTTTCAAGATTCACAAATTTGTGCACTGGGCCCCTAGTAACAGCAATAACAACAAGTAACACCAATAAGACTGTAACAAGGATAAGAAATAACAATAATTTGTAAACTCTTACTTCGCAATAGAAATTATTTAACATTTAGCATAACTGAGGAATTAGATGTAAAAGCAGGCACAGCTCATCTGTGGAATATAATGAACGACATAAACTGATGAACAAAAACATAGAAACATCGAACAGACTGTCAAATCTCAGAGGGAAGGGGGGCGGAGATCAACCAAAGGACTTGTCTGCATGCATATAAGCATAACCAATGGACACAGACAGTGGAGTGGGGGATGAGGGCATGTGCTGGGGGGTGGGAATGGCCAGGGAGAGGTCAATGGGGGAAAAGAAGACATATGTAATTCTTTAAACCAGGGGTCCTCAAACTTTTTAAACAGGGGGCTAGTTCACTGTCCCTCAGACTGTTGGAGGGCCGGACTATAGTTTAAAAAAAAACTATGAACAAATTCCTATGCACACTGCACATATCTTATTTTGAAGTAAAAAAACAAAATGGCAAAAACACCCGCATGTGGCCCGTGGGCCGTAGTTTGAGGACGCCTGCTTTAAACAATAAAGAATTTAAACTTAAAAATATTAAAAAAAAAAAAAAAAAAAGCAGACACTGTTAGCTCAGTCAGCATTTCCCCACCCAGAGGCTCCAGAAGTCATTGGTCAAGGAGGGAGAGAGTTGTGGAGTTCAGTCCCCCTAAGAGGAGGGCCCTAGTCGCAGCTCCATCTGTTTTATTCCCCAGTCACCTGCCCTCTCATTCCCTTTTCATCAGCTGGGGAACAGATAAGTGGAACTAAGGCATTTTCTTTTTATATGTTTCCCACCACAGTCCGTCTCAGAGGCAGAACGTGAGAAGCCCAGAATGTCTTCTGGCCCCTCTCTGCACATCCCCAGCTGCCCCCGTCACGGCTTCCACCCCAAATGAAAGCCACTGCACCTCAAAAGCAGCAGAGAGATGTCGCTCTCCTTCGTGTCCCCTTTGTGAGGAGGGAGAGAAAGAGAAGCAGTGGGACTTCCAAGCCAGTGCCTTCTTTCTGAGAAAAAGCCAAGAATGATTCTGGACCGGACATGGTAGTTTTCTGTCCAGACGAGCAAGAGAGTGGGGCAGGACTAGAGAAAAGGTCTTTGTGAAATGCAGGTCAAAGCAAGCTCAAGGCTCCGCTCCCCTCTCAGCTGACCGCCCTGTTAGGGGAATCAAGCCAGGCCTGTGCTTCCCGGATGACTTGGAGCCACATACTTGCTTCCACATGACTCCAAGGCCAGCCAGACAACGGCTGAGGAAGTTCAGAGGTCATGGGGTGACTGGACCCCAGGTCCCCAGAGGGATACTAAAACATATTGGAAACATTGAGTCTAGAGTCTCATGTGCTTGACTGCTCAGGAAGGCATGGTTTGGTAACTTTCTGGTGTGACTTACAGGAAGGTCTGATGGGGATAAGAGCAGGAGTGTTGTAACGGCTCTGGATCACCTTGGAAAAATACCGTCCATTGACCAGCCCGACAATGCAATTCCGGGAGCAGCTGCTGGTGAATCAGCAGCCTCCTCCTTCCCGGTGGCTTCAGGAAGCATGTCTAAGGCCTCGCCCACCTCCTCCCCAGGGGGAGAAAGCCCCACCACCCACACACTGGCTCTTCTGGAAGGGGCTAAAACCAGGCAGCTCCCCACCCCTGGAACTGGAAATAGTTTCAAGGCTTTCGATACAGAAAATCCATTCACAGTTTCTAATTCTCTTTTCTAAAGTGCACAACAGCAGCACGAGGTAGGAGTCTCTATATTCTGGATAGCATGCTTCGCATTCGTCTCAATGCCATGGCAGTCTTTCCTGCAGAGCCAGCCACGGTCTGAGAAGCTCGGGGGCTGGCCCAGCTGGAGGGGCTTGGGCAAAGCAACAGCCCCAGCTGCCCCGCCCTGGGCCCTCGGAGCCTCTGCTCCAGGTGTGGACGTGGAGGTTGGAGGGAATCCTGCTCTCTGCCTTTGCACTGGCCTCCTCCTGAGGTTACTGCTTTCGCTGAAACAGCTTTGGACATAACATCTGTGCCCCAAATGGAGCTAGTGAAACAGTGAACAGATCTGGAAAGGAGGGTCCCTGCTGGGTGTTCACACCCACTTGAGGGCTAAATTGTTTTTTTTTCTGTCTGTATCTGGCTCCCCTTTATAACATGACACTCAACACCAGGTTTGACCTCAGTGGCACACATCCAGACCTGATGAGCAGGAAAGCAAGTCCAACTTCACTGATGATTCAGCTTCAAAGATGAGCTGAGTCCATGTGAGCTGTAGAGCCTTTAATCCCTCCCCTGCCCTACTTACTGTGCCCACCAACTTTCCTTTCTCCGAGTCCCAGCAGCCTTGGTCTTCCAGGGCTTGTGGGAATGCACAGGGGAACCAGGGTGAGCTGGCCACAGCCACCCTCCAATATTCTGTCCTCATGGCCTTTGGGACCTGGACAGGGAAATGGAGATGAGAGGTGTTGCAAGCGGAGCCACCTCTGAGCTTTTTTAGAATCTAAAAAAATCTAATCTAAGCGGAGGCTTTGGCCTCACCTGTGGGGATTTAAAGAAAACCATGGCCCTAGCTGGTTTGGTTTATTGAATAGAGCGTCAGCCTGTGGACTGAAGGGTCCTGGGTTTGATTCCAGTCAATGGCACATGCACAGGTTATGGGCTCCATCCCCAGTAGGGACATGCAGGAGGCAACTGATCAATGATTCTTTCTCATCATTAATGTTTCTATCTCTCTCCCTTTCCTTTCCTCTCTGAAATCAAAATATATTAAAAAAAAAGAAAAAAGAAAGAAAGAAAATGAAAACTTCTAGTAAGCCTCGGGTCAGGGTGGGTGAGGAAGAGGAAAACCTCCCCAGGACCAGCCCTGGAGGCCATTTATTGCTCTAATGAATAATGTCACCCTTACTCACACCTTCCTTTACTCAGTTTCCATCCTTTCGCTGTTGCTTTTTGGTTGTTTATGGTTTAGTCCTGTGGTCTGGATCAGCCCCACCTGGAAACTTGTTAAAAATGAAAATTCTCAGCCCCCATCCCAGACCTATGGAATCAGGAGGTCTGGGCATCACGCTGGCAATCGGTGTTTTAACTGGCCCTCCAGGTGATTATAAGAACAGGAGTTTGAGAACATTGCTCTCATCTGCTCTTCGCCCATTAGGCTGCAGGCCCCTGAGATACTGACTCCAGAGGACTTAGTGTAGTCCCAGGCAGCCAGGGGCACAGCCCTGCACCAGACCTGTAGCAGGAAGTAGGAAGAAGACCAAGGAGGCAGCCTGGAAATAATCGGGACCTGGTTTCTAGTTGGGTGACCCTCGCCAACCTCTCGGCCTCTGGCTCCTCCTCTGTAGTGTAGACAGGAAGAAGTGGGTCTCTGAGGTTGGGGTAGTTCTCACAGTCTGGAAGTCTGGATCTGACCTGCCTCTTTCCTGCTGACTCCCTGGCCAGCCCTCATGGCAACCCTGGGTTTCCTCTTGTTCTCAGTCAGTTACTGTTGGTGTATGTGTGAGAGAGACAGAGAAACCAAATCTAGAAATGGAGTGGGAACGTGTGGGAGAAGCCATAGCCTCCAGCATAAATGGGCATGGCTCCCAGCAGGCAGCTTGCCGCACGAGGCCCTCCTGTCAGGAGCTCAGCTGGGAGAGAGAAAATGAGCTATGGCTGTGGGAAGGCAACAAGCCTCTAATCACTCACTCACAGTGCCCAGCCCGCTGTTCCAGTTCCCCCAACCCCACCCCCAGAGAATGGGGGGAAATCTAATCTAAGTGGAGGTTTTGGCCCAGGGTCTGGTGGATCAGCATAGACGTGGCGGGGGAGGGGAGGTCATCTCACCATTGAAGGCACTCACAAGGGGGGGAAAAAGGTAGTTTTATGGACCCTGAGGTGGAAGGAAGGAGGAAGTTCTAGGAGTGGAAAAGTACTGGGGACTGAATCAGAATAGAGAAAGTGTCCTCAAGGATTGCTCATCTTCCTCCTTCCCTCCTCCCATAAGGAGGCCCAGCAGAGACCTTAACAGGACCTCTGCCCAATGCCCCAGACAGAGAGATTTAGCCCAAGGCCTCAGACAGAGAGATTTAGGAATGAAGGCGCCTCTGGACTAGGAATGTAAATACGCAAAGAGCCTGGGACCAGCCTGGGGGCCTGAGTCTGCACATCCACCGGGAGATGGCTCACTGGCTGTGCACCAAGTCTGCTGTGCGGAAGGCAGCTTCTGCCCCCAGGCCTGCCGGAAAAAGCCTTTGTAATTGCCTAAAGTCAGGCCTGGAAAATCACACTAATGTTTCACCAAGAGCCAGACTGCTCACCTCCTCCCAAGGAGACACTAAGTGGCCTCTTCTGAGCCAACTCCCCGGCTTTCAGGCAAAGACCAGGACACCTGCCTCTGCGCAGGACCCGGTGACTTTCCCCAGGTGGAAATCTCTTGTCACCAATTTTTCTAGGCTCAGAGCTTTTGGTTCCTGTCTCTTTAAATCACGGGTACCATTAGGAAATAACCGAGAGAATTTAGTGCGAACTCCCATGAAGCGTTCACATTACCGGCAATATAAGACTCTATTACTGTTAAGTGGCATTGTCCTTACCCCTTTTCTAGAGATGATCAGGTATGAAATGATTTTTCTTTTCTCTCTTTTTCTCACCCTCCCACCTGCGATGACTCAGCTCCTGGTAGCAGAGATGGGTGCATAACTGAAACGGAAGTGGTGCACGGGCATGGAGAGGGAAGCGAGAGCTGGCACCTGCGCTAGCCTGCAGCATCTGATAATGTTGATGCAAGAGCCTGTAGCCTTCTGACCACTAGTTCCAATAAGATGCATCCCAGAATAGCCAGAACTGTCTTCCTGAAAGATGTCCAGGGCGTGGAAGAATATTGACTCTTTCTGTGACACTGTATCACTCACTTGTCCCAGCCTATCCTATTTCCTATTACATTTATGCTGCTATGTCCTGTCTTTCCTATTAGATTGTAAGCTTCTTAAGGGCAAAGACTACATAGATCTGTAGATCTACACAGAGTACATTGTGTACTTCTTGAGGGCAAAGACTATGTAGGTCTGTAGATCACACAGAGTGCATTGCACTCAAATACATGCTGTGTGGATACATGGTCAGGATGCAGAACCCAAAAACAACCACAAAACCAGTTCTTCTAGTGTGGTCTTTTACATACAACAATTGTACCCTGACTTCCCAAGTGGATTGTATATGTATTCGTGTTTGAGGCTTCAGAGTATCTGGCCCATGGATGGCTCTCAACAAATACTTAACTAGGTTTCTCACAACAGTCCTCCCCAAGAGACAGAAAATTAACTGGGACTGGAAATGTAATCCTCTCAAACCCACGTGAAATTCCAGGCATGATTAGACAATATCACCCCTTCCTGGAGTTCCTCAAAGGGTGGCCAGAAGCAGATGAGGAGCTATCTCTGGGGACAGTGAGCTAACCTACCCTCTTTGCTTCAGTTTGCCCCAGTACTCAGTTAATTGGTGGAGATGTATGGGTTTGTGTATAACGTGCTTGATGATTATTTTTTATTATTTGTTACAGTCGCCATTTGAAACTGGCTGGTGTAATCATCCCTAGCTCTTGACCATGACAACTAAGGTGATGCAGGAGGGTTTGTGTCAACAAGCCAGAGAGCTGGTCTCCTGCTTTCTAACTGGACAATTTATGTAATTTAGGTCTGCAAAGAGACACTGTCCAGTCTAGGCAGGCAGAGCCCATCCCACTGTCCCAATATACTATACTCTACTCCAGCCTCTCGTTCATCCTGCTGCCCCTCCTGCTTCTTTGAAGGCTCGTGAGCAGGTCCCAGGCATACGGCTCCGTTGGACTGAGCTTGTCCCTATCTTCCTTGCTGGTGATTTCTGACTGTCTTATGGTCAGGAGCCAGACTCTGGGTTTGTTCTTCCCATTGGCCACACAGAAGAGCAGCCACCAGAGAAATTCCAGGTTAGCCTTCCTCTAAGGATCAGTGGCGCTAACTGCTCAGCAGAATTACCTGGAGGGGAGTTTTAATAGTATGGCTCCCTGGAATTCATACCCCAATGATTTCCAATTTAGTCAATCCAAGTGATGTTCAGTCAGCTGTGTGTTTTTTTAAAACTGTGCAGATGATTCTGATGCATGGGCAAGTTGGGGAACCACTGGGTGAATTCCAAGCTCTTTGAGATCAGGAAACGTGAATCTCCCCTTCTGTATCCCCCAATTGTTAGCACAACACCTGACACATAGCAACCCCTTAATAAATATTTATTGAGTCAATGAGTAAGTAAATGACTGAAAACTGGGTGGTGGATTGGAAGTACAGTCAGCCTAGCACCGTACCTAAAGGCTAGTGTAATATGGAAGGGCTGGTGGGATATGGAAGGTCAAACCAGTCACAGTGGGGCTGGGGGTAAGAATAAAGCAGAGGCCCGGGGGTCAGGATGAGCCAAAGGAAATGGGGCAATTTGAGCGCCAAGCAGGAGAACATGACGTCTACCCTTGAAAATGCTGCTGCCCCTGTGTTGGGGCTTAAGGAGTTCTGCTTCTAGTCCCACCTAAGAAAGCAAATGTAATTGGCCACTTCCCTGTTTGGAGAAAAAAGAGAAAGAAATAAAAAAAGCTTGCATTGTCAGGATAAAGTCTATACTCCATTCTCAGGCTCACAGGTCCCTTCTTGGCTCCTCCTTAGCTGATCACATGCTACTTGCTCCCATCTCTTTACACACACGGCCACCCTGCCTTCCTGCAGGTCTTACTCACCGTGTGCGCTCTCTGTCCGCAAACTCCTATGCGACCATCAAATCACCGCTTTAGAACCTCACCTTCTCTTCCCCCAGGAGGCCACCAGCTCGCTGAAGGTGGGTCAGTCTGCTGTGTCCAAAGCCTAGCCAACAGGTGCTCCAATATTTGTGTGATGATCAGAAGTTGGAACGGGAAACCTACAGCAGACGCTCAGGGTTGGTGTTTGCTTGTGTTCCTGTAAAGCTGCATTCTGCAGACAGAAACAAATTCACGGGTTTGGATCTAGAGAGGAACTGGGGTGCGGGGGGTGGGTGGGGTGTTGAGAAAAGCAAGTGAAGGAGTGAAGGTGTGAGATTCCTAAAAAAAACCAGGGAGAAGGCAGACTTTTCTGTTTTCTGCCCAATCCGTCTCTGGGGTCAAAGGCCATAGGAGATCATCGCTGCCTAATGCCAAGCTGCCCTTACACTTTGAAAACCGTGGTGGTGCCCTAGCTGGTTTGGCTCAGTGGATAGAGCATAGGCCTCCAGACCAAAGGGTGCCGGGTTCGATTCAGGTCAGGGCACATGCCTGGGTTGTGGGCTTGATCCCCAGTAGGGGGCGTGCAGGAGGTAGCCGATCAGTGTTTCTCTCTCTTCCTCTCTGAAATCAATAATAAAAAAAATATATTTAAAAAACAAAAAAATCCTTCGTGGCTGCACAGGCTTTACGAGGGGGCTGCAGGTGGGGGCTGCCCGGGGTATGGGGGTAGGGCTTGAGGACTGGACAGGCACCTTGAGGTCAGGTGCACCATGTGGGCCGAGCTGGGCCTGGAGCCACGAGGCCGCGATGGGGGCAGCTGATTCGCCGGCTTGATGAGCTGCTGCCTTGATTTGGTCTGACAAGTAGAGGCTGTTGTGAGAAGCGGCTCGGATTGTTGACGTTCAGCAAGCTAGAAATAACCAGCTGGGCTCCTGGCGCCGTGGCCACAGATGTCTTGCCCTTCCAAAACAACGGCCCGACTGGAGTGGCCTTTACCCGGTGCAGACCTGTGCTCTGTGTGTGTGTTAGGCCTGGGTTCTCGTCCACACTCAGAGTCTAACTCTGTGGTTTCGGGGAGTCCCTTGAATTGACTGCAGCTCAGCTTTTCCTCTGTGAAGTAGGGTTATCTGACCCCATTCCACTTCTGCTAGAAAAATCTAAGTGGCTGCCCTGTCCCTCCTAATCTCATGGCCTGAACTTGATGTCGGCTACTTCTAGAAGCCTAGCGCTCTGAATATCCACGCTGGGAGGGACTGGCAGATAATCCTAATTGAAACATGCTGATTAACCTCTATGAGAATCTGTTGAAATCTGTGGGCTCTCGTCCTAGAAAATTTTACACACGGAACACATATTGCTGACCACGGCTGGGGGTCACTGGTTTAAACCACAGACTCCTGGTTTGACATTTCCCATCTAGCCCAGCTTCTCTTACACCAGAAGCACCACTTTTGTCTCCTTTTTTCCTTCAACCATCCTCCTCACCATCCTCCACACGGGCGCACTCTGGGGAGGGAAACTGTCCTATGAATATTTATAAAAGGCAGGGGATGTCCTGTAGTGGAGAAAGTGAAAACCAATACCCTCAGTCTGCAGAACCTGCCTGACTGAAGGCTCCTCTCCCAGCTTCCACCTCCCTTCCCCGCAAGCCTGGGCGGCGGGGGGCTGGTGCCAGGAGCTGAGCGGAAGCTGCTGGGAAAGGTACTCCCCACCCCCTGCAGAATCCTCACCGTGAACACGATCACGTAAAACTTTCTACTCCAGCACCAACCAGCAGCCACCTGGCTGGGAGCTGAAAGAGCCCAGGCTGTTTTGCATAGTGGCTTGCTTGCCCACAGTCTCTTGTTACAAATGGGCCGCTTGTGCAATGGGGAACTGCTGGGAGGGGCCTTTTTGATGTAACTGCAAGAAACAGCTCTAACAATAGATGATTCAGGAGGCTAGTAATTGACCCTTCCTCCTACCATGTTGTTTGGATTAAATGATATGGCCCAGCTGGGCGCAGGAAGGCGGGGGGGGGGAACACACCTAAGCTCTTGCTGCTCAAAATGTGCCAGGGACCAGTGGCACCAACATCACCAGGAGCTTGGGCAGAGTCTTCTGTCCCAGACGGGCTGAAAGGAAATCTGCATTTTAAAGAGATTTTGAAAAGATCTGCATATGTTTTAAAGTTGGAGAGACCCAACCCAAAGTGGCTGATAATGGTCCCGTTAGATAATGGTCATTAATAGAGTCCCAGTCATCCCTCTCTCCCACCTGGGAAAACCACAACAAAATCCCTCAAAGCTCTGTTTGCAGGAGAGGATGGACATGCCCACAGGGAGGACCCGGGACTCACAGACACTCCCTTCCTCAGCCAGAGACCTCGCCCACCCATTTGCAGAGTCATCCACCTGGAGCTATTCTGTTCTATTATTTTATCTTCTGGGAAAAGAGAGGTCTTTTATCAGGACGTGAAAATGACAAGAGACCACCTGCTAAACAAAATCCAGTTTGGCTTTAGCTTTGCTGCTGGAATCAGTTCCTGGGCCTAAGACCAAATACTTGAGGAGAAATGGGAGGAGGAGAACTCCCTGGAGTTGCCCATTGGCACAGCCCAGGACTATTTTCACTTGCCTTTGTAAATGAAGGTGCAGAAACCATGGGAGAGGAGGTGAGCACAGACCCAGAGTGGGATGGACAGAGGGAAGGTGGAAGAGAAGCGCAGAAAACCACCAAGGGAAGACAGGCTAGGGACACCTGCCGAGACAGAGGCCTGACCTCCCGAGATGTCCCTCCCTGCCTGTTCTCTACAAATACTGGGTTGTTTTTCTGGATTAAGAAAAGAGATGCTTGGCCAGCTTATAGAAAATGAAATGTGGGCTCTTTGCTGCTGTCCTGGCTTTTAAAGGGGTCAAAAGCAGACCAACTTCAAGGTGTCAGCTGCTCTGTTCGCAGCCTTAAAAAGACATCCTTGATCTTTTATTGTCGTGCCTTTGCTCAGAGCTGCAAACTCCCCCTGAGGAAATGGCTTGCCTTAAAAGAGATGCTATTATAGCTAAAGATGTTTTAGCTTCACCTCCAATCTCTGACTCCTTGTGGAAAGTAATTGCTGCTGTGGTAAGCCCTGTGCCTTTTATCTTTGCCTCTTTACCTAGATCAGTGGTCGGCAAACTGCGGCTCGAGAGCCACATGCGGTTCTTTGGCCCCTTGAGTGTGGCCCTCCCACAAAATACCACGTGCGGGCACGCACATACAGCGCGATTGAAACTTCGTGGCCCATGCGCAGAAGTCGGTTTTCGGCTCTCAAAAGAAATTTCAATCGTTGTACTGTTGATATTTGATATTTGGCTCTGTTGACCACTGACCTAGATGAACAGTAGCTAAGTGGACACAGCTGCCTAAAATTCAGTAGAACTTCAGTGTGTCCAGGAAGAATGATTCAGACCAGGAGAAATAACTGTAAGGAAAAGTGTCCAGTCCAAGTTACAAGGTTTTTCTTTTGGGCCCTGATGCAGCTAGTGGGACTTGCAATCTTGGGTTAGTGAGACAGCCAAGAGGCACTGGGACTGCGCAACATCCCAAGCTCCAATGGAAAAGAAAAACTTCACCCCATCTCGTAGATGTTGAGCAGTTTATGATAGGTGCTACAAAGGGATTTATTTCCCCCAAAATGGCTAATTAGAGGAATCCGGAATCACAACAACTCTGAACATAGAATCTCAGCTCCAGGCAGCCTAGTTACTGTGGGCCCAGCTATTCATTCCTCAGCAATCCTAGCCTATCCAAATTTTTCTTTTGAAACTCTAAAGAATTTCCTGCATGATCTCGGGTCATGAGACCTCATCCTTAATGCAGGAGAAAGTCACTGGCCAGGAGTAGAATCTACTGTCCCATCGCAGGCGTGTTTTTGTGCAACCTTGGAATTACTCTGTAATTGTTTTGCTCTTATCTTCTTACATGGATACGGCTCCTATTACACACAGTCTGTGCTTGACCAATGTCAGCTGGGTTTCCCGAGGCAGTAATCTCTACGTGGCAGTCCTTGGCTCATCCATCTGAGACCCAGGGCCTCTTCGGCAGACTGAGGAAGGATTAGGACTGTTGACTCAGGGACATGCTTGGCTCTGTACGAGTGCTTTGTTTTTAAAACAAAGGTCTTTGCCGCCAGTGCAATGAAGAGGCATAACCCCCACTATCAGCATAATTTTAAGTATCTACTTCTGTTGGATCTCACCATCAGGCCAGAATCCCCACACACAGATCCCCTCACTTTGCCCTGTGCACTCCCCAGAGACTGGGCAGGTGGTGGGATGTGACAAGCTGGCTCTATGCTTAAGTAAAAGGAACAGGGCAGCAACTTCTCAAATTCCCCCAGCGTTCCAAACAGCCAAAACTAATGGAAAGAATGGATTTGTTTTATTCACAGTTAACACTCCTCCCAAAGCAGTTGTTTGGCTAGCTGGACTGTCGATGGCCATTGATCACTAAGGCCTGCAGGTGTGGGTCAGAGCAGTGTTCGGGATTTCTACAGGAAGGTTGCTATTGTCCACTTCTCACCCATCCCAATGAGATCGCCGCATTGAGTGTCTGCTACGTGCAAGGCACAGTGGTAGGCATTGGAGATGCAATGGTAAATAGGCATTGCCTATAATCTAGTGGGAGAGACTGGAATTAATCCAATCAGTAAACAAGCAAGTGTATAATTATCAACTGGAACAAAGGCCCTAAAGGAAAAGAATAGGAGGCTCTGCAAGAACATTGTAAGAGGTTTTATCTGATCTAGTGAGGGTGGGGAGAGGGTGATTCCGGAGGCCTTTCCAGAGAGAATCCCATGTGAGCTGAGCACTAAGAGAAATATAAATTAAAAAGCAAAGAGGGGTTAGGGAGTGCTTGAGACAGAAAGAGCTTGATCGTTGGAGGAACTGAAATAAAGTCCTTGTGGCTGAATTAAAGGGAACAAGGAAAGCAAGGGTATGGAGAGGTAGGCAGAGGTTGGATCCTATGAAGATATATAACCAGTATTGAGGCGTTTGGCTTTTATTTTGGAACAATGGAAAGCCATTTCAGGCAAGGGATGAGGACATTACATTTATGTTTCCAGAAGATTGCCTGGTGAGACAATGGTGAACAGAAACACCATTGCTCACATCTCTTCCAACAGTCCCTTGTAGAGGCTAATGAACCACCGAAGTCTTGCTTCTGTACCCCTGAGCCAACATCGGTTATGCCTCCCCAGGCCCACTGCAAAGCCCAGAGGGCGTGCTGAAAGTGGTGGGAGCCCTGGTAAAACGCATTGCTAAGGTATTCAAATCTGGGTCATTTTCATTCCCTCAGCATTTTGCCTCCACTCCCGAGAAATACATTCTTAAAATTATAACCCTTCGGTGCCCATGCCCAGGCAGGCTCACTTCTGTTGGATCACAGTAATCATGGCTTTGACTGTGAGGATTACCAATCCCAAATTAAATGATTAGGCCAAGGTCAACGGACTCGTCAGCTGCCACCCCAAGGACAGCTTTCCAGTTCCCTGCACATGAGGCAGATATGTTCCTGGGGAATGTTGCCAGGGGTTCTAATGTGGGAGACTTAGAAAGAAAAAAAAAAGAATTCATGTTCCGCAAACACTTGAATTTGTCTTATGATCTTCATGTTTATTCTAAGATTCAGAAGTTCCCAGGATCACCTTCTGAGGTGGTCACAGACTCTCTTGGAGGAGGAAATGATTCATGATTTGAAAAGCATTTTTAACCAAGTCTGGTTCTGCCTGAGCCATGAACATCCTTTGTGGATGATGGTAGCTTACTTACGGCAGTCCCATCTTGCCATTTCCTGAAGCTACCGGTATAGTTGAAACAGGCATATGAACCACCCCTGGGTGGCTGGAAAGACATCTTAATCCTCGACAGGTTTTGATCTGAAAGAAATCGCTTGTTCATTAGATGTGCTTTCCAAATTTTGCACTGTCGGCAGCTTGTCTCTGGGCCTTTCCCCAACCCTCTGTGCAGAAATGAACCCAGGGTTACTCATCCTTCTGCATGTGAAAGGAATTCCAGGAGCGCTCAGTCAAGCAACTGAAAAGCCTGGGTTATTTCAAGACATAGGAGTCTGAATGTTTCAGGCCCCAGTAATGCCACTAAAATTAGAAATGGCTTCTGTGCCAGAGGTAGCGTTCTACCTCCATCAGATGAGGTGGCAAGGCATGTGGGGGTCTCCTGGGTGGCTCCTCCAGGAAGAGAAGCAGCTTGAAAAATTGGAGCTACATGCCCAGCTTTGTCCTTGCAGACCGAGCTCCCTCCCTGCACCCCACTTCTCACCCCATGAGCTGATCTGTCCTGACAGCTGCCAGATCAGTCCTCTGGCTCCTGGGGCTTGCTTTGGCGCTGCTGCAGATCTTTCCTTCCAAGGTCCACTCCTCGTTTAAAAAGCTTTTTCAGTCGTACTTCAGGGGCGAATTACACTGACCTAAAACTCTTCATAGGAAAAGGTAGTTCCAGCTCGCAGATAGTTTCCAGAGGATATGTAAATCGATGGTGCCAGAACTTATATCTGCCAAATGCAAATCTGCTTTTGGATATGCATGACCTGTTAATAATTCTGAAGAACACACAGGTCACTTTGAGACAGCATAAAGGGACCTGGGAAGTATCACGCTACGTGAAATAACTCAGAGAACGACAAGTATCACATGATCTCACTCACATATGGAAACTAATTAACAAAATAAACTGATGAAAGAAGTGGATCCAGAGACATGGAAGCATGGAACAAGTGCCAAATCTCGGAGGGAAGGCGGGGGAGGGTGGGTGGATGAGAGGTAATCAACCAAAGACCTTGTGTGCATATAGGCATAACCCATGGACACAAGAAAGTGGGGTGGCAGGGGGCGGGGATGGGCTAGAGGGGGTCAATGGGGGCAAAAGGAGGGCATGTTATCTTCCCATTATCTCCCAACAATATAATCTTTCAACAATAAAGATTAAAAAAAGAAGAACACACAGGTCAGAGGAAACACTATGATGTCTTTCCTGTTAATCATCCTTCTATGTTTTTTGTTTCTTTTGTGTGATCCATTCGCCATTGGAATGCCTTCTCTGTTCTGTTCTTCTAAATTAGGAGAGCCTCTTTGTTTGGGTCTAGGGCATGCTCACAGAAAGGCAGAGCCTGAATCCAGTCTAGAGTCTGGTGAAAAATAAAATGCGGTGTTCCTCCTTTAGTCACTGACTGATCCTCCCATCTGTCACCAGCTGATGGAGTGGCCTTGGGCAACCACATGGCCTCCCTCTCCTTCCTTTCCTTGTTTGTAGAATGAGGAAAATATTGCTCCTCTGCTCTCACAGCGTTATTGTGAAACTTATTTAATTTGTAGTATGTGGGTGAAGTGTGCAAAGTGTTGAAATAGTGCATAAATATAACCACAATATTATGTGAAATCGAGTCTGCCTACCCTCTCTCCCTGTTCTTCCTGAGAGAAAAACAAAGAAACGAAATCCTTGCCAAACGATATGATGGCATGCCTCAGTTAAGTCCTGGTCAGAATGGATCCGTCCATGGTTCCTAAGAATACACATTCATTGCCTTGTTGCCTTTCTTAGTCTCGACAGCCTTACCTCATGTTGGGGCGGAGAAGTCGTGCAAATTCCTGGAGACACAGTCTATGGCATATTAATGTAAATGCCGCAAACAGTTTAGGCCTGTTGCCTGTATTCGGAGAGCTTGAAAAAACTTTTTGTGCATGTGCTGACTCTAACAGTGTCTTCTTTCTTACACTGAAAATTACCAGGGCAGAGACCAGCGCCTCCCATCTACCTTTCATGGTGCAGTGGCTCCTGGGCAATGAGTAACTGCTTCTGTGGGTGGAAGGCTGTGGTCCCAGTGCTGTCACCAGTTAACCTGCATGCCTGGTGGATGGCTCTCAAATTCTCTGGACCTCATTTTCTTAAGTTGGAGGTTTTCAAATGGTGTTCAGTGAAACCCTTTGGTGGGAGGAGGAGGAATCATTGGTGTTATTGTTGTTATTATTATTTAGCATTTGGGGCTAATAGGAAAAGTTTTAACACTGCTGTCTTCTCACACTAGCTTTCTATGGCCCAAAAAATTCTACCAGAGCCCTCACTGATAGCTCCTATGAGATATATATATTTTTTCATTCAGTCAGGTTTTTCTTCCTTTTTTCTCTTCAAAGCTAATAACTTTGGGGGGATAATGGTTAGAAACAGGTCATCACAATCACATCTGGTAGGTTAGGAATTCTCAACTTGACCCACCCATAACCTGGAAAGGTTTCTCTAGGAAATAGCTTTTGTCGGGTGAACCAGGGACCAGGGCAGGAAACTCCACAGCATGGCCATCTCCCAAGAGAGGATGGTGCTTAGGCATGGCTTAGGAATTTTCCAGGATTTCCTGACCTCTACACTTGCCAATAATGAAATGTGAAATTGTGGAATTGGTCCCACGTTCTGTCTTCTGAAGTAGTTTTAATTAAAATAGACAAACTTTGACCTAAAATGCAGAGATAGAGAATTCATGAAAAACAATTATATATATATCTCTCTCATTATTGATAGTATTGCAGATGTCTCCCATTTCCTCCCGTTCCCCCCCTCCTCCCAGCCCTTACCCACCCACCCCCAGGGGCTATGCATATCTATATACAGTATATAAAAGCCTAATATGCAAATTGTCCCCTTGGGAATTCGACCGGGAGACCAGGAGTTCGATTGCTCGCTATGACGTGTGCTGACCACCAGGGGCAGCACGCAATAAAGAAAGGCCCCAGCCGGCAGCCAGCAGCCGGCAGCCAGAAGGCCCCAATCAGCCCTGATCGCCAGCCAGGCCTAGGGAACCTACCCGTGCACCAATTTCATGCACCGGGCCTCTAGTCCTGCCTAATAATAGACAAATATGCAAATTGACCGCACCTTTGCTATGCCCAAGCCACGCCAACCAATCAGGATGAATATGCAAATTACCCCACCAAGATGGCGGCTAATTTGCATATCAAGACAGTGTAAAAAGAAGCCAAGAGCTGCAGAAGGTAGCAAAGCTGCAGAGAAGCAAGCAAGCCAGGGGTGGGGAGGAGAAGGGAGGAGTGGAGGTGGGGCCGGGGGAGAAGGAAGGAGAGAAGGCGGGCTGGCGGAGAAAGCGGGGCAGGGGAGAAGGGAGGAGAGCAGGCGGGCAGGGTAGAGTGCAGCAGGAAACCCTATTGCAGGATTTTTCCTGCAACGGAACGCTAGTAAGTATATGTTCTTTGGTTTATCTCTCCTCATCCCCCCAACCCCACATCAAGATATGTAGAAGTGGCATAATTTGCTGGTCTCCTTCTGGCTGTCAGGGTGCTGTGAGTGCCCATTGACCCAAAGGTTGTTATGAGTTTGTCAAGTACTGTAGGACCAAAACTGTGACTTTGATGGGCCAAGGAGAGTTCTGTCCCAAAGGAGCCCCCGACAATGAGTCTGCTGCAAAATGAGGAAGGTCCCCAAGCAGTTTATAGGGCCCTCCCATCAGGCTCACCATCGTCAACTGCCTGCGAGAGCAGTGACGTCACACATCTAGAATCTGTACTCCTCTTCCATCTCCAGCAATTACTCTCCATCACACACTCTTTCTGGGGAACTTCGTCTAGAACTTTCTCCTTGTTCACCAAAAAGGTTTAGCTGGTAACAGATCTTGTGAACATGTAGGGGCTGGTAGATTGCCCAAAGCTCCCCTCAAAACCACATGTTGACTCTTTCTCTCTCTTCCTCCACCCTCACGCTTACTCCTGGGCAATCCCACAATGTGTCACCGTCTTCCTGCTCTTGTCCTTCATCACAGGACCGTTCTGCTGAATGCTGAGCATCTGGAAACAATCTCTCAGAACTGTGTTGACACTTCAGCACTCTTCTGGAAGAGGCAGATTTCTCAGGAAACATTTAAAAGGAGATCAGGTTTCACTGTTTTGAGTTATGGCACATGGAGAGAGGAGCCCAAAGAATTATAAAAGGCTTAGAGAAATCCTAGGGTCAGAGCTTCTTAAATAAAGTTTTATAACCTAGTTGGAATATGGCACATGTTGCCTTTTTGGTTCATTTATTTAAAACAATTGTGTGACATCATTGTTTAGTCACTAGTCTATGTTTATCCCCAAGGCGATCCCTAACCTAATGGTGCTGGCAACCACGAGATGCTGTTTCATATACAACAGGCATCGTGGTCGGCTTTGCTCACTTGCAGAACATGCAGTTTTCTCACACAATAGCTTTTTGTTTTAACCAATCAGTGAAACAGACAGCCTTCAGAAGGGAGGTTAAATCTGGGAAATCATTATCCATCTTAAAAGACAGAATAACTTAGATTTTAAAATAGGTTCTCCTTTAGCTTTAACTGCATATTATAGTATTTTTTTCTTTTTAAAACTTTTTATTCTGAAATATTTCAAACTTACAAAAATAGTGTAAAAAATTCCTGTATGCACTTCACCCGGATTCACCATTTCTGAGACAGTAATTGTTATTTCTCTCTGGATATCATCATCACCACCATCTCCACCACATCATCTGATTCATTTGAGAACATTTTTTTATATGCCTTTATCACTAAATATTTTAGTGTACATGTTCTAAAAACAAAGACATTAGCTCTAATATAGTATAATTATCAAGATCAGAAAATTAATATAATACTATTGTCTAATTTTTAGATCATATTCAAATTTTGTCATTTTGCCATAAATATCCTTAACAGCATTTTCTTTTATCAGCTCCCACAGGTTGTAATATGAGGTACTTTCATTGGCATTTACTTCTAAATATGTTATTTCTATTGTGAACTCCCCTTTAATGCATGAGTTATTTTAGAAGATTGCTTTACTAGTTCCCAAACACATATTGTAATTATTATTACTTTTAACTTTTCACTTTTAATTTAATTGCATTATAGACAGAGAACATGGTCTTCATTATATCCTTTCATAGAGAATGGATATAAGGGTGTAAGAATGTTTCCCTAAATGTCTAGTAGATTTGTACAAACCTTTTAAATTCTTGCTATGTTTTCATTTTACCTGGTCTCAGTAATCTACACTGAATGTAGACTTGCTGGTTGCTCCTTCTCATTCTCTCAGCTTTGGCTCTGTAGCTTTCAGAGCTACTCTGTTAGGTGCATACAGGTTCATGCAAGCTACATCTTGGTAGGTTGTTTCATCTATTATTTTGTAGTGCTTTTTGCCTTCGATTCTATTTAGTCTGATATAAATATTGCTGTACCCAGTTTATTTTTATTAATATGACATGGTATATCTTTTTTAGTCCTTTATATTCAAACTTTCTATTTTGGTTTAATTTTGATTGCATATTCTGTGACACATGTAGCTAAAATTTTGTAAAACTCCACTCTGATAACAATTTTTAGTAGATAAATGTAATCCTTTTAAATTTATTGTGATATATTTGAACTTCTCCTTTTTGGGGGGGTTTTCTCTTTACCATTTGTTTTTCTCTGTAAATTTCTCCTTTTCTGCCTTCTACTCGATTAATCAAGTTCCCACATACTTAGAGTATTTTAATAAATACAAAGTCATTTGTTGATGTCAGTGGTTCCCTTTAACTGTTTGGGCACACATATTTAACCGTAAACTTTTTCTAGCAAAGACTAAAGTTATTCGGAATGTCTGTCCTTCTCTTTACTATGTCATAGGCCTCAGAGAGATGGGACATGGTATTCATTTCCTTCTATTTCTTATTGCTTAGAGAGCTTGAATTTTACCCTCTTTAAATTTTTTTTAAAGTTAATATGTATTCCCTCAGTAAATGTTATCAATTTCTCTTTTGCCATTCTTTTTTATATTTCATGCCTTGGTCTCACTTTCCTTCTTAGTGAATAACACATTTTAATATGTTTTTAGTGGGCTTTTTGACTCTGTTATAGTTGATAAGAAAATCTACTGTCGATGTAGTTGTCACTTTTTTGTAGCTAATACAATATGTATTTTCTCTTTTGAAATGTCTGAGCTCTTCTTGTTAATGTCAGGGCTCTGCAGTCTTACCTCAAGTGCCTGGTAGGCCTGGGCTTCCTTTATTTACTCATCTTAGCACTCAGAAAGCTCCTTAGGTTTGAGGACTCTCCTGTCAATCATGAAAGAGTTCCTGCTATTATCTCTCCGTATACTGCTTTCTTTGTTTTTTTCTTCGGAATTCCTATTTTCCAAATTATGTTCCTTACACTTTTTTCTAAAATATTTTTTATCTTTCTGAGTCTTTGGCTGTATATGATTAAATCCCTCAGTGCTCTTTTCCAATTTATTAGTTTTCTATGTAATTGTGTTCAGTCTAGAGTTTGTCCTATCTACTGAATTTTTAATTCAAATTACTATAACTTTTAGTCGAAGATTTTTAATTGTTTATGTTTATATTCACATAATCTTATTTAATGTATGCCTATTTGTGCTTTAGTTCCTGCTCTTTAAATATTGGGAGGTAGTCCTTCACTTTATTTCTTTGAACACTCTAAAAACATACTTATTTTTAAATTATTTTCAGGCTACTATAAAATAATTTTATTTGGAGTAATTTGTTGACTGCTTTTATTAATAATAGATTCTTTGTGGGGGGTTGGGACTTGAAATGTTGGGTTGCAGGCTTTCCAAATCTTATTTGGGAAGATTTTTACTCTTTTCTCTCCTACCTCCCCCAAATAGTAGTTTGCAGTTCCCTCCCCTACCCCAGGACCAGGTGAGGCTCCTGTCTTCTGGTGAGATTGGGGATACATGGATCTAGGCACTGAACCAACAGTTAGCTTCACTCATTTTATATTCATGAGAATGTAGTCATATCCTCTCACTTCCCCAGGCTCCCAGTTTGCCAAAAGCCATCATCCCAAATGAGAAATTATCAGATTCTAGATAAATGTTGAAGGTAGATTTAATATCATTTCCTGATACATTTGTTGAGAGCATGGTTATGCCAAGGTTTGGAGACTCAGCAACTGAAGGGTGAAGTTGCCATCACCTGAGATGGGAAAAATTGAGGGTGAAGTAGATATGGAGGCCAGGGAAAATCGGGAGTGGATTTGAGTTTTAGATTTCTATTAGACATCCAAATGGAGATATTAAGTAGGCTGTTGGAGGAGAAACCAAGATGGCGGCATAGGTTAAACACCTAACCTGCAGCCGGGCACAACAATTTCAAAAATACAACTAGAGGTCAGAACGGACATCGTCCAGAACCACAGGAAAGTTGGTGGACTGAAATGCCCACAGCTGGGGGGAAGGAGAAGGCCACGGGGACAGTCGGGGAAGCCGTAAAAGCCTGAGGTATGGAGAAACGGGCGGAGACACGAGCACACGCGCCTGCGGGGAGGATGGAACCGGAGAGGAGGGGGCGGCTGATGACCTGGCCGGAGTTCACTGGCAGGAAGGAGATAAAGGCTCCGGAGTGCGCTGAGCGCCTGCTCCGATTGCACTGAACCCCATTCCCGGCGAAACCCTGGGAAACTCACTCACTTTCGCAACTCCGCCGCCCCCGCAGGCCGCCCGGCCCGGGACGCTGGGGACGCCGCCGCAGCGGCGGCGCCCGGAGCCCGGCGGCCTCCCAGCAACCGTCCCCGCCGCGCAGCCCCCGCGCGCCTGGTGCCGCGGGCCGCGCGCCCCGCGCACAGGACGGAGGCCCGGGCGCCCTCTCCGTGCACCTCCCGGCGGCGCTAGACTTCAGTAGAGTTGACTGAATTCAAGGGATTAAGAAGTATAAATTGGGGGGGACGCCGCGGCGGCGACGTCCGGAACGCGGCGATGGCGGTGCCTGGAGCTCGGCGGCCGCCCAGCGCCCGTCCCAGCCGCGCGGCCCTCGCGCGCCTGGTTCCGCGGGACGTGCGCACCGCGCACCGGACGGAGGCCCGGGCGCCCTTTCCGTGCACCTCCCGGCGGCGCTAGACTTCAGTAGAGTTGACTGAAATGAAGGGATTAAGAAGCACAAATTGAGAAGTTTGAAAAAGATGGCGGCGGAGGTTAAAGGCTGTTCTGTTGCCTCGCACCCAGCGAAATCGGAGGGGATGAGGTGTGGAGGTGCGTGGGTCTGGCTGGTGGCGGGGGAAAGGGGCTTTTGTTCCAAACCTAAGGGAGATTAGCTCTCCATCACCCTGAAACCCATCTTCTGGCGAACCCTGGGAGACCCAGATGCCTGCGGGGAGAGGCGGGACTTTTGCGGAGGTGCGCCCAGCAATCAGTGTTTGCTGCGCTGAAGTGCGGAACGAGGGGACTTAGATACGTGGAAGGCAGAAGGACCAGACTCACAGCCATCGCGGCTCGCCGCACCATGGCCTGTTGGCGCCCTGAGACCCCGCCCCGCCCTGGGACCCGCCCCGCACGTTTTGAAGACCCGCCCCGCAAGTCTTGCAGGCACACCTGCGCCCCAAGCGACGGCTTATGCATGTGGGTGGCCTGCCCTCTGGCAGCGGACCAGATGATCTGCTGTTCTAGTCGGACTGCTCCAGGGCCACTCAGACAGGAGGAAGAAACTACAGTTTTTGCTGTAATCCTTGCTGAGTGCCTAAGGCAGTAGCTGATCTACACCCCATTGGAGACCCAGAAACGAGGGCATCTAGTGGTCTGTGGGAGATGACACCAGATTTCAACCACGTGCATAAGGGACACATTCAACGGGAATATTCAGTGAGCGCCAAAGCTTTGCTGCACCAAGACCCGGCCCATAAACGTGTCTCCTGCACAGCAACTCTTCCTTTATAGACAAAGAGAGCCCCCCCAGTGACACCAACAACAATCAAGACTTAACTATACAAAGGAGGACCAAGATGGAGGCATAGGGCGGAAGCCTGATTGTTTCCTACCACAACAACTTTGAGACTACGACAAGAGAGCAGAGCAGACACCATCCAAGACCACCATAGGGCTGGCTGAGTAGATGCTCTACAACTAGAATAAAAGAGGGGTATGTGGGATGATGCTGATGCCGGTGACCCAAAGACCACACTTTAAGAACTACGGCTCAGGCGACACAAAAGAACTATGGCTCAGGCGATACAACAGCGGCCTGGAACGTGCTCGGCGCAGTTCCCCCGGCGGTCTCTGGCTGAGGGGACGGCTCCACTGGCAGCCAAGCACGGACAGACGAGCCCCTATGAGACATGGGGTGGGAGACTCCGCGCTTGCTGACCTCCGAGTCCGTCAAGAATCTCAACGCCCCGGAAGCGGCCAGGTGCGCATGCTCGGCGACCGGCCACCGATGCAGACCCAAGGGCCGACGCAGCGACGCCAGACTGGCCCACCGCCATGCACCAGGTGCACCGGAGCTTCGCCGAGCCGCCGCCCGACGAGTTCTGCAGCAGCCATACTGGAGCTCTGGAAGGATGGCCAGGGGAATTGCTGAGGGGGGATTGACCAGCAGGAATTGGGATCGGGAAGACGGGGCCCCGCTGAGACCCGGGTGCGGGCGGGGTTGCGCGCCTCTGGGCTCGGGTGTGGTCACAAGCCTCTGGGTATAAGTGAGGTCTCAAGTCCCTGGGTCTAGGTGAGGCCACATGCCCCTGGGTCCAGGTGAGGCCGGACTCCGGGTCCGGGTGAGGCCAAGTGCCCCTGGACCCGGATGACGCTGGATCCCGTGCCCGGGCGAGGCCAAGCGCCCCTGGGTCTGGGAGAGCCCACACACCCCTGGGTCCAGGCGAGACCATGCGTCCCTGGATCCGGGTGAGGCCTTGTGCACCTAGGCCCGGGTGAGCCCAAGTGGCCCTGGGTCTGGGAGAGGCCAAGCATCCCTGGGTCCGGGTGAGACCATGTGTCCCCGGATCCGGGTGAGGCCTCGTACACCTAGGTCCGGGTGAGCCCAAGTGGCCCTGGGTCTGGGAGAGGCCAAGCATCCCTGGGTCCGGGTGAGTCCATGTGTCCCTGGATCCGGGTGAGGCCTCGTGCACCTAGGCCCGGGTGAGCCCAAGTGGCCCTGGGTCTGGGAGAGGCCAAGCGTCCCTGGGTCCGGGTGAGTCCATGTGTCCCTGGATCCGGGTGAGGCCTCGTGCACCTAGGCCCGGGTGAGCCCAAGTGGCCCTGGGTCTGGGAGAGGCCAAGCGTCCCTGGGTCCGGGTGAGACCATGCGTCCCTGGATCCGGATGAGGCCACGTGCACCTAGGCCCGGGTGAGCAAAGTGGCCCTGGGTCGGGGAGAGGCCAAGCGTCCCTGGGTCCGGGTGAGACCATGTGTCCCTGGATCCGGGTGAGGCCTCGTGCACCTAGGCCCGGGTGAGCCCAAGTGGCCCTGGGTCGGGGAGAGGCCAAGCGTCCCTGGGTCCGGGTGAGACCATGTGTCCCTGGATCCGGGTGAGGCCTCGTGCACCTAGGCCCGGGTGAGCCCAAGTGGCCCTGGGTCTGGGAGAGGTCAAGTATCCCTGGGTCCGGGTGAGACCATGTGTCCCTGGATCCGGGTGAGGCCTCGTGCACCTAGGCCCGGGTGAGCCCAAGTGGCCCTGGGTCGGGGAGAGGCCAAGCGTCCCTGGGTCCGGGTGAGACCATGTGTCCCTGGATCCGGGTGAGGCCTCGTGCACCTAGGCCCGGGTGAGCCCAAGTGGCCCTGGGTCTGGGAGAGGCCAAGCATCCCTGGGTCCGGGTGAGACCATGTGTCCCCGGATCCGGGTGAGGCCTCGTGCACCTAGGCCCGGGTGAGCCCAAGTGGCCCTGGGTCTGGGAGAGGCCAAGCGTCCCTGGGTCCGGGTGAGACCATGCGTCCCTGGATCCGGATGAGGCCTCTTGCACCTAGGCCCGGGTGAGCCCAAGTGGCCCTGGGTCTGGGAGAGGCCAAGCGTCCCTGGGTCCGGGTGAGACCATGTGTCCCCGGATCCGGGTGAGGCCTCGTGCACCTAGGTCCGGGTGAGCCCAAGTGTCCCTGGGTCTGGGAGAGGCCAAGCATCCCTGGGTCCGGGTGAGACCATGTGTCCCTGGATCCGGGTGAGGCCTCGTGCACCTAGGCCCGGGTGAGCCCAAGTGGCCCTGGGTCTGGGAGAGGCCAAGCGTCCCTGGGTCCGGGTGAGACCATGTGTCCCTGGATCCGGGTGAGGCCTCGTGCACCTAGGCCCGGGTGAGCCCAAGTGGCCCTGGGTCGGGGAGAGGCCAAGCGTCCCTGGGTCCGGGTGAGACCATGTGTCCCTGGATCCGGGTGAGGCCTCGTGCACCTAGGCCCGGGTGAGCCCAAGTGGCCCTGGGTCTGGGAGAGGTCAAGTATCCCTGGGTCCGGGTGAGACCATGTGTCCCTGGATCCGGGTGAGGCCTCGTGCACCTAGGCCCGGGTGAGCCCAAGTGGCCCTGGGTCTGGGAGTGGCCAAACGTTCCTGGGTCTGGGTGAGACCATGTGTCCCTGGATCTGGGTGAGGCCTCGTGCACCTAGGCCCGGGTGAGCCCAAGTGGCCCTGGGTCGGGGAGAGGCCAAGCGTCCCTGGATCCGGGTGAGACCATGTGTCCCTGGATCCGGGTGAGGCCTCGTGCACCTAGGCCCGGGTGAGCCCAAGTGGCCCTGGGTCTGGGAGAGGTCAAGTATCCCTGGGTCCGGGTGAGACCATGTGTCCCTGGATCCGGGTGAGGCCTCGTGCACCTAGGCCCGGGTGAGCCCAAGTGGCCCTGGGTCTGGGAGAGGCCAAGTATCCCTGGGTCCGGGTGAGACCATGTGTCCCAGGATCCGGGTGAGGCCTCGTGCACCTAGGCCCAGGTGAGCCCAAGTGGCCCTGGGTCTGGGAGAGGCCAAGCGTCCCTGGGTCCGGGTGAGACCATGCGTCCCTGGATCCGGATGAGGCCTCGTGCACCTAGGCCCGGGTGAGCCCAAGTGGCCCTGGGTCTGGGAGAGGCCAAGCGTCCTTGGGTCCGGGTGAGACCATGTGTCCCTGGATCCGGATGAGGCCTCGTGCACCTAGGCCCGGGTGAGGCCACGTGCCCCTGGGTCTGGGAGAGGCTAAGCGTCCCTGGGTCCGGGTGAGACCATGTGTCCCTGGATCTGGGTGAGGCCTCGTGCACCTAGGCCCGGGTGAGCCCAAGTGGCCCTGGGTCTGGGAGTGGCCAAACGTTCCTGGGTCTGGGTGAGACCATGTGTCCCTGGATCCGGGTGAGGCCTCGTGAACGTAGGCACGGGTGAGGCCACGTGCCCCTGGGTCTGGGAGAGGCCAAGCGTCCCTGGGTCCGGGTGAGACCATGCGTCCCTGGATCCGAATGAGGCCTCGTGCACCTAGGCCCGGGTGAGCCCAAGTGGCCCTGGGTCTGGGAGAGGCCAAGCGTCCCTGGGTCCGGGAGAGACCATGTGTCCCTGGATCCAGGTGAGGCCTTGTGCAACTAAGCCCGGGTGAGGCCACGTGCCCCTGGGTCTGGGAGAGGCCAAGCGTCCCTGGGTACGGGTGAAGCCAGATCCTGGGTCCGGGTGAGGCCGTGCGCCCCTGGATCCATCCGGGTGAGGCTTGGTCCCAGGCCCGGGTGAGACCACGTGCCCCTTGGGTATGGGTGAGGCCACGTGCCCCTTAGTCTAGGTGACGCCGTGCCCCTGGGTTCGGCCGAGACCAAACCAGAGGGAGTCGGACCTCCGTTACCACCATTTGTCCACCATCCAGAGCTGAGGGGTCAGTGCTGACATGTACACATAAGGAACTACTGGACATCGAAATTGGGTCTCAAAAGAACTGTTGGTCCAGGGGGAAGCTCGCTACAGATTGATTCATTTGCCTGTCAGCATAAATATTATTGTTCGTCTCACATTCAGTTCTTATTAGTATATATCTAGTGACATATGATCTCGTTCATCTAGAGGAAATGATGAACAACATAGACTGAGGAACAAGAACAGAACCAGAAGCAAGGAGGCATCGATCGGACTATCGGGCCTCAGAGGGAGGATAGGGGAGGGTAGGGGGAGGGTGGGGGGAGCGGGAGAGTTCAACCAAAGGACCTGTATGCATGCATATAAGCCTATCCAACGGTTAAGTTCAACAGGGGACTGGGGCATGCGTGGGGAGAGGGGTGGGATGGGAATGGGGGGATGAGGACAAATATGTGACACCTTAATCAATAAAGAAATTAAAAAATAAATAAATAAAAAAAAAAAAAAAATAAAGTAGGCTGTTGGATATATTGGTCTGGAGTTTGCAGAGAGATCTGAGATGAAGATTTAAATTAGAACTGATTAGAATATAGATATTTAAATCTATGAGCATGGAGAAGAGCACCACAGGAATGAATATGGATAGAGAACAGGCCCAAGGACAGACTCTAAGCATTCTCCAACATTAAGATTTGGGAAAGAAGAGAAGGAACCATTAAAAAAGAAACTGAGAGGCCTGGGCTTCCTTTATTTAGGCATTTCTCAGTGGTTAAGCATCGACCTATGAACCAGGAGGTCATGGTTTGATTCCCAGTCAGGGCACATGCCCAGGTTGTGGGCTCCATCCCCTTTGGGCGCGTGAAGGAGGCAGCCAATTAGTGATTCTCTCTTATCATTGATGTTTCTATTTCTCTCTCCCTCTCCCTTCCTCTCTGAAATATATATATAATTTTTTTAAAAGAAACAGAGAAGTGGCCAGTGAGGTATGAGGAAAACCAGGGAAGTGGTGTATCTTCACACAGAAAAGCAGTCTAAGAGAATCAACTCTACAAAGTTTGCTTAGTGAAATAAGGACTGAGAACTGACCATTGGTTTTAGCAAAGTCAGAAGAGTGGGTGGAAAGGAGAATGCCTGATTGGAGTAGTAATACTTGGCAATTTTTAAAGCCTCCTTTCAGGAGCAAGTAAATGTGGGGGTGTTATTTACCCCACCAACTCCTGCCTTCAAGAAATATACTGGCTTTCATACCCTGCCTCAGGTGGAATTCCTTTACTTTGTAGAGACCAAACTCCCTGTAGATTTCTGGTTTGTGGAGATGTTTACCCCTGTGCCAGCTCTACAGTTTTTATTTTCTATTCTATTTCTTATTACTATGAGTTTAGACCATCAACATTGTATCAAAGCATACATTTGTGGAGCCATATTGTTTGAATTACACTCTTCAAACACCTGAACATTTTGGATGGTCTGTTAGTTAACTATTGCTGTGGAACAAACAATCCTAAAACTTAGTGGCTTAAATAGCAACCATTTGTTTAACTCGTGAATCTGAAAATCAGCAATTTAGGATGGATCAGCCCTACATTTTTCTGGTCTTTGCTGGGTTCTTTCATGTATCCATGGTCAGCTACAGGTCAGCTAAGGAGCTCTACTTCTGGGGATTAACTGGCTGTCAGCTAAAGCCAGCAGGGGTGACAGGGTTGACCTGGCCACGTGATCATTCACTATCTAGCAGGCTAGCTCAAGCTCGTTATGTGGTAGCTGCGTAGAGTTCTAAGAGAGAAAACAGAAACTCAAAGGTCTCTTAAGGGCTAGGCTTGGAAGTGGTACAATGTTACTTCTGCTATGAATTATTAGTCAAAGCAGGTCACATGGCCAGCCCATATTGAAAGGGTGGGAAAATAGATTCTATCTCTTGACTGGGGGAGATGGGAAACCACATTATGAAGAGGCAGGGATACAAGGAAGAAAATGATTTGGGCCATTTTTGCAGACAATGTGCTCCAAATAGAGTATGAAATGGACTTAAGTTGGACTTAAATTTTCAAACAATGTGCTCCAAATAGAGTACGAAATGGACTTCAATTCTGGGATGAAGTTAAATCAGATAGAAAGAGAAAATAGGTCAACCCAATACTAGTAGTTTTTGAGCATTGCATGTAGTGATAGAGGCTCTGCATCAGATTCAAACCAACCAATTGAGTATTTTCTATAATCAAGATAGGTGCTGGGAGCCATGGGAGAGTCACAGAGAAACTTCTTCCTGCCTTTCAAATATCTATTGCTAAATAAGGAATGCAGGGCAAGCCTCCGGCTCTATAGGCAGAATATTAACGCTATAAGATGACTGGTTAAGGGAATATCTTTGGAATAAGGTAGACTTCAAATGTAGGCTGAAAGTAAAAAGCCAGGGGAAGATTAAAGACTCAAAAGAAACAAAGATTACAGGCAGTGGTTACACTTTGGCCAGCAACCTTATTTAACTGGTAGAGAGGCCAAATGCTGAGGAATACATCAATCATCAGAAGACAAAGGGAAAAGACTCCAAGTTCTCCAGCCTGATTTTTTTTAAAAGTTAAACCAGAAGGAATTTATTGGTTTTAACTTAAAGAACACTTGTATCGACAAGAATTCTGTCCACTTCAGCAAAGATGGGTCCTAGCTTGTGGTAGCTCTGGCAGATTTTCAGGGTGTTCCCCAGACACCCCTTTCACACCATAGCTATCCAGTTGTTGATGTTGTTGGTGCCCAGACCAAATGAGGCCAGAAAGAGACCCTAGAGACTGGAGCATTCACCTGTGGGTCTTTAGTCCATGACTCCAGCAATCTCAATAGTTTCTTTTTTTGTGGCGTTAGCTTGTTCAATAAATTCTGCAGAACTGAAGGCTGCCAGTCAAAATGTCTTTTGGCTACTTTTTTTATTTGTCTTAATTACCCAGTGATTTTTTTTCCATACTATTAAAATTTGACTAGGATTTTTATTCCCAAAAGTTATTGGCCATTCTGGCTAACTCTTGGGTTGAAGGCAGGGATTAGGGCTCGTCTTCAATGAGTCTTAAAGGGCCTGAGGACCACAGCTCCCAAGAGAACCATATCTATCTAAGTCATTGCTCCTCACCAAGACTTTGTTATCCTTGGAAACGACCAGAACTCCACCCACTGGAGCAGAATGAATCTGGCACAGGTAAACCAGGCATTCCCATAATGCTTAGTATTTTTTCCCAAGGGTGAGGAGAGATGATACAGAGATTATTCAATCATCCCAATACAAAAACTAGTGCACATTTCTGGAAATATGTAGCAAATATTTAATAACTGTCGTTTATGCTCCATCTCTGAAATGAATTGAATTCAACACTGCATTATGAGTATGAATTTGGGGGAGATGGGATTTTTACATGAAAAATTCTATTCTAGACTCAGGAAGAGTAAAGAGATGGAAACAAATAGATTTGAGTGTGACTCTGTGCTAGAAACCATGCTTTACTTTGGCTCATTTACCAACCACATCAAATCAATTCCCCTGTCCTTTCAGTTTTGACTCTCTAATATTTCTATGATCCAATCCCTTCTCTGCATCCCCATTGCCACCACTTTAATGCACAACCTCATCATCTTTCAGTAGAATTATTGTAATAGTCTCTGTTATGGACTGAATTGTGTCTCCCTCACCCACCCCCCAAAAAAAATTTGTTTTGTATGTTGAAGTCATACCTCCAGTACCTCAGAAGGTGACCATATTTTTAAAAATATCTTTATTGATTTCAATGAGGAAGGAAGAGGGAGAGAGAGAAACATCAATGATGAGAGAGAATCATTGATTGGCGGCCTTCTGCTCACCCAACACTGGGGATCAAGCACAGCCCAGGCATATGCCCTGACCAAGAATTGAACCGTGACCTCCTGGTTCATGGACTGATGCTCAACCACTGAGCCACACTGGCTGGGCAGATGTGACCATATTTTAAGAGAGGGCATTCAAAGAGGTAATTAAGGTAAAATGATGTCATGTGAGTAGTACTTAATCCTATATAATAAAAGCCTGATATGCAAATTGAACGACTGGTCACTCTGACGCGCATTGACCACCAGGGGGCAGATGCTAAACTAAGGAGCTGCCCCCAGCCCACAGGCCTTAAGCCAGCCAAGGTGGGTGCCAGCAGGGGCCCCCTGATCACCCCACCAGTAGCCTCACAGATAGGCCCTGATTGCCAACCAGGCCTAGGGACCCTACCCATGCATGAATTTCATGCACTGAGCCTCTAGTCTAATGTAATTGGTGTCTTTATAAGAAGAGGAGATTAGGACACACATGCAGAGGGAAGACCACATGAAGACAAAGGGAGAAGGTGGACATTGACAAGCCAAGGGTATAGCTTTAGAAGAAACAATCCTGCCAACACCTTTATCTCAGACTTCTAGCCTCCAGAATTGTGAGAAAATAAATTTCTATTTTTTAAGATACTCAGTCTGTGGTACTTTGTTATGGCAGCCTGAGCAAACTAATATAGGCTCTTGTCCAGACTCCTTGTTTCCAGCCTTGACCCTTTCACATCAATACTTCTAAAAGTGGAATTGTTAGCAGAGAAATGCATGGATAGCCTTTCTCCATTGCTGGTGGATGTGGGGTTCTTGGGGTACTGCTGGAATAAACATTTCTAGAGGCCCCCCACAGGAAGATGAGATTTGGTAGAAAGCTTTATTTGCGTGGAATTGCATCTGTTGGTTTAAAGTCCCATTTCTTGGAATAGGTGAAGTTGGGGATTCAGCAGAGCTAAAAGCAAAACCAGTGTCCAGAATTTCCATTCCATGATGGAGCCGGGTCCGATGTAGTCCATTAGTCCATTGTGTGTGAGGTTCACATGGCAGTGGGCCATGTGGGCAAATGCAGCAGCATGAGAGCCATACAAGCCAGGAGTGCAAACCAAGAGAAAGAACCCCTTTGTTTAGGAGCTTATGTATCTCAAATTTCCCACACTTGCAGTGGCCACATCTACTCTGGCCAATGACCTGTTCCCAGGTGTGACTGACAGACAAGTGCCTTCCCTATTTCACCCAGACTTTACTGGGCATGCATCTAAATTGCAGCTTTCTGGAAAAGCTGCACAAATGGCATGCCTATGAAATTTGGCCTTCCCTCTTTTTCTTTCCTTTTATTCATAACTAAGTTCTTTACAATGGTGTCAGAGTTATCCATCTCAATCACTAGTTCAACTTTGTCATTTGTCTGTTTAAAACCCTTTAGTAGTGCCCTACCTCTCACTGTAGTGTTTTCTACACTAAGTTTTCTGGAACATTACTTCTATAAGATGCCCCCAGTGATGTAAGTTTGGGAATTCTGCAAGTCTCCTACTTGAGGGGTGGGGAGCATGTCACAATGTACATTTGGATTTACATTTGCTCATTAAAGGCTTGAAGGTGTTTTGTAGTTAAAAAAAAAAAAACAACAACACCTGCTTAACTGGATTTAACCCAATGTTTGCCAAATTTATTTAACTATGGAGTTTTCTTTCTTAGCGTACTAGTAATACACATTATACCCACTGCAGCTGTGTTCTGGTACACAAACCAGGAAAGGCTGCCCCCGACAATCAAGTCCACAGACTCTGGCATGTCCTGCAGGTTGAGAGTCACCAGATTTGGCAAGCAAAAATACAGGATGCCTAGTTGAATTTGGATTTTAGGTAAGTCTAAAAAAATAATTTGTTGTTTACCTAAAATTCAAATTAATTGGGTGTCCTGTATTTTATCTGGCAACCCTATACAGCATGGGTGGGGAACCATTTTTCTGCCAAGGGCTATCTGGATATTTATAACATCATTTGCAGGCCATACAAAATTATCAACTTAACAATTAGCCTGCTATGTTTGGTCAAACACTTAATTAACTCGCCCCTAATGCCTTGGGAGGGCCAGACCAAATGATTCCGCGGGTCTGATATGGCCCGCGGGCAGGACATTCCCCACCCCTGTTATAGAGGGTGCTTTGTGATTCATAATATGGTGAACACACTGAACCAAAATGAATTTGATAAGATTTTTTTACCCCAATTAACAGAGCAGGAAAAGATCAAGTCAAGGTTGATTCTTGGCTTTCAATTGGAATATTTTAATTTGCCACCAATCCTCATTTACTTAAAGCAGTCTCTCCATCCCCACTAGAGATTAGTATCATCTCAGAAACTTTTTTAAAAGTATATTTTTGGGGGAGATCCAAGATGGTGGCATAGATAAACATCTGGGCTGCTGCCGTCCACAACAATTTCCAAAACTACAACTAAAAGACAGAACGTCTATCACCCAGAACCATGGGAAAGCTGGCTGAGCGGAACCTCTACAACTAGACCGAAAGAGACGGGCGCAATCAGGGCACAAACGCTGAAAAACTGAGGTACAGGGGAGTGTGCGCGCGATACGAACTGGCGGCGGAGCCCAGCTGGAGGCGGGCGTTGCTTTCTTCAATCGGAGAGAGACAAGCCCCCAATCTCTCTGAAATCCAGTTTCTGGGGAGAGACTGGGCTGTCTGCCATTGGGTTGGAGTGAGGGTGGCTTACTAGCAGAGCTGCGTGGAGGTAGAATTGTTGGCTGTGCCGGGGTGCCAGATGGCGAGGACGCGGTCGGAGGCACGGGGAGGAGGTTGGAGGCGGCTCACTGCCAGTCATTGCTGTTTGACACGCCCTAGCCTAGCGACGCCCTGAGACTCCGCCCCGCACAATCTACAAACACACCCAAGATCCTAGCAGCGGCTTTTGCATATGAATGGCCTTCTCGATTGCAGTTTAAACTAGTAAACTTGCAACCTGGTACAGACAGCTCCAAGGACTCCAAGCTCCAAGCAGGGAGGAGAGGATGGCAGTTCTCGCTGTAGCTCCTGCAGGGTAGCCTCAGACAGCAGCTGAACTGCACCCCATTGGAGATTCAGAAGCCAATGCACCTAATGGTCAGTGTGAGGCACCAGATTTCAACTCCTCACATCCATAAGTGACACATTCGGGAGGCGGACTCAGTGAGCACCAAAGCCCCACTCAAACAAGCCCTGTACCACAAGCATGTCTCCAGCACAGCAGTGCTTCCATTATAGACACAGCAGGTCCTCACAGCCAATTGGCCTGAAGGTCAATTCCTCCCAGTGTACCAACAGCAATCAAGGCTTTTAACTACACCAAGACTTTCCACTCAGCCCACAAAGGGGTGCACCAAGAGTGACCACCTAGGGTGATTGGGGAAGCTGAGCTACCAGCCCCTATAGGTCACTGACCACACAAAGCCACTCCATCAACACAGGGAGGCAGCCAAAATGCGGAGACACCAAAGTATGTCACGAATAGAAGAGATAGAGGAAAGTAAACTAATGGATGACACAGTGTTCAGAACCACATTTATAAGGTTACTCAAGAATCTTCTAAAAACCGCCAAGAAACTTGAAGAGACCTTCAAGGACCTTAATGAGAATACCAAAAAAATGGAAAAGGACCAGTCAGAAATTATGCATACACTGTCTGAAATAAAGAATATACAGAAACTCAACTGTAGATCACCGTACCCGAAGAGTCAAACCAAAGATCTGAAATATGAGGAAGCAAACAACACCCAACCAGAGAGGCGGAAAGAAAGAAGAATCCAAAAGTGTGAGGATAGCATAAGGAGCCTCTGGGACAGCTTTAAGCATACCAACATCCGAATTTTTGGGGTGCCAGAAGAAGAGAGAGGGCAAGATACTGAAAACCTATTTGAAGAAATAATGACAGAAAACTTCCCCCACCTGGTGAAAGAAATAGACTTACAAGTCAAACTGTCCAGGCCTCAGAAATTTTAAAATCCTATACCCCATCTTAAAACAAGAGACTTAGAATTGGAGGACTACTGAATGGGGAGCTTGAAAGTCAGGGCATGAGTGAGGAAAGTGAGGCATGTAGGGAGCAAGATTTAAGGCGGCCCTCACTCTCAGGACTGACCCTACGCTTGCACAACCCTGAGAGAGAGAGAACCTCCTTAAATCTTGTGTCCTGAACACCTGCTGGCCTCCCCTGGTCAGGCCCTGTCCAGAGAAGTACACACACAGGATTGTGGAGAAGAGTTTGCAGGGGATTTCTGAACAACTCTGGATCTCCTCTCTGCATTCTGTTGCTTTACAAGGAAATGTCAGCCTTTTCCAGCTTTGGACACTAACTCCAGCCCGTAAGCGTTGAGTCAGGAGGGGCTTTGCCAGGCCAGATTTTCCTGAAACGTCAACTTGCAGCTGGCTCGTTTCCTCTACAAGGCCACTCAAAAAAAAAAAAAAATGCTTGGGCTCCTCATTCTTTTACGGCTGGTGGTAGCTTCTATTTCATATTCAAGGATGGTTTTAACTTTCTGAAAACATATTGAAAGTATATGCTTCACTTTTCTCTCCCAGGTTTTATAGATTCTCATCCTTACTCTCCCTCCTCCTCCTCTCTGCTTTCCACCCTTTCTTGTCAGTGATTTCATACCCCGTCACTGGCAGTGTGGTCAGAGGGCACATCATTAATCCTCACTGGAGGCAGTGACGAGAATAGCTCGCCCAGGGACATCCAAGGCCATCCTCAGGAGGCAGCTCCTTGAACGGTGTCTTCCTTCCCTGGCCTCGAAATTCCATGATGTCATTAGCATCCTGACCCTGCTTCACGGGTAATGGCTGGTGGCCAGACTGTAACTGCTCACTCCTAGAACCTCATCAAGTTTTAAAACACTAGGGAAAGAAACTTTGTAATTTTCCAGTGCTGAAAAAGGATGGTAGTGGCTGGTGGGAGCTCCCAGCACAGCCAAAATTAACTTCTTTCTATTGTGATAATTGAATGGTTTTTAATGAAGTTCTTCCTATAATTGGATTCAAAAAGTACCCCCTCAGAGGAAAATTTGGAAGAGAAAAATAGGGAAAGGGTCAAATAGGGCAGCGTTTGCAGCAACTTCCTGGCAATATCAAGATCATGAAATTGTATGGGTGTGTCTCACTTGGCTTAAGAGCCATGTCTCTGTAAAGTTTCACATAAAAGGAATTTTTAAAAAATTAAATCACTATTACGTGCACAGGGAAAGATTGCTAAATAAAGGAAACTTGGAGTGCTAGACTCTATAAAGTGGATTATATTTATATAGTGTACAGTATCCCTCCCATGTACACACATTGATTGGTTGTTTTTTTTCTAAACTTGAAGTTTTACAGGATTTTCATGAAGTATGCATGCTTCTTAGTTAAAATGAGGTCTCAGCTGTTCTCAGTTTTTCATGATGTTCTCTTGGGAGAATGAGTAGCTGCCAGGTTCTGTGGGGACTTCTGAGCTGAGAAAACCACCCCTGTGGGTCAGCTGACCCAGAATCCTTCTTGCCTACCTCCAGAATGACATGGGCTCTGGGCTACCCAGATTTCAATGACTGGACAAGGGAAGTGTTGATGGGGAACAACCTGGGGCTAAATGTTGACAGATGCAGCAAGAAAAGCAGTGTGGTATAGTGGACAGAAGCATGAGCTCTGTGGCCAGATTGCTCTAACTCTCTCTGTCCCTTAGCTAGGTTGCTCCCTGAACCTCTGTATCCTCATCTGTAGAAAGGGATGAATCAAATAGTACCTACCTACCTGAGGGTAGCACCTGGCATATATTAAATGCTCCAAAAGTGAAAGCTATTTTTAACTTCCTTGGCAAGCTAGCTCCGTTAAGGTAGGACAGAAAATATCAAAAAAAGATCAAAGATGCTAATGTCAGTATGCTGAGGGCTGGTCCATGCCAGATTCATGCTGAATACTTTCATTTATTTAATCCTTACGTCACACAAACAGTACCACCAATATTATCCCTATTTCCCAATAGAAACTAAAGCTCAGAGAGGTTAAGCAATTTTTCTGATATCACACAGCAGATAAGTGACAAAGTAGCTCTCTGAGGCCAGTGCTATCGTGGGATCGGGCCTAAACGGGCAGTCGGACATCCCTCTTTCCACTCTGTCTCAGGCCTGAGAAGATCAAAGCCTGAAAGTGACTTTTTAAAGATGAAGGCATAGGGCCTGGAAAGTATTTGGATTTAGAAGTAAAATTGGGTCCGGGAACTATATCAAGATTTATTGAGGATCTACAGTGTGCTGAAGGCACTCCAGGCACAAAGGTAAATAAAGGCCTTGCCCGTGGCCTCAAAGTTCAGTGGGGGAGACAGTCCTGTAAGAATTTAGGGGTGAAGAATGTGCTACTGGATCCCTAAGCAAAAAAAAAAAAAAAAAAAAAGACCAACTTTATCTGGAGAAGGCTTTAAGGGAGATGACATTTGAGGGCTTTTAAGCATTATCTCATTTAATCTTCTTTTATTTAATCTTCTATTATTACCCTAGGACAGGGACACTAGCCCCCTTCTTACTTAGTAGGAGAACCTGGCTTGCCTTGGGGAGGCCATATGGCCAGCTCCAAGTCTACATTTTCCAGACTCCCTTGCGGCAACTATGGCCCATGAAATGGAAGCAGAGGCCATTGGGTTTGGACTTCCATAAGTTTCTTAAAAAGGGTATAGCCTGCCTCCTGGGCTTTTTCTTATCTTTTCTCCTTTGTCCTGCTTCCTGCCTAGAGGGCAGATTGATGGCTAAGGTGCCAGACCCAACTTGGGACCTTGAGAAGGGAGGCTGTGAGCTAAAGGTGGGGGGGAGGGGGGGGGGAGAGAAGGACAGAAGAAGCCTGGGCTCCTGATGATCCTGACTCGTGACTCCCTGCACCAGCCTCAGGCTGCCTCCCTGCAGACTTGTTTGTTAAGTGGAAGCAAAACAAACTTCTACCTTAACTAAGCCTCTGTTATTTCTGGTTATTGTTATTCGCATCTGACCCAGTCCCTAACTGGCAGTCGGCCCCAAGGTTATTATGGTGCTGGGATCTAAACTCAAGCAGCATGACTTTCCAAGCCACATTCTGAACCACTGCCCTAGCCCCGTGGTCGGCAAACGGCGGCTCACGAGCCACATGCGGCTCTTTGGCCCCTTGAGTGTGGCTCTTCCACAAAATACCACGGCCTGGGCGAGTCTATTTTGAAGAAGTGGCATTAGAAGAAGTTTAAGTTTAAAAAATTTGGCTCTCAAAAGAAATTTCAATCGTACTGTTGATATTTGGCTCTGTTGACTAATGAGTTTGCCAACCACTGCCCTAGACTGTTGGGGCAAGCCTGCGGCCCAGCTGTAACCCAAGAGCCTAGCACATTTCCTTGAAATTTTAATCCCTTTTTGTCAACTGTTTGGCCCTGGCATCAGGCACTCGTACTCAGTGGCACTCGATAGTGTATGTTGAATGAATATAACAGAAAGCTACTCACCACCATTTCCCGCAGGAACTGTTTTTGAACCCTGCTTCTCAGATGTCCCCAGGCCAGTGTCAGCATGAGCTCGTAGAAACCTGCAGGGCTTTGAGACAGTAAAAAAAGGAAAGAGTAAATTAAATGTGTCAGATAAAAATTTAAACAAAGATACACATAAAACCTCATTTAATTAATAATTCTTTTCATGATAAAGCAAAATTGTATATTTTTGTATGAAAGACTAAAAAATTTAAATGGGATGAAAGGAAGAGTTGCTATCCCAACTTCTTTTTTAAAATTTATTTTTTTTTCACTAATTGCAAAAATAAATGATTGTGAAAAATTGAAAATAAAAGTCCTCTCCTAATTGCTATATAACAGATTAGTAAATATCCTTTCAACTCTTTTTCTGTACCTAAAAACATATTAAATATATAGGGTCATAAAAATGAGCTCATGATGTATATACTATTTAGCAACCTTTCCTATTTTTTTAACTTAACATGATATCTTGGACATTTCCTCATATCTTACATTTCGATTAATCTACTTCTATTTAAGGCAGTAGAGTATCCTTTATCCCAACTCTGCCCTTTTCTGTTGACTTTGTGCAGTAAAGTGTGATCAGGTGTCTACACGAGGTATCTATTGGAGCTTAGCTCTCACTCCTAACTGGAGTGAGTTGGGCCCTGGAATAGTCAGAGAGGCTGGAAAACATCCTGTTTGAGGGAGAAGAATATTCCAGAATGAATGCCTTGTGGATACAAAGCCATAAAGTCTTGAGCTAGGAACTAACTTGGGCTGGTCAGGATCCTATATAATAAAAGCATGGTATGCAAATTGTCCCCCAACTGGGGGCAGGCCGGGTGGAGGAAGAGAGGGAGGCTCTGGCCGGCAGCCAGCAGCCACTAGGGACCCTACCAGTACATGAATTTCGTGCACTGGGCCTCTAGTAGTCTATAAGCTCCTAGGATTCCTGAAAATGGCTTTCTCAGACACCTTTCTGGCAGCTGCTGTCACTGGTGCTGGCCTGGGGGTAGGACAGGGTGATGGTCTCATTCTAGAACCCCACAGAAAACCGGCTCCTTGTTGGCCTTTCTCTAGAGCAGGCGTCCTCAAACTACGGCCCGCGGGCCACATGCGGGTGTTTTTGCCGTTTTGTTTTTTTACTTCAAAATAAGATATGTGCAGTGTGCATAGGAATTTGTTCATAGTTTTTTTTTAAACTATAGTCCGGCCCTCCAACGGTCTGAGGGACAGTGAACTGGCCCCCTGTTTAAAAAGTTTGAGGACCCCTACGAGCATTGAGAGCCTGAGGGGTGCCAGATACTCAGCCCTTCGGACTGGGACAGTGGGGAGAAAGTGGTCAAAAAAGAAGGCCAGCAGGTCTAGCCTCTGCACTGGGGAGTTCAAGCTCCAAGTGGGGAGATGAATGGTGTGACTCTCACTCCTACCACCCCGCCCAAGTCAAACATATCACTGTCCACGTGGTTATCCCAAACCCATAAATCAACCTAGGCAGCTACTGTAACCGAGCTTGCTTGGTAAACGTTGAGACTACAAGCTGGGTAGCCAGCTGGGCTCAACCAAGAAGACTTTAGGGAAGAGGTGAGGGCTTAAAGGAGGAAAGGAAGCCCAGAGGTCAGAGCCCAGCAGGCACAGAGCGCATGTCTGTGAGGAGGTGCAGGCTGGGGCTGTGGCTAGAGGGGTGGGGTGGTAGAGAGGAAATCAACAAGGGGATTTGTTCCGGCACAGAGGAGAGTGTAAGGGGACTGTAACAAACGGGGAATGGGACAGAAAGCGGAGAGGCTTTCGAACCTGTGTGGAGGAGATTTCCTTGGATAGACTGACAACAGAGAGCAGCTGTGCCTTGGGTGGGGCATGCCTGAAGTTGGCCAGGCCGGCCACAGCTGCACCTGCTGGCCCTTCCTGCCACGTGCCTACAAGGAAGCAGCTCCACCAGGAACCGCACCAGCCCCTCTCTTCTACAAGTTGGGGGATACGCACCTGGCATACATCTAGTATTCTTTCGCTGGCAAAGTGGTTTGGGATTTTCTAGCTAACCGGCTGGCCCAACTAACATTTCTCCCTCCAAGATGGTAAGACAGCTGGGCCTGCCTTCCAGTCCAGAGTGTCCATTCCCTCCAGCCAGATACCACCAGGATCACCAGAGCTGAACGATGTTGGATCTACCGACTAGTTTCCATGAGGGGTAACACACAGCACTGGGAGCCAGGAGCATCTCAGTAGGAGAATATGCCAGAGAACATGGAGCATTTAGGCCTGGGTTAGGGGGTTTGGGGGAGAGTTCAAAGAAGGGGTCTTTGCTTCGTATTGGAGGTTATCAGGAATCAGGGGTAATTGCATGATGGGGTATCTTAATCATTCTTACCCAGAAGGCAAGGAGGAATGAGACAAGGTAAAGCTATAATCAGTAAAGAAACAGCAGGAAAATGGGCATCTTTGGTGATTTTTTTTTTGTGTGTGGTTTGGAAAATGTCCTTATTTTTGTCTGGGTCCCTGCATGACTGTGGAGTAATCTTTTTGTGTTTGTTTCGCCCCATCTCGGTCACAGAGCAGCCTTGTCTGATGTTGATGGTCTATGGAAATATTTATATTCAACGGGAGAACACCATGGCCCAGCTGTGAGCGCCAGGCTAGATTCTGGCCCTTGGGAACTGCTTTTCTCTTTCTCAATAGGAACCAAGGCCTGTGTGTGAAGGCAGCCAGGAACTCTGGAAAGAAGGAAAAATTCTGAGGGCTCGCAATACTCATTTCTCAGCAGAAACGCCTCCTGGAGGGCTGGCTGGAGGAGAGGCTTGGGGTAGCGGGGCGCTCTTGTTTCAAGGCTGCTTCTGGTCTGTCCTCTCAACCAACAAATACTTATTGAATAGTTAATACAACTCAGGCACCTGGGATAGAGCTATGAGCCAGAGAGCTCTCCTGGAATGCATGTATTAGTGAAGGGCCCGGACAATATGAGTGTTGGGTAAAGAGGATAGTCTCAGGTAGTGATGGGTGTTATGAAGGAACGTAGAGAATGGCTGGGGGCCACTTTGGAGAGGTGGTCAGATACATTCTGAAGAGGTGATGGGGAGGTGCCCTGTGAAGTGATAGGATAACATTTCAAGTGGAGGAAACAGGAAGGGCCAAGGCTACCAAGAATAGGAAGAAGGTATGTGTCTGGGCAGTGTGGTGAGTGCGGGTGGGACGGGTTCGGAAGAGGTCAGAGAGATAGGGTGGGCCGGGGAGTTTGGGTTTTATCGTCCATGTCCTGGAAGCACTGGAAGACTTTACAGAGGGCCACAAGGCCTCACATCTCCCCCTGAGAGAGCAGAACTTGGCAGCATAGTTCTCTCCACATCCTAAGGCCATTCTCTTACCTGTCACAACTCTTCTCTCCAGGCCTGGGGTCTGGAATATGCCAGAAATAGTCTGATCTCTTTATCTGCTGAAGTCAAGCACTGTTGAGAGGAATGTATTAGTTTCCTATTGCTGCTGTAACAAATGACCACAATTTAGTAGCTTAAAACAACACAAATTTATACCTTAAAACAAGGTATTGGCAGGGCTGTGTTTCTTCTGGAAGTAACTGTCTCCTGGAGGCCACCTGCATTTCTTGGCTTGTGGCCCCTTCCTCTAGCTTCAAAGCTGGCAGCAGAGCACTTTCAAACCTCTCTCTCTCTCTCTCTCTCTCTTCTCTCTCTCTCTCTCTCTCTCTCTCTGATTATAACTCCTGCTTCCATCATCACATCCTGTTCTCTCACTCTGACCCTCCTCCCTTCCTCTTATAAGGACCCTTGTGATTATATTATAGGGCCCATCCAGATAATTCAGTATTACTTGCCTGTATAAATGGGAAGAATATTTTCCCGTTAATCCAGGAAATCATTACATCACATGCATTAATGTGGTATATTTATAAAAATAAAAAAAGTCATAAAATATAAGGTACACTTAGGAAGTATTCTAAAACCTATGAAACATAGGAATTGCCTTGTAATTCAGTGCTTTAAAGTGGTATGCTGAATAAATGAATAGGTCTGCGGGTCTATGGGCCACACTTAGAAAGCATGTATTTCATGCCTATTTCTGTATGAGTACTATGCATGTGGTTACAGAATAGATGCTGAATGAATAAGGCAATTCCCAAAGACGATTCTTCTGGAGAAAGCCACCCTGGACCTAAACCTCTTCATTGCAGAAAGATTCTGGATGCTCAATAGGCATATTTTGCATTTTTCTGAATTTTAGATGCTATAGTTTCTTTCCGGTGCCCTTTGCCCCTCAGTAGCTGAGCAGAGAGGGAATGAGAGACAAATGCCAACAGGATTCAAACCTTCACTGTATGAAATGGATGAGAAATAAAGAGGACATGGGCGGCAAAGGGCACCAGAAAGAAACTGTAGCTTGAGTTCCCTGTAAATGTTGGAGATTAAACCCTAATCGGAGATAACATTGGCCAATATGTTCTCCCATGCAGTGGGCTTTCTTGTTATTTTGTTGATGGTTTCTTTTGCTGTACAGAAGCTTTTTATTTTGATGTAGTCCCGTTTGTTTATTTTCTCTTTAGTTTCCATTGCCTTAGGAGCTGTATCAGTAAAGATATTGCTTCGACATATGTCTGAGATTTTGCTGCCTGTGGATTCCTCTAATATTTTTATGGTTTCCTGTCTTACGGAATTCTTACCATTTGCAACAGCATCGATGGAACTGGAGAGCATTATGCTCAAAGAAAGATAAATATCACATGATCTCACTCATTTGTGGAATATAATGAACAACATAAACTGATGAATAAAAACAGATCCAGAGACAGAGAAGCATCTATCAGACCATCAAACCTCAGAGGGAAGGTAGGGGAGGATGGGGGTAAGGGGGATAGATCAACCAAAGGACTTGTATGCATGCATATAAGCCTAACTAATGGACACAGACACCGGGGGCGGGGGTAAAGGCATGAGTGGGGGGTGAGGGGGGCAATGGGGTGATAAGGACACATATGTAATACCTTAATCAATAAAGAAAAAATGTTAAAAAATATATATAACAATATCCATGCCAGGATTTCAGCATTAAGTGAAGTAAATCACAACATCCCAGCATTTCCAATTTGCCTTGGAACTGGCAGCACCTACAGGGAGTGGAGACGGGACTTGTTCCCATGCCCCTTGGTGAGTCTGAAGTTGCTTTCAGCACCCAGCTAAGTGCGTGGCACCTGGAAAACTCTCAGGAAATGTCTGGTGAGAAAATGACTGAAAAGGAAGCAAGGGGCGGTAGAGAGAGAAGGAAAAGAAGACAGAAGAGAGAGGGAAAGGTCCAAGAAGAAACGGAGGGAATGAGGCTGGGGTGGGGTGAGTAACGAAAGTGAGAGAAGGAACAACTGTAATGTGGCCTCTGCCTTAGACGTCTTTTCTCTGTGGTAAATGGAAATCAAAGACCATCTCCATGACATACCTTGTTCAAAATATTATTTCTGGAACCCACCTGGTGAAGTGGCAATTTTGTTGGAAGTTCACTGGAAAATTCAGCTTCTCATCTGCAATAGAGAAAGCAAATCTTGCCGAAACAGTTGACAGACAGACGGACACGCAGTTGCTTAGTCTTGCACATTACTCCTGTGTGCACTTTGCTCTGATAACCAAAGTCATGTCACAGAAATATCTGCATTGCTCATCTACCATTGTTTTCTTTTTATCTCTAAGGATCGTACATCTGTTTGGGAAGGAGGGTTACGGTTATATTGTTTCTTCAATAATAAAAATAATAAATGCTCATTATTTTTGAATAATCAGAAAATACATATAGCCATAAACAAGAAAGTAAAGATTCCCTATTATTTGAAGCATCCAGAAATGATAGTGATTAACATTTGGTGATCTTATTTTATTATATTTTAATATAAACATATAGAAAAAAATGAACATGTAGATAATCATGCTACATTCCATTACATAATCTTTTGTTTTACTTAATATCTTGAGGACATCTCTGTCCATCTTCTTGCATTATTACATAACTTCCTTTTCCCCTACTGGCAAATATTTAGGTTTGCCAATCTTTTTTTTTGGTCATCTTTTTTTTTTTTCTTTTTTATTGATTTCAGAGAGGAAAGCAGAGGGAGAGAGACAGAAACATCAATGATGAGAGATAATCATTGATTGGCTGCCTCCTGCATGCCCCACACTGGGGATTGAGCCTGCAACCCAGACATGTGCCCTGACCAGGAATTGAACCATGACCTCCTAGTTCATAGGTCGACGCTCAACCACTGAACCACGCTGGCCAGGCTAGGTTTCCCAATCTTGTGTTTTGCTAAATTACACACTAAAGAAACTTCTTGTACAGGCATTTCTGTGCATCTATCCTGTTAATTCCTTAGGATAAATTCTTAGAAGTGAACAATTAGATGTCAGTATACACATTTTAAAATGCTATATCAATTTGCCAAATTGCCCTCCAGAAAGTTTGAACTAATTTATATTCTCTTTAAAGTGTATGAAAGTACCTATTATCTCACACCCTCATCAACACTAGTTATTATCATTCTTTTCAAATTTTTCCAGTTTTATAGGTTAAAAGGTATTTTTATTTTAATTGGCATTTCACTTATTACTAGTGAGGTAAAATATTTTTCATGTTTATTGGCCATTTGTATTTCTCCTTTTTGATGTAACTTGCTTAACCTTGCTTTAACTGTATTTTCTAATTTTTTAAAAAATCTTTTCATTGATTTCTAAGAAATATGCATAATTCAAAAATATATGTTGCAAATTCTTTTTTTTACAGTTTTTCATAACTTTAAGTATGTAGTTTAGACTTTTTTTTTTTGTTTTAAGTAGCCAGTATATCAATAACTTTCTTGTTTTTTACTTTTGGATCATGCTTGGAAGGGTATTTCCTATTCTAAAATTAAATAAATTTTTATCTGTGTTTTTCCCTATCCTCTTTGGTTTTTTACATTTATAATTTTATGCTGTCAGGAATTTATTTGATATGTGGTGTGAGGTAGGGATCTTAATTTTTTTCCTAATTTGTTAATGAGTTGTCTCATTAACATTTGGACTGAACAGTGCATATTCCTTCTATTAATTATAAGTATCAAAGGGCTTCTTTACCATATTCTAAATTCTGATGAATATTTGAGCTCTAAATCCAAGCATATTAGTCTTTTAGAACTATCCATTATTTTTTAATTATCCATATTGGAAGTTCTTATTCCATAGACTTTTTAAGATGCTACTTTTAATAGAAAGAACAAGGTTTATTTACTTACATTGGAGTTGTGGTAAAGGAAAGAATTTTTTCTCCCTGGGATCATAGAGCTTCAGATGTGGAAAGGTCTAAAGACTTAAAATTCCAATACCCTAATTGTATATGTAAGTACTAGAAATACTAATTGACTTACTTGTAGTTAACATAGCTGTCAGTGGAGTGCTGAGGTAGAAGCAGGACTAGAACCAAAGCTAGTTAATGGAGAGGTGCCACTGAAACCAAGATATATTCCCCTAAAGCCATGAGGAAGATGCTTACAGTGAGGGTCTATCAAAGATAGCAAAAGCAGATTTAATAAAAGGATGGCTCTTTTTGTCCTAGGTCTCTGGGACCTAGCAACCTTGAGGGAAATGAGAGGTCTCTGGAACACCAACTTCAAAGGAGAATGAAAGGTACAGGAACACTTGCTTTTAACTAAATCCTTAGAAAACTCAGCATAAGAAGGGGTGGGCCCTAGCTGGTTTGGCTCAGTGGATAGAGTGTGGGCCTGAGGACTGAAAGGTCCCAGGTTTGATTCCAGTCAAGGGCACATGCCTGGTTGCAGCTTGATCCCCATTAGGGGGCATGCAGGAGGCAGCTGATCAACGATTGATGTTTCTATCTCTCTCTCCCTTCCTCTCTGAAATACACACACACACACACACACACACACACAAACACACACACACACACACACTAGAGGCCCGGTGCACGAAATTCATATACGGGGTGGGGTGGGTGGTTGTGTCTCTCAGCCCAGCCTGCACCCTCTCCAATCTGGGACCCCTCGAGGGATGTCTGACTGCCCATTTAGGCCCAATCCGTGGGATTGAGCCTAAATGAGCAGTCGGACATCCCTCTCACAATCCAGGATTTCTGGCTCCCAACCATTCACCTGCCTGCCAGCCTGACTGATTGCCCCTAACCACTTCTGCCTGCCAGCCTGATCACCCTAACCACTCCCCTGCCAGCCTGATCTATGCCTAACTGCTCCCCTGCCAGCCCTATTGCCCCTAACTGCCCTCCCCTGCCAGCCTGCCCACCCCTAACTGCCCTCCCCTGCAGGCCTGTTTCCCCCCAACTGCCCTCCCCTGCAGGGCTGGTCACCTGGTCCCCCCCAACTGCTCTTCCCTGCAGGCCCGGTCGCCCCCAACTTCCCTCCTCTGCCAGCCTGGTCACCCCTAACTGCCCTCCCCTGCAGGCTTTATCACCCCCAACTGCCCTCCCTTGCAGGTCTGGTCCCTCCCAACTACCCTCCCCTGCTGGCCTGATCACCCACAACTGCCCTCCCTTGCAGGCCTGGTCCCTCCCCCTTGCCCTCCCCTGCTGGCCTGATTGCCCACAACTTCCCTCCCCTGCTGGCCATCTTGTGGAGGCCATCTTGTGTCCACATGGGGGCAGCCATCTTTGACCACATGGGGTGGCCATCTTGTGTGTTGGAGGGATGGTCAATTTGCATATTACTCTTTTATTAGATAGGATATGAAGAAGGGTGTGGGTGAAGGGATAGTAAAGGGAGTCAAATATATGGTAACAAAAGAATATTTGACTTTGGGTGATAAGCACACACTGAAATATACAGATGATGTATCATAGAATTGTGCACTTGAAACCTATATCATTTTATTAACCAATGTCACCCCAGTACATTTATTTTTATTTTAAAGGAAACATCACAAGTACACATGCACATTCAGTAGAAGCAGCTTATTCAGCATTAAATTTTCAAAGAGAAGTTCAGGCATTTCTCAGTAATACCACCCTCACCCTGGTTGACAGTAAAGGTCGTTTAGGTCAGACACCAGCCAGTGCAGGCAGCAGAGAAACAGGAAATGAGTGCGGCTCTGTGAACTCAGCAAAGGAGAACATTTTTTATGGGCCTGGGAAGAAACACTGATAATCTAAGGAGGATTTTGCATATGTTTCTGTTCTTTTCCTTATTGAGAAAACTCTCCAACTATGTCCTTTAAAAGCCATCCAGGCTCTCCCGCCCACCCCCCACCTTGCGGAAATACATTCTCTGGCAAACTCCCTTCTGACTTCACTGAGGTTTTAAAATTTGTTTACTTTTCCAAAGATATTTTGTAATTTATTTTTAATAGGAAATACAGTCATGTGGTTTAAAATTCAAAAGATAGCAAAGTATATATGGAGAAAAATTCCCTCTCACCCATGGCCCTGTCCTCAGGAAAAGCAAGTCCTAGTTTCTTTCCTACCCTTCTAGAGTTATTTTAGACATATCCAAAATATGTAAGTATACACGTATGTTCTTGTGTGGAAAGTTTGACATGAAGAGTAACATACTATACACACTGTTTTCTGCATCTCGACATTGACAATACATCTGAGGGATATTCTGCATCTGTACAAAAGAGCTCCATGATTCTCTGTTACAGCTGCATCTCATTATACTCGATGGTCCGAATAAAGCATATTTTATTTAGCCAGTTTCTCCATAGGTGGATATTTATTGTCCAAAGTTTTCCATCACACACAATGCTACAATTAATACATTATTTACACATCAGCAAATTGATATCAAGATTGAAGTCCTAGAAGGGGAAATGCTGGATAAGAGGATATAAGCATTTGTAATTTTCACAGAAATTGCCGAATTTCCCCTTTTAGAGATTATACCAATTAAAAACCCCCTCAGTAATGTAGAAAGTGCCTGTTGCCTCTCGCCTTTGCTAATATAGTGTGTTGCCAACTTCTTAAAAAGAAGTTATTAACCTTTGTTAATGTGATAGGTGAATAATGGTGTCTCGCTATTGTTTTAAATTGTATATTTCTCTTTATATGAGTGAGATTGAGAATCTTCTCATTTGTAAACTGTTTCTATAAGATGTTCACGCCCTTACTCTTTTTTGTCTAGCATGTTATTGACCTTTTTATATAGTGATTTATCTGTCTTTAGCTGTACATATTTTCCCCAGTTTGTTGTTTGTCATCTCCAATGGCCTCTTTTTTACAAAATAAAATAAAAATATATCCAAACTTAAAAAAACTTTAAATCAGGATAAATTTTAGAAAGATCAATGATTTAAAAGTTAAAAATGAAATATTTATGGTTTATTTTTAACTTTTAAATCATTGATCTTTCTAAAATTTATCCTATTTAAAGTTTTTTAAGTTTGGATATATTTTTATTTTATTTTTCAGATGGCTAAACAGTTATTTCAACACTATTTATTAAATAATCTTTATTTTCTCTACTGATTTGACATACTGTCTTTATAATATCTATATTTCCAAGGTATTTATGTTATAGTTTATAACAAAACATTTCCCCTTGTAACAACTGTCCTCAAAATCTTTATAAATCTTAAAATGATTTCATACCAGTTTCACTAGAAAATCACATTTTTATAATTTTTTTCCTTTTACTTCCTTTCTCTTCTTTGCTTTAAAATGTTATACTCTGTAATGATTAAAAATCAACAATCCAGGAATAGAGGGGAACTTTCTCAACTTGAAAAAACAACTACAAAAATACTACAACTAACATCATACTTAATGGATGAGAAACAAAACTTTCCAACTAAGATCAGGAAGAAGGCAGGGATGTTCACTGCCATCACGCCTTTTCAACACTGTACTAGAAGTTGTAGCTAATTTAGTAAGACAAAAAAAGGAAGTAAAAGGTATTGGGAAAGAAGAAATAAAACTGTCTTTATTCACAGATAACATGATCATCTACACAGACAATCTAAAGAATAAACAAAAAACAATTGCTGCAACTAATCCTATCTAATAAAGAGGGAATATACTAATTGACTGCCACGCCCACACAAAGAGGGTGGCACCCACAGCCAATAAGGAGGGGATATGCTAATTGACTGCCATGCCCTCAAAGATGGCAGTGCCCACAGCCACAAGATGGTGGCGCCCAGTCCCCTCAGCCCTGCTGGGGCAGCAGGCGTGTGGCATGTCCGGGCCCGCCCCTAGGCAGGTCCGGCCACTCCATGCGCCTGCCTCTGGAGTTCCCCAGTCCCCTCAGTCCCCCAGCCACCCAGGGCTGGCCCAAGGCTCAGGCAAGCCTCGGATGTCAGCTGCCCAGCTGCCCAGGGCTGGCCCGAGGTGCAGGCAAGCCTCAGATGGTGGCTGCCCAGCTGCCCAGGGCCGCCCAGGGCCGCCCAAGGCTCAGGTAACCAGGGCCGGCTGAGGCTTGTGCAGCCGGCAGTGGCAGCAGCAGAGGTGTGATGGGGGCATTGCCTTCCCCTGATCACCAGATCGCCTCCCACCCCTGAGGGCTCTTGGACTGTGAGAGGGGGCAGGCCAGGCTGAGGGACCCCCCCCCCTCCAGTGCGTGAATTTTCATGCACCAGGCCTCTAGTAAGTGATTATAACAAGGTTGCAAGATACAAAGTTAATATACGAAAGTCTATTGTTTTCCTATATACCAGAAATAAATGAGTGGATTTAAAATTAAGAACATAATCCTATTTATAATAACACCCCCTAAATTAAATAGTTATGAATCTAACAAAATGTGCATAAGATCTATATAAGGAAAATTATCAAACTCTGGTGAATGAAATCAAAGTACTAAATAAATGGAGAGAGACTGCATGTTCATAAACAGAAAAACTCAATGTTGTCAAGATGTCAGGTCTTCCCACTTGATCAATAGAATCCTAATCAAAATCCCAGCAAGTTATTTTGTGGATACCAAAAAACTGATTCTAAAATTTATATGGAGAGGCAAAAGACCCAGAATTGCCAACACAGTATTGAAAGAAAAAAAAAATCGGAGGACTGACACTACCCAGCTAAAAATCTTGCTATGAAGCAACAGCAGTTAAACAGTGTGGTAGTAAGCCCTGGCCAGATCTCAGTTGGTTAGAACATCGACCCAATATAACAAGGTTGTGGGTTTGATCCCTAGTCAGGGCACATACAAGAGTCAACCAATGAATGCATAAATAAATGGAACAACAAATCGATGTTTTTCTCTCTCTCTCAAGTCAATTTTTAAAAAAGCATAAAAGAACAACAAAAAAGACAGTGTGGTATTGATGAAAAATAAACAAATAGATCAACAAAATGGAGTAGAAAGCCAAAAATAGACCCAAATAAATCTAGTCAACTGCTCTTTGACAAAGAAGGAAAGAAAATACAAAGGAGAAAATATAGTTTTCCCAATAAATGGCATTAGAGCAACTGGACACCCACATGCAAAAAAAAAAAAAGCTAGCTACAGATTTTATACCCTTCACCAAAATTACATCAAAATGCATTATAGAGATAAATATAAAATGCAAAACTAAAAATGCTAGATGATAATATAGATGAAAACATAGGTGACCTTGGGTATAACAATTACTTTCTAAGTACAACACCAAAGCCACAATCTATGAATGAAATAATTAATAAGCTAGACTTCACTAAAATTAAAATATGCAAAGAAATCTTAAAGCTCAACAAAGAGAAAATAATCTGATTTCAAAAATGAGCCCCAAACCTTAACAGATATCTCATCAAGGAAGATATACAGATAGCAAATAAGTATATGAAAAGATGCCCCATATTTTGTGTCATCAGGGAATTTCACAAACCTGAACACAGAGGTTTAAGGCAGCTTTATTCATAACATCATCAGTGAACTGTCAAACTTTGAAGCCACCAAGATGACTTTTAGTGGTAAATGGCTAAATAAACTGTAGCACATCAAGACAATGGAATTTTATTCACAGCTAAAAAGAAATTAGCTATCAGCCATGAAAAGACACGGAGGAATCTTAAATGCATATTATGTAATGAAAGAAGCCAATTTGAAAAGACTACATACTGTAAGATTTCAACTGTATGACATTCTGGAAAGGCAAAACTATGGAAAGGTAAAAAGATCAATGGTTGCCAGGGGGTGGGGGCTGCAGAGGTAAGGGGAGAGATGAATAGGAGGAGCACAGAGGATTTTTAGGACAGTGAAAATACATGCTATAATGAGAGGTACATAATATTACACATTTGTTCACACCCATTGAATGTACACCAAGAGTGAACTCTAATATAAACTATGGACTTTGGGTGACTATAGTATGTCAATGTAGGTTTATCAATTATAGCAAATATATCACTTTGGTGAGAGATACTGATCATGGAAGAGGCTATGGATGTGTGGAGGCAAGGGGGTGTATGGGAAATCTCTGTACCTTCCTCTGTTTTGCTGTGAATCTAAAACTCTGAAACACACACACACACACACACACACACACACAAAACAGGTCTTTATTTAAGACACAAAAGTTGTACTCTGCAGGCCAGTTCCTCATCTAAACCTCTCTCACATTCTTAGCATCAATATTTCTGTCTTCCCAGATACATAATACCCCTACTTTTAAGATTATTTGTATCTTTTCTTCCCCTTTAAGGAGAAGTTGCAAATTGCTTTCCTACCTCCATCAATCCTCACTCTCATTCAGGTGGGCAGAGGTGAGTGGCTATAAAGAGTGGAGTTCCAGAGACAGGGCAGTGCTCTTAGCATAGACTCAGGGGCCGTTCACACAGAGGTGGCTGCTGAAGCCCAGAGAGTGTTGATTTACAAGAAGAATGTGCAGAGGAAGAGTGATGGACGCTGAACTTTGTGTTAACCGATAAAGAAAAGTGTGAAGGAGGAGCTAGAGGAGAAACGACAGGAGAAATGGAAAGGGATACTAGGAAAAGATGAAGTCTCTGAGAAAGACCACCAGGGCCAGCGGGTTTGGTGACAGGAAGATGAGAGCTGCTCCTTGGAGCAGGTCACTTCCCATATTCAAATCCATCGCCCTTCCCAGGTCAATTGCTTCCTCTTCCGGGTGGATGAAGTTGCTGTCAGCAGATCAGCACTCCCAACAGAATCATCGGAAAAGCCAAGTAAAACACAGACGTTATCTCTTTGAAGGATGCTGTGAACTGCCGGGGCAAGGAAAACCGGAAGATCTGAGGCATCCGAGAAGGGAAGATTGAGAAGAAAGCGTTGCTTCCGCAGCCACTCTTACACTCAGGGCATTGACAGGAGGCCGAGAACCACAGCTCCAGATGCAAGTGCAAGTCTGGCAGGTAAGGAGGGAGAGAAAGCAGCAGCGTTTGATGAAAGACTTGGGAGGGCCTAGGCATTCAGACTGCCTCCCCCTGAGAACTTCACCAATACTGGGCTGTTCAGAGCAGGGGTTTTTAAATGCAAGTGGAAACCCTGCCTCTGAAAAGCAGAGTGAAGTTTTCCAGCACTTTTGTGAGACCAAGGTTAAGAGTTTAGCCCCCACTGGGGGAGGGGCTCGCAGAATACAATGGGTTTTCTGTTGAAAGTGCAGGTCAGAGAATAAACCAGTGGGAGAACGAGACTCACCGGGAGCTATACTTCAGCCTTGACTCAGCAAATAACTAGCTGGAATAACATTTTGATCACCCACCATTTTGTCTGGACAGCAGGGAGATGGTAAATTCTCTCTGATACAAGATTTCATCTGAAGTCTCTACAACTTAGTATACACAATGTCTGGCATTTGATTAAAATTTGCTATGTACACCAAAAGACGGGATCACGTGACTGAAAATCCAGAGGGGGAAAAAGACACAAGTGATCCATATGTTGAACTGAGATGAGAGGACTGTCAATTAATTACCATTGCGTGTTAAAAAGGAAAAGATGGAGTCCATTGCTATGAAGCTTTCTCCCGGCCTCCATATCTAGAAGTCACCTCTTCTTCCTCCACGTAATCCTAAAAGTTTATCTGTGCTTATTGCACTTACAACCTTATAAAGTAGCATCCTGTCAGTAGTTAAAAGCATGGAGGTTTTGAAGTCACATTGGGTTAAAATTCGAGATCAACTCCCTGTTAACAACATGACCTTGGATAAGTTACTTATCTTATTTGAGCCCCAACTTCCTTGCCTATAAAACGGAGTCAACAATAGTACTTTTCTCATATGCTTGTTTTCATACACTCACACTAACTCAGTTGCAATAAAAATGTGTTTAATTTTTAGTTAACCTGCTCTAGTTCTCCTCACCAACTCCTTCTGCTGAGGAATGTGGAAAGAACCTTCATTTTTGTCTGATCCCATCATTTTATACTGATTTAAGAGCTCAAATATTTCTTTAGGAATCTCAGTGCTTTGGGACTAAATGTCAGGCCTTTGCTTCTTTGCTCCAAGATGGTCTGTGGGTATATGAAGAGAGGTCTATGGGTCAGTGACCCTGTGACAGCAGAGAGGCAGGGTCCTGAAACCCACTCAGAGAGGGCCCTCTGGATCCCTCCTGCTTCCTGCTGTGGAGTAGCTAGCTGAGTCAGCTCGCTGGACAGGTGAGCATGGATGCATCCTTGGTCCCATCTGGCAGTTTGGGCTCCATGGGCTGGTGCTCACCACTGGATTCCAGAGCCTCAGCCTCTTGCCTCTAAGTCCCATAGACCCTTTTCCCCTTTCTGCCTGGCCACCAACCTTCTTAGCACTTCTACATCTTCTCACTGGGATGTGAAAGAATTATCGCTGCTTCAGAACAGGTGCGCTCATTACATACTCCCCTCATTTCTTGTTCCAGTCCTTCATAGCACTTTACTAAATTGGCAACTTTATATTTTTGTGGGAACATTCATTTAACGTTTGCTCCCATACCACATTGTAATCCTTGTGGTGGTGTGTGTCCTGTCCAGTTTTGCTCATTCCAGTGCCTAGTATAACAGGTGCTCTAACCTCAGGACCCTAAGACTGGAGAACATTTGTGGGGGGAGAAAAAGGATTGAAGAACATGGAAGGTCTTGCCGCAAGTCTTTTCTCATCCACATTAGGAATCTTTGTTAGTTTTCTACCTAACAACCCTTCTCCATGTGTTCTTTGCTATCAGAGCATTGATTTCGTTTGGTTGGAAAAATGTCCAGCCAAGAGACTAAATTATGAATTGGTCTAAGCCAATCATGACAATCCCATTCCCTTTTGCCAGCAATGGATCAGAGTAGTTATGCCACAATATCCAGGCTAGTGAGCCAGAAGGAGACATCTAGGGGACTTCTGGGAAAGATTTTTGTCCTTGATGAAAAGAAAGAAAAATGTGAGAACTCTTTTTTGGCCTCCTCTGCGCCCAACCCCTTCTTACATGTGCTAGGGTGAGGATGTGATGTTTAGAACCGTGGCGACTATCTTGCAACCATGAGGAAAAGGCCAGAGGATATGCCAAAATGACCTAATTGAGCTTCGCACCAACCTTGGAACTACCTCCAGCCTTCTTGTTATGTGAGATCATAAATGCCTTCATTATTTAGGCAACTATTATTTTTTGAATTTCGTATTATAGGTGCCATTTTTTTTCTAACCTTATAAAAAGGTTACACTTGGAACAACTTCAATTTCATATAAAAAGGTTACACTTGGAACAACTTCAATTTCATATGCATTCTGTGACCTAAAGCTAGGATAGCAGATCAATGGCCCTGTTTTACCCCCAAATAAGTACAGTCTGCTTCAGCCATGGCCTCACTAATAGGTCAGATATGCCTTCCTTCTGGTAACATCTCTAAAGCCCTCTGAACAAAGAATATATAAATGGTCACAGCTGGTGACCAGGTAGCCACAGGTAAAGGGGATGGGATGAGGAAGTAGAACTGAAGAGGCGGAGGAGTGAGGCTGAAGCAGGAAAGCAAAGAGAAATCAAGAGGCTATAAAAACCAAAGGGGAAAACAAGACCAGGGTGGAGGAAAAGTCCAAGCAAACAGTCAGCAACAGAAAGAGCCAGAGGAACGAGGAATGGAAAATTTTAATCTCTTAATTGCCTAGTAAATAATCTAACATAGATGTACAAGACTATTTTTGGAGAAAATTTTCATTCTAATAATGGACATAAATAGAGACCTGAATAAATAGAGTGATACATCAATTATATGGGACAATTTAATATTTTAAGAATTTCTCTTCTTCACATATTAAACCACAGATCCAATGTAATTCCAGTAAAATGTCCCCCTCCAATTTTGGGGACTTTAAGAAACTGATTTTAAAATGTATATAGAAGAAAAAACATCCACAAACAGCTAATACAAAGATGTGAGCAAAAAGAGATTCGTCTTACTAAATATTAAGGTATATCACAAAGCCACACTTAAAGAAAGGGGGAAGAGGGCAAGTTGACAAATGGAGCAGATCAAGAACCCAGAAATAGACGTAGCTGTAGATGGGTTCTTGGTATATGATAAGAGAGGGTCTGGCAAATCACTGGGGGAAGGAATAGAGTAGTTAATAAATAGTGTTAGGAAAATTGGCCCCATCAATCTCCCCTGAGGCAATCATTTTAAAGAAACCCCAAATCCGGCCAGTGTGTCTCAGTGGTTGAGCATCAACCTGTGAACCAGGAGGTCATGGTCTGATTCCCAGTCAGGGCACAAGTGCAGGTGGTGGGCTTGATCCCCAGGAGGGCGTGCAAGAGGCAGCCGACCAATGATTCTCTCTCATCATTGATGTTTTTTATTCTCTCTCCCTCTCCCTTCCTCACTAAAAATCAATAAATAAATAAATATTTTTTAAAAATAAAAAAACTCTAAATGTATTAAAGGCCTAAGTGTTAAAAGTAAAACTTTATAGTAACAGAAGAAAATATGGGTGAATATCTCTGTGACTTTTGAGAGGAGGTCTATAACTTAAAGAAAACCCCAAAAGCATACGCAGGAGAAAAATTGATGGATTTGTCTATAAAACAAAATTAGAGATTTATTATGACAAAAAAATACTGCAAAATCATTATGTAGATAGTAGGCTGAAAGATGTTATTAACATCCCAAACCAAAGGATCTACATCTAGGAAATAGACATAGAAAATAGAAAAAAAAATTAGCAAGGGAAAATAGAAAAAAAATTAGCACAATGTATGAATAGGTAATTCATAGAAGGGGAAACCTCTGAGTGGCCAGTCCACATATGAAGAGATGCTTAACATCACCAGCAATCTGAGAGATGCAAATGAAAGCATCAGTGAGCGGTTAATTAAAGCATTGACTTCACAGAAAGTTAAATAATATCAAGTATAGCAAAGATGCACTGCCAGAGTGTGACCTGGAGGAGCCAGTCTACAGAGCAGTTGGTCCCAAGAAAGGTCACGGATGCCGTCTCAGCCCTGAGTATGTTTCCAGTGCAACTTTAATGTGCAGATCAAAAGGATACTGCAGAGCAAAGGACATTCTTTACAGCATGAGTGTGTGTGCGTGTGTGCCAGGACTTAGAGGCAGCCTAGTGTTTATTAATAAGGCAATGGTTTAGTTAACCATAACATAAACAATACGGGCCACACACTAGCCAGAAGTAGTAGAGGAGACTTACAAACAGCAGTATGGATGCGTCACCAAAGCTTAATCATGAACAAAATAGGTAAGAAGCAGATTTCCATAGCCCAGAACCATATTTGTGAAGTGAGAACACATACCAAAAAAAAAAAAAAAAATGGCACCAGATGGTATATTTTTAAGAATATAAATCTAACATGTGGAGATGGATTGGAAGGTTACATAGAAGTTCAAGTCAGTACCTATGTTGGAGAAGGAATGGGGACGAGAAGTGGTTATCTTGATCATGGTGATAGTTTTACAGGTATATACATATGTCCAAACTTACCAAATTGTACGCTTTAAAATGTACAATTTCTGTATATGTCAACTACATACACCTCAGTAAAGAGGGTAGATGGATGACAGTGATGCCTGAACTGATGAGCGATGAACTCTATTCCATTTCCCTGAGCACCAAATGAAATAAAAGAAATACATGGGGCCGGTGGCCAAAGAACTGCAGTGGCTCTCACACGTTAATGAGCATGACAATCATCGGAGGTACGTGCTGAAAGAATAAATCTGTGGGCCTCACACCCAGAGATTCTGAACCTGCATTTAAACATCTGGGGATGATGCTCCTGTAAATGGACCACGGGCATACTTGGAGATGCCCTGAACGAGGTCAAATCCAGCTGCCAGGAGAGTGACAGGAAGCCAGTGAGCAGGGGCATTGGCAATAGAACATCTGTGCAGCACCCGCAGCAAGGAAAATGATGAGCTCAAGCACCTGGCCCCGTCAGCGTGGGCTGCCTTTCTTCCCCTCCCTTTTGTGTGAGCCGATCCCGGTAGGCTTGGCCAGAGGGGTTGGGTGATGGGAACTGACAACAGCCGTCTGGCGAGAGCATCTGTGGACAGGAAGCCCCAGAGGCATCTTCCTCACAAGGATGGAGTGGGCGTGGTGCCTCCAGTGGTCCTGGGCTCCACAGGATCCCCCCTCACCCACAGACAGCTTTTGGGGAAGTGGGGGGGGGGGAGGGGAGGAAGAGTGGCTATGAAAAGAGGAAGAATGACATGTGTGAGATGTTGTCAGATGCAGATGCTTGAGTCTGACCTGAAGAGAGACGCGCAGGCTGACTCATCAGCTCCCAGCCCATCTCCTGGGGGGCCCTTTCAGTGCGCAGACGGTCCAGGACTTTAGCCGCAGGACTCTGCCAGCCCTCCAGTGCCTGCTGTGCCCCTGTCTCCTCTGGCCAGTGTTTCCACAGCTGGACTGTTCTGTGGGAGAGTGTGCACCATGTGGAGGAGATTTTTGAGAGTGACGGCTTCGATTGCAGGCAGATATGAATTGGTCGTAAGCTTGACGTTAGCAATGTCCAATGGCGCGCTCACCCTGCATCTCCGGCCACAGAGACGTTTACCTCCGAGTGAATGGAACACAACCTCCCCAGCCAAGAATGGACCCCGGGCTCCCTTCCTTCCACTGTTGTTTACCCAGGCACCCTGCCCCTGACGGCCCGGAGCACCAACGGAAGCCTCGCTTCACGGTCCCTTTCCTAATATGCAGAATGGCCTGGTTTCCTAAGGACAAGGAAGGTTTTTCAGATTTATCCAAACAGACCAGCATACTTGTGGGTATCCAGGTAACAAACCCAGTTTGCAACTCCTTTTGACAGCATAATTCATAGCCCCAGACAGAAATGCTAATGTGAACACAGATGCTCCGAGGAACCAGCTACAGTGGAAAAGATTAAGAAAGGGTCCCAAATATAGCTCTCTCTCTAACAGGCCTCTTTTCACAAATGTGAACATTTTCACGTAAAAGCAAAAGAAAAGGGGAAAAGAGAAAGAATGGCAGAGAATCCAGAGATGCAAATAGTTCAGGCTTATTGATAACCAGTAACAATTTTCTTTCTCTCCTCAGGAACTTCTTGGGGTCAGCTGTTTGATGCTGATGGTGTGTGATGTGTAGGCTAGCGTGTGCGAATCTGACTGAGCATCCCTGTATGTCTAGGGGCCTGGGTCTCCCGCGCCCGTTTGAATGAGACCCGGCGCAGCTGCGGCTCCCATGGTGCCGAGCAGCCCAGCCCGGGCAGGCTGACGGAGCCATTCTCCTCTCGGTAATGTGTTTGCTTAAGCATGAACATTAGTGTCAGAAGCGCTTAGTGCAAAGCCCCCTTTCGGGGGTGAAGCAGCTATTGCCAAGTCTACGCATCTGGGAATCCGTTATGTCTATTCACCTGGGGGTTAAGGGGAAGCTTAGGCATCTTTTGTATTTTCTAATGAGGTTGAAAAAAATTTTTTAAAAAGACACTATTTATAAAATTATCCTTTTTTTGGGGGGGTGAGTCCGGCTGTGAAAACCTCACTGCCTTGCACTGGGGCTGCCTTCCTGAAGAACTGAACAATGGCTCTCATTATGTGGGTCGTATCCTCTTGCCCTCATCAGCCCCGTCTTCTGAAATGAGTGAAGTGAAAGTTATTTAACACCCGAACTTGCACAAAGCTAATGTGCCTAATTAGCGGAAGATTTGCTTTTAGGATAGAATCTGCTTTTAATCAGTAGCGTCCCATCTCTCACGGGCAGACTGAGTGTTGTTTCTGGTCTTTCTCACAGTGGCAATGAATGTGAGCTGAACTGACCAATCCCCCGCCCCTGTTGCCACCATGGCCGGAGGCATTCACTTCTGAGGCAGCTGGCCAGCGCTGGGCTGAGGGAGCTCACGGGCCACACGGTTCATGAAACCGGGCTCTGCAATAAGGTCTAGAGGCCTGACCTGCATGGCTCGGTGGTGGAGCGTCGACCTGTGAACCAGGAGGTCACGGTTCAATTCCCGGTCAGGGCACATGCCCATGTTGCCGGCTTGATCCCCAGTGGGGGGCATGTAGGAGGCAGCCGACCAATGATGCTCATCATTGATATTTCTATCTCTCTTTCCCTCTCCCCCACTCTCTGAAATCAATAAAAATATACTTAAAGGAAAAAAGAAAGAAAGAGCTAGAACTAAGACACCCCTAAGAAGCCATGTTGCTTAATTTTTGTCTTTTGGACAGGTAATATAAGGGCCTGATACAAATCAAGTCTCCTTCCCTCCACTGTACCCCTACACTCAAGGTCTGTTACCAGCTTGCTGTGGAATGGTCCACTCAGTGGCATACAATGGCAGGGTGATGGGCCAGAGAGGCTACAGGCAATAAGGGGGTGCACTGCTGTGGAGAAACTAAAACAATAACAAAACTGACAACACGCCAGCTTGCTACTTCTCACCAACGCTGACAATTTAAAGTGACCATGATAAAATACTCCTCCCTATAAGCTCTAAACAATTACAATGGTTGCTCCTGATGCAGGTACACTCAGCCACAGGTGTTCCTTTTGAAAGTAAGTTTGTAACAGGTCAGAATCATCCAAGCTCCCTTGGGTACATTTTGTGTCTCCAACCCCCTTCCCCCCACCCCCACCCCCCACGTCCACCTCCTGCCCCTCCCCCCGTGATACCATCCATCCTACATTTAAACAGGTTTGAAATAAACAATGATAGAACAGCAATTATCTAGGCAAAGAAGCAGACTGTGAGTTATTTCCATTGTATTTGACCATAAGGAGTTTTCATTTGTGTTTAAAATTTAAGACAATGAAACAGATTGCAAGCAGCATGTTGTAATATTTTTATGTGCAAATTTCATTTCATGCATGACATAGTTTACTGAATTTGAACGTTTAAAATTAAAAGTTATTCTTTATCAAAATGGTTAGTTATTTAAAAACTGAAGACTCTGAGAGTGAGTGCCTTCAATTTTGTGCCTCACCCCACTCTAAGCTGAGCCCCTCTGAGCTTGCAGCAGCTAGAGCACTGGCCTGCCCATCAAGTACAGCAGAATTCCACCTGGAACTCTGAATCTGGAGCAAATGACTCAAAGACGCAAGGGCCGTTTGGGATCCATTCTTGTGGGAGTGGTGATGGTGCCAGGAGTGGTATTGGTGCCCTGCCTGTCCTGCTACTTTGGCTGTAAGTCTGGCCTTCTCTTTTTTGTTGTTTGTTAACGTATTTTATTGATTTTTTACAGAGAGGAAGGGAGAGGGATAGAGAGTTAGAAACATCAATGAGAGTGAAACATCGATCAGCTGCCTCCTGCACACCCTATACTGGGGATGTGCCCGCAACCAAGGTACATGCCCTTGACCGGAATTGAACCTGGGACCCTTCAGTCCACAGGCCGACGACACATTATCCACTGAGCCAGAACAATCAGGGCTAGTCTGGCCTTCTTACCTAGCTCGGTTTCTACTTGCCAAGCCTGATTCTCTGGTCCCGCAGTTGATTCTCTGAGCTCTCTGATGTCCTCCTCGTGAATTTCTTCTCTGCTTCAGTTAACTAGAGTCAATGTGTTATTTGCAGTCAAGAACTCTTACTGATTGATATTCCCAGCTCAGAGGAATACTTTGAGAATGAATTTTAAAATCAAGGTCATTGTGTATAGCAGACAAACAGAACCTAAAAAAATGCAGAGCAGTGATCTTACTGGAAATGTCAAAACATATTTCCTAACTTATCAAAGCATATCTTACACACTAACTGTCCGCCACCATCCTGGCCAGATCTTAGTAGATCTAGCAAGACAAACACCAGAGGCTCTTTTTTTATGAGAGGGATTTTCATAGTTTACTCCATTTAAAATAAATTAATAGGCATAAACCATTTTTAAAAATTGGGAAAAGTTGTTGTTAAATAAAAAAATATATATAAATAATAGAGAAACAGAAGGTAGCTTGTCAACAAAAGTCTGAAAGCCAAGCAAAAAATGTCTCATCAACCATGTATCCGTGTATTTTTAATTGCTTACTCTGCCCTGAATGCTCTTGGATCAAAGGAATGGAAAGCTCAACAGTAAGCTGCAGATACATATTAATTCCATCATATGCCACAGGAATGAGTAATATTAGTATAAAAAATAAGTTCCAACTCTACTCATTTCCAAAATGATTCCATTCTTATATTCGTTGTGTATGTTCATGGAATATGTTCACGCCACATCCAGAAATCTCAATCCTGGGAAGACAAAAAAAGTACATCGTAAGAAGCAATATCTGAGCTGTTCTTTGCAGTTCCTTTTTGAAGAAGTAGGGGAGGGGCAGTGAGAGGTCATCGGGTCATTAACAGTTCCACCAGGGTGGGATATATGTTTATTGCAAGGAATGGGCTTATGTGACTGTGGGAGCTGACTGGGCAAGTCCAAAATCCATAGGCCTGGCTGTCAGGAGAGGCAGGCCATCCAGAAGGGCAGGCTGGAACCTCCGGCAGACTCTGAGGCTGCAGTCCAAGGCGGAATTTCTTCTCCACATAAACTTCAGTTCTGCTGTGAAGGCCTTTCAGCTGATTGCACCAGGTACACCCAGATTATTGAGGATGATCTTTCCAGAGTTAACTGATTGCAGACGTTAAGCACAGCTATAAAATACCTTTACAGCAACACCTAGATTAATGTTTGATGGAACTGCTGGGTTTAGCCTAGCAAAATTAACACAGAAGACTATTATTCTTCCTGTTGTAAAGCAATTATAGAAAAATAGGCAGAACAGATAAAAAGCCTGGAATTTTATCACATACAGACAAGCTATTAGCACTTTGTTGTGTTTTAGTGAGTGCCTTCTAATTTTGCTTTTCTAGCCATCCTATATAATAAAGATGTAATATGCAAATGGTTGTTATGCCGTGAAGCATAATGACTGACTGCGTAACGACCGGATCACGGATCAGCTATGAGGGTGGGGCAGTGAGCTACAAGCGGGCGGTGGTGAGCTACAGCAGGGGGCAGGGCAGCAAGCTATGAGGGGGGGCAGGGGGGAGGGAAGGCAGGGGGAGTTATAGGAGGGTGGGGAAATGGGCAGAGAGCTACTGGAGGGCAGCAGCAAGCTACTGGCGAGCTACTGGCACATAGATTCGTGTGCAGGGCTACTAGTTTATTTATAACTAGGGGCCCAGTGCACGAATTCATGCACCTTGAAAGGTGGAGATTTAAAAAAATCCTTACTCTTTTTATGTATAAAGCATGGATATACACATAGTACGCTAACAAATTTACAGCATATCTGTGGTATTAAAAATCCATGGGGGTGGGTGATTAAGAAAAAATGTCCAAAAAGTTTCCTTAGGGAGGTTACTTTTCAAAAATGGTTGAGAAAGACTGTGAACAGGGGGAACCCAAACTTAAAACAAATAAAAATTAAAAGATTTTGTTTGTTAGAATGACTGGTCAAATATGAATTCTTACCTCAGTTAGTTATGTGATCTGTACATTAATCAAATATTAATGTTTAAAAACAGGCACAAGCCTGGCCTACAAGGGGCTCCTGATCCATAGACAAACACCAGTCACCAACCTGACGGGGGACTCCTGCCACTCTCAATCTCACTGATACTACTTACAGCCCCACTACCTACCCACCTGCCCGCCCAACCCCCATCATTTCATTTCCCTTCCCTGACGGTCTTGGTAGAATCATTTTGGATTAAGAGCTAAAGTCAGGGGTTCTTTCTTTTTTTCCAGCAAGAAAAAGCCCCGAACTTAAGCATACAAAGAAGCCCCATGTTTGTGAGAGTGAGTTAACTGGAAAGCGGTCAGGCATTCTAGGGAATGAAGAGAGTGAGAATGGAAGAAGTGGTCAGACAGCCCTTTTTATCAGGTGAGGAGGGAAGAGGCCGTGGCCAGGCACAGGCTGGAGGGAAGTCATCCAGGATCCACCTGAGTCCCCTGTCCTTTCACGGCAAGTGCAGGAGGTGAGAGCAGCCACTGGGGCAGCTCCAAGGTCAGACTAATTAGGTTGGACTCTAGACGGTAATGGCCGGCTATGGGAGCGCTCAGGGTGTCATGTGGAGAAATGACTCTAGCTGCAGAAAGCTGAGTCCTTGAAGGGCAAGGGGGAGGTTGAGGAACCAGTCAGGTGGTTAGGACCAACCATGGGTATTTGGCAGTCAAAACAAAGAGATCAAGTCAGTTCTGAACGATTACTCAGCAACACAAAGCCCTGAATTCTTGAAACTGACCCAAGAAAGATGTTCTTTTATAGCATTTATACAACAGCTAGCCAAAGCGCTTTATTGTCATATCTCATTTTAAAATAAGGCAAAAGGTTGATGAACACCATTGTCCTAACTTTGCTCAGAATAAGGAGGCCCAGGGATCTAACTCGGGCCAGACTGGGCTCCTGGAGTCCAACTGGGTCCAGGGAGAGCAGGGCTGCCTGGGGGAGGACGGAGAAGAGACAGAATTGGTAAAACCCAGGAGCTGTTTACACAAAAGCAGATTTTCACAAGCCTGGATGGCTTAGACAGTAGCAAACTAGACAGATGCTCAAAGCTCCTTTCTTTTATATATATTTCAGAGAGGAAGGGAGATGGGAGAGAGATAGAAACATCAATGATGAGAGAAAATCATTAATTGGCTGCCTCCTGCACGCCCCACACTGGGGATCAAGCTGACAACCTCGGCATGGGACCCTTTAGTCCACAGGCCGAAGCTCTATCCACTGAGCCAAACTAGCTAGGGCCAAAGTTCCTTTCTTACTCCTCTGATTCAGTGAGCTTTATCTTATATAAGTGGTCAAGATATTTTCTCCTTGTGAACTAGCCCTTGGAGAAGCTTGTAAAGCTTTGTGGCTCGCCAGGTAAAATTCCACTCCTGTTCAAAGTGCACCGCTGGTAGACAGTGAGTCACAGTGATTTCCAGGTGTCCGGCAAATGCTTTTGCGTATTAGTGATCTTAACTTCTGCTTCCCACCCAAAGATAAAGCTGAGGAGCTCAACTGAAGATACAGTTGGAATCATCAAAATACCTATCCTTTTTTGAGGGCTTATTGAGTGCCTCCTTTCATGAATTATATTATTGTATTCTCACAACGACCCTTTGAGTTCATTGGTGCCTATTTCACAGATGGGAAAACTGATGCTCTGGGAGGTCAAATAATTTGCCCCAATGTCACATAAGTACTAGATGGAGTACTTAGGTTAACTCTGGGGGTGATACACTACACTTCCTCTCAAAGAGAGAGAATAATCGTTTTGTTTGAAGTGTTATAGCTGATCACTCATAACGGCAGGCAGGTAAAGAGAGCAAGGGAGGTCTTTGACCTCAGAGATTTCCTCAGCAGGCGCTTGAGATGAGACAGTTCAGAAGATCAACTTAAGGGAGTAGACCACTTAGTACCGTGGTCGGCAAACTGCGGCTCGGGAGCCACATGCGGCTCTTTGGCCCCTTGATTGTGGCTCTTCCACAAAATACCATGGCCAGCCGAAACCGGTTTGGCTCAGTGGATAGAGCGTCGGCCTGTGGACTCAAAGGTCCCGGGTTCGATTCCGGTCAAGGGCATGTACCTTGGTTGCGGGCACATCCCCAGTAGGGGGTGTGCAAGAGGCAGCTGATCGATGTTTCTCTCTATCCCTCTCTCTTCCTCTCTGTAAAAAATCAATAAAATATATTTTAAAAAAAAAATACCATGGCCTGGGCGAGTCTATTTTGAAGAAGTGGTGTTAGAAGAAGTTTAAGTTTAAAAAATTTGGCCTCGTGCACCTAGGCCCGGGTGAGGCCACGTGCCCCTGGGTCTGGGAGAGGCCAAGCGTCCCTGGGTCCGGGTGAGACCATGTGTCCCTGGATCCAGGTGAGGCCTCGTGCACCTAGGCCCGGGTGAGGCCACGTGCCCCTGGGTCTGGGAGAGGCCAAGCGTCCCTGGGTCCGGGTGAGACCATGTGTCCCTAGATCCGGGTGAGGCCACGTGCCCCTTAGACCGGGTGAAGCCGTGCCCCTGGGTCCAGCCGAGACCAAACCAGAGGGAGCCAGACCTCCGTTACCACCATTTGTCCACCATCCAGAGCTGAGGGGTCAGTGCTGACATGTACACATAAGGAACTGGTGGACATTGAAATTGGGTCGCAAAAGAACTGTTGGTCCAGAAAGAAACTCACTACAGACTGATTCATTTGCCTGTCAGCATAACTATTATTGCTCGTCTCACATTCAGTTCTCATAAGTATATATCTAGTGACATATGATCCCGCTCATTTGGCTCTCAAAAGAAATTTCAGTCGTTTTACTGTTGATATTTGGCTCTGTTGACTAATGAGTTGGCTGACCACTGACTTAGTGTATTGACCTGGGGGCCTCCAAAGTATCCTGCAGCTTAGCCAAGGGCCCCTGAGTACCTGGATTCCCCTCGGAGAGCGCCAGGAGCTTGAGAAAGGTCAGAGGAACTCTGCATTGCAGCATACCGAGCGATCCTCGGGTTTCCTCCCCATGTGTGGTTTGTAAAGAATTATAGCGCCGTAAAAGAAACTTCCTCTTCTTGCCAGCGACTTTTCAATGTACCCATATTTGGTTTCAAATCTCAAAAGTCTCGCCCACTCCTGCAACTCCAGGAATCTCAGTAAGTCCAACCCCTTTTTCTCTACAGTTTCCATGACGGCTGCCATCTAGTCCTCCCCTCGCGGTGGCTGCGCCAGCCCGGTCCTCCGCTCCTGCAGAGGGCAGGTGGGCCTCGTGACTGTGTGCCCAACAGGAAGCAGGGGAGGTGGCGTTCTTTGGCTTTCAGGTCGGGTCAAAAGAAACCTCGCTGCTTCCTCCCATCTGAGTCTCTCAGAACACCTGCTGCTGAAAGGGAGCTGCTGAGGGATGACTGTGACTATCCGGAGACTGCCAGTCTGTGAGGAGCCCTACGCACATAGGGAGGCCCTGGAAGAGAGAGCGATGCCAAGGAGCACCCAGGCACCCACCTGGGGGTGAAACTGCCATCTTGAAAATGGACTGACCCTCCAATCCCACTCACCACCGCTGGCACCATGGAGGTCAAAGCCAAACCACCCAGGCTAGGCCTTCTCAAATTCTGGATCTGCAAAATCCTGGGGCAAAATAAAATGCTTGTTTTAAGCCAGTGATGGGCGACCTTTTGAGCTTGGTGTGTCAAACTTCGCCAAAAAACTGAGCATAACTCAGGTAGTGTGTCACTTTGAGGAAAAAACTAACTCCAAGACTCTAGTCGCAAATGTTTCATCCTCAGGAGCAGCAAATGTTTCATCCTCGGCATGCGGCCGCGTGTCATCAGAAATGGCTACGCGTGTCAGTGCTGACACGCATGTCATAGGCTCACCATCACTGTTTTAAGCCATTCTGTTTTGAGATAGTGTTTTGGTCTAAACTGAAACCAGCATTTAACCATTTCCAAGTCTCTCTTAGCTTAAGAAACAACAATAACCAAACAACAACAATAAAAAAAACACTGCATCCTTCTCTAGCTAAGACCCAATCTCTTTCCTCTCACTCATAGCTACCAAGCGCTTAAGTGGTGTTCAACAGATTTCTCTGCTTTCTCACCTCCCACTCACTCCTCCGCTCACTTTAGCCAAGCTCCTACCCGCTTCTGAAATTGCAAACAATCCTACCAGCTCTGTTACTGCTTGACACCCTTTGGTGGTTATCTTACTCGGCTTCCCTGCAATCTCCGCTACTTGTCTACTTCCCCTTGGAAATACCCCATCCCCTGGGCTGTTTCTTTCCCACCAGTCCTTCCTTCTCAGCCTCCTCCTCCATCTGCAGGCATCTTAAAAGAACCAGGTTCCCTGGGATTCTGCCTTCAGTGTTCTTCTCATTTCACACTCTCCCTGATGGTCAGACACAATAATAAACACAATATCATGTGCCTTGCACATGATATTGTGTTTATTAAATCCACCAGAGGGGACCAGAAGGTCAGAGTTAAATTAAATTTCAATATGTAATCAACAGGGCTATCACAATAGCCCAGCAGTGGAAGCAACCCAAACGCCCATCGATGGATGAACACAGAAACAAAATGTGATATATGTATACATACAATGCAGTATTATTCAGCTTTGAAAAGGAAGGGCATCCTGTCTCATGTTACAGCATGCATGGACCTTGAAGTGAAATAAGCCAGTCACAAAAACAAATAGTATATGATTCCATTTACATGTGGTATTGTAAGAAGTTAAATTCATAGAAACAAAAAGTGAAATGGTGGCTACCAGGGACTGGGGAGAGGGGGGAGTTATCATTTAATGAGTACAGAATTTCAGTTTTGCCAGATGAAAAAGTTCTGGAGATTTGTTTTGCAACAATATTAATATACTTAATACTATAGAACCGTACACTTAGACATGGTTAAGATGGCAAATTATATGTTACTAGAGGCCTGGTGCATGAAAATTCATGCACTGGAAGGGGGGGGTCCCTCAGCCCGGCCTGCCCCCTCTCACAGTCCAGGAGCCCTCAGGGGCGGGAGGTGACCCAGCAATCAGGGGAAGGCAACGCCCCCATCACACCTCTGCTGCTGCCACTGCCAGCAGCGAAAACCTCTGCCAGCCCTGGTTACCTGAGCCTCGGGTGGCCCTGGGCGGCTGGGCAGCCGCCATCCAAGGCTTGCCTGCACCTTGGGCCGGCCCTGGGCAGCTGGGGGCTGAGGGAACTGGGGGACTCCAGAGGCAGGCATGCAGCAAGGGGACTGGGCGCCGCCATCTTGTGACTGTGGGTGCCACCATCTTTGAGGGCATGACAGTCAATTAGCACATTCCCTCCTGATTGGCTGTGGGTGCCGCCATCTTTGCAATGGTGTGAGGGTCAATTAGCATATTCCCTCTTTATTAGATAGGATGTGGTTTTTACTGCAATAAAAGAATGCCCAAAAAGATAACCCTGTAAGCTATTAACCAGTTGTATGTTAATATTTTTAAAACTATTTATTTTTAAATTGTCAATAAATAATACACAGGTCTTCAAAAACATGGATAAAAGTATGCCCCACTGCGGGACAGCTGTGAAGCAACATCTTAAGTAAGCCTAGCATTTCCTCGTTTGAAGAGGAACATCCCTTCACATACTTCATGGAGTTATAGAGCTGGAGAGACTTAAAGATGATGTAGCTCTCCTCTACTGTGTCTCAGAAAGTCCATTGTAGTTGTAGAGCCAAACGTTAAACCATGTGACTGAGGAGAGCTGGGGCCTAAGATTTCCTTACCGATTTATCCACCAGCTCTCCTTTTTTTTCTTTTTTTAACCACGCTATTTTTGCTGGAGGAATGGGTAGTGGAGGAAAGGAAGGAACAGAAGAAGGAAGAACACTGACAACAATGAAAGGGAAGTGTGTTTCCTTCTAGACTCTAGAATCTAGAGGGATGTTTCTTTCAAAAGCATAACTAGTGACCTTCTGAAAGAATGATAGAATATTGTATAGTTGTAAAATATTCACACCCAACTGACATTCTCTGACACCAAGTTCATGGGATCATTGGGGTTTTTACTTTTAAGAGCAGGAAAATGTGAAACAGAAATGTTTCTGAAGAGAGAGAAAAAAAAAGCAGTGTTTTGTGTGAATGCATTTTGAAGATGACCAGATGACCAGACACTTGAAAGAGCCAAAGCAGTTCTTACCAGAACTTGATGCCAATTTCCAAGGACCTGGGTAATCAACAGGGTAAAGCGACATGCGATGAGGAAAGAATGAGTTAACAGCATTACACCAAGGGGGAAACACGTATTGGTTGTTCCATCTGAAAGCTTTCTAACGAACAGTAGCAGAGCAATGCAGGAAGCTATGGAATTTTACCTCCCGAGTTTCAGGACTACTGATTTGGATCCACTGTTTCTTAAAGCAACATGGGATTAAATCAATTTAGCAAAGACATGCTTTGTGATGGTTACAGACTCATGATCTCGAACGTTAGCTGCTGTCCAGAAGATATGTTGCAAATAGCTAAAATGGTGAGGCAAAGACCAAGAACATGATTGAGGGGAGCACATGGTTAGCTCTGGTTGCCTCTGCCTATAAAAGCTACAAGATTGCTACTCATCTCTTCCCCGACCCCTTCTTGTCATAAATTGAATGTAGCCCGGGTCCAAAGGCATCGGTTATCCCTGTCCTGTGAACAAGCAGAGGCCTAGATTTGTATAATACATCTCAGTCTGGCTTGCTGAGAGGCAGAAGACAGTGTAGATAGATTCTCCTGCCAACTCGGGGCTCACATTTCCTTTCTCATTTCTTACTTAGAGTAGGAATGAATCATCTGTGCTTAGTTAAAGGAGAGAAGGGTTCTTTGCCAATACACCCGTGTAACTATCCCAAATCTGAAACTGTTCCCAGACAGAAGGATTATGGATGCTTAGACATCTGAGCTGTTCTCCCCGACCTAGCTGAGCTCCCTTTCTCTGCCTCTCTCGTGGTATGTGCATATCAGAAATAAAGTCTGGAACTGGTAAAAAAGTCATTACCACAATTTCTCAATTTAAAAAAAAAAAAATCTAAAAGACTTCACCATGATTTGTCTCTTCTCATGTGATGATGAGTTAAAATGCAATTTGCACTCAATATTTTTTGAAGATTATATAGTAACAATCAATATTCATATTAGCATTGATTATGTTTCAGGTACTAAGTGCTTTATATACATTTTCTAATGAATCCTCACATTAAAAAAAAAAAAAAGATTTAGAGATGAAGAAGCCAAAACAAAATAGTTCAAGGAGTTTGTTCAAATCCACACAGCAAGCAAAGAGGGAAGCTAGGGCTCAAAACTAGGTCTGTCTGATGCTAAAGACCATACTTTCAGCTGCATAGAATATTTCTGTATTGATTATAAGTGAAATTATATACAGGTAACGAATGTAGAAATTTTACTTAGACTTCAGCCAGTGTCTAATCTGACTGCCACCGACAGATATAGATACTGATATGTATCTAATTTTTTAAAACATCTCTGCCAATGGAATCAGATTACATTTCTTTTGATCTTTTGCATCTAATTCTACCATGTGTCATATAACCCCCTGAGATGGTAAATTTCATGTGTCAATTTGGCTAGGCCATGCTACCGGATCAAACATTATTTTGGATGTTTCTGTGAGGGTGTTTGGGGATAATAGTAACATTTATTATTTTTAATATATTTTTATTGACTTCAGAGAGGAAGGGAGAGGGAGAGAAAGATAAAAACATCAATGATGAGACAATCATTGATCAGCTGCCTCCTGCACACCCTACACTGAGGATCAAACCCACAACCTGAGCATATGCCTTGACCAGGAATCAAATCATGACCTCCTGGTTCATAGGACGATGTTCAATCACTGAGCCATGTTTTTCAGGCAATAATAGTAACATTTAAATTGGTACTCTTTTGCCCTAGCCAGTTTTGCCCAGTGGATAGAGCGTTGGCCTGAGGACTGAAGGGTCCCGGGTTCAATTCCAGTCAAGGGCACGTACCTAGGTCACATCAGTGTTTCTCTCTGTCTCTCCCTCTCCTTTCCACTCTCTCTAAAATATCAATGGAAAAAATATCCTTGGGTGAGGATTTTAAAAAAATGGTGCTCTTTAAGTAAAGAAAATTACCTTCCATAATGTGGATGGTTCTTCTCTAATCAGTTGAAGGCTTGAATAAAACATAAGACTGACTTCCTCCATGCAACAGAGAATTCTGCCAGCAGACAGCCTTCAGATTTGAACTTCAGATTTTGAATTTGTAGCTTCCCTAATTGCATTTATTAAAAAACAAGTCTCCTCTCTCTCTCCCTCTCTCTCTCTCTCTCTCTCTCTCTCTCTCTCTCTCTCTCACACACACACACACACACACACACACACACACACACACACACACACACACACCTAATTCTCTGGATAACCCTAATAGATGCCTCTCATATACTACAAGTTATAAAACATCTCTGAGAAAAACCTAGGTCAATATTAGAAATATTCTTAGTATTAGAATTCCTCAAAACCAATGGTTTGGAGCTTATTAAAAATACAAAGCCTGGGCCCAACTAAGATTTTCTGAATTAGACTCTCCAGGAATAAAACCCGAGTATGTATATTTTTATTAAGCTCCATACTGACTGTGACACCAATTGCTGGTTAAAATATAGCCACACTATAAGAAATTAGATATGGAGAATATTAGTCAGTTTAGGTAAGGTTGTGCTGTGGTAATGAACAACCCAGAAATATCACTGTTCATCCTATGTGACCAATACCAGTTGGGGGAAGAGTCATCTTCTCATGATAGTTGTCCTTTACTCTGTCAGAATTCTGGTGGGAGACAGATGATATATTCACATAATTAATTAAGGAGAGGTTAATAAAAGGACTGTTTACAAAGATGAGGGTCAGGTTGAGAGAAGTCAACAAAAGATGGTGCAGTACCCTGGGACCAGGTACAGCAACTACCAGAACCCAAAGAGAGTAGGTGCCGCCCAACAGGAGCTGGAGATCTTTGGTAGAGGAGTACAGCCAGCCCCTGGAGACCTGGAAAGGAGAAAGTGAGTGAATACATATCTCAATGTCACCCTCCTTCTGCTTGCCCTCTGATCCCTGGCCAGTATCTCTCATTAATTGAACTGAACTAGAAGACAAAGGACAAAGCAACCTGTTGCTACAGTCCATAAAAGGCAGCCTCCCAGGGCACAGAGCATCATGGACAGAGTGGATGTGTAGGGGCAAAGACAAAATGTCTAGTACACTCTGCAACTCAGGCTGGCACCACCTGGAACCTTGCTGATCAACATGGTAGAGGAAAGATAATGAAGAAAAACATAAATTAGCTTTTAAAGCTTCTGCCCAGAAGTGGTGATAGAATTACATTTCATTGACCTATGAAAATCACATGGCCAAACCTCACTTCAAAGGATGCAAGGGGGGATGGGACTGGGGTGGGGGTGGGAGGGGTATAATATTCCAGAGAGAGGAGGTGAATATTGGTGATAGTAAATAATCCATGATGCAAGGAAGGCTAAGTAGATGGCTGGGAGATGGGGGAGAGGAAGGCCCAATGCACGAAGATTCATGCAAGAATGGACCTTCCTTCCCCTGGCTGCCAGCACTGCCTTCACTCCAGCACAGAGCCACCTTTCCACCTTTCCACGCTACCCAGCCGCTCAGCAGCTGCGTATGCAAATTAACTCACCATCTTTGTTGGGTTAATTTGCATACTCACGCCTGATTGGCTGGTGGGCATTGCAAAGGTATGGTCAATTTGCATCTTACTCTTTTTATTAGTGTAGATGTATATCTTTTCTTACCTTTTCAATTTGACAACATATGAATATATTACCTACTATAAATAATAGTAAAATTATTAAAATTACTGTGATAAACAGGTCACTATAGTCAATATTACTCCTTCTTAGGCTGCCCAGCATTTGAACCACCCACCTTATGAAGAAGAGCTAACCTCCCACTGTGCAAGCTGAGTATTCCAGACACTCACTTTTCCTGCCTCCTTTGCTGCTAGGACATTGGCATGTGACCAGGGTTCTGCCAATAAGGTTCCATTGCCACAGACCCTACATTGGAAACTAGAGATGCAAAGAGGGGACTGAACAAAAACCATTGTGGCAATGGGTAGTGCCAGGAATGGTAGCTACATGCAATTTGCAGAATCAGCAGGGAAAGTAGAAACATCCAGGTCTAATTCTGATGATTCTGGGAAGCAATGTCTACCATGCAGCAGCAAGAGTGGGGTGTGCTCAGAACAAGATCCATGACATGCTTTCTGGCATTGTTTTTAAACCTGATTCTTACACCTTTTGAAAAGTTTGAGAACTATCCAATATCCTTTTTAATAAAGTCCATTTTCTGCTTAAATTAGCCAGATTTTGGTATCTGTTGTTTGGAGCTAAGAACCTCAACCAGTACAATGCCTAGCTTTTAGCCCGTTAATGCAAGAAAGAATAATTATAAGACCTAGATGGAGTACTCTTTAACTTTATTTTTTTTAATATATTTTTATTGATTTCAGAAAGAAAGGGAGAGGGAGATAGATAGAAACATCAATGATGAGAGAGAATCATTGATCGGCTGCCTCCTGCACACCCCACAATGGGGATTGAACCCGCAACCCAGACATGTGCCCTGAATGGGAATAGAACCATGACCTCCTGGTACATAGGTTGATGCTCAACCACTGACCCACACAGGCCAGGCTTCAACTTTCAATTTTTTTTAAAAAAGAAAGAAATTCAAGGGGTTGGGTAAATATGTAAATAGCAGCTTAACCTTCCTTTAGCATTTCCTCATGTACAAGCTTTTCTGAGCAGGCTGCTTGTCAACATGCAAGGTCAACATGCATCTTAAGCTATTTAAAGGGCCTGAAAATTAAAGTGAGCTTGACAACGGTTTAGATTTGAGGATTTTCTTAGGATTTTATCTTAATTAAATAAGACATTATGAAACCAAGGCCACTAGGTAAAATAGAGTAAACGTTGAATTGGACGTCAGGAGACCCGGGTTCTGGTTTGGGTCTACATCTGACAGAGATTACTAGGTCTCTCTTTCCTCATATCAATCAGATGATTGCTTAGGGTCCTTCGTCTCTGATACACTACTTCTAAATTGTTAAAACCCAGAGTGAATTCTGTTCCAAATTGGTCAAAGCAGCTCAAAACGGCGCCCGTCGGTTAGAGTCTGACTGACTTACTCTGTATTTAACTTCTCTGTACTTATGACTTTTTAACTAAAATGCAGTCTGGAGATAGTACCATACAACCAGGAAATGAGGTCATCTGTTATCATCTGTTTACTGTACCCAGTAAACTTATCTACAAGCCACAACCTTTCTCCTACTGCTTTACATTTTCTTAAGGTCAAAAGCTAAGACTCTAGTGACCAGAGTTGCATAAGAAACAACTCATCAACCAAGAAGACTGGCTGATTATGTTTGTTTTATGTCTGTGTTATTCATAATTGCAAAACTTAGAAGCAGATATTCTTCAGTAAGTGAGTGAATAAACTGGTACATTCAGACAATGGAATATTATTCAGCACTAAAAAGAAATGAGGCCTGGCCGGTGTGGCTCAGTGGTTGAACATCAACCTATGAACCAAGAGGTCACCAGTTTGATACCTGGTCAGGGCACATGCCCGGGCTGTAGGCTAAATCCTCAGTAGGGGTTGTGCAGGAGGAAGCCACTCGATGTTTCTCTCTCATCAATGTTTCTATCTCTCTCCTTTCCCTTCTCTCTAAAAATCAATAAAACATATTAAAAATAAAATTAAAATAAATCAAGCCATGCAAAGATATGGAGGAACCCTAAATGCATATTAGTAAGTGGAAGAAGCCAATTTGAGAAGGTTATATACTATATGATTTCGCCTAAATGACATTCTGGAAAAGGTGAAAGTATAGGCAGTAAAAATATTAGTGGTTACTAGAAGGTTTTAGGGAGGAATGAATAGAAGGAGCACAGAGGATTTTTAGAGCATAAATATCCTTGTATAATACTATAGTGATGAATACATGTCATTATACATTTGTCCAAACCCATAGAATATACAATATCAAGAACACTAATGTAAACTATGGACTTTAGGTGATGATGTGTCAATGTAGGTTCACCAGTTGTAACAAATGTACCACTTTAGTGGGAGGTGTTGATAATGGTGAAGGCTGTGCAAGTGTGGGAGACAGGGGATATATGGGAAATCTCTGCATCTTCTGCTCAATATTGTTGTGAATCTAAAACTACTTTAAAAATTAAAGGCTATTAAAAATAAACAAACATAAGAGGCCAAAAGGAGACCTATCAACCAATAAGATTAGCTGGTTTTGTCTGTTCCCAGCTGATTGATATGAAGAGGCGGCTACCTACCATTCTATTTACTGATGGAGAGACCGAGGAAAAGATGCATTTTAAGGCTGAACAGGTACCCACAAACTATTCCTTAGTGCCAGAGGAAAAAAACACAGTTAGTAGAAAATCTATGCTCTTATTCAATTAGTTGTATCACTCCATCCTCTGCCTTCTTCCTATTTTTTAATGAAATATATAATCTCTCTATTAGAAATCTTGGAAGGAGTTCAAAATTGAATCTCCTCCTAACTAATTTAATTTCAGCGCTTTGTAGAAGCCTTTTAATCACATTCCCCCCTAACTCCCCAATTGTACACAGCTGTGGAATAGTAAGGCTCTATGCAGAGTTCCAAACAACCTCCCTTCCTTGTTGCTGACTCAGATTTGTAAAACTTAGTCTGTGGCTGAGCCTAGCCATGAGGAGAAATTCAAATTTGGAGAAAATCATCTTCCTTGCCAAAGAGAGGTCCTTCTTCAATGATAAATTGGGTAATGTTTATCTTCTATGTTCCAACTTCTTTCTTAGTTTCTTTTTCCCTGAACCAATAGATAACTCTTGTCATCTCTCCATTCATCAAGATATGTTTTCAGAAAAGGATTAGACATATTTAGTTGAAAAGTAACTCAGGGCCGACTTCAATACACACTTCAACACATTGTCATCCGGCTCCAGTGCTAATCCCTAATCTACCCTCATGAAAACAACTCTCACTAAAGCCACCAACACCCTCCTAATTGCCAAATCTGAGAGACACACCTCAGTCCTATTGTTACTACACTTTTGTAGGAGAATCACATTGAAAATTGCTTTTTTCCCATTCTTCTAACAGAATTTTTTTTTATTTTTTATTTTTTGCCTAGCCCTCTGGGATGAGTCATGATTTTTTGCCTAAGCCAGTCACGGCAACCGCATTCACTTTACCAATGATTAATCTAGGAGTGGGCATGAGCCTTGGTTAATGAGACATAAGGGGAAATCTGATGGATCTCCTGAGAAGGTTTTCCTCCTTGAAAGCAAATGAAGTACACAAAGAGAAAGCCTGATCGTCTCCACCCTCCCAACTTTCTGCTTGCAATGCTCTCAGTTGCTTAGCATGGCCAACCTGTGGTCCCAAGGGAAGCCTTTGACACACTGAAGGTGGCAGAGCAGAGGATGGAGAGTGCTTGGGTCTCCCATAACATTGCTGGGTCACAAAACCCATTGAGAGACTACCTACCTTAGACTTCTTGATAAGTCATTTGAAATGATGTAAGTCACTTTTATTCTGTTACTTGCAGCCAAAGGCATCCTAATTAATACACCCTCTCTCTGTAGCATTTGATATTATAGATCACGTTTCCCTTAAAAATCTCTTCTCTCCATGACCCCAGTTAGCTCTGGTTCTCGTCTATGCATTCCTCTTTCTTCACATTTCCCTCAGATTAAGTGCTTCCCATTGATTAATGTTTAAACCTCTTCTCTGCTTACCCTATGGAGGAGAGGTCCTATGGGCCCACTGCTATAATTACTGCCCATACTGTGACACCCTCAGACCCCTCTTCCAGGCTTTATCTCAAGATATTTAAAATCAAACTCAATCATTTTCCTTTGCAGACGTGCAAAGCCTCTGCTAGTAGTTGATGCTACAGGCTCTACCCAGTCACATAAGACAAAAACATGGGTGTCATTCTAATCTTTCTTCCTCAATCATTCACACTCTCTCTTATCTTCACCACAGTGAATTTGTTACAAAGTCATGCTCAGTTTAGCTCATCTACTAAATATTTTGAGAATGCCTCCATCATCTCTACTTTCACTGCCACCTCATTGGTTCACACTTTCTCATGTCTTGCCCAAACTATTACAAAGCCCTCTTAACTGATTCATTCTCTAGTCTTGCCTCCATCCAATCCTCTGCACTGTCTCAAGGATGATCTTTCTGTAGGTCATTACAGGAGCATGCCTCCACTTAACCCTTCATTGACTCCTTGCAATGGCATTCAAGGAGTAGTCTTCCAGTTTAATCCTCTGAATATGATCTGAAGGGCTCATTTTTTTCCTGCAAATTCTAATTTCTACACTCACCTCTATCCACCTGGTTCAGTCTCAGTCCATTTTAATTATTTTAGTTGTGAAGAGTCTTTTTCCATCCTCACCACTCTCCTTCCTTTCTTCTATCCTCTAAGAAAGAGTTAGACATTCCCCCATAGTATCTTGTGATACCTCTACCATAGCATGTACCAACCAATTCTGGAGTTTCTAACTACTTTGTCCAATCTCCATTAGATTCTGAGCACCTTGAGGACAAGGACTGTCTTGTTCATGTTTGTTATTGCAATGTTTAATAAGTACTAAGAGATAATAAACCAGCAAATGTTTAATGACAGAATTAAGTAAATGAATGATGTTCTAACTCTTGGGACATTTACATTCTATAAGGAAAAAAAAGAAGAAACAACAAAGCACTAAGCCATCTATACTAATAAAAGCCTAGGTGGCCCTCGCATGTGACGTCATCACAAGATAGCCGCTACAAGATGGCTGCCACAAGATAGCCGCATGCACACCGGAGGTGGGGCCCAGTGGCCGCTCCACACGGTGAGACCTGGGGGTCCTGCGGCTCTGCGGAGCATGGAGAAGGCATGTCCTGGCATCTCCGCCGCCTTGCGAGGAGGAGGCGAATCCCAGCAGAGGAGGTGGGTCGTGGCAAGGGAGGGCAGTTGTGGGCGATCAGGCTGGCAGGCAGAAATGGTTAGGGGCAATCAGGCAGGCAGGCAGGTGAGCTGTTAGGAGCCAGTGGTCCCGGATTGTGAGAGGGATGTCCAACTGCCAGATTGGAGAGGGTGCAGGCCGGGCTGAGGGACACCCCCCACCCCATGTATGAATGTTGTGCACCGGGCCACTAGTATAAAGAAATTTCTAATTATCTGATATACCATCTCAAGGTACAGTGAGGAGGCATTTTCCTGATGCTGGTCAATCACACTACAGGGACACCTATTAAGCAACAATAACATCCCTGTGTTGCCTGTTGGGTACATTTCCTTCCAGAAAATGTCAGAAAGTTTGGCTTTTCAACAAGGCATTTCAAAGTCTGTAAGTTGTCAAAAATTAATTAGAGCCTTTTGTGAACATGCAGTCCTTTCCCCATGTAGCTAGGACTTTATCCCCTTAAGGAATTGATATCACAATATGTCAACTGAATGAGATGTCAAATTATTAACCTGTCTGGGGTGCCCATATGGGTGCTTTCTTCCCTGATCCTGACACCTCTTCCTCTCCAGCATTGACTTGCCCTTTTTGACCCTAATTTTTGACCCCAGTTATGGTGATGTCTTACCAAGACGTGTTGGCCTCTACATGTGGAGGTGTGGCAAATGCTCTCCACCCTTGTGATATAAGTTCACAAAACAGACCTGTCTTGGGGTCCCAATTTTTAACAAGGGCTTTTGTAATGTAACTTGTCACTGTTCTTCTTCTTCTTAACTTGAATTCTTATTGCTACCCTCTTTCTAGGATTTAACCAAACATTTAAGACGCTGAATAGAGAACCAGTTTTATTAAATTGAAATCCATGTCTCCATCCCTTGTCCTTGGGACATGACCCATTGTCCTGGAACCAGGCATCTTGATTCCTTTACCTTAAGGTAAGGTAGCAAGTATCTTGATTCTCTTACTTTAAGGCTAATTTCTTTTCCATACATTTTAAATATAAGTATGTCCTATGCAATATTTTGGATATATTTGCAGTAAAAAAAGGGGTGGGGGTGGGTATTTGTTGTTTACCTGAAAGTCAGATTTAACAGGATGCCCATGAATTATTTGAGACATACATTGCTTGTCTGAAAGTCAAATTTAATTTCTACTCTACTTTAGCTGGTAACCTTAGCTACATGGTGCTTTAGTCAACAGTACATTTATTGCTGTTTATATTTAACTGTTTTAAAACCTGGAACGGTAAGCACATGCCAGACAATTACTCTAAGCAATATCCTGTTTGGCCCAGCTACAAGTGAATAGGTATAAAAGGTTTATTAAGGAAGTATCAGTTGCCATGTTTGTCGAACATTTCTTATGCATTCCTCATATCCTCTTGACCTCACCTCTCTCCAGGGCCTATGGACACTGGTTCTGCTCCAGCCACTTCTGTGGTACCAGCTCTGTGTGGGTTTTAGTCAGTTTTGCACAGGAACAACCTGAAAATGCCTTGCCTCATGTCCATAATACATGTGTCTGACCATCTACCCTGGAGCTTTCTCACTGCTGCTGAAATGTGATTCTCTGAGGTCCACTTGCTACTTATGGAGGAAATTTTTCACCAGTGGGTGACAGGAGCTGGTGATTACAGTTTGTTCCCTTCCTTCTCTGATACTGGCTAAGATGCAGTAGTTCATATGACCTTTCATGAAACAGTCCTTGGGGATTAAGGAATCAGTTGTATTTAATATAAAGTGGTTGCTCATATTTTACCTGCGGTTCTGCTTCCTGGGAAACCCAGGTTAAGATGTCATATCATCGACACCCTAGCAATAAAGCAGTCTGTGTGATAGAAAGAGTAAGGGACTTGGGTTCTGGTCTCTGCCATTTGCTGACTGAGTGCCATAAAGAGATTGCTTAACCTCTGTGGCTTTCAGAGTCTTCATCTGTGAAATGAGGATAGAATGTGTACTTCATAGAGTACTGAAGACTCAGAGAGATAATATATATAAGAAGCACATTAATATCTATCACTGCTAATTTTCTATGTGTGAGCACTGTAGTAAGTGATTTATATTCTTTTCAATAAACCCAGGGATGGGATCCCATTACCAACTCCATTTTACCAACTGAGGCATTAAAACAGGGATGGGGAACGTCGGGCCTGCAGGCTATATAAGGCCCACAAAATCATTTGATCTGGCTCTGCCAAGGCAACCGCAGGTGGGACTCGAAATTCAGTAAATCTAGGCGCTCCAGCAATGATTGGCTGACGAAAAGGGTTGATTGCAGTTGTCAAGGAAGAGCTGAATCGTCTCAGTCTTGATCCAAGTGATTTAATTATATGCCACTGCATCACACACCAAGGAAGTCTCTGTGCACAGTCGTTGCAGCTCAACAGTGTGATGTCAACAGTAGCGTCATGCATACATTTTGTCAAAAGCAGAGGGTTTAACAGCCGCCAGTTTAAGGAGTTACTGAATGATCTTGACTCTGAGTACAGTGAACCTGTTTATCGCTGTGAAGGGCGGTGGCTAAGTCTCGGGAACATGCTCATAAGGTTTTACGAACTGCAGCATAAAGTCAAGCAGTTCATGGAGATGAAGGGAAAGCCTGTCCGGGAACTCCGTGAGAGCAGGTGGCTGTGTGATCTAGCGTTCATGGTGGACATTGCCAAGTACCTCTCAGAGCTGAACATCAAGCTGGCCCCAACCAGCTTCTCAGCTCCCTGCTTTCAAACGTGAAATCATTTGACGCTAAATTAAGGCTGTGGAAAGTGCAACTCGAAAGGAGTAACACGGTGCGTTTCCCCACTCTGGAAGGACAAAAGCCTTCTAGGACACTTGAATAGGCTGATGAATGTGCAAAACTAATTGAGGCGTTTAACGAAAGATTCAAGGACGCGTAAAGTAAACAAGTGGAATTGAACATCTTTGCTACACCGTTCAATGAGGAACCAGCTGCTGTGCCTGATAACCTACAACACGAAATCATTCAGCTGCAAAGCGATGAGGAGCTGAAAGCTAGGTACAACAACCTCCCACTGCTTGAGTTCTATAAACTCGACATAAGCAATGATGAATTTCCCACGCTGAGGAGACATGCATTGAAATGCACATCCATGTTTGGAACAACTTACTGCTGCGAGCGGTTCTTTTCAAAACTTACTATCACAAAGACTTGACTGCACTCCAGACTGACTGTCACAAACCTGGAAAAGCAGTTGGGAATAGTAACATCATCGATACCAGCTAACATCACCCACCTCACCAAAGAGAAGCAGTTCCAGCCATCACATTAGGGGTGAGTTAATTAAATGTTTGAGCAAATATAGCAGGCTAACTTTTAAGTTGATCATTTTGTATGGCCTGCAAATGATGTTATAAATATCCAAATGGCCTTTGGCAGAAAAAGGTTTCCCCACCCCTGCATTAAAAGGTTATGTTACTTGATTAAGGATACAAAGCTAGTATGGGTGGAGCCAGAATCTGAAACTAGGCATCCTGACCCCAAGCCTATACCCTTAACCATTACATGATACTCTTCATCCAGTGAACAAAGCGGTGCCTGGCACAATATCCATTCCCTCTCTCCTCCTTAGTTACAGAATCCTGCGCTTATTGGGGCAGCAATGTACCCAGTTAAATGACTATAGCTCCCAGCCTTTCTTGCAGTGAGGTATGATCATGTGACTAAATTCTGACCAATGTGTATAAGTGGAACTGCTATGTAGTAATTTTGGGGGGTTTCCTTAGCATGGAGGGAAGCAGGTCCTACTCTTGCTTCTCCTTTCTTCTGACTAGAATTCAGACACAAAGGCTGGAGTGCAAGTAGCTAGTATGGACCATGAAGTGGTATAATAAGCTTGAGATAGCAGCAAGATTTTCTGGAACGAGTACATGCACCACAAACATCCTATTTCAGATCTTCTTTTAGGTTAAGAGAGAATTACCCTCCTACTTACTTTAACCAGTGTGTGTGTGTGTGTGTGTGTGTGTGTGTGTGTGTGTGTGTGTGTGTCTTCTTTTATTGTTATTGTCTGTGTAGCCAAATTTAATCCTAACTGATGTAAAAGTTGACAAAATTTTTGGCTGCCTGCCTATCCATTTATATTGTAAACCATAAAGTCATATACATTTTTTAGTTAGAGTTATTACATTTATTATTGAAGATGTGTGCTCCCTGTGGAACTATAGTCCCTGCCTAAGCATGAGTTTGGTTGGAAGACAGGAAGAAATATGAGTATACTTATTCCAAGAATCAAAATCAGTTAATATTGCTACACATATTGCAGAACAGCTGCTGTCACATAGAACGAATTCCATCTTTTCAGTCAAGACTCATCTCTCCCCAGGCAATATGCTACTTACTTCATGCAAATATATTCCTTTTTCCATAAAGACGTGGTAAAGGAAAGCACGCATTAATTTACCAAGGTGAACTTTAAAGTATTGAACAAAATCCCATACCCATAATTATTTTTAAGGCCAATAATGTCTGGAAGATCACAAAGACCTGAAAATAAACACTTTAACAAAGCAACTAATATTTATTCTTGACCATTAGCAGATTTGGCAAAGGATTGGAAGTTATTTTTATTATCACTTCTGATAATGCTGCCAGAAAAAAAAATATTTTTTTTCAACAAACTTTCTATGTATAATGATACCCGTTTACACTATCAGATAAGTTATATTTCAGCCTTATAAGTAGTGCCCATCTTGTCAAAAACAAAATAAAACATTATAACTCATGGATAATGAGAATTTTGTAAAGAGCAATTAAAAACAGAATTTATAATTGTCACTGCCTACTCTGATCTATTTTACATTTATACCTTTTTTTTATTTCAATGTGGCTAATATAAATCATCATATTTAAAAATATATGGTCAACTTTTAGAATAAGAGTCACCAGATACTTGAATTAAATGACTTGCTACAGATGAGCAATGAATTTAATTTGAAGATTTTTAGTAGCTTTGACAAAAATAGAAACATATTGGGCTATATTGTACCTTTGTCTAAGAAAATAACGTTTCAGGTAAATATAAAAATATTTAACCTGAATTTGAGGATTAATTATTATGTGGTCCTCAGACAATGGGACACAATATCTCCAACTACTATTTTATAAAATTAGAAAAATGTTTTAGAAAACTTTCATATAGTGATCCCATATAAAGCCTGAAGATATAAAATGAAATTGTAACTCAGTGATGGCATTTTATTGAAAAGATTATGTGAAATTATATAATGATTTAATTCTGTGATTCCATCAAAACAGAAGTACATATATGCTTATAAGTACAACACATTGCCATGAAACTTCCAGTTATGGATAATTAATGCCTTCTGCATTCCTGTCCTCTGTTTCTCTCCCATTCAAGAGAGCACATTTAGGTGCAACTTAGGGGGACAATATCGTGGGTATAATCTTAATACTTCTTTTTTTCATTTTTTCCATCACCATTTATCCCCTCTGTGCCCTCTTCCATTTCCATCTTAATCTGTTTGAATTTAGAAAATAAAGTAAATCATTGGCAAAAGTCAGCTCTAACTGTATTAATACCAAATTACTTGCAACATGAGCTCTTTTCCAAAATGGTCCTTCTCGCCCTGGCTGGGTGACTCTGTTGGTTAGAGCATTGTCCCGTACACCAAAATGGTCCTTCTCCCTTCTTCCATTCCCATGATCCCTCTCAACTTAACTATTGAATTGTTTAAAGAGTCTATGTTTAATTTTTAAGTGATGAACATGTACTAAATAGGATTATTTATTATCAATTCATGATGATCAAAATGTATTGACAATTTGATTTCTTAGTATAACCCTTATGTTTTCTCATAAAAGAGAATAGAAAGAATTACCTCCAAGAAACTCCATATCTTGATTGTGGTCTTGCCTTGAACTTACTAAACTTTACTCAATCCTCTACTTGTAGTAGAGTTAATAACAAATGACAACTTTGCAAAATACTCTACTTGGATTTTGTAGGATTTAAGACACAAAGAGTAGTCCAACAATAGCCCCTGCTTTCCCAAAACTAGGAGTGGAGAGAATGACTCAGGGAAAACTACAATTTACCTATGAAGTCTCACAAATTAAAAAATCCTAAATCTGGCTTCTCCATGATTTCCTCCTTTTGATATTTTCCCAGTGGTATCAAATATGAAACAGCCTGACTTCAACTTAGACTTGAAGGATTAGGAGGGAGTAATACCCTTTTCTTAAGTAGAAAAGTAAATGACAAAAAACTGATTCCTTTTATTTCATAGAGGATATACAATGATATATAACTATAATTTGGTATTTAAACATTAAATTTCTTTGTTATGCAGCATGTTTCATTAAATAAGGTCATTAATAATGAGGTCCTGGAATGCCTCCCAGCTGATGTAATGCTGAGAGTTCCCACAGGTCCCGTAGATGTGTAGACACTGGCTGAGAAGCTGCTCTAGCCCAACACAGAGAGAGAAAACTGGAAGGAGAACCACGTAATCTCCTTTGGATTGTCCCTTTTAAATATGAGATGCCACAAGGGAAACCTTGGAAAATGTCAAAGAGCATTTTCTGACAGTGGAAAGTGTGGAAACCCTATTTTTAAATGCAGGGAGATTTAGCCAGGCACCTGAGAAAGCAGGAATGAGGGAAGAAGAGTTGTCATTCAAAGCTGGCCAAAAAGTCATTCCTCTTCAATGCTGGCAACACTATGAGGGTGCCTAGCATCTAGGTTAATGTTTCTCCAAAAGAAAAACCTTAAAATCTAACCATGATTACATGGCAGGGACGTGGTTGACACTGCAGAGTTCTGGACCAACGTGGAAAATATGATTTTGACAGGAAAAAGTATTAAAAGTGGGGTTAACAATTGATTGCCTTGATGATGATGGGACTTCACTCAGTCTTCTGGAAAATATCTAATTTTTCACATTATTTTGTTTTGGTAGTTTAGGCAGATAGATTAAAAGAAAAATATACCAAAAATTAACATGATAAATTAATCTAGCACAGGGTCAGGCCAAAGGAACTCAAGGTTACTGATGGAAAGAAAGAACAAATGGCAGAATGAATTATCTATTTGATGGAGTGGTTTTCTATTTCAACTAATTGAGGAAGATTAACAATGGAGAGGTTTTAGTTTTGGTATTCTTCAGCCATATTGCTCTTTCTGGAAATTATTAGTCAGTAGCTTCTGTTTTGAAAAAATAAAACCAGCCCTCAACAGAAATTTGATTTCCTTTTTGCTCTATCTGGAAGACATAGATCCTATTCATTTGCATAATGGTAACAAGTTAATTTAAATATATATTAGAAAAAAAGAGACAAAGGACTTAGAACACAGCCCTATTTGCTATAATTTAGGGTTGGAGTTCAATGGGCGCAAGACTTGGACAATGATGCCATGACACAGACATAGAAGAAGCATTAATGGCCAGTAACCTGGAGACAAATTAAATAGTTTAGTCCCCTGTTTACGACAAAGTGTGATAAATGAGAAAATTGATCTGCACTATAAAAGGACTTCCATTATTTGTGGCTATTTTTTTTTCTGAAATAAAAGGGAACAGAGCAAAATCATTAGTGGAATTGATGCCATAGCCTCTTTGTTCCTCATACAAGGTACTAGACTGAAAAACTTAACCCCATAATTTGAGAAGACATGAGTGCTTCTGAGAGCCATCCAACAGTCGAGTGGTCTGTAATTTGAGAGAGAAATGGCTCCCCATTCCCATAAAAGAGAACAGTAAACCCCCAATTACATAAAGAATCTCAGCCCAAGGCTTTGTGTTTTAAATGAGTCCATCTTCTAGATTTCAGTAACCAGAGGCTCAGAACATTGGCAAACGTTGCTGACAAAGACCACGTCTCATAGGCGCCTATTCTTCTGGCCTCTCTGGGTTTATGCAGTAACATAAAGTTTCCTCTTCTCGGCTTCTCTGCCGTGACCTCTTATTTAGAGAGACATTCTCAGATTATGCCTGATGTTCTGGCCCTCTTATGAGCAGCTCTCATTTTCACTCTCAAAATGGTCCCAGTTGGGACAGTAAATTATATGGATGCTCCCATGCCTTATCAACCCCGTGTGGAAGTCACTCTTACAAGCGTGTTCCATAAACACTGAAATCTGCCTCTCTACTGACAATCCTAGATCTGAAAATGCCTCCAGTACTATAGGTAATCAATTGAAGAAGAGCAATTGGGACAGTATACATCAACTCTCTATATGACTACGACTATGAGTAGGTCATTTAAATTTCCTGGGCCTTGATTTCCTCATGGAAAATAAGGACATTAAAACAAAAGATTTTTTTTTAGCAATAAATGGCATCTTGGCTGAAAGCAACCCAGTTTTGGCCCTCTACTCATTTCTCTAATTCACCCCTAGGGCCTGGGCACACCAGAAGGAAGGGTCAGGTGTCCCATCATAGACTACTCAAAGTCTCTCTTGAAGTCTAATAAACTCAACCATTATGAAATGGCTGTGGATTCTTCATCACCGTTTTAAGGTTCAGACAAACATATCCTGAGTTCCCAGAGACATTCAGACCAGCTTGAGGGAGGCAGAGCCACCAGACTTCTATGTACAGAACACTCCATCCTCGCACTCCATGTTGTCCCTAAAGTGTCGTGACTGAGAGCAATGTTCTCTTCAACTGCCTGGAAGACTCGACTCTCATTTCTGAGAAACCCGGGACATAGTAGACAGGGGTCACCATTTATGACTCTAGAAATAGTTAGGTGGCAATTTTATCAACCCAACTTCCCATTATTTGCAAAACATTCATTGTACTACCTCTTCCAAAAAAAGATTTCAGTTTGCTTTCTTCTCATCATTGGGATAACTACAATCTTGTTAGTTTTCTTATTGATTTGCTTTATGATCCAATAATTTCTACTTAGTTTCTAAGGGCAACTGCCAGGTCAGATGTGAAAAATTAAGTCAGTCTCTTTACAAGCCAAAATCATGCACAGGATGAAGTTATGGGATAGGATGTGAAGGAAGAATCAAGACAAGGGAAGATGCTCTATAGAGAAAATGTAAGAGATGATAGAAACAAGAAACTGAGAAGCAAGATCTGAGATCAATAAAAGGAATCTTTCTAGTTCCCCTACGGGGTGACTTGCCCTTGTTGTACTAGTATTTCATTTGTTTTTCAATTCCCTGTATCCTTTCAATCAATCCTCTTTTCATTCGAAGTCTCAGTGAGTCTCTGTTCCTTGAAACCAAATAATCCCTTAAAACCAAAAAGATCCCTTTTAGTGTAACTCCAGTCTAGGTAAATATATCAGTAAGAGCTCCAACGGCACATTCAACTTGAAGGTTTACAAAGGTTGGGTGGGGGGGGGGGGGGGTAGGGAGCGGGGATTAGTAGAGCCACACAGGATGGTACTGAAACCCAAGGTTAGTAACTGCAGAGCACTTAGCACACCTACGCCCAAAAGAACAAAGGGAATGACCAGTTACTGGAATCAAGAGAGAAACACCTTGAGAGGAGCAGTGACTTAGGTCAAGAAACATACCTAGCCTGAGGTGACTTCACAGGGAGAGAGTCATGGGACATAAGCCCTGGCCTCACTTCCCTGCCCCGTGTACTTCTGTGGCTCCCATTGGCTGCACCCCACAGGAAGCCAGAGTGCAAGAAAACTTCTAGGCTCAGTGTCCCAGGGTGGAGGAGTCTACTTTGTTTGCATTTACCTGGATACATGTCTGGCTATAGCTTCCTAAGAAAGTGGTTAAATCTCCTGCATTCACAGCTGAAGGGGAGAATGCATTTTTTCCCCCTGAAATGTGAGGTGCAGAGCCTACCTAGTTAAAATCAAATACCCCAGACTGCCAATAGCATCTACCTGGCCCAGAAAGGCAGGTCGGCCTGCCGGGGAGGAGAAGCCTTACTGAGAGAGGAAGCAGTGGGCAATAATAAGAAGTGGCAGCCGAGTGTGAAATCCTGCCACTGGCCAGCGGCAACTGGCAATAAGGCCGAAAATAGCTCAGGCAGAACCCCCGCTTCAGGACAGGGATAGAAACAGTGCTTTTACCCAGAGGCTTCCTTTTGAGCCGTGGTAGAGAACTTGTGGAAATGGTATTGTTATGTTGTTTTTATTCCCAGCATCCATTCCCAAAGGAAGCCTGAGCCACAATGCCCTTCAGTGTCTCTGTGGGAAGCGGGGCTATTCTGGGAGGGCCGAGAAAGCTACGTGAAGGGACACAGGCAAGTGACAGTTTACAGAGGCTGGGATCCAGGACAAATCTGCATGTGAAACATGAGGAGAAAACGCTGTCTCACTCTCAAAACTACATTTGTGTGTGTGTGTGTGTGTGTGTGTGTGTGTGTGTGTGTGTGTGTGTGTGTGTTGTGTGTGTTTTTTTTTTTTGTGGGGGGATGGGGAATAAAAGTATCTATTTTTTCATTTTATTACCAGGTCTTTGTAGAATAGATGATCATGTTATCAGTTCTTATATTGATTCTAAGAAACCCAGGTCAGCTGCCTAATAAATAAGAGTACTAAAGAATAAATGTGTTTTCTTCTCCATCTCTACCAGCCTCTCACAGCTGCTGCCTGGAAATTATTAAAAATGTCATTAAATATTGATATTTGTGCTATTTTCTTCACAAAAGAAGTATTACAAGCCTCAAATATGATTACTGATTCCAGAGCATGAATTCTGAATCAATATAATTCAATAGACTAGTACTGAGTTTCTTCTATGTGCTGGACACTCAGAATACTAAGACGAGTTTTAAATGGCCTGGTCTTCAAGGAAAGGGACACATAAACAAAGAATTATAGTATAGCACAATAAGTAAAATGAGATTTATATTTTATAGAAAGTAAGCTCACTGCATATACGAGAAGGAATGATCAAAACTTTTGTGGGCATACCAAGGCTTTCTAGAGTAAACGGCTTTTGAACTTGGCTTTAAAAGATGAATAGGAGTTAGGAGGTGGTGGCTAAGTGTGGAAGGGCATTCCAAGCAAAGGGAAGAGTGTGTGCAAAGGCAAAGAGGCCTAGACGAGCAAGTTGTGTCCCAGGACGTGGAAGCAAGTTGGCACTCTGAAGCATAACACACTCTCGAAGGAGAATTCTGAAGAAGGAGGTGGACACCAGGCAATGCCAGGCAGTCAGCAAAGCGTGATCAGCAGGCGTGCATTCCAGGTAACCTACTGGCCTGCAGTCGTTTGAAAATCGTTTCTTTTCTGCTTTTGTTTTCATAATTAAATTAGAGCGTCTGTCCCCATAAAAGTTTCATCTCACTCAGTTCCATTCTGATAGGAATTCTTGAATGAGAGGGTAAGTGGCATTAACTCCATTGAGCATCACCTGTGTACCCCTAGGGAGTGTGTCACTCAAGTGAACACTGGAAAGGAAGTGCGGCTACAGGCTGCAAAGAGACATCAAAGGGTTGACGCAGGAGTGTGAGACAGTTACATTTGCATTTAACAAGATCCCCCTGACAGCTTTGTGAAGAGGTGTTTGTGTTGGATGGTGGGAGGCATAATGCATTCGTTTCCTAGGACTGCTGTTAACAAATACCACCAACTGGGTGGCTTAAAACAACAGAAATTTATTTTGTCCAAGTTCTGGAAGCCGGAAGTCCAAAATCAAAGTGTCAGGAGGAAGCATTCCTTACTCTTCCAGCCTCCTGTGGCTGTCAGCCGGCCCTGTCTCCCTTGGCTTGTGGCCATAGCACTTCAGAGTCTGCCTTGGGTTTCAGTCAACTTCTCTTCTGTATGTTTTCCTCTTTTGTCTCCTGTAAGGACACTTGTCATTACATTGAGAGCCCACCTGGGGAATCCAGGATGATCTGATCTCAAAATTCATAACTCAATTATGTCTGCAAGGTCTTTTTCCAAATAAGGTAGCATTCATATGTTCCAGGGATTTGGGTGTGGACATATCTTTTGGGGAGCCATCATTCAGCCCACTACACAAAAGAATCTTGTTTCTCAACCTGTGACAAGCAGACCAGCTGCATCAGGACTACCTGGAATGTATTTTATCATTAAAATAAAATTATATGTTCTGTAAATATAATTGCAAGGGAATATAATTGCACTGTCATTTGTACATTGCTGGACTAGAGATGTGAACCCATTTGGGGGTGTCAGCAGCCATGGGGATGACCTTGTGATATGGGTGTGGAAACTAGACTTAAAATGGTAAAGACCCAGTGGTGACTTAAAGTGGAGGTGAGGGGAATGAAGATGGGAATTCAGGGAGAAAATGTAGAACCCCAGGAATCCCTACCTTGGGTTTTTGTACTTACATGTGATACAGAATTTCCCTTTTTGCTATCCTTAACAAATGAACAGGCAGTTTCTGTTTAAGCAATTCACTTTGCAGTATGTGATTTCATTTTTGTCTGTTTCCTTCACTAGCTTATAAATTAAAGGAAGGAAGAGGTCATGTTTCTTGGGTTCACCCTTGTTTCCCCAGCATCTAATAGAGTGCCTGGTATATCGAAAGTGCTCAATATGTATTTTTGAATGAGTAGATGAATGAATGAGCAACTCCAGGGACAAGAAGATGGGGCAACTAATTAAGAATTAGGATGGTCGAGAGTTATCAATAGTTATTACAGTGGTTACTCTTCCAATTGGGGCAGCTGTAACTCTAAATTCTTCTTTATACAGTCACTTCTTTTGTTCCCTAGATTGAATCTAAAAGTCTTCTTCTACATGAAAATTTCTTTCAAATACTTTGAAGAGAACTACTATGTCCACTGAGTCTCCTCCTCCCTGGCTGAATATCTTCATTCCTTTAACCACATGACCCGTTTTAGAAACCAAAGTTCTAGGTGCTCTCCTCTCATTCACTCAAGTATTTCTGAGTGTCCACTGAGTGCTCTGCACCGGGTCTGTGATTCAGGGGGGAATCATGCTCTCACCCTAGCTTGTCAGCATCTCTCTTAAGTTATTAAAGACTAGAGGCCCAGTGCATGAATTCATGCATTGGGTGGGATCAGGCTGCCCGCCCCAATCAGAGCTGATAGGGACGGGTCAGCCAGGGGAAGGGGCCATGGGCAGTTGGCCGGCCAGCCCCGCCCCCTGGTCAAACTCCAGGGCAAGGGGACAATTTGCATATTAGCCTTTTATTATATTGGATAACAATCCCCAGAACTAAGAGGAGCAGATGCACCTTCCATTGTATTGGATATAATCTTTTCACAGTATCTAAGTAAGAGTTTATTATTGCCTTTCACTCACTTGTTGGTGCTTCTGGACACAATGTTTGTACAACCATGGGCCATAAATTAAGTGTGACTTTTCTTTTTGGTACAAGAATGTCTTAGTCTGCTTGGGTTACTATAACAAAATACCATAGACTGGGTGACTTAAACAGAAATTTATTTCTCATCCCTTTGGAGGAAGTTTGAGATCAGGGTGCCAGCATGGCTGGCTTCTGGTGAGGGCCTACTTCTTGCTATACAGATGGCCGCATTCTTGCTGTATCCTCACATGGCAGAGACAGAGATCTTCTCTCCCCTGTCTATTCTTATAATGGCACTAATCCCCTTCATGAGGGCTACACCCTCATGACCTAATTACCTCCCAAAGGCCCCACCTCCAAATATCATCATATGGGAGATTAGGACTTCGATATATGAATTTGAGGGAACCCAAACATTCAGTCCATAGCATTGAGCATACATTGAATTTGAAGTCTATTCAGCCCGATCACCAACAGCCTTCCATCTCTTACATAGAGAATATGTGTAATCACAATAGTGCAATGAGCAGAAATGGACCTCAGCCATCCAGAGAGGCTGGGCATCCTTTCAGACATCTGTGAGAAACAGATGCTCTGTCAAGCCAGGGAGAGAAATCACTTTCTTGGGGACTTGGGTTATATCTTGTGTTCAGTGAAGCACATCAGAATCCTTTACATAGTGGAGCCTGTTTAGCTATTTTTTCTTATTCTTCTATCATTTTATGTGTTTGTTCCTATTTTTATAATGATGAAATAATCCTGCAATAAACCAAAAAGAATTCAACCAAGCCAATGGGAATTTCCTTTCATTGCAAATGTATGTTTAACTGATTTGTTGACTAATAGAAGTTCCCAAGCTTCAGAAATGATATTCTCCTTTAAGGGGACACAGATGTTTAACTTAAAACTTCATATTTATGACATTTCAATATTGGTATTCTCATTTTTTTTTACTAATGAAATTGTAAGAAAACAAAATCTGCTTGTCCTACAGCAATTTGGCTGCAGTTCAAAAATGTTTTCATTAAAATAAAATGATATGTTCTGCAAATATAATTGCAAGAGAATGAAATACACTTACCAAATAGTTGTCTGTGATACAGAAGAAGAAATGCATTATAGGAAAACAGTGCCAAGAAATGGACAGTAGAAAGAGGTTCTAAGGAACGTTTAGCCACCTCTGTGAGAGTCATTTTGGGGTCCATTTTGTGTTTTTTAAGTGAAAATTTAAAACCTCATGCCCGATTTTATGGTATGAAATGGCACATTTGTGTGACTCTCGTTGCACTTAGAGAAGTTGATGTGAATAGATTAAAGGTTGTTTGCAGTTACAAGTCACTAAGTTTTTCAACTATAGCCAATAGACTTGTTAGAGTTACAGCCAATAGCCAATGGTTAGAAAGCAGGCAAGAGAGATTTAGTGGAAGATGGCTGTGGTCATATGGGGTGTACACGGGTAAAACTGGTCAAAACTTTTGGCCATTTAAATTCACCTAAGTCTTCAACTTCACATAAAAACATTTAGTCAATCAAATCACTTGGCTCTATAACTGTTTCAATTCCCCAAACACTATTGGATTATCTGTTCCCTAGTGTGAAGTCCAATGCCAGGTACATAGTAAGTGTTGAATATTTGTAGAATGATGAGGTAAGTGAATTAATGAACAAAAATTCCACACCTTCTGCTTTCCTGATAAAAATATATAGGTCAGTAAATACTTCTGAATTCTGATACCAATATTCAAGGTGCAAACATTTGATGCCCCCCAATGGAGAGTTATCCTTCACATTATCATTGTAAACAGAACACTGGATGATCTGATCAGAATTCTTCTCAGATAAAGAATTAGGATGTAATTAGCATTTAACGGAAAAAATAATATCTTTATAAATACATCTGCATAATTAAATTTTTCTGTTGTGTCTAGAATTTTTATCTATAAATGGTTTCCAAACTAGATTGTGTCTCTGATTAATTGGATAATTTAAGCATTTTTAACTGATATAAATTATTGCAAGTGATTTGGAAACCCAGTGATCCTTTTTGATAGTTCCAGTCACGTGCTACACATACATCTAGTCCAAGCCACACAGATTGCAACAAAGATATGCTTGTGCATGCATGTGTGTATACATGTATATGCATATATGTGTGCAAGTGTGTATATGTGTGAAAGCATTTGTGAATTTTTTGTTTGCTTATTTTGATTACATAATATTAATCTCTGCATTTCAGTCCTTGAGAATTTTTGCACATTCACCTTTTACATAAGCAACTAAATAATCATAGGAAGTCAACTTGACCATATAGGGGAAACGCTAGTGTATCTTGAAATAACATACTTATTAAATTTTTCTTAGTAACTGCCAGCATACTCAGTCACAACCTTTGTACTATGCACTTGAAAATACAGAAGCAGCCTTGGCCCAGTGGCTCAATTGGTTGGAGCATCATCCCATATACTATATGGTTTCAAGGTCAATTCCTGGTCAGGGCATATAAATTGGTTATGGATTCGATCCCCAGTCGGGGCGAGTACAGAAGGCAGTGGATCGATGTTTCTATGTCTCTCTCCCTCCCTCACTCTCTCTCTCTCTCTTTATCTTTCTTCCTCTCTCTAAAAATCATTAAAAACATACCCTTTGGTGAGATTTAAAAAATACAGGAGCAAAGAAATGACATCACAGGAACAAAAACTCTGCAGGTAAAAACTAGCATAAAACAGATAAGCATTCTCTGGTTGGAATACAGAGCTCTCAAACCTCTTAAAATAATTAAACCTTACTCTGAAAACACTACATACCAGATGTGAACTGTCCAAACTTGTTTCTAAACAGATCCATTTGTGTCCATAGAGTTTAATGCACAATTCATGTTCATACAGTTTAATTCATGGATCATTAAACTACTTCAGTGCTTAGCCCATTCATTGATCTGAGTGACTATATCTTAAAATGAAGTCTATTGTTCTTTCCCTTCCATTTAAAGATGAGAAAAGACTATTTCTACCAATGACTTTGATTCTACTATCTAACTAAAAACAGGCCCGTTGCCTACCATACCTATACACAAAAATTACCATAGGCTTTCCTAAATTGAATAGTTACATCAATTGCTTTGGTGTCATTGAAGTCTACATATTGGCAAGGTAGCAAGAAAATAACATTGTGCGTTATCACCCAGCCCATCTGGCTCAGTGTTTGAGAGTGGACCAATGAAACAAGAGGTCACCAGTTCCATTCCCTGTCAGGGCACATGCCCCGGTTGCAGGCTCAATCCCCAGTAGGGAGTGTGCAGGAGGCAGATGTTTCTCTCTCTACAATGTTTCCATCTCTCTATCCCACTCCCTTCCTCTATCTCTAAAGATCAATAAGAATAAATAAATAAAAAGTATGTAAAGTTGGGTGTTATCTCCTCTCTATAGTGGAAGAAGCACAGGAATAGGAGAGAACAGATTTGCATTCTAATCTCGGCTGAGCCTACAAACAGCAGTGTGGCTTTGTGAAAGAAGGGCACTGCTCTAAGCACATTAAATCCTCACAACACACTGAGCAAGGTTTAGATAGGTGCTATTAGTATCCTCCCCCCCCCCCCCGTTGTGTTTTTTTTTTGTGTGTTGTTGTTGTTGTTGTTATTAATCCTCACCTAGGGATATTTTTTCATTGATTTTTTTAGAGAGCGTCGAAGAGAGAGGGAGAGACAGAGAGAAACATCAATGTGAGAGGGACACATCAATTAGTTGCCTCCCTCACACGCCTCTACTGGGGCCAGCCAGGGACTGAGCCTGCAACTGACGGACATGCCCTTGACTGGAATCGAACTGAACCTGTGACTCTTTAGTCCATGGGCTGACAATCAATCCACTGAGCCAAACCGGCTAGACTAGGGCTGCAGCCCCTTTCACAGGTGAAAGGACTTAGATACTTCGCCAGGGTCAGGGCATAGTTTGAGGGCAGAGTCAGGGTTCTCCCTTGAACAGATCGACTACTAGACTGCTGCTGTGATCGTGTATGTTAAAGGACTTTAAGAAGTATAACGAATGGTTATTCTGACACAGGAAGGAAGCTCAGTAACAATATTCATGTGCTGAAAATTGGAATGGGGGTAGAAGAATGAGATAACTAAAGGTGATGGCTGTCGATGGTTATAGGGGTGATTTTGAGTAGTGGCAAAAGTTAGTTACATGGGTAGTTATTTAAACATAGTCTTAGCATGTAAATCAGTGATTGCACTCCTAGGTATTACCCAACTGATCTAAGAATTTATGTCCACACAAAAACCTGCACATGAATGTTCATAGCAGCTTTCTTTTAATAATCACCAAAAATTGGAAACAATCAAAATGTCCTTCAATAGGTGAATGAATAAACTTTGGCACATCCACACATCTCGTGGGATATTATTCAGAGGTAAAAATAAATAATCTATCAAGGCACAAGAAGGCATGGCTGGATCTTAAATGCATAGTGCTAAATGAAAGAAGCCAGTCTGAAAAAGCTATATACTGTTGGTTTCAATTATATGACATTTTGGAGAGACAGTAAAAAGATCAGTAATTTCCAGGGGTGGAAGAGTTAAATAGATTAAGCACAGGCAATTTCTCCAGGTGGTGAAACTATTGTGTATGATACTGTAATTATGGATACGTGACACTATGCATGTGTCAAAACCCACAGAACTTTACAGCACAAAGAGTGAACTTTAATGTATGCAAACTTGAGATTGAGGGATTCCAGAATAGAATGCAGGAAGTAACAGATACAATCTAACTTTTAAAAAAATATATAAACAACTTCACTGGAGGAGGTAGGCGGAAAAGGTGCTGATCTAAGTGATTTTGGAAATAGGTGGAATCTATATGGCTAAAGGCAAAAGAAAATGTCCATCAAACTGTATTATGGTTGAGTAAAGTTGTTTCCCATGGAACTGAGTGTTGAATGCAAACTATAATCAAAAAATAAAATAGTAATAAATAATTTTTTAAAATGTCAAAGAGAGAATGGAGGCATTGGAAGCAGTGAACAAATACCATATGATATCACTTATATGCAGAATCTAAAGAACAAAGGAAACGAACAAAGTCAAAACAGACTTATAGATACAGAGAACAAACTGACGAAGGCCAGAGTGAAGCGGGTATTGGGGAACAGGGTGAAATAAGGCGACGGGATTAAGAAGTACTAAATGGTAGGTATAAAATAGCCATGAGGATGTAAGGTAAAGCATAGAGAATATAGTTAACAATATTGTATTAATACTCTATGGTGCCAGGTGGGCACTTGAATTATCAGAGGGAATACTTTGTAACCTATATGAATGTCTACCTCTGTGCTGTACACCTGAAACTAATACAAACTAGTGTTAAATCCATTCTCTCTTGAATCCACTCCAGAAAGGCATTTGCCCTAAACTCCATATAGCTGCTGTTATGAAGATCAATGATAACTTGTATATGGCTAAATCTAATCATCAACTTATTTTAGTTAGCAGCAGCATTCTATACAGATAGATGGTCACTCTCATCATGGCTGGTGTTGCTCAGTGGTTAGAGTGTCAACCTAACTACCAAAGGGTCACAAGTTTGATTCCCAGTCAAAGGCATGTACCTAGGTTGCAGGTTTGATCCTGGGCCCCTGTACGGATGCGTGCAAGAGGCAACCAATCAATGTGTCTCTCACATCAATGTTTCTCTTTCTCTCTCTCCCTCACTCCCTGTTTTCCACTCTCTCTAAAAAATCAATGGAAAAATATCCTCAGGTGAGGATTAACAAAACCCAAAACAAAAAAGAAACATTCATTCTCTCCACACTCACTTATTCTCACTCTCTCTAGGTGAACTCATTAAGCCTTGTGGCTTTAAATACCGTGTATATCCCTATGACTTCCAAATGTTTTTCTTTAACCCAAATCTCTCCTTGGCACATCAGACTTGTACATCCCACTGCTCACTCAACATCTCTACTTGGATGTCTAATAGACATCTCAAACAATATCTCCCAAACTGAACTACTAATATCCTCCAAACCTATTCCTCCCTCCCACATTCTTCTCCTTTTCATTAAGCTTCTCAGATCTACTCCATCTTCCAGTCACACAGCCCAAAACATTGGCATGATCCTAGACTCCTCTCCTTATCTTACACCCTGCTGCACCTAATCCATTAACCAGAACTGCTGGCTCTACTTTCAAAATATAGCCAGGCTTTTCCCACTTCCCACCACCTCTACTGCTGCCTCAAACCACCGCTGTCTCTTACCTCATTCTCTCTCAATAACCTCCTACATGCCTCTTCTGTCCCTCACTTTCTCACCCTTTAGCTCTGTCCTTACTACCCTATAGTGTATTTCCTACATAGAGTGATCCTGTTAAATAATAATTCAGACCATATGTTTTGTCTGCTCAAACCATCCTCGTGGTTTCCATAACACTGAGACTAAAAGATAGATTCCAAACTATAATCTTTAAAACTCCATATGATCTGACCTCACATTATCTCTCAGATCTCATCTTGCTCGACACTCCCCTGGTGCACTGTGCTGCAACCACATTGGACTTTTTGTGGTTCCTCGGACACTCAGGGTCTCCCCTGACTCCAGGCATTTGCACTTGCCCTTCCCTCTCTCTAGAATGCTTTCCCCCATGCACAAGATTTGCACTCTCATTCCCTTCAGATCTTTACTCCAGTGTCATCTTTTTAAAAGAGGACTTCGGTGGCCACCCTATTTAAATTTCCTACAAACCTCTTCTTATGCCTTTTCTCTGGATTATTCTTTTCCTTGACATTTATCACTGTCGCGTGTTTGTTTGTTCATTTGTTGTTTGATTGCTTGTCTTTCTTCCCCACTAAATTGCAAGCTCTGTGAAGATGGGGATTTTTAGCCATTTTGCCCCTTTGTGCTTCAAGCCCAAGGCACAATTAGAACACAGTCAGTTCAATGTCCATTTGCCTGTGACATTTCAACTATTACCAAACCGAAATCTCTCTTCTGGTATAACGTTCCCTGAGAGACTTTGCTCCCACAGGAGAGATTCGTTTATTTTTACGATTCAACCAAATTTACCACTAGTTTGTCCAGGACTATTTGTACCTGTTTCACAAGCCTGAGGAATTTGCTCCTGGGTCGTGAACATGGGAAGCTGAGCCAGAGTGCATTTAATGTTATCCCACGCGTGTCTGCTTGCTCACGGGATCTGCCTGCTTGTTCACTGCACGGCTCCAGACCCGGCTCCTCAGTATGTCTTGTGACTGCAGCCTGACATGTCAAAGCCATGCGTATGCCATCTGTTCAGGTTACATAACTTGAGATCTGGAACAATTTTCAATGTAGGATTTGCTGCCCAAATAGAATCATTTTCAGAAAGGCGATTAAGGTTTCTTTCCTGGGAAAAGGAGAAACGACCAAAAAAGCTTTTATTTCACTGAGTATAAATAAACCTCGCTCCAATATACATAAATGAAGAAGACAAATTTGCTTCACTGGAATTTTCCTGCATTAAAAATAAACATGAGGCTATAGTTCAATTTCATAAGTGCAAAACAAATTCTTAATTGGGGAGAATGGAATTACTAATTTAACAGATCTTAACTTTGAAGCATTAGCCTGCCTTGTAATGTTCCACATAGAATTGGCCTGGGGTGGGTGAGTCTGAAGACTTGACAAGCTTATTGGCATCATAGGGCAGCCTTTCTTCCTGGGAGAGAAAGATAACTAATCACCACCAGTGCCACTGAAGCCCTGATTTGTTTTTCTAACATCACCTCATGTGACCCACGGTCACCTTTTATGACCAAAGAAACCCATTATGAAATGGCTGCCTGGAGTTAAGGATTTAAATTGCAGCTCTGTGGAATAGATTGTCACTCAATTTATTCACCTAAATGAAGCTTGATTTTGTGCTGGCTCCCTAGTTGAATGCTCTGTGGACTTAACGTTTAACATCCTTCCTTTTTCCACATGGAACTAGCACTATTGTTTTTTTCTGATTGCAAAACCAGAAATTGTGTCATCTCTGATTGATTTTTACTGGGAATCCAATCAGTCAATGAATAAAAGTATAACTAAGGAACCGAAAGTCGCTATAACTTGCATTATCTGGAGATTAAACGCCGAAGAGGTTTTGCACACTCTGGCACTCTTTGCATTTGCATATTTCTTATTTATAAAATTAATCCTACTGTACATGACATACAATATTATTTAGCTAACAAGAGGAGAATAAATTACTTTTTTTCCCCGGTTGGTGTGTATTAAAGAGAACCCAGCCATTCCGGGAGGAACAGAGTCAGATAGGAAAGGAAGCAGGATAGATGGACTGCAATGGAAGTTAACTCAGACTGAATGAATGAATGAATGAATGATTGAAAGAATGGCAGGATAGATAGCTGGGTAATAAATGTGTAGTCAGTCAGGGAAGACCTCTCTGGAAACAGAGTTGAGGCCAGTTAGAGAGGGAGCTGGTAAGGATGTAGGGAGAATCCATCCAGTGGGAGGAACAGCGTGTGAAGGGGCTGAGGCCAGCGCGAGCCCTTGGCCGAATAGCAGGGAGGCCGTGGGAACTGGTGTGGGTGCTCAGGAGAGAGAGTGGCAGGAAAGTACATTGCAAAGGCAGGCTTTCCCCTTTCTGATTTTCTTGCAGTTCTTCTGATTGTCTCAAGAGAAAGGTCTCAGTTTGAAGTTATAGCGACTTTCGGTTCCTTAGTTATACTTTTATTCATGAACAGTCTTCTGATGTTCGCTCCTCTACCTTTTAACAAAAGGATGGCAGATTTGGGGATCACAGCCTTTGGAGGAGACAGTAGTTAAAATATAACATCATTGTTTGGTTTTCATTTTATTTTCACAGTTATTATCCGTTATGACTAGTAATGCTGGTTTCCCATTTATAGGAGGGATAAAGTTTATTTTTAAATAAACATTTAACTTTTAAATTAAATAAACTTAAAGAAAATTATAATAGGCCCTGGCTGGGTAACTCAGTTGGTTAGAGTGTCATCCTGATATGCCAAGGTTTCAGGTTCAATCTCTAGTCAGGACACAGATAAAAATCAACCAGTGAATGCATCAATAAGTGGAACAACAAATTAATGTTTCTCTCTCTCTGATTATGTAAGTGGTAAAAAAAATCACAAGTGGCAAACATTATGAAGGTGATTGGCAAGTGACTAAAGGTTGGAGATCATGGTTTTCACCCATCCCACCTGCACCTGAACTCCCTAAAAATGGATCCAAATGCAGAAAAGTGCCATTTCTGCTTCTGAGATGATTACTATTTAGTGAACGTCGGTATAAATTAATCCACATGCATTAGTCAGTGATACTCCCAACCTAAATAAAGAGCCTTCATTAATTCTCTTTGGAAGAAATATCAGGCACCATGGCTAGTACAAAGGTTAGGCAGAAGGTTCTGTTCAGAACCAAATAGGTTAGGAAAGTGATTTTCCATTTACATTATCTAGATTTTGTTTATTGTTTCCCCTAGTTGTTTCTGGATTTGTATGCTAGTTTGGTGTTAGATGTGAGACTAGTTTACAAAAGGTCTTTCATAAATGGAGTACTTCTGCTCTGTGAGATGTTTTCATTGGGCCATCCATCAGCCCTGAGAAGTGGGCAGGGGGATTCTGGCCTGTGCCGCAGGTGAGGGAACCAAGTTCCCAGGAGGTTAGCAGGCTTCACCCAGAGAGTCCGGTGGCCAGGGAAGGGCAGGGCTGGAAGCGTGGCCCCTGGTCCTTTCTGGTACCCATGGGGTCCACCTGGATGAAGGGCTGAGAGCAGGAGTGGGGCTGGGGTGGGGATCCTGAGATCCCTTCGTTACATTCAGCCCTCAGCCTGTGAAGATGAGCGAGTGAAGCCGATTTCAATCCGTCCTTTATGATCCTGCATCCCTCCTGCATGCTGTCCAAATAGGATCGTGCAGCCAGGTGTACAGGAGGTTTGCATGGCCAAACCTCAAGGGGGCTCCAGGCACCCAACGCTAACTGTGTGACCTGGCACAGACCCACTGCCCAGGCCCACCCTGGAACCCCAACGGCTTTTGCAGCTGTTCCCTTATTTTGGTCTCATCCCTTTGCTTTCTGGTGCTGCTCTTCCCTGGTGCTTTCTAACTGGAATATCATCCCGGATGACCATGGTGCCACCTCCCCTGTCACGTTTTAAGATCTTTGCTACATGCATGATGTCACCTCCAAGAAAGGGGCTGGGCTTCGGGGCCTTGGGTGTGTGTTTTTATAGCACGGCCTTTTGAGAGGAAGCCGAGGGAGCCTGAGAATGTGATTGAGGATGTATTCCCACCACAGACCATGTCTCCCCATAGGGTTCCGGTTGGGGACAGCTCAGGAGCAGGGCCCCCAGGGTGATTTGGGGGTGATTTTAAAGGCCTGTGCAGGTAGATGGGAGTGGCTTTGTATTCTTGGCACTCTCTGGAAGGACAAAGTAAAATGTGAACAAAGCTATTCCAAGTATGGGTCCAGACGGATTACTTGCAAGTTGAATGGTGCAACACTATATACATCCAAGTGTAAATATTTTGCTTATTTTTCAGTAGCCCCCCAGAAGAGGGAGTCTGGAAAATGCTGTCCTTACTTTCAAGTGAGAGAAAGCCCCACTTGCCTAAATTTTAAATCATTTAAGAACTATTGATATAATCTTAATAATCAGAAAAAAATTAGCCATTCATTTAAACAATCAGTAGGATTTTTGAAATCCCTATGGTAAAATACATTAGGTGATAAACCCCACCACACTCACCCACAAAAAAAGAAGCTCTGGACTAGAAATCAAGAGGCTCTAGTACAGTGATGGGCAACCTTTTGAGCTTGGTGTGTCAAACTTCGCCAAAAAAACTGAGCATAGCTCGGGTAGTGTGTCACTTTGAGGAAAAAACATTATTTCGCAAATGTTTCATCCTCAGGAGCAGTAAATGTTTCATCCTCGGCATGCGGCCCCCTCAGCGGCCACGTGTCATCAGAAATGGCTATGCGTGTCAGTGCTGACACGCATGTCATAGGTTCGCCATCACTAGGTTCTAGTATCAACTCTGTCAACTACCCCCGAGTCTGTTAACTTTAGAGAGTTCACTTAGTTTCTTCGGGCTCAGTTTTTTCAACCCTGAAATGAGAGGAATCGATTAAATAGATTCCCTTTAGGATAAAAAAAAAAATCAATGCTTTTTATGACAACAAAAGCAAATATTGCCCTCGCCGGTTTGCCTCAGTGGGTAGAGCTTTGGCCTGTGGACTGATTCCAGTCAAGGGCATATGCCTGGGTTGGGGGCCCAATCCCCAGTAGAGGGCGTGCAGGAGGCAGCCAATCAGTGATTCTCATCATTGATGTTTCTCTCTCTTCTCTCCCTCTCCCTTTTTCTCTGAAATCAATAAAACTATATTAAAAAAAACAAACAAACATTGCCAAAGTGAATAAATTGGCCCGAAATAAATAGGATTCTGGGTTAAAAGTGAAAAGGATTTTCTTTGAATGACCAAGCAAACACATTATAGAAAACAACAAGCACAGAAAGTCTGATTGGCGGCATGCTAAATCTCATCTGGACATTGAAAGGTGGCGGAAGGCTTCAAGCATGCAGAAAGAAACTGCACGAGATAAGCACACAGCGTTGGGAGATAGCCATAGATAGGCCTGCCCAACTTGTTGGACCAGAGAAGGAACAAATTTGCTATATATTAAGTGACCTGTCTTTTCCATTCCTAAAACATGCCTAGCACCTGGGTCATTTTGACATGGATCAAATGTCAGGTCACTCCTCAACTGCAATCAACACCCAGCTGTTAGAAGGAAGTAGTGAAAGATCCCTTTCTGATCCAATGGGGACGGCACAGCCAGGCTATTAGAACCGTTCGGAAGTAGTTTTAGGGCCACACTTAGAGCATTTCACAATAATGTGCATGTCCTTGTCTGCTTGTTTCGTGTGCGGTCTGCGACCAATTTCCAAATTAAAATATGGTGTTTGCTCTCGTTAAGTTTGTCCTGGCAAATTTTTCTCTTTTCCACTCTTTTAGGTGGGACCTATCATTGGCCAAATACTCCGAACCAGATATATTCAACTGAGAGAGGAAAAACACAACCCACAAATAAAGCAAAATGGTAAAGGCCCTGAGGAGCTTTGGCAGTATTTGTGGAAGACTAACATAATGCTAGCTGGTCTGTCTGGGAATGGATTAAATTACTTTCTGAGGCTCGTTTTAGATCAACAGGCCATTGAAAAGTTTAGTAATTGACACATTTAAGGGGAGAAAAGGCTGAGTTTACTTATTTTTCAATACTATGTCTTTGTGCTAGGTGAGTACTTGTGAGTATCTTTTAAATTAGATTCTGTGTAACAATTTTCAGAGCTATCATTTACTTAGAAGACAACTGGGTAATATCATGAACTGCCGTGGGTGGAGGTGAACTGTCATAACTTACAGGAAGTAATTTATCTTCCTGGCGAGTTATCGGGATATGATGACTAAACTTGTTAGTCAAATTATTTCCTAGCAACAACCTCAAAGGAAATGATGTTGAATTTGAAACCAGCTAGCATTTGAAAGCCTGCATGGGTTTTAACTCAACTTCTCAAAGACCACATTTTCCAAGTGGTCAGAAAGCAACATATACATACATAGAATTTCAGATATTACCTACCACCAGGGCTAGACTCTGAGGTCTAAACATGTCACAGGACAAGCTGCTGGGCAGTTTGTTTAAGGAAAATCAAGTGGGAGAGGGTAGGAAGAAAAAAAAATCTCTCAGCTACAGAGGAGAATGAATTTGTGTAGAAGACTTTCCAAAACATACATCAAGTTTTTGGGGGGGGATGTGAGAGGGGAAGGCAGAAATATAAATGTAGAGTCCGGGGGATACCTAAAGCCCAAGGGAGCAGATATTCGAGATTTTTGAGCTGAATACAAAAATTCCAAGAAGCAAAAGGGGGCAAAATTTACCAAGTGGCAAAATCCTTCCCACATCCAAACCCACAAATGCAGATGAGTAATATCATGCACATTATAAATCTCCTACAGAAAACCAACAAACACCTCATACTCCAGAAATGCTGGAGCAGTTACAGATGTGTTTGTTTGTTTGCTTGTGTTTAACGAGTTTATAACATCTCTGAAACACCAAGTTGAGTCATAAAAAGTACAAATTGACCGCATATGTTCGTTTTCTTGAATACTCTATCAGAATCGGCCCATTTTCAGACTTTTGAAGTGAGTGAAGAGACTATGCATCATTCAGACACAAAATGTCCTTCCACCCTGTGCTGTAGCAATTAAATAATATAACATGTTTTCTTAAAAACATGCAAATATAAAAACAAAAAGTAAACAAGATGCAGTATCCACCGACACGGTGTTAAAGTATTTCATCAGCAGCCTCTGTGTTAGACTGGAACGAAGCAACAGCTTACGTGTGTGTGTGTGTGTGTGTGTGTGTGTGTGTGTGTGTGTGTGTGTGTTATTTCATTTTCCTTTTCCCCCAGAAGAACTCAGAAGTACGTTTTTCACAGTAATTAAATTGGCATTGCACCCACTAAACAAACAGGATGTGTGAACAGTGCATAAAAGATTTCAGAATGACAAGGCAAGCAAATCACACATATGGTGCTTACACTTTCAGAGGGAAAATGCTAGGTAAGTACTAAATTACGTAGTTACTATCCAAAATTGATGAGGTAGTAAGTGTAGTTGACGAAGGTGGGGTGTGGAGCTTTTTTTTCACTTAAAATACTTTGGACTCATTTGTCCTTCATGGAACAGAGAAAAGCCACAAATACGAACAGAATAAAAGTCCTTTCCAAATGGAAGATACAAATCAGAATTTTTGTCTGAGGAGGTGTGCCTCAGCCCCCCTGTGCAGCTGGTTGGCACACACTCGGTTAGACACAAGGTAACATAATACAGAGATATTGTGACGAGGGTCCACAGTGGTCTATGCCACCCTCAGCCTGCACTATTCCTCAGATTGTGGCTCAGGAACACGGCTGATTTGAAGAAGCGGTTCAGCTAACTCAGTCTGATTTGGTATCCCTGTTCTCTAAGGTCATGTGATTGGCCATGCTTTGTATACTCCTGGGGTGGGATGACATAAGTGACTAACCTTGCTGGGTCATGCTAAACTTGTTGGGCATGTAGCATTAGTGCTTTAATTAAAGTGTCCTTAGGAGCTTTTGGAAGCAACGACCCCACCCTCTTTCTTTTTGGCTCAGTGTATGTCAGTGACACAGGACAGAGTTCTACTCTGAATGTAGTTAATCTGAGCCAATCTTGAGTAGATTTACTTTTCTAATAGAAGAAGAGAAATCTGACCAAAAATTAGGCACTTTCCTAATTTTTCTATCCATGTAAAAGATCACATTGGGAGAGAGCAAAGGGCAAGGTTATTTGTGAACAGATTTCCCCATCCCAGCCCCTAGGTGTGAGAAAGTAGCAAAACTTTCTGGGTTTGATAAGATTTTGCCAATGCCAGGGTATAATGAGGTCCAATCATTAAAAAGACATCGCACTTGTACTGACTTTTAGAGTTTGCAAAAACACTTCCACCTAAATAATTTCATGAGTGCCTCACAGCTTCCTATGAGATGTCAGAATTGTTCTCTTTACATAAGTTAACTTTTTTAAAACTTTGAATGCCCTGGAACATGTGTATAAGCGATGTTCATTGTATAAGTGCTTGTCTTTGTTCCTTATGAGAGTATACAGTATAGGAAGTTTGGTAATAGAGGCCTTTTGCCAGCCCCCACATGTACACACCCAAAATATACAGAAGAATGGTTTTCAAGAGAAAGTGGCTGCTCACACCTAATTTTAATTTCTCTAAAACAGGAAGCACTATACCACAGTAGGGGGAAGGGGAAGCTAACTCCTTCTTCTTTTGTTTTCTCTGGTGCAATGATGCAAAAATATGTTCACCTCAATCAAACACCGTAAGAGAAAATATAATTAACAGTATCCGAGACAAGAGTTTAAAAAGCTATGTTTTTGAATGACAACACTCAACATATGGTATGCATATATGTGTACGTGTGTGAATTAAGTGAAGTAGAATGAGATTTCCTAATTATTATTTTTCTTTTGTTTCAGAGTTTTAAAATGTTTACTCTGTATCTACACTGATAACCAAAAAGTTCCCCTCAGATTTGATGTAATTTGTCCCCCATATTATTCATTCAATGATATATCAGCACTTGAATGTCCAAAACTGTTTTATTTGGCAATCATCACAAATCCTCTTTTTCTTTTTTTTAGCAGACTTAATAATAAGTTGATTCTTTTTGTGTTCAGGAGTTTCAGTTTTATATCCCACATGAGTGAAATCATATAGTTCTTAGCTTTTCTGACTGACTTATTTCACTTAGCATAATGTTCTCAAGGTCCATGCAAATGGCACTATTTCATCCTTTCTTATGGCTGAGTAGTATCCCATTGAGAATATGTACCACGTCCTCTTTATCCAGTCTTCTATCACAGGACACTTTGGTTGTTTCCATGTACCAGGCCCAATTTCAACATGGGGTGGGGAACAGGAGTGCTGTGGGTGGAGGTGGAGTATCCTTTTCCCCTCTGAGTGCTGGGAGTGGAGTCCTTATGATATCTTGAGAGAAAGAATTTTCTGAGACTCGCATGGGAGGATGAGTGATTTTTATTTGCATGGAATTACATCCCTGGGTTTCCCAAGTCCCATTTCCCTTAATCCAGTCTTGGATGAAGTATAGTTCAGGCTTCAGTAGGACTAGAAGCAAAGCCAGTGTCCAGAGTTTCTGTTCCATGTTTCAGCTGGGTCCAGTTCAGCATCAGGCTAAGCATTAATCCATTGTGTGTGGGATCCATATGGCCGTGGTGGGCCATGTGGATGAATGCAGGAGAGCCAAGAGAGTGCACGCCCTGTAACAAGAGTCCCAAGGGCCACCAAGAGGAACCAAGAGAGACCAAGAAAGGGAACTTCTTTTTTAGGGGAGTAAATATCTCAAATCTTCCCACACCTATTCTGAACAATGACCTCTATTCCCAGGTATGACTGACAGCAAGCACCTTTGCTGGTCCCCTGAACTCTACTGGGCATGCCTAATATTTGGCCTTCCCTTTGCTCCTTTCCTACTATTAATAACTTGGTTAACTACAACAGTATCAGGGGGATTCCCCCATACCAACAAACAATGCTCAGACACCTGCAGTGTATCTGAGAATTTAACTCAATTCTGACACTGTCTACGCAGAGATAGCATCCAAATCCACAGGTTAAGGGTTCAGTCCTACAAAACTGAACCCCCACCACTGCCACACACCAGATGCCAGGCACAAGCCCAGGCTACCTGTGCTTCTGACTGACTGGCCACATTTTTGGAGGTTGCAACCATTCCTTCCAACTCCAAATGCCAATTGCAAGTCCACGTTGTCACCTGCACTTCTGACCAAGCAAAGCCTCCCACAACCCCCTCATTGGTTTTGATTAATTTGCTGGAATGGCTCACAGAACTCAGAGTAACGTGTTACTTATTAGATCACTGGCTTATTGAAAAAGGATATAACTCAGGAACAGCCAGATGGAAGAACACACAGGGCAAGATATGGAGAAAGGCTGTAAAACTTTCATGCCACTTCCAGGAACATCCCTCTCTCCACATCTCCACGTGTTCACCAACCTGGAAGCTCTCCAAACCCTGTCCTTTTATGGAGATTGCATTACATAGGCATGATTGCTTAAATCACTTGCCATTGGCGATTTATTCAATCTCCAGCCCCTCTGCCCTTTCCAGAAATGAAAGAGCAGGCCTGAACATTCCAACCCTCTATTCCAAGGTTGGTTCCCTTGGCAAACAATTCCCACTCTTAGGTGCCTTCCAAGTCACTTCATTAACATAGCAAAAGACACTTAAAAAAAAAAAAAAAAACAACCCCTCAACACTTAGGAAATTCCAAGAGTTCTGGGAACTATGAGCTAGGAATTATGGACAAAGACCAAATATATATATAAAATCTGAGTGACCAAATATATATATCTTATCAATCATAATATCACAATGTAGGTAGCAAGAAAAAATATTTCTGATGGGTTCTCAACCACCAGGAGACAGAGGCCACACTGAAGCTGTCACTGGCCTCGTTCCTTCACCACCACGCCCCCTCAAACGACAAATCTAGAAGCATGCAAGTATGCACAGCCCCTAGAGCCTAGCATGGACCCTCCCACTGGGGACAGAAGCAAAGATCCATAGCTCTCTGGGACTGACCTGAATTTTTTGGGCCAAAGTCAACACCTACATTTTGTAATGCCCTGTTTGTAATATCCGGTTTACTCAGCTACAACTCAGAGTTGGTAATGTGGAACCTGGCTAAGGTTACTCCTGCAGATCATTTCCAGGGAAATTGATTATGTTCCGAAGATTAAAGGATTCAGGGGGATGTTTAACCCACTTAAACAACTTGCTATCTTCAGTGTACACATAACTGCAATGATTTCTAATTATTCTTATCTGTTCAGTAGATGATTTAACACCTGCTCATTTATTTGTATCATGGCAATCCTGAGGGCAGTCAAACTGCATATGCTAACAAATATTCAGTGATTCCTATTTCTTTTTTTTAAATATATTTTTTATTGATTTCAGAGGAAGGGAGAGGGAGAGATAGAAACATCAATGATAAGAGAGAACCATTGATTAGCTGCCTCCTGCACTCCCCACACAGGGGAGCCCGAAACCTAGGCACATGCCCTGTTCGGAAATCCAACCGAGACCTCCTGGTTCATAGGTCAATACTCAACCATTGAGCCATGCTGGCCAGGCCGATTCCAATTCCTTAATTCAGATTATTATAAAAATGTTATTATAAAAATGCATTATTATAAAAATGTATCCACCAATTAATATCACCTAAAAGTAATGCATAGGATTTGTGCCTTCTCTTCTTCATTCAATAAACAAACATTATTGAATCCCTATTCTGTGTCAGGTGTTGAGTTGGCCCTGGGAACATGGACAGAGATAAGATAGTCTTTCTGCAGTTAAGGATCTTTCAGGCTGGTGCCAGACAGTCAAGTAAGGAGACTCTTAGCCCCTAGGGAAGTAAGTGATATGATAGAAACTCATTATCTACGTGTTGATGACTCTTGGCCCATTCTCCTATCCACATGCTCATCTGCTTTCTGGGATATCTTCATTAGGATGTCCTTAGAAAAACAGAACTCACCCTGAGTATTTAAAACAGAGTTTAATGCTACACAGGTGAGAGAAAAGCTGAGAGGACCAACAGGAGGCTCTGAGGGAACCCTGAGTCTGGCAACAACAGGGAGCCACTACCACCCCTAGACTGGAGGGACAAAGGAAGGTGATTGGGTCACCCCAGAATTCTGGGCATGGGGCTACTAGAGGAGACTGGGACAAGCCTGTCAGCAGGGAACGGGGCCACAGAGCAGACACAGCTGCTACAGGAGACACTGCCGAGATAGAAAGGAAAGGGGAACCATAACCTGGCTTTTCCCTCCTCTTGTTTTCTAATCCCTTGCAAGTCAGCGCCTCCTTTTGCTCAAAACAAGCCAGAAGTCAGGTGACATGGGAGCCTGGGACTCATAGCCAGCAAGTCAGCTCCTGGTGACACACAACAAACAGGGACTGATCTAGGAAAATGATATGTGGGCAAACAGGCCCAGGACCAACCTATGTCCCAGACTCACTCAAAATGTCCAAAACTAAGCTCTTCCTCTTTCTCGAAGCTCAACATTATCCCTAGAAACCTCATCACCCTCCTCTGTTCCCTACCTTAATGATTGCTGCCAACAATTGCCCCAGCCAAAAACTTGAATATTATCCTTGATTGCTTTCTCATCCTCATTCTGACAATCACCATGTTGTTTGATCTCTGTCCCCTTAATCTCTCAAAACAGTTGTTTTCCATCCCAACTGCACATCCTTCATCAGGTCACCATTATCTCTCACATCAATGACCACACTAGCCTCCTCAATGATCTCCTACTGATAGATTTGCCTCTTGCTCTCCTTCCAATTTATTTAATAAAGTACAAATCTGATTATGGCAACCTCTTGCTTAAAATCTTTCTTCTAGAACCTATGGTGTGTCCTCAGAATAAAATCTAAATTCTTTCATATGTGGTCCTTCTAATCTGACCCCTTGTTCTTCAGCCTTATTCATTCACTCATTCATTCATTCATGCATTTATTCGTTTAGTGTGTGTTCGTTGAGTGCCTGCTGTGTCAAGCACTGGGGAATGCACTGGGGATACTCCCTTCCCTGAACGAGCCAGGCTCTCACTAACCAGCACCCTGAACCACGTTTCCTCTCTCCTTCCTCTTCCCCAGCCACACACCCCTCCCTCTTCCCTTTCCCAAGCTTATTCCCATTCTTCCTTCATACCTTAGTTAAATCTTCCTCCAAGAAGCTGTAACTCATTCTCTATGTCTGGACTTGTGTCCCTTCTAAGCATCCCTAGAGTGTCTTTCATTAACTTCTTAGATCTACTTCATCAAAAGATCTTTTACAGATCTAAACCTTCAGACAGTGTGTAAATCCCTTTAAAGTGGGAGCTCTATTTCATTCACTGCTTTATTCCCATTACCTACACAGTGTTCAGTATACTGTAGGACTTCAAATCTTTATTAAATTATTCAATTAATTAACTAATCAATACAAAATGCTGTAAGAAGGTCTTCTATCCGAAGCATCTCACTTAGACCTGGGGGTGGTAGAATGGTAGGAAGGGACAATTGAGGAAGTATTATCTTGGGGAAGGTAGTATAGAAACTGTATTTTGAAGGACAACTTGGAAAAGTTGCTAGAAGTCAGGAGGACAAAAATTAGGTAAAAACAAATAAGAAAAAGCATGTCATTGAGGAAAGTTAGCATGGTATGAATACAGAGGCTTATTCCAGAATTTAAGGTAGCTTTATAAAGCCTGATTCATAAGTTTGAAAGGAAAGATAGTGAACTATGAGGCTAACTAGGTATAATCACCATGCTAGAGGGTTAAGAGCTTAAACTGAAATTCCTGAAAGATGTTAAACAAGGAAATCATGTGATCACACTTACATTTACAAATGACACTCTGGCCACTGTGAGGTGAATAAATTAAAGATGAGCAAGGCTGGTTGCAAGAAGCACAGTTGAGACAAGAAATGATTAAGGCCTGAGCTTGGTAGGGTGAATAGATATAAAAGAATTGACCGAACTTGGTGACTGACTTATAAGGTAAAGGGAAAAATAAAGAGTGAATCTAGAATTATGAGTTCAATTTCACTATGTTGGGTTTGAGATACCTCTTGGCCACCAAGGGAGAAATCTCCATTTGGATTGGATATGTCTGATCTCAGAAATGGTTTGAACTGGATATATGGGATAGGAGTGTCTAATGGAGTAAGAAAGGGATGGGTATATGGATATTCACTGAACAATTCTTCCCACTTTTCTCTAACTCAAATTTTTTTGTAATAAATTGTCGAGGTGGAAAAGTGACAAGAGGATGAAGAAAATAATGAAAAATAGAACAGAATAAAAATAATAAAATAAAATAAAGAAGATGCCACTCAAGAGGAAGATGGGAAAACAACAAAAGGTAGTATTCTAGAAACCAAGGGAAGTGTTTCAAGAAGGAGGAAGCAATTAACAGTGTCAAATTCTGCAGACCAATAAAGTGAGATGAGAATGCTATATCATGTGAGCTAAGCAACTTAAAACCTAGGTAAAACAGTTCCTGGATTAGTGAGAATAGAAGACAGTGGGAATAAGCAGTGAGCAGGAAGTGAAAAGTGGAGACAATGAGTGTTGACTAATCTTTTAAGAAAATTTGGATGTGAAGAGAAAGCAATATCAGGTGACAGCTAGAAGGGCTATTGAAAGAATCTCTTTTAGTTGGGAGGCATCTGAGCCTATTTGTACTCAGTGGGAAAGAATGAGAGTAGAGATTGCAGGTGAGAGAGGAGATAAATGGCATTTCCATATTCCTGAAGAAAGGGCAGGTGATGAAGAGCAGAGATTAGCTGCTGGAAGCAGGAGAGAGATCTCTTCCTAGAGACAAAGAGGTAAGGGTAGGAGTAAAGTTTAAACGGTTGTAAGAAGTAGAGTGAATTCCTGTCCATCTACCTCTAGTTTCTCTGTGAAATGTTGACAAGGATGTTTGCCGACAGGGATGGGAGGAAACAACCCAAAGAGCAAGGTGATAGAACAGAACCATCTGCTTAATAGAGCTTCCATGCACCTGTGCGTCTTTACCAATTTTCATGGAATTAGAGAACTGTTGGGTAGAATGCAATCAATACTATACTAAACTATCCATAGATGATTTAATGTTTCCTTGAGGTTTTCATTGCCTGGAGGATTATTTGTACAAATATCAATCATAATTACAGTACAATCTGCTTAAAGAAGTGCTGGTTGAAATGATCTCCCTGTGGCTCACAGTGCTCTGTAAACCAGAGCGCTAGGCCACCATCAATTCTTATGGTTAATACATGTGAGGAGGGTTCAGTGTGCCTATGCAATGTGCTGGATACTTTAGTCTCAGGGCAGTATTTTTGATGATGTTTTCTTGGGAAGTATTTTTAAAAAAAAGTCTTAACGGCTTCCACTTAGCATAAAATTGCTCTGGGCTAAGAATCCATTTCAGTGCAAGTTACCTCAGTATTCTCCCTCCTAAACAGCACAGAATATAATTGAAGTCAGACTGGGTTTAGGTCAATCCTTCTCTAAATGCATTTTTTTAAAATGATGGATAATTATCAGGTGGAAAGTTGAAAAGCTCATTTTTAAAAGAATAAATACTAAACCAAAAAGCCTTATATTTAAAACTTAGCAGAAGTGTTTAATGACAAGACACTGTCTTAAGACTACTGTGAGTCTAGGGGAAATCCCCCCCCCCCTTTTTTTTAAATGTGACTTAAACAAGGAGCACTTTTTCCTTAGCCATTAGTAACGAAAGTCATTATTTTAAAAACAACATTCATGAAATAAGTACAGGAAAGAACAGGTCCTTTCTGCCCTTTATCTCTACCACCTCACTGTATTTCCCCCTGAACATCAATCAACTTTCTACTTAGTGATAAACGCAGTCATGCCGCATAACAAGTTTTTTTTTTTTTATCAACAATGAATAGCATATATGACAATGACGGTGGTCCCATAAGATTACAATGGAGCTGAAAATTTCCTACTGCCTAGTGATGTCGTAGCTGTGGTACAATCACAGCCATCGTAATGTTATAGCCATCGAAGCATCATAGCTGTCGCAGCATTGCAGTGCAATGCGTTACTCACAGGTATTAATATAGAATAAGGATATAAAAAGGAAATATTTTTGTACAGCTGGACAACGTGTTCGTGTTTTAAACTGAGTGTTATTATAAAAATGTCAAAAAGTTTTTGAAAATTAAGTTTATAAAGTAAAAACGTTTTAGTAGGCTAAGGTTAATTTATTATTGAAGGAAGAAAATTTTTCTTATAGATCTCGTGTGGCCTAAGCATACAGTGTTGATAAAGTCCATGATAGTGTACATTAACTTCCTACACCTTCACATTCACTCACTGACTCACCCAGAGCAACTTCCAGTCCTGCAAGCTTCATTCATGGAAATCACCCTATACTATTTTTAAATCTTTTGTGTTGTATTTGTATTGTACCTTTTCTATGTTTAGGTATGTTTAGATACACAAACACCACAAATCCTGTACAGTATTTAATACAATAACATGCTGTACAGGTTTAGAGCCTAAGAGGAATAGATGATACCGTATAGCCTAGGAGTGTAGGCTGTACCACCTGGGTTTGTGTAAGTGCACTCTATGATGTTCGCACAATGATAAAATTGCACAACCCTACATTTCTTAGAATGTATCCCCATTGTTAAATGATATGTAACTGTATACTTTTCCACAAAGCTCTGCTACTGTTCTACCAACATTTGTTGTGCTTGTTCAGGTAAACTATATATATATATATGAAAGGTTTCTTAAAATGTGAATGAGCCAATAAACATTTACTTTATCTGAAGTCAACATCAATAATAATCATGTCATAAGCAAAGTTTGCTAAGGAGATATACATAGAAAGAAGAGAGGAAAGTAGAACAGGGTCGAGGAAGAAGCCAGGCCACAGTGCGTTTGCAATTGAGACTTCAACTAATCCAACAGCGAGCTGAGATGAACTTTCAGAGTTGACTTGAATGGGGCACTTGGGCTAGGCCTTTGTACCCCCACACCAGCCAGGCATTGGTTACAGGACATCCCATAGGGGAGCATACAGCATGTGGCAAGGCCATTCTCTGTAGCTGAAGGCAAGACCTGTGAGAGACACAGGTGCAATCTGTTAGTTGATATTCCCAGCAGTTGGGATTAAATGAGCCAGTCCTGAGGAGGGGATCTGAGTGGAGCACCATGGAATCCACTAAAGCCCACCAGCACACAGCATAGTCCACTTGTTTCTTACATATTTGCTCCATCGAGGAGTAGTTTCTCCTTGCCCAAACCACGCCAGAAGCCAGCTGACATGGGAGCCTGGGAATCAGAGCCAGCAGGTCATGCACTAAATGAATGAATGCATGCATAAATGAGTGAGTGAGTGAATGAATGAGGCTGAAGCAAAAAAATGTTAGTGCAGTTCTTTATCTCACTATTATAATCAGAACCATGAATAAAACAAAGTCACATAGCAAATATGACCACCTTTTCAGAAAATTTAACATTGATAAAGAACAGGAAGGCAGGCAGGCGAGCAGTTGGGAGCCAGCAGTGAGGTTTCTTCTACAAACAAGTTAGATTGCTCTCTGAAGGAAACTGTCTAGCAAGATTTATAAACCTTTTTGACATGATAATTCATTTTTTCCAGAAAGCAAAGGAGACAGATTTAGTAAAGGAGATCAGCAAACACAAAAAACAGCTTGTACATCATTATTTGAATTTTTTCAGACTTAATGAAGTATCATTTGAACTTCAAGTAAAATTACAATAAACACATAAATTTAGCAACTTTCACTGAAAAATTTAAAATATTTTCAATCAATTTAATGAGAAAATGATTTCATGGTATGCAGGAGGTAACTGAAATCAATGGATTACTCACTGAAAATAAGCTTAAGAATTTTTCAGCCCTGACCAGTTTGGCTCAGTGGATAGAGCATCGGCTTGGGGACTGAAGGTTCCTGGTTTTGATTCTGGTCAAGGGCATGTACCCTGGTTGTGGGCTCCATCCCCAGTAGGGGGCATGCAGGAGGCAGCTGATCAATGTTTCTCTCTCTCATCAATGTTTCTAATTATCCCTCTCCCTTCCTCTGTAAAATCAATAAAATAAAATTTTTAAAAAGAATTTTTCGGATAGTTTACGAAGTCAAACTTCTAACCACAAAGCAACCTAGAGCAGCATGGTGTAAGAGCCAAAATCCAGGGACAAAAAAATTCATAGTCTTGTAATCCTACATGGCATTTTGTTAGTAGAAGTCTCCACCTGTTTAGGTAGGAACTCCAGTTCCCCAAAGTATTTCTGAGAGTTGCAGGGGCATATCCATATGCATTAAGTAAGTAATTCAGGTCATTCACTTTCCTTACTATGGCTGGCCTCTGCCTTGCTGGGGCTTCTGCTGTGATTAAATGCCAGTTGAAGATCTGCTTCAATGCTGTTGTACACTTCTGCCTGTTGATGTTCTACACAAGGTTCAGATCCTTGCCAGCCACTCCAGTTACCAGGGCTCTCAGCCCTTGCTGAGGGAAATAGTACAACAGCAGTGAGCTGCAAAGTGAGAAGGGAAACAGTGTTTCCCTCTCTATATTGCACTGTTAGATGGTCTCACAGCAGGATTCTTAACTTCTAGTATGTAAAAAAAAAAAAAAAAATCTATATATATAAAAGCCTAATATGCAAGTGTCCCCTCAGGAGTTTGATCACTCGCTATGATGTGTGCTGACCACCAGGGGGCAGCGCAGAATGAAGAAAGGCCCCAGCCAGCAGCTGGCAGCCAGGGAAGGGAGGCCCTGGTCGGCAGCTGGCAGCCACTAGGAACCCTACCCATGCACAAACTTTGTGCACTGGGCCTCTAGTAAATAAATAAAAATCCATAACTGCTCCCTTCAATCCTTTAGCTTACGTTGCTAAATCGAATCCACATCAGATTTTCTCTCTGTAGGATAAATTATATTTAAAGATTCAGCTCTCTTTTTATTGCAATTTGCTTCCATTGAGTTCTTTACATTCTACTGGAGGCCCAGTGCATGAAATTTGTGCACAGGTAGAGTTCCTAGGCCTGGCCAGCGATCAGGGCCGATCTGCAGGGTGACCTGCAGGGCGATCGGGGAGAGGGGGGGGCGGGGCGGGCGCTGGCACCCGCCTTCACTGGCCTGGGGCCTGCGGGCTGGGGGCAGCTCCTGTGTTGAGCATCTGCCCCCTGGTGGTAAGTGTGCATCATAGCAACCCGTTGTTCCACCGATCGTTCCACCATTCAGTTGATTTGCATATTAGGCTTTTATTATATAGGATAGATGCTTATATATGCTTAAAATCCAGTAATTGACACTCTCCCAATTATTTCCCCAAAAGGCTTATCAACATCTATAGAAATCAAATAAAAAAGAATAGGTACAGGTAGAAAGGAAGTTACCTGCCTCTGCCTATAGCTATATTAGAATCTTAGTTTTGGCCAAGCTAGGATGCCCCATTACATTCTCAAAAATAAAAACAAAAAGTAAAAGATTTTGCTGGGTGACTTAAAATATATACATGAAAAGGATTAAAACTAAAATTCTGGCAATTTGGATTCTAGTCTTATCTCTGTCAATGGTTGTCTGTGTAATCTCATGCCATGAACCTATTTCTTAGTGCATTATATTAAACTAGAGGCCTGGCACACGAAATTCATGCTCAGGTATGGTCCCTAGACCTGGCCTGTGATCAGGGCCATCTTCCCCAGTTGCCGGCAGCTGGCCACCCCCCACCACCACCATCCAGTTCCCCATTCGCCATCAGGCAATCGGAGCCTGCCAGCTTGGGGGGGAGGGATCCAGAAGTTGGCCATTCTCACCTGCTTGCTGGCTCCACCCCCCACCACCTGTCACCTTCTATGTGTGGAGTGACCAGCGGGACAGGGGCCTTGGCCTGGCACCGCCCACGTCTGCCATCACCCAACCCCAGTTCCCCTTTCCCCATCAGGCAATTGGGGCCTGTGGTCTGGGGGCAGCTCCTGCATTGAGCATCTTCCCCCTGGTGGTCAGTGTGCATCATAGCCACTGGCCGTTCCGCTGTTCGGTCTATTTGCATATTACCCTTTTATTATATAGGACTAGAGGCCTGATGCACGAAATTCATGCATGGGTGTGGCCCCTAGGCCTGGCTGGCGATCGAAGCATGAGTGTCTGGCATGGAAGGACGGGTCCCAGCTGAACTCTGGGCCCTGGGCAGCACCTGGGCCCCCATGCCCCCACCCAAGTCATGGTGCCTGAGTCCCCACACGGAGATGCAGTGAACATGGCCGGACACCGTGGGCCAGAGTGCAGTGTGGGCCTCTGGGCTGCCCAGCAGCGCCACATGGAAGCCAGGCGGGCAGCGTGCTCTCTCCCGGCTGGCCTCACAGACCGGCTCCTGCACGAACCCACAGGGAGCCCAACCGGCCCGTGTGGTCCCAGCAGCTGCGGCCCGGCTCACCTGGAAAAGGCCGCGTGGGCTCCTCATGGGTGCCCTGCATCTGAGTGCAGGGGCTTCCCCAGCGCGTGAGCCCTGGTGTCCCAAGGGAGGGTAGAAGGGGGAGTGAGAGCAAGCTCGGCGGACACGCTGCATTCCCACCTCACCTCCATCCCCGTCACCCCCACCCCCAGGTAGCTGAAGAGAGGTTGCAGCCCCCCACCTGGGTGCCATGGGAGGTTGGTCACTGCCACCCCCCAGTTCCTGTCCTAGCCCAGGGCCCGACCCCAATTGGGCAATCAGGGCCTGCCAGCTGCTGGACACCATCTGTGGGGTGATCAGTTGGGGCTGGGCCCCCTGCCTGACTCCCTCAGTGCCTGGCAGCGGGGCGGTGGCCCCGTCCCCCACCGCCACTGCTGGTCACCATCTGCAGGGCGATCAGTGGGGTGATCTGGCCCCCACTGGCACCTGCCTTGGCGTTGCCCGCTCACCTGCTACACCATCCTGCCACGGTCCTGCTCTCATTGGGGTCCATCGGGGCCGGCAGCGCCTCCACTGCCGCTGCCAGCACCACATCACCAACGCCCATCATGTTCCACACCACCCCCTGGTGGTCAGCGCATGTCATAGTGAGTGGTCGAACTCCCAGTCAAGGGGACAATTTGCATATTAGGCTTTTATTATATAGGACACTTTCCCAAGGTGGCTTTGCATATCAAATGGGGTGGTAGGTGTGAAAGTGCTTTGAAATATTAAATGTACTATTCAAATGTGAAGGATTGTTATTTTTACAATGTTTCATTAAAATTTTGCTTTTTGGCTTTAATTGTTCACCTACTAAGTTCCGACATTCATTCTGTTTCTCAGTCTTATTCCTTTAAAGGCTATGTGTGATAAGTTATTTTAAAGTTTTTGTCATTAAATTTCAGAGCTAGAAGGGACTTTGGAGATTATATATTTCAAATCCCTCATTTTTTCCAGATGAGGAAATTGAGTCCCAAAGAAGGGTAGGTTATCAAGATTGTGGATGGTGTAACTGTAAAAGGTCAGCAACCCAAGATCTTGGTCCATACATAGAACTCACCATGGAAGAGTTCTCTCAAGGATGTTACACCGTCCCTTTTAGAGATTATTCACCAGGAACAGTGGCCCACCATGCTTAGTCCCTGGGCCTCCAAGAAAGTTATGTGACATTTATTCACACCATTCCTTATTTCCAGAGCTTTTATACACTAGTGCTCATAGAACCCAGTTTTTAGGAGACCAACAAAATTGTATTTATTGAGTTGCTTGTCTGTGCTGGGCACTATTCAAGGCACTGAAGATACAGCATTTAACAAGGCAGCTGCATCACTGCCATAATAGGGGTTATACTCTACTGAATATTAGGCATAAAAGCAATATATGTGTTAAAAGGAAAGTAACCTCTCATAGGGAAGGCAGCTGGGTGGAGGGGGGGAGAAAGGAAGAGATTAACCACAGAATTTATATGCATGGACACAGACAATAGGGTGGTGAAGGCCTGGGGCGGAGCAGGAATCTGGCGAAGGGGGGCAATGGGGGGAAATGGGGAGGGGACATCTCTAATACTCTCAATCATAAAGATAAATTAAAAAAATAAAAGGAAAGTTACCTGTTCTCTTGTAGGACACACAGCTAATGCTCTCCTTGGCAGTGGATTTCTTTAGTTGGGAGGCTCTATTGGAACATTTCTTCTCTACATTAGACCCTTGCTCAAGTTTCAGTCTTCTTTGAGGTGGTTTCCAAGTTCTTAGGCCATTTAAGAATATACCTATGGAAGCCCACATGCAATATGGGAACTACCTTGTGTCTCATACATCTGCCTTGTCGTCAGTAATACACATGTTTTGCTAATACCCTGGGTTGCTTTCTTTTGCTAAACATGAAGCACCTCTTGATTGAGCAGGAAGGAGCAAAGAGCCAGCTTTTAACATCTGTGTCTAGCCACTATACTGCCCCTCCACATTTTGGAGCAGATGGAATTCATTCAGCTATCCTATCCTCCTGAATTATTCTCCTTTACGCCAGCTGACAATTAGCTGCTGTACATATTCTTCTCATTGAAGTACTGAGAATGGTGTGTGTAAAGCTCTGAAAAATGAAGCTGGGATCCAGGATCCAACGGGCCAGAGACAACCAAAGGCTAGGCTGTTGACTACATAGATGGTTGAAATGTAGCCTGGTGGGGATGATACCAAAGAAAAGGTCAGAAATGAGAAGGTGGTCAGCCTCCTTATGAGAGTGTCATTTCTAATGAACTTTTTTGAAGTATAATTTATATACAATAAAATAAACCCATTTTATGTGAGTTTAATGTGTACTTTTTGAAATATATATATCTACCACCACACCAATATCAAAGTGTTTTGGATTGAATCCTGTTTTCCCACCACATAATCATCTCAGCTATTTCCTTCTGCAAGTTCTAGGATAGCCAAGCTCTGGCATTTGTCTTTGCTCCAACAGAAAGTATCAGTGAAATGTGAGTAGCAATAAGACCTTGAGGTAAACTCTTGTCCCTGAACCTAATTGCCACAGATCTTACTAACAGGATCTGCAAAGGACAGACCATCCATGTAGCAAGGATCACAGATGTTCTGCTGCCTGGCCACAGGGGGAGCGTAGAGGGAACAGTTTGTAGATCCAGACACCTATCCACACGCAAAACTTTTTAAATATATTTTTTAAAATATATTTTTGTTGATATCAGGAAGGATGGGAGAAGGAAAGAGAGATAGAAACATCAATGAGAGAGAATCATTGATCTGTTGCCTCCTGCACGCCCCCTTTTGTGGATCCAGCCTGCAACCGGGGCATGTGCCCTGACCAGGAATCAAACCATGACCTGGTTCATAGGCGACACTCAACCACTGAGCCACACTGGCCAGGCCACACACAAAAACTTCCAACAATTCACTGAATTGTCTTTCTTTTACCCCTCACAATTCCAGAAGAGGGGACAGGAAGTGGGGAGTGGAGGTGAGGGTCAAGACTAGAAGGTGTTGGTTGAAGTAATGATAGACAATGTCTGTAATTCCCAAGATTCACCCTAACCCTTGGCACCTAGTAGATGTTTAATATCACAAGTCCTGATAATAAGATAATGCAGTGAAACTTTGGCTTGCTTGGCATTGCCTTGTAATTTACACTCACACAGGAGAGTAGCTAACTTGTCCTTGCAAGTCCAGGTATAAATTAATCAACTTCTTGTGACTGCCTCTGGTTCTTCGTAGACAAGTTCTGACATACTGAACCAAAAGAGCCTTTATAAGTTTTCCAATAGAAGAGCCAAGCAGCTAATGTTTTTGCATTGCCCACACAAAAAATCAAAGGGAAAACATTATCCACCCAAAATTTGGAAATTGTGAGTTGCCAGTGGCTTGGTGCACATGGAAAGAAAACCAGGCTAGGATAAATGTTAAGCATTATAAGAGGCTTCTTTTCTTTCTGCTTTAATTTTTCTTTCACAGATTTTCATTTAAAATAGTTATTTTAAAGTCCCTGAGTAAAAAAAGGTACAACTTGTAGTGAAAATTAACATCTGGAGGAAGGTAACTTTTAAATACCAGGTTCCCTGGCACTTTTAATATTCTGATAGTGTGTTTTTTTTACTGATAGAAACCACAGTTGTTTTGGAGAGAATGACTGTATCACACAAACAGTTTATAGAAATAAGCACTTCCATCCTCAGATTTACTTTGAGATTCTCTCACCTACCCTCCTGTATTATTAAAAGGAAAAAAAAAATGTTTTCCCTGTAACAGAGAAACACAGTTGGATGGAGATGCGCAGAAATTCTGGAAGAGCAAGAGTTTATCCTTTAGCAGGGTTTTGGCGGAACGTCAGCAGATCGTATGTAAAACTTGAAGATGTTTCTCCTCTACAGATATATGAACAACTCTGAATTTTGGCCCTAAATAAAGACTAATTACATAACATCAACTCATCTAGCCAGAGAAGTCTTAAAACTCCTACTATCAAATTCTTAGATTCATACTGTACTTTTCACTCTTCACTTTCATAAGAATCAGATGAAGCTAAGCTGGTTGAACTACATTTTGCAAGTGTTATTTACAACTAAGAGGTTTTGTGTCCTTGCAGCCAAAAAAAAAAAGTGATGTATGCTATGCAAAATTAGAATAGTTGTTCTAAAGGTAGTAAGGACATAGGAAAGAAAAAAATAAATTTTAACTGGTTATAATAGTGAATACAGGTAGAAAGCAATACTCTCTACTTGTAATTCATTTAATGTTGGTAGCTTTCACAAAGAGATAAGGTATATAACATGGTAGGGTTTCCCCCAAGCAAACTCTAATATAAAAGTTTGTCTTTCTAGATGTTAAATGTCACTAATAATCTGCCTACAGAAACATAATTTTACATGTAATCAAATTTAAAAGATCTTTGTTCATAGATATTCACATTAATTTCATTTTAAAATTCTATGATTGTGCATTCTACTTCATTGTGCATCTATTTATTATAAATATTAAAATATTAGACATATATGAACTGATAAGAGATAATCTCCAAACAACATTGTTGCATCAAATAAATTCAGCAGCTAGACAAAGTAAAGTGTGTACTACTCTATCATTTGTACAAAATGGAAAAAACACAAAACAGATCTTTTGGTATACTAATTGAATATCTCTGGACAGACATGAAAATTGGTACCAGTGGGTTCCTTTATGTAGAAGGAAGAGGCAAAGGAGGTCAGGAGAGTTTTTTCGTATTTGCTCATGTGCTATATTGAAATTTTTTCTAGCCAAATGCATAACATACCCATAAACACACATGTAGTTATATATTATTCAACTTTTCCCCATTCTAAAAGTGACACTCTAGGGAAGATGAACTATGTTTTTTTCCTCTCCCCACACAGCTTCCATTGCTTTGGGCATTTCCTGACACACGAGTATCACAGTTTGAGTCCTATAAAGGAGTGGCATGGTTTGTAATTCTGGTTCCACTGATTCCTAGTTTTGTGACTTGGTATTTTTACCTATTTGACCATTAATTTACTAATCCATAATATGCTCACCACAAGTCCTACCTCACAGGGCTGTCAGAGTGCTTAAATAAACAATGCTTATTATAGTGCTTAGAATGTGGCCAGTGCTCAAAAGATGATTGTACCTTGTGTGCTGGGCACCGTCCTAGGTTCTGGGGCTGCCAAGATAAGTGTCCCAATCCATAAGGAACTCACACTCTACAATGGCACGAAAACCTGCAGATTAAACAAAAGGCATATGTCTGGCCCCTAATAGAATGGACACAATACATGTTGAATGAATGAATGATACAATGAGATACTCATGAAATATACAATGATATAGTAGCACATTTTATATTTGTGGTGCATTGGTGTGGTCTGGGGTGGGGGATACAAAGTGAGCAAGGTAGATTCTGTTTTCTAAATCCTCACCCGAGGATATGTCTTTCATTGATGAGAGAGAGAGAGAGAGAGAGAGAGAGAGAGAGAGAGAGAGAGAGAGAGAAAGGGAGACATGAGACATGGATTGGTTGCCTCTCATACACCCTGACCAGGGATTGAACCTGAAAGCCCGGTATGTGCCCTGACCAGGAATTGAATCCGAGACCCTTTGGTTCACCAGACGAGGCTCCAACCAAGCCAGGGCACAGGGAAGATTCTTTTTTAAATATATTTTTATTGATTTTTAGAGAGAGAGGAAGAGAGAGGGAGAAGGAAGAGAGATAGAAACACCATGGATGGGTTGCCTCCTGCATGCCCCCTTCTAGGGATGGAGCAAGCAACCCAAGCATGTGTGTTGACCAGGAATAGAACCAGAGACCTCTTAGTGTATGGGTCAATATTCAACCACTGAGTCACACCAACTGGGTACAAGGCAAATTCTTAATAAACATCTTTCTTTGATGTATTGATATACCAATTTACATATAGGTGGAATAAAAAACTTGTTGAAATCCCTTAATGTTTGGAACAGGAGGTCGTACTGCCATTAATTTTCAAAGATAAGAGAGTTCCCACATAACCCTCTTCCCCTACAGTTTCTCCTATTATTGACATCTGGTATTGGTTTGGTACATTTGTTACAACTGATGAATCTATATTGATACATTATTATTAAATAAAGTCCATGGTTTACAGTAGGATTCACACTTTGTGTTGTAGAGTTTTGCCTAATACATTATGTCATGTTTCCACCATTAGAGTACCAAACAGAATACTTTCATTGCCTTAAAAACCCCTTGTGCCTCACCTATGTATCTCTCCCTTCCTCTCCCTAATCTTTGGCAACCACTGATCTTTTTACTGTCCCCACCGTTTTGCCTTTTCTAGAATGTCATATAGTTAGACTCATACAATACAAAGCCTTTAAAAATTTTTAAATTGATTTTACCTTCATGTATTCTTCTTTAGCACTCTTCCTTTTATTGTGTAGGTTCAAGATTCTATAGTATTCTATATTCCATATTTAACCTATAGTATTTTTCTTCTCTCTGAAAAACTTCTTTTAACATTTCACAAGCCAACAAATTTCTTGAATTTTAGTTCTCTTTCACGTTTGAAGAATAATTTTGCTGCTTGATACAGAATTGTAAGTTGGTTTGCTATTTTTTCTTTCAACACTTTAAATAGTTCGCTCTTCTTGCTTGCGCGGTCCCTGAAGAGGAGTTCAGTGTAATTCTTGTTTTTCCTCCTCTCTAGGTAAGGTGTTTTCACCACCCCCCTCACCCCCCACCCCAATCAGGCCTCTTTCAAGATTTTATTTTTGTCTCTTATTTTCTGCAGTTTGAATATGATATTCCTATGAATCATTTTTTGGTATTTATCCTGCTTGATGTTCTCTGAGCTTCCTGGATCTGTGGTTTGGTGTCTGTCGTTAATTTTGGAAAACTGTCAGCTATCATTTCTTTAAGTATTTCTTATGTTCCTCTTTCTCTCTTCCCTTTCTGGTATTCCCATTACAGTTATTATAATTGTCCCACAGTTCTTGGGTATTCTGTTGCATCTTTTTCATTAAAATTTTTTCCCCTTGCACTTCAGTTCTGGAAGTTGGTATTGACATAGCTTCAGGATCATTCATTCTTTCCTCGGCTCTGTCTAGTCTACTGATGAGCCCATCAAAAGCATTCTTCATTTCCGTCACATTGATTTTCATTTCTAGCATTTAGCAAGTGGCTCTTTATATTCCCAACTGTTCTTACATATCGTTCACTTTTTCCATTAGAGCCTTTAGCATATTAATCATTATTTTAAATTCCTGCTCTGATAATTCCAAAATCTTTGCCATATCTGAGTCTGGTTCTGATGTTTGGTTTCTCTCTCTCTCTCTCTAATTTATCTTTATTGTTAAGTATTATATATCCTCCCCACCACCCCCACCCCACCCCCTAGGCCTACTGCACTATTGTCAGTGTCCATGGGTTATGCATATATGCATATACCATAAGTTCTTTGGTTAATCTCTTCCTGTCTCCCTACCCCCACCCCTTTCTCTCTGAGTCATGGAAATCTGTTCCATGCTTCTATGTCTCTGGATCTGTTTTGTTCATCAGTTTATTTTCTTCATTATATTCCACACATAAGTAAGATCATGTGATAATTGTCTTTTTCCAATTGGCTTATTTCACTTAGTATAATACCTTCCAGGTCCCTCCATGCTGTCTCAAAGGGTAAGATATCCTTCTTTTTTACAGCTGCATAGTATTCCATTGTATAAATGTATCACAGTTGTTTTTTTATCCATTCATCTACTGATGGGCACTTGGGCTGTTTCCAGATCTTATTATACATAATGATGCTATGAACATAGAGAGGTATATATTCTTTCTGATTTGTTTTTGGGATTCTTAGGATATATTCAGATGGCAGGTCTATTTTTAATTTTTTGAGGAAATTCCCTACTGTTTTCCATAGTGGTTGTACCATCTGCATTCCCACCAGCAGTGTACTAGGGTTCATTTTCTCCACATTCTCACCAGCACTTGTTTGTTGATTTATTGATGCTAGCCATTCTGGCAGGTGTCAGGTGGCACCTCATTGTTGTTTTAATTTGCATGTCTCTGATGATTAGTGATGTTGAGCATTTTTTCATATGTCTCTTGGCCATTAGTATGTCCTCTTTGGAGAAGTGTCACTTTATGTCCTCTACCCATTTATCTCTTCACACTGTGATTTTTTTTTCTTTTTAGCAAGTCATGTAATTTTTTTGTTGAAAGGCAAACATATTGTATCAGGTAAAAGAAACTTAGGACAATAGGCCTTTACTGTCAAGTTTTATGTGGATCTGGCTAGGAGTTAGGCTGTGTTTTTGTTTGCTGTAGCTGTGGTGTCTGGGGCTAAAATTTGCTCTGGTGTTCTTGTTTTTGTGTCTCTTGTTGTCGTTGGATGTCCCTATTGACTCTTTAAATAGGGTCTGAGGCTTGCAGTTCTTTTAGCTAGAATCCCGTTATTACACAAAAACCCTGCTGTTGTGATATGGTAAGGTGCGGGAGGAGGGAAAGCATCCTACATAGTCCTATGATTAGGTCTCAGTCTTCCAGTGAGCCGGAGTTGTGTATTCCCCTCCTCCCACGTTGGAAGCTAGAGAGGGCTGGAATTGGGTGATTCCATCCCCAACATTGGTTAGGCTCTGATAAAATAGTTTCCCTTGAGAGCAATAGGAGGTTATCTCTGATTTTCACAGTGAGAATCTGTTAAGAGTTCCTGGAGGTAAAACTCAGAAAACCTGGGCAGGGGGGCCTCTAAGGTTGAGCCCCCTTGGAGTTTTTAACTCAAACTGGTCCACACAAAGTCTCCAGCAATTCCTCAGTTACAGTTTAAACTTGCAGGGGTGGGGAACGTCTGGCCCCACAGCCGTATAAGGCCCAGGAAATCATTTGGTCTGGCTCTGCCAAGGTATCAGGGGTGAATGAATGAAATGTTTGACCAAATATAACAAGCTAATTTTTAAGTTAATAATTTTGTATGGCCAGCGAATAGTGTTACAAATATCCTTGGCAGAAAGAAGGTTCCCCACCCAGGTTTAAAGTGTTCCTACTGATATTGGCTCCAACCGTGATGTTGGCTTCAGCTGCTGACTTCTGTTCCTAGTCAATTGTGATCCTCTGGTAAGCTGTGATTCTTCATATCCCTCTGTCTCCCCAGTTTTCAGAGCAGCAGTTTTCCCTGTCACCTCAATATTCCCTGTTAGATCTAAGAAGAGTTGTAGGTTTCCAGTTTGTTCAGCATTTTTTTCTTATTGTGAGGATGGGAGGTTCCAAACTCTTTACGTGTTGGATCAAAAAACAAAAGCCCCATGGGCTTCCTTTGTAAGTTTATGCTTAAAATGTCTATCATAATTGAAAAGTGCTAGTGTCAAATTTTCAGTCTATTCTTATTCTCCATAAATGCAAAGATGCACATTTATTTTGTGTTGATCCTTGAAAGGAAAAAAAAAAGGTCTTTGTATGACTGTTATCTTCTAAGCACTTCCCTTCCAAATGTTATACACTGTGTTGTTCTTGTAATAGAATAGGGCAAAGGGAGGGCAGTGAAAACTAAGGGCAATAATAAGCCAAGAACTGCTTATTAACCACTAGGTTTTCTTACATAGTCTAACATCCTAAAATATCTGAATCTGATGTGTTTCACTCTTTAAAAGGCTCAGTGTTCTGTATCACTTAGTAGTAATCCAAATTTCAAATTTAACTTGCCTCTTCCTGAATCACTGTCCAACTTCCTACTAAATATGGGTTAAGGGTCAATTGAGTCATCTGCAAGTAATCTTTCGGTCTACTTAGAAAGTTCAGCAAAGTGATTGGGAATAAAATTTGAACACTTACAAAGATTAGAAAGTGATTGAATAAGGCTGTTAAGTTTTATTTACATTGTAATAAGCTAAATGCATTTATTAATAGTTGACTTAAAGAGGATGTTTTAAAAACTTTCCCATAGAAAATTTTGCCTTTTAGATTTAAAAAAACAACAAACAGAATTGATTAAATTTGGGAATACTGCTTGGCTCCTTTGTAAATATGTGAAAACAAGTTGGTTCAATATTACTGCTTTTTATGTTCATATATGTATCTGTGTGTATATACATACATGTGTATACATATACACATAAAATACCACATTTTATACATTTTTGAAAAGGGAAAAAATGAACTTTGGGGAAAATTCAATGAATGTTCAAAAATATCTTTTGCTGATTGAACTATTCTGCTTTAAAATTTTGAAATGCTCAAACAATTTTAAATGATTTAGACTTGCTATTACAAAATGCTCAGTTTTTTGGTGTGGTTTTTTTTTTTTTTTTTGGAAGTACCAAGTATTATACACTTTAGGTATACTCAGTGACCAGAGATCATTTCTTACAAGTATAATGAGAAAGGAAATGATTAAATATCTCTGCAACCATGCTTATATATGAGGGAGGAATACTGTGGGCAGTTCCAAAGTTGAAAATAGAGAATATATGTGGATTTATAGTATCATAATTGGAATTCTTGATAGTTGGCTGAACTCTGGCAAAAGTCCAAGTGACTATTGCTAGTAGAGGCACAAATTTGGAGTAATAGTAATGATAATATAAAAAAAGACCACTAACAATACTAATGGTTAACATTTAGTGATTGCTTACTATGTTCCAGGTATTGCTCTAAGTGCTTTACATATATTATCTCATTTAATCATCCCATAATTCTGTGGTATAGATATAATGAGTAAACCGAGGCATAGAGAACTTAAATGACTTGTTAGTGTCAGAGCCTGTATTCATGCTTACTCTTAACTCTGACACCAGAGTTCTTAACACCAAGTTTTCAGAATGTTAAAAAGTTTGTAATTTACTGTTCTTTCTTTCTAACTTAATTAATTTTAAAAATCTTTATTGTTGAAAGTATTACATATATTCCTTTTTTTCCCATTGACCCCCTCTAGCCCACTCCAGTCCCCAAACCCAGGCCTTCACCACCCTATTGTCTGTGTTCATGGGTTACGCATACATGCATATAAGTTCTTTGGTTGATCTCTTTCCACCCACTTATCCAACCCCAGCTTTCCTCTGAGATTTGACAGTCTGTTCCATGCTTCTCTGTCTCTGGATCTATTTTGTTCATTAGATTCCACATATGAGTGAAATCATGTAATACTTGTTTTTCTCTGGCTTATTTTGCTAAGCATAATAGTCTCCAGGTCCCAGGTACTGTTGTTCCTTCCAAAATTAAAACCGAAAAATGTCTAGTTGTTTTTGGTCCTTTTCTCTTTTCTCTTTTCAGGCATTTCCCACAGTATTTTTGAAAAGGACATCATTTATATTGTAGATCTGAAGAACAAAGTACATTAAGATCAATATTTAACCATTATCCTTATGGGTCTATTGATCAGTTAAAAAGAGGTGCTATGTGAACGGACTGTTGTTTTACCAGAATTTAATGCTTTGTTATATAGGCCATTGCTTTTACACACCAATATAATTGAAATCCATTTCAGATATCCACATTAATTCATAACCCAAAGCTAGACTGTAACAATCCTATATAATAAAAGGTTAATATGCAAATCAACCAAACGGTGGAACAACCGATCACTATGACCGCACTAACCACCAGGGGGCAGACGCTCAACACAGGAGCTGCCCCCTTGTGGTCAGTGCACTCCCACAGGGGGAGCGCTGCTCAGTCAGAAGCTTGGCTCATGGCTGGTGAGCACAGCGGTGGTGATGGGAGCCTCTCCCACCTCTGTGGCAGCGCTAAGGAGCAGCGAGCAGGCAGGCAGTAAGGAGTGAGGAGTCCCAGACTGCGAGAGGGTGCAGGCCAGGTTGAGGGACCTCCCCCCACAGTGCATAAATTTTGTGCACTGGGCCTCTAGTATTACTAATAAGGCAAAGGGGAGAAGTAAAATAATCTAGTGTTAAGTGGAGATATATGTACAATGCTTCTTTACTGAGCTCAGAATACATTCTTTTTTTCGTTTAGAAGACTGACAGACTTGAAATGTGTGCTTCCAAAGTCAAAAAATGATTAAGTCTTATTCAGTAATTTGCAAAGTCATGTTAAGCAAACAGGTAATACTGGCCGCCAGCTTATCCAGTTAACTCTGGTTCAGAGGTCCCCTGCCAGGATTTGATGGGGATGTGGAGAATCCTTCCTCTTCCTAGTCCACAGTTAACTCAATTCCAGGTGTTAAGTCTCAAACTAAGGGTCTTCTCTCTCTCTCTCTTTTTTTTTTTCTCTCCAATTCATCTACGATTATCTTTTGGCTCGTTTTAAAGCAACAAGAAAGTAGAAGTCTACCTAAAGCCATTTTTCCTACTCTGATATTCAGGTTTATGCTCTTTAATTAAAGCTATACATACATACACACATACATACATATATTATTGTAAATTATTATTACAATAATTTCAGATTTCCCTACCACCTTAACCTACTTCCCTCGAGAGGTTTGCAGCAAAAAGAATTTGTTTTATATTTTTGTTTGCCATTTACTCGGTAATGAAACTTCATCACAAAAACTTGGTGGACAAGGAGAGTAGTTACCCGTGTGTTCTCTGGCAAAGAGCGTGTGGTCAGTGGCATGGCCCGTGGTTAGGTAACCTGACAAGAAAGACCTCATTGTAACACATCTGAGCAAAGGGACCAAAGGGTTTGCTTCTACGAGTTGAAAATTCTGCTTTTTGAACTGGGACTCAGTAGAGCTGGCGGCAAACCTGCAGAGCACAGCCGCCGAGGAGAAAGGGAGCGGGAGACTTTGCTGTACCGAGAGCAGGAAACGTGCTGCAGACTTGAAACCCACGTATCGAAATCCCTTTTCAGCAGCGCCTCCCAAAGTCAGCCACTGTCTCCCCTGGTTTTGAAAAAGCGCAGGTTCCCAGACAGGGCTGGCCGCAGCCCAGACCCCTTTCTCTTTCCTCCGCAGCTGCACACAGACGAGCACGTGAGCGCGGCCCAGCTGTGCCTCAGCTGACCGGCTCCCGATTGGCTGAAACGAACGTGGGCTGGGGTGGGGCCTGGCCGCCTGCGTCGCTCGCCATTGGCTCTCAGGGAACCCGCCTCCCCCTCAGGTGAGGCGGGTTTGCGGGAGCGCGCGCCGGGCTCCGCGGGCAGCCGCGTCCCCGACTCTGCTGCCCGGCCCCCCCGCCCCGCGCGCGCCTCCGCCCCTGCCCGCCCCCTGCCGCTGCCTCAGCGCCACAGAGCACAGTGCAGCCTCGTCGGAGGGGACGCGCGGATCGCCCTCGTCGCCGCTGCAGTCGGTCGGCCGGCCGGGCCTTGACAAGCTGCCGGAGGGGAGGCGCCTCCGAGCCCATCCCGGAGTCCTGCGACTGCCGCCGGTTCCTCCCGCGTCTGAGCTCACGAGGGGCTGCGCGCTCCTCGGGACGTGCCTCTGCTTCTCTCCCCGCGTGCGGAGAGAGCGAGCTTAGGCCGGAGCGAGCCTGGGGGGGCGCTGGCCGTGAAGGCATCGCGGCGACCGATTCGCCATGGAGGGCGCCGGCGGCGCGAACGACAAGAAAAAGTAAGCCCCTGCCCTCCGCCTGCCGCGTCCGCCGCCGGCGCCCCCGCCCGCCCACCGCCGCCGGGGCTCGCGGGCCGGCCTCGGCGTTCGGGGCGGCGCGGGGGGTGGGGGTCGCCTTTTTGTTTCTGCCTTCCCTCCCCTCCCCTCGCTCCCCCAGCCTCGCGGGCCGGGCTCCCCCTCTGTCCACGTCGCCATCTTGGCGAGGGGGGCGGGAGGCGCCCGAAAGTGCTTCCCGGGGTCGGGGGCCGGGCCCAGCTCGCCCGCCCTCCCCGGCCGCCGGGGCCTCGCACCGCCCTCCTTGCCCGCCTCGAAGAGCCAAGCTTGCCCGTGCCCCGATTCGGGGGGACGCCCCCTCGCCTGGAAACACGGGTGAGGGAGCCGCGGCTCGGTCGCCGCCGTTTGTACCCGAGCTTCCGCTCCTTCCCGCCCCCCCATCCTCTCGGTTTCCATTGAAAAACTCGGCCCCCCGGCGGACCCTGCTCGCGGCTCCCGGCTCCCGAGGGGGCTCGCGGACCGGGTCCCCGCCGAGGGGCTCGCGGGGGCCGGCCGCGCTCCCGTCCGGGCGGTCCCGCGGCGGCGGGGGGCTCTGCCTTTGTGCCCGGAGGGGTTTGCCGCCGCGGCCTCGAGACGCCAACTTTCTCCGGTGGCACGTGCGGGTTTTGTTTTGTGTGAACCGCCTTGGAAAAGTTGCCGGGACTGAGGTTCGGGGTAACGGTGATGGAGAGAAAGAGCAGCATTTTGAAGAGAACCTCAGGACTGGACACTTGTTCCCCTCTCCTGTCAAGAGCGCCCAGACATTGCGAATGAATACGTGCCTCATTAATTCTTGAAGTATTTTAGTGAAACGGTAGCGGCTGTCTGTATTTAGGCAAACATTTTTTAATGAGATTAAAGAAAAAAAAGTAATGTGATTAGAGCAAATGAAAGGCATCACTAAAAATTGTAGACCTGTCCCGTTTTCCTGAATGAAGTATATGAAAGGAAAAATCTTCGAAAATATCCGAAGTAAATAATCATTCTGTTAGAACTTCATGCAAGTTTGAGTCTCTAAGTGGTATATGTTACAGGATTAAGAATTGTTAGGTGAACTGGTGGGATTCAGAGTGACACCCTCTGACCCCCAGCCCCCGCGCTCGCGCACACACACACACACACACACACACACACACACACACACACACACACACAGTTTGATCCAGTTTGTTATTTTAGCCTTTGAGAAAATCATTTTAAGGAATTGGAGATTTATAGTAAGAGTTATGGTTAGTAGATTGGCTTTACTGTTAAGTCCTTCCACTCTTCAAGGAGAGATTAATTTCCCTTTTCAATATTAACAGAAGATAAACTTGTTTATGTTCTTGCTATTTTGTAGGTGCCTTTTTTGTTCCTTATTCAATAAGACCAAAATTGAAGAAAAATTATTTACCTAATTCAAGATAAATTCTAAGTTTGTATACATCAGAGAAAGCACTTGTAACATTTAAAAAGTGACTAAACAGGTCTAGACTGACTTCCAAGAGTTGCCAAAAATAAATTGCAATTAATTTTGCAGAAGTGATCACAGTGCTTTTGATGAAATGATGCGGCTGTTACACTGTAAACCTAAGGCAGATTACCTTTGTGTAGTGCCAATTTTCTGTCCGTTTTATATGCTGAATCATACTTAATACTGTGCAGCAAGTTATGCACCAGTCACTTCCTTTTCATAGGCAATATTGTACTTATTTGTCCTTTGTAATTCATCAGTTGAGAATATCCTAAGTGGCTTTAATATAAATGAATTAATTAGCTATTATGCATCACCCCAACTCTAACTTAGTTCTTAGATTTTCCTCAGTCCCATCTGTTATTTCAAACTTTTTCTCATTTGAAAATTCAGCAAAAATTGGGATCAGATTGAATCACATTTCTTAATACAGATGTTCTTAAAACTTAGAAATTGAGTTCAATGCCTAATAAATGGTGGCTACTTAACAATTTTAGATGATGTTTGTTATAGATGTCTTGTTTTTGTCCTTTTCTAACTAATAATTTTTAGACTTTTGAAAAGATAACTGAGAGATTGAGGAGCAGGGGCTTTCTCCTTACCATTTTTCCATTTTAAATGAGCAGCCAGTATCTGGGTGAGGGAGACAAATTTGTCTTTTTAAAAGAAGGTCTAGGAAACGCATAGTTGAAGAATTAGAAGAACTCAGAACAGAGGATGGGTATGGTTATAATAGATTTAACATAGGGCCTTTGATGTTGCTTCCTTAGGGGTAGGGACTGGCTTTATTTAATAGCACATTGATAAAGATTTTTAGATTTCAAAGGAATGTCAAAAGGCTCATTGTTAGGTTTCAGGTTTCAGACCAGACTCCTTCGAAGTTTTTCAAAAACAGTTATTGAATCATTAAAGTAAAATCTCTGAGAATGAACATTCCTTAACTTCCTCTTTAATTTAGGTCATTAAAAAATCAAGAACCTCTCTAGTTTATTAATAACTTTTTTCTTGTTACAATTTTACTTTGATTTCCACTTGTTTGAAGACTTGTCTGGTGGTAAGGAGCATAGAATCTTGAGCCAAACACCTCTGAGTTAGAGTCCATCCTTTTCACTTTGTTTGCTTTGTGAGCTTGGGCAAATTACTGAATGCTTCTGAGCCTATGTCCTCCTTTTGAAATGATGGCAGTAATGGCTAAATTAGCAGTTATTGTGAAGATTAAATGAGATAATGCCCAGTGCCTGGTTTAGGAGTCTTGGTAACACTGAGTACTTGAAAAAAAAGCATTTAAACTAGAACCTTTACACTTCCATGCACTTAAAAACTCTTGCAAGTTCTTCCAAATATCTGTTTTAGTTCCTCTTCTCATCACCTCATACATCTTTTCTATGCCTCCTAAAATGAAAAGACAAACATTGGATTCAATGCTTTAAAAGGGGTTCTTTCTGGTTAAAACAGTACATTCCTAAGTTATGTTGGCATCTAGCATCAATTATTTTTTGAGCATCTGATTTGTCTATTCTAGTTCCCCTTCACAATTTCTTACCCATTGTTTTCTCCCCAAATAGGTTATTTTTAATTTACTCTGGACTTTAGAAACTAGAGTCATGAACACATTCTAGTCACACAGATCTTTTCAACAAGGTATTGTGTAAGGCAATGCTGTGTTAGGACTGGCAGTAACTTAAAACACTTTTGTTTTTATGTTACAGTTTAGATTATTTTATAAATAGTTAATTTTTGCTAAACATGAATTGATAACGTTTCCAGTAAAGCATATGAACCTACCTGGTAGAAAAACTGACCTTTGCTTATGAATTTTTGTAGGGTTAAGACCATTGGCTTCCATCTCAAGGCAAAGCTTCAAGCATGTATTATTAGTCTAATTTTTGTGGCTCATTTTATATGAAATCAATATTAGTGCACTCTTCCACATGTATGTGTTACTGATGTATGTTGTTTTAGTCTGATAAAGTGTGGTAGTTCATGTGTTCCACTGTAAAGCATTTTGTGCAGTTTGAAGAATGCCCACTCTTCTAATCTTTCTACATGCTGACTTACATCATCTTTGCAGTTCATTGGTATTTAGGCTCAAGGTTAAGATTTTTGTGGTACATTTTGTTGTTGTATATTAAGAAGAGTATGTAAGAAAGTGCAGGAGGATTACTCTCTTATTTATTTTTTAAAGAATTTGCAATAATGTGTTTGGTGGTGAAATTAAAAACTGTTATGCATGCATGTTAAAGAGTTGGGTTTGCCGGGGCAGTGTAGCTCAGTGGTTGAGCATCGACCTATGAATCAGGAGATCACCCTTTGATTCCCCCCGGTAAGGGCACATGCCCTGATTGCTGGCTGGATCCCCAGTGTGGGGCGTACAGGAGGCAGCTGAACCATGACTCTCTCATTATTGGTTTCTATCTTTCTCTCATTCTCCCTTCCTCTCTGAAATCAATAAAAAAATATTTTTTTAAAAAGAGTTGGGTTAGATTACTGTGCATGTTCATAGATTTGTCTTAAAATACAATTTTTAAAATTGTAGGTATTTCTTTAGGAAGATTAAAATCTTATCTAAGACTGTTAACATGCCTGTTTCTCAACTAGAAGAAATAATCTAATTTAAATGTGTTGTTGGATTCGTTTTCTATTAAGAAACTGATCTTAATTAATAAAAAGAACATTTTCTTTTTTTTTCTTTTTATTTTTTTTAGTGTTGGAACTAATTATCCAGTTGATGGATTTTACTTAGCCTTCTGCTACTTGTGTATGTGCTGTGTATGTTTTCTGCTTAACTAGAGGATTAGAAAAATAATCTGAAACTAAGATAAGCCAATCTTCTTGTTGCTCAGTATTTTTGGTAAAAGTATGATGAGACTTTTAAGTTAACTATAGGTCTTGGAATTTTAAAAATAATTGTATCTTTCTGTGTCTCCTAGAGCATGAAGAATTAACTATTTTTGTATGTCCATTGAGTTTTATATAGAAATTTGTGGTTTTTTGCACTAAAAATAAACCCATATGAGTTTGCCAGACATGACCTTTTTTAGAAAAATATAACATGTAAAATCTACAATTGTGGTTTTTTAAAAAGACCCATAAAATTTCCCATCTAACTAGTGTACAATTCAGTAGTGTTGAAGTGTAACCAATCTACAGAGTTCTTTCATCTCGTAAAATTGAAATTCTATAACCACTGAACAACTACTATCAATTTCCCCCTCCTCCTCGTCCCTGGCAACCATCATTCTGCTTTCCTATGGATTTGATAACTAAATACTGCCAATAAGTGGAATCATACAGTTGACTGGTTTATTTCATTTAACATAATGTCCTCAAGGTTAATCTTTGTTGTAGCAAGTGTGAGAATTTCCTTCCTTTTTAAGACTGAATAATATCCTGTTGTATATCACATTTTGTTTATCCATTCATCTTTCCATGAACACTTCGGATGCTCCCACCTGTTGGTAATTGTGAATAGTGCTACTATGAGCATGAGTTTATAAACATTTCTTCAAGATCTTAATTTCAGTTGTGATTCAATTTCCAGAAGTGGGATTGCTGGATCATGTGATAACTCTATTTTTTAATTTTGGAAGGAACCACCATACTGTTTCTTTCCAGTAGTGGCTGCACCATTTTATTTTTCCACCAACAATGCACATGGGTTTTGTCCACTTTCTCCTCAACACTTGTTATTGTTATTTTCTGAGAGTTTTTTTTTTTTTTTCATTGTAGCCATTCTAATGGATGTGTTGAAGTGATTGTATTTTTAAGGGTTTGTTAACCAACTTAAAGCTGACAACAGAGAACAGTTGCCAGTGGAAGCTTTATCAGAAGTAAGGTTAAGCACCTCTAAAATAATAATTAAGTTTTCCTAGTGACTTAGAAAAATTTGGTTTGCCAGGGGGTTTCTTTGTTTTTTGTGGGTCTTTTTCCTGGAAAAATGCTTACTGTTTAAAATATTCTATACCTATTCTATTGTCAGTAAGTCCCATTTAACTAACTATAACTTTTTTTTAAAAGATTTATGCAGTACTTGAAATGACTTGTTTTTATAAGAAAACTGTCCCTAGGATGTAACCTTTTAGTTGTTCAGCTGATCTCAAATGTCATGTTAGAACCAGGCTAGTAAACATTTTGTTAATAAATACTGCTGAGTAACATATACTTGCCCTTGAAAGTAACTCAGTACCCTACTTTAAGGTATGTTAAAAGTTAGTGGCTGTCACTGTGGAAAACAGTATGGAGTTTCCTCAAAAAATTAAAAATGGAACCCATTTGACCCTGTGAACCCACTTGTAGGAATATATCCCAAGAAATCGGAAACACCAATCAGAAAGGATATATGCACCCCTATGTTCATAGCAGCACAATTTATAATAGCCAAGATCTGGAAACAGCCTAAGTGCCCATCAGCAGATGAGTGGATTAGAAAACTGTGGTACATCTACGCAATGGAATACTAGGCTGCTGTAAAAAAGAAAGAACTCTTACATTTGCAACAACATGGATGGACATAGCATTATGCTAAGCGAAATAAGCCAGTCGGAGAAAGATAAATATCACACAATCGCATTCATTTGTGGGATATAATGAACAACATAAACTGATGGTCAGAAATAGATCCAGAGTCCTAGCTGGTCTGGCTCAGTGGATAGAGCGTCGTCCTGCGGACTGAAGGGTCCCAGGTTCGATTCTGGTCAAGGGCTTGTACTTTGATTGTGGGCACATCCCGAGTAGGGGGTGTGCAGGAGGCAGCTGATCAATGTTTCTCTCTCATTGATGTTTCTAACTCTCCCTCTCCCTTCCTCTCTGTAAAAAAATCCAATAAAATATATTTTTTTAAAAAGAGAAAGAAATAGATCCAGAGACAGAGAAGCATCAAATAGACCCTCAAACTTCAGAGGGAAGGCAGGGAATTGGGGGTGGGGTGGGTAAGAGATCAACCAAAGGATTTGTATGCATGCATATAAGCATAACCAATGGGGACAAACACTAGGGGGGTGAGGGCATATGCTGGGGGGTGGGGGTGGCCTGAGAGAGGTCAATGGGGGGGGAAAAGGAGACATGTAATACTATATGTAATACTTTAACAATAAAGAATAAAAAATATATAGCTCTTACAATTTGAATCTCATTTCTATGTCCTTTCCAACAAAATAAATTATTGTTATCTGTCTATTCAGAAAAAAAAAAAAGTGGCTGCCAATCTATATATCATAACACTGAGTAAAAAAGTTTGCTAAAAGAGGTATATGACTATGCAGAAAATCAGCTTGGTAAATGTGTGGGAAGTATCTTTACCCTTATTTTATCTTTAGCAAATATTTCTTAAGTCTACTGTAAACTTCCAGAAAGTTTGGACCAGTTTATACTCTAGCAGTATATGAGAATGCCATTTTCTTGTACTTTATCATCATTAAAGTTTGCTTTTTTAATTTGAAACATTAGCAGTTTGATAAGTGTATTAGTATTCTTGTTATTTCAAGTGGTGAAACACAACTCAAACCAGTTTAAGGGGGAAATAAGGCAGTTGTTGGCTCACAACCTAGCTTTGGTTTAAGGGACAATTAGATATTGAGTCTCAGGTGCTGTCCTCAGAGTATCATCCCTGACTTCCTCTTGAGTATTACTTGATTTATATGCCTTTGCTCTGTTTGCATGTTGGCCTCATTCTGTCACTAATAGGCTATCTATATGATATGAAAGATGGCCACTAGCCTTCTGTGCCTGTATCCATAGTTTGTGATAGTAAAAATCAAAAGAAATTTTCACTTCTAGTATCCATGTATCAGTTTTCTAGATGAATGCCAGTTTGCCCTGCGTGGGCTATTTATTTTTGACCATGCCAGTGGGGTTCCCTGATTACATGAGTCAAGTGTCTTATTGTAGATTATTTGATTATCTTGATGTAGATGAATTATTTCCTTATACAGTACTTGGGATCAGTACTGGCATTGTAATGAATTGGCTATAGGTTTTTGTTGCAAATCACTTGAATTCATATCCTATAGCGTTTTCTACCAAGCATAGTCATTCAGTGCCCTTGCTTTGCCTTTTGGGAAGCTTAAGTCTCTTCTACCATGGATGATTAGGGTTTTCATTTCAGTTCCTTAAGAAAGAGGTAGTAATGACTAATGTTTAAAAGATTAGGCTCTAGAGATTGGCTGCGTAGTTTGCCATATACTAACTGATTTTGCACCAGTTGCTTTTTCCTCTTTCTACATCTCACTTTCTTCATTTGTAAATTACAGTAAGAATAATTGCCTTATAAGCATTGTCATGAGGATAAAAGAGACATTAACCCATATGAAACAGAATATTTCTTGGCACAAAGTAAGGGCTTAATTAGGAACTGTTATTACATTCATATTATTGTAATTATTAAGTTGTTTTCAGAAGAGTTTCACTTCCTTGAAATCTCTAGATATTGCTCAGTCAGACTCATTCAAGCCTTCTTTGGGACAATCTGACAAAGGCTGATGTAGTCCCTTTGGTTCAAACTATTGTGAACTTATAATAATGTGGTAGAATAGTTAGTACTGCTTTTCCTCCATGTTGATACTTTTTCCCATGAATATCTGGTCTTTGCAAATTAAATGAAGGGGTTATTTGTTTTGGTTTTTTGTTTTTGTATATACATGTTATCCTAAAATAATCATTTTTCCATATTGTAATAGTAAAGGAAATATATTCTCAAGGTTGTTTAATTGGCTGTCAAAGGTTGGGAAATTAAGAAAGCCTACTTTTCTTTTGGTATCAATTCATTAAATGTCTTTTATTTAACCTGTTAGCAGAAAAGAGTTGGAAATTGCTTGCCTTTGCAGAGAATGTAGCTAAAATGTTTAAATATGTCAAACCAATAGTCAAAGCATTCACTGTGAATGGAAGAAGGGGTATTTCTTGGATAATGTAAATAAGGTAATTTATTTCAATGGTACAAAATTTTTGTTTCAACCCTTGACCACTACTCTAGCACCTAACCACTCTAATCTATAACAGATTGTTGTACATTCATTTATTTTGTGCATCTAACTTGTCAAGCAAAGCATTGAATTGTTGATGGCTCAGGCCACAGTTGAATATTCAGTTTTGAGTGTTGACTGATTCATCTATAACATGTACCTTTTTTAAAAAAAGAATATGCTTTTTCTTCTTAGATGGACAACAAAATAAGTTTTAAAATTCTGATTGAGTTTACCTTTAACACTGCTTTAACTCTGTTTAGCAAAGCCCTGCCATGTTGTAATTCCCACTTACTAATCGCTGAATCTGTCTTCCATATAACATCCTTTTGAAATATCTGAAGGTAGTTATCATGTCTCTTCTGTTCCTAAGTAAAAGCAATTTACTTTAATTTTAAAATTTAATAATTATATATATGATTTGTGGAACAGCATGGGTTATATTAAATACTAGAGGCCCGGTGTATGAAAATTTGTGCACGGGGGGCGGGGGGGGGATGTCCCTCAGCCCGGCCTGCCCCCTCTCACAGTCCGGGAGCCCTCAGGGGATGTCCTACTGCAGGCTTACCTAAGCCACAGTCTGGCCTCCCTCTGCAGGAGGCAACCAGCCCAATCAGGGGAAGGTGCCACCCCCATCACCCCACTTCTGCTGCCACTGCCGGCCTTTGCTTCTTAGCGCTGGCCCTGCCCACTGGTGGGTGGGGGGCGATCTGGGGCCAGGCTGGCTGGGGGAGGGGCTGTGAGAGATTGAGGCACAGCAGGTCACACCCTGTCCAGCCTCTGCGGAGGCACGGCACCCGGACGGACGGGGCTCACGCCGCTGCCTCTGTGGCTGCCTCTGCGGAAGGGGTGGCACTGGGCTCAGGACTGCACAGCCCCCTCTCCAGCTGCCTCTGCAAAAGGGGCGGCGGCGCTGGACCAGTCCGTGCTGCCGCCTCTCCCGCATCGCCACCTCTCCCATGCCGCTGGCCCTCAGCCCTCGCAGCCACCATGGCTGCTGGCCCTTGACCCTCACAGCCGCTGCGGCTTTGTCCGGAAGACGTCTGGTCTATCCAGTCTAATTAGCATATTATCCTTTTATTAGTATAGACTGGAGGCCCGGTGCACAAAATTTGTACATGGGGGGGGGGGGCGTCCCTCAGCCTGGCCTGCACCCTCTCCAATTCAGAACCCCTTGGGGGATGTCCGTCTGCCAGTTTAGACCCAATCCCTCTCAGAATCTGTGACCGCTGGCTCCTAACCGCTCACCTGCCTGCCTGATGTTCCTAACTGCTCCCCTGCCTGCCTGATTGCCCCTAACCGCCTCTGCCTCGGCCCCTGCCACCATAGCTTTGTCCTGAAGGATGTCTGGAAGACGTCAGGTCTAATTAGCATATTACCCTTTTATTAGTATACTAGTAGATGTGGACTTCAGTCTCAGGTGGACTCTGAGAGCTGCCACTTACTAACGGTGCTACTTAACCCCTTTTTATAGACAAGTAAGCAGGATCAGAGGGGTTTTTGGGGAAATTTATTTGGTAGCCTTGGATAGGATGAATTAGTATAGAAAACCAAGCCATTTGCTTTAGAACTTTTCCTTTGTCATTGTTTCCAGAATCTTTATCATGCTCAGGGTTTTAAACTAAATAGGAACAACATTCTGGGTATGATTTCTATGTGTTTACCTTTATTCTGATACATGTGAATTTTTTTGTTATATAAATACATGATTATTAAAATTTATATATCTTCTCTTATATTAAGTAATTAAAGACACATTCTTCTCAATACACAAATACACACATTAAGTTTAGTGCCACTGACTTCTTAAGTTCCAGTCTCAGGTCTGTTACTGTCAGAAACTATATAATAAGGGAAATGGAAAGAAAAACATTTACCAGCTGAGAGAGGGAGGTAATGGAAAGAAAGAAGAGTGGTAGAGTAGGTGATATGATTTTGGGAAAGCAATTAATACAGCTGTTATTCAAAGGTTACTTTGTAAAAATTATTTCAAAGAATTGAGAAAACCATTCCACAGTACCACATTTTTCATTTGGTCATCTATGAAGCCTGATCATGATCTAATATTTTTGAAGCCAAGTTATTAGATTTTATTAAGTACACACTTTATTACTGGCCTGTCCTTAAATTGTACCTTTAGCTTCTTATTCCCAGCAATTGTACCTTGCTCTGTGTGGTATTGCCCAAACCACTCCACTCAGTGTTCTTCCTGACAAACATAATTGTCATATTATGCATATGTAGTTACAGCTAAAAATAAATTTTTCTTATTTTCTCAGAATTTGCTAGTTAACCTGTTAAATCTCTGCTATAAGACCTGCTAATGGTTCTCAAACCTGTGTTGCTTAAGAATCACCTGGGTGTTTAGTTAATATGAGGAATCCCAGGTACCAACCTTCAGAGATTCTGATTTGGTAATCCAGGAATCTAAATTTTACAAGTGCCAATAGACGAAACATACACCTTGAACAGATAAGAGTGCTCCTCAGAATCACCTGTGAAACTGTGTTTTTAAACAGACATGCCAAGCCTACAATTTGAATTTCCAAGGTTGGGGTCTAGCATGTATATATCTGGGGACTAAAAATTCTGTTGGTGGAAGGGAGAGAGGGAGTGAGGGAGAGAAACAGATGAACATCCATACGAATGAGAGAGAGACAGAGACAGAGACATTGATTGGTTGCCTTCCACATGTGCCCCAACCTGGATCTGGGCCAGGGATAGAAACTGCAATGAAGGTACTGCCCTTTACCAGGGAAACCAAAAAAACCTTTGGTGCAAGGGCCTATGCCAGTGGTCGGCAAACCGCGGCTCGCAAGCCACATGTGGTTCTTTGGCCCCTTGAGTGTGGATCTTCCACAAAATACCACGTGCGGGCGCGCACGTACAGCGCGATTGAAACTTCATGGCCCATGCGCAGAAGTTGGTTTTCGGCTCTCAAAAGAAATTTCAGTTGTTGTACTGTTGATATTTGGCTCTGTTGACTAATGAGTTTGCCGATCACTGGCCTATGCTCTAACCATTTAATACACTGGCCAGAACCAAAAGCATTTTTTTTAAAAAGCTGATTTCAGAGAGGTAGGGAGAGGGAGAGAGAGATAGAAACATCAATAATGAGAGAGAATCATTGATCGGTTGCCTCCTGCATGCTCCTTACTGGGGATCGAGCCTGCAACTCTGGCATGTGCCCTTGACAGGAATCGAACCCGGGACCCGTCAGTCTGCAGGTCAATGCTCTATCCATTGAGCCAAAGTGGCTAGGGCAAGCATATTTTTTAAAATAAATAGAACATAAACATACATTAATATAAATAGTTATAAGTCTATTAGCTAATTAATGTATAAATAGATGTGACAAAGATTTCATTTTCAGAATATACCCTCTAATTTAAAATAGTGATTCTTTTTCCCTATTTATTTTACTGCAACATTAGAATATCAAGTATTTAAGCATTTTTGTGAGGTTATTGGAAGGTGAATGATCCATCTTTTCTCTAATTGTGGGTATTTAAGAGATATTTCCATGCTAGTAAGATAATGATCACCTAAAGCAAGAAATTTAAGTTGCTTTCAAAATAAAATAACTATATATATGTTCTGAATATTTTCCTTTAGAAACAAACCATTTCACCCGTATTTTTGGAATTTCAAATTATGAAATGTTGAATTTTCAAAACCTGAAAATTAGATTAGAAGCAAAGTTGAAAATATTAAATTATACTGCTTACTCGTTCTTAATTTTCCTCTTCTTGGAAAATAAGTTTAAAAGTTAGTTTATACTAAAAGTGTTTCTGATTTTTCTAACAAATGCAGGTACATTGATGGTGTCAGTTTATTAGTGAATTTTAAAGTACAAAATCTATAATTCTGTCATCTTGAAAATCTGTTGCTAATATTTTGTAAACTTTGCTAACATATATCATTGTATCTTTCTGGTTTTATCTGCATTTATAGATGATATGTCCATATGTATGTGTGTATACATATGTACACATTTATTTCTCTATGTACTAGTATACATGCATTACATACCCGTACAGAGAAATGGATTCATGCTCAAATTTCATTGTATAACTTGATCTTTTTACATAGTACTATATTACAGTAACATCTACTGTAAGCACAGATTAATTTTTGTAGACGTTTCCTTGTCTCCTAAAATATTACGTTACTTTATTTTATAAAAAGATTATTGCTGTAACTAATGTTTTGTCAGTTAGGGATTAACCCTGGCAACTACTATTGAATGAAGGCAAGAAACAAAAAGGTAACTAGAATATATGCTCCATGAGGGTAGCAACTTGATCTCTTTTGTTTATTGAACTATGCCCCATGCTGAGAACAGGGTTTGGCTCATAGGAGATGATTAAGAAATATTTATTGACTAAATGAATGACATTCTCTAACATGATTATACTAAAATTTCATTTTTAAGTTTATTGATAATGATTAGAACTCAAGACATCTTTCTGGAGAAAATAATTATGAATAATAGTTAGATGTCCTAAAAATGTAATTTATATTTAATTTGAAGTGTCAGATTTTTGCTATTTTTTTCACTAAGTATGGATTTTTTAAAAGTAAACATCTGTTTGAAGTGTTCTGGTTTTGTAGCAATTATCAGATGGAACGTATAACAACTAATAAATATAAAAATATAAAATACTTGTCTAAGAGTAACCAGGCTTGGAGAAAAAGCCACTAGGATTAGAAATCAACTTAAAGAAACTTTCATGTCTTAATGATGAAAATTCCAACACTTTCTTGAAAAAGACTGTAGAAAACAAAATGAGTCAACTCTTGTGTTTCCAGCTGGGCTAGAAAGACATTTATAAAAGTGATAAAGGTGTTGATTGTAAATTGGTTAACAACATTAACTACCACTGATGTATTGTCCTGACCACATACTAGTAAGCTTAGGACAAAACAATAAAAGACATTGTAGGTCGTAGTGATGAAGAAAATAATCTTTAAACCTTGAACCTCTTTTCAGCAAATTTGTATCCTACATTCTCAGCTCTCTTCTCCCTGTGCCTCTAAATCTCTTCTCTCGAAAGATCACTTACTCTCCTTGGTGATATTTGTGCTGTTCACTTTATGCTGCTTGGTTGATATTTCCCCCCCACTTACATCTAATCAGAATCTCTGTATTTGTAAGTGCTTATCCAGATAATCACAGTAAATCCAAATAGTATGCCTTATTCATAGTTCTGACATTATTATGCTGTTTAATTAAGATTGTAATCTGTAGGATCACAGGAGCACTGATAAAGCACAAATTCAGGGATCCCAAAAAGAATATTCAAAGGACAGTCAACCTTCCATGAACTGAAGTCAAGGTCAAATAGCAGATTTGAGCCAGTACTAAAGCCAAGTAAAACTTAACACACATCCCTACTAATAGTACAAAGATAAATAAGTCTGTTTCCTGTCTTCAAGAAGCTTTTAAGGATTGTTGAGGAAGTTAAAATACAGCAAAATAACCAAAGTGGTCAGATCTAGGAGAGAGGAGCAGTTTTAGAAGACAGAACAGAAACAAAGGGATGCTAGAGTTAAAAATGGAAAGTTTCTCACATAAACTTACCAGGTCACATATTCAAGAGTACTCCAGGCAGAGAGAGTGGGGTGAGTGAACCAGAAGGAATAGAATACAGTAGGTCCTCGGGTTACGTCAGAGATCCGTTCCTATGGCATGACGTAATGCGATTTTCGCCCTAAATCGGAACCCACCTACATAAGCACCTACGTCACTCACATGGAGCACATACACAGCAGTAATGAAGTGAAACAGTAAAAAAAAATAAAATAAAAGATAACAATTCCTGACCTTTACTTGTGGTAAATAAATAATAAAAAACATAAAGCACATGTACATACATCGAGATGACGGAACTTTTTTTTATATAAATAAATGAGATGACAACGAAACGATGTTCTTCGAGTCCAGCGTAACCCGAGGACTGTCTATATTATGCTTTTGATTTAACTGCAGTGTGTCTGAAGAACGTGGGAAATGATGAGGGTGAAGAGATGGGCAGGGAGCTAGATAAGGATGGGTTTTGTTGGAAATAATTATACTTTGCCCTGTGTACATCTGATGGAATTGTAAGGACATAATATCAGGTTTCTTATTTTGGAAGGATCATTGTGATAGTAATTTGAGGGAGAAATTAAGGTGAAGTAAGGGAAGGATGAGTTCAGTCAGTGGTTCCCAAATTTCACTGTGTATCTGCACCTTTGGAGTTTTTAAAAATCCAGATTTGTGGGCCCTGCTTCATATCTACTGAATCAGAATTTACAAAGATAGAGCCCAGAAGTTTGAAATGTTGTTTAATGTCCCTTAAGTGATTATCATGCAACTAGACCTGCATTTGGGGATATAGCTATTTCAGTAGACTTAAGTGGGAGGCTGTTTAAACCTTATCAGGGCTGTTTTGCTTATCAATATAGTCCTAGTACCCAACACAGTCCATGGTACTTGATAGATGCTCAATAAATACTTATCGAATGACTGTGTCTTGAGTGGAGGAGGTTATTCTGAGTTTCAGGAAGGCTACTTCCCCTCTTGTGTTTTGGTTCTCTAGAGTTATGATCATTAAATTAGCTAATACATGAAAGCACTTAACACAGTGCCTGGTGCATAGTAAGTGCTCAATAAATGTTAGAAGGGGAAAATTCTCTTCATCTTTTCTCTCCTGATACTTTGTGTGATTTAGGTATCTTGGCAATTGCTTATGCCTAGCCAGATATCTTGAAGTGAGTATTCAGATTGCTTTTATTGTAGGGATCCAGATATTGAGCAAATACAACACCAACATTAGTGAGCTAAGATGTTCAAATAGTTTCTCTGTACAAATTAAAAATAAAGTATATTGGGAATATATGAGGTAATGTGCTCTGATTCTCTCCCCTTTGTGGTTGGCAGTACCAGTTAAAGGTTGCCTTGCTTTGAAGAAATGGTGGACAGTGAAGCAGAGAGCATTGCCATTGTAGATGCCTTTCAATTAGGATTTTGGATTACGAGCAGACTCCAGGAAAGAGCCTGGCCATGAGTCCCTCCAAATAGCTTAGGGTCAAGTCCTAAATTTAAAGCCAACCCCTGTACCTCCTTTATGTCTTTGGAGATGTGAAGAAAACACATTTTGAACTTTATAATAATGACTTAAGAATACTTATCTTGGTAATTAGAATAAGTTTCTGAGAGGCAGCATAGACTATTGTTAATAGCATAGTTTTTAGAGCCAGATGGCTTGTATTTGATTATAGGCTCTACCATTTATTAACTCTCTAATCTATTTAACCAGGTTCCTATTTATAACATGGTTATGATAATAATGATTAAATAAGTTCGTAGATGAAAAATATTTAGAATACCTCTGTGTAATATTATGTACCATGTAGAAATGTTTGAATTTAAAGCTGGAGGCTAAAATGCCAACTAAGGAACATGAAAATTTTCCTTTGGCATGAGACTTAAGAAGTACACGCAGTTAAAGCAATGAGATAACAATTTTCACCTATCAGCTTGGCAAAAATTAAAAAAATATAAAGGGTCCATAATATATATTACTGTAGAGTGCTTGGGGAAATGGATACACATGTTCATGGACTGGCAGAAACAAAAATGGGTATAAACCTTTTTGTAAAGGAATATTTAAATGCCACATCCTTTAGATCATGGAATTTCACTTCACAATGTCTGTCCTGAAGAAATACTGGTACAAAAGGGCAGTGCAGATGCTGAAACTCATAAGAACTTTGGAAGCTTTAAGCTTAGAAATGTTTTAAGAGCTCCCATAGTCACATATGAAGAACATCAGATAAATTTTATTAAATTTTTATTACAGGTCTCCTAATTATTTTATGTCTAGATTGATTATATAATTGAGGACATACTGATTTTCATTACCTTCATCTAATTTAGGTTTGTCAACCCTTGAAGTATCATGTTACTTATTTCAATTAGGGTTACTTTCCAAAATTTGGCACATGTTCAAATTCTTATCCTTACAGTCTTCACTAGCTTAAAATATTGTCTTTTAAATGCTTTATCCAAGCTCACATTTCTAATGGCTTTGTCTTATAAATTTAGTTGCCACATCTTGAGCAATCATAATCTTCAAAGTTCTGGACAGTACAAGTATTTCTAAAGGTATGGAGATAATCCATCACCATGTATGGTTAGCTTGATCAGACACAGTTAATGAAAAAGATTTAAATTTTCCACAGAGTTTTGTTTGGGTAGTCATTTTGGTAACTTAGATTTGGTTGAGTATTAAAAGAAAGGGCTACTAAGTCTGAAAGTTGCTGATAAAATTCGGATCATCTAGTAATTGTGGCATTTGAACTAATATTCATGTTTATCATGAGATCATTGATTGGCACTCTTTTTGGTGGTTTTACTTGAACCAGATAGGATTCTGTTTTCCTCTGCCATCGCTGCCTCTCAGCTTGCCAATTTAAGAGGGGAAAGCAATGAGGGAAACAGTATCCCAGATGCTAGGGGACAGACACACTGGATCTCTCCTCCATTCCCCCCCTCCCGCCCCCAGAACTCTAGTATATGTATAAAATATATTTTTAATACTTTTATTATTGTACACTTTATTTTTAAGTTCAAATTTAAAACATTTTCTTTAAGTCAATGAGGACAATGAGGCAGTTTTAAGGCACATAAATAATGTTTCGTGTTATTAACATTGTTACATTTTCATAGCCTCGTTGTCTACTTTAGTTTTTTAATTTAAATTGTATAGCATTGAGAAAATCCGGGTTCACATAGGTAAGTAGTTATAAGTAGTAATAGTTTTTAATAGCTCACCTTAAATCTAAAAATATTCAAGTAAAATTGATCTGGATGCTTGAATTGAAATTTTTATATCAAAGTTCAGTTCTAACAACAGTAAATGTTGATATTCCTTATTAAAGTATAAAAGTCAGAGAAGCATATGAACCTGAATAAGTTCTAAAAACTATTTTATCACTGTTGTCACAATACAACTTGTTATTCACATGTTATTACAACACCTGGGTTCAAATCCCATCCGCTACATACTGGCTATTTTTAAACAGCTGCATCCCCATTTCATCATCTGATAATATTTAACCAATTTATAGGTTTTTAGAGAGAACTAAGCACCTTGTAGAGGGCAGTGTTTGGCCCATTGTAGGTTTTAATAGCTAGCTATTAAAGAAGTTAAGGACAGAACCCAGTTTAGCTTTGTTGCTATGCAGTTAAGCAGAGAAACTCGACTCTGCATGATCTGATTTATGAAAATCTTTTTTACTGACTTTATTCTTGGAAGAGTTTCCCAAAGATACCTTATTAACACCTTTGTTAATCTTTATTAATACATTCCTTTAAATTCTTAGTATTGTGCCACATCTTTGTTTTTCATAACCCCACATTTAGTTAGTACCTGTTGTGCTAGTCATAGATAAGGGGCTGTTAAGGGAGTAAGCAACCTGAAAACAGTAGTTTATTATAGCTGCTAATATAAATTCCTATAGCTTATAGTCACTACTGCTCATATGGTAAAAGGGAGGGTGGGAGAGTATTGGAGTCAAAAGAAAACTTTAGTCAAAAATGTATTTGTAGCTATTACTGTTCTGTTTAAAAACACCTGCTTTCAAGTTACTATGCACAACTTCCATTTCTCTAGACTTAATCATGAATTCTCTATGAGACTTTTTGAATGGCTATGAAGGTACAGCCTTCATATACAGACTGTTTTTCAGATTTGGGCTAAAACAAAAACATCCTCTTCAATTTGACATGCCAGAGAGGAAACACCTGTTTCAGACAGGTTTAAAGCTTCATCTTGGACTTCTTGTTGAGAGTTTTTATGTCTGCAGTAATCCAAAAATTTCTATAACTCTCTATCCAAAAAATTCTATAGCTCTCTATTAAAAATACTTTCATGTAGTAGAAAAATCTCTATATAATTTAATTACATAGCATCTTCTAATCCTTCTATGGTAAGCAGGATGTAAATTTTTATTCAAGCAAAGGCAAACTAACAAATTTTCTGTCTCTTTTCTCCCCCATCCCATTCCTTTTTGTCACATAGGATAAGTTCTGAACGTCGAAAAGAAAAGTCTAGAGATGCAGCCAGATCTCGGCGAAGTAAAGAGTCTGAAGTTTTTTATGAGCTTGCTCATCAGTTGCCACTTCCCCATAACGTGAGTTCGCATCTTGATAAGGCTTCTGTTATGAGGCTTACCATCAGTTATCTGCGTGTGAGGAAACTTCTGGATGCCGGTGAGTTGTTTTATTAGGGCATACTAGGCCTAAAAATTAGAAATTAAAAGTAATTAGAAATTATATTTAGAGGATAGTCATATTCTCCATTCTTCCTTAATATGATTGCCTTTTTATTACATGCTTTTAAAGCTTCAGGCCTTTTGCCCCTCTTTATTTCCTGCCCCACCTACCTACCTATTTCCTCCCCAGTCTCCCCTCACTGAAGTATACGTTTACTTATTTGAGAGAGATCTATATGAAAGAGAAACATCAGGCACGTGCCCCAACCAGGAATCGAACCCTCAACCTTCTGGTGTATGGGACAACGCTCCCAACAAACTGATCCTCCTGGCCAGGGCCCTACCTACCTATTTTTTATTAACATGACCATTCTTTCTCTTTTCAGTTTGCCTTGCCTTGCTGTATTACTTTAAATAATCATTAAAAGTAGCTGACAAATCTAATTTTAGTCTTCCTGTTCTCTGACCTTGACTGTTCTGTGTTAAAAGGAGAGTGATGGGGGGTGAGGGGGAGAGAGAAAGAATTTAATATGCAGAAAAAAATATATGTTGTGTATCTTAAATAAGTGGAGAAAACTTTATTGAAACATCTAAGTATTCATTTAAGTATAACTTTTAAATTATTTTCCTTTTGTTTGTGCTCTTTTTAGGTGACTTGGATATTGAAGATGAAATGAAGGCGCAAATGAATTGCTTTTATTTGAAAGCCCTGGATGGTTTTGTTATGGTTCTCACAGATGATGGTGATATGATTTACATTTCTGATAATGTGAACAAATACATGGGGTTGACTCAGGTAAAATACCCTTATATTAAGAGACCTTCTTTATATATTTATGATTTTATGATGTAGATCTAATTTTTTAAAATGTGTTTACAGTTTGAACTAACTGGACACAGTGTGTTTGATTTTACTCATCCGTGTGACCATGAGGAAATGAGAGAAATGCTTACACACAGAAATGGTGAGAAGAAAAGTCTATTGTTTGATATAATGTGACAGGTGGTTTTACCTGATCAAATACTGTTACTAATTTTTAGATTTTGTTATTGTACTATCTAAGGCAAAACATCATTTCATGTTAATTAAATGTTACTCTATTCTTGGTTAAATCCATTCTATTTTTAAAGAATTTCATTAAAGTATATAAAAATGTTTTTAAAGCCCACCTAATTCCATAAATATATAGCTATAAGAATAGATAAAATAAAATGGAAAAATAAATAAAGATCAGGACCAAGGAAGTTATAAATTAAAATACAACTTTAAGACAAGAAGAAGTCAATACAAATGGCACATTATAGAATTTTACTAGACAATAAACTAAAGTTGAGGTGCCAGTTTGGATTTAAGCTTTCTAAAGGCTCAAGAAAAAGAAAAGAGGAGGTTCACCGGACTTTAAAGAACGTGATACTTGCTTATTTGACCTTTCATGAAGTTCACAATAACTTGAGAATATCCAATTAATTATAAAGTATTACATTATGGATGCCCCCACATTATCAACAACAAAAAAGACCTGCTAACACCTCTAACTCTTAAGAATGAATTGTTAAAAATAACCAAATGTTCTAAGATTTTGGGAAAGTTCCTCTTTTCCCCCTGAAATTCAAAACATGAATTATTTATTTCTGGAATTTTCCATTTACTATTTTTGGACCCGAGGTTGACTGTGGGTAAATGAAACCGAATAAAGCAAAACGCCAGATAAAGAGGTGACTGCTGTACTCTACAGCCTATCAGGAATCTGCACTTAAAAACTTAACAAGTAAAGAAAGTCTTTCATACCCGTGCCCTCTTAAATAGAGTATCCTGATCATAATTTGTAAATTTCATTGTATCTTTCATGACTGAAAGTTATAATGAAAATTTGTCATTATGCTCTGTAGTTGTTTTTTGCAGCTCTAATTTAAGTGTATAAGTTCGTTTGCTTTCTGTATTAAAATTATAGTGCTTTTGAATAGTTTTTTTAATGGTTTCTTTTTCATCTTATCTCATTTATGATAATAGTTAACCTCTATTCAGAGATTACGCTGTGCCAGGACACTGTTCTCTGAATTTATGTGCTTTCTAACTCCTTTATTCCTCACAACAGTCCTGTGAAGATACTGTTGTTATTTGTTGTTTTACTGAGGAAATTGGGGCACGGAGTTATTGACTAGTTTGCCCACGATTACTGGGTGGGTAAATGGTAGAGCATGGCTTAAATTCGGGTGGACTGGCTCTAGAGTTCACACTTTAGAGCTCTTTTCATATTTAGCAACTCTCACTACCTTCTGCCATTTGCCAAGGTACCTTGTCAGCAGGAGCCCTCTCCTGTTTTTGAATTTCATACTGTGTGTTTACTGTGAACTTGGAAAGCAAATGTATATTTTTTAGAATTCTGTATAAAGGAGGAGTAAATAAATTCTGAGCAAAGACCTAAGTAGATTGTCAATTAGTTTAGTATATGAGTTCAGGCGATTAGACTTGAGGATTTCTATTGGCAGCTCAGTGCTTCCATTAGACTAGACCAGTGGTCGGCAAACTCATTAGTCAACAGAGCCAAATATCAACAGTACAACGATTGAAATTTCTTTTGAGAGCCGAAAACCAACTCCTGCGCATGGGCCACGAAGTTTCAATCGCACTGTACGTGCACGCCCGCACATGGTATTTTGTGGAAGAGCCACACACAAGGGGCCAAAGAGCCGCATGTGGCTCTCGAACCGTGGTTTGCCGACCACTGGACTAGACTATAAGTGGATGGATATTAGGAAGTCTTGTTTTGATTTGGTAATGTGTTATTCTAAATCAGATATAGTCTGCTTAATATAGTTTAAATATATGTTTTTAACCAAGCACATAAACATTTTTAAAAATAATTCCTATTGCAGTTAATGAATTTTTGATGTTTCATTGAGAAACAAAAATGCAGATTTTCACTTTTAGAAAAGAGGGGCTGCTATAGTGCATCACATTTTAATGATACACTGAGAGCTGTTATTGGTGTATTTACACAATGTAGTCCTATTCTGTTTTTATTATTATTATTACTGATTTTGGGGAGAGAGAGGAAGAGAGAAACATCGATTTGTTGTTCCACGTATGTATGCATTCATTGGTTGATTCTTGTATGTGCCCTGACCAGGGATAGAACCCACAACCATGGCATATCAGGACAGTGCTGTAACCAACTGAGCTCCTAGCCAGGGCTAATCCTATTATTCTTTGTTAAAAAGATTCTTTAGATTTCATAAGATATTATAAAATACGATTTATTTTTAGAAGGCTGAAAATTTATTTCTTGAGAAATGTTTCTTCCATTAGGAAAATGCTAGTACTTTTCTACTAACTTGGTATTTAAATTTATCTTCATGTCCTAATTCAACGGCTTTGGGTTTCAAAGGTCAATCCAATTTAAGCTTAGATTATGAAGGACTGAAAATACCCCAAAGAGTTTACATGTGGATCATTGCTGCCACCATCAGTTCCCCCCCCCATACACACCCACACACATGCCCTTATACCATAATTAACTCCAGTATGGTGTGGGGCATCTTTTTAAAATCCATTCTCAAACACTTCTAAGGAGGGCAAATTAAGTCCTTATTTAAGTAAAACCAAATAACTTGTGTTAGCACCAAGACTGCCCCAACTTGCCTAGTTCCCTTATTATAAGTCTGAGCTATAACTCTTCTTTCTCAAGAGTCTTAACATTTCTGGCTAACTCGGCCAAAATTTAAATTTAACTTGTTTCTTTTCCACTTGACACTTTTCTTTCAATATACTAGCCTTAAAAATCTTCAAATCTTAAAATTTCTCTGTTGCCTTATTTCTATTAATTTTTAAGTTTTTATAGGTTCTACCTTTTTATTTATCTTTTGTCATCCTTTTTACTTCTGCTACTGTTCAGTTCCTTATTGCCATCATGTATTCTGATTCTTATACAGCCTATATGTTGCTGCTAAATTAATGTTATTTAAGTTCCTGGTTGTGTTTCCCACCTCAGAATTTTTTAGAAACTCCATGTTGTATATTTAAGGCTGAATTCATTGTAGCCCTCCATAGCTACAGCTCTAACCTTCTCTTCTAATTTTGTCTCATTACTCTTTATATTGTGGCCAAACTGAACTTTCTAGTACTGGTCCCCAAATTTGCTGTTTTTCCCCACCTATGTGCTTTTCCTTCTCTTCCTTCTATCTGGAATAATACCCTTCAACTCATCTCTACTTATCGAAATGCTAATGTTTCTTTCTAAGAAGAGCTTCCTGATTTCCCCTGGACTAGAAGTTACCTTCTAAGCTCTCTCTATACTTCTTTAAAGCGTTCTTATAAGTCTTGGGCACTTAACTCTGCATTGTATTGTTATCATTAACTTCCCCACATCTAAATGTTTAACTTCTTAGGACAGGCAGTGTGTCTTACTCATCTTTGTATTGCCTGCAATATCTAGTCCAGTTCCTGAATAATAAATACTCAATCAGACTGATCAATGAAGATAAGAAATCAAGTTGCTATTTGAGTGTTGTAATCTCATTTTTTAGTTATATGAGGTTTGGAATATGAGTAAATAGACCTGAATTTATTTAATTCCAATTTAGCTTTGAAAAGTCATTTACTTTTTCCCCCCTCGTAACAAGATAGAAATAGTTTCCTGCCTGCTTCATAGGAAGATTTAAGGAAAAATCAGATATATAAAAATCTTTATTTGCTATTGAAGAAATTTTCTATTTTAGAAGTTCTGTAAATAATGGAGTACTTATTATAAATTGAACTAACATATTTAGTAAATGTTTGGAAGAGTTTGCTGAAGTTCCTTTTTTGGGGGTTTGCTTATACACTGATAGCATAGTTTGCGGACAAATTCATACCATATTTATATTACTTTGCAATTTGACCAACATTACTGGCTTGAATGTGAAGTGATTACTATTACTCAACTATGGATTCTTCTACCAACTCAGGGAATCACTGCTGTTACAAACCCAGTACTGACTCAGGGTGTTAGGTTGCTGGATGTGTTGGAGTGGGCAAAGCGAGTGTGACTGTTTTTGTTCACGCTGGGATGTTTAATTGGGCAGCTCCCAGGTGTGCTACTCTTACTGTAACAAATTTGCATATTTAATTAAGTTTTTAAATTTTATTTCCTGCTTTCCTTAGGCCTTGTGAAAAAGGGTAAAGAGCAAAATACACAGCGAAGCTTTTTTCTCAGAATGAAGTGTACCCTAACTAGCCGGGGGAGAACTATGAACATCAAGTCTGCAACATGGAAGGTAAGTAAAAATGGTTTGTGAGTGGTGATGCACTTGATTTATAGAGAACTTCATGCATCTTGACATTGCTAGTATTAAGTAGCTTTAGCACTGAGAGGGAAAACTTAGATTTATTCCTTGGCATTTGCAGATTTAACATACAAATAGTATATTAATTTACCAGTTTGAGGCATAATGTGAATTGACACTGTCTTACTGAGCTAACTTAGTCAGTTGGCTTTGCCAACCATCCAGAGTTTGAATCTTTTAGAGCTTAATTTTTAATTCATTGTTGTATCATTTGTTTTGCTCAGTGTTAAAACAGTCATTATAGCAAGAACTAACCATCACACAGCTATGATGACCAGCTGAATGAAAAATCAGCCCAGATTTGTTGTATGAAGGAGATTTTTAAAAAGAGTAATTAATCTGTGATGCCTGAGGTGTAGGCCAGGGGTGGTGTAGGGAAAACATTTATTGATTTTCAGAAATATAGTTTACCTACTAATGACAGTAAATTTTTACCAATACTTACTTGCCATATCAGACTCAACTACTTATTGCTGTATTTTTTTTTTCTAGCATTGTATATTTTTAAAAAACTGCTTTTTCTTCATGCACAGGTACTTCACTGCACAGGACATATTCATGTGTACGATACCAACGGTAACCAATCTCAGTGTGGGTATAAGAAACCACCCATGACGTGCTTGGTGCTGATTTGTGAACCCATTCCTCATCCATCAAATATTGAAATTCCATTAGATAGCAAGACTTTTCTCAGTCGACACAGTCTGGATATGAAATTTTCTTATTGTGATGAAAGGTAAGTGAGATATAAAATATAATTTGAAAATTTTCATTAGTCCACAACTTTTAAAAAACTATTTACTTTTTATAGTAAAGACTCCCACTAAGCTGAATACTATGATACATCCTAGAACTCAGAAATACTAACTTTGTAGATTATTTCAGCCACATTGAATACTTATTTTGTACTATGAATACTCTACCACATGCTTTTCAGAAATTATTAAGATGAGGTTTTTTTTTCCTTTAGGGACTCATTAATTTATAGAGGAAATAAATATATTTAAAAAATACACAATATATAATTTGAGGAAGGATTGATTATTTTTGATTATGGAGTAGAAAGAAAAGTCTTTGGTCATCTCCTCAACCTGTGGATTTTTCATGAGCAGCTTAATCCCTGCCCACGGTTTTTATTGCCATTTCCAAATTTATATTCCTAAATATTTCTATTTAATTACCAATTTGATTTTTTTTCTGGATAGATCCTCTACCATATTGTAAACTACACTACCACTGCCCCAAATAATAACTTCAAAAACTGGCTTTCTTCCTATAATACCTATCATGGTTAAATATACCACTATAGGCACATAGCTCCAGCAAAAATTTGGAAGTCATCCTTTTCTTTTACCCTCTTTATACTTAACTAGAGGCCCGGTGCACAAATTCGTGCATGGGTGGGGTCCCTCTGCCTGGCTGGCGATCGGGGCTGATTGGGACTGGCGGGCAGTGAGGGGTGGCGGTGGGAGGGGGAGGAGGGACCACGGGAGGCTGGCCGGCCATGGGAGGTTGGCTGTGGGAGCACACTGACCACCAGGGGGGCAGCTCCTGCATTAAGCATCTGCCCCCTGGTGGTCAGTGTGTTGTCATAGTGACCTGTCGACCAGTTGTTCAGTCCACCGGTCATAACAGTCACTTAGGCTTTTATATATATAGACTAGTGGCCCAGTGCATGAAATTTGTGCACATTAAAAGGGAATTAATTAGAGGAAATATTTTAATATTGCTATTCATGTCCCCAGGCCTGGTGCTGGGCTGGGAGGCAGCCTCACATCCCAGGCCAACACAAGTCCCCACCCACCAACGCTGCAAGTCCCCATCCCCCACTGCACCCCTGCCTGCCTCGCACGCAGCCTCCTGCTGTTCAGTGCTTACGGTATCATGGCATGATGACCATTTGCATATTAGTCTTTTATTATGATGATGATATCTGGCCCAATTTTTTGATTATTATGTGTGATAAATTCCTGGAAATGTAATCACCCAGCCCAGGAGTCTGAATATTTGCTACATCCTGTCAAACTGTCTCCAGAAATGCTGTCCCCTGTACTCCGGAGCAGTGCTATCAGGTGTCTGTTTCATCACATCCTCTCCAATACTGAATATTGTGATTTTTTTAAAAGTTCCAGGTATCTTTCCTTTGCAATTACTTGATTACCTTTGAAGTTAACTTTTCTCATGTATATTAGTTAGTTTATTTCTTCTTTAGTTCAAGTCTTTGCTCAGACATATTCTTCTTTGAGTAATCCTATTCCTTTGAGTTCACGGGAAGCAATAGCAGCTTCCATAGAGGAAGGTGGGGGGCTTGAGGGGAAGAGTGGTGCTGGACCAGAGGTGGTTGGCAATGGCTCCTGTTAAAGGTTAGATTGGAGGTGACGGGGTTAAGGGAGGCGTTAGGTTCTGAGACTGAAATGTTAGGGTGAAGGTACGCAGTCAAAGGTCACCATTTGGGAGGTTGGGCCCCTGGGGTCTGGTGGGGACGATGAGGGTCAGACCCGGGTTTGGTGAGGGATGCAGGAGGGGAGTGGTCTAGCTGGGAAGGCCTGTGGGTCTGGGCGGCTCCCCAGATTCAGGTGCCCAGCACTCGCCGCCAGTGCCGGGGCCACCGCACTGTCCAGGCCCCGCGACAGCCAGACGGACCTGCAGCTTCAGCTCTGGCCGCGCTGCAGGGGCTGTGGGAGGTCGCATGGCCCCCAAGCCTGTACCTCCTTGCCTCTGAGCTGGGTGCGCGCCCCTCTTCAGGGAAACTGCCTGAGTAGCCCCTCTAGGTGACATGACCTTGTGATGCCATCAGCGGAGCGCGCCACACAGCGATGCTGCGTGGGCTGGGGGAGACTTTACGGGAGGAGGTCCTCTGTCCTCTAACCCCGCCACCGCAGGCCCGGAGCCCTCATCCCTGTGCACGTGGTCATCTGCTAACCGGCACCCAGAGGCTGGGGTGGGGGCAGGGGGTTCCCACAGAGTTGGAAACCACTCGTCTCAAGGTTCCCACGGTCTCAGAGTTACCACATGACTACATGGCCTCAGTGTTATGCCACTACTTTCTGATGCCAGTTTTGCACCTTAAACTCTTAAATTAACCACAAGAACAGCTTTCTTCTTTGCCCTCCCGGGACTCAGAGTTCTGCTGCATATGCTCCTTTCAAAGGGCAGTTTCTAGTTCTTGGCCATGTGTGGTGTTGCTGACTTTTCATTCTCGGTTTGCACGTGGGGCATCCTGAATTCTGTGAGGATGGTGACTGTTCTACAGCAAGCCTGTGAGCGAATAAATATGATCCCCATTTTACATCTACTCTCAGACTGTAGTAACATTTCCCCAAGTGGGACTGGATCCTTTAAACCAATTCCCACGCTCCACTACACTGAATAAGAATGAGGATCTGAGCTCACCTTTCACATGAAGAGCCAATGAGGCAGCCTCATGTCCCCAGCCGGGTGCCAGGCTGGGAGGCAGCCTCATGTCCCGGCGGCGCAAGTCCCCACCCCTTCCCCGCCCACCAGCTCCTGCTGCATGTGCAGCCTGTAGAATGCTTGTTACTGTGGCGGAATAACAACAATTTGCATATTACTTCTTTATTATATAGAAGATTGGTCTCTAAATCTTATAGGTATACTCTCTCCTTATATCTCTTAATCCATTCCCTCCTTTCCACTCTTGTTCCATTGAATTTTTTAGTTCATTACCACCTTTGGCTTGACTGTTGCCATAGTCTGTTAAGCTGTCTTTCTACCAACAGACTTGTGCTTGTGCCCTTTTACTCTCTCATCCAGGTTTCTAAAAAGTGGGCTTCCTAATGCAAAAATTGGATTATGTCATTCTCTTGTTGAAAATACCTCAATTGCTTTCTTTCGTCTTCACACAGACAAATTTGTTTATAAAAATATTAGAGGAGGGCAGGAGGGTTTTATTTATTAAAAGAAGACAAGCATTAAGAAAAATAGACCTACACAATAAAATCTAAACTCCTCAACATGCCAAGCAAGGATATTTATGATCTGCCTCTGCCCACTTCTCCAGATTAATCAGTTGGAGGGTGAACCCCTTCTGGTGTGTCTCCTAACACCTATAGCCAGAGTGCTTCCCATGTTTCCGTATATCTCTGTCATAGCATTTATCCTACTGTTGTGATTATTTGCCTGCTTGTCCCACTTTTTTTACTAGAAAATTCTATGGCTAACGGCATAGATTCTGTAGCCAGACTACTAAGTCCTGACTTTGCTGCCTTTTTTGGAAATGATCTTGGACTCATTAGTTCATTTTTTTCAACTTTAGTAACACCTACTTTATTTAGGTCATCGTGAAGATTATATGAGAAAGCCAATTTTAAGCATTTAGCCATAATGTAGATAAGAATGCCTCACCCCATTGGACAAGGAAATGTTAAGAGTGCTGGCTTTGGAATCACATAATCCCAGATTCAGTCCTGGCCTGCAGCTCTGGTACTTACAGTGTAGCCTTGGTCTTAGAACTGAACTGTTCTAAATCTCATTTCTTATCTAAAATGAGGGTGATATTTCAAAAGGCTGTTGCTAGGATCAAAAGAGTTTGTTGAGTGCTTAACGAATTCTGGTGTCAACTTTAAGAAAAATGAAGATAGAGCTAAGAAGTATTTTATGGCATTTATTGGCAGTATTCATGTGAATGTATGATAGAACAGAAATGCCCTCCTTTTTGAGAAATTATTTTTTCTTTTTTGAACTTAGTAACAAAGTGTTAGGGTAGGCTGGGAAAAAGGAAAGTGATGAAACTAGAAAGAGAAAGGTTATTTCAGAAAATTAACAAAATGATCATGACAGAGGAGTAAAGACAGCCAGTTTAGAGTTTGGCGAAGTAAGGTTTTGAGTTTGACTAGTTATTTTTCTGCTTAGAGTTCTTTGTAGGTACTTCTTCACATCTATAACCCTTAAGAACAAAGATAAAAAATTTTAAAATCTAACATATCAAACTTGTAACATCTAAAATATCCCATAAGTAGCTATTATTTACTATACCAATTTCCACTTACAATCATTCAACACGTTAATTTGAGCACCTGCTATGTGCATGACACTAACTGGCACTAAAGTAGAAATGAAGATTAACAGTTCTGCCCTCCAGACACTTACAATGAATAAGTGGTACACTGCATAGTTGTTTTAGATCACAGGTTTTCTAGTCCATTAAAAATACTTTTTATCAGATTTTCTGGATCACTCCTCTCCGTTTTGGTACAGAATATAAGGTTTGTAATTCCCTAAAGTTAACTTTTTACCTTTCTTCCTCGATATGAATAAAATTGGCCTTCTAGGGAATTATGTGCTATTTACATCTTTAGTAGTAACATATTTCAACTCAGATTGAGAAACACTGATTGACATCAGATTAAATCAGCGTTTATTAACGTAATATACAAGACCCTCATTAATCTGATCCCCCTACCTACTTTTCTGGCCTCGTCTCTTTCTGCTTGCCCCCTCTAACCATACCAGTCTTCGTTGGCTATACAATGCCAAGCATTTTCTCACCTCTGTCTTTGCTTTGGTGTACCTTCTTCCTGAAGTGGTTTTGTTCTCTCTTTGACTCTCTCTATACTCAACTCATAAATCTCCTACAAAAAACATCCTTTATCCCACCATTCCTTCTTGTGGGTCAGGGTGGTGTCTCTGATTCCTATGCTTACCACGTTATTTCTTAAGTAGATAGTAAGTGGACCAGAAGATTAGCCACATGTTGAGTTTTGTCTTTCCATTTCACACCTAGAACAGTGCCAGGCATACAGACATATCAAGGTATAAATAATGAAAAAATTAATTTCATGGGAATATTATTTAAACATATAACCTTCATAAAACCAATTAAAATTATTTTTAAAGCATAATTTAAAGAAGAAGGCTGTTGTGGTTTCCTTTGAAATGCTGCCACCTAGTGTAGATATGTTTAGGGAGGTTCCTTTGTAAAGAATTTTGGATTTTGGCTTAAGTTGGCTTAATTTTTGTTTTGTTTTGTTTTTACAAATCAGTTTTCTGTTTGTTTATTTTGGAATAAATTATAGCAGATCTTTCCTTAAAGTGTGACAACACAACAGTATTATTTTTACACATTTCTTAGGAGAATATCTTCCCTGTGTGCTTTCTGTCATTAATTGAGGTGTGATTTCATTTGGGGGGGGGCGGATTTTTGGACACAATAATATTGTTACGTAACCTTTGTTTACACCTCAGAAATTCCCTTGAAATCTAAACTCTGAGAAATAAAAAAGCTTAACTCATGTTTTGCTTTCAGAAAAGAAGAGAACATTTCTCTTCTAAGAAGTGCTAAGAAGAGCTTTCTCTTTCCCATAAACAGGTTTCCATTTCACACTGTGGTTACAGAGAATAGTAAGATTTCGTCTCTGTCCTAAAGGAACTGCCAGAAAATCAGAAGGATTTTGTTCTAGTCAATTTTCAGTTTGATAGCATTGTTTCATCTGAAAGGAATTTCTGTAATTTTATGTAATTAATTTCCAAAATGAAGTACAAGAGCATCTTCTAAAACCAACAGAATAGGTATTCCTTTATTCCCATTTAATGTAGATACTCGAGTTAATAATACTGAAATTTTGTAGTGGATATTGATCCCCCAAAATGAAGCCTTGCCTAGTGGACCTGTTTTATGAAGAATGTGATTTTGTGTACACACACACACACACACACACACACACACACAGGAATGTGATTTTATGGCAAGATAATGTTACGGATTTAATCTCTATATTTTAAATTAAGTGTTAGTAACTACCTTTATGACATTTACCATTTAATTTGCAGTACTTCATATCTATTTATTAATAACTTGTCTTGTTACCAAAAGTATATACAATACAATGTGATAAAAATGAGTAACATGTTTGAATGAAGGGGATTAAAGGGTTAGATAACAGGGTGAATCCAGAGAACTTAAAGAAACAGATGGTGCCATATTTAGTAACTGCAGAGTTATTAAAGGTGAGATGTAAATTTATTTTCAGCAAAGAAAAATGCTCTTTATTTTTTAAAATTCACTTGTTCGTAATATTAATGCATATTCATTACCGTAAAGAAGCAAAGTTTTTCATTATCAGTTAATTTCTCTTTTTTCTTATTACATTTTTTACTTAACAGAATTACTGAATTGATGGGATATGAACCAGAAGAACTTTTGGGCCGCTCAATTTATGAATATTATCATGCTTTGGACTCTGATCATCTGACCAAAACTCATCATGATAGTAAGCAGAATGGATGAACTCATTGATATTCTCTTTAACTCTTTTCAGTCTCTTTACTTTTTGGTCATACAGCTATGTACATTTAACTTTTTGGTTAATATTAACCATTCTTTCTAAACTATCTTAACAAAATTCTTCCTAAAGGATCTTGACCATTAAATCTATGTTTTATATTTGTTTAAGCAATACTAATTAAAGTAGAATCATTTGATATCTAAAACTTCCCAGGCATTTTAAATACAAAGGCTCAAAAAATACATTGCAGGATATTGTAGCATCATTTTCAGAATTCATACTTAAATATTAAAAACAGTGGTTGGAGTACAAAGCATTCAGAAAATATTTGTGCGATGAAGTGAATTGTTTAGTAAAGTGAAGGTGATTAACAGCATGTACTAGTGGTGATAAGTACCCTGGACATAAGATACGTTTCTCAATTTTACTCAAATGTTATTTAAATATCCCACGATAAGTAAAATATTAGAATTTTTCACTTGCCTGTTGAATCTGTACTTGAACATGACTTCCCAGTATGATTGGGGATGCCTCAGTGTCACTGAATGTGATTAGCCTTGAACTACCAAATGGCCACCAATATTCATGATAATATCATCTTTACTATTTCTCTAGTACTTGCTCCCAAGTCAGTAATTAAGATTGCCTAAAGTGCCAAAGACTTCAGCATAATCAATTGAGATTCAAATATGCTAGGATAGCTACTTGAAGCATCTTTGGTTATCTGGAAACTATAGCGGGAATTTAAGAAAATAAATTCCTTTACTGAATTTTAGGAATTTTAGTCATTGTTGTCCTTCATTCCTGGCTTTGATTTTATTTAAAGTGACAGTTTATTTGCGGGGGGGTGGTGGGTAGAAGAATAAAATTGGGTACATTTTCAGCTACTAGTATCCTGGGGCTTTTTCTCTTTCAATTTAAACAATTACAACTGATGCCATTAATGTAAGCATCTCTCCTTTTCTAAAACAATGATCAACATTTAGCATCCATTTGATTGACAGTTCAGTTGTTATTTTCTCCGCATGACTCTTTCCATTTTACTTCTAGTGTTTACTAAAGGACAGGTAACCACAGGACAGTACAGGATGCTTGCCAAAAGAGGTGGATATGTCTGGGTTGAAACTCAAGCAACTGTCATATATAACACTAAGAACTCTCAACCACAATGCATTGTCTGCGTAAATTTTGTTGTGAGGTAAGCTTGGGAAAGAAATATTTGGGGAAAATAAGTAATAACTATTTTTGGATACTCTACTTTTAAAGGGAGAAAATATTTTCAACATTAACTGAATTTTATTTTCTCATTTCTATCTAATTATGGTTTTTAGTATTCTAATCTGTGTTTGTAGGCCAGCTTTTCTACAGTGATTCTACTACTACCAATAGCTATCTATTCCCATTCTTTTCACTCCGATATTTTAAAAGACCCTAAAAAAAATACCAGATCTATGGATTAGTTTGTTCTAGTCATACAGCTGTCAGCTTGTATTACCTCACAGCAGCTATGTTATTTTTGTAGGAACAGTACTGGCCTTGGAATAGTTAGGTTTGTGTCGTAGCTCTGTCATTTCTCCATAAACTTGGGAAAGTCTCATTTCTCTCAATTTCATCCATATTCGAGAGATGATAATACATAATTCAAAAGGTTATATGAGAACTAAATGAAAATCTATGTGAGATTACTATAAGAGGCTGTATAATGTGATATGTGGTTCTTGAATATTCTTGAGTTCTTCCCTTAGCTGATGGACTTGTGAATGTTATAGATATCATAAACTAAACCTTCATTTGATCAATTTCAGTAGGCAAATGCCCCCTTTTAGTCCATCTTCCATATTACCACCAGGCTGGTTTTTCTTGCATATATATACCTGCTCATCTCATTTTCTTTAGAATTATTTTAAAGATCCCTTGGTCACCTCCATGATAAAGACTCACCTACTTGCAGAACATCACTTCTTGTCATTATCTTCTATACTCCCATGCATTCATAATTGTAGCCCTCTTTCTAACATCTATGGCTACCTCTCCTAGGAAGACTTTGGTCATTTGTTTTTATTTTGGCCAATTCTGACACCATCCTTTAATGTTTTAATATTAGTGCCAAAGAGTTGGTGACTTTCCCATTACATAAGAATCAATTACTTGGAATGCCTTTTACCCCCTCACTGCAGTCTACCTAACAAATACTATTTGAGGCCAAGTTTCAGCTTGTAGGCCTCTGAAGCAAGCTTTCTCCATTTTAGCAATCACTTTGTTTGCACATTTACTTTCACACTGGTCTATAAAACTTGAGGGAAAGGGTTGGGTGGTCTATAAACTTGAAGGAAAGGGTTGGATCAAGCATGTCAAACTTGCGGGCCGCGGGCTGTATGCGGCCCGCAATGAATATTTTTGCGGCCCAGCCAATATAACAGTATGTAAGAAATGTTTTAATAAAAATTTCGTAATCTAATTTTTACAATATCCTGTTATACATAACTAGAGGCCTGATGCACAAAATTTGCGCATGGGTAGAGTCCCTAGGCCTGGCTGGCGATCAGGACTGATCAGGGCATTCCGGCTGCTGGCCGGGGCCTTCGTTCCACAACACCCCCTGGTGGTCAGCATACATCATAGTGAGCGATTGAACTCCTGGTCTCCCAATCTAACTCCCAATCTAACTGCATGGGGTGGGGAGGGGTGTCCCTCAGCCCAGCCTGCACCCTCTCATAATCCAGGACTGTTGTTTCCCAACAGCTCGCCTGCCTGCCTTCCTGATTGCCCCTAACCGCTTCTGCCTGCCAGCCTGATCACCCCCTAACTACTCCCCTGCCAGCCTGATTGATGCCTAACTGCTCCCCTGTTTGCCCCTAACTGCCCTCCCCTGAAGGCCTGGTCACCCCTAACTACCCTCCCCTGCAGGCCTGATCCCCCCCAACTGCTCTCCCCTGCAGGCCTGGGTCCCTCCCAACTGCCCTTCCCTGCAGTCCTGGGTCCCCCCTAACCTCCCTCCTCTGCCAGCTTGGTCACCCCTAACTGCCCTCCCCTGCAGGCTTGATCACCCCCAACTGCCCTCCCTTGCAGGCCTGGTCCCTCCCAACTACCCTTCTCTGCTGGCCTGATCGCCCACAACTGCCCTCCCTTGCAGGCCTGGTTCCTCCCAACTGCCCTCCCCTGCTGGCCATCTTGTGGCGGCCATCTTGTGTCCACATAGGGGCAGCCATCTTGTGTGTGGAGTGATGGTCAATCTGCATATTGCTCTTTTATTAGATAGGATAGAGGCCTGTTGCACGAGTGGGGGCCAGCTGGTTTGCCCTGAAGGATGTCCCGGATCAGGGTGGGGGTTCCCTTGGGGTGTGGGGAGGCCTGGGCGAGGGGCTTGTGGTTGTTTGCAGGCTGGCCACGCCCCCTGGCGATCCAAGCGGAGGCCCTGGTATCTGGGGTTTATTTATCTTCTACAATTGAAACTCTGTAGCCTGGAGCGGAGCCAAGCCTTCTGCTTGCTCCGTGGCGGCAGCCATTTCTGTTGGGATTTATGTACCTTCTATAATTGAAACTTTGTAGCCTTAAGCGTAGGCCTGGGCCGGCCAGGGTGTGTGGAAAGCTTGGCTTCCTCCATCGCCGGGGGCAACCCTAGCCTCCCGCACTTTCCAGCTCCGTGGCTGCCGCCATTTCTGTTTGGATTTATGTATCTTCTCTCATTGAAACTTTGTAGCCTTGAGTGGAGGCCTAGGCCGGCAAGGGCAGGCAGAAAGCTTGGCTTCCTCCATTGCCTGGGAAATGCAAGCCTCCCTCCTGCTTTCTGTGGCCGTAGTCATTTTGGTTGGGTTTATTTGCATATTTGCTCCTGATTGGCTGGTGGGAGTGGCTTGTGGGTGTAGCGGAGTGATGGTTAATTTGCATATTACTCTTTTATTAGGGTTATTAAAAACGAACTACAACATTCAATAATGACTGATTACTAGAATTGTGTTGCATTCATTTCCCTTACGCGCAGGCGCACCATTTCTCTCCGCTAATACTAGCAGCAAATATTTTAGCAGCCGATTGCCACGTCATTAGTCTTGTACTGACTTGTTTGGCATGTGCAACAGGAAATATTTCACTTTCGGAGAAGAAGAAAAATAGGTTTATTTGTGTTACACTTGTTAATTTGTGCAGTTATTCACTGTCTGATAAGTTAATGTTCAAGAAAAAATATTAATTTTTATTTAAAATGTTCTATTATTTTATGTTAATGATTACTCATTTATATCTGCCCTTTGTACTCAGCATGTCGCTATAGAAATAAACTTACATTTCTATGAAAATTGAAGCTTTTGTTTTTTTGCAGCCTGCATAAACTTAAACCTTGTTTATTTGGCCTTTGTTAGCCTTTTGAGTTTGACATGTTTGGGTTGGATATTTTATTTTTGTATCAGTTTATTTCACATAGTAAATACTATCTGTTGATGAAAGGAGCAATGACATTTATATTTAAGCCAAATGAATATGGAGCTGTTTATTATCCCTTTTCAACTATACCCCCACAGGTGATATCACCATATCATTTTCCTACCACCATAGAAAATATGGCACTCCTCTTAGAAAGAAAGACCTGAGTCATTTACCTATATATCTTTATATTCTAGAACCATCCTTATTGCCAAAGAATTCTTCTGTGCCAATTTCATTATATGAGTCAGCATAAAAATTGGGAAGGTCTATTTATGTCTTTCATGTACTTCATGGTTACATTTCTTTGTCACCACCACTCTTCCCAAAAGGATAGCTGAAGTTTCTTAATTGAAACCAGTCAAATAATTTGAATTATCTTATACTGTGAATTTTGATAAGTCTTTTTCATACTGGTATTTTAAACCCTGAATGAATGAGAGATTAGGTCAAAAGATCTTAAAATGTTCCCTTTTCATAAAGGAGAATTTTTTAGGAGATAAGAGTCCCTTTTCCTCTACCCCCATTGTGTCAACTGCTCATTTAAGAATTACTGATCTCTCTTTTTGACAGTGGTATTATTCAGCACGATTTGATCTTCTCCCTTCAACAAACAGAATGTGTCCTCAAACCAGTTGAATCTTCAGATATGAAAATGACTCAGCTATTCACCAAAGTTGAATCAGAAGATACAAGTAGCCTCTTTGATAAACTTAAGAAGGAACCTGATGCTTTAACTTTGCTGGCCCCAGCTGCTGGAGACACAATCATATCTTTAGATTTTGGCAGCAATGGTGGGTCTTTAGTTAGTTTATTAATTGCCTAAATTGTGTCTGCTGATGCAAGCCCATTTTAACTGAACTTGATGCTAACATTTTTTTGTTGGTAATCATTTGGACGTCATGGTCTTATATATTTCATTTTTCATAGTCTTCTTAAAAGTATTTGCTTAAATATTTTGCCTCTGTAATTTCTCAGCATTCCTGTTTTTGTCACATTGTTGGAAATTGTGCTTCAAAGTGTCCTTAAGGTATTTCTTTCCCCACTTTAACTTTTCTCAACTACTCTGCTATTTCTATATCCTACAGTCATATTTTCTCCACAATTTAGCAAAATTATATTGCAATATGTATAGTTGCATTAAAGGATAAGTAAGCAGTCATACCAATATCAAACATTAAAAATGAAAATTGTAATTTCAAACTAGGTTAAATTTTAATGAAGAAACAGTTGGAATTACTGGGGTTTTTATGTCATGTCGATTAATAGGAGTTGTCAGTAGTGGGTTAGAAAGATAACTCAGACTTATACCATAGAATCTGTAAACGTTCTGATTAAGGAAAATTGGGTAACATTTTTGTTGTTTGAGTGAACTAGACAAACCTTTGGTAAAGGATATATTCTATATAAGTTAAAATCTAGATATTCTTTAAATTGACTGATTTTTTTTTCCCCTACAGACACAGAAACCGATGACCAACAACTTGAGGAAGTTCCATTATATAATGATGTAATGCTCCCCTCATCTAATGAAAAATTAGAGAGTATAAATTTGGCAATGTCTCCATTACCTGCCTCTGATACTCCAGAGCCACTTCGAAGTAGTGCCGACCCTGCACTCAATGAGGAAGTTGCATTAAAATTAGAACCAAATCCAGAGTCATTGGAACTTTCTTTTACCATGCCCCAGATTCAAGATCAGCCGGCTAGTCCTTCTGATGGAAGTACTAGACAAAGTTCGCCTGAGGTAGGTGTCATGATGTAATAAGAAAAGGATAAATTTCAGATTTTAATGTTCAGGAAAGAATGTATTTGTAGATTTTATTCAAACTTTAATTTGACCCACGTGTCATGGATTTTGTTTGTGTGCATTTTAGCACTCTAAAATTACTGCAATAATTGTTAAGAGCTTAACTTGGACCTCAGTGGAACATGGGAAAGAACAGGCTTAACAAAAATGTAAAGGAAAAACTTACGTTGCTCCTCTATATCAATAAGACAATAAAAGTCTTGAATTTAGACATCCACAGAGAAAAAACTGTGTGCCTATGATAGGTTTAAGCCCATACATATTACCCATTGAGTTGGAGAATTGTCCAGCAGCAAAAGGCTTAAAAGGGAAAGTACCCTAAGCTCTGCCCAATTTAGTATAGTTTCCATTACTATTTTTAAATTCTCGGTAAGTATAACATGAAAATACCAAATCTTACACAGAGTAAATACTTAATAGCTGTTTTTATACAAGTTCTGTCACAATAAAAGTTCTCTTTAAGGACAAGGTTGGGCTAAGACTGAAGGTATCACATAGGGCTCTATTTCTAAATCTAGAGTGCTTCAACTTCAGAGCTTCCTGTATCTAAAAATATGCTCTAGAGTTGGGTAACAGATCAGAATATGATGACTTGATAAATGAGGCACAAATAAGCTTTAATAGGTGGTAAATAATTTCATATTCAATATCTGTGGATCCAAACTGGCAAGCTAAAAGTAGGAGATTTGACATCTCATAGCCTTCTGGAGAACACTTTCTAATCTCTGGTTATTTAGTTTGCCTAGCACAAAATTTTTGTTTGTTTGTTTCTTTTTAATATATTTTATTGATTTTTTTACAGAGAGGAAGGGAGAGGGATAGAGAGTTAGAAACATTGATCAGCCGCCTTCTGCACACCACCCACTGGGGATGTGCCCACAACCAAGGTATATGCCCTTGACTGGAATCGAACCTGGGACTTTACAGTCCGCAGGTCGACGCTCTATCCACTGAGCCAAACCGGTTAGGCACAAAATGTTTTTGATTCGTTGTGTTTTTAATCTAACAAAAATGTTATAGTGAGGGAGGCAAAAGCTTATGCTTAGAATACATAGCTATAATTTTTTGGTTAGAGTTCTTGTTCACAACTTTAAAAAAAAATGTTTTTATTTTAGAAAGGAAGGAAGAAGAAGGGAGAGAGAGAAAGAAACCGATGTGAGAGAGAAACATTGATTGGTCGCCTCTTGCACACAGCCTGACTGGGAATTGAACCTGCAGCCTGGGCATGTGTCCTGACGGAATCAAACCAACAACCTTTCCGTGCACAGGACAACACTCAAGTGAGCTGAGCCACACCAGCCAGGGCTTCTTGCTCAGAATTTCTAAAAGAATAGTACATTCATTATGGTGAATGCAAGTAAAAGAACTTAAATCTCCACACCTACCCCTCAGAGTAGCTGTAAGATTTTTAAGTAGATCACTACAGGTATGTGCCCTCTTAGTACAAAAGTAGATTCCAGTAAGTATATCATCTTGTTGGTGGCCAGTTGGGTACCCTGTGGGAGATGAATTATTAGATGAGTTCTATTCTTTAGCATAAACAGAATAATGCATCGTTTATTCTTAATTTTATTAATGACTAGAGGCCCGGTACATGAAATTCATGCACGCAGGGGGCGGGGTTGTCCATCAGCCCGGACTGTGCCCTCTTGCAGTCTGGGAGCCCTCAGGGATGTCTGACTGATGGCTTAGGCCAGCCATGAGCCCGGCTTCTGGCTGAGCGGTGCTCCCCCTGTGGGAGCACACTGACCACCAGGGGACAATTCCTGCATTGAGCATCTGCCCCCTGGTGGTCAGTGCGTGTCATAGCAACTGGTGGTTCTGCTGTTTGGTCGATTTGCATAGTAGCCTTTTATTATCTAGGATGTTATTATTACATATAGTCAGAAATACATATATAGAATTCCCCTTATCCATGGGGGAACACTTTCCTAGGCCCCTAGTGGATGCCTGAAATCATGGATAGTAATGAACCTTAATCTACTTCCTGAGCTCTGCTAGAAATGTGGCAGCAGCTTATTCATTGGCAGATGCAGGGTACAGTAATTGTTATATTTTCATCCCTTACTTGCTTGCAGTAAATGGCTTATTCGTTTCAGGGGATCCCTTGCTGAAGCATTCATATGGGCTTGGTGCTTTCTGGCACAACACATTGCTGTCAGTTGGAACATGTTTTCTGTTCGTGTCTTCCACCCATAAATTTAATGCCTTTACCATCTTAACTAAGCATTTATGCACTGTGCCTGTAATTTGCAGTTTAAGATGTGACAGCAAAACTAGCATGCATTTCTTTTTCCTTCACAATTTCCTGGATATAAGATTTAGTATTACTGTAGATCTTAGCAACCTCAGTGTGTGTGTGTGTGTGTGTGTGTGTGTGTGTGTATACTAGAGGCCGGGTGCACGAAATTCGTGCACGGAGGGGGGTTGTCCCTCAGCCCAGCCTGTACCCTCTCCAATATGGGACCCCTCAAGGGATGTCCTACTCTCCGTTTAGGCCCAATCCCACCAGGGAGTCGGACATCCCTCTCACAATCCAGGACTGCTGGCTCCCAACTGCTTGCCTGCCTGCCTTCCTGATTGCCCTTAACCGCTTCTGCCTGCCAGCCTGATCACCCCCTAACCACTCTGCTGCCAGCCTGTTTGCCCCCAACTTCCCTCCTCTGCTGGCCTGGTCACCCCTAACTGCCTTCTCCTGCAGGGTTGATCACCTCCAACTGCCCTCCCTTGCAAGCCTACTCCCTTTCAACTGCCCTCCCTTGCAGGCCTGGTCCTTCTCAACTGCCCTCCCTTGCAGGCCGGGTGCCTCCCAACTGCCCTCTCCTGCTGGCTATCTTGTGGTGGCCATCTTGTGTCCACATGGGGGCAGGATCTTTGACCACATGGGGGCAGCTATATTGTGTGTTGCAGTGATGATCAATCTGCATATTACTCTTTTATTAGATAGGATAGAGGCCTGGTGCATGGGTGGGGGCCAGCTGGTTTGCCCTGAAGGGTGTCCTGGATCAGGGTGGGGTTCCCTTGGGGCATGGGGCGGCCTGAGCGAGGGGCCTGTGGTGGTTTGCAAGCCGGCCACACCCCCTGGCAACCCAAGTGGAGGCCCTGGTATTTGGAATTTATTTTCCTTCTACAATTGAAACTTTGTAGCCTGCAGCAGAGCCAAGCCTGGGGCTCCCTCCGAGGCCAGCAGCCATTTGTGTTGGGGTTTTAATTGAAACTTTGTTGCCTTAAGCGGGTGGGCCTGGCCAGGGTGTGCGGAAAGCTTTGCTTCCCCTGTTGCCAGGGCAACCCTGGCCTGCTCTCTCAAGCTCCATTCTGCCGCCATTTGTTTGAATTTGTTTACCTTCTATAATTGAAACTTTGTAGCTTGAGTGGAGGCTTAAGCCTGGCAAGGGCAGGCGGAAAGCTTGGCTTCCTCTGTAACCTAGGAAACCTTGCTCTCTGTGGCTGTAGCCATCTTGGTTTGGGTTAATTTGCATGCTCGCTCTGATTGGATGGTGGGCGTGGCTTGTGGGCGTGGTTTGTTGGTGTGTCAGATGTTTGGTCAATTTGCATATTTGTCTATTAGGTAGGATATATTTACTTATTGTGTGTGTGTGTGTGTGTGTGTGTGTGTGTGTGTGTATTATTAAGTCAAGAATTTATACATTTTCACTTAAAGGAAGCACTTTACAGCTGCTCCCTGGCATGTCCAGATTGCCAGCATCACCACTCTTGCACTTTAGACCTTATTAAGTAAAATAAAAGTTACTTTAAACATAAGCCCTACAACACTGTGACAATTGATCTGATAACCAAGATGGCTACTAAGTGACTAATGGGTAGTTAATGTATATAGTGTGGATATCCTGGACAAGGGATGATTGATGTCCGTGGCAGGACATAGTGGGACTGTGCAAGATTTCATTACACTACTCAGAACAATGCAAAATTTAAAACTACAAATTGCTTACTTTTGGGATTTCTTATTTGATGTTTTCAGACCTGAGTTGTCCACAGGTAACTGAGAAACTGCAGAAAGTGAAACCCCAGATAAGGGGAAGCTATTGTATTAGCAAGAATTGTTAAAAGTGTAAGCTCAAAAATTTAACTTTTCACTAGTTAGGTAAAATTTGATAGAACAAATGGACTTTGTTGTGTATTCTCTGAGATCTGGTTGGATTATTCTAACAACTAGCAAAACACAGAGGCTTATTCTGGGAAAGTGAATACATTTAATTCCTTTTACAGCCTACCAGTCCCAGTGAGTATTGTTTTGATGTTGATAGTGATATGGTCAATGAATTCAAGTTGGAATTGGTTGAGAAACTTTTTGCTGAAGACACGGAGGCAAAGAATCCATTTTCTACTCAGGTATATAAATTTGTTTATTATATTTTACATTAATCTTTATTAAATTTTTCATCTAATGACTGAGTTTAACTTGTTTTTCTTTTGTAAGATGTGGCCATTGTAAAAACTCATACATTTGTTGTTCTATAGGACACTGATTTAGACTTGGAGATGTTAGCTCCTTATATCCCAATGGATGATGACTTCCAGTTACGTTCCTTCGATCAGTTGTCACCATTGGAAAGCAGTTCTACAAGCCCTCAAAGTGCGAGCACAGTTACAGTATTCCAGCTGACTCAAACGGAAGAACCACCTGTTACCACCACCACTACCACTGCCATCACTGATGAATTAAAAACACTCACAAAAGATGGTATGGAAGACATTAAAATATTGATTGCATCTCCATCTCCTACCCACGTACCTAAAGAAACTTCTAGTACCACAACATCACCATATAGTGATAATCGAAGTCGGACAGCCTCACCAAACAGAGCAGGAAAAGGAGTTATAGAACAGACAGAAAAATCTCATCCAAGAAGCCCTAACGTGTTATCTATCACTTTGAGTCAAAGGTATTTATTTATATGTAACATTAAAGTTATAGTTCTTTTATTTTTTAGAAAATGTGTATGATGGTAAATTATTTCTAAACATAGCAAACTTTCTGATATATATTCTTTAAAGTACATAAAATTGATATACAAATTTTGAACTTAGAATAAGCACTCTAGGAACTATTTCTAAATTAGCTTATGTATTTATTTTCTCTAAAATAGTCATATCACCTATCTGAATGTAGGGTCTTCTAATACTTCCAAAAATAAAATCTAGCCAGTGAGTTCTGTAAATGTACAAAAACTGGCTTGGTTTCTTTCTTCTTTTTTTAAATATTTTTATTGATTTCAGAGAGGGAGAGAGATAGAAACATCAATGATGAGAGAGTATCATTGATTGGCTGCCTCCCGCATGCCCCCTACTGAGGATTGAGCCCACAACCTGAGCATGTGCCCTTGACTGGAATCAAACCCGGGACCTTCCAGTCCTCAGTCCAACGTTCTATCTACTGAGCCAAACCAGCTAGGGCTTGCTTGGTTTCTTATGGTTGGTTAAATCAGGCTAGTTTATCCTTACTGCTTCCGTTTCATGGAGCACTTTTTAAGCCTGAAAAAAAGTCCTCCCTACTTACGGGTATTTCCAATTCCACAGTGAGCCTGATGGTCTTTAGTCCTCAGTATTCAGTATAGATATTTATAAGACTTCTTTTTAAATTTTATGTATAGTTATGATATAATTGCTTTTACTGTTTTTTAAATGCATTTTCACTGATTTCCGAGATGAAGGGAGAGAGGAGAGAGAGAAAAAAAATAATGATGAGAAAGAATCATTGATTGGCTGCCTCCTGCAGGCCCATACTAGGGACTGAGCCTGCAACCGGGCATGTGCCCTGACCGGGAATCAAACCGTGATCTCCTAGTTCATAGGTCAATGCTCAACCACTGAGCCACACCAGCCAGGCATATTTTTCATTACTTATTTATAGAACATTATATTTTATAGGTTAAGTAGGGTTTTAAGAGCTACAGCAGGAATCTAAGCCTGATTTTATGACATTGCTTCTATGGAGTAAATTTGAGCAAATATCTGGACACCAGACACATTTTATTAAATTATACTTTCTGTATATAATTTGTAATGGGATTTAACATGTTTTAAATTTAAAGCTCTAGTTTATAGGAAATAAGTTTTAGCTAGTCAGTGGGGCAGTGTGTGTAGGAGAGAAATGATTCTTTTTCTACTGTGCCTAGACTGATCCAGATATCAGTAGCAATGGGAAAAGGCACTGCCATAGCCAGGGCTCATGGCATGTTGCTCTGCCTTGCATCATTGCTTTGACCTAGAGTGCTGGGAGAGGCCTTTTCCTAGACCTAAGAAAAGATCTTGGAGCTTTAGATTTAAAAAGGAGCATTTTATATTACTTTATAAATTACCATGTTACCAGCTAACTTTAAAATTTAAACTCTGAGTTCCTCTAGGGAAGCGGTCGCCAACCTTTTGGACCTCACGGACCACCAGTGGTCCCCAGACCACCGGTTGGCGACCACTGCTTTAGGGCAATGACAATGTCTTGTTGACATTTTAGTGGTATTAATAAATTCAGTACCTATCGTGTACTAGCTATTCAATAAATGGTTATTGTGTGGATAGATGAATAAATATCCTCTATAATAATAAAAGCATAATATGCTAATTAGACCGGACAGCCAAACATCCTTCTGGATAAAGCCGCAGCGGCTGCGAGGTTCCGAGGGCAGTCATCCACGGTGGCCGGCAGCGGCAGCAGCAGCGGGGTGATGGGGGCGGCACCTTCCCCTCATAGGCCCAGTCGCCTCCAGCACAGGGAGGCTGCTGGAGGCTGGAGGCAGCGATAGGAGGTGGTGGCAGTGGCAGGGTGATGGGGGCGCAGTGCCTTCCCCTGATCGGCCTGGTTGCCTCCCACAGAGGGAGGCCAGACTGCGGTTTAGACCCACTCTGGGCCTAAACCATCAGTAGGACATCCTCTGAGGGCTCCCAGACTGTGAAAGGGGGCAGGCCAGGCTGAGGGACACTCCTTCCCCCACCCCCGTGCACGAATGTTTGTGCACTGAGCCTCTAGTAGTAATATAATGGTGATGACAATAACCTGTTTACAGTTTACTATTAGCTACAGGAGACTATGGATATTCAGTTTTCTGAACAACTGTATACTTGTCAAAACCAAAGTCTTAGTATTATCACGTTAGCAAATTTTTTTTACATTAGTTCCACTATAGTATGCACTAAATACCTTACGAGATGAATTTTATGAACTATATGGAGGCTTTTTCATTACTAATTTTCTAGGTTATTATTCACAAAATCAAAGTACTGTACTAAGCCAGACAGCTTTACAGCAAAGATTAAAGATAACCATTAAAAGTACTGCTACTGCCCTGGCCGGTGTGGCTCAGTTGGTTGGAGCATTGTTCCGTACACCAAAAGGTGACGATGTTTCTTTTCTCAAAGGATGTTTCCCTTTCTCTCTCTTTCTCTCCCTCCATCCCTTCTTCTCTCTAAAGTCATTTTTTTTAAAAGTACTACTGAGGTGATATTTATACTATAAACTGAATTATACTTCATAAAGATAATATAGTTATGTAAGAATTTTAAAACCTGCCTGTCTGTATATTGGAGGTTTTACAAAACTGCATGTAGGAAGGAGTTAGAGTAATATATTACCTACCCATATAAATTCTCAACTATATGTGAAACAGAGCAAGGAGCCATTTATGATTAATGTATTGATGGAGTTCTTGAGAAGACAAAGTAGCTCTGATAAAATTGATGCATTTGACCCACCAAGTAGTTCTTCACTATTTAATATTAATTTTAGGTGCAGGTTTGATAACATACCAATAATGGAGGCAAATTGACTTAGTAGGAAGATCACTGGGGGGGGGAGGGCATGGGTCTAAAGAGATATAGAATGTACTTCCATATCCACAACTAATTAGCAGTGGGACTTTGAGATAGTTACCTAACAGGCCTCAGGTTTCTCATTTATAAAATGGTATTATATATGTATGTTACTATCTTTGGGATTGGAGTGAAATTAAAATAAACTAGTGAATATGAAATGTTTTATGAACTGAAAATGCTATGCAAGTGTGAAATTAATTTTGTATCACAGTAGTCCCAAGATTATCTGAATTATATTAGATGGAATGAAAGGCCAATATTTAAGTTTTTGACTTACAAAAATATCAATCTAGTTCACTTTGATTAATAGGGAAATGCAAATTTTAGGATATTTTGTTTCAAAAATTGAGCTTTGGTGTTAAGCTTCTGCCCCCTGGTGGTCATTGCTCTCCCACAGCCAACTTCCCGTTGCCAGCCAACCTCCCATGGTCCCTCCCCCAGCTGGCCAGCCCCTATTGACTCCAATTGGCCCCAATCACCAGCCAGGCCAAGGGACCCCACCAGTGCACGAATTTGTGCACCAGGCCTCTAGTATAAATATATTTTTTTGAGAAAAAGCTATTTGGATAGTTCTTAAAAATAATAATAAAACAACCATATTTTTATTAAAAAAATTTTTTTTTCAGAACTACTGTTCCTGAGGAAGAACTAAATCCAAAGATACTAGCTTTGCAGAATGCTCAAAGAAAACGAAAAATAGAACATGATGGTTCACTTTTTCAAGCAGTAGGAATTGTAAGTGTAAGAGTGTGTGTTTGCTTTTTCTAGTCTAGCTAATGTTCTATTTATAAGTTACATATATAGATAATTCCTTGTTCTAAATACTAAAGTTGTAGTTTTAGAATTAAACATTGATCTTTTTTTCACTTTGTACACTCTCTTAAAAACAAAAACAATGAATACATTCTCGGTGTAAAAATTTCAGATAATACAGATGTATTTTTAGTAAAAAGTGATGTTCTCCCCTTATTTCACCCAACATCACCACCAGTCTTGTTCTCTTCCCTTTAAGTTAATTTCCCCTTCTTATTCCCAAAACACAATAATTTTCTTAAGTCAATGTGCACAGTGTAACCCATACCGATATTTTAAATTAACCAGATTAACTGGAAAGAATTTACAGAGAAGTTGTGTTAGCCATAATGTATGGCAAATAAATGGCTTGATCATAGTAGTGGTAAAAGAAAAAATTAAAAACAATCAGGGGTAGTATTTGATTTAAGAAACCTTCCTTCTCCATGTTATTAAACTTTCATTGATATCAAAGTTTTTGATTTTTTAAAAAAAACAACATAGTAAAATTGAAGTAAGTTTCCTCTTTTTAGGGAACATTATTACAGCAGCCAGATGATCGTGCAACTACCACATCACTTTCTTGGAAACGCGTAAAAGGATGCAAATCTAATGAACAGAATGGAATGGAGCAAAAGACTATTATTTTAATACCCTCTGGTTAGTTTATTCTTTTTGTCCTGAATATCAATAGGAGAATTATATGGCTTTTTATTTAGGAGCTTTGTTCTAAGTGATAGTGGTTTTCATTCCTTAGCAAGATTAAAAAGTAAGGTAGCATTTTATCTAATGTCTGTAACAGCTATTTCAAGATGGAACTTTATATTTTTAATAATTATCTTTGATGTGTCTATATATTATTAATATTGAATAGAAGCTGAACCTTGTAAATGTTTATGCTTTTTTCTAAATTGATTTAGCACTCCTTTGTCCTTCCTTGTATCCTGTAAACATTTATGACATAGCACCAGTAACACTTGATTACACTTGTTTACATAGCGATGGTTTACACCAGTGATGGGCAACCTTTTGAGCTTAGTGTGTCAAACTTCGCCAAAAAACTGAGCGTAACTCGGGTAGTGTGTCACTTTGAGGAGAAAACTAACTCCAAGACTCTAGTCGCAAATGTTTCATACTCAGGAGCAGCAAATGTTTCATCCTTGGCATGCGGCCGCGTGTCATCAGAAATGGCTACGCGTGTCATAGGTTCGCCATCACTGGTTTACACCATAGACTAAAAACCCTTCCAGAAAGAGTTTATATTTGCCTTATGTTCCCAATGCCTAGTGCATAGTGGGTGTTTAATAATAATCATTGACTAGATGAATGAATACTTAGATATCTCTTTGTTTTCCAGACTTAGCATGTAGACTCCTTGGGCAATCAATGGATGAGAGTGGATTACCACAGCTGACCAGTTATGATTGTGAAGTTAATGCTCCTATACAAGGCAGCAGAAACCTACTGCAGGGTGAAGAATTACTCAGAGCGCTGGATCAAGTTAACTGAGCTTTTTCATAATCTCATTCCTTTATTTTGGACACTGGTGGCTCATTACCTAAAGCAGTCTATTTATATTTTCTATATCTAATTTTAGAAGCCTGGCTACAATACTGCACAAACTCTGTTAGTTCAGTTTTGATCCCCTTTTTACTTAATTTACATTAATGCCAGATCACAGACAGCACATTTTCACAGTTCTTTGGTATTTAAACCATTGCATTGCAGTAGCATAATTTTTAAAATGCACCTTTTTATTTATTTATTTTGGGCTAGGGACCTAGTTTGTCCCTTTTCGAATTATTTTTAATAAGATGCCAATATAATCTTTTAAGAAGGCAGTAACCTTTCATCATGATCAGGTTGAAAAATTTTTACTCAGTTTTTCACATTTACATTAACAATAGTGTTTTGCCAGCAGTACATGGTAGCCTCAATTGCACAATATATTTTCTTAAAAAATACCAGCAGTTACTCATGCAATATATACTGCATTTATAAAACTAGTTTTTAAGAAGAACTTGTTTTTGGCCTATGAAATTGTTAAACCTGGAACATGACATTGTTAATCATATAATGATTCTTAAATGCTTGTATGGTTTATTATTAAATGGGTAAAGCCATTTACATGATATAGAAAGATGCATATATCTAGAAGGTATGTGACATTTATTTGGATAAAATTCTCAATTCAGAGAAATGAATTTGATGTTTCTATAGTCACTTTGCCAGCTCAAAAACAAAAAAACAATACCCTATCTGTAGTTGTGGAAATTTATGCTAATATTGTGTAATTGATATTAAACCTAAATGTTCTGCCCACCCTGTTGTTATAAAGATGTTTTGAGCAGATTGTGTACAAACAAACAAATCATGCTTTGTTAGCAAAATTGCCTAGTATGTTAATTTGCTCAAAATTTGATGTTTGGTTTTATGCACTTTGTCGCGATTAACATCCTTCTGTTTTCATATAGATTTCAATAATTGAGTGATTTTAGAGGTATTATTTTAGAAATATATAGTTGTCACAGTAAATATCTTGTTTTTCTATGTGCATTGTACAAAATTTTCATTCCTTTTGCTCTTTGTGGTTGGATCTAACACTAACTGTATTGTTTTGTTACTTCAAATAAACATCTTCTGTGGACCAGGCCCTCCTTGATCAGCTTTTATGTTAATGTTTATTTCAATACCTCCGACTCCTAAAATTGTTTGCCAACAATTTAAGTATTTTATGAAGATTACATTGGCATGGATTAGTTATTTCAAGTAAAATCTATAATACCGCATTTTCTGGCGTATAAGACGACTTTTTAACCCAGGAAAATCTTCTATACGCCCAGTCATCTTATACGCCAGAAAATACGGTAATCTACAATAATAAAAGCATAATATGCTAATTAGAATGGATGACCTTCCGGACAAAGCCAGGGCTCTGAGGGAAGCCCAGGTCCTGGGTGCCAGAGGGAAGCCGGGGGAAGGAAGGCCTACTCTTGCACGAATTTCGTGCATCGGGCCTCTAGTAATTTTAATATTTTAATATGAATGGGATGGGTGAAACAATCCTAAACATTATAGTAACATAGTGTTGTAAGGGCTAGAATGTCCTCTAAAGATTTCTACCCTTGGCCGGATAACTCAGTTGGTTAGAGCATCTTCCCAAAACGCCAAGATTGTGGGTTCAATCCCAGGTCAGCACACATATAAGAATCAATCAATGAATGCATAAATAAGTGGAACAGCAAATCAATTTCCATTCCTCTCTAAAATCAATTAATTAAAAAAACTTTTTTTTAAATAATAAAGATTTCTAATCTACTTTACAGATGAAGAAATTCAGACCTCAAATGGTAAACGATTTGTCTAAGCCCTAAAGGTAATAAATGCCAGACCAGAGATTTAAACTTGGGTCTTCTGACTCTAATATGAAACAGAACTAACCTTGTTTTTGTTTTGATGATACTGTATATTTAAATTTTTAAAAATAGCTTTGATTTTCTTCCATATATATTTATGAAATTGCTATTATTCTCTGACTATAAAAGTAATACATTCTCAATTTTTAAAAAGCATAAAAAGACCCAAACCAGTTTGGCTTAGTGGATAGAGCGTCGACCTGCAGACTGAAAGGTCCCAGGTTCGATTCCAGTCAAGGGCATGTACCTTGGTTGCAGGCACATCCCCAGTAGGAGGTGTGCAGGAGGCAGCTGATCTATGTTTCTCTCTCATTGGTGTTTCTAACTTTCTATCCCTCTCCCTTCCTCTCTGTAAAAAATCAATAAAATATATATATTGAAAAAGCATAAAAAGGTATTTAAAAGAAGCAGAAAAATCATTGTGAATCCCTGTACCAAGAAGTAACTGCAAATTACTTTTATGGGCAAATTATATAGGTAATGCCAGATCTTAGATACCATCTATAGCCTGAGGTTATAGGAACAAAATATCCTGAACAAAATAAACTAAGCCACATATCTTAGGGGGGCTGTTTTTATCTTAAAAATGAAGAAAATGTGATTTCAGTTACATGAAATTTTGGGAACAAAAGTTTACAATACTAAAAGTCCAGTATTTTGGGGCACATGTATACTTCACTATAAATATTATGATCCAAGTTCTTGTGTATTTAACTAATTACAGATTGTACTAGAGGTGGTATTTCAGAATAAAGTAGTTGTTTAATATCCCCAGGTCGAAATAAAAAATTATTTTTCTGATAGCAAGTTATCTTGAGTTGAAAACTAGAAGTTGATGTAGTTTTCAAATATTAGTAAATGGTCAGATTATGTAATGACCGGGTCTGAGAAAATTACTTGTGACAGCAATGATTTAGAAGAGAAAGCCACTTCTAAAGGACAGTAGAGCTGGAAGAAACAACCTCTGGTCACCCCAAAAACAAACCCCATGGAGGGCTTGAGGCTGAAATAGCAGAAACAGCCCTTCCTTCCCAGCATTCATTGTTTTCTCTCTCTCTCCCTCTCTCTCAATCACAGACTTTTAAATATCTTTATCTATGAAGTATAACCATACCCTAACAATTATAATTCTATAATAGCTCTTCTCCCCTTAATGTTCCTGTCCCCTCCCTATGCGTGCCTACTTCCCGTTCTCTGGTACTGCTATGAATGAATGACCATTGTATGATTTTCACACTTGAAGAAAGTATGGTAAAGAATTTGGTGTGCCGAAACCGGTTTGGCTCGGTGGACAGAGCGTCGGCCTGCGGACTCAAGGGTCCCAGATTCGATTCTGGTCAAGGGCATGTACCTTGGTTGCGGGCACATCCCCAGTAGCGGGTGTGCAAGAGACAGCTGATCGATGTTTCTCTCTCATCGATGTTTCTAACTCTATCCCTCTCTCTTCCTCTCTGTAAAAAAAATCAATAAAATATATTTAAAAAAAAAAAGAATTTGGTGTACTTTGTTCATGTGTTCTAAAGCCTCATTATTAACCTTGGAACTGGAAATAGTTCCCCAGACAGCCTAGCACTGCTTGGTGAAATGACACAAAGATTAGGAATTAAAATGAAGCTAACATCTCATAAGTATTATATGCTAGACTTTGTGCTAAGCGTTCTGCATGTTATCACACAATCTTAAAAAAAGGAACCTAATGAATTAGTACTTGCATCTCGTTCTGTAGATGAGAAAATAGTCTTGGAGAGGTGGCCATCAGTAGTAGCTCCATAGCAGCTGGTGCTAACCACCTTGCAGTGTTAGTCCAGAACATACCCTTTTCCTCATTAACTTTAAATAGCAAACAGGAAAAAACAATGGGGTGTAGGGAACTGAAGGTACGTGTCTCTTGAAGGTAATGAAACCATACAGAACTTGGAGGGGATGTCCTAAGAGGAATGGCAAGACAAATGGAAATTAATAAAAGTGGTATTTTGATATGCTATTTAGCTGGGCTTTAGTTTGAACTACAGGTTCAAAAAATAGTCTGAATTATGTCTCCATGACGTCTGGTTATGGAGACATTATCAGGTAAATGAGATAATGTATGAAAAGAACAACAGCAAACTAACCTGCCATAGGAATGTATGGTATGGTTCTCCCAGAACCGTTCGACTTATTTTCTAATAAGTTTGTATAACCTCACAATTATTGCAAATATTTCCCCTTTTTTGTTTGTTTCATTGCAAATCTTGATTTCCCCTAAAACCTCTAAAACACAAAAAGGATGGACTTAAAAGTTACTGGCTTCACAGAATCTAAAAAATTATAGAAGTTCAAATTTCCATTGTAGCAACATCAAAAACAAGTTGCAAAGAAAATGGATTTTTTTTTTTTTTAACAATTGGGTTTGGTTAAATAAAACCTTCGCAAACATACTGCTAGCTGGAACCAACAAAAATGTGAAGAAAATTTTTACTCGGGTGTTTTTTTAAGTCTGCCACTTACCACTTTGCTCCTGTTTCATCCCTTTACATAGCGCTGAACCCGTCGTCCCCAAAGCATTTTACAGAGAATTAGTTCAATCGGTAGAACTGATACGAAATAGTCTACCTATAAGATAAACGCTACACCTCACCACAAATCTGAATGCCTTCTGGAGCTCTGTTGTGTTCACACCTTTCAGAGGTTTGGGCATAATTTTTATTCTTACCTGTAACGGACGGTTTTACCCAAGACGCTGCTCAGACACCCGATCTCCTTGTATTATTTTATTTCCTTTATTCCCTTGTCTTGGCTCCATTCCTGCACGGAGAGGAAAGGCAGGTGCCTGAGAGCGGCAGTGATCAGACCCTCGGCAGGAAAGCACCAAGGATGCGGAAGGGACCTGGCATCCCTTTGGTTCCCGGTGCCCCTGGTACTTCTTAAGGATGCGAAACTCGAGCCGCGGGGCGAAACTTCCCCCCCGCCCCGCCCACCGCACTGCAGGCCACGCCCCGGTACGTGCTGGGCCGCAGCACCGCAGCCAGGCCCCCGCCCTCAGCTCCGCGCCCCCTGGGTTTGCGGCCGGCGCGGGTCCCCCGCGTCTACTCCCGGCTGCTGCCTACGTGTGTGAGCGCATGTGGGGAGGCCGGCGGGTACAGGAGGGGTCAGCACTGCCCTTTGTCTTCGGCGGCTTGTCCAGTTCTGGTGCCTAGCTCTTCCCCAAACCTGTTTTTTGGATGGGTGGTCGGTCGGGGCGGAACAGGTGTTGCCATGGAACTGTCTCCGAAATTGCCAATCTAATGCTTTGGGGTGTGAAGCTGTGCTTTGTAGAATAGAAAATTATCTGAGGTCTCCTAACAGGTTGGACCTTGGTTACCTATGTAACAGTTTGTTTTTTAATGTCATCTACTAATTGGATCAAAAATAGAGGCGTTAAATATATTCCCCTTAAGGCACCCAAAGAGAGTATATTTTAAATAAAGCACTTTGAGGTGTCTCAGATGAAGGAAATGGAAACTTTAGCTGCCCCAGGTGTGTGTTTGTTGTTGTTGTTGATTTGCTTGTCCTGTTTTTTGTTTTTTTTCTTCGTTTGTTGTGTGCCTGCACCGTATTGAGGCCAGATATTGAAAGTTCTCTGGGAGAAGATAATCTTGATGGACAGAAAGGAGGTGAGTTTATGGATACAGAAAAGCTTGGGGCTCTAAATTCAATCGGCTGTATTTAGTGTTAGGATTTCGCAGTTTGTTGTAAAGTACAAAGGCAGGTATTGTTTAGAATAAATAACCTCACCTCTGCATAGTCACGGGTGACTACAATATACATTTTATTGTAAATTATTTTCTAAAGGGAAATTTATTGTTTATGGGTTTTCAAATAGAATTTACCAGAAAGTAATGGTCTATTTTTTAAAAAGTAGTCAATGTGTTTTAATTACATATTTTACTAATAAAAACTGATCGGTAGCCTCAATCATGGTGTGTTTGATTGCAAAGGTGCCATGTAAGGAGAGTGATAAACTCTTTTGGCTTTATGAATACTTAATAAATCATTATAAAATGGTGATTCTCCACAGAGAAGAACAAGCTGGGGTGTGTGGGGGGATGGGGGGTGAAGGATTGTGCAGTGTTTAATCACAATGGGTAATGCCTTTTAAAACATTGAGAAAGCATATAGGCTAGCAAGTAAACTAGAGTCTGTTAAGTCAAATCTATTTTTTAGAGATTTTGAAATAGTAAAACATTAAAGAAACATTATTTTAGGTACAGACCCCTTTCCAAATATTTCTGCATAATATTTGGTCTTAGAAATAGATTTCAGTGTTTCTACACACAACTGCAGTGACAAACTTTAATAGGAGCACTAAACTAGCTGCAGGGTGAGCCATTATAAACTTTTGCCTCACTGCCTGGTCTGCTGGTAGAATATTTAAAGCAAAAAAACTAACCAACGTGACCTGCTAACACTGCAAATCAGTGAGGAGCCAGCTCAGCCAATATGTCTCTGGGCAAATTCAACTGCCAATATTTGCTACCCCTGCGAACCTCAGCTTTCTTACTTTACTGCTCATTTTTTTACCTTCTCTGATCATTTATGTATCTTACTTCCCCTACTAAACTCATAGTTCCATCAGAGCATGCTTCCCATCTGATTCATCTTTGTTACAAAGCCTCCTCTGTTTGCAAGGACAACTCACACATGACTGAGGTGGGAGAGGAATTCATGTGAATGGGGATCAGAGTTGCAGAAGAGGGAATACAGGATCATGTTAAACAAAAACCTTCACCGCCCGAAACTTTTGTGAAAGAGTTTATTGAGCCATATGCCAGCCATATGGCCAGGTCCTGGGACATACAGTCTAAACCAGTGACAGCAGGGCCAGATGGAAAATACGCACACGTCTGCCATTCTGGAGCCGATGGAACCCTTTTATACAATGAGTTTAGGGAAGAGAGATGTAAATTGTTTTTGAAAATATTGACATTGACTGTAGATGAAGGGGTGGGGTGAAGACAAGATGAAGCAGAGGCAGTTCTAGGATAGGTGCCTAGTCCATAAGGAAGAAATATTTACTAGTATTTTTTTTATTAGTTGTGCGCAAGAGTCCGAAAGTTCATGCATAAAGAAGGACTTGGTGGTCTCTGGTTGGTTCGGTTTCAACAAACATTCAGGAATGTGAATCGTTTTTCTTAGTTTTAGCACACATATTAGCTGAGTGCTTCCGTTGTCTCCCACTCTCCAATCCACTGTAATTTAATTTAGGACAGTGGTCGGCAAACTCATCAGTCAACAGAGCCAAATATCAACAGTACAACGATTGAAATTTCTTTTGAGAGCCACATTTTTTTTTAACTTAAACTTCTTCTAACGCCACTTCTTCAAAATAGATTCGCCCAGGCCGTGGTATTTTGTGGAAGAGCCACACTCAAGGGGCCAAAGAGCCGCATGTGGCTCGCGAGCTGCAGTTTGACTACCACGGATTTAGGACATTGCAGAATTTATCTCTTGCCAACCATTTTCTAGCTCTCCCAATGAAATCCATTCATTGAACAATTACTGAGGGTTGAGTGAGTCCAAGATGTTTGCTTTTGCTCTGAATGTTTGTGTCCCCTCAAATTCATATGTTGAAACGTAACCTCCAAGATGGTTAGTATTAGGAGGTGGGGGGCCTTTGGGAGGTGATTAGATCATGAGGATGGAGCCCTCATGAAGGGGATTCAAAGCCTTATAAAAGAGGCTCCAGAAATTTCCATTGCCCCTTTGGCCATGTGAGGACGCAATGAGAGAGAATCTTTGATCGGCTGCCTCCTGCATGCCCCACACTGGGGATCGAGCCCACATGTGCCCTGACCAGAATCCAACCGTGACCTCTTGTTTGATGGGTCCACACTCAACCACTGAGCCACTTTGGCTGGGTCCTAGGCTTTTCTATCATACTAGAGGCCCAGCGCACACATGAAATCGTGCACGTTAGGGTCCCTAGGCCTAGCCTGGCTTCCATTGCATGGCCTCTGCCACCCTGCCACGCTAGGTGAAGCTCCCTGCCCCTGGATGCTCCACGATGCTCGTGGCCCCTCCACTGCTCCACAAAACTCCCCCCGCCCCGCTCCGTGAGGCTCTCCTAGCCCCCCACCCCGAAAATGCTCTGTGAAACTCACCCGCCCCACCACTTCGAAACTCGCTGCCGCCTGGGTGACTGCTCCGCTAAGCTCACAGCCACCCTGCTCAACAGTCCCCAGTCCTGCCCCGCCTCCAGCCCCCCTCATGGTGAGCGGCTTGGGGGCTGGAGGAGAGGGGGGACTGAGAGGTGCTCCATGTACTTCATGGTGACCAGTCACCCGTTGGGTCGTGATGCCACCTAGCTCTTTATATATATTAGGATAAGATTGTCCTAAAGAATAAAAACAGCATGCCCTGCAATCAGAGAAATGGTGAAAAGTACAAAATATTACTCCATATCTAGCTCTAGGGCTAAGCCAATTTAGCCACATAATCAGTAAGTATCTATACTGTAATTTTTTTTTGTTAAGCACTGTGCTAGATGCAGCACAGGGGTGGGTGGGTGGTGGGGAGATATTTACAAAACAATTTCTCACGAGTGCTTGCAGAAGACTGCTAGGGCTCCAAGGAGGGAGCCACACAGCTCCCTGTTGTGTGGTTATAGACGGTAAGAGCACGAGTCCAGTTCATTTTCCTAGTAAACCCTCTTTAGATCCTCTGGCCACGAGCGGGTGGGCTGAGGCTCTGAACTGTTCTTCCCTAGCTATAAAAGTTGACTTTTGTCCCTCTGCCGCTTTAAGGGAGAGTGATAGTAGGGGTAAAGCCAATTTTCATAAGCTAGCCCAGTGGTCAGCAAACTGCGGCTCGCGAGCCGCTGTTTGCCGCTCTGTTGATTAATGAGTTTGCCGACCACTGAGTTAGCCTAATGTAGACCTAATTTCTTCTTGGGATCACAAGACACTTGAGATGTACACATCTTCAAAGAAATGAAAAGGACCGATCTTAATCCCGTGTTAACGGAGAGTTGAACGCTACACGCCCGCGCACGCGCAGTAAGCATCGGGGACCTGCGCTTGGTCCGGCTGGAGGTGGAGCAAAAGGAGCCGGATATGACGTCGCGGAGCGCGTGCGGGTGTCACGTCGTAGGAGGCGGGGTGTCCGGGCTGGGTTTCCTCGGCGACCGCCGCGGGCTGGACCGCTCGCGGGGTGCGCAGGGTTTGCAGGCATGGGGGCCCCTCCGGGCCTGCAGGCCGACTACGAGGAGCTGCTCAGCCGCTTCCAGGACACGGACAGCGTGCGCTTCGAGGACTTCTCGGAGCTCTGGAGGAGCATGAAGTTTGGGACCATCTTCTGGTGGGTGTTCCTCGTCCGCTACCCGCCTCTCCCCCACGCCCGCTCTGAGGCGGCGTAGGTAGTTGCAGACCTCTCTCCGCCTCCCTCCCGCCTCCCGCCGCCGCCCCTGAGAAGAGAAGGGCTTGGAGAAGCGGCAGCCTCTGAAACCCACCTCCGCTTCTCCCGGGTCTCCTTCGGTGCTCCGGTGGCGCGCTTTCCTTGGGCGATTTCATTGGCTTCGGTTGCATCCTCTTCCCGAACTAAACGCTCCTCTCCTCTCCCCTGCCCCAGCCTGGCCGAGGTCCCCATCGCTTGCCCTTCTCCAGTCTGGTTCTTCTAGAGCCCCCATATTTCAAAACAAAAGAAGCACCTAAGCAAAGACAAAAACCACGATTGGATTCATTTTACCTGTAACAACCTGAGTTCTCTTTCTAACGTGCACATTTGATCAGGGCACTCCCTGGCTTACTACCCTCCCGTGGTTGCTATGGCCTTGGGGTACAGCTCAAATTCCCTAACCTGGTTGGCTGGACCCTCTGTGATTGGCCTCTGCCCTTCTCTGCAGCTTCCTCGACCAACCCCCTCCCCGCACCCTCTCGGCGTTTGCTCAGCCTGGAGCTTTCCCCAACGCCCTTTGCCTGGCCGCTGGATTCCTCCCTCAGATTTAAGTTCAAATGACAGTTCCTCAGGGAAGCCTTCCTTCGCCCTTCTAGGCTAAGTAAGGGGTACTGCTCTTTTTTTCCTGTAGCATTCTGCTTATTTTATCTCTCAACTACATTTTATTATAAGTGTGTCGTTAAAATGACAGTATTAGTGTTTAAGAGCCCAGATTATGGAGCCCACCTGCCTGATTTGAATCAGAGTCCACCTACTGTGACTTTTGGTAAGTTACTGGCCTGAGCTTCCTTACCTGTAAAAGAGGGACAACGGTAATACCTCATAGTGTAGTTCTGAGGATTAAATGAGCTAATTAATATATGTTAAGTGGCCCTCATTATTGCTATTATTTTTTTAAAATTTCCCTCCATTACACAGAGCTCTGTGAGGACAGTAACTGGATGCGTCTGGTATCCTTTAGCATAATACATATAATACTGAAAAGGCTATGTAATTGAATGAATGAATTCAGGAGATGGAGGGTGGAGAGCTGCTTGTTGTACAATTAATGATAGGAGAGAAACTTTTTTAATAGCTACTACATGTAATGCATTTATAGCTTAATGTATTTAATCCATAGAACAACTGTGAAAAGCTGGTATAATGGATGTTTTATAGATGAGGAAAATGAGGTTTAAGGAGGTAAAGTAATTCTCCCTGATCACACACCTAGTAAGTAGATGATAGAGCAGATATGGAAACCTATATGTTTGCCTGTTTGCAAAACCCATGATCTTTTACTGTAACCCCTCTTGGGAAATGTGGTAGTTCAGGAACATTTTGCTGGGGTTACCTCATTTTTTAGCTAATGAGAAAAAAAACTAAAATGAGGGGAAAAATAGAGACCACTTGAGGAGTAGGGGATTTTCTTTAGAAGTTGCTTTGGTTGCCTGCACTTAAAGTAGGTATTTCGCATTCTTGTGTTGTATTTATTATTTGAAGAGCCCAGGCTTTGGAAGTAAAGTGGAATCTACTTTCCTCTCCTGCTCCTGTTCCTTGTTTACTTTGGTGAGCTTCGCCCTGAAGAACTGAAAGGAGGGGGTGGAATGGATTTGTGGTCTCTAACGTTTTTTTATCTAGGTGTCCCAAGGACAAAGGAGGTTTAGTGTGAATCCCTGAGTGTACTGGGGAAAAATATCTATTATATACTAAAATACATGTAGCTTGTGTATTTTATTCTGTAACATAATCATGCTTATTTTGATATATAAATTCTTAACCAGGAATAATATGCGTCCCCCACCCCCTTTGCTCCCTAATTCAGCAAGTCAAATTGATGCTTTATGAAGCTGCATCATGTTTACCTAGAGTACGCCTGTGCCTCAGTGGAGGAAATACAACCAAAGATTAGGTCTTTGTGCTTGAATCAGGAAGGGATTAGATGTGGAACGCCCACCCAATTTCTAGCAGCTGCTAGAATATACCTCTTGTAATTTTTGTTCATTACTTATTTACTTAAGGTCATAACATATTTTCTCTTTGTTTTCTAGTGGCAAGATGAGAAATTTAGAAAAGAACACATTTACAAAAGAAGCTTTAGCTTTGGCTTGGCAATATTTTTTACCTCCATACGCCTTCCAGATCAGAGTTGGTGCTTTGTATCTGTTGTATGGATTATATAACACCCAACTGTGTCAACCAAAACAAAAGGTAATACTTGATGAGTTGTTTTCCACTAGCAGAAACACTAAACGGGTACAATATTTTTACAACAAACTTGATGTATACAGAAATGCCAGTGTTTCAAAATATAAAACATCTGTGAAAGAAGATTTACATTTAGTAACTGCTTTTTTTGCTTCTCTTGTTTGCAGATTAGAGTTGCCCTGAGAGACTGGGATGAAATTTTAAAATTTCAACAAGATTTGATAAATTCGGAACATTTTGATGTAGCCTATATTTTTAGGAAGCTACGACTAGACAAAGCATTTCATTTTACAGCAATGCCCAAATTGGTATGTTACCTAAAATAAATTGTTTCTTCAAAATGAGAAATTATACTTCATTGTCCATAAAGTACCTCAGTCTCCATAACGTGGAAAGATTATTATATAGTTTCCAATACTTGTAGAAAGGCTTCCTAAAATAGGAGAAAGTGCTTTCTGTTACTTTTTGTTGCAATCAAAATCCAGGCTCTGCTTTTAAATGCTGTGTATTTCCGAATGCCATCTGTTAGGCAGATTGTTAGGAGAGGACATTAAATTCAGTATCTGCATTTGTTCATTCTTTATTCGAACATCAGAGAGGATAAGGCTGAAAGAGGACCAAAGAATTTTAATGTTAGTTGGTGAAAAGTTGAAACTTCCACTAATAAAATATATTTCTTTGATCTTATGACAATTGAGAAACTAGATTAGAAGAGCACTAGGTTCTAGTTCTGGCTCTGTCATCATCTGGCAAATATGGAACGTCTTTGAATATCTGAATCTGTAAGTACTTGGCATGGCATCTTAAGGATTATCTCAAAAGTCTAACAGTCTTTAAAAAATGGATTATTTAATAAATATGTACTTAGTGCTGCTTTTGTTTCATCCATGTTTACTGATAGACAACTTTTGCTGCTGTCTAACTTATTTCCATACTTAAAAATATACTTTAAAAGACATTCATTATCAAATAGCTGTCATTTAGAATGAAGAAAAAAGTTCATCGAACTCAAGTTACGGAAGAATTTAAGGAACCAAATGATCGTGTAATGAAACTTATCACTTCTGATGTATTAGAGGTAAATTTCTTTTATTTCTTGAAATTTAAAAATAAATTGTTTTATTGTTAACTATATATTGAGGTTATACCTTTATCTACTGGATACTGAAAAATTTTGAATGATTTTAGCCATAGAATGAATATTATTTTCTCTAAAGTATCAGAAATAATACACCCTAAATATATCAAAGTTTATGGAATAAATCACAAAATACAGTAAGAAACAAAGATGTAGAAGACTGGATTTTGACTCAGGATATTTAGATTCAGATACTGAAACCACCATTTGTATTTGACTTTTTAGGTAGATGATAAAACAAGAATTTAAAGTGACTTTATTTTTTTTAACAATGTGTATTTATTTCCTAAGTTCCTTTTTACAATGCTTATTTGAAAGCCCACTATTGAAAACTAGGAAGATTTAAGAGAATATAGGCACAAAGGCCTGTCTTTTAGGGTGATTGGAGAAGAGGGTCTGAGGGCCAGGCTACGAGATGCCTACTCTTAGAAGCTTCTAGGAATGGAGTAGTGTGAAGGCATCCTGACTTTATCTCACAACTTTGGCTTGTCACAGATCTGCTTTGGGAGCCTTTTCTCTCAGTACCTCTGTTAATTCTATTTGTCATGTCCTTGACTAGCCTTTGACCCATACTCATTGATAATCCTTAAATTTAATAATTTTCTACTTGCAAATGCTTTTATGTCTCCATGTCAGCAGACCTGAATTCTGGTCATGATTCTGCCACTCAATTAGTTTTAGTTTTGTGGTTAAGGAGGCATAATAAAATGAAAAGGATAGGATATTGAATCAAACATCTGATTTTTAAAAATATATATTTTATTGATTTTTTACAGAGAGGAAGGAAGAGGGATAGAGAGTTAGAAATATCGATCAGCTGCCTCCTGCACACTCCCTGCTGGGTATGTGCCCGCAACCAAGGTACATGCCCTTGATCGGAATCGAACCTGGGACCCTTGAGTCCGCAGGCCGACGCTTTATCCTCTGAGCCAAACCGGTTAGGGCAAACATCTGATTTTTAATTCGAACTCTGCTACTTAAATATGACCTTCAGCTAATTATTTTATTTCTAAGTCTTTTTGTTTTTCATTTATACAATTAAAATAATGGCCATTATGTGCTGAATTTTCAACATGTACCAGGAACTATGTTAAATATTTATGTTATCTCCCTAATCATCATAGTAACCTTGCAGAGGAGGTGGTATTTTCCTGATTTTAAAAACAAGGAAACTGAGGCTCAGAGAAGTTATGTAATTTGCAAAAAAGTAAGGTGCAGCCTGGCTGGTGTGGCTCAGTGGTTGAGCGTCAACCCATGAACCAAGAGGTCACCAGCTCGATTCCCAGTAAGGGCACATGTCCAGGTTGCTGGCTCCATCCCCAGTAGGGGATGTGCAGGGGACAGCTGATGGATGTTTCTCTCTCATCGATGTTTCTATCTCTCTATCCCTCTCACTTCTCTCTCTAAAAATCAATAAAAACATATTTAAAAGTAAATAAAGAAATTAAGGTGTAGACACTGGATTTGAATGTCCAAGTCTATAAGGCTCCAAAGTCCAAGCACTTTATTTTGTGTCTTAACACTTTAATTTTGTATAATGATTTACCAGTACATTATACAGAGCACTCTCACTTTTATAAAATCAGTGGGTTAGGTGGCATTACTTAATATTTTTACAGTGGGTTAGGTGGCATTACTTAATTTTGTACAAATGTGGAACATGATTCTCAGATTGAGGGATTTGCTCAAGGTCACAGTCCAGCAAGTGACAGAACTCAGGCCAAAACCAGGTCCAACTAATGGTCTTTCCCCTGTATTGTATTGCATGTGGTAAAATGATGGGAGTACAGCACATTGTAAACTGTAAAATGTTATGGGCTCCCCATGTCTGGACATTGTTCCCCTTTGAAAATCTTGCATATATGAGCACTCACCACGACTGAGCAGTTTCTGATCCCTTGAACAGGTGTCTGTTATTCTATCAAAATTTAGAAATGAATTGAGTAGCCCAACTTAGGGATGACTCAGATGTCACTAGTTCCCTGCTGAACTTTGAGCCAAGTCCCAATACCGGTTTTATTTGATTTCTTAAGTATGCTGTCTTTCTCCTTACCCCATAGATCTGCCAATTTAGCTGAAGGTTTCTGGGGGAGAAAGGTCTAATTAATGATCAGTGCCTCAAATGGTGTCATAAATCCCCTCTATTTATTTTAATCCTAAATTTTAATACTGAAGTAATGATGAAGTTTTGGGTACAGGCACATAGGCTGTGAGACGTGTGAAAGCCAGCACATCTCTGTGGGGATTAGGTGAATCATACAGGAACTTCCAACTGAGCATAAAGAACTATGTGCAGCCCTAACCAGTTTGGCTCAGTGGATAGAGCATTGGCCTGCAGACTGAAGGGTCTCAGGTTCGGTTCCCGTCAAGGGCATGTACCTTGGTTGCGGGCACACCCCCAGTAGGGGGTGTGTAGGAGGCAGCTGATCGATATTTCTCTTTCACCGATGTTTCTAACTCTGTATCCTTCTCCCTTCCTCTCTGTAAAAAATCAATAAAATATATTTTTTAAAAAAAGAACTATATGCATATCCTTGGTATGATAATATAAAATAAAAATGGGATTTTAGTTATTATCAGTAGTGATATTTAATGATATGTTATACTACAAATAATTTTTGTTAGATCTAGGAATGCAATCATTTATTAACCATTAGTCTTTCCCCATGCAGCGCATGTAACTTAATGTTTGTTGAGTTGAATTGAATGAATCCATACCTCTGGAAAGCAGCCTCTTCATTAAATACTATTTTCAGTATACTATGGCATGTTATTCCTTATAAACACAGGCACTTTGTAATGCCATTTTATTTTGTGTTGGTTTTGCCTGTAAGTTTTTCCTATAAAACGGAATAAAAGACTCATGTTTTCACCTTTAGGAAATGCTGAATGTTCATGATCTTTATCAGAACATGAAACATGTAATTTCAGCTGATAAGTCCAATCCAAACAAAACCCTCAGCTTGGTAAAGGATGATTTCTTTGATAATATTAAGACCATAATTTTGGAGCATCAGCAGTGGCACAAAGACAGGAAGGTATGTGACTGCTTGTTTGATACCTCGCCTTTGCAATTGCAGTAAACACTGAAGGCTGGACAAGGGTGATAATGTTGAGAGGCAGCTAGCTGAGTGGCTGCATTCCTGTGGAGCTAAGATTTGGAGGGCTTTGCTTTTTTTAGCCACTTATTAGCTATGTGATGTTATTTAACCTTACAGACAGATTCTATATAGATCACATCTATAACTAAATAATAATAATCAATAACAATTATATATGTATAATTAAGTAATATATATCTAACTATATACTTATAGAGGAATGAGTTGTCCTGGCGTACCACAGATTTATTGCATTCTTTAAAATTTAGCATCTTCTGGACGTTGTGCTCTGTGGGCCAAATCCTGCACACAGATGTGTTTTGTTTGGCACAGCATTGTTCCTAACATTGTTTTAAAAATGTGAGTTAATTACTAACATGTAAATATTTGTAGACTTCATGCAAAATTCCAGACACCCAGCTTCTGTTAAAAGTCAGAGCTTTGGCACCCCTGGTCCTGTTTTGCTGCATGGCAGCAGATAGCTAGACCTGAGTGGTGGCTGCCTCCACTGTGCTCTGCCAGCCTTGGTTTATTCATTTACAAGTCTCATCAACTCATCTGCACTTTAATTTTCTCATCCAAATACTGAGGCTAGAGCTACTCATATTCCACATTAACCTTTTCAGCTGGAGAAACTTTTTTACTCTGGAAACCTAAAGGCCAGCCTTTGAAACCACTACTCCATCTTATTTATTAAATACTTCTTAAGAAAAAAAAAAGTAAAAAGCAATTTCGGATTACTTACTGTGAATGTGATAATGTGTTATGTGTTCTCAAATGCTAGATAAGTTTTCAGAAATATTTGTTGCTTCTTTGGCTTTCCATTATATAAAAGGAGCTGGCTCAAATTCATTTTAGCAAAAAAATACAAGAAAAGTAATGAGGAGGTGACAGTCTTGGGGAGAAGGAAATACTTTGTTTTCACATTTATTTTAATGAGGTAGAACATTTTAGAATGTTTGAATAGTACACCCTTTTAATAAACTATCTTTAATGATTACTGAGACCTCTGAAAATCTGAAGGAAAGAAGAATAAACCAATTTCCCCCCCCCACATAAATTCCTCCTTCATTAGGAGGATTAAGGCATTTTTTTGATGAATTTTAGAACTATTCTGAAACCTAACCATGATCTTAATTGTCAGGTGGTGAACCATCCTATATAATAAAAGGCTAATATGCAAATTGTCCCTTGACTTGGAGTTTGACTGGGAGTTTGACTAGTGGGCGGGGCCGGCCAGCCAACCACCCGTGTCCCCTCCGCCTGGCCGCCCCTGCCCTTCCCTGCCCCTGATCAAGGTGGGCTGGACCCCACCCATGTACAGATTGGTACACCAGGCCTCTAGTCTATAACAGTAAAGGCGTAATATGCAAATCGAGCACGCTATGACATGCACTGGTGCCAGGCCAGCCAAGGAGGGTGCGATGCACTTGGTCAGGGGCCCCTGCCATTGCCCCACACTTGCCCCGCAGAGGGGGGCACAGGCCACTGGTTGGTGGGGGGTGAACAATTGGGGTGGGTGGGCTCTGTGATCACCACAAAGAGGGAGGCCCAGGCTACCTGGCTGGTGGCACTGCAGTGGGTGGGCTGGGTCTCCCTCTGTGGGGTGATCTGTTGTGGGGCTCCCAGACTGCGAGAGGGTGCAGGCTGGTCTGAGGGACCCTCCCCCCCCCCCCCCCCAGTGCATGAATTTCATGCACCGGACCACTAGTAATTCAATAATGTGAAATGATCTTTTAGCTTTTCAGTAATTAAGAAAATGATTCTCATTTTTCTGAAATTGACTTGCAATTAATGTTTTGATCATTTGAATTGTTAATGTGTCTATATAAATTTTTTGCTCTTTCAGAATTCATCCTTAAAATTGAAAGATAAAGATGGAGAAGAAAAGAGGAAAGGAAATTCACAAGAAGCAGAGGTCAGGAAAATTCAGGGTGATTGCTGATAGGGCAGTATTTGATTGGCTTTTTATTTTATGTGTGGCTATGCTTCTGTATACTAAGCATCATGATTTTTGGTCAGTGTTAATAAATATCTTAGAAAATTCTGAAACCTGGGTTCTGTGACAAGATAGTCTGGTTTTACTGGAAACTTTGTGTAAGACCACATCAGGTGTCGGTTGGGAGTGAGAATGTTGACAGTTTTAAGCAGAGGAAGGGAAAGATGATGCTGGAGTGCCAAGGGCAGAATTAGGGTTTTGTATTGTGTCTTTTCTCACTTCCTGTCAGCCTTTCAGCTGGTGTGGAGCTCAGGCTACTCCGTACTGCTTCCTGCCTCTAGAGGTCTCATCCATCTTAGTGGATGAGACAAGAGCTGTCTTTGGGCATAGGCCAGTGAGGTGGGAATGGCTTCATCACCAAGGCTTTTGCTCATGTTATCCTCCTTAAATCCTGAGTGGAAACCATCAGTAGCAATGGCACCTGCTGTGAAAATGTGGTGTGTGTTTCTGTATCTTTACTTCCTTGTACCCTGCATCTGTCTAAAATCTTACTTCTGTGGGTATTCATAATTTCACTTAATGTTTATGTGTTTTAACTTTTCCCCTTCCTTTGTATTTTTTCCAGTCGTGTGAAAGGGCAGCATCATTAGCAAAAATAAAATCAAAGGCCTTTGCAGTTGTTGCTCAGGTAAGTTACTTCTTTATTAAGGTAATTTAGAAATTGACTTGATGCTTTTTTAAAATTTACTTTATTTTATTGTTTAAAGAATTACACATAGTAGTACATATATCTCCTTTTTTCCCCATTGACCTTCCCACAGCCTCCCCTACGCCCTGTCGCATGCCCTCATCCCACGCCTCCAGTGTCTTGTATCCATTGGTTGCGCTTATATGCATGCATACAAGTCCTTTGGTTGATCTCTTCCCCTCCCTCCCCAACACTCCCCAGCCTTACCGCTATAATTTGACAGTCTCTTCTAGGCTTTACTGCCTCTGTATCTATCTTTTTGTTCATGAGGTTATAATGTTCTTTATTTTCCATAAATGAGTGAGATCATGTGGTATTTTTCTTTCATTGCTTGGCTTATTTCACTTAGCATAATGCTCTCCAGTTCCATCCGTGCTGCTGCAAATGGTAAGAATGCCTTCTTTTTTTTTTTTTTTAAATATATTTTATTGATTTTTTACAGAGAGGAAGGAAGAGGGATAGAGAGTTAGAAACATCGATGAGAGAGAAACATCGATCAGCTGCCTCTTGCACACCTCCTACTGGGGATGTGCCCGCAAACAAGGTACATGCCCTTGACCACAATCGAACCTGGGACCTTTCAGTTTGCAGGCCGACACTCTGTCCACTGAGCCAAACCGGTTAAGAATTTCTTTTTTATAGCAGCGTAGTATTCCATTGTGTAGATGTACCATAGTTTTCTAATCCACTCATTTGATGGGCATTTAGGCTGTTTCCAAAACTTAGCTACGGTGAATTGTGCTGCTATGAACATAGAGGTGCATATATCCTTTCTGATTGGCATTTCTAGTTTCTTGGGATATATTCCTAGAAGTGGGATTACTGGATCAAATGGGAGTTCCATTTTTAGTTTTTTGAGGAAACTTCATAATGTTCTCCACAGTGGCTGCACCAGTCTGCATTCCCACCAACAGTGCACCAGGGTTCCTTTTTCTCCACATCCTCGCCAGCACTTGTCTTTTGTTGATTTGTTAATGATTGCCATTCTGACAGGTGTGAGATGGTACCGCATTGTCGTTTTGATTTGCATCTCTCGGATAATTAGTGACTTTGAGCATGTTTTCATGTCTCTTGGCCTTCCTTCTGTCTTATTTCAAAAAGTATTTAAGTCCGTTGCCCATTTTTTTATTGGATCATTTATCTTCCTTTCATTAAGTTGTATGAGTTCCCTGTAAATGTTGGAGATTAAACCTTTATCGGTGATAACATTGGCAAATATGTTCTACCATACAGTGGGCTTTCTTGTTGTTTTGTTGATGGTTTCTTTTGCTGTGCAAAAGCTTTTTATTTTGATGTAGTTACATTTGTTTATTTTCTCTTTAGTTTCCATTGTCCTAGGGTGAAGAAATTGCTTTGGCATATGTCTGAGATTTCTCTGCCTGTGGATTCTTTTAGTATTTTTATGGTTTCCCGTCTTATGTTTAAGTCCTTTATCCATTTTGAGTTTATTTTTGTGTATGGTGTAAGTTGGAGGTCTAGTTTCACTTTTTTGCATGTATCTGTCCAATTTTCCCAACACCATTTATTGAAGAGACTGTCTTGACTCCATTGTATGTTCATGCCTACTTTGTCAAATATTAATTGAGCATAGTGGTTTGGGTCGATATCTAGGTTCTCTATTCTATTCCATTGGCCTATATGTCTGTTCTTGTGCCAGTACCAGGCTGTTTTGAGAACAGTGGCTTTGTAATACAGCTTGAAATCTGGTATTGAGATCCCACCTACTTTGTTCTTCTTTCTCAGGATTGCTGTGGCTCTTCGGGGTCTTTTTCTATTCCAGATGAATTTTTGGATAGTTCTTTCTAGGTCTTTGAAATATGCCGTTGGTATTTTAATGGGAAGTGCATTGAATCTATAAATTGCTTTGGGTAGTATGGACATTTTGATGATGTTGAGTCTACCAATCCATGAACATGCTATGTTCTTCCATCTGTTTACGTCTTCCTCTATCTATTTTTTCAGTGTCCTGTAGTTTTCCAGGTATAGGTCTTTTACCTCCTTAGTTAAGTTTATTCCTAGGTATCTTAATTTTTTTGGTGCGATGGTAAATAGGATTGGTTTTTTAGTCTCTCTTTCTGTAAGTTGACTATTGGTGTATACAAATGCCATAGATTTCTTGGTGTTAATTTTGTATCCTGCTACATTGCTGAATTAATTTATTAAGTCTAATAGTTTTTTGATGGAGTCTTTCGGGTTTTTTATGTACAATATGATGTCCTCTGCAAATAAGGACAGCTTGACTTCTTTTCCAATTTGGAAGCCTTTTATTTCTTCTTCTTTTCTAATTGCAATGGCTAATACTTCCAGTACTATGTCGAACAGGAGTGGTGAGAGTGGGCATCCCTGTCTTGTTCCTGTTCTTAGGGGAAATGGTTTTAGTTTTTGCCCATTGAGTATGATGTTGGCTGTGGGTTTGTCATATATGGCTTTTATTATGTTGAGGTATGATACTTCTATTCCCACCTTGCAGAGAGTTTTTATCAAGAAAGGGTATTGGATTTTGTCAAATGCTTTTTGTTCATCAATTGATATGACTATGTGGTTTTTATTTCTCAATTTGTTTATGTGATGTATCACGTTTATTGATTTGCGGATATTGTATCACCCTTGCATCCCTGGGATAAATCCTACTTGGTCATGGTGTATGATCTTTCTGATGTACTGCTGGAGCCGATATGCTAGAATTTTGTTGAGGATTTTGGCATCTATGTTCATGGGGGATATTGGCCTGTAATTCTCTTCCATTGTGTTGTCTTTATCTGGTTTTGGTATTAGAGTAATGCTGGCTTCATAGAATGAGCTTGGAAGTGTTCCTTCCTCTTGAATTTTTTGGAATAGTCTGAGGGGATAGGTTTTAGTTCTTCCTTGAATGTTTGGTATAACTCCCCTGTGAAGCCGTCAGGCCCCGGGCTTTTTTTTGCTGGAAGCTTTTTGATGACTGCTTCAATTTCTTCAATAGTTATTGGCCTATTGAGATGTTAAGATTCTTCCTGATTGAGTTTTGGAAGGTTGTGTTTTTCTAGGAATATGTCCATTTCCTCCAGGTTGTTCAATTTGTTGGAATAGAGTTGTTCATAGTATTTTTTAACAATCCTTTGTATTTCTGAGGGTTCTGTTGTTATTTCTCCTCTTTCATTTCTGATTTTGTTTATTTGGGTCCTCTCTCTTTGCTTCTTGGTGAGCCTGGCTAGAGGTTCATCAATCTTGTTTATCCTTTCAAAGAACCAGCTCTTGGTTTTGTTGATCTTTTGTATTGTTGTTTGTTTGTTTTTTTTTTTTTGGTCTCTATGTTGTTTATATCCACTCTGATTTTTATTATTTCCTTCCTTCTGCTTACACTGGGCTTTTCTTGTCGCTCTCTTTCTAACTCTTTGAGTGTAGGGTTAGGTAACTTATTACCATTGTTTCTTTTTTTTTTTTTTGCAGAAGGCTTATAGAGCTATGAACTTCCCTCTCAAGACTGCTTTTGCTGTGTCCCATAGATTTTGGATTGTTTGTTTTCATTGTCATTTGTTGCCATGATGTTTTTTATTTCTTCTTTGATCTCTCTGGTAACCCAGTCATTGTTTAATAGCATGCTATTTAGTCTCCATCTGTTTGATTTTTTTGGATTGTTTTTATTGTAGTTGATTCCCAGTTTTATGCCATTGTGATCTGAGAAGACGCTTGTTATGATTTCTGTCTTCTTGAATTTGAAGAGACTTTGCCTGTGACCCAATATATGGTCTGTCTTTGAAAATGACCCATGTGCACTTGAGAAGAATGTATATTCTGTGGCTTTGGAGTGAAATTTTCTGAAGATGTCAATTAATTCCATCTGATGTAGTGAGTCATTTAGGATTGATGTTTCTTTGCTGATTTTTTTGTTTAGAGCATGTGTCCAATGGTGATAGTGGGGTATTAAAGTCCCTACTATGATTGTATTGCTGTCAATCTCTCCCTTGATATCCTCCAGAAGTTTTTTTAATGTATTTGGGTGCTCCTGTATTGGGTGCGTATATGTTTACCAGAGTTATTTCTTCTTGTTGGATTGCTCCCTTTAGTATAATGAAGTGGCCTTCCTTATCTCTTTTTATGTCCTTCACTTTGAGATCTAATTTGTCAGATATAAGTATTGCTACCCCAGCTTTTTTTCTATTTCCATTTGCCCTCAAAACCTTTTTCCATCCCTTCACCATCAGGCTGTGTGCGTCTTTTTTTCTGAGGTGGGTTTCCTGTAGACAGCAGATATATGGGTCATGTTTTCTTATCCACTCAGTTACCCTACTTCTTTAGATTGGGGCATTTAATCCATTTGCATTTAAAGTTATTATTATTAGGTACTTGTTCGTCACCATTTTTATTCTTTACCCCTGTTTTCCATCTTAGCTTCCTATTTCTTCTTTTTACAGCAGACCCTTTAGCATTTCTTGCATTGCTGGTTTGGTGGTAATAAACACCCTTAGACCTTTTTTGTCTGTGCAGCTCCTGATTTCAACCTCAATTTTGATTGATAGCCTTGTTGGGTATAGTATTCTTGGACTCAGACCCTTCCTTTGCATGGCTTTGTATATTTCATTCCATTCCCTTCTTGCCTGATGTGTTTCTGTTGAGAAATCATTTGCTAGTCTGATGAGGGATCCTTTGTAGGTAACTTTCTGTCTCTCTCTGGCCGCTTTTAAGATTCTTACTTTGTCGTTGGTGTTTGCCAATTTAATTATAATGTGCTTGGCGTCAATCTTTTGGGGTTCATTTTGTTTGGGACTCTGTGAGCTTCTTAGATTTGTGTGGGTTTTTTCTTCCCTATATCGGGGAAGTTTTCTGTCATTATTTCTTCAAACAGGTTTTCTATTCCTTGCTCAGTTTCCTGTCCTTCTGGCTCCCCTATTATGCGGATGTTGTTTCATTTTGTGTTGTCCTAAAGTTCCCTTAGGCCAGTGGTCAGCAGACTCATTTGTCAACAAAGCCAAATATCAACAGTACAACGATTGAAATTTCTTTTGAGAGCCAAATTTTTTAAACTTCTTCTAATGCCACTTCTTCAAAATAGACTCGCCCAGGCATTTTGTGGAAGAGCCACACTTAAGGGGCTAAAGGGCCGCATGTGGCTCGTGGGCCGCAGTTTGCTGACCACGGCCTTAGGCTCTCCTCCTGTTTTTTAATTTTTTTTTTCTAGAAGCTGCTCTGCTTGGATATTTTTTCCTACCTTGTTTTCTAGCTCACTGATGTGGTCCTCTGCTTCTTCTAGTCTACTGTTGATGCTTTCTATTGAGTTCTTTATAGCAGTGATGTCGTTTTTCATTTCTTCTTGGTTCTTACACATATTGTTGAATTTGTCGTCCATTCTTTTCATTCACCTTATGACCATTTCTCTGAATTCTTTCTCTGACAGGTTGCTTTTCGTTTACTTCCTTTTCTGGTTATGCCTGCTTTTCTTTCATATGCGGGCTGTTTCTTTGTCTCCCCATGGTCTCTCTTCTCTGGGTGTCTGGTTATGTAGTTCTCTCTCTCCTGATTCTAGTTTTTTTTTCTCCAGGCTGGCAGTTCTGTTTCCAAGTGATGCAAGCTTGGCAGAGGCACAACACAATTCATCTGAATCATGGGAGGCTACATTCAGATAGCCTACAGGTGTCAAGTCTGCCTCTGGTCTTCTATTTCTGTTAGGCAACTGTATAAAATACTAGTCCCTCCTCTTCCCTGGGCACACAGCCTCAGGTCAGCAGTCAGCAGGTCAGGTCCTCTTGACTTGATGCTGTTTTAATTACATTTTTATTTTTCATCTGAGTTATACATGTACATAGTTTTAAAAGGCTGATACTACTGTATGGTTTATATAACCCATCCGTTTCCTGCTCTCCACTTCCCACCCCTGTATTCCTAATCTCAAGAGGCAACTGTCTTCAACTTTTTCTGTTTTATTTGTTTATTTTTATTATTATTTTTAAAGATACCATTTTTTAAAATATATTTTTATTGGTTTCAGAGAGGAAGGAACAGGGGGAGAGAGATAGAAATATCAATGATGAGAGAGACTCATTGATCGGCTACCTCCTGCATGGTTCTTGCTGAGGATCAAGCCTGCAACCCTGGCATGTGCCCTTGACCGGAAATGAACCCAGGATCCTTTAGTCCACAGGCCAGCATTCTATCCACTGAACCAAATCGGCTGAAGCTATTTTTATTTATTTTTTAAAACTTTTTCTCTTTTAATTACTTCTGGTATTTACTTGGAATTTTGATGCCATTGTTCCTTTTTTTTTAATCCTCACCTGAGGATATTTTTCATTGATTTTTAAAAATTTATTCATTTTTAATATATTTTGTTGATTCTTTACAGACAGGAAGGGAAAGGGAGAGAGAGTTAGAAAAATTGATGAGAGAGAAACATAAATCAGCTGCCTCCTGCACATGCCCTACTGGGGATGTGCCCACAACCAAGGTATATGCCCTTGACTGGAATCGAACCTGGGACCCTTGAGTCTGCAGGCTGTCGCTCTGTCCACTGAGCCAAACTGGTTAGGGTTCCATTGATTTTTAGAAAGGGAAGGGAAGGGAAGAGGATCATGGATGTGAGAGAAACACATCGGTTGATTGCCTTTTGCACTCACCCTGACCAAGGCCAGGGATGAGCCTGTAACTGAGGTCTGTGCCCTTGACTGGAATCAAACCCAGGACCCTTCAACCCATTGGCCGATGCTCTATCTACTGAGTAAAACTGGCTAGGGCAATGCCGTTGTTCTTAATTGTCTTCCAGCTTTTGTTTTTTTGTTCTTTGAAGGTTTTAGGATTTTCTCTTAATCCCTGGAGATCTGGAAGTTCATGATAATGTAACTTGATGTAGGTAATTTTCCCTCAGTGTCTTTGGCTCTAATGGGTGAGCATCCTTTGATCTGATAGCTTTCAGTTTGGAGGAATTTTTTTGTATTGTTTCTTTGATAGAGTTCTTTGCTTAATGTCTGTATTCAGAGAGATTCTTAAATTTTGTGTTCTGAACATTACATTGAATTATTTTATTTCTGCTGACCTTATTTCATTACTGATTTTTTTTTCCTTTGAATCTTTTTCTACTTAAAAGTATTCTTTTTTTCTGGATGCATTATCTTATCTCTGTGGATGTTAATTATAGTTTTTTTTGAAGTTTCCTCCTTTTCTCTTGGAGTTCCTATTTTGCTGGCTTTTTCAAATGTTTGAAGATTCTTGGATCATTTTTAAGAGTGGTCATGTGGAGATACAGCATTTTAATCTCAATATTTCTTTTTCAGTTAGTCAGTACTCGGCTTAAGCATTGACTGGTCTAACTAAAATGTCCTTGGACTGTCCCCCCGTTTCTCACCTTTGATGTTGCCTTTACTGTCTTCAAGTGCTATTCACGACTGCTCCAGCCTTGTATATCCTAGATTCAGGAAAGGAAGAATTTATTTCCTAACAGTTCAACAGAATTCTAAAATTGACTTGTGTCAGTTATGATACAGATCATATGCCCACCCCTGAACAAAACCCCAGTGACCACTGGGTTGCAAAATTCATATTTTACTAGATCAGGGCCACATGGTCAGACCTGGAGCCAGGCATAAAATAGTTCCACTCAAAGCACATGATGGAAATTAAGGAAAATAGAATATTAGAAGAAAAGAGAATAGGTTATCAGGCAGTAAAACATAGTACTTGTCCTTTATGCCTCCATTTCCCAACCATGCAGCTACAACTACATCTTAACCCAGTTTGAGTAGATGGTGATGACAACTGTAGGAACTTTTCCTATCCTATATAATAAAAGGGTAATATGCAAATTGACCCTAACAGTGGAACGACCGGGAATGACTGGTTGCTATGATGTGCACTAACCACCAGGGGGCAGACACTCAAAGTAGGAGCTGCCCCCTCGTGGTCAGTGCACTCCCACAGCGGGAGCTCTGCTCAGCCACAAGCCGGGCTGATGGCTGTGAGCACAGAAGCGGTGGTGGAAGCCTCTCCTGCCTCCTTGGCAGCGGGCCTAAGCCATCAACTAGACATCCCCCGAGGGCTCCTGGGCTGCCAGAGGGATGTCTGACTCCCAGGGGATTGGGCCTAAGCTGGCAGGTGGACATCCCCTGAGGGCTCCCAGACTGGGCACAGGCTGGGCTGAGGGACTCCCCCACTCCCGAGTGTACGGATTTTGTGCACCAGGCCTCTAGTTGTAAAGATAAAAGTGTATTTACATGTGACAAGTATCAAGCAAGCCAGTGTAATGGTAAACTACTTATGACAAATATTGTTGTAAATCTTTCCTTGTCTTTGTGTATTTTGTCTTTACCTAACAGGCAGTTGGATATCCCCTGAGGGGTCTAGGATTGGAGAGGGTGCAGGCCAGGCTTAGGGACCCCTCTCCCCCCGTCCCCCATCTGTATTCATTTTGTAATTCATTATGGTTAATTGGATTTCTTACTATTAAGGCTTCCAAGTCAAGAAGGCATCGCCAAGTCAAACTTGACTCTTCTGACTCTGATTCTGCCTCTGGTCAAGGACCAATTAAAGCAACCAGGGGAAAAAGAAACAAAGAAACATTGAATTCCCCGGGAAGGAAGAAGTCTTCCAACAAAAGAGGTAACTTTTTAAAGTATTTTTGAGACTCTACAAGTGAGAATGGATTTTATTTATAATCTCCCCTCACTGATTTTTTATCATTAAAAAGGATTAAATACTTGCTTGACTGAGAACCTTATGAGATTTAACATTAAAAATAAATTAATTATCTGAGATTCTTAGAATCTTACTGCTGAAAGAGACCCTAGAAGAGTCATAAAATCCATTATTTCATAGATGATGAAATTTTGGACCATATCTATACTAATAAAAGGGTAATATGCTAATTAGACCAGGTTGACTGGACATCTTCTGGACATCCAACTTCCTTCCAGACAGAGGCGGCCAGGCTGGGATGGGGGGCAGTTAGTGGGTGGCCAGGATGGCAGGGGGGCAACTAGGGGGTGACCAGGCCGGCAGAGGGGCAGTTAGGGGGTGACCAGACGGGCAGGGGGGCAGTTAGGGGGCGATCAGGCTGGCAAGCAGAGGCAGTTAGGGGCAATGAGGCAGGCAGGTAGAGGTGGTTAGGAGCAATCAGGCATGCAGGTAAAGTGGTTAGGGGCGATCAGGCTGGCCAGCAGGGGAGCAGTTAGGGGGTATTTAGGGGGTGACCAGGATGGCAGGGGACCAGTTAGGGGGTGATCAGGCAGGCAGGTAGAGTGGTTAGGGGCAATCTGGCAGGCAGGCGAGCAGTTAGGAGCTAGCGGTTAGGTCCCTGTGGGATGGGGCCTAAACAGGCAGTTGGACATCCCCTGAGGGGTCTAGGATTGGAGAGGGTGCAGGCCAGGCTTAGGGACCCCCCTCCCCCCGTCACCCATGCACGAATTTCGTGCACCGGGCCTCTAGTAGATTTATAATATAGCTAGACAGTTATAGAATCAGTCTAGAACTTTCCAGATCATACTTCATTATTAGTTCTTGTGTGTGAAACAAATGTGTAGAATAAGGTATAAGCAATAACATTCTATAAACCATATTTCCCTCTGGGCTGCACTAATTAAGCTATACCTGTTTTTCTTTTGAATTAGTGTATCTATAAAATCACCTTTGGTATTTGTTTCTTAAAGAAATGACTATGTATTTTAATAGTTTAAATTTTTAAAATTATACAGATAACATGTAATCATCATACATAAAGTTGGGGTTTGATTAGCAGGCTCAGGGAAAAAAGGAGCACTAGAAACATTAAATATTTAATGACTAATATAAAACACATTCCTAACTACTACTGGGAGTAGCATGGTAGGTAGGTGGGAACAAACTAAAAATAGGAACACTAAGTAAAAGGCTTGTATTGGAGTAATGAGTATCTGACCAGGTAGTTGTAGGAATTAGATGAGCAGATTAACAGATATGACAGCCAATGTATATCTATAGGTAACCATATGTAGAGAGTGATGGAGAGGGATTAGACAAGGATTCTTAATGCTTAAACAGCTGAGGGAATATTGGTGCCTTTAACAGAAATAAGAATCACAGGATGAAGTTTTTATTTTGGGGGTGGGGTGGATGGATATATACCAATCTGCCTTTTCAAGCTCACTTCCTACAATAGCTCTGTAACACATAAATAGGTGCTCAGTATATTGATTGGATTTACTAGGTTTGTTTTACTTAAGCTTTGGCTGTACTTGCTCACCATTCTTAGAATTTAACATGCACATTTCTGGAAGGACATTAGTAATAGTAATGATGATGAGATTATACAGAGGATCTTATGTAACCTTATTATCTGCCCACTTCTTTCACAAGTCTAAGTCACCTAGCTACTAAATAGAGCTGAGGCTTGAAGGAGTGGCAGTCTGTCTGAATCCAAGCCTGAATCTTTAATGGCTATCTTTGCTGTCTCTCGGATAATTGGAAATGTGGATCTGGAACTCAAATTAGACATGCACTTAAGTAAGTTGTATTTGAGCTGCATGGCTAGTAATCATTAGTTTTGAGATTGAGCAATAGTCTATTATTTTTAATTGCATCCCACATGGTTTGCTTTGAGCATCATAAAACTATCTATCAGACATCCTTTGGGGAATTAGTTTTGTGGATAATTGAGATTAATTATTTAAATGTCAAAATTTACTTTTTAAAAGTTTAATTATTCTGGTTGATATCGTTCTAAAACATATTCTTCGCTATATGTTTCTTGTTTTCTGTAATGTGCATTTATCATTTTTATAATTAGAAAAATACTAAAATTATTTTTTCTTGTTCTCCTATTTTTTAAAATGTATCCTGAACATAATTTATTTATTTTTAAATTTCTTTATTGATTAAGGTATCACATATTTGTCCTCATCCCCCCATTCCCATCCTACACTCCTCCCCACGCATGCCCCCACCACCCTGTTGTCCTTAACCACTGGTTAGGCTCATATGCATGCACACAAGTCCTTTGGTTGATCTCTCCCCTATATCCCTACCCTCCCCTACCCTCCCTCTGAGGCCCGACAGTCTGATCCATTCCTCCTTGTTTCTGGGTCTGTTCTTGTTCATCAGTCCATGTTGTTCATCATTTCCCCTAGATGAGTGAGATCATGTGCTACTAGAAATACACTTATAAGAACCAAAAATGAGACAAGCAATAATGGTTATGCTGAAAGGCAAATGAATCAGTCTGTAGTGAGTTTCTTTCTGGGCCAACAGTTCTTTTGTGACCCAATTTCAATGTCAAACAGTTCCTTATGTGCACATGTCAGCAATGATATTTCAGTTCTGGACAAATGGTGGTAATGCAGGTCCGACCCTCTCTGGTTTGGTCCTGGGCAACCTGCAGTGATGCACAGCTGTTGACTGCTAGTATGGCAAGGCGACGTCAGTGTCTTCCATCTCTGGACTGCTTCTTTTCTGTCTCCATGGCTGGAGTAGTCCTGTCGATTCCTCTCTGTTGCCGGAATCCACATGGTCTTGGAGTTGTTTTCTGAAAATATACAAACATATTCTTGACCAAAAGTTAATAAAGGAGTATTTCCTATAAATTTGACTTGGGATCCTTTTTCATTTTTTGCCCAAATGATTTTCCTCTGGCTTGTTTTGACACCATGTGTGTTTTTCATGGGTGTCTTGCTTTTAGCATTACAATTATTTTTCTAAAGTACAAATTTTCTAGATGTAATTTACTTACAGGATATTTTTCCTTACATGATATTCTACTACTATCCCCCCTTTTTTTGATTTAAATATTAGGAGGCTTTTGAAAATTTTTTTAATATAGTCTTGATAGCTTTTAAATTTTATTTTTTGCACTATAATATGACTGCTTTAGGTTCATTACCTGTTATGCAATTTTATCATGAGATGAACTATCAATAAAAATTTTAGTTAACACTTTAGGAACTGTTTTTTGTCCAGTACTATTAATTTTTCTAGAATATTCGCTTGCTTCAATTAGCCAATTTAAATTAGCCTGAAAACTTGACTACTATTTCACTGTCAAATTTATTACTCTAATAACAATCTTATTTTACCCTGTAAATATTAGTGGAAAGGATTATTTGCCTTCTTGAGTAGGTCCTGAGCATTCCTGGTGGTAGGCTGGATTTAGATATCAAAAATCCACTTCCCCTCACCATGGGTTCAAGACAACTCAAACAATTCTTGTTGCAGTGAGAGGGCAGCTGCTGTCGGCCAAGTTTCTGTCTGTTACCCGGGTCCCGATTTGAGCTGGGCATGGGACGTTAAGCAGCCATTGTGGCAGGAGACTTCCTTCAGAAGGGGTGAGGGTTCAGGCCCCTGCTAAGTTAGGGGGGTGAGGGTCTGTGCCCCACCTCTGTTGACCCCCAAGTTCTCTTATCCTGAACATAATTTAATTTTCTCTATGACTCAGGGTTAGCATAATGAGCATATTATTTTACTGGGTTTTATAATACAATGATCCTATTAAGTGGGGCATTTTATCTTTAAACTCATGGCTTCATGTTGCAGTTCTGTGTCAGCTCTGTGTTCTATTCTTTAAATATAGTTTTTCTGTCATACTCGTTGTGGGTGTCTTCTCTCTGTTCTCAGTGTGCAGGCTGGTAGCAAATTTTTGTTCTTTTGCTACTTCTTAATTGTAATGGTTTAAGAAACTGCCCATTCTTTTTAGTTTTCTGTAAAATAAATGTAATTAGGTTCTGGATAAAGGCTGAGGATCATACCTGTGACTGAAGTTCATGTACTTTATTTTATTTTATTTTTTGGTTACTCTTTACCAGAGGATATTTTTCCTGTTGCTTTTCATAGAGAGTGGAAGGGAGGGAGGAAGAGAGTGAGGGGAAAAGAAAGAGAGAGAAACATCAATGGGAGATATTTCTCCTATACCTGCCCCAACCGGGTATGGGGATTGAATCTGAAACCCAGGTACATGTCCTTGACTGGAAATTGAACTTGTGGCCCTTTGGTGCAAGGGCCGACACTCTAACCATTGAGAAACACTTGCCGGGGCTCATGTGCTTTAATTAACCCTTTGTACTCGCTTGCTTTTTTCTCGAGCTGCTACCGATGCTAACCGTGTCGAGTCACACTCGACATCTGAGTGCAAAAGGTTAATACCAGGGGCTTGGTGCACAAATTCGTGAACAGGTGGGGTCCCTCAGCCTGGCCAGTGATTGGGGCTGATGTGGGGGGTGGCCTGTTAAGGGGAAGGACCGAGGGAGGTTGGCCAGCTGGCTGGAGGGTGGAAGGGGGTGGGACCTCGGGAGGTTAGCCTGCTGGGAGTTGGGGGGATGGGAGGTTGGCTGTGGGAACGCACTGACCACCAGGGGGCAGCTCCTGTGTCAAGCGTCTGCCCCATGGTGGTCAGTGCACATCATAGCAACCGGTCATTTGATTGCTTAGGATTTTGTATATATAGACTAGAGGCCTGATGCACAAAATTTGTGCAAGAATAAGCCTTCCTTCTTGCAGCTGCTGGCACCGACTTCCCTCTGGCACCCGGGCCCCATGCTTCGCTCTGGCTGCTGGCAGGCACCCGGGACCTGGGCTTCCCTTGCATCCCTGGCTTCATCCAGAAGGTCATCCGGAAGGATGTCCAGTCTAATTAGCATATTATAGATGTAGGCTTTGAGATAAATATCCTGAAGTTTTGTGTGCTCACTTCTTGGTTCCTGACTGCATTATTGGAAGGTGTGTGTGTGTGTGTGTGTGTGTGTGTGTGTGTGTGTGTGTGAAGCCTGGTGTTTTTTTAAGAACTTTTAGAGAATATTGCTTTTTACTTTTTAAACATTCATTTAATGTAAAAATAGTAGATCTCTAAATTGCAGTCAGTCATCATGTGACTAGACAAAGGTTTGTTTCTCAGTTTTGAATTCAGAAATTCTGCCTTTGTCATTGTTGGATATATTCTGTTAGGTTGTAAATGTGGATTAAAAAAATCATTAATAATTGATATGGATGGACATGACTAAACGATTGTGAAGAACAATATTAATAATTGTAGGTAGAGCAAACTAATTATAATTTTGTTAACAATTGAAAAATTTGTAGGTTCTAAGTGTAAAAAATATGATTAGAAATGGAAAGAGATTTTCTAAAAGATTATCATCTTTAAAATCATGTAAAAATTATAGTAGTTAATATGTAGGACTTGAAAGTAAGGGTAAAATTCTATTTTAATGACTCAATAGAAATTGATATTAAGTTTGAATTGTGTTCAAAATGGAAACTTATTGCTTCAGTTTACTCAACTCCATCTTAGAACAATCTCTTCATTCCATAAAATCTGTACCCCAATAAGATCTCAGTATATGTTGTTCAGAGCAGAAGTCTTAAACTCATTTTCACTTAATGTCTTGCCTTCTGTGCTAACAGGTACTTATTAACATACTAGAGGCCTGGTGCATGAAATTTGTGCACTCGGGGGTGGGGGGTGGTCCCTCAGCCTGGATTGCAAGAGGGCACAGGCCAGGCCAAGGACCCCACCAGTGCACGATCGGGGCTGGGGAGAGACATGGGAGGTTGGCCAGCCGGGGAGGGACCATGGGAGGGCTCCAGAGCATGCCTGACTTGCCTTGCTCAGTTCCAATCAGCTGGACCCCAGCAGCAAGCTAACCTACTGGTCGGAGCGTCTGCCTCCTGGTGGTCAGTGCACATCATAGCGACTGGTTGATCAGTCAACTGTCTGCCCCCTGGTGGACAGTGCATGTCATAGTGAGTGGTTGAGCTGCATTAGCATATCATTAGCATACTAGGGGCCCAGTGCACGAATTCGTGCACCTTGAAAGGAACTGTGGGTCGCGAGGCTGCAGTGGGCACAGGGGCAGGTTTTGGCCCATTCTCTGCGCCCCTGCCCAGCCCCTCCCACTGCGGCCCCCGATCCCCTGTCTGCTGGCAGCCCCGCTCCCGCTGCTGCTGCTCCCATGTGCTGACAGTGCCAGCCCTGCTCACACACGATGATGGCGCAGAGCAATTGGGGCTGTCGCTGGCAGCAAGTGTGAGAGGTGGCTGCTGGCCCTGATTGGCCCTCAGGAGCAGGGGAGGTGGAGAAGCCCGCAGAGGCAGTCAGGACCGGCAGCCGCCGCTTGCACCCGCTGACGGTGCTGAGCGATCAGGATTGGCGCCAGGTGCTGGCAACAGGTGCAAGCGGTAGTTCCGGTGCTGGCTGCGGGTGCAAGCAGGGCCAGTGCCAGCAGCAGGTGCAAGCGTCAGCTCTGGTGCCGGCAGCGGCAGCAGGTGCGAGCGCCTGGCAGGACCATGGCACATGGGAGCAAATAATTTTCAGTAACCACCAGAGGCTTGCCCCGATGACAGAGACCAGAGCCCTGCCTTCTTCTGGCACCCCCACTCACCTGCTCCACCATCCTGTCGCGGCCGATGCCTGCCACGTTCTGTGTGCGCCTCCTGGTGGTCAGCGCATGTCATAGCGACTGGTTTTTCGGTTGTTTGGTGGTTCTGCCATTTGATCTATTTGCATATTACTATTTTATATGTATAGATTACGCTTGGATTGGTTGAATGGCTGACAGGATGACCGGACACTTAGCATATTAGGCTTTTATTATATAGGATACTAGAGGCCCAGTGCATGAAATTCATGCATGGGGGAGTGTCCCTCAGCCCGGCCTGCAATCTGGGACCCTTTGGGAGATGTCTGACTGCCAGTTTAGGCCCAATCCCGCAGGGGGTGATCAGGCCGGCAGGGGGTGATCAGGCCGGCAGGGGAGCATTGAGGCGTCAATCAGGCTGGCAGGGGAGCGGTTAGGGGGCAATCAGGCTGGCAGGCAGAAGCAGTTAGGGGCAGGCAGGCGAGCGGTTAGGAACCAGTGGTCCCGGATTGTGAGAGGGATGTCCGACTGCCGGTTTAACTCTGCGGGCCAGCAGGGGATCGGGCCTAAATCGGCAGTCAGACATCCCTCTCACAATCCAGAACCGCTGGATCTTAACCGCTCGCCTGCCTGCCTGCCTGCCTGCCTGATCGCCCCCTAACTGCTCCCCTGCCAGCCTGATTGATGCCTAACTGCTCCCATGCCGGCCTGATCGCCCACAACTTCCCTCCCCTGCCACGACCCACCTCCTCCGCCGGGACCCGCCTCCTCCATGTGAGGCGGCGAAGACACCGGGACCAGCCTCCTCCATGTCGCGCGGAGACACGGGACCCCCAGGCCTCACTGCGCAGATCTGCCATGGGGCCCCGTCTCCGCTGTGCGTGCAGCCATCTTGTTACAGCCAATTTGTAACGGCCATCTTGTGACAACGTGAGGGTGTGACGACCACCTAGGCTATTATTAGTATAGATGTTTGTATGAAATATTGTATTATAAAATAGTTGAATCATATGTAATCATTTAACAAATACTTACTGAAGCTCTGCTATATGCCAGGCACTTTTCTAAGTGCTGGAGTACATCAACTTAAACCAAAACCTATCCTCATGAGGCTTACATCCTAGTGGGAGAGGCAGACTGTAAAGAAACAAATAATTATACAGTATGTCAGGCAGTAGAAGTGTTACAGAGAAGAATGAGGAAGCATCTATACTAATAAAAGGGTAATATGCTAATTAGATGTCTTTGGACATCATTCGGATGTCCTTTCTGATGAAGCTGGGGCCCAGGCGAAGCCAGCCAGGGTCCCGGGTGCCTGTGGGCGGCCCAGTGAAGCCAATTGGGGTCCCAAGTGCCTGCAGGCGGCCTGGGCAAAGCCAGCCAGGGTCCCGGGTGCCTGCGGGCGACCTGAGTGAAGCCAGCCGGGTCCCATGTGCCTGCTGGCAGCGGGAGGAGTGAAGCCTGGGTCCCAGGTGCCAGAGGGAAGCCAGTGCTGGCAGCCAGGGGAAGGAAGGCCTACTCTTGCACGAATTTTCGTGCATCGGGCCTCTAGTAAGGAATAAATAGTGACTCTTGGGAGGGGGTTGCTCTTGGGACATGGGTGTTAATGCGCTAAATGAGTCTTGATCTGACAATGGTATCTGATAAATTTGAATAAATTTTTTTAGACAACAGAAGGTTGATGTAGAAAACCTCCAATGTTTTGGAAAATGCAAAGTCAATGGCAAATTATAACTAGAGAAATATGTCTTGTAGAGCATATGTGGTGATAAAAGGAAGTGTGTCTTTATTCAAAAACAAGGCTATTAAGTTTAAAATTACATTTGTGATTAATTAATATAGTCAAAGTAACACATGTGATTATCCCCTGATAGCAGCAGATAACATACTATGCTATGTATGAAAAGGATTAAATAAGATATCTGTATTTGGCTAATTTTGTTTCTTCTTCTTTCCTCCATTTTCTTTAATGGAAGAATTAGAGACTGTTTCAAAGCATAGATACAAATGTATTAATACTTAAAGATACATATTTTAACATGCAATTTCTGTTTATCATTACAGTTTTAGCTTTTAGTTTAAACATCTATTTTTTAATAATAGTGACATTACTTGTATAAATATTTTTCTTAAATATTAACATTCTTTTTGATATAAAACCATTTTTTGTTTATTTCCAGATGACAAACAGAATGTACATAAGGAAGATAGATGTTTGAGTCTGAGTATGCCTGTAATTACAGAGGATGATGAGGAGAATGGAAGTCAGAGTGAAACAGGTACAGATGTGGTTTTGTCAAACGGAAAGAAAGCTATGCTCAGAGCATTAAGGTTTAGAACCCTTGAAGATTATGATGGATCTATGTTCTTGTTTTTATCTTTGGCACATTGGAGAATTTTAGTATTGATCATACTGTTAATGAAAACACTTAAAAGTAGTAATTGGTAATCCATATAGGATAATTCCTAATGACTTCCTTTTTTTAAGTTTCTTTAAAATTTTTTGTTTTGAATTGATCTCAGAGAGGAATGGACAGGGAAAGAGAGATAGACACATCAGTGATGAGAGAGAATCATTGATCAGCTGCCTCCTTCATGCCCCACACTTGGGATTGAGCCTGCAACCTGGGCATATGCCCTGACTGGAAATCAAACTGTGACCTCCTAGTTCATAGGTCGACACTCAGCCACTGTGCTTATCACTGATTTACCCCTAGACCGCTATTTCTAGATGGACTGAGCCACACCAGCTGGTCAATGAGTATTTTCGTTTGGGCTATGTATTTATTCAGCAAGCATTTATTGGGTGCCTCTTGTTTTTCAAGTACTTAGCTAAATTTTTATAGTATATACAGATATATACTATAATAATTTAAGAACCATATTATGTTAATCACTGTGATTGTAGATCTGAGTGGATCTGAGCACAGTGACTGGCCCATGGTCGACCTAAGTAAATATTTGTTGAATGGTTTATATCAGTCTGTGTCCCCAAGGACCTTAAAGTTTAGTGTGGGAGGAAAATAAGCCAGTACACTATGGTAAAGAGAAGCAGGGTGCTATAGAAGCATATGGAAGACAAAGAATAGACAATTAAAAGGGATTATTTGTTCACTCAGAAATCTGAGCATTTCTGTGGTTTGCTTATGTCAGCATAAAACAGTCCTTTACAATCCTGTGGTGAATTTCAGATCTTAGCTTCTCTCCAGTCTTGCTTGCGGGCTTTTACTGTGTGTAAACTATTAATCACACACATACCTTATGGCCATCTGACAAGTCCTGTTTGAAAATCTATCAGCTTGTTATTGTTAAAAATTTGGTTTTTATTAATCATTATTACATATGCACGTAATTTATTTTACAGTTCAAATAATTTTATAGTACTCATAAGAAACCAGTCTTCTAACTCTGACTCCCATTTATTAATCCCCAGAGACAACCACTTTTAACACTATTAGTAATTACCTTTGTGTCTCTAAATAACATGTTTATATTGCCATTTCTTCATATTTCAATTCTGTGGATTATTTATTGGCTTCCCACTGAGGAAGGCGAGGATTTAATTCTCTCATATTCTTCACCTCTCACCCCAAACACATGAATGCTTCCCAGCCCCACCCTCCCAATATAATTATTATTTTAGTTGTATTGGTATTCAACATTTATAAAACACTATTGGCAGTAGGGCCATGGAATAGACTATAATTTTTTCTTAATTTATGCGTTTATTATTTTCCCTAGAGAGTTAATAACCTTTTTGCCTGATTTTTTTTTCATGTGCTTATCACTGATTTACCCCTAGACCACTCTTTGAATGTATAAATATCCTCTTGATGTACTCAAACACATTAGGCATTTTATCATTTTTATCTTTTTTTTTTAAGATTTTAAAATTGATTTTTAGAGAGAGGGAGAGAGAGAAACATCGATGTGACAGCAAAACATTGATCAGCTGCCTCCTGCACACCCCTATTGGGGATCGAGCCCACAACCAGGGTATGTGCCCTGACCAGGAATTGAGCTACCAACCTTTCTGTGCATGGGACAAATAACCACCTGAGCCACATAGGCCAGGGCAATTTCATCTTTTTAACGAAGTCTCTTCCAGACCTGTGACCGGCTCTACTCCGGACAGTTTGTTCACGTGGCCTGCTGCACTCTGTCCTGACTGCTGCTCTCTTCTAGCAGTCTCTTTCCTTTCTCTTAATCTTTTCTTTGTCTTTCTTTATTCCTTTTCTTATTACTCCCCTTTTGTTTTGCATTGGAGGGGAATATTTCTTTTCATTTTTTATGTTTTTTTATATCCTATTGTTTTGTTTTTAATTACCAGTAACTGTGAGGTTTACAGCTATTTCTAGATGAACACCTATTTTCGTGTTGGATCTGGTGTCTGCTGTGGTAGCCAAAAAGATGTATGGTACTAGTATCCTGGGTTACATTTTCAGGTTTAAGTGAAGTGAAACTGAAATCTTAGGCTCTTCATCTCTCTCAGCACTGGCCTGGATACCTTTCAGATTGGCACACTGGATCCATGCTAACTATACGGAGGGCATACCCATACGAAACATCTTCAGAGTAGCTTATTGTTAAGTAGGATTTAGGATGACTAGAGTCTACATTAGTAAGTTTTCAACTACAATATCATTTTGAGGGGAAAAATCATGTATATGTCAGGTTTAAGATTTCTTGTTGGAGTTTTGCTGTGATGGCGTTCTTATTTAATAACAATTAAACATCTATATAGTTTTAATGTATGTTATTATTTTTTTTAGACCTGACAGACTTCTTAATTTTATATTTTTAGAGGTTGCGTCACTCAAGAGGAAAAGAAAACCCAGAACGAAGAGGCTGGTGTAGTTTAATTTTGAGCTTTCCAACAGAGTTACATTTTGTGTATTTAATAGGAAGACTGCCGCTATTAAAAACAATCCTTCTGGGAAATGTAGGTGATATCTTTGAAATGACAATACTTTAATATAGTTCTAGAACCAAAATACAAGTACTTAGAGTAAGAACTTACTCAAGTTTATTTTCAATATATTCTTTTATGAAATCTGTGTAAGTGGAGAGAAAATTTTGATTTATAATATAGAGTAATCCTATTGTTTGCAGATTTTTAATATTTCCTACAGCTTTTGTGTTATTATACTATGTTAGTACAGTTTTGGTAATATTATTATACTTAAAATCTTTTTTTCTTGAATTATTAATGTTAATTGCATGTAAATGGCTAATTGTTTTGTATCTACACTCTGGTAATGGATTTATTTTGTATATTGTATGGTTAAGTGCACTAAAGTTTTTGCCTTATTTGCTTTAGTTTTTAATATATGAAACTTATGTGGTCGTTATGTGATTGACATCTTAGGGAGCTCAGTTTCTACTTCTGTGATCAATGAAATATTTTTTGGTGCTTGTTTCAAAGCTCCCTTTGGCCTAACATTTATGTATGTATGCATTCTGTTTATATATATATAGATATATGTATGCATCTCTATATCTCTCACTCTATATATGTATACACATATTATAACATGACTAGTACCTCAGCTCAGCCTGCACCCTTCCCAATCTGGGACCCCTTGGAGGATGTCTGACTGCCGGTGGGATCGGGCCTAAACTAGCAGTCGGACATCTGTCTCACAAGCTGGGACTGCTGGCTCCCAACCGCTCGCCTGCCTGCCTGCCTGCCTGATTGCCCCTAACCACTTCTACCTGCCCGCCTGATCACCCTCTAACCATTCCCCTGCCAGCCTGATCGACGCCTAACTGCTCCCCTGCCGGCCGGTCACCCCCAACTGCCCTCCCCTACAGGCCTGGTTGCCCCCAACTGCCATCCCCTGCAGGCCTGGTCCCCCCCCCCAACTGTCCTCCCCTGCCAGCCTGATCACCCACAACTACCCTCCCTTGCTGGCCATCTTGTGGCAGCCATCTTTGATCACATGGGGGCGGCCATCTTGTGTGAGAGCATCTGGGTCAATTTGCATATTACCTCTTTATTATATAGGATTAGTAAATACATTAAGTACATTTAAATATTGATTATTTCTGATAAAAACTTTAAGAGTGGTAATGCAAATTTCATAATTTGTCTGTGGTACAGAATAGTTAGTACTCAGAAAAATATTCTATAGCTTCCTGAATGTGCCTCCCTGTTAATTTCTCATTTGAGACATTTAAATGGAGATTGCTTGAGCCATGTTAAGTTGTTGCCAGTAGCAGGTCACTTCCACATCATGTGTGCTGAGCCTGTCTTACAGTTGATTCTATTCATGCATTTTTCCAGCATTGCATATTCAGGAATTCTATAAGTGTGTAGTGAGTGACAGTGTGTGATATCTGTAATCTTTTAAAATCAAAATGCTAACACTAGCCCAAATAAGACTTTTATTTATTAGAATCTAGTCATCATGTTAGCTACTAAACAAAATTATTTCCCATGACTGACTTAAGATGTTTCCAGTAATAGATGGGGCAGGTTTCATAATGTGGACATTGGGCAGAGCTTCTGAGATTTAAATATTCTAGGGTTAGGACACTTGGAGATATGGAGCCATTATTGGCCACTTATATACCAAGTTATTTGAATAAACTTGTCTGATCATTAAAGTTTACAAACGTTGTACAGCTAACATAGTGATTAGCCCTCTATTTTTTTTATAACAGTGCTAATAAAATACAAGGTATCATTTCACATGAACAATGAAGAAAGTACCTCAGGATGCCTTCCCCACATTCACAAAGTTAGTAAGTGGTACATCTAGAGATACAAAAACAGACTCTGGCCTATAGTTGTCATCCTATATAATAAAAGGCTAATATGCAAATTTCCCCTCAACTGGGAGTTTGACAGGATTTCAACTGGGAATTTGACCAGGGGGCAGGGCCCGCAGGCCAACTGCCCATGGCCCCTCCCTCTGGTTGTCCCCCCTCAGACCCCCCCATCAGGGGCAGGGCCTGCCAGCCAACCACCCACGGCCCCTCCCCCCTGCTGGCCTGGCCTGATCGGCTCTGATTGGGGCGGGCTGGCTGGAACCCAACCATGCACAAATTTGTGCACTGGGCCTCTAGTTTCACATAAGCGAACAGAAACGGAAATCCAGAGGAGTACTTTTGACTGCAAGCATTAAGTTATTTCAAAATGGCTTAAACAATAAGGAAAGTTTATTTTAAAACCAGTTGAGTCTCAGTGCGCATGGCCTGGGTTTTATGTTGAAGTGCATCAGTTCCATTGTGGCTTCTAGGGCCTTCCAGGTTTGGGTCCTTGGAGAAAGCTTTATGTCAATGCAGGGAACTGTTCACCAGCCAAGTTCCCAGACACTAGTCAAAGGCCAACCTTGCAAGCAAGCCTTCCCAAGGATAGCAGTCTCAAGGCCTTCTAGTACCTCTTCTGCACAGGTGGGTTCATTTCATTTTTCACTATTTCAAACAATGCTGGGTTGACCTTTTTGTGCATATCTTGGCTCACTTATGTGAGCACATTAATTTGCCTGTCAAATTGTGCGCGCGCGCGCGCGCGCGTGTGTGTGTGTGTATGCACACAGATACCTAATTGATAATTGTTGCCAAATTGAACTCCAAAAAGACTACCGATTTACATTCCTACTAACAGTATTTGCAAGGGACTCCACACCTCCATTACACAGGTTATCTTTGTAATTGTCAGTCAAATACAGCCTGAATCTTAACAACAGAAAATGTAAAAAGGCAGATAAAAGTAATAAAATTGTATTAAGCAGATGTGAATTGTGTAGTTACATCTGACAATGTAATGCTTTAGCTGGTAGCAAGTTTTTCATGAATATATTAGGAAAATGCTGTATGAATCATTTGAAATTTATTGAACAGGGTTAAAATAGAAAATACTTGTGTTTAACAGTAGGTTTTCAGAATCAAAATGTGTTCAAATACTAGTTACCTATTAAATTAAGCTGTTTACATTTTCAACTTTATTATAATAAAAATAACTGCACCAAGTCATAAGTAAGTGATTTTAATATTAAATATTTACTACATAATGTTTTGTAAGGGAAGAAGCATTGTAGCAATGTTTATAAACAAGCTGTATTTTAAAGTCTTACCACTTAGTTTTCAGAAATCTTAATATATGAAAGTATTGTTCAAAGTAGAGAATTGGAATTATAGTAGTTTTAACGTTATATGCCAGGCTTACTTGGAGGATCTAAAAAACAAACTGTGAATAAAAGAAGTGGGACCATAAATAAAATGGAGCTTGTATGGGTGCTTATTGGGGGAATACTTTTCACTTTGAAAATAAAGTATTGTAATTTATTTCTTCAGAAGTTTGTAGTTCTGTATGAGCAATTCTTGTGTGTTGTCTTTGTTTCCTTTTCTGGTATTGTTAGGGTTTATGTTGTAAGCACACCTAAGCTCCCATCTGGGTTTCTAACCTCTTTCTCTTAATGTTTCAGAGGTTTCCTAACTGAGTGGGTGCCTTCAGTGTGGGAAACACTCCCAATCTCTTTAACACCCAATTAAAGTGCCCCTTCCATGAAACAAACACAGTTGTACCACCTGCAAGGTATTGTCTACTGCCAAGGGCGGGATAATGAGCCAATTTTTAGGCAAATACTTCGTCTTCTACAGGGATTGCTAGGACAGTGATATCACAGGGAAAATGCATTGAAAATTTATGTAAATGGTTTGAATACGTATGATTTTTCTCAACGAGAAACTATAAAGTCAAAAATGTGTATCCTAGTTCTGCCACTGATTCATTGTGTAACCTTAAAACATTAATTTTGTTTTGTTTAAATCCTTTTATCAGTTGTAAATTCAGAGCTGTATTACTGACTTGTCAAAAATATTAAGAACTGTGTACTGCTTTGAAAATGCTGTGAATGCTAAACTGCAAAATAATTACCACCGAAAAGTGTAAGCTTTTTAAATGTACTGGGATGCTAAGGAAACCAGAGTGGTTATTAGTGTTTCATGCGATTTTCTTAAGTCAGAATAACTGAAAGCTTTTGTGTTTACAAAGATCCGCAGATTGGTATGAGACAAACCTTTACAGCTCAGTTGACAATTTAAGGAGAGCCTGGTTTTCTTTTTTAAAATTGAATTAGATACAATATATATCCTCTTCCTAATAGCCTATTTTGGTTATGACAAAAAGATTCACAGATATATATAGAGAAAATGTTTTTAACTGAGGTATCTGTAAAAAGGATCTTTATGAGCTGAAAATCACTTTAGCTTTGACATAAAAAGCGTAGGAAAAGATGCAGAGATATTAATGCCTTCCCGAATTTACCCTTGATTCTTGAATTCAATTACAGTTTGAAGAATGCTTGTTTTTTAAATGGCATTGAGAGGACTCTGTGGGTGCTTAACTATTCACATTTTCATTTATCTTTGAACTACCATGTAGTAATTTTCATAACACATTTAAAAATTCCCTGTATTGAAGTAAATGCCAGTGCCTCAGGCTATATAACCCCTTTTTACATGGTATTTTTTCATTCCTGAATCATTTGGTTTAATGTGCTATATGTTGCAGGTCTGGCTTTTTTTTTTTTAGATAAATTTGGACAGGCTTATTGAGGTTGCAAAGAACAAAGGCATGTTACCTAAAATGCTGGAGGCTTATTTTGAGAATATAGAGGACATCACTGGCTGTTATGACTCAGTAGATTGGATTGTTGTCCCATACACTGAAAGGTTTTGAGTTTGATCCCGGTGGGGCGCATGCGGGAGGCAACTGATTGATATTTCACTCTGATGTTGATGTTTCTTTCCCTCTCTCTCTAAAATCAACAACAACAACAACAATAATAAAAGAATATAGAGGACAGTAAGGCCATCATCTCATCAGAAGCACAGCTTTTTGGAAAGCTGAAAAAATAGGTCTTTGTCATGTAGTGCACCCAGCAGTCAGGATGGCCTGGTTGTAGCCTTGTCTTGAAATAACTGTCCATTGCTATATAGCCACAATATGCACACTCTTATTCCTGTGTTTTCCAGCTTCCCTGCACATTTCCTCTGGTACTTCTGTCTCTGAAAGAGGTCTGATTGGTTCTAGTTATAATCCAAAAGAGAGCCCCCTGATTGGGCACAGATTACTGGGTCATTCTGGTCTCTGATGTCCACCCAGAGGACAACTGTCTTTAAGGCACAAATTCCTGGTACAGTCAGTTGTGGCCAGTATAGCAGTGTCACAAGCCACAGGGCACAGCAAAGTATGTGGAAGGACCCACCACTCTGGCAACTTAGAAAAGATTGTGAGCAGGACAGGCCTTTGGAATCTTACGGATTTCTCTATCCAATCATGATTTGATTAAAATGATAAGATCATGATACTATACATTATTGTCAATATTGTAACTTGGTGAAAGAATCAAGTAGTGGCAAAAGTGTTCATTTGACAAACAGCAGCATTGCACAGTGGTTAAGAGAAATTGCTTGGGGGCCAGACTGCCTGGTGGCATAGGGATGGATATCCTTCACTTAATATAATTCCATTTAAACCCCCTTCTATCTCTTGTGACAGTGTTATATTTCTCTATGTTATAAATCTCATTATACATTTTTCTTGCTTTAAACAAAGAAAAAATAATAATCTGAAGCTTTTCTAGTGCTCTTCTTTCCTCCATTCAAATCTGCTTGCATTTTGGAATAAATTTCCTTTTCTGAAGAATTTCTTCTAATACTAATTTCTTGTAGCTTAACTCTGTTGAAGACAAATTCTGTGAGCTTTTGTTTGTCTGAAAATGTCTTTATTTCACTTACATGTTTGAAAGATATTTTTGCTGGCTTTGAAAATTCTAAGTTGACAGCTTTTTTTCTTTTAGCACTTTAAAAATTGTTCCAATGTCTTTAGCCTTCATTGTTTCTGATGAGAAGTTTTAATTCTCACTGCTGTTCCCTTTTTTTCTGGCTGCTTTAAAAAACACTTTTTTTCTTTATTTTTGGTTTCCAGCAGTTTGACATGTGTCTATTTTGGTTTGTTTTCTCAGTCTATCATACGTGTTTTTCTGCATTGGTCTCACTGTTCTCCTTTTAGGACTCCATTTACATGTGTGTTTGATACAGTCCCACAAGTTACTGTGACTTTTTCCCACCATAATTTTTCTCTGTTCTTCATACTGGATGATTCCTTTCAACTTGTTTTCAAGCTCATAAATCCTTTTTTTCTCATGTATTTAATCTGCTGTTAATCTCATCCATAACATTTAAATCTTAGATGTAGGACTTTTCAAATTCTGGATGTCTCCATAATTCTTTTTTATGATTTTCATATCTCTGCTTAAATTCTCCATTTCTTTACCCATTATATCCATCTTTTACTGCAGATTGTTTAATATACTTATCTAGTTATTTTGAAGTCTTTGCTAGTTCCAACATTTGGGTCATCAATGTATGTGTTTCTGTTGAATGATTTTTTTTCCCTATGGACTATGGGTCACATTTTCCTGTGAGCCCCCGCTCCCCGCATCTAGTAGTTATTGTCTAATGATTCATATTAAAGGTGCTGGACTCTTACCTCTCTCTGAAGCATGTTGAATGTTGTTCTAGGAGATGGTTATATTACTGACAGAGCATCTTAAACTTCTAGAGGTTTGATTGTTGGCTTTGTTAGTTGAATTTGTTTTGTTTTTGTCCTTAGTTTTATGGCAAATATCTTAGTCCTGGTATGTGGCCCTTCTCAAGTTTTCATGGGAAGCCTAAAGTGTTTGCCACATTGTCCTGGCAGGGCTTGAAATTTGAACTCAGGAGACCCCTGAGTGGGCAGCTGCTAAAATATCTGCTCAGCACTCTCCGCTCTGCAGCAGTTTATTTGGCCTGGAATCAGTGGAGTTCTTGTCCCGCTTGCAGCGTAAGATTGTAGGGGATTTTACCCTCACATTTTGGGGGTTTTATTCTCCTCTCTGTAATTACTGCTTTCAGGTATTTCCCATCTTGATTTCCACCCACCCTGAGAGCCCTGTCTCCAGTCTCTGATTCCTCAGTTTGCAAGACTCAGGCTTTCCACGGACAGGGGTGTGCACGCAGGGCACAGTTGTATAGGCGTGGATCTCTCCTTCTGTCGAGGGTTGCATCCCCGACAGTTTTTGCTGCAAAAATAAATGAGAGCGTAGCCCCCTGTTTATCCAGAAGTTATTGAACCTTCACTGTGCACTGAGTGTCTCCTAGGTTACCAAGATTCCGCTTAGTATTCTTTGGGAATTTATTAAGTCGTTTAAGTCGCCCAAGTGCAATATGATCATAATTTAGTGTCATAATACCCAATGGCTTGGGAGAAGTTGGAAAAGCTTTATTGCTTTATTACCATAATCCATGCCATGTTTGACTGTACTGTAGCATTTGAATTCAGAAGCTGAGGACAGATAGACTGAAAATATAAGTCAAGTTTTACACAAAACAATAAAAAAACTCCTCGCTTGTCAGATAAAATGCTCAGTAGCTTGCCAGCTACGTGCACAAATCATAGTTAAAGTAAGTTTTCTATTTTCACCCACTCCGACAAAGAGACAAAGCACTGGCCATTTCAACCAAAAATAGTCTCTGCAGTGACGCAGACCCACTGGGTGTGTGGCTTCAGCCCTTCCCCCTTCCCTGCCCTCACTGCTTGTTATAGCCTGAGTGTTGATAAAGTCAACAGATGTGGCCATAGGCCAAGGGTCAGAGAGCCTATATGGTAATTTCCATGCAGTGTGTATCAGCGATAATGTCCTGTATTACACTGAAAATAAACTCAAGTAATGTAGATGGTGTCATCTGAATCACCACTATGGCAAATAATAAGTCAGAAGAGCCTTGCAAAATCATAAGTTGCCTTAGCTAAAACACTTTATTTTATTTAAAATTATTATTTAAAAATTTTTTTATTTTTCAATTACAGTTGACATACAATATTATATTAGTTCCTGGTGTACAACATAGTGATTAGGTATTTATGTAACTTAAGAAGTGATCACCCCAATAGTCTAGAACCCATCGGACACCATACACAGATATTCCAGTAGTATTGACTATGTTTCCCACGCTGTGCTTTATATTCCCATGATTATAAACTGGCAATTAGGGAAGGGGATAGGGGAGGGTTCCCATCTGCTGACCATCAATTTGTACCTTAGCTAAAACATTTTATAATCAACTAGAGGCCCGGTGCACAGATTTGTGCACTGGTGGGGTCCCTCAGCCTGGCCTGTGCCCTCTCGCAATCCAGGACCCCGAGGGATGTAGTAGTGCGCAAAGCGGCAGGCGGCCGGGGAGGAGCCAGAGCCTGAGCTGGGTGCCACACGGCTCCTGCTCATCCCGGCCCCACTGCGCCTGCCGCTACGCCACTTGGTAAGCTTGCTGAGCGGCGCTCCCACTGTGGGAGCGCACTGACCACCAGGGGGCAGCTCCTGCATTGAGCATCTGCCCCCTGGTGGTCAGTGTGTGTCATAGTGACCAGTCGATCGGTCCACCGGTTGAATGGTCGACTGGTCACTTAGGCTTTTATATATATAGAGATTGCTAGTCCTGTCCTTTCTCCTGTGTACACTCCAAAGCTAATGTTCCCCAATTTGAGCCTGTCTTCCTACTTACCATCCTCAGGGTCTATAGGCCCTGGACCTCTCTTTATCCCCCCAGACCCTCCTTACTCCTGCTGTGGCTTCATTTATCCCTCCAACCACCCCCACCCTCAGCCCTGCTGCTGGCTGTGGCGAGGACATAGTGACGTGGAACCCCTCCTTATTTTGGCCTTCCTTCAAGTCCCATCTCCTTCCATTACCTGCTTTCCCAGCAAGTAAACCTTTCCTGCTGTCCTAAGTCCTCAACCTCATCTCTGCTTCCTCCCTTGGCAACTAAGCATATGTCCTACGTTATAGATAACTCGGGGACCACATAGCATGCCAAGCTCCCTCAAGCTCCCTCTTCCAACCACAAATCCTTTTGCATCATTACTTCCTTTGTCTTAACTTAAGTTTCTGAGACTGAAAATGGGTCTTTCTCTCTAAGGTAAAACTCTGCCTATGCTGGCAATGCCAGCCACTCTTTCATCCAACGCCAATTCCTGCCTCTCTTTATACTTTAGATCCTCCCCTCCAATGGCTCCTTCCCTTGGAACTACTGGCATGCTAGCTCGATATTGACATGTATTTTTCATTCTTGTTATGTAATTTCATTTACCCTGTGGGTCTCACTGACTCTAACTAGACCCTGGCATTTAAGAGAACCACAGGAGCCCAAATCTTGGCTTTTAAATGTTAAAAGCTAAGGACCAGGTAAAAGATACAAAGATTTGCAAGAATACAGGATCTTTTTAAGAGTCAGTCTTCCAGTTCCTTAAGAGATAGATTTCCTGGGCCATGGAGAGAGGAAGGGTCATTAAGGAGAGCAATGAGGTGAGATTCTACTGGGGATATGAGAAGATAAAGGCAGACATTGATGGTGAGGCCAACTCTCTTCCCTACCCCCTTCTTCCTTGCTGGCAGAACCCACTACATGTCATACAAGCTGAAAAGAACAGACGCTGGCTTTTCCAGCCTTGATTGCAGCTAGAATTGATGGAGCAGGCTTCTGAGGGCTTTTTACAAAGATTGTCTACATTAATAAAAAGAGAGAGAAAGAAGTATGTCCTCTCCCTGACTTTTGGAATGTTGTCATGTGAGGACATGATGTTTTGTGCTGCAGCAATCTATTGTGATCATGAAGGGGACCTGCTGACAGATTGCAGATGGCAGAGTAGGAAGATGGAGAGAGGCTGAGTCTTCAGGATGTTGTTGAGATGCTAAACCAACCATGGGACCACCCACCTTTGTGCTCCTTGTTATATGAGATAATAAGCAGTTCTTACTGCGTAGGCCACCCTTATGCAGTTACATGGAGTTGAAAACGTCCCATACCCACTTCTCCCACTCCCTTTCTTAGAGAAAAGGCCCATTGCCAAGGGCTTGGGGGGTGGAGATTGAACTAACAAGTTGGAGAAGCTGAGACCTAAGGGGACCTTTGTCTCACAATCATATTAAACATCTTGTTCGTTGGCAAAGTATACAGTTCCTTTTGCCACCATGGTAGGGGAATAGCAAGAAAGGAAAGTTGTGTGACCTGTTAGAAAGGCCTGTGATGTCACAGGTTTCCAGAGAATGACATGGGCAAATGGCCGTATTTCCCCAGGAGAAAGTCAAGGAGGAAAAGTCAGACTTGGAGAGGCTTTGAGTGTGGGCGAGAGACCAGAGCTGTGGATGCCACACTCAGGACTGATGACAGGAGGCCATCCACGACTGAGGAGCTGTGATGAGCTCAGAAGTCCAGCCACAGGAGGTCCACACAGTGTGGACACAGTGCCCGGGGCCAGAGACCTCTTCACAGCCCTGACGCCATCCAACCCAGTCCTCTGAAAGGGACGCAGCCCCAAGAAAAAGCGGGGAAGGAAAACTCTGAACTGCCTGAGGAAAACCTGACTAAAACCAAACTTCATAACAACAGGTAGACTGGGGACTTGGGCCCCAAAGTTAATTTAGTTATTAGAAAAGTGTAGTTTTTTTCCTTTTACTTGAATATGCAAACAGAAATGTGTTTGCTGCTGAACAATCCTCTATCTTAAATAAACAAAATCTCAGTCTTCCCTCAATCCTGCTCTTCCCCTAAAGCTCTCCATCCCCTTCCATTCCTTCCCTGCCAAACCGTTTGAAAGAATCATCTCACCTCTACAACCTACTTACTCTAACCCCTTCTCCTCTGACATCTGGCTCCAGACTGATGAGCCTGCTATCTAACGGGTCATTCAGAGTACATTTATTAGAAGCATACTTTGACTTACAATTTTTCCTTCTTCTGACTTAGAAAAGTAGCTTCGATTAATGAATCAAGAGCCTCACAAATGTTCTACTGACTCTTCAAATGAGTCCAATGCCAACTCACCTATCTTTCCCTTCAAAGCAGCTTCATCTCCTGATTTCTGAGCGGCAAATCGTTCAAAGCACCAAGCTCATTTTTAATTCCTCCCCCCCCCCTTCCTTTTCCCACATAACCCATTTCAAATCTTTTGGCTTCGCGGCCTACCACAGAGCGCTGTTGTGAAAGACAGATGGGCCAGATCTCTCTGGTTGATAACTAGGGGGTGCTTTGAGAAAGGCCTGTGCTAAACACATAAATATTAAAAACGATAACACACCGGTCCCCTCGGTGCCACTCCAGATGTACTGACTGGATGTGAGTCCCCTCAGGATACCCGCGTCTCCCTTCTCTGTGCTCTGTGACCTCACCAGAGAGGATGCCTGCCCTGTTCGCTGGTTGTTTCCTGTGTCTGCCCAGCCAAATGGCGGCTGCTTCTGACGACACCTACTCCAGTGTCTTCTTAGCATCTAGCCAGGGCTGGATGCCCCTCACTGGGGGGAATGTGCATCCGCAGGTGCATCAAACAGACTGTATCTGTAAGAAGTGACACACGTTTGAGCCATTTGATTCTTTACATAAGGATCTGGGGTCCTCGTGTACCACTCCCCGTGACATACCAAGAGTCCATCAGAAATTGGTTTCTGGGCTTCAAGAAGATGTATTCCGCTTTCATAGACAGCTTCAGCGCAGAGCCCTCCTGAAACACAAATGGCCTGTGAGGCACAGAGCGGTCAGGCTCACGCCTTCAGGCTGATCCACTGAAGCCTGCGACTACACCTAGTCAGTTGGCAGGGCTGTGGTTTGGCCCCTGATCATATGCCAATTGGTTGCTCATCCGGTTGGTAGCCAATCAGTTAGTTGGCCATTCATTCATTTACTCATGCAGGCCTGCAGTCGCCTAGCCACCCACCCAGCACATACTTACTGAGAGCCTACTATGTGCCAGACGCTCTTTTCCCATTGGAGACACACTAGATGGTAACACGAGGAGCACAGGACCTTCGGACCTACCAGGATGGTGTGTTGGGCAGGTTTCCCAAAAGTTCCTGTGCGCTGGAGGCTGGAGGGTTCACGTCAGCACCTGGCTCAGCATTGCCCTCCACACCCAATGGGGTTGAGCCCTGATCCATGCGTCCCAAGCCACAGGTAGGAAGCTCGAGGGAGGAATGAGCTGGAAACGGGCTGTCATGGGAAAGGGAGCCTGGAGAGGTGGCCCTGGCGGGGCCGGGAGAGCGTTTCCAAGTTGCTGCATTCATTGTCTTGGGGGTGGGGAGGTGTGGGGGGAGGATGCTGCGAAGCGGGGGTGGGGTGGGTCAGCTGCCGGGCGCCCACAGCTCCCTCGGCTCTGCCCGCAGGGCTGGGCTCCCAGGGCTCGGAGGGCCGGCGGTGGGAGGCAGCGGCGGGCGCGGGCGGGCGGCGCGGCGGGGGCGCGCGGCGGGAGGGGCTGTGAGCGGCGAGGCCCCCCGCGCGCGGGGCCTGGTGAGGAGCGCGCGCCTGGCTGGGCTCAGCGCAGGGTCCCCAGCCGCCGCGGCCGCCCCGCAGCCCCCAGCCGGACCATGGCGACTGACAGTAAGTGTGCGCTGGGCCGTGGAGGCCCCGGGTGGGAGGCTGCGGGGCCCAGGGGTGGGGAGTTCTCCTCTTTGGACACCTGTCCTTATGCCGGGCTCGCGGACCAGCATCTGGGGTCCCCCTCGCCCCCGGACGACCCTTGGTCCTCTGCCCATCAGCCTTCGCTACCAGGCAGGACTCAGAGGCGCAGGTGGTCCTGGAAGCCCCCTCGGGAGGGATGTGGCAGAAGGGCGTGCGCCGCACGGAGATGGAGGGGACGCTGAGATGCGGTGGGGCAGAGGGGCAGAGGGGCCTGCCCTGGCAGTCCTTTGGGGGCAGTGCCCTCAGGCCCAGGGCCAGGCTTTGGGGAGCCCTGCCACCAAGGCACCACTAGCCCTTGGCGCTGTGAGTTCAAGGTCCGCCTGGAGTTCTGGGTTGGATTTGCGGTCTTGCCTTTGGGAACGAGGGTACCTGGCTGCTGGGCTGCCCTGTGGCCCCACTTGGGCCATGCTACTAAAGGCAGCCGTGGGCCGGCCAGAGACCACGTCTGGTCACCGTGGGGAGTGAATGCGATTAGCGTGTTGACTTTCAGGTTAAAACTACTGAACGGAGGTGTTGGAAGGCGCCGGGTTGGCCTGCTTTGGGCATCTTGGCACCAACTGCTTTTATTGGCTCAGTGCGTTTTGGAAATGGAGTCACGTCTATGAAAGCCGGTTAATTCAGATGTATGGGAAGCTAGATGTTATTATTACATTTTACATGAATTATATGTATTAGTGGAGCCTTCAAGGGAGATCAGAGTAAAACCACCAGTCCCACCTGCTGCATACCTACCATGCAGGTAAGGAGCTGTGGTCGGAGCCCATGGAACACACCTGGCACATGTCAGAGACTCACTGAGTGAGTGAGTGGTGTACTGGTTAGAGACACCCTTTGGTGGGCATTTCTGAGAGGTGAGAAGGGACAAAGACGGGGGTCAACATTTCTACAATAATTTATTATTGTTATTTTAAACCATTTATTATCCCAGCCAAGAACACAGCTTTGGGATAGTCCAGAGAGCATGGGTTTTTGTAGCCAAACAGACCTGTATTCCAAACCTCTGAAATTCACTAGAAGTGGGGCCACGGAAGGTGTCCTCAGGCTCTTGACCTCTGACGTCAGGACAGAGCTAGCCTGCCTCTTGTACAGTGATGAGCACACAGCTGGCCTTCAGTAACGGGTGGTTGCCCTTGCCCTCTCTCTTTGCCAACATTTTATATGTGTGGAGATACCAAACGCTCGCCTCTTTCTTGTTTTTATTTTTTAAAATATATTTTTATTGATTTCAGAGAGGAAGGGAGAGGGAGAGGGAGATCAAAACATCAGTGATGAGAGAGAATCATTGATCGGCTGTCTCCTGCATGTCCCCAATTGGGGATCGAGCCTACAACCTGGGCATATGCCCTGACCAAGAATCGAACTGTGACCTCCAGTATTATTACATCTCCTTAGGTCATTTGTTGCAGTATTATTACATCTCCTTAGGTCATTTGTTGCAGTATTATTACATCTCCTTAGGTTCATAGGTTGACGCTTAACCACTGAGCCATGCCAGCCAGGCTTCTCCTCCTTTTTAAATTAAATAAATGTAGATCATGTTTATAATAAAATCAACTAAACTGAACTAGGGCTCCCCTTTTCTCTGCTCATTTATAAAAAGTGTAGTCTGGCTTAATTTTTTTTTTCTAAGAAAAGAAATAATGGATTTAAGCTTTTATTAATCAAGTCAGACTCAATAAAGAGGAAAATAATTAGATTTGGTCCATTACTGTATTTTTCTTAAGAAAAATAAAGGCAAAGGGATTTGAAGTATCTATAGGCTTAATGCAGGGGACAGCATTCTATTATTCATTTTCTTACATTTTGAGTAAAGATAGTACATTTCATTTCCTAGAAATATTGTCCATGCTCCGTACCAATTTATTTAGATAATTGTTTCTTCCACTTCCTTACATGGTAGATTCAACTCTACTGAAGAATCAAACTTTGTCCCATTGGTTTTGTTTGTTTATGGGAAAAAAATGACGATGATATTCAACCAGCTCAGCTCTTGCGCTGATTTTTAGGCTCAATCTTAATTACGTTAATTCTCAACTGGGATGGAGCTGAAACTCTGAGTGTAGGGGATCATTAGTTCATTTTTGTTCTTTTTCAGAAGTAGGAAGTCCCTATCGTGGACATGGAGAGAAGGGACATAATCTCAGCCAGTGTCTTGAAAAAGTCTCCACAAATCTTGGCCATGTCTGCACCTTAAAGTCCCACAGTCCTCAGCATAAAGGTGACCCTGAACTGTACCCAGGACTCCTCCCCCACATAGAGTTGTTTGGATAGCTCTGGTTCTCAGCCTGGCTGCATATTAGAGCTTAAAAAATATGCTGGCTTTAGTTTTTTGGTTTTTTAAAAAAATACTCATCAAGGATATGTTTCCACTGATTTTTAGAGAGAGAGGAAGGGAGAGGGAGAGAGAGAAACATCAGTGGGAGAGAGAAACATGGATTAGTTGCCTCCCACACACACCTGGACATGGATTGGACTGAAACCTGGGCATGTGCCCTGACTGGGAATTGAACCTGCAACCCTTTGGTGCACGGGACGACATTCCAACTGAGCCATACTGGCCAGGGCATGCTGGTTTTAGTGTGTGTGTTTTTTTTTAATTTACTCTTACATTTTTTTTATTATTGATTTGAGAGAGAGAGAGAGAGAGAGAGAGATAGAGAGAGAGAGAGATCAGTTATTCAGTGTGAGTATAAAATTTTGGGGGACACCATATATATATATATATGCATATATATACGTGTGTATATATATATATATATATATATATATATATATATATACACACACACATATATACACATATATATATCCTATCTAATAATAGAAAAATATGCAAATTGACCATACATCTGACACGCCCACAAGCCACGCCCACCATCCGATCAGAGCGAGTATGCAAATTAACCCAAACCAAGATGGCTACAGCCACAGAGAGCAAGGTTTCCTAGGTAACAGAGGAAGCCAAGCTTTCCACCTGCCCTTGCCAGGCCTAAGCCTCCACTCAAGCTACAAAGTTTCAATTATAGAAGGTAAACAAATTCAAACAAATGGCGGCAGAATGGAGCTTGAGAGAGCAGTCCAGGGTTGCCGCCGGCAACAGGGGAAGCAAAGCTTTCCGCACACCCTGGCCAGGCCCACCCGCTTAAGACAACAAAGTTTCAATTATAACCCCAACACAAATGGCTGTGGGCCTCGGAGGGAGCCCCAGGCTTGGCTCCGCTCCAGGCTACAAAGTTTCAATTGTAGAAGGAAAATAAATTCCAGATACCAGGGCCTCCACTTGGGTTGCCAGGGGGCGTGGCCGGCCTGCAAACCACCACAGGCCCCTCGCTCAGGCCGCCCCATACCCCAAGGGAACCCCACCCTGATCAGGGACACCCTTCAGGGCAAACCAGCTAGCCCCCACCCCTGTACCAGGCCTCTATCCTATCTAATAAAAGAGTAATATGCAGATTGATCATCACTGCAACACACAATATAGCTTCCCCCATGTGGTCAAAGATCCTGCCCCCATGTAGACACAAGATGGCCACCACAAGATGGCCAGCAGGGAAGGGCAGTTGGGAGGCACCCGGCCTGCAAGGGAGGGCAGTTGAGAGGGACCAAGCCTGCAAGGGAGGGCAGTTGGAGGTGATCAACCCTGCAGGAGAGGGCAGTTAGGGGTGACCAGGCCGGCAGAGGAGGGAAGTTGGGGGCAAACAGGCTGGCAGCTGAGTGGTTAGGGGGTGATCAGGCTGGCAGGCAGAAGCGGTTAGGGGCAATCAGGAAGGCAGGCAGGCAAGCAGTTGGGAGCCAGCAGTCCTGGATTGTGAGAGGGATCCCAGATTGGAGAGGATACAGGCTGGGCTGAGGGACAACCCCCCTCCGTGCACGAATTTCGTGCACCGGGCCTCTAGTGTGTGTGTGTGTGTGTGTGTGTGTGTGTGTGTGTGTGTGTGTATATATATATATATATATATTTAATGTAGTCTCAGACTTTAATGTGTATTATAATCACCTGAAGAGTTTGTTAAAAACAGATTGCCAGGCCTCTTCCCAAGTCTCCAATTCAGTAAGTCTGGGTCATAGCCTGAGAATTTTCACTTCTCACAAAGTTCCATGTGCTAATGAAACCACCATGCTCCCTGTCCTCCTCCTTACCTTTGTAGGTGAGGGAATGACAGGTGAGAGGCAGGCAGGATCACGAGAGATGGTCACTTCTTTGGCAGCCCTGTCCTGTCACCACGCTGGGAGAACACGGCCTCATTAAGGCTACATCAAACCTGGGCACAGTATTGCCTTGGGCTGTAGCTGACGGCTTTCTCCATTTTCTCCCCAAGAAAATTTCCCTTGAGGGAAAAGTTGGTTCTAAAACCAGGCAAAATCTGAGTCCTCTACGCCAGTCATTTCTGGAAGGAATCAGAAGGGCTTTCTTTATGAATGTGATATGTAAATGTATATAAATACAAAGATATTTGAAAAATATTTGCCTGGGAACTTATAATATTCACAGAAAAGAATGTAATCAATGGAAAGAAAATGTCCTTGTGTCCGAACAGCATGCAGCCTGAGGGCAGATTCTAAAGGAGGATGGGGAATCAGAGCGCCTCAACTTAGTTTTTGGGAAATGGAACTTTGAAATCCTCAAATTGAATTCCCCTTGAGCTAGTCATATTTTTATTTGGATAACTCAGGCTTATAAGAGATTGAAAAAGTTGGGAGGACTTATACTAGAAAAAAAGATGAGACTAATAGGCAAAAAACCTGTTTGCATGAGCAGCGGTTTATTAGAATAGTATAAAGTGGTGATACTTAGGTATTTAAGCAATGCTTCATGACTTCCTCCGTGACAAGTGTTCCAGATAATTGTGTGTTTCTAGATCATAGTGAAGTATTTTTCTCTTTTTCTTCCATTTATGTCATTTGTTGCATTATTATTATTATGTCTCCTTATGAGTCTTTACTGTTGAACTCACTGTATTCTGTTGATAAGAATAATTTCTCGGGAACAGCCAGGTTAGTTTGGGCAATGTGGGAAATATGTAACTATATTATGCCCCAGAAATCTTGGGGGTGTGGGTTTTGGGGGCTGTTGTTAATGACTGGTTGGTGTCATAAGGGAAACATTGGTCCCCATCTGGTTGCTTCTGGTTGACTGGTTGATCTGAGGTCATTTTGTCTGGTCGATTGTTGCTAACCCACAGGTAACCTCCATCAGTGGTCATTCCCTCCCATCTATTTATTGGTTAGCAACCTGCAGTTTCCTTTCTTCTCCTTCCACCTACTCCATCAGCAATTTCCACTCTGTGCTTAGTGCTGGAGGACAGAAGGGAGAGCAAGGGAGGGAAAAATCAAATGTAGACCCTAAGCAGGTAAAGGTTATGAACCTCTGCCCATTGGTTGAGATGTTCAGCACTTGGGATGTTTAGGATATAAAATAAAATTGCTTGACTTTGATTGAAAATGGACTCAGATCCTTGAGTGAAATTATTTCTAATCATAGTTATTAAAAAACGTACAAATGATGTCACCTAAAAATGCAAAGTTAGAAAATTACTACTTTGCAACAAATCACAGTAGTCATTGATTCAAGTAAGAATCATCCATGGTTGCTAAACTATGTGTGAAAATTTGAAGACGATCAGAATGTACACATCGTTGGAGAAGTTCCCCACAGATTACTCATTCATTGCAGAGGGGACAACGGTAGTTTTACAGTGGAGAACCCTGGGGTACACTACCTTAACCAAGCAAAGCGAACATCACTAGTAATGGGGCCAGCTGATACCCCGTGCTTCCTGATACGAAGCACTGAGAAGGACACAGGGCCACTCGTTGTGCCAAAATGTATAACCTGGTTCTAATTAGGAGGAAATATCAGACAAACCCAAATTGATGGACACTGCACAAAAGTCAGTGTCACAAGCGATTGGTGGAAGGATTGTTTCAGATTGAAGGAGACTAAATAGACAGCTAAATGCAATGCATGATTTTGAATAGATCTTAAAACTGGGGAAAGTGCTGCAAAGAACAATCCTATATAATAAAGGGCTAATATGCAAATAGACCGAACAGCGGAACAACCGGAACAACCGAACAACCAATCCCTATGATGTGCACTGACCACCAGGGGATGTGTGCGGAACATGGTGGGCGTCGGCTATGGCAGGATGGTGGAGCAGGTGAGCAGGGGCGCCAGACTAAGGCCGGTTGCTCTTATTGGGGTGAGCCTCTGGTGGTTACTGAAAATTCTTTGCTCCCACGTGCCGCAGTCCTGCCTGGTGCTTGCACCTGCTGCTGGCGCCGGTCCTGCACCCACTGCCGGTGCCAAAGCCACCACTTGCACCCACTGCCGGCGCCTGGAGCCAGCCCCGATCACTCGGCATGTCAGCGGGTGCGAGTGGCAACTGCCGGCCCCAATCGCCCCTCAGGGCTTCTCCACCTCCCCCTGCTCCTGAGGGGCGATTGGGGCCAGCAGCCACCTCTCACAACCACTGCTGGCAACAGCCCCACTTGTACCTGCTGCCGGCGCTGGAGCCGCTGTTTGGAGCCGCTGTTCGCACCCGCTGCCGGTGCCCGGTGCTGGTCCGCATCGCTCGGTGCCATCAGTGGGTGCGAGTGGTGGCTGCCAGCCCTGATTGCTTGTGAGGGCTTCTCCACCTCCCCTTGCTCCTGAGGGGCGATTGGGGCAACAGCTGCCACTCACACCCACTGATGGCACCGGCCCCGCACCCGTTGCTGGTGCTGGCCCCAATTGCTTCACGCCTTCAGCAGGTGCGAGCAGGGCCGGAGCTGTCAGCGTGTGGGAGCAGCGGTGGCAGGAGCAGGGCTGCTGGCAGACAAGAGATGGGGGGCCGCGGTGGGAGGGTCCAGGCGGGGGTGCAGAGGATGGGCCAAGACCCGCCCCTGTGCCTGCCGCAGCCTCGCAGCCCACAGTTCCTTTCAAGGTGCACAAATTTGTGCAGTGGGCCCCTAATATTATCATAATTGATGATTTTTTAATATGGATTGGATATTGGATAATAGTTTTATACCAAGGTTAAATTCCCTAAATGTGATATTTTCATTGCAGTTTGGAGGGGAAAATCTTTCTTCTTAGGGGAAACTAAGAATTTAGGGGTAAGGGGACATGATGTCTGCACCTAAATCTCAAATGGCTTAGGAAAAAAATGTATGTATATATGTGCACATTTATATGCATATATGTGTTATGCAGGAAAGAAAGAGGTAAAGAAAAAGTGGCATATTTTAACATTTGGTGAATCTAGGAGTTCTTTGTATTATTCTTGCAACTCTTAAGTAAATTTGAAAAAAAAAAATTACAGCCCTTGGCTGTGGATCTGTAATTCTAGGCATCGTGACCTAATACTCTTGAATTTACTTTTTTGAAAGAAATAAGGTTGAAAGACTCCTAATTCTGGTTTGAGATGATAACATTAACAAAACTGTTTCTTGCAGAAAATTTCATGTACATATAAAAGAAGAGAGACTAATGTAAGAAACCCCCATGTACTCAGGTGACTCAGGTTTGACAATGAAGAGCATTGTTGCCAATCTATAACATCTTTCTCCCACTTAAAAAAAAAATCCTCATCTGAGGATATGTTTATTGATTTGAGAGAGAGGAGAGGAGAGGAGAGGAGAGGAGAGGAGAGGAGAGAGAGGAGAGAAGAGAAGAGAAGAGAAGAGAAGAGAAGAGAAGAGAAGAGAAGAGAAGAGAAGAGAAGAGAAGAGAAGAGAAGAGAAGAGGAGAAGAGAGTTGACATGAGAGAGAAATATCTTTTGGTTGCCTCCCAAACACACCCTGACCAAGGATTGAACTCGAAAGAGAGCTATGTGCCCTGACTGGGAACGGAACCTTTTGGTGTACGGGACGATGCTCTACCTAACTGAACTACCCAGCCAGGGCTCCCGCTCCTTTTGGGGGGAGGTATTCTGAAAGCAAATGCAAGACATCATGTTACGGTAACCGTCTCTTTTCCATTTTTTGTTTTCTTTTTTTTCTCTTTTTGTTATTAGTGTTAATAGAATAGCAACCCGAGTTTGGAGAAACACATTCACTTGACATACATGGGGGGGTACACTTGTTCTCAGTTTGCAGAGCTGACTACGCCTGGGTAATTATAGACGGTGTAGAAGAAAGGGCCTGAGAAGCTGCTCGTTCTTGTTTTGTTTTCCAAACTCCTCCTCCTGTTTTTAAACCAAGGATTGAATTCGTGAAGAAAACCTAAATGTGATATGGAGACAGTAATCTGGACTGATTTACGTATGAGATGATATCCTACTAAAACATTGTGAAAGTCAGTCAGGATGACTAATGGCACCCTCGATGAGTAGAATTCCATATGCCTTCTTTTCAGGATGGCATCTTTGATTGAGTGAGCCGACTTTCTGTGGTGTAATAGAATTGGGCCAGATCTCCAGGGAGGAATAAACCTCCTCCTGGGTATGGCAGATTTGGATGACATTTGTCCCTTTAGGGCACTAAGCTATCATTTAGTAATTAACTACTATTATTTAGCATTATGGATTGATAAAAAAGATGCCCATTGTGCAATTTGAGAAGGATCGTCTGTAAGTTAATATGATGGTAAAACTCACTAACAGCTTTTTCTAATCAATTAAGGAAGTATCTGAAGCACATACTGCAAATAAAATTCTTCTGTGCATCGTCATCTTTCATTAAGGGATTATGCACATCCAACTTTGGCAGTTTACATTTATGCATAGATACCACCCTTTTACAATAGATTTTCTTATTGCCAGCATACCGTTTTCTTGAGAGTTCTAATTTTAGGAAAGCAATAAATTACATTTTATAGTTTGGTTTATAATGGAGCAAAGGTTAAGAGACATAAAAAGAATTTTTCCACCCTATCTAACAATTCCCCTGAATTATCTACTAGTATAGTTCCATACCACTTTAAACATAATCTGTTACCAGCCACATTAGGTTTTCAATGGACTTAACTCAATAGAACTTTCCAAAGGTCGATGAACTCCGTGTGGGATGGTGGACGTAAGCACAGGCTTAGTTCCAGGGGACCCGGTTCTGCACGCTGGCCCTGCCACTCACTGGCTGGATAACCTTGGGTAAATTCTTCCACTTCCCGGAGGCATTGGCTTATTCCACTCTGAGGTGCAAGAACGGAGTGAGGTGGTACACATAGCAGACATAAAGTCAGTTTGTCTCCTCACCCCTATGAGATCCTTCCCACAGTGTGTGCCTCATGTTACAAGAGCAATCTGACTTTCAGAAACGGGGTCCCCAGTCATTGATTCCATTTTTCTCTGTGAAACATATAAAATTAGGACCAGCCCTAGCCGGTTTGGCTCAGTGGATAGAGCGCCGGCCTGTGGACCAAAGGGTCCTGGGTTCAATACTGGTCAAGGGCACGTACCTCGGTTGTGGGCTCCACCTCGGGCTGGAGCCTGGTCAGGGCTCATGCAGGAGGCAACCAATCGATGTGTTTCTCTCACATCGATGTTTCTCTCTCTCCCACTCTCCCTAAAAAATCAATGAAAAAATATCCTGGGGTGAGGATTAAAAATAAAAAAAATAACAAAATAAATAAACAGAATAAAATTGGGACCAAATGACCGTTTGGCAATGTAAGACTCCAGGGAAGAGAATCTAGGTGAGATTGCCCAAAGGTGCAGAACTCGGGTTTCCACAGAAGTATTAATCAGGAGGTGGTCTTTCCCATTGCTTACTGTTTTGAACAGTGTGTTGCTGGAGGTACAGTGAGCCTGTGAGCTTGTGGGGCATGCGCGCACACACACAGCTTTTAATAACCCAGGGAGATTTCAGTGGTGGGCTCTCGCAGGGGCTACCACAACTGCCCCTTCCATGGAAGACCAGGGCACCCTACTGCTGATTTGCTCTCGGGATCTCTTTGCATTGCCGTCTGCCTCTCTTGGGCCTGGCTGACGTGGCTGTAGCACGGAGTAGATGCCGCTTCAGGGGCCTCCCCAGAGTCGGATCCCCTCCTGGCTCTGAAGCCTCATACAACATCTTTAATGATGTTGATAAACCTGAGGCAATTGCTGGTTATCCCATTCGTGAGCTTTTAAAAGGGCTTAATCTTCTCATATGTCCGTACATAAGGACCTCCTCTGCCTGGTGTCTGATGCTTCTGACCTTGGCCATCCAGGTTCTGAGGGTAGCCTTCGTCTGTCTCAGTCTTGCCCTGGGAGGTCCGCCCACTGCCCAGCTAGATTTGTCCTATTTCTCTCGCTTCCTAGCTCACGCCCTAACTCTCCTATGATTTCCTTATGTTTCACGATTCCTTTGAATTTTGGCTGAGACACACTGGCTCTGTCAGTCTCAGGGTTGTGGAGTCACCAGCAGCTGGGCAGCCTTTAACCACCTCCCCAGCCTCTCCACAGGGAGGGGGGAGAAGACAAGCCCTCAGCCCTTATCATCCTGTCCACAGGCTTTTTAGAGGCGCATTATGATATCTTTCCTAAATGACCATTAGTGTAAAATCAATTGTTAGGTTTAGTGGTGACAATGACAACCGTAATTATAGTTATATGTATTCTTCTTGGTGTTCCCCTAGTAGTTCTTATCTATTGCTGCATTACAAATTACCACAAACCCAGAGGCTTTTAACAAGACACATTTGTCACTCACAGCCCTGGAAGGCAGGAGTCTGGGCAGGGCTCCGAGGAGTCAGGAATCTGCAAGGCTGTAATTAAGGTGTCTGCCCGGGGCTGGGTTCTCATCCGAAGGCCTGAGGCTTGAATAGGGAAGAATCCACTTCCAAACTCACATGGTGTTGGCAGAATTCAGAGCCTTGCAATCTGATGGCCTGAACTGCATTTTTTTTTGCTGGCTGTTGGCTGGAGGCCACCTTCAGGTCTTTCATAGGGAACCTCCCCACAATGGCCACTTACTTAATCAATGCTAGCAAGGCAGAGTCTCCTAGCAAGACAGGCATACACATTTTATGTGATAGAACCACGGAAGTGACATCTCATCCCCTTTGCCATAGTCCCGTGGTTGGCGAACTGCGGCTTTGGACCCTTGAGTGTGGCTCTTCCACAAAATACCACAGCCTGGGCGAGTCTATTTTGAAGAAGTGGCATTAGAAGAAATTTAAGTTTAAAAAATTTGGCTCTCAAAAGAAATTTCAATCGTTGTACTGTTGATATTTGGCTCTGTTGACTAATGAGTTTGCCGACCACTGCCATAGTCTATTGGCTAGAAGCAAGTTATAGATTCTACCTAAAGTCAAAAGGAAGGGATTAAATAAGAACATTAGTACTAGGAGGTGAGACAATTGGAGATAATCTTAGTTAGAGTCGGTCTGACAGACTCCCCATGAAACTTTTAGCATCTACTTCTTCCACTAGATTTTTGTTTGGAGTGCCACATACCTCTTTAAAACTTTAGATAATGTTGGGATAGTGGAGCCAGAAATGATCATTGCCTTGCTCAGAGGAGAAATATTATAATGTTAACCAAAGTTACATCGCTGGGACCAGACCTACTGAGAAGCTCTCAGGAATCAGCAATCTGCTTGGGTGACCCATCCCTGTGAGTCTGAGGCCACTCACGGGGTTAGAATCAGTTTATTCTTTCTAAACTCAGAAGTCAGCTCAAGTCCTATACTCCCACATCCTCCTTCATATAAACCATAGAAATAGAATTCCTGGAGCTTGATTTATCATAGTCTCTTCCAACTCTTGGTTCCTGCTCCTAATCCTAAGTGTCTTTTGATCTCTGCACTTCTACTATGATGATTGCTCTTATGTCTACATAGCACTGACCCTGATGAGGAACTGAATCCATTTTTCGTAACTCACCCAAACACCTACAGTCCATTCACTTGAAAGACATTTGAATATGTAGCAGACCGCCTGGCTGGCATGGCTCAATGGTTGAGCATTGACTTATGAACCAGGAGGTCACGGTTCCATCATGGTCAGGCTACATGCCTGGGTTGTGGGCTCAATCCCCAGTGTGGGGCATGCAGGAGGCAGCTGATCAATGATTCTCTCTCATCATTGATGTTTCTATCTCTCTCTCCCTCTCTGAAATCAATAAAAATATATAGAAGACCAATGAATAGTTTGGGGCAATTGAAGAAGTATATGTTTGAGTAACACAAACAGCTTAAAACGGAATGTTAGATACTCCCATTCTAAAATCCATTAGCCATTCCTTAGCCATCCTCTCCTTGTTCTCCCCTTTCCTCCTACTAAGAGCATTCGTTCTAGGAGGTGGAGACAATTGAAGATCATCTTAGAGGCTATCTGCCAGTGATTTAGCAATTCATTTGTTTCCTTGTCTTCTGTAATAATCAGGGTTTTTATTGCCAACAATAGAACTCACTCAACTACTTTAAGGAAAAGGGGATTTAACTATAGAGTGTACTGCAGCTTACAGAATTATGTGAGGCTTGCCAGGGAAATAAGCTTGTTAGCCACTCAGTCATAGGTAAAATAGATCTCCATTTATTTATGTCTGTCCTTATGTCTTTCATTAGGATTTTCTACATTTCTTTTTTTTATTGTTTAAAGTATTACATATATTAGTACATATATCTCCTTCCCCGCCCCGCCCCGCCCCCCATTGGCCTTCCCCCAGCCTCCCCTACCCCCTGTCGCATGCCCTCTACATTTCTTTGAATAAATTGTCTGGTAGCCTCAAATGAATATCGAGTTAGGTGTTTATTTTCTGGCACGAGTTCATGACGATTTTCTGGTTGCTGTCTGTGGATTTTCCAGTCTCTCCCACAGAAGGGGCGCTACCCCACACTGCCAGGAGCCAGGGACGTGGTTTGAAGACAGTGTGGGCTCCTGTGCGATGGAAAGGCTGCCCTCCTATTACTGAGGCAGTTAGCCTGCCTTTGATGAAACGTTTGACACCGAGCTTGTCTTTCTTCCCCTTTAGAGGCCCGTCAGAGAGAAGGGGTTTCAAATTAGACCTCCTTTCTGTGGTAACGCTGTGCTAGTGAGCAGGGCCATCTCATCACAGGGACTGACTCCCCACTGAGTATGGGAGGCCGATCCTTGAGCCGTGAGCTTCCTATCTGAAAGTGACTCCAGCCTCTGTAAGGCTCTTGGTGAGCCTGCCTCTATAAAACGGGAATATGAAAATAAGTCCTCAGCAGAAAAGTCCTCAGCAACAGGCTCTCTAACTGTCCTATGTTAACTATCTCCTGGGTCCTGTAACCAACAGTCTGGGTTCCAGACTGTTGAGACTATGCTTCTGGTGTACAGAGTCACTCTGCCACCTTGTGGCCATGCTTGAGAACTGTACTTCCCTTGTGGCCATGCTTGAGAACTGTACTTCCCCAAATGTCCGCTTCCTTCTTAGTACCCAGTGTCCTGCAAAGCTGGATTCAGTCACCCTGCACTGTTTTGGCCTCTGGCTTTGCGAACCGATAGGATTGGAGGAGATAATGTCACAGCACATACTACAACTAATAGTTTGAAACAGATAAATTGTATTGCCCGTGTAATAGTACGTTGGCATATGAGATAATGTGTGTTCAGAGTAAGAATGGACCAATGTGTCCCAAAGCGGTTTCCGGGATGCTCTGAGGGATCCTGTAATTTTCCTGGGATTTAAAAGGGCATTGTGTAGTTGTTATCGATTTTAGATCGCAATATTATTTTAGGTCACATTCCCTTATTTTTCTAAATTGCATTGTATTAGTTGCCCAGCTGGAAGGAAAATTCAATCTCATTCATCACTGAGGTGGCTTCACCTACTCCATGGAATCAGATGAGACTCCCGGGCTAAGGCAGTGCCACGGGTTTGGGGTGGGGCCCAGTCTGCTCTGCCGGGACCGTTGCACAGTCTGATAAGCTGCAGCTGAAATGAGCAGCATCTATGCGGAGCCAGATGACAACCCGCCCCCCCGACCGGCTGTTCACACCACTGGGACACAGAACATAGTGCCCATCCATCGTATGCTTCCTGCAGCACCGCCCCCACCCCCACACCCAAATCCAGGCACAGTGGGAATGGGGCCCGGGTTTCTGACAGAGTGTAACCCCTCAAACCCATTCCTTTCCTGGCCTTAGGAAGATCCATGCTCTTCCCCTTACAGCAGAGGCCCTCCTCTGTCTAGATGGGGACTTTTGTGGGTACCTTGCAACTTCCATTGATGACCCTGTGGTACACAAAAACTATTAAAAATCTCGTGTAACTGGACAAGGAGACCAGAACTCCAATCACACAGTTGCCTACCTTCTTGGGAGAGAGAAGGAAAAATGCTGGTAATAGAAATAGGAGCTGGAAGAAAGGGCAAGGTCACATCTCAGTAAACCACCCTGTTCCGTTACGTTTGGTGCTGGAAACCGGCCCAAGGCTCCTGCAGGGCAGAAGCATCTGTTTACTTGGGTCAGCCCCGGCCGTGGAATTGATCTTTGTTAATTGAGTTTGTGCCATAGGCAGAGAATCGTCCTGGCTTCTCGCACGATAAAGGTGACCTCACAGTCACAATCACATAATGTGAGTGGGGGATGAGGCTAGGAGAGGGGTAAGATCCAGAGTTATAATATCTCCCTGGATGGGGCAGGAGGAGTTACCCACAGGAGATGACATTTGAGCTGGGCTGGAGATATGTGAAAGCATCTGCGAGATGGGGAAGAGGCGAGGCCCAGCACATGCCCGGCACTGGGAGCTGCAGGAGCGTGGGCCTGGAGTCCCCACACCGCTGGGTTGGTGGGGGATGCTTTGTGGCTCAGTGTGATGCCTGTGAGGAATGATTTGGGGGAGTCGGTGAATACAGGTGAGCTGGGTTGGGGCCTAATCCCAGAGGATCTCATTCTCTATACTAAGAAAATTATTTATCTTGTAGGCCAGCAAGTCACAGGGCATTTGCTGTTGCGTTAGATTCCCAGGGGCTTACTTACGGAAATGTGCCAGCTCCTCAGGGCTAATCCGACTTGTACTATTTCTCTCCTGCTCACGAAACTGTAATTAACGTGGGAGGGAGGGAGTGTTGTGGGACATACATGGGAGAGGGGAGGAGAGGAGAGAAGAGGGAAGGAGAGGTGAGTGAGCAGTTGGTGGACCAGGCCAAGAGGCTGAACTCAGGCAACACGTGAAGAACATACACCTGTAAGAGACATTTTGGAGATAGAACCCAGGGCTTTACAGATCTTAGATTAGATACGTGGGTGAAGGAGAAAGAAAACATTATATGGTTTTCATAGATAGCTGGTTGGATGAAAATCTCTTTGTTCGAAACAGAAAGTAAGAGAAGAAGCACATTTGGAGGCCAAGTGAAGAGTTGTTTGGGGGTACACTTAATGCATATCGGAATTCTGGGCAGATAAGCAAGGTAGACTGTTGGAAACATGAGTCTAGAGCTTGGGAGAGGATTGGTGGTTTGGTGAGACATCAGTGAACAGGCTTTAGGGAAGCCACCCAGTGAATAAGATCTCTTGGCGAGAATGAGTGGAGGAAGAAAAAGAGGAAGGCTAAAAGCTTTATGAGTAGGTGGATCACAAGTGAGACCAGGAAAGAGTGGCCAGAGGTAGGAGGGAGCCCTGGGAGAGTGTGGTCATAGAAGGCAAAGGCGACAATTTTAATGTCTTGCAGCCTAGAGACCAAACAGGGTGAGGAGAGAGCAAAGGTCTCCAAAACGGCAGTGATAGGGTGGCTGGTGACTGACGAGTCAGGGTTAGCTGAGTGATGTCCTGGAGCGAAGCAGCCGGATCTCTTAAGGGATAAAGGAGATGAAGAGGCAGAGCTAGTGAGCACAGGCCATCCTGTCAAGGTTTGTAGAAGGTAAGGAGGTGGGAGGGCAGCTCAGCATTCCATTAGAAGACTTAAGAAGGAAGATCTGGCTGTATTTACAGGCTTGGAGGGAAAAGCCAGTGGAGGGGGAGAGATTGAAGATGTGAAAAACGGGAGAATTAATGAACAGTCACCCAAGTTCGAGGAAGGCAGTGGGATTAGGTTAGGCCTGTGGTCCTCTGTCATTTGGAACCAAATTGGCTTGAGACTCTACTGAGGTGCGATAGAAATCCCCTGGCATCTCCCTAGGCTGAATAATAGTCACCGTAGGATGTAACCAAAGGTTTCCGAGGCTTAGCTGGAGAGAGCAGTTCAGTCTCCCAGAACTACCGGGGTCTTTGCAGGGGGCCAGATCCACTCTCCGCAGTCATTGTGCTGGGGCACACTTACAGCTACAGCTACGGTCCTGGCTTCCATTTCATGTTGCAGAGAATGTTTGGCAGCTGCCCAGCTGACACAGTTTGGATATAGGAAAAAGGAATGACTTTATCCTGTGTCATTGTTTTCATCTCCACTAGCATGTAATTACAAGCAATGGCAATTTTTATGTTTTTTGCAATCTCTGAGTATGTTTAATTTAAAATTCTTTAATTTTAACTGATTATCTTGAAAATTTTTTTCTAGCCCAGGCCAGGTGGCTCAGTTGGTTGAAGTGTCATCCTGTACACCAAAAAGGTTGAGGGTTCAATACCTGGTCAGGGCACATACCTAGGTTGCAGGTCTGATCCCTGATTGGGGTTGGGGTGTCTATAGGAGGCAGTTGATCAATGTTTCTCTCTTTCCCTCCCTTTCTCTCTAAAAATCAATAAAAACGTATCTTCGGGTGAGGATTAAAATTTTTTTAAAAAATTTTTTTATTATGTCTACCCAGTAACTAAATTTTAACACTTTGAAGGAAGAACTTCTCTCATGTTTATCCCTTCAGTGTTCTCTACATCAGATGCATTTGACAACCATCTATTGCTTTGGCTGGAAAGAGAAATGCCTCCGGTCCTTCTGTTCGCCTTTGTGGGTGTTGGTGATAATTAGTGAATCTGAATGCTCTTCTGATTTCTCTTGAGGCCAACTTCATGTCTTCTTTTTGACTCTGTGACAGGGTTAAGGGGCTGAACTGGCTGTTTTGACAATGACAGTTGCTCTGGAGGGTTATTTAAAAATGCGAGACATCTTTTTTTAATTTTTATTTGAAAGTTAATTAGGGTCTTTTTTTTTTTTTTTTTTAGTCAAGTTGAAACTGTAAACACAGAGTTTTGCTGCCTGTTGAATTGCTGATGATTTAAAGGGTGGAGTTTGACTTTTTGTTGTTCTTTCCTTGTCCTGACCAAAAACAGCTGTATAGGCGGAAGGATTGAAATAATTTTGGATCCTTGAGTTGCTGGGCCCTCGCTAGGCTCCGTCTCTTGTGTCTGCGGCTGTGCTCAGGGTGAGGGTTTTAGGCGCAGTGGGAAGCCTACATTTTGCAAATGGGGAAACTCAGGCACGGAGGACAATGAATTCTTTAGGAGTTCACCTAAATTTTGTAAATGCTGTTGCTTGTTCTTTCTTTTCTTTCCACTTGCCTCGCCCTGATACACATAGCAAATACCTCCCCACCCCCACCTCACTCATAGAAAGGAGTTCAGGATCTTACTTTTGTTTGTCTCAGTGATAATTCTAGCACTTGCTCCTTAAGTGAAAGACATTTTTCTTGGATTTTTAAAAAAAATGTTTTTATTGATTTCAGAGAGGAAGGGAGAAGGAGAAAGAGATGGAAACATCAATGATGAGAGAGAATCATTGATTGGCTGCCTCCTGCAAGCTCCACACCTTTTCTTGTTTTTTAAGGTAGGCCTGTAGTCCTATGAACTTCCCTCTCAGGACTGCTTTTACTGTGTCCCAAAGATTTTGGATTGTTGTGTTTTCATTGTTGTTTTTTTCCAGGATGTGTTTTATTTCTTCTTTGATCTCTTTGGTAACCCACTCATTGTTTAATAGTATGCTATTCAGCCTCCAAGTGTTTGGATTTTTGTGATTGTTTTTACTGTATTTGATTTTTAATTTTATGCCATTGTGATCTGAGAAGATGCTTGATATGATTTCAATCCTCTTGAATTTGGAGAGACTTTGCCTGTGTCCCAATAAGTAGTCTATTTTTGAAAATGTCCCATGTGCGCTTGAGAAGAATGTATATTCTGTAGTTTTGGGGTGGAATGTTCTAAAGATGTCGATTAAGTCCATCTGATCTAGTGAGTCATTTAGGATTGATGCTTCTTTGCTAATTTTTTGCCTGGAGGATTTATCCAATGATGTTTATGGGGTATTAAAGTCTTCTACTATGATTGTGTTGCTGTCAATATCACCCCTGATATCTTCCAGAAGTTTTTTTATGTATTTGGGTGCTCCTGCATTTGGTGCATAAATGTTTACCAGAGTTATATCCTCTTGTTGTATTGATCCCTTTAGAATTATGAAGTGGCCTTTCTTGTCTCTTGTTATGGTCTTCACTTTGAGGTCTATTTTGTCATATATAAGTATTGCTACCTCAGCTTTTTTTTCATTTCCATTTGCCTGATCGATATTTTTCCATCCCTTCACTTTCAGTCTGTGTGAGTCCTTTGTTCTGAGGTGGGTCTCCTGTAGACAGCATATATATATATGGGTCATGTGTTCTTATCCATTCATTCACTTAATGTCTTTTGATTGGATCATTTAATCCATTTACATTTAATGTTATTATTGATAGGTACTTGTTTGTAGCCATTTCTGTATTTTATGCCTGTGTTCCTTCCTCCCTTTTATTTCTTCTTTTTACAGCATTCCCTTTAGCATTTCTTGCATTGCTGGCTTGGTAGAGATAAACTCCCTTAGACTTTTTTTTTTGTCTGCAAAACTCCTGATTTCCACTTCAATTTTGATTGACAGTCTTGCTGGATAGAGTATTCTTGGATTCAGTCCTTTGCTTTGTATCACTTTGTATACCTCCTTCCATTCCCTTCTAGCTTGATGTGTTTCTGCTGAGAAATCATTTGATAATTTGATGGGGGATCTTTTGTAGGTAATTCTCTGTCTCTCTCTTGCAGCCTTTAAGATTCTCTCTTTGTCATTAACATTTGCCATTGTAATTATGATGTGTCTTGGTGCGGGTCTTTTGGGATTCATCTTGCTTGGGACTCTCTGTACTGTGTAACTGTTTTCTTCCCCATATCAGGGAAGTTTTCTGTCATTATTTCTTTAAATATATTTTCTAATCCTTGCTGCTCTTGTCCTTCTGGCAGCCCTATTATACATATGTTACTTCGTTTTGCAATGTTCCAAAGCTCCCTTAGGCTTTCCTCCTGTTTTTTAATTTTTTTCTCCAGTTGCTGTTCAGATTGGGCTTGTTTCTGTACCTTATCTTCTAACTCACTAATTTGGTCCTCTGCTTCTTCTAGTCTACTGTTGAAACCTTCCATGGTGTTTTTGATTGTAGCTATATTACTTTTCATTTCTTCCTGATTTTTGCATAGGTTGTTGATTTTCTCATCCATCCAGTGTATGAACTGTAAGACCATTACTCTGAATTCTTTTTCTATCACGTTGCATGCTTTCGTTTCACTTATTTCCTTTCTTGGTGACTCCTCATTTCCTTTCCTCTGGGGATTGTGTCATTGTCTCCCCATCTGACTATCACCAGAAGGTTCAAACGTCGAGTTGTGTGGGCCTGGGCCATGTGCAGTGGGAGCTTTGCAACCCCCAAGTGTCACTGAAGAGCTCCGACACCAAGATGTGTTGCTGCTGTGGGTTGGTGGGAGCCATGCTCACCCAGGATCAGAGTCACCAGCGCTTAGTGTGGCCTTGTGTGCGCACCTAGAATCAGAGACCCCACCTGCGCTGCACTGAAACAGAGACCCCACTGGCATGTGCCAAAAATCACAGTCCCCTGGCGCTTGCCAAGGGTCAGAGACCCCCTGTACCTGCACCGAGAATCAAGTATCAGGGTCTCTATTGCTTGGTGCGGCCTCGCGCCGAGAATCAGGGTCCCTGTGTGCTCATGTGCCAAGAATTGGAGTCACTGGGTCATAGTGTGAATGCACTGGGAATCAGGGATCCCAGTCGCGTGTGATGAGAAACAGAGTCAAGTCACTGGTGCTCATTGCTGCCTCTTGCGTGGAGAATCAGGGTCCATGGTCTGCTTGGGGGACTGGGTCGCAGTCACACTGTGTCGGCAGGAGGTCCACTCCTGCCCTACAGAAAATAACCTTCTGTGTGTGCTTGCCCTGAATCAAAGTCAGGTAGCACTGCTGCCCTGTGTAGGCGTGGGGTCTGGTCATGGGAGTGCGTGCTGAGGGAAACAAACTCCCTGTGTTTGCGTGCCCAGGCTCGAATTCAGTGCAGCCTCCCTGTGTGGGTGTGGGGTCTGGTTGCGGGAAACAAACTCGCCGAGTTCGCGCGCCCAGGCTCAAATTCAGGTAGAGCTGCCGCTGCTGTGTGTGGGCAGGAGGCCTGTTTGCCCAGAGAGGGTCTGGCAGTTCCTATGCCACTGCCGCAGGCCAGCGGGGAGGGGGATTGGCTCTGTGACTCACAGAAATCTGCGGCTGGGGTACCTGGGGTCTTGGTGTCCGTGGGTCTGCAGCTGTGGTCGCAGGTCTTTTACCAGAGTGGCTGTAGGGTCCCGGTTTGCGACTGAGACCAGATTGGGTAGTGGCAAGACTAGGATCCTAGTCTCAAGCAGTTCTGTTCTTCAAGATGGCGTGGTCTCTGTGCGGGTGGTGTCCTCCCCGGAATGTTTGCGGTGGCAGTGGGGTTTTGCCATCTAAGACTGCCCAGTTTTGCAGCCTCTTGGAAGCCCTGCAGGATCTAACTGTCCCTAGCTCTCTCACACACACACCTCACACGTCCACACACTCCTCTATCGCTTCCTCACTCTCTCACACACTCTCGCTCCCTACCTTCTTGCCAGTCGCCATCTTGTCTCTGTCAGGTGCTTTTTACTTTCTGCTGGATAGTATTCCTATACTTTATTGTGATATTGTTGTAGCTTTATTTATGTATACGTTACATGCAGTAAAATTTACCAGTTTTAAGTGCACTATTTTATGCATCTTGACAAATGTACAGTTTCATAACAATCACCACATTTATAACACAGAACATTTTTCTCACCCCCAAATTTTTGCTTTTGCCCCTGTTCAGACAATTCCTTCCACTCTCTGACTTCTGGCAACCAGTAATCTGTTTTCCATCACTATAATTATGACTTTTCTGCAATTTCATGTAGATGGAATCATATAGTATGTAGCCTTTTGTGACTGGCTTCTTTCACTTTACATAATGCTTTAGAGAGTCATCATTGTTCTTGGGTGTATCGGTGGTTTGCTCCCTTTTACATGGAGGAATGCTCTGTTGTATGAATATACCAGTTTGTTTATCAATCCACCAGTTGGTGGACTTGAAGTTTCAAGGTTTTGACTATTATGAGTAAAGCTGCTACAAGTGCTCACATATGAGTGTTTGAATGGACAGATAGTTTTATTTATCTTAAGTAAATACCTAAGCGTTGCTGTGTACATTTAACTCTACAGAAAATTGCCAAAAATGTTTTCCAAAGTCGGTGTAACTTTTCATATCCTCACCAGCAATGTATGAGATTCCCAGTTGCTTTATATCCTCTGTAACACTTTATATTGTCAATTTATTGTGATGTTAGCTATTCTAGTGGTTATGAAAAGATATCTCACTGTGGTTTTAATTTGCATTTTCCTAAGTACTAATGATCTCGAACATCTTATGTGCTTATTTGCCATCTGTACATCTTCTTTGGTCAAGTATGTATTCAAATCTTCTGTCCATTTTTAAATTGGGTTTGTCTTTTCATTGTGTTATGAGTGTTCTTTATGTAACTGCATAAAGTCCTTTGTCAGCTATGTGTTTTGTAAATATTTTTTTTTTGGTCATCTGTGGCTTGCCTTTTCATTTTCCAACCACTGTGTTTTGAAGAGCAAATGTTTGGAATTTGGATAAAGTCTAATTTTTAAATGTATTTTGTACATTGTGTTACTTTGTTCTACTTTAAGAAATATTTGCCTTGCCCAAAGTCATGTTATTTCCTCTAGTTTTTTTCTAGAAGTTTTAAAGTTTCAGGTATTACAAGTAGGTTTATGATGATCCATTTATATTTTTGTTTATGTTGTGAACTAAGGGTCAAAGTTCATTTATTTTACACATGGACATCTAAATATTTTAGCAACAATTGTTGAAAAAGATTACTCTTTCCCCATTGAATTGCCTGGGCACTTTTGTTGGAAGGTAGTTGACATATATGTGTGGGATTATTTTGGAGTCCCTATATTCTTTTTCATCAATCTATGTGTTTATTTTACGCTAGTGCCACACTGCCTTGATTACTGTAGATTGATATAAAATAAATATAAAATAAGTGTTGCAATCGGGTTTTATAAGGCCTCTTAATTTTTTCTACTCTTTTCAACTCTGTTTTGGGTAATCAGGGCAATTTGTATTTCCATATAAATTTTAGGACCAGCTTGTCATTTTCTACAAATAAGTTCTCTTTGGATTTTATTTTCATATTGTACAATGCAATATGGTGAGAAAAAGAAATAGAAGGCATACATATTGAAAAGGAAGAAATACAATTATTTACAGATCCATCTTCATGGTGACTTATTTTCTCAAGTAGTTTGTGAAAGCTTTGCTACCTCAGACTCAGCGAGAATTCCCCCTATCAATATTTCGGAGACCCATAGACCCTGAGCTATGAATTGGAATCTACATAAAAGCTACTAGAAATAATAAGTCAGTCTCACAGTTTCACAGGAGAATATTCAAGGAAAAACATGTGTAAAACAATTTTCTCTATACTAACACTTAACTTAAATACATTACACTTACAATTAAAAACACTACTATGTATATTAACGTGAAAAATATGAATTACTCAAGGAACAAGGTAACAGAAGATTGTAAGTTGAAGAGAATGACCTTGATCCCAGTCTTAGGGGGAGAGCATTCAGTCTTTAACTGTTAAGTCTGATGTAACCTGTAGGTTTTTCATAGTTGCTCTTTATCAGGTTGAGGCAATTTCCTTCTATTCCCATACAGAGGGAAAGATTCATAGGCTTATCCCATTATTTGAAGGGAACCTGCTATGCTCACAGCCAACCACGAATAAATTTGGGGTCCAGAAGATGTTCAGGCATTTCTTCCATAGCTCCTGGTTTTCAGTGCTAGTTCACCTGGCATTTCCTTAACAAGCCCCTCTCCATCTTCCTCTACTCTCTCCACCAAGGCCCTGGCTGCTGCGTCTCTGTCTTGTTCCTTCTGTCCAGTCCTATTGGCCATGAGCATTTTGTAGACCAGCCACCAGGAAACAAATCTCTTTTCCGAATAACTTATTCATAGCATAACGTTGACATATTTTTATGCTAAAAATCTTTTCCCACCTGAATAGGGACAGTGCAAAAAGGGCAATGGAGGCAGAGAATCCACTCATAACACACAAAGGAGTAATATACACAATAAAAGTGCTACAGTGCCCATAATTTATGAACTATTTCCTACTTTTGGCTAATTGAAACTATGCATCGTAATATAAAAAAGGTTAAGTTTCGTGTTAAATGGCTAGAAGTAAGATGTTCTTACCTACCCTGTGGCCTTCTGGGAAATTATAAACTGACTACAGTTGTTTCTAGAGGTATTAAAAAAAGGGTTGTTGGTGCCTTCTTAAATTTCTTAGGTATTGTGGAATTTTGGACATGTTTAGTGAGGAGTTATCAGTGTTACAAATAAAGCAGAATATGTTCTGCCTTCAGAAATTACACTGATTAGGAAAGTATGATGGCCAACTTGGGGGATAAAAGTTTCTGAGCTTCATAGAGGATGTGGATATGAACTCCAACTGCACAGTATGTTGCAAGACAATTTGGTTGATATTGAAAAGAAATAGGCCTTCCCCCTTTGGAAAACATTGCTATAGAAAATTCCATCAAGGGCATGAGAGGAAAGTAAGATAAGAAAATACATAAAAAATGTATTTTTACATGAGGATGAGGTACAGAGATTTTGTGTGTGTGTGTGCACCACACCTTTGTGTCCAGGGGTTGCTATGCATCAAAGATAAGCCTTTATGATTTTAATTTCCATTGAAACAATATTGAAGTCCATCCAGGTGAGAATCTTGGGAACCATAAAATAGTAGAAATCTCTAACTCCATTTTCTCTGTAGGATCCAAACTGAAAACCCAAGTGGCCTTTGTGTTAAATAGGCTAGTTTTAGAGCACTTGACATTTTCAGAACCACTGAAGCAAGATCTAATTTGTTTAGATGTGTTCTAGCACGTTGCATGTAAGAAATTGTCCATTTAGTGTGACTCGTGGGCCAAATGATGAAATGTATTGCCACTTTAGAGTCTAGTTATTCGAAATATAAGCTTAAAAAGAGATGTAGAGAAGCTGAGCTCCAGAAAATGGAGAGAGAACACATTGAGGTTTTTTTGGTCCGGTTTTATTTTGGTGACTTAGGAGTAGTGCCTGAGTACTTGGCAGTCTGGCCATGCAAAGTTCAGTGGCAGAGTAGCAGCCCAGGCAGCACCTGGGAGCTTGGGGGAGCCGTAGAACCTCAGACCTACTGACTCAGAGTTTGCATTTTAACACAATCCCCATGAGATTCATAGGCACATGAAAGTTTGAGAGGCACTGCTCAAAAATGAGGAGGTCCACCTGTACGGTGCTGTGGTTTTAGCATGTAGATATTGAATCCTTCTTAATTCTTTGGGACTAGTTTCATAAGAAAGTAGTCATGTCAATCTGCATCTTCCTCCTATCATTTTTTTAACTTCTTCTAAAATTATTATTTTAAAAATCTTTATTATTTAGATTATTACAGCTGTCCCTCTTTTTTACCCCCATTGCTCCCCTCCACCCAGTTCCCGCCCCACCCCAGGCCTTCACCACCCTATTGTCTGTGTCCATGGATAATGCATATATGCATATAAGATCTTTGTTTAATCTCTTCCCACCCCCACCCCTCTTCCCTCTGATAATCCTCAGTCTGTTCCATTTCCATGCCTCTGATTCTATTTTATTCACCAGTTTATTCTGTTCATTAGATTTCTTATTCACTTATTTCGATTTTCAGATTCAATTGTTGATACGTTTGTTGCCATTTTGTTGTGCATATTTTTTATCTATTTTTCTTCTTCTTCCTCTTCTTAAAGAATACCCTTCAACATTTCATATATTACTGGTTTGGTGGTGATGAACTCCTTTAGCTTTTTCTTGTCTGTAAAGCTCTTTATCTGACCTTCAATTCCAAATGATAGCTTTGCTGGGTAGAGTAGTCTTGGTTGTAGGTACATGCTATTCATCACTTTAAATATTACTTGCCACTCCCTTCTGGCCTGCATAGTTTCTGTTGAGAAATAAACTGACAGTCATATGGGCATTCCCTTGTAGGTAACTAATTGCTTTTCTCTTGCTGCTTTTAAGATTCTCTCTTTTTCTTTAGCCCTTGGCATTTTAATTATGATGTGTCTTGGTGTGCTCCTCTTTTGGTTCCCCTTGTTTCGGACTCTCTGTGCTTCATGGACTTTTAAGTATATTTCACCAGAGAGTGGAAGTTTTCTGTCATTATTTCTTCAAATAGGTTTTCAATATCTTGCTCTCTCTCTTCTTCTGGCACCCCCATAATGCAAATGTTGGTACACTTGAAGTTGTCCCAGAGGCTTCTTACACTATCTTTATATTTTTGGATTCTTTTTGCTCTTCTGGTTGGGTGTTTTTCAAATCATTGATTTGATTTTCAGAATTCTCTACTCTACTGTTGAATCCCTGTATATTATTCTTTATTTCAGTCAGTGTATGCTTAATTTCTGACTGGTTCTTTGCCATTGTTTTGGAGGTTCCTAGAAGATTCTTGAGTAACCTTATAACTGTGGTTTTGAACTCTATATCCAGTAGTTTGCTTTCTTCCATTTCTTTCATTTGTGACATGTTTCTTTGTCTCCACATTTTGGCTACTTTCCTGTGTTTGTTTCTACATAGTGGGTAGAGCTGCTATGTCTCTTTGAGTTGATAGAGTGGCCTTGTGTAGTAGGTGTTCTATAGGGCCCAGTGGCTCAGCCTCCCCAGTCACCTGAGTTGGGCACTCTAGATGAACCCCTTTTTGGGCTGTGTGCACAGTCTTGTTGTAGTTGAAACTTGATTGCTGTTGGTGTCACTGAGAGAAATTGACCTCCAGGCCAATTGGCTGTGAGGACCAGCTATGTCTACAGTGGGAGAGCTACTCTGGAGGAGACACCCCCATGGAGCAGGACTTGCTTCAGTGGGGCTTTGGTGCTCACTGAGTCTGCCCCTGGAGTGTGTTGCTTACGGATGTGAAGAGTTGTAATCTGGTGTGGTCTGACACTGACCACTGGGTACACTGGCTCTTGGGTCTCCAGGGAGGTGTAAAGTCAGCCACTGCGTGGGGCCACCCAGCAGGAGCTACAGAGAGATCTTCAGATTCCTACTGTTTGTATCAGATCTGGGAGTGCCCAGACGAAGCCCAGCTGTGAGGCAAGGCAGGCTGGTGCTGGTGCTGGGTCCTGGGCCTTTTATTGATATGTTTGGGGCTTTATGACCCAGCTGCAGCTTGTTTAAGACATTTTAGCCTGAGCAAGGACAGGCCATTTATATGAAAAAGCTGCTGCAGTCAGCTTGGATGGGATTGTAAATTGAATGAGGCGGGATCTTAGGGAATCACAAGGGCAGAGCAAACAGAAATGGCTGCCAGTCAGCCCTGCGGAGAAAGGTCCCAGCATAGGAGCAATGACCCCTGCGAGCATCTGGGAGAAAGTTGCCCCCGAGTTCCTGCCTCGATGTCAGACAATCCAGTTCCTCTTCGTATGTGTCTGTGTTCCCCAGAGCCTTGCGCTGCTGCTGGAGCTTAGAGGAAGCGGGACCTTGTAAGTTCAGTTCATGTGTCAGCCCTTTAAGAGGAACAGCTGGGTCTTTAGCAGCCTCTGTGTCACTGAGCCCCAGTCCACACTGGTTTTTAAAGCCCATAATTCTGACTGCCCGTAGGGACTTCTTTTCCCAGCTCAGAGACACTGTGCTGGGGGTCTGGTGTGGGGCTGGGACCGCTTGCTCCCTCCAGGCAGCCTTGGCAAAGACGATCTCCCTCCCGATTAAAAAAGCGGCACATGTGGGTGCTGGACCAGCCCGTTCCTTGCCTCTGCACCTCTTACCTGTCTCAATGTGCTTTCTTCTTTGCTTCTCTAGTTGTAGGACTTCCATTCAGCCAGCTTTCCAGTGGTTCTGGATAATGGTTGTTCTGTATTTTAGTTTTAATTTTTGATGTGCTTGTGGGAGGCAGCGAGTAAAGGCATTTACCTATGCCACCATCTTCCAGCCCTCCTATCATTTTTATCTTCCTACTTTGGATGCATTCCTAGCTGAAAAGAAGGAATCAGGGAATTTTGAGGGGTTAGGGAAATTTCTGTGGATTGGGTGTATATAAAATAAAATCTAGCAACTCAGGAGTTGGGAAAGAGCTGGAAGATTTTGAAGGATAACAAAGACCCCAAGCATTTGCTTGGTCTTCACATGGTAAAAACATTGAATAAATACCTTTTGACTTAGGGTTCTTGGTTGTAACAATCAGTTGGTGTTGGCTGATTTAAGCAGCAAATGGACTATTGAAAGGGTTTTTCCCTGTTCACACTGTCTCTGGGTAGGCTGGAGAGCCAAGGCTGTGGGTATGAAGCCAGGGACAGAGCCTGAGTCAGCCTGCAGAGCTGATCTGGCAGACACTCCTGTTACTACTGCATGGCTTTGGAGGTTGAAGCCCATACCTGGCCCCATGGCTATTGAGTCCTGCATGGCACTCTATATTCCCTGTAGCATCTCTCTTCCCAGAGGGAGCTCTGGGTGATCTCTGTAAGTCTTGGGCAGGTTCATCATCTGATTGGTGGTGCTTAGATCTTGTGCCTTTGTCCCAACTGCAAGGGGAGCTAGGAAAGCATGCCTTGCATTTTCACTTTCATTGTGAGAGGTGAGCACTGCTTCGTTAGGTTGGGAATTTCCCATGCACAAGAAGAAGATTGAGATGCAGGTGGACAGAAAGAATGAAAAATGTTTGAGTTGCTTGTGTGTGTGTGTGTGTGTGTGTGTACATGTGTGCGTGCATGAATGTGTATGTTCAGTTCACCAGAGACATTTATTTCAATAGGATACCTTTCTGGTTTTATGATGACGGCCAATAATGGGAAAGTAGGATTCATTTCGCAGAACTTTGCTGCCTTTTTTGTTTAAAGAGCTAACATATATAAAAATCATGAGTGTCAGTCATTCTTTTAGGTCATATTCAGCCAAGAGTAAACTTGATGTTTTCTGTGAAATAAAAAAGCTGCCTAACACTTCCTCTGAAATATGGAATTCATTGCATTTGCTTTCTAAATGAGATCGTATTTAGTGAGACCTTGACCATGTAATCAAGATAATGAGAGATGTTTAATTTGCCTGAGTGACTCAGCTGTGGAGTACACACTTTGCCTTGTGCTCTGATGGGCGGGTGAGAGATTATCACGGCCTCGGTACACGAGACACAAAGCAGAAAACAAAATCAGCAGGCACTATGTCATATTTGTACTGAGATAACACCAAGGAACAGCTGTGACTCTTTCAAATGACTCTGTTTGTTTGATAATTGCCGGGTAAAAATAGTGTCACTATTGGCTATTTCTGGATGACAGATGGCGTTCTAGATTATGTTCCTTTCCTTGCACCCAAAAAGAACAGGACCAAGTTTTTCAGAAAATGGTGGTGGTGGTGGTGTGTGTGAAAGCAACAGATGAGGGGCAGGGCACCATTTCAGGCTTCTGTTCTGCAGGCAGGTAGGAAGCAGGAGTTGAGCCATGAGGGAGATGAATTATTCCAGCCTGAGCAATGATGGGAAATAAAGGCGGCTGTCTGTTGCCTAGGAACAGAAATATCTTGTGCCTCTGCTACAGCGGGGGGGAAACCAGTCATTTACTTCCAGAGTTCACCTGTCGGTTATTCAGACAGAACCAGAGTGAGCCCGCTTTTCTTCTTGGCTTTGTGGTGTGCGTGTGTGTGTGTGTGTGGGTCTCATTAGATTCCTTAGCTTTCTTCCACTCAGCAAACTTCTCTGTTGCTCCTAGTGCTTTGTCTCAAAATGTGCCAATCAAAAGTTTGTATTAACTAGGCATGTGGTGGTGGTGGTGGTAACAATAGATTTTCTTTAGGAACTGCCCCTTGGGTATTTTTGCTGCCAGGAAGCCAGTGGAGCCCCATATGAGTATAGCGCCCAGTCTTTTATCTGAATGGCATGTACTGGTTGATATCTTGTTGGCATTTTCACCTGCACCTCAAGGAAGGAAGGTTGACACACACACACACACACACACACACACACACACACACCACACACACATACCACATACACACATATATACTCCCATTTAGGTCTGAAGTCAAGAAGGGAAGGACAAACAGTGATCTGAGGGCCCCACTTCCTGGTATTAAGAAGGTAGGACCAAAAATTTGGAATCTTAACCTGTCTCTTTTGGAGCTTTACAAAATATACTCTCCTATGACTTAACTCCAAAATTCCGATTCATTGGGTCTTTGATATAGTCTGGGTCTCTGTGGGTTTAAAAATTTCCCAGGTAATTAAAGCTTAAAAGTCATTTCCATTTTCTCCCTTCTCAGCCCCTGCTAAAGAGTGTTGGACCCCCAGAACCAGGCTGGGAAGGGAAAGGCCTGGGCATGAAGATCTTGGACTTCCTTGTTCCTGCCCAGAGCTGAGAGCTTGCCTTATGTCCTCAGGCAGCTTGCTGCATGAATGGTCATGTGGATCCTGCAAGGGTGGGTTCCTTGGTCTTCAGAATCTGAGTAGGAATACTTACTCTCTCAGGAGCACAGAGAAGGAAAATTGAGGCTCACAGTTGGGTAGAAACATAGTGGAAATATTTAGGAGGTGACTAGATTATGGGAAAGTGATTAGAAGAGACCTAATCCCTGGGTGTTGCTGACCAGGAAGAGTGATAAGAACAGAATATTCTAGGCACCTAGGCAAACATCACAGGCTTGAGCAAGGCCCTGGGAGTGTGTAAACACCACTTACTTTCACTCACCCTTGTCTAGGGATCCAAGGAAAATCAAATAGCTTAAATAAGAGCATTATAGTTGCAACAGCAAATAATTTAAAAAGAGATGTTGTTCTTGCTTATCTTTTTTTTGTCTTCATAGGGAAAGTCAGTGATTATTATTACATTGAAAATGAAGGCGATTATATAATCTTTAAAACATTCTCAGTATAATGATAAAAGAAATGTTGAGTATTTCTCCTACCACAAGCTAAAGGCAGATATTACTTGGCTCTTTTTGGCCCAGTTATATAAACGCCCATTTGAGGGAACACTAGAGTTGATCCAGAAATCTCATTTTGAAGAGAACTGAGATGTAGCCCTTTACCACGTGCAAGAAAAGAAACTCCGTGGGCAGCTCTCATTTGCATGGTTCCCAAATGCAGGTATGTGACTAAAGCATAGTGGGCCTGATTTTCAGGTGTACCTGACCGTGAAATCAATCTCAGTGGCTACATGGTCACCCTTGAACAAACTCCTGTCTCATACTGGCGTGCCAAATACTGACTTCAATTTCAGAAAGAAGAAAAATAAGACATTTCAACCAGACTCACAGCAAAACCTGGGTTTTGAAGTAATTTGAATTTTCAATTCCTTTTTTAATTCAGTTCCCACTTCCTTCATATCAGCACAGAATCCAAAATGAACTTGAAGTTCTCCCTCTTTGGGTGATGTGGAAGAGTCTGAGAGAACATTAGACAGATTTTAGACAACCTGTAGTGGCAGGTGTAGAGATGCTAAATGGGAGGGGCCGTCTAGGAGCTGCTCGCATATTTCTCTAGAAACATGTCTACGCAGCAAGCCTGCTTATATTTTTGTTGTTGTTGTTAATCCTCACCTGAGGATCTTTTTTTCCCATTGACTTTTAGAGAGTGGAAGGGAGGGAGGGAGGAAGGGGGAAAGAGAAACATCAATGTGAGAGACATCGATTGGTTGCCTCTGGCACACACCCTGACTGGGGCCAGGGATTGAACCTGCAACCCAGATATGTACCCTTGACCAGGAATTGAACCTATGACCCTTTGGTTCGAGGGCTGACACTCTAACCACTGAGAAACACTGGCCAGGGTACAAGCATGCTTACTTTTTTTTTTTTTTAAGTGTTTTATTGATTTGAGAGAGGAAGGGAGAGAGAGAGAGAGATAGAAACATCAATGATGAGAGAGAAGCATTGATAAACTGCCTCTTGCACGCCCCCTACTGGGAAACGAGCCTGCAACCCTGGCATGTGCCCCGACCAGAATCGAACTGGCAACCTCTTAGTTCATGGATTGATGCTCAACCATTGAGCTACAGAGGCTGGGTGCATGCTTGTTATTTAGGATGATGAGAGTGTTGGCTCAAAGCCCCCAGACCACCCACTGGGGCTACCAGTGTAAGCTACTCACAGTCTTTTATACAAAATTGGGTACCTCTCTCCCACCATGTCTTGCTATTAACCTGGTTTCTTTGTGTGAGTCCATTTCTCCCAATACATAGACTCGATTTGCCTCTAAGGAAGAGTTCAGGCAGACCCCACCTCAGAAGATAACCAAAGCAGCTACCACAGTGCTTACACATAGCAAACACTTACTAACTTTATTATTAATTATTTTCCTTGTTGGCTCCCATAATGACTTAAAACAAACAAACAAAAGCAGTGGTCTTTTCCTGCCTCCAAATTCATAAAAAGAGTGACAGAGAGAGTACTGCGAAGACATAAGGATCCCCTCTCGGTAGTGAGCCAGGGACTCACCCACCTTTACCTCTGTGCTCCTGGCAAACAGTATGAGCTCAATACACGTTCTCCCTTACCACTTTACCTCTCTGGACCTCAGCGCTAACACTTGATGATCTATGATTTTATCACTTAAATAATGTTATTCCCTGATCTCCCATTTCCATGCTTCTTTGACTTTTAATCACCTCCAAAATGGCACCATCACCAACATCTTAGTTTTGAGGAGCCTGCTCTCTGACACCCACCCCATCTTCCCAGCTCACCCTCCTTAGTAGGATCACCCAGCAGACCTCTCATCCATTGCTTCACCACATTTCCGTTATCCGTGACTCTCCTGTTGTCCATATCTATAATAATAAAAGCATAATATGCTAATTAGACCAGACATCCTTCCAGATGAAGCCGGGGCTGCAAAGGAAGCCTGGGTCCTGGGTGCCAGAGGGAAGCCGGTGCCAGCAGCCAGGGGAAGGAAGGCCTACTCTTGCATGAATTTTGTGCATCAGTCCAGATTATATATATATATATATTATTATATATATATAATCTAGTTTAAATTGCACAATTGGGCATTATAGTTATTTAAGCAGCTAAAGGTTGCAGGAGAAAAATGCATAACTGTGCTCATTGATCTACAGATTCATGATGTAAATCTAAAATTAACCCTTGACACTGCTTGGCAACCCTACTACTCTCCAGAACACTTGTGCTGTCTTCTCTCACCCCCATCTCTCTGTGCTCCTTTCCCACCTACCTTCAGCTAATAACCTTGCCTCAGAATTTATTGAGAAAATAAAAGTAGTGAGGCAGGCCAAATACCCTCATTAAGTCTAACAGGCCTTTAATATCTTCATCCACACTCCGTTTTCCACCTGTATCTGCAGGTGGAGTGTCTTTGTTCCCATCAAAAGCTGCTGCTCCTTGTTCTTTTTTTTTATTATTGATTTTTTACAGAGAGGAAAGGGAGAGGGATAGAGAGTTAGAAACATCGATGAGAGAGAAACATCAATCAGAATCGAACCTGGAACCCTTCAGTCTGCAGGCCGATGCTCTATCCACTGAGCCAAACCGGTTAAGGTTCCTTGTTCTTTTCGAACCTTGTCATAGATATACTGAGAATGTGTATAATTCATTACATAATTATGGATACATAGTTCCCCTTATACAGCCCCAGTTTGGATGACACATATAACAAAGTTCATACGTGGGATGATCTGTCTCTAGGCTGGCTGTTCAGGTCAGTGTGTTGATGCTGCTATCACACTGTCCTACTGTCCTAGTTACTCTACAGGTAGTTAACCTAGCTTTATAATAAGTCCTGAAGCATGGCCAGCACGTGCTCCCTTCTTTGTTAGAAGTGTATTGGCTCTTCTTGGTCCTTAACTATTTCACGTACATTTTAGCACCAGTTTATAAAGTTCCACAAACCTGTTGAGGTTTTGGTTGGCATTTCATTGAGACACTACATCAGTTTGGGGGAGAATTCACATCATCACAACATCAAATCTCCCTGTTTGTTAACACATGTAGTGCTCTATTTGCTTTTCCTTTAATATATTTCAATAAAATGTCACAATTTTCTGTATCCAGGTTGAACTTAAATCTTGTTTATTTCTTACAAGGTTTCTTATAGTTTTTATTTCTATTGTAAACAGTGCATTTAAAATTATGTCTCATATTTTTTAATGTGACACAGGGCCTTTGACACAGGACGTTTTTCTTATATGCAGTCACTTTGCTAAAATTTCCTTTTGTTTATAATCTATATATATAAAAGCCTAAGTGACTGTCCGGCTGTTCAACCATCTAACCGGTAACTATGACACACAATCACCACCAGGAGGCCAATGCTCTGACTGGTAGCTATTATGCGCACTTACTATCAGGGGGCAGATGATCAATAGAGGAGCTGCTGAGCTGTGGTGACTTGGCAGCTGCGTCCTTTTCATGGCTTCCATTTATTATTCATTTAGGTCATTACTTGTTTAATGCCCTTCTCTTCACCTAGACTCTTGAGTTCCACAAGGGCAGGGGTAATGCCTCACATTTTCACGGCTCCATCCCCAGCATCTAGATTGACAAATATTTGTTGTCTGGGCCTCAGGGATTACAATGCACATCCAATCACTTTTGTCTCATGTCTACTTAAATGTCTTGCTGGCACCTCAAATTCAACAGATCCAAAGTGTGTTTATCATCTTTGTCCACAAACTCCTTCCTTTGCTAGTGTTCTCTATTTCATTATACACCACTACCATACAGTGAACCAGAAACCTTACCTCCTTTCTCATCCCCACGTCCAGTGCATCACTAATATCTGACTATACTACAGCCTATACCTTTCCTGAATATATTCATTTTTCTCTATTTCCACTTTCATCCTTCTGGTATGTCACCATGTCAAGTTACTGCAGTAGCTTCTGAACTGTTTTTGTTCTGAACTGTTCTAAACTCTGATATTGCTTCTCTTCAATTGGTTCTCAACATGATAGCCACAGTGGTACTTTATTTATTTATTTATTATTTATTTATTTTTAATATATTTTATTGATTTTTCACAGAGAGAAAGGGAGAGAGATAGAGAGCCAGAAACATCGTTGAGAAAGAAACATCGATCAGCTGCCTCCTGCACACCCCCACTGGGGACGTGCCCGCAACCAAGATACATGCCCCTGACCGGAATCGAACCCGGGACCCTTCAGTCCGCAGGCTGACGCTCCACCCACTGAGCCAAACCGGCTTCGGCACACAGTGGTACTTTAAAAAATACTAGTATAATTAAATCGCTCTCATATGGTATACATTGTGTCATATACTACCCCCCAAAATATAAAAACAGAATTAACACAGGGTAAGCAAGACAGCACAGGATGGCACTATCAAATACAAATGACTTGATCAGTAATTTGTATTTAATTTCAATACCACCATTTTTCCAAATTTTTGAAGCATCCTTTGCATTTCCATACAACTATTGTATCTTCGACAACTATTGTCCTACCAGGTGCTTTTCTCTTTCTGCACCTACCTCTTCTTTAAACTGCAGTCTGTAGATGCTTTTTCAGTAACAGGGCAGATTGGCACAGTGGTTGGGAGGAAATGTATAAGCAGAACTAGTGATCTGGGGTTGATGCACCACCTGGCAGTTCATTCATCCACAGCTGTCTTGTAAAAACATCGGAAATAGAACTCCTCAGGCTCCCTACATTAATATTGAGGATTGCTAGTGAGTCACAGTCAATTTATTATTGCTTTCCTTACTTTATTAGACATAGATTTTCAAGTAGTTAAGGAAGTGCATTTTGTAAAGGGTTCTTTAAAGTGCTTTCAATGATATTTAGATGCCCTAGTTAAAGTGTTAATTAAATAGCTTCTCTTCTCCATCGTTGGTGCCTGAGTAGCTGCTCGCAGAAAAGCTTGACCAATTGAAGGACAAAATTGCAAAGTCCTTTGTTGTTGATGATGTGCATGGTTTTAAAATTTGAGAGCAACAAGGCGTGACTGCTTTCCTTTTTTTAGAATTAACAAGAGTGGCGGGACAAGATTAATAGGTGGGTTTATTATGCCTAAGAAGTTGGCTGGGCTTTTTTTTCCAGAAAATAATTGCTTTTCTGGAGTGCAAAAAGCTTTTGCTCATTCAGTGTCAAGATCTGTTATGCTGATTGGGGGATGAAGTCACTCTTCCCAACTGTTTGTAGGGCAGAAAGTCAATAACAGTGATTGGCGGCTTTGTGCTACATTGAAAAGTCTCCAGCAGATTTCTCACTTGGGACCCACTAAAAACCAGAGGACTCCAGGAAATAAAGTCAAACTGTCTTCTTTTGACACAGGGCCATAAACATAATGGAATGATTTCTCCCATGAAAGATCTGAGCAAAGTAATCTCTACTGATTTCTTTGATTGGGTCACACCCAGCTAGCTTTCTTTTCTTCTTAGGTGCTATTTCAGAAAGTGGCATAAAACATGCATTATCTGTCTAATATTGTGTAACAAGATACCTTATCTTAAATTTAAATGGACACAAGGAGGTGAGGGCACAACAAGAGATCTGGATTCAAACTTGATTCGGTTGGTTATATGAACTTGGGTGAGTAACTCACCTACTCTTTACCTTCATTTCTTTATAAAATGAGGGAAGATAACAGTACCTTCTACAGAGTGTTTTTGTGATAGTTAAATTTATTTATGTAAAATGTGTTTCAGGTAGTGATGGATATAAAATTACTATTATTGTTGATGTTACTGGGGAATGGCTCAAAGTTATCTTTTGGTCTTTCAGGGGACATTGGAGGTAAATTTGGCCTGGTATTAACATCTATGGATAGATGAATCCTTGCACTTATAGTCAAGTTAATGTTTATTAATGGTCAATCGAGGCTTGACAAAGCAAGTAGATATCTATATATATAAAAACCTATGTAACTGTTAAGATGGAATGACCAGTCGCTATGATGTGCACTGACCACTAGGGGGCAGACGCTCAATGCAGGAGCTGCCCCCAGCCGGCAGGCCCCGGTGGCCAACCTCCCAGTCCTTCCCCCTGGCCAGGCCCCAGGCTGGGACGGGGAACTGGGGGTGGGTGGCAGCAGATGTGGGTGGCAAGGGAAGGAGTGGGGGGAGGTGGGAAGGCAGGGAACCTGATCAGCCCTGATCACCAGCTAGGCCTAGGGACCACATCAGTGCATGATTTTCATGCACCAGGCCTCTAGTTTGGAAATCAAATCAAATCCATGTTTTATGGCATCTTTTAAATTTTTTATTAAATTTATTGGGATGACATTGGTTAATAAGATTATATAGGTTTCAAGTGTACAATTCTATGATACATCATCTGTATATTGCATTGTGTGTTTACTACCCAAAATCATATCTCCTTATGTTACCATATATTTGACCTCCTTAACCCTTTTCTACCTATTACTCTCCCCTTTCCCTCTGGTAACCATCATACTGTTGTCCGTGTCTATGAATTTTTTTTTCTTGTTTGTTCATTTGCTGCTTTTAGTTTTATGTCCCACTTATGTCTTAATAGATAGAACTTATTTTGAACTATTTTTTACTAAAAAACTACAGTGATGGAGATAAGGCTGGTAGCTCTCAATATAACATCACATCTTGCAATCTCTCACATTTGAGTTCCTGCCAGCTTTGGGACAAGGCATAAGGATCACACACACCCTAGGAGGTCCAAGGAGAGGTTCTGGTAGCCACTGCAGCGAAAAGGGAGTTTGCAGCCACCAGGGACATACAGCTCAGACCAGCTCTTGGGGAATGAAGGCAGCCCTTTTACAAGTGGAGAAAGATCAAGAAGAGGTAGGCGATTGCCCTACTTTGGGTGAGCTTTCCCTCTCCTCCCACCTTCAGTTTCATACATGACAAGACTGGGTGGATACGTCTGGTGGAAGTATAGATGGGTCTGGGGGCCTGGTGGCTGTGGGTAATTTGGGTTAGGGGGGTTAGAAGGCAGACTGCTGCCCTGGATTAAAGGAGGGGCCTGGGCAGGTCCCAGAACTATGGATGCGAAGCAGAGAATGAGAGAGAAGGTGCTTTGAGTTTCTTTTCAAGTTGCCTATTTCACACATTGAGAAGAGGAGCAAGGATTCAATCTCACTGTCCTGTCCAAAGTGGCGAGGCTACATTTGTCCCTTGGGTCCCTGAGTGTGGAGCTCCAGAGGAAGGCAGGAGTTAGGTGGTCTTCAATCTATCAGGAGTATTTTATTAATAACACCCTGAAACAACAACAGAAACTTAACCTTCTATAGAAATATAATTTCCATTTCTGTTTAGAAAAACACTGAGTTTTTTTTCTCTATACTGTTCTTTTATCTGGATCCAGATTTTTATAGAGCCTTGAAATTCATTGATACATGAAAAACCGAGGCCACTGTTGACAGGAAGTGTGTATATGAATAAATTATGCATATGAGTAGCAGAAAAAGCACCCGTCCCCTGGGATGTTTTGAAGTTTCCTGGCTGTGTTGTGGGAGTGAATGGTAGAGGGCCGGAGGCGGGTGGGCGGGGTGGTGGCTGTGAATGAGGAAAGTGAGCTTGGCTGGGTTGACTTTTCTCTTTGAACAAGACCTGGTGCCCAAATGTCATATATATATAATTTTGCTTGAATGGATATATGCTTAGAAAATAAATAAGTCCCAGTGTGCAGGGACTCCCTGTTGGCAACTCTGCTTCAGAGAGAAGGTGATGTTTGCCCCCAACTTGTAAAACTGTTCCCTTGGCTTCAGCTAAGGTACTTTTCTTCTCTTGCTTTTTAAAATTCCACTAATTATTTTTTCTTCTGGCTCTACAGAAAGCCAGGTGTTTTACTTCCTGATGAGCATTTGAGAGCTGGGTCCTTTGATTTACCTTTTACCCCCTCCTTCCAGGATATGTGCCCCTGGGCACACACAGTCTCTCTCTGTGTCTGTCTCTCTTGCATTTGCAATTTGTGCCAAGCACATCATTTTCACCCCCTTATTTTTGGCTCCTGAAAATTGGAGCATTGACTTGCATTTCAACCCAGTTGTCTCTTGCTTCTGCTCTTCAGAATATGATGTTGGGAGATTGAGATGATCTGGGTGGCAGCAGCTTGTGCTGGCAGCCTGTGGGATCAAGTTCAAACCTCAGTAACTGCCACTGCAGTGCTGAGAGTACATCTGGGCCTGAAGGGTCTGACACCTGGGACCCTTGCACACTTCTAAACCATTATATGAAAGACAGACACAAGGAAAGTTGCATGGGGAAGAGGCCATAAAGACAGAACAACTTATTAGAATAGGGAGTAAGATTCAAGGAGAGAGAGAGAGAAAGGAATCCAGGCAGAAATCATAATAGAATGTAATCCCAGGCTAGAAGAGAACTGAAGAAGTCAAATAGGAAAGACTGAAAGGATAAGTTGATAGAGCCACTTTACATAATGAAATTTCTCAATTGGGTAGAAGGTCATCAATTAATTTTTGTTGAATGTATTATGTAATCATGTGTCCATGTTTTGATACTTATAATTTGCTTTCATCTATTCTTAAGGTTGTTTTGGAAAATATGAAAAAAAAATCTCTCTAGCAGGTGGCAGGACCCCCATTAAAATGGATAAATGCGAAAGAGAATGTAATTTACGTAATAGAGAAATTCTGGGGTAAGGCTGACTAGGTATGGCTGGACCCAGGGACTCAAATAAGGATCTTACTTCACTCCCTCCCTCCTTCCCTTCCTTTCTCTTTCTCCCCTTTCTTTTTCCCTGCCTCTCCCTCTGCACCTCTGCCCCTTCTCCTTAGCCCTCACCCCCAACCATTAATACTCTCCACTTTCTCCCTTTCTCTCTTCTTCCTCTCCTTTCCCTTGACCTCCTCTCGCAGACTCTGGCATCCCCTCGCTCAACCCTCCCCCTCCCTATGCTCCCTGTGCCTGATCTCTCTGGTCCCTGACAATTACTCACTCTGATCCCACTCTCCCTCCTTCTTCCTTTCACTCTCCCCCACTCCTACTACCTTCTCTCCCTCTGCTCCTTCTGTCCATCCCTCTATCCTTCCCACCTCACCCCCTCCTCTCTTTGCCCTGCTCTGTTCCCTCCATCTTTCTTGGCTACCATTTGCCTCCCTGTTTCCTCTTTCCCTCTTGCTCTGCCTTCCACCGCTTCTCTCTCTCTCTCTCTCTCTCTCTCTCTCTCTCTCTCTCTCTCTCTCTCTCTCTCTCTCTCTCTCTCTCTCTCTCCTCCTCTTTCTCCCTGCTCCCTGCCCCTCTCATAGTTCTGTTGTCCCCCATGCTAACTTGATTCCAGGGCAGGCTTTCTTCTGTGGTGAACCTCCCTATAGCTCCAGACTTACATCACCTTAGACTTCCCAGAGGAAAAAGAGTTTCTCTTTCCCATTAGTTTCAGCAGGAAGTCCCAACACAGCCTCTCATTTGGCTGATGTAGGGCTGGGATATGCTGACAGATCTTGGAGCTGAGGATGGGTGGTGGTTTTACTTTCTGAACCATGTGGATTGAAGTTCAGGAAAATCAAGGTGCTAGAGAAGGGGAATTGGGGATTGCATTCAGAAGAAAGGGTACTGGATACTGGGCAGGCAAAAAATAAGGTGCCATTACTATTCCCATTGTCCAGTCTACTGACTAGTGGTCTACTGACTACTTTTCTATAAGAAAATATCATTAATAATCTACCAAATTTACAAAGCAGTAATAATTCCCAAATAAAGATTTGTTTTCAGTGTTTATTTCCCCTTCTCCACAGCCCAATGCAGGCGGAGCAGGCTTCTCTGTAAGGCTTCCTGAAGGGACAGCCCAGGGATTGGGGAGTTTGTATCACATGGTGCCGCTGTGTTGAGACCTTCACTTCCAGCTGCATGAGCAGGAGGGAAAGAGTGTAGAATACACAGGGTCTTATGGCCACACTCAGATGGTATACAGAGTTTCTGCCCACATCCCATTGGTCAGAACCCAATCCCTTGTTCCCACTCCAGCTGTAAGGGATGCTGGTAATGTAGTGTTCTTATGTGCCCAGAGAGGAAATGAATGGGGTTTGAGGAATGCATAGCACTGACTGGGCCATAGTCAGTTTGTTTAGATATGTGATTGAAAGGAACTAATGTAAAGTTAATACTGGGTATTTATGAGATATTAATATGCTTTCCTCTGGAATGCCTTCCATTCTTTCTTTAAAAAATATTTTTATTGATTTCAGAGAGGAAGGGAGAGAGAAAGAGAGATAGAAACATCAATGATGAGAATCATTGATTGGCTGCCTCCTGCATGCCCCCTACTGGAGGTCAAGCCTGCAACCTGGGCATGTGCCCTGACCAGGAATCAAACCATGATCACTTGGTTCATAGGTCGATACTCAACCACTGAGCCACACCGGCTGGGCTTCCGTTCTTTCTTTGGATCAACACCTTGTCCTAAAATTATGTGTTTTTTTTCATGAAGCCTTCTGATAGGGCATTGTATTGAAGATCATGGACTTCAGAACCAAATGGCATGAGTTAACCTCCAGCTTCCCCATTTTCTAGGGGTAATTGTGAAGAAATTAGCCTCTCGAAGCCTTTGTTTCCTTTTCTCATATACCACGCAAGAAAATGTCATTAATAATAACCTAAATTTAAAAAGCACTCACCTGAAATGAAAACATATCAAGTTACATGCCAATTATATCTAAATTTAAAAAAAAAGCATTAAAATCACTTTGGTGCATGTGAGGGTTTTTTTCTAGCTGTAATTTTACTTAGCAACTCAATGGAGCTCAACAACTCAGTGGTGCATCTGGGCGTGGGCTGAGCTGTATGCTCTAGTTCTCCAGCCACTAGAATCTGACAGTTTCAGAGCCCACGGGAGGTTCGCTCTGTGGCCACTCATTCCAACCTCCTCATCTTACAGAAGAGGACACTGAGGTCCAGAGAGGATACTTGGCTGTGCACACCGTCACTCAGTGGTTTAGTGTCAGAGCTGGAGTTGGATCCCACACGCCTGATTGCATGTCTGTCAGCAGGAGGCTCCTCTCTCCAAGCGTGGCCTTTCCCTTTGGCCAGTCTTGTTACTTCAACAGATCAAGGCAAGACCTGGCAGCCTGGAAAGAAGGCTCCTCAGCTCTATGCCATGGCTCAAGGGAAGCCTGCTCATTTCATAAGGTTTTGCTCCCTCCCCATCCCTCCTCCCCCCAACATGCAGTTAAGTGAAGATATTTTTCTGTGTTCCAACCATAGAAACTGTCCTGAGTACAGAGACTGTGGTTTAGAACTTATCCTCTTTGCAGAATGCTGCTGCAGCGCAATGAGGGGTAATAAAGACATAGGTAATTGCTGTAGAAGAATACGGCTGCCAGGAAGATGATTGAACTCCCACACAGAAGGTGAACAGATGGTATATTTATTGAAATTCATAGGCTGTGAGATGGAATAATTTAGCTGATAGCTGGGCACCCTCATTTCGGATGGAGGGAGGCGCACAGAAGAACGCGTGTGCCGCTAGGTGGCGTGATCATCCAGGGCCCAGTGTTTCTCTTCTCTGGGAGAGGGAGGCCCAGATTTTGTGCACCGGCAAGATTTCCTTCCCTCATTCCCTGTTTGGGACTGCTAACCTTCCCTGTGGCTGAGTAGGAAACCACCATTTTTTAAAAAACTTAAAATCACTTTAATTATACAGTAAATATATGCTGCTAAGGACTTTGGCATAGAGAAAAAGCAATCAGATAACAGGGTCTTAGATCACTAAAGAGATGGGGCCATGGCTGAGAGGGGGGCAAGAGTAGCTGTGGGTTCCAATAATCTTTCAATCACAGGCCCTTCTGGACCTAAAGACATCTCCTCCCTGCCGGCTTCTCCCTCCTCAGCCTTGCCCACTGCTCCCAGTGCAGAATAGCAGCAAAAACACTGGCTTTAGAAGCTTCATTTTGGAAGTTGATAGGACTGATAACATTATGTCAGAGGAAAAAGAAAGGAATCCATTGTGGACTAATGTGGGGGATGCAGGAAATGATAAAATAGAAAAGGTGAGTTAATAGCAAGTTAGCCTGTGATGGTTACTTATCCTATCTCTGTTATCTTAATAATATTTTAAAATTTCCTTCCTTCCTTCCTTCCTTCCTTCCTTCCTTCCTTCCTTCCTTCCTCCCTTCCTTCCTTTTTTTTTTTTTTAACTTTGGTTTCTAAAGCCAGAGCTCCAAGAAGCTTTGTCAGCAACGTTAGGATGCTCACATCCTTTTGATTTGATGTCAGAACCACTTTCTCTTTATGTCTGATTTCATAAATGAACCCATTCATCCACTCAACAAATATTCATTGAGTCTTTATTCAAGCTTTTATCTTTTTCTTGTGTCTCAGTTTTCTTATCTGTAAAATGGGGATGAATACCTACCTCATAGACTTGTTGTAGGGATTATGTGAGCACTGTTATGTAAAATACTTAGAACAAAACCTGGCAAATAGAAAGTATTCAATAAATGTTAGCTGCTATTTAGTAGTTCTATTATTACCACCACCGCTACCTACTATTGTACTATTACTGCTATATACTAAATATATAATTTAAATATAGTAATTTTGCTATTACTCTGACTACTACTATTGTATTATTGCTATAACTATATTATTGCTACTGTATTACTGTGATTTTTACTCTTTCTTTTGTTTTACTTCTGCTATTACTTTGGATTTTGAACTCCAGATTCTCCTAATTTCAGAAAATATCTAATCTTGTCAATTTCAGGGTAAATTTATTCTCTTTTGGATTTTTAGGTAAGTTGTTAATTTGGAAAACTCCCCTTTCAACCACTTTTCTTTTCCTCAGAGGATGAGCTAACCATCTGGGGTTTACATCCGACCCTACAGTGGGTGCAGGTCTGTGTGGTCCATAATTATCGTCCATCCACATGGAGGTACCTTGTTTTGACTTCAGTTAGTTCTTTGGCCTCAGTCCTTGCACACCTCTGAGTCTGGGCTGGCCTCTTCTGAGCCATTTTTGGACCTGTAGGGGGTGGGATGGACAAATACCAATGAGAATGTTCTCTGGCTTCATGCTGGCCTCCTCCTTGTGAGGCTGAGCTCAGGCTTCTTGTCCTGGTACTTGTGGGGACCAAGCTGGACTAGAGGTCTCCCTATAAGGCCTACAGGCTCAAAATGAGGCACAGATTCCCTTGTCTTTGAGTCCCCAGATGTAAAGGCAGTTTTATACTTCCCTGCTTCATCTCTGCATTTCCATTCCCAGCCCCCAGTACAATACAGCACCCTCATTTTATTTTATTTTTTTATTTCGGAAATCCTCAAATCAAAACTCATCACTCATGGAGGAAATTCAAGTGTGGAGTAGGAACCCCCACTCTCCCAGATCCACATACATATACCTCCCCCGCCTTTATTTTTGTGGGAAGGATGTTGGGAGGAGGTTTCTTAAGCTACGCCTCTGAAATCATAGCATGGAGGTGACCAATGAGGGCTCAAATATGTTGTCAACCATGAGCAACATGTCCTTAACCGTTGTTCTGGGACAAAATTCTTGTATATGGGCAACTTACCAATTCAAACTGACAGGAGGTGGTGGTGGCAGGCTAGAATGAACACATGAAAATTTGGGGCTATAGAGTATACAAAGAAATACACTCTCTTCGACTGCATGCGGGTCCATTCAACATAGGCCAATAAAATACTGCCCAGGGGGACCCTGCCACACTTTAACAAGTAAATAAGAATGCATCTCCACTTATAGACTTTGTACTTGAAAACATTTTTCGCAGTTTGTGGTCATCTTAAAATTTTGCATTATTTCTATAAAATAAATATAAAAACTTTAGCCCCCTTCTCTTTGATAATATATCCGAAACGAGATGAATTAATAAAGTTTCCTTTCATGTATTACTTGGGACCAGAATTAATTTGTTAGAATTGAGATTTATCCTATTAGGCAGTGATGTTCTTAGTCAGAGGTAACAAATTGTGGCCTGTGGGCCAAACCCAGTCCGCTGCCTGCTTTGTAGGGCTTAGGAGCAAAGAATAGTTTTTATAGTCTCAAACGGTTAGAACAAAACCAAAAGAATAATGTTTTATGACATGTGAACATTACTATGTGGAATTCAGATGTCGGCATCTATAAAGTTTTATTGGAACACAGCCATGGCTGCTGTTGGCTGCTTTCCTACTACACTGGCAGAGTCCAATAGTTGCAACGAAGAGTGTGTGGCCTGCAAAACCGAAAATACTTACTCTTGGACCCTCACCAGAAAACGTTTGCTGACCCTGGTCTAGGATGTGGATGTACCACGAAGAGGAATGTCAGGGAGAGCATTCTGTTTAGATTTCTTTTTGTCTCCAGGTGAGAGTGGGACAATCCCACGGAGGCGCTGATCTGAAGGAAGCCGGCGGAGAAGGTGCTCTTTCATCACGTGGCGCTGTGTGTGGTGTTTGTGTCAGTCCCACCTCCCATCGCAGCTCTTCAAGCTGCTGTTATTTTATGCCACCTGCATAACCTGATTTGCATCTTAAATGCATATCCAGCTACCACTTGGACTTTTTTTGCAAATAAGGAGAATGGCTTTTATGAAGCCATCTGTAGATGAAAAATAAATAGCAGCTAACAACAGCCCTGGAATGTGTGATTGAGGGAGCGAGTGCGCAGCAAGAGTGTCACACAGCTGATCTGCTTCCCAAGTCAAGAAACTTCGAAAGAAATCTCAGTATTGACAAGATAAGGGAGGCGGGCGGGAACCATCTGGAAGGAAAAGGCAAAATAAAAGCCACTTGAAACCCAGAGGCACACTTGGACTTGGCCAGAGCTTGTCCGTCATCCTGAACCCCGTGCCTTGGAACGTTCGGGCTTCTCGCCTCCCAAGGCCTGGCAGGCTTTCCTAACAGTGTGAGCCTCCATCCGGGGCTGTACTTGTTGCACAGGGGGCTTTCCTGTAGGTACTCCCATCAGAGAAGGTTTCAACATCTGGGCTTAAGTCCCATTTTATGTTGCTTTTGTCTTAATGATTGGATTCATCTTTTTTCATCTGTTCTCTAACCACACTCCTAGTCACCATGTACCCCCAGGGGAGTTGTCAGAAGCAAATTGCAGAAAGCGTGGCAATTCTTAGCTTCTAAATGCAAAATAGAAGAGTGAAACAAGGGTTGAGAAAGTAAATGCGAGGAGTCAGAACAATTCTCTCTGAGTTCCTCCTTGACCTTCCCCTCTCATCCCCCCTCATCTCTCCTCTTCTTTGGAGGAAAGACCTTCTGACCAGGGAAAGAGAGAGAGGAATAGGAGAGAAGTAAGAGGAAACTTCCCCTTCTGTCTCTTGTCTTCCTCTTCTCCTCCCCTTTCTGGTCTTTCACCCTTCCTCTACTTCCCCTCCTTTCTCCTTCTTTCTTTTCTTCATCCCACCTCCCCTGTCCTCTCTCCTCCATCCCCCACCCTGTTTGTGTCCCATTTTTGATTCCCATTTCAGGTTGAGTCTTGGGTTACAGAGACACAATTACTGTTCCCCACTTTGATTGGGGAAATGATAGGAGATAGGATCCAGGCCGGGTGTCCTGGGTGGATTCATGAGATGGGTGTCAGGGAGGAATTCCTGTTGCTGTCACGGTACTGTTGTATAGTAGAGCCAGTTGCTAGGTGTGTCTAGCCTTGGCAATCTCTGCAGGTACTCTATGGCTCTCTCCAATGGGGCATGACGCCATATGAGAGTGTGCACCTGAGACCTGAAAGAGTCTTCAGACAGCACAAGAGGATATGTGTTGGAAAGATGTGACATGGACAGTCTCTGCCCATTCTGTGCCAACACCTCAGTGGATCAGTGGGGAGCCATCTGAGAAAGCACTGCTCATTTCCTGTGTGAAGGGTTAGATGGGTGAGTTATATCCTGCAAAGGAGGCCATAGCCCTCATTCTCACCACTGCCAGCATGGCCTTGTCTGGAACTTAGGGACAACTTCAGAGACGGGTGGGACAAAGGGGAACATTTTTCTATTTTACTGAGTTTTATTTTTCATGTCAGGCAGGATAGGGGCTATAAGTCAGAAATTAAGCTAAGTTATGGGAAATAAAGTTATATTTCTTATGCACCAGAGTTTATGATTTGTAAAATTTATACCAGGTGTATTCACATTTATTAATCCTTTGCACTCACTTGCTTTTTTCTCGATTCCTTTATTCTACTCGGGATTTAATTTTTTAAATACCCAAGATTTTACAAAGTGCAGCAGTAGAATAAAAAACTGGAGTTTCTTTTCATACAAACTTATTTATTTGGATTTTTTTATATTTCAAATTATTGATACATTCAAAGAGTAATTTTAATCTCGACATCCGAGTGCAAAAGGTTAAATACTGTGAGGTAGGTATTATATTGGATGATTTTCAAGCATTTTCTCGTTTAATTCTTTTCATGACTTTGTGAGGCAGGTATTCTAATTCCATTCTACAGAGAAAAATGAAGGCATTCAAAGTTTCATTTGTTAGTCTAAGGTCACATGGTCAGAAGGGGTGCAGCTAGGATTTTGGGCCCGGCAGTATGACTTTGGTGTTCTGCCCACTCCACATACCCTAAGACTTGAGATTTGGGTAGGACCTAATGATAGGCCGTTGTAATCTACTTTGCATATATCTGTTAGTGAAGCAAACCTTTCCTTTGACAAAGAAACTTTTCTGGGCCTTTTATCATGTGCCAGGTGCGCTGCTAGCATGGGATGCAAAATGAGTAACACTCACTTCCCTGCAGGGATGTAACAATCTGCCTACCTTTAGTTCTAACACATGCAAAGTACTGTGTGGACTGGTTGAGTGAATACACTTGAAAGGTACAGAAGCATCAGTAAGGGAAAGAATGTCTTCCTGTCAGATGTAGCATCAAGAATATTGCAACCATGCTCACAGGAAGCGAACTTGAAAGAATCAGAACACTGATTGAGGTGGAAATGTAGATTTGATGTTAGAATGGTCTCTGGCTCGGTGGTGTGGAAAGCCTGTTGGTTGGAAACCAGATCTTAGCTGAACAAAGCCCTGGGGAACAATTGGGCACAGAGCAGAGAGACAGGCTGATCTGATCTGAGAAGATTCCTTTGTTCTTTACACCAAGTATCGATGAGGGAAACCGGAGTCCGTGAATCTCCCAGCGTGGAACAGTGTTCAGAAGAGAGAACTCATTTCTGGAAACAGCATTTGTCCACAAAATGAAAAAAGGGATTAATGCAATGATTGGTGTAGGTAGGAAATCTAGGTCATGTTATAACTTCTGTTGCCCCACAGCACATGTCTGTTGAGTACAGGATATACAGCGAGGCTTCGCGTTTCTCAAAGGGAGAGAAGCAGCTGGCTCCAACGTCACGATGGTTTTGGTTGCCGGGCAGTGAGTGACAGACATCCTCCAGCTTTCTGCCATTTTCTTGTGGGTGCCTCTGTTCTGAAAGCAAATGGTCACATTTCGAGGTAGTGAAATGAAGACATTAGCATGTCTTTTTGAGGGTGAGGACACAAGTAAACCCATACCGTCTGGCTATATGGTCACCTTTTTTGAGTGTGTGGTCTCCCCCACTGGACTGTGAATCACACCTTACTCATCTTGGTGCCACTTGCTCTCTCCGTGAGATAGTAAATTATGAAGAAAAGAGAGGAGCTGTGCTTTCTTCATTAGGAATGAAGCAGAAGGTGGATTGGGATTTCTTCTCACTATCATGGAAGCTCCGCAAAAGCAGTGACTCTGCCTACTTGACTAACACATCCTTAGTGCTTAGAGCATGCCCAGCATGGAGTAGGTGCTAAATAAAAATTTACTAAATGTCCATTTTTTTTCAGTTGGTTGGAAACTGTGAAATGAGTGGATTAAAAGCATAGGAAGTAAGTTATAGGTAACTAGAGGCCTGGTGCACGAGATTTGTGCACTCGGGGTGGGGGGAGTGGTCCCTTAGCCCGACCTGCGCCCTCTCACAGTCTGCAGTCCGGGAGCCCTCAGGGGATGTCCAGCTGACGGGGAGCAGGCCTAAGCAGGCAGTCAGACATCCTTAGTGCTGTTGCGGAGGCAGGAGAGGCTCCCGCCACTGCCGCTGTGCTTGCCAGCTGTGAGCCCGGCTTCTGGGCTTCTGGCTGAGCGGTGCTCCCCCTGTGGGAGCACACAGACCACCAGGGGGCAGCTTCTGCATTGAGCGTCTGCCCTCTGGTGGTCAATGTGCATCATAGCAACCGGTCGTTCTGCTGTTTGGTCGATTTGCATATTAACCTTTTATTATATAGGATTGTAGAAACACTTGCTAGCCTTTACCCCAGCCAGGTCCTTGCTGTAGTTGTTTAGATAAACTCACAAGCTTTGGCAAGTAAAATTGATTTTTTGCTAGCTGCCAGCCAGGGGGGCAAGGGGGTAGGAGCCTGGTATTATACTAGGTAATCACTGCCAGGGTACTGAAGACATCGGAATTTTTTTTTCTGTAGATCAGCATTCTTCTGAAGACTTTGTGGCTTCTTCATGTCCTCCAAGGGTATCACCAATGAGGGAAGTTTTGCCAATAATTCCTGAGAGAGGTTGACTCTGCTTTTCATCTATTTTTCCCTAAAACCTCCCAATCACAGGAGACTGAAACCCAGCTTTGCTCCCATGTACTGCCCAGACTGGATATTTAGCTTAACGCCCCCATCCACAATCTGGAATTAACTGATAATTGCCTGGTCCTACTGGCAACGGCCAACCCTGGCTTTTCCCAGGGTCTCCCACTTCTGTGGAGTTTAATACTATGGGTGCCCTCAGTTATGCCACATTTGGGACTTGATTTAGGACTATCAGCTCTGAGGAGGTCAGAATTTATTTCCTTCACATCCCTGCTTTCCTCCCTGGAGTCTTTTTCCCTAGGCATGTGGTCAGCTTCCACACACTGCAGCCTGTCACAGAGGTGGACGCCAGTGTCCTTCCTGGACCGCATTGAGAGCAGCGCAGTGAAGTGCCAATCTGAGATTCCCTCTACCTTGGAGCCAATGTAGAGTCAGTTTTCGAGTTGCCATGATATTAGGAGGTTTGTGTTTCTTAATAATTATGTTTAGGTCAAACTTTTAGGAAGTGCCTTGAATGCTGGCGTTCTCTGGTTTGAGTCTTGTGTCTTGGGAATGCAGTGTGTGGAGCTAATTTTTATCTCTGGATTAAGAACATAAACAGCGGTCCTGCATCCCTTCAGAGGTACATGGTCGGAGTGTGTTCTCACTGAAGGATGCTCTTTCCCATTTGCTGGGTGGTTATTAGAGTAGTTGGCTGGGCACCATGCATTGTAATGATTTTAGATAAAGAGGAACTAGCAGGGAAAGAGAAAATCTGTGTGCCCTTTGAGTGCCGGTGCACGAATAGGTGAAGCAAGTCAAAGCTTTGGGAATGCTCATTGACTTTCCCATTCTTCTCACTGGGCCTCCAAAGGTTGATTGGCAGAAGCCGTGGCCCACTTTTGTCACATGTATTGTATTTGTGAATTTTTCCCTTTGTCTTTTCTTTCTTATTTCTCATTACTATAATTAGCAGTTCCTAATCATAATGCACTTGAATATGCGGGACCACTGGGAGGTTAGAAACATAGCAATTATTGAAAGAGGGAGATATTAAAATTCACTTACAGGAGATGAAAGAATAATCATGAACACATTTTCTTAGGTGGCCTAACACTTGGGATGCCATCTAATTGCTTCTATTATAGTTGGGGTCAAAGTAGAGCAGCATGCGTTTACTTGTTACCCACTTCAAAACCTCTCCCTTACATTTCTTCCTTGTTCCTTTGACAACCTAAAATAGAGGATGCAGCAGCACTGATTTATGCCTGAGGGACATAAAGATGAGTGAAACCCAATACTGTTCTCAGATGCCTAAAATTCTATCCAAGTCATCCCCTGAGCTTATAGTCTTGAATTCTGCTAACAAATCTCTTTGGGGAGCTTTAAGCTCTTATCAAATATTAACACCTTTGTGTGAATGAGTTTTGTGAGTAGGGATGTCCAAAGATTCATGCTCTCACTTTATAGTGTAGAGTTATTGCTGGGAAATGACTCTCTAGGCAGGAACTACATTTCCCAGCTCTTCTTGTATCTATCTGAGGCCCCATGACTGAGTCCTGGCCAGCAGAATATGGAGGGAAGTGATGTAAGCTGCTTCCAGGTCTAGCCTAGGACAAACTTCTATGCTATTATCCACTTGCCCTCTTCTTATACCTGCAGGCTGTCCACACCCAGGATTTATTTGGAAGTCAAGAGTTGTGGCAGCAGGGTCCAGGCCCCTGAATAATCATGTGGAACAAGTCTCTTCCACTACTACTTTCTGCTGCAATTGGATTTCTGTTGTGTTAAGCTACTGAGAACTTGGGTTTATCTATTTCTATATCTAGTGCTACCATAACTAATTAAGTTGTAAAACACTTTATTAAAATTATACTGATTGATAATTTGAGATAGCCAAGTTCTTCAGGGAAGAGGAGGAGTGGGTGTGGCCAGGGGTGAAGGAGAAAGGATCTAGCAGTGGGCCACAAAATACATTTCCTTACCTTATTATTTTTCCTAGAACTGTGTACTGCTGTAGCCTATTGGTTAAAAGGGATTTCTCACTGAGTTAATGTTTAAGGTTCTTCTTTAACTCTTTAGCTTTCTTAGAATAATGTTCCTCTTTCTCTTATTTTCATAACCTGAGTGAATATTTGTAAACCATCTCCTCTTGTCCTAAGCTGTAGAGCACAGTGTCTTAGTTTCCTCTCATCCTTGGCTCCCATTTCAAAATTGAAATCTTCCTATATAATAAAGAAGTAATATGCAAATTGACCATCACTCCGACACACAAGATGGCCACCCCCATGTGGTCAGAGATGGCTGCCCCCATGTGGACACAAGATGGCCTCCACAAGATGGTCAGCAGGGGAGGGCAGTTGTGGGTGATCAGGCCAGCAGGGGAGGGCAGTTGAGAGGGACCAGGCCTGCAAGGGAGGGCAGTTGAGGGGGACCAGGCCTGCAGGTGAGGGCAGTTGGGAGGGACAAGGCCTGCAAGGGAGGGCAGTTGGGAGGGACAAGGCCTGCAGGGGAGGGTAGTTGGGGGTGACCAGGCTGGCAGGGGAGGGCAGTTAGGGGCTACCAGGCTAGCAAGGGAGGGCAGTTAGGGGCAATTGGGCCAGCAGGGGAACGGTTAGGCATCGATCAGGCTGGCAGGAGAATGGTTAGGGGTGATCAGGCTGGCAGGCAGAAGCAGTTAGGAGCAATCAGGCAGGCAGACAGGTGAGCGGTTGGGAGCCAGCAGTCCTGGATTGTGAAAGGGATGTCCGACTGGGATCGGGCCTAAACAGGCAGTCAGACATCCCTTTAGGGGTCCCAGATTGGAGAGGGTGCAGTCTGGGCTGAGGGACACCACCCCATGCATGAATTTTGTGCACTGGGTCTCTAGTATATAAATAAATAGTTGCACTAAATAGCTCAGGATGTTGCCATTTTGTTGTTCATCCATTCATCATCCACACATCCACCCACCCACCCACCCATTATTTGTATGTGCTATTTTGTGCCAAAAGCACTGAGAGGCTCTGAGGACACCGTGATGAATGAGACACATAGCACCTCTTGTGTCATGGAGCTCACATTCTGAAAATTAGAAATCATTTTAGAAGTGAATTAGTGTATTAAATGCTTATCATCTATGTCCTGTGCTAGAAGCTGTGGTGGATATCAGTATATAGAATCTCTGCTTTTAAGGTCTGGTTAAGGCAAAGATGGACCCAAACACCCCTTTGTCTTCACAACCAACAGAACTGCACTAAGGTGGAGGGGAGATGGACAGAGTGGTTCAGTTCCTTCAATAACCACTTGGCTCATGGAAACTTGAATCCAAGTGCAGCATACAAATGGCTTTTAAATGTCTGATCACTTTATTCTTGGGATAGTTGCTTTGAAAATTTTCAGTAAAACAGCTGAACAATACCTATACAATAACTAGAGATGGTGTTCTTATGAATGATAATTACCAGTGAAAATACTTTATTTGTAAATGAAATCTTCATTAGTTATCTTTTGGCATATAACAAATTACCCTACAAGCTGGCAGCTCAAAACAACATTTCTTATTTCATAGTTTCTGATGTCAGGAACCCAGGAGAGACTGAACTATGTGGTTTTAGCTCAGAGTCTCTCATGAATGTCAGCAGGGACTGCAGTCATCTGAAGGTTTGACTGGGGCTGGAGGACCTGCTTTAAGCAGGTGCACTCACATGGCTGTTGGCTGGAAGCCATAGGTCCTTACTTCTCCATAGGGCTGCTCATGTCATGCCTGCTCCCCTTCCCCACAGTGTGCAATACAAAAGTGAGAACAAGTGTATAATCTCCTTTATGACATAGCTTGCAGGACTGACATTACTCTTTCTATGTTCTAGTGGTCACACAGGTAACCCTGATATAGTATGGGGAGGGACTAAGTAAAGGCACGAGTACAAGTCAGTAGAGGTCATTGCAGGCCATCTTGAAGGCTGGCTTGCTACCATAATATCCTTTCTCCATAACTTTTTTTTCTTCACTCTTTAAAAAACCCCTTTAATAAATTGAGCATATGACCATGTTCCTACAAAATGATTCAGGCCATCTTAGGGCTCTAAGGACCATATGCAAAGGACAAAGAGCATAACTCCTTTTGTGTTTAGGTGGAGGTGTGTTCAAAACCATACAGTTTTCATTTTGTAACCTCTTTTTTAAAAAAAATACATTGTGACTTTAAGATTGAGTGGCTCAGTTGGTTGGAGTGTCATTCTGTGCACCAAAGGGTTGTGGGTTTGATTGTCAGTTAGTGCACATACCTAGGTTTTGGTTTCGGGTTTGGTCCCGGTTGATATTTCTCTCTCTCTCTTTCCTTCTCTCTCTCTCTAAAATCAATAAGAACATATCTTTGTCAAGGATATGAAAAAAACAACAAAGAAAACATGGGCCCCATTGTTTCATAATCTTCACTTGAATAAGGCCATGGGATACCCCTGTAGGATGAGACCAGCCATTGGTCTTTAAAGGCTGCTGTTTACCTGTCTTTTCTTTCTTCTTTTTAAAAAAATCTTTATTGTTGAGATTATTACAGATGTCCCTCTTTTTTTCTCCCCATAGCCCTCCTCCATCTGGGTCCCTCCCCACCCTAGGCCTTCATCACTTTATTGTCTGGGTCGATGGATAATGCATATATGCATATAAGATCTTTGTTTAATCTCTTCCTGTTCCCCCACCCTCCTTCCCCCTGAGAATCCTCAGTCTGTTCCATTACCATGCCTTTATTCACCAGTTTATTCTGTTCATTAATTTCTTATTCTTTTATTTTGATTTTTAGATTCAATTGTCGATAGATATGTATTTGTTGCCATTTTGTTGTTCATATTTTTTATCTTTTTCTTTTTCTTCTTCTTCCTCTTCTAAAAAAAAATACCCTTCAATATTTCATATAATACTAGTTTGGTGGTGATAACTACTTTAACTTTTTCTTGTTTGTGTGACCTTCAATTCTAAATAATAGCTTTGATAGGTAGAGTAATCTTGGTTGTAGGTCCTTGGTATTCATCACTTTGCATATTACTTGCCACTCCCTCTGGCTTGCATGATTTCTGTTGAGAAATCAGCTGACAGTTGTATGGGCATTCCCTTGTAGGTAACTAACTGCTTTTCTCTTGCTACTTTTAACTTTTTCTCTTTGTCTTTTGTTCTTGGCATTTTAATTATGATGTGTCTTGGTGTGGTCCTCTTTGGGTTCCTCTTGTTTGGGGTTCTCTGTGCTTCCTGGATTTGTAAGTATATTTCTTTCACCAGGTGGTGGGAAGTTTTCTGTCATTATTTCTTTAAATAGGTTTTCAGTATCTTGCTCTCTCTCTTGTTCTGGCACCCCCATAATTCTGATGTTGGTACACTTGAAGTTGTCCCAGAGGCTCCTTACACTATCATATTTTTGGATTATTTTTCCTTTTTGCTCTTCTAGTTGGGTGTTTTCTGCTTCCTCGTACTTCAAATCTTTGACTTTATTCTTGGGATCCTCTAGTCTACTATTGAATCTCTGTATATTATTCTTTATTTCAGTCAATGTATGCTTAATTTCTGATTGGTCCTTTTCCATTTTTTTGGCATTCTCACTAAGATCCTTGAAGATCTCACTAAGTTCCTCAGAGGTTTCTAGAAGATTCTTGAGTAACCTTATAACTGGTTTTGAACTCTATATCCAGAATTTTGCTTTCATCCATTTCTTTCATTTGTGACATGTTTCTTTGTCTCCACATTTTGGCGGCTTCCCTGTGTTTGTTTCTACGTATTGGGTAGTTGCTAGGTCTCCTTGAATTGATAGAGTGGCCTTGTGTGGTAGATGCCCTATAGGGCCCAGTGGCTCAGCCTCCCCAGTTACCTGAGGTGGACACTTTTGGTGTACTTCTTTGTTGGCAGTGTGCACAGTATTGTTATAGTTAAGTCTTGATTGCTGTTGGTATCACTGGGAGGAATTGACCTCCAGGCCAATTGGCTGTGAGGACCAGCTGTGACTACAGTGGGAGAGCTGCTCTGGAGGAGACACCCTTATGGAGCAGGACTTGCTTCAGTGGGGCTTTGGTGCTCACTGAGTCTGCCCCTGGAGTGTGTTGCTTATGGATGTGTAGAGTTGTAATCTGGTATGGTTTGACACTGACCACTGGGTACACTGGCTCTTGGGTCTCCAGGGAGGTGTAAAGTCAGCCACTGCGTGGGGCCACCCAGCAGGAGCTACAGAGAGATCTTCAGATTCCTCCTCTTTGTATCAGGTTTGGAAGTGCACAGATGAGGCCCAGCTGTGAAGCAAGGCAGACTAGTGCTGGTGCTGGTGTCAGGTCTTGGGCCTTTTATTGATAGGTTTGGGGCTTTCTGACCCAGCTGCAGCTTATTTGACAGGTTTTAGCCTGAACCAAGACAGGCAATTAATATGCAAAAGCCACTGCACACAAGTTGAGTGGGTCTGCAAATTGGATGGGGTGGGGTCAGGGAATACTAGAAGGGAGCAAATGGGAAGGTCCCAGAATAGGAATAATGGCCCCTGCAAGCACCTCCATCTGGGAGAAAGCCACCCCGAGTTCCTGCCCTGATGCCAGACAAACCAGTTCCTCCTCATATGTGTCTGTGTCCCTCAAAGCCTTGCACTGGTGCTGGAGCTCAGAGGAAGCAGGACCTTGTAAGTTCGGTTTGTGGTGCCGGCCTTTTAAGAGGAACAGCTGGGTCTCCAGCAGCCTCTGAGTCACTAAGCCCCAATCTGCATTGGTTTTAATAACCCATAGATCCTACTGCCCATAAAGACTTCTTTTCCCAGCTCTGGGACCCTGGCCTGGGGGTCTGGGACCCCTTACTCCTCCAGGCAGCCTCAGCAGAGATGATCTCCCTCATGATTAAAAAAGTGACACACATGGGTACTGGACCAGCCCATTCCGCCCTTCCTGCTAATCTCAGTGTGCTTTCTTCTTTACTTCTTTATTTGTAGAACTTTCATTCAGCCAGATTTCTGGTGGTTCTGGATGATGGTTGTTCTATTTTTTAGTTGTAATTTTGATGTGGTTGTGGGAGGCAGCAAGTACAGGTGTTTGCCTATGCTGCCGTCATGGTCTACCTATCTTTTCTTTCTTCCCAATTTCTCCCCCAGCATACTGAATGCAAAGTTGATATGGGTGTACCAGGTTTAGCTGCTTAGTGAAATCACCAGGTGCTCCTTTAATTTATACTTTATAAAGACAACAAACTGAGATGAGGAGAATCTAGCATATGCTGTGGACTAAATTAGTGTTTTACAAACTCGTCAGGTCGTAACGACCTGCCACTTGTTAGACATACAGATTCTCAATCTGGCACAGACCTATAGAGTCAGAATCTTTTGAGGAGTGGCCTGTGTTTTTTCATAAAGCACTTCAGGTAATTTTTAGGTCCCATATGATTAAACAACATTGATTTAGATAAGTGTTCCTGAAACTCAAGCCAGCTTCTTCATCTGGTGCTCAACCAAGAAGCAGCAACCATCTCAAACATGAAGTTGAAGTCAAAGTGCGCCAAGCTGTATATTTTTCAGAGTACTTTCAGAGTAATTCAAAGAATTTTCAAGGTAATTTAGACCAGCGGTTGCCAACCGGTGGGTGGTCTGTGAGGTCCAAAAGGTTGGCAACTGCTTTTAGACTATATGCAATTTTTAAAAATTCTCACCAGAAGGTATTTTTTCCATTGATTTTTTTTTTTAGAGAGAGAGGAGGGGAGGGAGAGAGAGAGGAGAGAGAGAGAGAGAGAGAGAGAGAGAGAGAGAGAGAGATAGATAGAGAGAGAGAGAGAGAAACATCGATGTGTGAGAGACACATCGATTGGTTGCCTCCTGTACCTGCTCCAACTGGGGCTGGGGATTGAGCCTGCACCTGAGGTACATGACCTTGACTGGGAATTGAACCTGTGACCCTTCAGTCAGCAGGCTGATGCTCTAACCATTGAGCAACACTCCAGAACTAGACTATATGCAAATTTTACATCATGTGCTAACTTTAAAACTCCACAAGAGGTACTACTGCATTGTATGCATGCTATATACTACTTGTTTATTTCCTGTGACCACCATAATGGTGGCTTAGAACAACAGAAATTTATTCTCTCACATTTATGGAGGCCAGAGTACAAAACTGAGGTGTTTGTTGACTGCCTCTGAAGGCTCAGGGGAGACTATTTCCTTGCCTCTTATACCATTTCATGGCTCCAGATGTTCCTTCACTGTGATTGCATAACTCAATCTCTGTTTTTATATAGCCTTCCTGTCTTCTCCTGTGTGTCTCTCCTCTGCATCTCTTAGAACAGTGGTTGGCAAACTGCAGCTCGCGAGCCACGGTTTGCCGACCACTGTCTTAGAAGGACATTTGTCATTAGATTTAGAGCTCACTTGGAGAATTCATGATTATCTTATTTTGGGATCCTTTATTTCATTACATCTGCAAAGACCTTTTTATTTCAAGTAAGGCCATATTCATAGGAACTGGGGGATAGATATGGACATATCTTTTTGGGAAGCCACCATTCAAACCCACTACACTACTCTACTGTAAAACTGAAAGCAAACTCTATATAAGATAACTTGGAATGCCTAGAGTTAACGATTATATTTTCTCTACTGCATATTGGCAGAGCTTTTAATCAAGAATGGCTAATGCAGCTTGGCTGGTGTGGCTCAGTGGTTCAGCATCAACCCATGCAACAAGAGGATGCTGGTTCAATTCCTGGTCAGGGCACATGCCCGGATTGCAGGCTGATCCACAGTAGAAGGCATGTAGGAGGCAGCCAATTGATGTTCTCTCTTATTGATGTTTCTATCTCTCTCTCCCTCTTCCTTCCTCTCTCTCTAAAATCAATAAACACATACTTAAAAAAAAAAAGAATGGCTAATGCAGCATTTAGCCATGTCCGTGGTCTTGTCCATACCTGTATTTTTATTTCTTCTAAGCTCCCTCTGCATCAGTCCCTGATGCGCCTTAATCCATTTCCACACTCCATGCTGAATTGTGTATCACACGGGTTTTGTTGCTTTTTGACACAGTGACTGTTAGAGAGACTTCAACTTCTGTTTACATTCACTTAAAGTTCAGTCTTAAAAAATAGGAAATTCTTGCCCCAAATTTGACAACTATTTCTATTATGATAGCTATTTCTACTCCTACTTGTTATCATGCATATTCATATAAATGCATGCACTCTAACTCTAATTTTTTCAAATATGTCATCTTTCTTAATACTTTCTGTGAAACATCCAGTGTCTTTAAGTGTGTTCTGAAATGTGAAGCCAGCTTTGGTGAAATGAGGTAATAAACCCCCTTTCCAGAAGCTGTTTTCCACCATTTTCAGAAGCTATTTCCTTGTGTTTGTTTTCTATATTTCATTTTTATATGTTACCCTGAGCTTCTGCTTGTCCTTTGGCAAAAACATGCCATTTCACTGGGATTTTGTTATAGGAGAGTTTAAAAATTATTATTATTATTATTTTTTGCCTATTTACTAACTATGTATGCAAGCACTTTTAATTTACTCACCTGAACTTTCCTGAGTAAAATTTGTAAGGTATTACGTCAGACAGATTTCTTTTAAGGACAAGTATTTCACAGCAATTCCAGCTGGACAACTAGATACTCCTGAAATGGGAGCAGAGGTTGCATTTTGTAGGACTGGCCACGGACTAGCACCTAAGTAGCTTTGAAGATCTCTCAGAACGAGGCAAGTGCCAGAATGGTTCAAGGTAATTACCTTTAATACAAATTCAGCCCTAATTAATGTACCTTTAAGTATTTTAGTTTAGACGGCAAGGCTTGGCCAATTCAGAGGCATTCACTTTGTTACAGTTCTGGATTATTTAAACCAGGGTTGGAAAAACAGTTCTCTCCCAAGCCCATCCCCATTTAGTCAAGTGATTGTTGTTTTTAGTTGAAAAAAAAAATCTACAAAAGAAGATGCCAGTGGATTTGCATAATTGAAATGAGAGAGCCACAGCAGATGAATAAGAAACTCAGAGAAGCTGTGTCCTATGAGTTTAAGAGAAAGCTGAAAGCAGAGCTGCTTAAAAAAAATTGAAAGCATTAAAATCAATATTTAAGAGATTCATTTAACCATAACAAAAACACCTTAGCAACAGACTGTGTTTTTAATAGTGCTTTGCAAAGGAAGTGGGGCTCTGGGAGCTATGATTGGCCTCTCAGTGCAGTGAACCCATGAAAAAGAACTCGATGTTCCATTGAACTGGAAGCAAATTACGTTGTTGCCAGGGAAACCAGCTCCTCTGTGCTTTTCAGGTGAAAGGATGTTTGATCTTTAAAACAACAGAAACAGGGGTTTACATGAAGAATATTATCTGCCTTAGCCAAAAAGTGCAGTTAGGGGGAAACAAGTGTGCTATTATCGCAATTTACCAAGTGATTATAGTGGCAGAAAATTGTTAGAAAGGCATTTGGTACGGACCTTACAAGAGATGCTGGCGGAGATTCAACTGCAAATTCATTAATGTCATGTATATTTTCAGTTTGATGATGCGAGTGATGTTTTCAAGCTTTAATGCCATTTTATAACTAATTTTGATCAACCAGCTAATATTTTGAACTTTTCTTGGTACATGTCCCCTCCCGAGAGACTAAGGATTTATTAAAACTTCTAATTTGCAAAGGTTTCTTTAACACTGAGAAACATAGAATTAAGCATGAAAAAGAGGGAAATATGTGGGCTTCTTTAAAATGAAGGATTGGATAGGATTACCAAATTCATTTTCATTTTGCTTTTGACATCTGAGAAATGTTGTTGTGCTGGCAGCACCACACACAAGCGTGACATTGTGTGCCCTTGTGACCAAGGAGCCACTTGTTGGGTACGATTTCAAGTAAGTCAGTGTATTACTCTGTGTTTGGGGAGCTCTTTGAATTATTGAGTTAAGACAAGGTTTATGGCCTTTATATTGGCTGTCTAGCAAAGAGTGTTGAATAATGAACTACATTTTAAATCAAAGATTTCCTTTTACTCGAATCCTTTATTTCCCAAGAGGCCCAACCTGATTTATTTTGCCGAGTTCTGTAGGAGGAGTCTGCGTAACCTTGGTTTTCTTCTGAGAGAAGATGAATATTGACGAGGGGAGCAGCAAGGAAAATAACAAAATTGACTCTTGGAAGTGCTTGAGGTTTGGACTGTCTGCCCAGTTATCCATCTATTCACCTCTCTATCAAACACTTTATTTCCCAAAACACAAAACACTAACGGAGCTACAAAGACCTAGTCCCCGTCACTGCAATCTCTTGGTAGAAACAGATAGAAACAGGATGAACTGAAGCTACAATGGAGCTCTGGGAACAGTGCCTGGGATGCGGTAGGCCACTCAAGAAATATTTGTCAAAATGAATGAATAGAGATTTAAAGTGCAATAGAAACATGAAGTAGGGGGTGATGAATTCTTCTGGGGAATCTGAAGTCTTGGTCTTCCTCCCTCATTTCATCCAGATCTTGGCTCAAATGTGACATCCTTTTAAAATCCTCCCCCACACCCTCTCCCAACCCTGCAGACAGCTCAAATCTATCTTTATTTCCTTACCTCACTATATTTGTCTTTTTAGTACTTGTCACTCTCTGAAAATATATCACATATCATATATTTACACTGAGTGGCCAGATTATTATGATCTCTGAATGCATAATAATCTGGCCACTCAGTGTATATCCTATATAATAAAAGGCTAATATGCAAATTGTCCCCTCAACCAGGAGTTCGACCAGCAGACAGGCCGGCCAACTGCCCATGTCCCCTCCTCCTGGCTAGGCTGGCCGGACCCCACCCATGCATGAATTCATGCATCAGGCCTCTAATATATATATATATATAATATATATATATATACACACATACATACATATACACACTGAGTGGCCAGATTATTATGCATTCAGAGATCATAATAATCTGGCCACTCAGTGTATTTGTTTACTAGTTTGTCTGTTTCTACCACTAGACTGTGGGTTCATGAGTGTAGGGATTTTGTCTGGTTTGCTGCTTTGCCCAGAGCCATAGTGCCCAGTGCATAGTACATGACCACCAACTACTTGTTGAAAGGATGAGTGAATGAATGAATGAATGAATGATGGATTCTGGGAATACAATTTGCCACCATGGAAGCATGAGGACTTCCTTTACATTTTACAAGACATAGTCTATGGCCTTGAGGAGATTGGCGGACTACCCAAAAAACTACTTTCGTTTTACCCTATTAAGATTGTTCTTAAAGAAAAATGAATGTCATATAATACATTAAGAGTCAGATGGCATGGGATGCTGATGTATACTGCTAGGTGATATACGTCTACTTATTGCCATTTTTATGTTTTGAAATTAAATAATTTTCTGTTGGTGGAAATAAAAGAAAATACACCCTATGGTTATGATTATGGACATTAAACTTTATTTACACTGGTCTAGCCTCAACAGAAAAGGACAGAAATGAAAATGAAATCTTTTTTCTTTTTTTTCTGGCTGAAAAGAGGTTGGAGGCACTAAAGCTGAAGGGAGGACCTTGTATCTCTGCATGTTGAAAACACACCAGGCAAAACAGGTCTTCTTCATGAGAAGTGACCAAACTTGGTTTTGCCCAACAAGAAGTCTTGTTTACATTTTTTTTTTTTATTGCAGTGCCGAAGACAAGAAGTCACACATAGTTGGAGAAGCTCCAGAATTACTGGCCAATCTGATATTTTGATGCAGGCTTTGGAGAAATCATTTAAGTCACAACTCTTTAGCATGCAAATGGATGATATTACTGAGCTCTCTCAGGATGGTCTGTCCTGTTTTTCTTATTTGAGGAGCCCCTCTTTGAAACTTTATTTTAAAAAAATATATTTTTATTGATTTCAGAGAGAAAGGGAGAGAGGGAGAGAGAAAGAAACACCAATGATGAGAGAGAATCATTGATTGGCTGCATCCTGCACACCCCTTACTGGGGATTGAGCTCGCAACCTGGGCATGTGTCCTTGACCAGAATCGAACCTGGGACCCTTCATTCCGCAGGCTGACACTCTATCCACTGAGCCAAATTTGTCAGGGCCCTTCTTAGAAACTTTAAAAGCTATTAACATCTTTGAAATGGTATGGAGAGTTATAATTTGTTCAGTTTGGGACAGCATTAATCTCTCTGTAATATATATTGTTATATCACTTCAGGATTGGAGAAGCCTCATGATTTCTGAGGCTGAGGTCCAAGTGAAGCTTCTTTGCCAGGCAGAACTCCAAGGGGAAGGAAAAGCTTGTCCTCTGAACCCAGATGGAGCACAGATGAAATATCTCTATTTTTGCCACTTCGGTGAAGCAAAAGTTTCATGTTATGTTGTTGCTGAATCTTGATGTCTGTGTAAAGGAATCTTATTCAGTCACATGCATACTATTTTAGCACACTCTTAGGACTCCCCATTTTTATCTCCAGGCTTGACCTAAAATCCAGACTCATTGATTCAGGTAACATGTTCACTTGGGTGTCCTGTAGGCATCTGTGATTGAACATGTCCAAGACAAATTCTTGATTCTTCCTCACCACCTATTTCTCTGAAAGCATTCTCCAGTTGTGTAAAGAGGCACTATATGTCTGCTGAGTCCAAATCCTTGGAGTTATCCTTGACTCTTTCATTTTCTTCACAACAGGTATCCAATCTGTCAGTCATACCTGTTGGCTTAGCTCTACCTTCAAAAATATATTTACCTGCATTGCTGTCACCCAGGTACAAGCCACCATTACCCCTTTCTTGAACTACTGAGGAAGGGTCCTAAGTGATCACTTGCCCTTCTAGCCTATTCTCTGCATAGCAGCAAAGTGAGCCTCTTAAGCTGTAAATCAGGCCTGTTACATTCTGGCTCAGAACCTTCCACTGGCTTCCATCATATCTACTAGTACAGTGGTTGGCAAACTGCGGCTCGCGAGCCGCCGTTTGCCGCTCTGTTGACTAATGAGTTTGCCGATCACTGACCTAGACTCTTGATTCCAATACTTACAGGCTGTTGTTGTTCCTTGTGATTAAGCCCCTATCCCAGTGGTCGGCAAACTCATTAGTCAACAGAGCCGCAGTTTGCCGACCACTGTAGTAGAATCAGATCCACAGTCTCACCATGGCCTAGAGGGTCACATGTGACCTTGTCCAACCCAATTTCCTCCAACTCTCCTTACTATGCTCCTGCTCACTTAGTCTAGAAGAAGACCTTGTCATTCTCCGAGTCTGCTAATTTTTTCATATGTTTGTGGTTTTGGGGAGACATCAAATAATACCACTCTTTTCCTGTCATGTTCTGAATTTTATAAATAGGACACCAAGGACAGTCTTATGTTGAACAAAATGTCATCAGCCTTTTTCATGAAAAAAACTGATGGATGAACAATGGCTTTAGATCTTTGGCCAAGAGGGACATAGCAGCAAAGAGAACAAAGACCCTGTTCTCATGGAACTTACATTTTAAGATGATAAAAAGTATCTATCTACTTAATATACTGGTATATACAAATACATATATGTGTATATATTAATATATATGCCATAAAATAGAACCACAATATGAAACTCCCTACTATAAAATTCTTTGAGGTTTTAGACATCAAATTTTTGAAGCTCCCAATTGAACAAATAAACTTATTTTGAGAGAAATAAAAAACCCACTTGGAAACATGGCAGGGAAGAGTAAATTCTTTATTGGTTTTCTTTTTGACTATGTGTGTGTGTACATATTAATTAGGTATATGTTTTATTTCCCAAGTCACCATGGTGGGTGACTGTTTTTCATCAGGTTGCCACTATAAAGGAAGTAGATATCCATATGAATCCCACTGCTGGAAAAATTGTTCCTGAGCACTGGAGTCTAGGTTGACAGTGTCTGGTAGTTGATCTTTCTATGGGTAGAACTCTGTAGACCTCTGGAAATACTGCAGAATTTGTTTGAAGGTTGCTTCTACTTGGAAGACCTTCGTATTAAAACATGGATTATGAATTCTCTTCCTGCTGACATCAGTGCATCAATGATACAGTCTTTGCCAAAGATGATCTCATGGGTTTGAGGACAAAGAAAATGGTACATATATTCAACCCAAATCTTGGCACATTCTTGTGTTCCTTGATACTAGCCTGCCTGTCTGTCAAGGTGAAAGATGGGTACTTTGATTCTTGGCTTCTGTGTGTGTATGAGTAATTTTTTTCAGGACTAGTTGCTATCAAAATGAAAAGTTGCTTAAATATTAAAGATGACTTATATTCTATTTCAAAACCATTTCATAATTTTAAATTCTAATTCAGTCTTCTTTTTGAAATTTACCTTTGAGCATATTTTTTGGGGGGGTGCACAATTTGGATTTATTTCAATTACTGTTCAGGAAATACCCATTAATTTTTGCATGAAAAATGAGTGAGAAACATAACTCTTTGTAAGGCTGCTTGTATTTTCTACCTATTGAAGGAACTAATATTTCAATCTACAAGGGTATCATAAGCCAAATGTGTGTGCTTTTGCTCATTTTCCTCCATTAAGAGCTTAATTAAATTATCTTTTGGGGTTTATAACCCCAAAAGTTGACGTCACTGTCCTAGAGAGTTCTGCCCTTGCATGGATATCTATTTTATTGCTTACACAGCATCCGTTTCCTTCTTCCTGGTATCTGATGTCTTTGGCCATATTTAGTACATGGTATGGGAGGCCTGTTACCCAGCTCTAATGAAGTCAGTGAGCCTATCCATGTCTCTAGCTAGCACAGGGACAAGTACATGACCCTAGTGGTCCGAGTAGAGCCAGTTCCAAGATGTATTTTTTTAGAGGTATTGAGGAAGGAAGCATCTTTTACTGGACTTGGAGCTGTAATGATAGAAACCTGGAAGTGCTTGCTATCTTGAGGGGAAAACCTCCCAAACTGAAAGTAAAGCCAGGATAACAGATAGCAGAGCCAAGCGGTCACCAGCTTCCTGAAATCGTCTGAGCACCTGGATTTGATCCTACCTGATTTAAGTTCGCTGAAACAACCTTGTTTGTTTGTTTGAATTGGCATTTTTTGTTGCTTGCAAATAGAAGTAAGGACTCTGATGTAGCAAGGCTTTTAGCACAGACCTGTAAGCTATAAGCAATAATAAAGCAGGGAACTTTTTAGTCTTAGTAACCAAAGCTTTGGAACTGAGGACTTTTCAGACTGATATATATTGCTGGTCACTACTAACATTATTGACAAAGGTCAAGTTTGCTGATCTGTTTAAAGGTCACTTTGTTTCCATGCTACCCAGTGCCATGCTGGTAAGAGGTCTAGGAGATCTGAGTAGTCAATTGGGTGGAGAAGACCTGGCAGCCACCCAGGGCAGTGGTGGTAGTAGGAGCTGTAGGCCTCAGCAAGGCTGACAAAATCACCCAGTGGTGATGTCTGAGAACACCTAGATTAACAGAGGGTGAAGAGGGAGAGGGCACAGAAGATGGAGGGTAAAGGAAAATGAAATCAACATCCAGTGATACAGGGATGGAGTAAATAAATTATGATATGTGCTTTTGAAGGAATATCTAATACTCTTTAAGTATTATATTTTAAAAGTTCACTTATATTCATGGAATGATTCATAATATATTGCCTGGCAAGAAAAGCATGACATTTTAGTAGAGTATGTTTCCTTTCTTTTAAAACAAAATAAATAAATATGTATAAATATTAATAAAACATTATCAAAGATCCTCTGAAAATGTAAGAAATGATTATCTCCAGGAGGTGGGATTAGAATTATTTACTTTTTTTTTCTTTTGCTTGCTTGTGTTCTAAAATTTCTACAATGAGTATGAGTTACTTGCATAAAATAAGAGAAGCCGAAGGTAGCTTCTGAGAGAGAAAACCACTAGTACTGCAAACATGTAGGCAAGGCAGTTTTAGTTGTCAGAGAAATGTAAAGGAGAGAAGACACAGTTATAAAAACATTTTCCTAACTTTTGGAAATAATACAAAACTAAACTCAACATATGGGGGAGGATTCCTAGAAGAAAAGGCAGATCCTGGATACAGTCTTAAAAGCATGATAATGGGTGACCACTATTTTAAACTTCCTTTGGCAGTAGTTTCCAATTCAACTTATTAGGTAGGTTCTTCTTCAATGGGAATATATCTTAACTTTGTAGAAACACATGTTCTATGAAGAGACCTACCTGTCTATCTGATGTGTTGAGAGTCACAAGAATAGTAAACAATAGATGCTCAGAGAAGCACTAGTCTCATTCCTACCCTATTTCATTTTCCTAAGACAGACCTTCATCATCTCTCCTCCGCACTAATGTGAAGGCCTCCTAGGTTTTTCTGATTCCAATATTTTTAGCTTTTAAGGACATTGTATTAATTTCTTTTTTTCCTTTCAAATATCAAATTTTGTTCTTAGATTCTTTCTTCTTTTCCATATAATTTTACTTTTACTTCTTCTTTTTTCTCCCCTCAACCATCCCCACCACCCAGCACATGCTCTCACCCCCCTAGTGTCTATGTCTATTGGTTATGCTTATATGCATGCATACAAGTCCTTTGGTTGATCTCTTATTGTTACTATAACAAGTGACCACAAATTTAGTAGCTTAAAAGTACACAAATTTATTACCATTTAGTTCTGTGGTTCAGAAGTCCAAAAATGCATCTCACATGGTATCAGCAAGACTAAATTTCTTTCTGAAAGTTTTTTTGGGATGAATTTTCTTGCCTTTTCCAGGTTCTAGAGGCTGCTCTTATCCCTTGGCTTGTGGCCCTTTTCCTTCATCTTCAAAGCCAACAACAGCGGGTCACGTTCTCCTGCTGCCATTTCTTTGATTCTCTCTTCTGATCTCCTCTCCTATTTTTAAGGGTCCTTGTGATTACATTGGGCCCGTCTCTAGATAACCCTCCTATTTTAAGGTCATCTGATTAGTAGCCTTAATTCCACCTGCAATCTTGATGCCCCTTTGCCATGTAACCTAAAATATTCACAAGTCACAGAGATTAGGACATAGATATTTTTTGGGGGGGCATTATTCTGCTTCCGATAGACATCATCCTCATAGCTACTGAACAAGCTGTCTAGTATGCATACCCCATCAGATCTCTGTCCTGCTTAAAACCTCTTTGAGCTTCTGAATCATCCAAAGTCCTTGACCTGACATACAAGGTTTCTCACCCTTTGGCTTTACTTTTATCTCAGTCTTCACCTCCCTCCTGCCTCTCAGTTTATGCTCAGGTAGTACTGACATTGTAGTAGTTTTCCTCCCACTCCCACCTTGCACATACACACCCTCTGCCTTTGCTGATGCTGGTCCCTGTGCCTTTTATTCATCTGGTTACCATACACCTGATTTTCTTCCTACCCCCTTGTTTTCCTTTGCTGGTTCCTCATCGTTTCCTGATTATTAAATGTTTGATCTGTTCAGAATGTGGTCCTAACCTTCCTGTTCGCCCTCTCTCTCGTTTTAAATGATCTCATTCATTCTCATGACTTTAGTCACCTGATGATTCTCAAATTTATATCTCTAGCTCAATTCCTGTCTCTAGACCTGCATATACAACTGCCTATTGGAAACCTTTACTTTGGTGTTCATAGGCATTGTGGCCACTTAACATTCAAAACACACTTCCTTTTGATCCCTTTCACTCCCCAAATTATTGAATTCATTCACTTATTTGTTGAATAAATGTTCATTATTCTATTCAGCAATGCAACTAGGTAACTTTTATTGTTTACTGCATTTGCTAGACTCTTGAGTTTTAATCTTCAAGACATCTACATGAGGTAGATACTCTTCTTCTTCTTTTTTTTAATCCTCATCCGAGGATATGTTTTTATTTATTTGAGAGGGAGAAGGGGGAGAGAGAGAGGAACATTAATGTGAGAGAGAAACAATGATCGATTGCCTCCTGCATGTGCCCCGACTGGGGATGGAACCTGCAACCCAGGTATATGCTCTTGACCAGGAATCAAACCTGCAACTTTTTGGTTATGGGATGATGCTCCAACCAACTGAGCCACCCAGTCAGGGCAGTAGATACTATTCTTATTTTCATTTTATAGATGAAGAAATTGAGGCCCAGAAAAGTTAGGTGGTCTGCCTCCTTTACAGCGCAGTGAGTGGTAGAGCTGAGTTTTTTTGAGTGCAGATCTCGTACTCCCAACGACCAGATTAAACAGCTAAACAGTCTCAGCCTTGTTTCTGATAAACTCTTCTTCCACCTCCAGGAGCACCTCCTCTGCGTTCCCTCAGCCCTCTGTGCTCACTTCCAGCTCAGTAGCTGACATGTGATAGTTACATCTGTGTTTGTGTCTTGTCTCCCTCTGGAAAATACTCATTGACTTATTCATCTTTGTTCCCTCAGTGTTGAGCACAGAGTCTGGCACAATAAGCATGGGAGATCTTATTTGTTGACCCAAATAAACACTCTTATGTTGCTTCATTATCCTCACAGCCTTGTGTTCTTGTAGTGGTGGGTTGTCTTAGAACTTTCTGCTTCCACTCACTTTGCCCTTTGAATTGGGTCCAACATCATCACTCTTTACTGCAAAGCCACTAGCCACTTCTTCATTCTGACAGCACCTGAAATTCTCCTCTGAGAAGCTGTCTGTGACTAATCCTAAGCAAGCGGCCATTTTCCTAGTCCCATTCTCTCTATCAGGAAACTGCTGTGTATCATTGTGTTCATAACCTTTGCTCTGTAGGCAGTGTCAATATTTAATTTTGTGTCTGCCCTATTTATGTATTCACTCTGGGTTCTCTCCTTAGCTGCCTGTATTCCATATTGTGTAGTGTCACCTCAGGTTGTGAGCTGCTTGCCTGAGCCCTGCTGGCTTTATTGATTAGAGTTAGGGGCTCAGAGCCATTTGAAGAACCATATGTTTATGCCTCTTCTGTGTCAACATTGTCTAACCCAAACCAGCTACTCTGCAAATTGTGATTAGTCACTTGGGGAACCCAGTAAGAGAAAGGTAATAGTTTGTCACCTGTGTGGCAACAACCTCAAAGCACATGTCCTAATGGAAATGAGATGAACGAGCCAGTAATAGCACAGTGGTTAAGAAAAAGCTTCCTAGGAACAGATAGACCTGGTTTTAAATCCTAGCTTTAATAAAATACTAGCTGTTTTATCCAAAGGAAGTGCTTTATGGGTTTATTAACTTGGCTTTAAAGTGAGCCCTGGGTTTTTATCTCTAAAATGAGACTATTTGGTACTTACTTAATAGTCAACACAAGGTTTCAAAAGAAAGATCACACTTAGGGCCCAACTAGTGCCATGTGTAAAGAAGTAAAGAAAATGCTTTATAAGTTCTTACTGGTGGTGATGAAACTAATGTTAGAAAGGGGTGGAGGGATTATTATTATAACATTATTTCTGTTCATTCTGGAATGCTTGTGAATTTTTAAATTATGTAGTAACTTATTAGGGTGGCAAAAAATATTCCAATTAGTTGGGCTACAACTTAATTGAATTATGGTACCAACTACATTCATTGGAAATATATCAAGGTAATCGAACAGCTATCTCTTTATCTTTTTCTCTTAAAAAAGTACATTGATTTAAGTGATAAGTTATTGATTTGTACTACTCTGGGTTATCACACAGAGTCAAACAACCATTGCACAAACCCCAAACCCCTCTTCCCCAATCTCTTCCTGACCTCACCACCAGATGACCCTCCCTTCCTATGTTTTGGCCAATGAGTGAAGGTGAACGCTATGAGCTAATTGTTGTATAGCTGTCTCCTACTAGGCTTAGGTCTGGAAGAAAACTTTATTTGTAGCCTCTGAGCATCTTAATGCAATTATTGGGATGCAGCACAGTTAAATACCCGACCTAGACAAATGGAAAGCAAATTTCAGCTTAAAGTGTTTGACTGACACAACTTAATTATCTGTATTTGCTATGTTTTCTAAAGTTCTTAAAAATCATGCTGTCGCTTCTTTATAAAGATTAAAATTCAACATATTATGATTAGGGATTTGATCTTCCTTCAAAACCGTATCAACAAAAATGATTCTAAGACTACATTCTTCATTAAGACAACAATATATTTTGAGATTGCCATCAGCCTTTTGTTCTTGTTGTTTGGAGAAATGTATAGTTTCCTTTAAAAATTAAACCTCAATCAAGCAAAGTTAATACTTACACAGTGCTATGTAAGACCACTGTCCATGCAGAATCAGCGTAGAAGGAAAGGGGTATGAGGACACTGAAATTATTTTGACTGAAGAGTTGAGTTGGTGATCCTTGCATGTTAGATAATTCCTTCAAGTGACTTTTTTGATAATCCTAGTTATACCAAGAATGTTGTGAAGGGCCATGGATATATAAAAAAGAAAAATATAGTGAAGAAAGCAGGCAGAGTTTGTTACCATATATGAAATATTTAGCTATGATATGTAAAGCTCTGAGTTGGCATTTGGATGAAATTGTAAAGTAAGCCTAGGAAACTTCATTGCAATTTAACCTAAGAGTAAAGGTGTCAGCAGCAGCAGCAATTTAGTGTGTAAATAACTGGTATATTTTGCATTCAGAACTAGGGTGTAATTCCTTTTCGGTATTAAATCAAGTGCCTCAAACTAAATCTAGGTTTGGGTAGTTATTGAATCCTCCAATTTCTATTTTAAGAACTGCCATGACAACCTAGTTAGTGCTGTTGTTTGTCTTTTGCACCAAGAAGTGTTGCTTGCTTCTCAGACAACCTGCCACATTTTCTTTTTCATGTATGGGATTCTTTTGCTTATGAGGGACCTTGAAGAGATATTCTTTCTTATTGTGTAAAAAAGGGGACAATAATACTGATCTAATGCATGTATTGTGTGGATAAAATAAGTCCGTTATGTCCGAAATTCAGCTATGAGCAACAGAAAATGCCACATGACAGTGCCTTAATCAAGTTAACTTCTCTCTCACCCAAGCCAAGCCTACAGGTAGCTTAGTTTAGGGGCACTGTGTTGGCTTCAGGGACCCAGGATCCTTCTGTCTTGTTGCTTCACCACCCTCACTACATCTCAAAGTTGCCCATAAGTTGCACTTTGTATCTCCTTAGTTGCATGGCCTCATTGAGTTGTTGGCGGTGCTGAGAAATGCCATCTTTATTTGGGACAGCCATTTACCTAGCTAATAATTGATGGTTCTAGTCCTAAGGAAGGAGAGAGTAGATATTGAGGGCAACTAGCAGTCTCTGGCATGGTAGCCTAGGATAGTGTCTGCATAAGATGTTCTCTAACTGCTTGTTTCCTTCTCCATCCCTCCTTTCTCTTCTCTTAGCTCTTTACATCTGCAGTGACTCTTCTTGTTTAGATTGGAAAGCGTTAAGCCTAAAAAGAGAGCTTTTGGCACTAAGGAAGGAATTCCTGTGGCCAGTTTCAGTTAATTTGTGATTGCAGAAGAAAAATCTTGGCACAGATTTGTATCAAATGGTGTGTTGTGCAAAGAATGTTCACTGTGGACACAACTGATGTATTAGCATTCACATTTAAGTAGCTAATTATATTCTTAGCATTTAATATTGTGGAAAACAAACACTTTTCAAAACTGCTTCAGAAACTATTTCGAATTGCCTAGACGAGTGGTCGGCAAACTGCGGCTCGCGAGCTGTGGTTTGCCGCTCTGTTGACTAATGAGTTTGCCGACCACTGGGATAGGGGCTTAATCACAAGGAACAACAACAGCCTGTAATTATTGGAATCGAGAGTCTAGGTCAGTGGTCGGCAAACTCATTAGTCAACAGAGCCGCAGTTTGCCGACCACTGGCCTAGACCCATTGTAATTAATAGATGGAAAAGAAAGGATTATTGTCCAAGACTTGTAGGAGTGGATAATTACAGTTTTCCTGTGCACATATATTAGATGTTCTGTTCTTAGGATAATTTCAAGGTTAGGCTTTATCATGGATGTCTTTATGTGTTTGCTTTATTTTGTTCTCATGTTCTATGATGCTATGATTATATTCCTCTGGCTCTTTACTTAAAGTGAATGAGTCAGACTTTCTCACCTTGAAAGTGAAGTTTCAGAAGAATTACCTTAAAGCTCTGTGGGACCTACAGAGTTCATGTTTTATCCTCAAGGAAAAGGAGGTGTTTTAGCCTCCATGCTCATGAATATTTCATGAGAATGTAAAACTTGCAAATTTTAGGACCAGAGTCATGTTTCAGACCACTATGTAGAATTATGTCCACAGGGACTTTGTCTGCCTCAATCCTGGCTGTTTGTCTAGAATGTTCTTGATGCATCATAAGTTATCAATAAAAATATATTATCTAAGTGAACACACTGAATAAATGAATTGCCAACAATGGTCTTAGCAGCACACGTGTAAAAAAGAGGGTTTCATCAACTTGGAATTCAATAAGAGCTAAGTTATGACTTCCACAAGTTATAAGACCTTAGATGCTGGGAGGGATTCACTTACTTAACTTGTGGGTAAAAATAGGTTGATGCTGTCCAAATTAATGCACAGAATCAAAGTAGCATATGTGCTCTGCCTGGTTGAACCTCACAGGAAGCACAGTACTTAGTTCTTGAAGGAACTAGACAGGCAGGCATTGGACTCCAGTACAGTGTCATCAGGGAATCTCAGAGTGGAGTGGATTCAGAAGCTATTTATGCCAGTGCCCCCCCGATTCTTGGGTCTGCTCTGCAACACCCCTAATGAGTGAAAGTCCATTCTGTGTACATTCCAGTGATGGGCAGCTCAGTTCAGTTTGAGGCATGCCATTTCATTTCTCCGAACATTCGGATTGTACACTTTGGGAAACGATGAGTGGAAGATAAAGAAGTGTAAAAATGGTGTCTAATCAAGGTCAGTTGGAAGGTGAGCAGCTTCCACTCTCTTGAAGAGTTGTAATGTGAAAGAGGAATTGTTTTTTTGTGTTGAGTTGATGGGAGAATTGAACCAGATACTATCTCTGAAGCAGAAATTTTTAACCTGGAGTTTGAGAGCCTCAAATGGCTTTTTTTGGGGATGGACTTTTAAGGGAGCGTCAATACATTCTGTGAATGTATTTACAATTTTTTTGTGTGTGCATTTTTTTTCCCCTTGGAGAGGGTTCATATTTCAAATGGAATTATTTCCCCTAGAAATATGAGCACTGTAGTAAGGTCTTCCACATCTCTGAGTTTCTCTGTGCTTTTTAAAAAGTATGCATGAAAATAAAATATCAGTTCTCATTCTTTCATACATAGGGAAAACAGACTAACTAGACATTCTGTAACAATTTCTCAGCTGTAATTTTTTGACTCCTCTTGTTTGAAGCAGGAATATTTCAAATGTATTCTAACATGGACAACAGTGTGGTGATTGTGAGATGATTGGGTGGGTGGAGGTAGAAGAGGGTATAGGGCGGATAAATGGTGATGGGAAAAAATAAAATAAAACAAAATAGAAAAAAATAAAATGTGTTCCAACTCAACAACAATGGCCCTTCATGACACATAACTTCACATTTTTAGGTTCCACAGAGTAACAGCTCAGATGTTGCTTCTGGCTTCACAGTTTAACCTCTGACTTTCTGTGACCCTGCAGGTTTTAAATCCCAGGAAGCTTGGCTTAATCTCAGCCTGAAGCTCTACGGAGCTATCCAGTGAAGAAATGAGTGGCTAGTGCTTGGGAACTTCTGTATTTTTATTCCCGGTTACGATATTTATGGGAGAGTAGGCATTTTGTCTCCCCCAGAATCCCGCTCTTGCACTTGCTTTTTATTGCAGGGGTTGTAGGCACAAATAAGAAAAACAAAGTACTTTCATGATTAACCAAAATATTGATGGCCAGAGTCTGAGTTTCATCAGGGCAGCAAATTACATCTGTCCCCTAAAGGGAATAATTGCTTAGAGGTTGATAGCAAATGAATAATAACTTGGAGCACATTTATCAGGAAGATAATTTTGCTCATAAAGGGAGAAATAATAATGCCACTGAACAGGTGGTTATGGATTTACAAAAAAAATTATTAAATTATGAAGGCAGAAGGTTCTAATAGCTATCCCGGTGAGTCAGACTGGTTTCTCTACCTCCTCTTTCGCAAACATTCCTTTGGTGCTTCTCACCCTCAAATAAACAACTCGCTCTCTTTTACCCTTTTCTGGTGGGAACTGCAGTTTTGCGCAGTTGGAATGCATATTATTAACTCCAAGGAAGATAAAGAGTCATTATGACCCAGAGTTAGAAAAAATTCATAACCTGCAGTTAGGAGAAGAAGGGGGAGTGGAGGTGCATTTTCAGGAAGTATTTAGGTAGCTTCGAAGCAATTGTTGAATCAACTCTCTCAAGGAAATACCATGCCGGGTTTCACGTGCCTTGCAGTTGTGAATGTTCCACAGAGCCGGGTGAGTTGGTTGTTCTGAACGATTCTGGGGCTAACTTCGGTGTTCTGAGGGAAGGGGGGCATTTTCTTTGAAAATAGTATAAGAACTATACTGAGTGTCCAGATTATTATGATCTCTGAACACATAATAATCTGGCCACTCAGTATATATATTAGAAGCCTGGTGCAAAATTCGTGCATGGGTGGGGTCCGGCCAGCCTGGCCAGGGGGAGAGGACATGGGTGGTTGGCCGGTCTGCCTGCTGGTTGAACTCCTGGTCGAGGGGACAATTTGCATATTAGCCTTTTATTATATAGGATATACACTGAGTGGCCAGATTATTATGCGTTAAGAGATCATAATAATCTGGCCACTCAGTTTACAATAGATGCAAAATGGATAATCAAGCTATTACAATTTTGTCTTATTTTTATTTTTAAAAAATATATTTTATTGATTTTTTCACAGAAAGGAAGGGAGAGGGATAGAGAGTTAGAAACATTGCTGAGAGAGAAACATCGATCAGCTGCCTCCTGCACACTCCCTACTGGGTATGTTCCCGCAACCAAGGTACATGCCCTTGACCAGAATCAAACCTGGGACCCTTGAGTCTGCAGGCCAATGCTCTATCCACTGAGCCAAACCGGTTAGGGCAATTTTGTCTTATTTTTAATTAATTTGAGAGATTTTTAGTGCTGGGAGTTTCAACCACATTTGGGTTCACCTGACCATTACAGGAAGTGGAGGGAGGTTGCGAGTCAGACAGAGGCTGGTATGCAAGCCTGGAGAGAAGGAAAGGATGCTGCCCAGAGCTGCAACACGAGAGACCGGCATGGACCAGGGACCCTAGGGAAGTAGGTGATAGAAAGCTGTATGCTGTACAATTGGCAGGAAGATAGGATATAACCAAACTTTCGCTCCCCTATGCTTGTGTCAGTTTTTAAACTAGTTTTGGCCTTGGCACAGAACTTGGAGCCGAGTGAGCCTATGTACAGTCCCCTTCTGTGTCTGAATACCTTGCCAGGTGGGGTGACATGTGAGGACTAGTGAGCTATAGTCATCAGAAGTCCCATGGCAACACGCTCTGGCGTTTGTGGACACCTGCTTGTCTTACATCTAGGTGAGAAGGCCAGTCTTCTGGGGATTGGCAGGAGCAGATGGTGGCAATTACATTTTGTTCCCATTTGCAAAGCTTGTTTCTTTCTCTAAGATTGGCTCATGTTTGTAGACACTGGATACTCCTCTGTTCAAAGGCACACTGGAGGCGTCTGGTTATTTTTTAATAAGCTGGGTTGAGAACTGAGCACTGCTTCCTTAGGGGCCCGGAGCATCGCATACAGCTGGTTATCAGGAACACGGTAATGAGGATAAGTACATAAATAAGGATAAAAGCATATCCCAAAGCACTGTCTCTTGCAGGAAGCACGGTGATTTAATAGATGTAAGCCTGACACTTCCTGTGTGTGTAGTCATTAGTGACAGCCTGTAGGTGTGGGGGAAACGCACTTTCTACTGTGGAGCAATAACATCGCTAAATGTGTATGAAAAATCCCTGTACTACAATTTTTTTCTGCTTTGCCTCTCCAGCAATGATTTAATTCTGCTTTTCTATCCTTTCTGAGGCCCAAAGGAAAGTGATCCAGCGAGTACTAGTAAAGAAACTGGAGTAATCTTTTTTGTTTTTTAAATGTATTTTTATTGATTTCAGAGAGGAAGAGGGAGAGAAAGATGGAAACATCAATGATGATAGAGAATCATTGATTGGCTGCCTCCTGCACTCCCAAACCTGGGGATCGAGCCCACAATCCAGGCATGTGCCCTGACCAGGAATCGAACCGTGAACTCCTGGTCCATGGGTCGACGCTCAACCACTGAGCTACACCATTTGGGCTCTGGTAATCTTTTATGTATTCAGTTCCTCTAGGTACGCTCGGTGTATCTGTAAGAACAGATTCTGTGAACTTTGCTAGTCATGCCTGCTCCCTGACCTCTCAGGTTGGGCAGACCAGGAAATCATTGTGGGGTGACCGGAGGTGTGAGTGGTGGGTATGGAATGAGGAAAGAAAATTCCAGTCATCTATAATTTCACACAGAGAGATGGGCAGGAGTAGATAAGATGTGTTTGTTGTATGTAGGGGAGAATGTGAATGGACAGGTGAGGAGGAGAGATGTGCATAGGGCCATGTGAGGGATACTACTAGTATCCTGGGAGCTGGGCCCAGCATCCGAGGGCTGCTGCTGCCATTAGTAAAGTGACCTCGGGCAAGTCATTAATTCTCTCTGTTCCTCAGTGGCCTCGTGTTTAAGAGGAGGTTGACTTCACCGAATTATCTCTCAGGCCCCTTCTGGATCTAATTGCTACCTACACCCCTCGTTCAGGGGAGAGAATATTTGCTGCAGTAGTAATTGGACAAAACTAAAACTGATCCAACCAATACTTAAAACAACTATAGATATATACTTTTTTTTCTTTTGTCTTTGATTCCTGAGTTTACAGTGAAGGCACATCTGAAATACCTTAGGTCTATGTGACGACTCCATTGCTAGAGCATTTGTGTCCCTGGAGGATATGTGTTGTGGGAACTTGAATGAGACGGTGGGAGACCAAATAGGTTTTTACATATTTTTCTCCATGAGCGCTTCTAAAAAGATAGTGTCTTAGCAGAGGTGTTCCCCAAATTAGCTATAAGAATGATTTAAAACTTACGTTGTTTTAAAATGTTTAATAGCTCCCCTTTTTAAGCTTAAAAAGTAGTTACGACTGCTGGAAATTTACCGTGGCTTTTCTATAACCTAGCTCACCAGATTGAATTATATATAAGGCAGTTATGTGGTATGGTTAACTTAGAGAAGTACTTAAAATTTTTAGAAAAAAATTTTCCATTACAGCTGCCATTCAATATTATATTAGTTTTGGGTGTACAGCATAGTGGTTAGACGTTTATACAACTTACGAAGTGATTCCCCCGTAAGTCTAGTACTCACCTGGCACTATTACACTCTTATTGACTCTATTCTCTATGCAGTACTTTATATCCCAGGACTACTTTGTACCTGCCAATTTAGAGAAGTACTTTAGAACTTCTGGAAACATAGACATCTTTTTCTATGGCTCTAATTGAGCGAGGAAGGGGCCAGCTTGGTTAATCAGCTTGAGAATAATCCCTCTTGCCCTATGTAGTGCTCACATCTTACCGAGGGCTACTCAATGGATGCTGAGTACAAATGGAAGATATCCATAAAGAAAGGCTTTTTCGTTCTTTCTATGTCATTCATACCAGAGCAGACAGCTCACCTGGTCATCTCCTCGGCTTCATCATGGAGCTTTAAACTATTCTCTCCCACTTCCTATAATCCAGCCCAGACCTGTCTCCAGACTACCTGCTCATAGAGCCAGATGTTACTGGTCATGTCTACTCCCAGTCCCAGGAGCCCCTCAAGTTCTACATGCCTACCACGTGCTGGCCTCCTCCCCCAGCTGGTCCCTTGCATGTGTTTCCTGTCTCTGTGAGTGGTAACAGCTTAACCTGGGACCTAGGCTACAGCTAACTCCCCATTTCTAACTGGCCACCAAATCCTAGAAGTTTCAACCGTATATCTGATGAATTGCCTTCTCCACCCATCACCACTGCTATTGCCATTCTTCAGGCTCTCATTCGGATCATTGTAATGATTTTCTAGCTGGTGCTCGTAGGCAGAATAATGGACCCCAAAGCTGTTCGCATCCTAACCCCCAGAACCTGGGAATATGTTATGTTCCATGACAAAAGGTAATTAAGTTTGCTAATCAACTGACCTTAAAATAGGGAGAGGATTCTGGATTATCCGGGTAGGACCAATGTACTCACAAGAGTCCATACGAGTGGAAGAGGAAAGCAGAGGTGGACCTCAGAGTGCTGTGATGGGAGAAGGGCTTGACCTGCCCTTGCTGGCTTTGGAGATGGAGGAAAGGACTGTTAACCAAAGGAGCTGCTTCTAGAAGTAGAAGGTTAACCAAAGGAGTTGCTTCTAGAAGTAGAAAAAGGCAGGAAGTGAATTCTGTCCTAGAGCCTTCAGAAAGGAAGAGAGCCCTTCTGACACCTTGCTGTTAGCTCAGTGAGACCTATTTGGCACTTCTGACCTATGGAACTGTGAGAAAATAAGTTTGTGTGGTTTTAAGTGACTTGATGTGTGATCATCTGTTACAGCACCGGTAGAAAACTAACATACCAATCTTCCTACCTCTGCTGTGCCCACCATCCATGTCCACATGCAGACCTCATGCTACTTCCTGGTCTTTACAACCTTTCCACGGTCCCCACCCCTTCGTTGCCATTATTTCCTCAGCATCTCAACACTTTATACATAGGAGGCAACGAATACATGCAAACAGCCCATGTTCCAGCACCTTGGTCCGATTCATGATTTTTAATTTGAGGAGATAAGTTAAAAATCAGGTAGTTACCTTATTTTTATATACCTCTTTCTGGGAACATGATGAGATAAAAATATATTCTGTCCTTTATTTCTTTTCTTCTTTTTAAAAATATTTTTATTGTTTTTTCAATTATATAATAGCATTTTATTGTCACCAATTTGATAAATGAAAAAAACACACACCGCCCTACAATGAAGCCACTCAAAAAATAAATATTTGTATTATTTTGGTGTGTAGCTTCCTAGTTATTTATAATCTACATCTATATATTTTTTAAAAAGTATTTTATGTATTTTGAAACTTTTGACTTAGTATAGTGTTAACATTTTTCTACAGCCATTTGGTGGTTACACAGAATTCCTCTTTTGGTTGTACTAAAATTTAACACCTTTCTCATTAAACTGTTAGGTTATTTCCAATTTTTCTCTTTTAGGAGTGGCACTGCCATAATGTCTTTGCAGTATCTTGTGTGTGTCTATGATTATTCCATTAGAACAGGAACATCAGCCTGCAGGCCATGTAAGGCCTGCGGAATGATTTGGTCTGGCCCTGCCAAGGCATTAGGGGTGAGTTAATTAAATGTCTGACCAAGTACAGCAGGCTAATTTTTAAGTTGATAATTTTGTATGGCCCACGAATGATGTTATAAATATCCAAATGGCCCTGGGCAGAAAAAAGGTTCCCCACCCCTGTCTTAGAATAAACTCGCTGAGAGTAATAGCGGGGTCAGAGACTCTGGAATTTTTATGGTGTTTGATGCCCTCTAGGAAAATTGTATCAGCAGTGTCCTTTCATCAAATTGACCTTCATGCTCTTGCCATCTTTTGGAGCTATGGGAGGATTAGAGAGTATGACATCAAAGGTGGCAAGAGGATGATTTTACTTTGGAAGTGGGCGCCACTTCAACCAGTTGGATACTGACTGGGCACCTTGGTTCCCAACCAGCTCACCCAGCTCCTTAGTACCTGAGACATCTTCCTATCATCCCTCCCAGGGACTGGTACCATTACTACTCAGTGAAGTGAGTGGGTTGGGCTCCCCCTTCCCACCACATCATATACTGGAAAACAAGGGTAGAAATCGCAGTCCCCATATGATTTAATAAGCTTCTGGTCTCTGGCAGGAACCTTAAAGGAAACTCAGTATGGACCAACCACACAGACTGTCTTATCTCCCTGACCTCGCCCCGCCCCTTCTTTACTCCAGATCTTATTTATTCATGAAGTTGAGCTACTCATGATTCACATATACAGGGTGGGGCAAAAGTAGGTGTACAGTTGTGAGTATGCCAAACAGAGTTAATGAAGTTATTGTAATAATTGTAACCCGCATGTCTTTTTCCATACAAACAACTATCAACCTACATTTGCCCACTCCTGTATAGGTGCTGCATGTTATGTCGTGTAGCAACCTCCTTACGTGGTGGGTGTGAGACCCATAAATGCCCGCTGAGTGGACCAGCCTGACATCTCTGCTCAGCAACATGAACAGCAAGAACCTCCTGCTGGACTTCCAGGTCCAGGGCAGTTTTGACCTGGTTGGTAGTTAGCCTTGGCGGGTTGGTAGTTAGCCTTGGCGGCTGCTATTTCTGGAAACACTTGTCTGGCACCTACAGAAGCATTAAAAAATGTCAAGTTTATAAGTTACATTCTCCTTTTTGGTGGAATAGTTTTTACCTTGTGAGTTTGGGAAAAGCTCAGCTAGTTGCCATGGCAACATGAAAGCTTCCAGGCACTTGTTTGTTTGTTATATTCCTTTGTCAGTTTCTGAAGGGGTCTGTGGAGCCTCTTGAAAAGAGAAGTGCTGCTCCGTGTTTGACAGTTAAATCACCACGCTGCCTGTCAGGGAGGCGAGCTGGGAGAAGGCGGCGGGAACAGCCACAGAGCTCCTTCCCTCAACATGTTCTTACAAGGCTCCGGCTTTGGAGACAGGCACTGAATCTGGAGCGGGAGGTACACTCCGGGTCTCTGAAATAGCAAGAGGAAACCAGTGAAACTCAGAACCACCGAACCTATCTTTGTCGTCTTGTTTTCCCACCTCTCCACCCAGTTGGAAAGTTGTTTTCTCTAGGAAGTCCAAGGGTGCAAGAGCTGTTCTAGTCAGTCCCTGGCTCTGAAACAAAAGAGGTGCTGGTAAAAACAAAACAAGGTTGGCCTTTTTGGGGTGGGAGACCCCACCCTTCCCTTCCTTGCCTGTGCTTGGAGGACAGCGTGCCCTTTCCCAGCTAAAGCAGCGGGTCGTGTGCAGGGACCAGCACAGTCCCTCAGTCCCAGCGGCCCTGAGTCTCTTCAATGCAGGTGGGCCTGTGTGGAGAGTGAGGGTGATGTGATCAGACACACATAGAACTGCCTAGTTGACCAACCTTTTGAACACTACAAAGACAACTTATCTTCCATTTAAGGAAAAAATAAATTTCTATAGGAGAAAAATTAGAAAAATAAGGAGAAAAATTTTAAAAATCATCTGTATTTCACTCCCCCGCACCCCAAAATTAACATTTTGGTACAAATTTCATATGTGTGTATATATATGAGTGAACATATATGTATATGTTCATATCTGTGTATTTACATATATATTCATATATATGCCTGCATTCATAAATGTGCATTGCTATTGTTTTTGTAGAAACATAGAATTTTGCTGCATATACTTTTCCTGCATACATTTTTCATTCAACTCTGTAGCACCAGATATTTCCATGCCTATAACTTTAATGATTATATAACCTTTTTAAAAATCATATAGACATACTATTATTTGATTCAACCCTTCCTTTAATGCTTGACCCTCAGATTATTTCTGATTTTCCATTTCTTTAAACACTTCAGGGCTTACATTCTCATATACTTAGATGTAAATGGCTATTAAAAAGTACCCTACAAATCATCAAGTGCCCATTAAATAAATGTTATCTATTTAATTGTTTTAAACTGGTGAATCAGCCTCAGAAAGTCTCTCTAATGACTAAAAACATAGAGCGCTTTGTGAATGTTTAAATCCTAAAGCTCCAGAACTGAGGCACAATTATGCAAAGGAAGCTTCAGGAAGAGAGGACGTGATTTGGGACTAAACTGGTGGGTACAATGTGCTTAGGATGCCAGCCAGCGCCATGGGGGTGCCGGATCCCTCTACTGCGCCAACTTGACTGTGATGACCCTCGAGCACGTGGTGCAGCAGAGCAGACAGAGATTGGCCTGGGACCAAGGCGAGCTCAGTCTTCCTGGTTCTGCCACTAACTAGCTTCTCCTTGTCCAGCCCTCAGTTTCCTTACCTGCAAAGTGATAGAATGATTCTAGTTCACCTCTGAAGTTCCTTTCAGGTAAATCTCAGCAGTCTGAAGCTGACTCTGCTGTGTTGAATTCATTTTACCTGTGGAGAAAACAGCATGGACTGTTAAGATAGCTCCTAGATGCTCAAACCTCAGAGGGAAGGTAGGGGAGGGTGGGGGTAAGGGGTAGAGGTCAACTAAAGGACTTGTATGCATGCATATAAGCATAACCAATGGACATAGACACCAGGAGGGTGAGGGCATGAATGGGAGTGGGGTGGGGAGCAACGGGGGAATAAGGACACATATGTAATACCTTAATCAATAATAATAATAAAAAAAGATAGCTCCTAGAGTTTAAAACTCCATGGCCTGGGCAAATGACTGCATCTTTATTGTAATGAACTCAATACTATTTAGTGAAGGAATATTTTTGTTTCTCCACGCTCCATTCCTCCTGATTTTTCCTGGGTTGTCACTGGTCCCCATTGCAGCAGTTTGGGTGGCATTGTCCTTCAGGCGGTCCTGCCTCTCCAGCCAAGAGGCCTGCATGTCCCTTCAGCGGAGACTCAGGGCCCTGCAATAACAGACGCCAATTCGTGCTGATAGTGGCTCTCATTCATCCCTTCCACCCAGATGCCCAGACTCCCTTCATTCTGGCTGTCTTCTGGTCTTAAGTATTCTCATTTCTTTCTAATCTGTAGACTTTGCATATCTTTTTTTTTTAAAAAAATGTTTTTATTGCTTTCAGAGAGAGAAAGGGAGAGGAGAGAGAGAAAGAAACATTAGTGATGAGAGAGAATCATTGGGCTGCCTCCTGTACACCCCCCAGTGGGGGTCAAGCCCACAACCCCAGCATGTGCCCTGACGGGGAATCGAACCCGTGACCTCCTGGTTCAGAGGTCACACTCAACCACTGAGCAACACCAGCTGGGCTGCATATCTTTTTTCCATATTCTGCTTTCACTTTTTAGCCAGAGTCAGATCCCGCTGTCTGCTACAGAAAAACCCTACCCCTTCATTGCAGGTGCTGGCCTAGTCTTGGTTCTCCAGCTGACCAGACCTTTGTGACCAATCATCAGGTCACTATGTCACTCTAAGCCTGTGTGTCATGATCTAGGTCAGCAATGGTAGTAAAACCAATCTAGTAAGGTTGTTTGGGTATGGGATGGAACTGACCACGTGACTTTGCAAGCACAGGGTCAGGATCCATGAAGAGCATGATGAATGCTAGTTTCTCTTTAACATGGGGTTTCATTGGGAAGGTCCTATGAATGTAGGACCTTCATTTGAATATGTCACATATGGACCCTAAATCAACAGACTTAGAAGGATGTTTTTGATAATTGTGCTTAGTTTGTTCTCGATCTTTTTTTTGCATTATGTTAGGCATAATGTAGGTGTTTTCTAAATATACATTTTTTTTGTATGACTTAAAAACCATTAAACAAGGACAAAGGAAAAACTTGTTATACAGGTTCTTAGTATTACACTTTTCCCAATCATCAGTGTTTTAACAAACTGAGCAAAGGGCACACACATTCTGGCCCTTTGGCCAGGGTGTGGAAATATTTTAGCTGAGAGAGCTTTTTTTAACTGTATCACTTTAATGGAATTTGAGTTCTACAGGAACATTTTAATTATCGGAATCTTCTTTAGAAAAAGCCTCTGAGACTTGAGAGATAAGTTTACGTATTATTATATGAATCACAGTTTGCTTTAAGAGCTTATCTAAATCCCATCTGTTTGATTGGAAAGGGGACCTTGGAATGAATCCATCTAATTTTCAGTTTTCTTCCTTGGAGAGAATCATGATTGAAAGTCAGAGTGGGGTTATGTGCTGCCTTTTTTGATGTTTTCTAGAAGTTTTAGGGTTTCCATAGTAATGCACGAGGAATCATCCTTTTCTGCCATGATTTCCCAGCAAAGAGAGGAGCATTGATAACTATGGTTTAATATAAGTAAAAAAGATGATAGTAGGTTATTCGAAATTTGTTCTGGCTGTTGGGGGTGGGTAAGGCAGAGTGTTGTGCTATCAACTGAAGGTGACTGACTCCCGGTTCACAAGGTGGATAATGTGTTTGCTGATCATCCAGGGGCAATGTCAGAGAAATGATAGGTGTCAGACAGGGAGGGGTCCTATCATATTGGTCCTGAGATTCAATGGAGAGTTTGCATTTGAGGAAATCTGACATTGCTGCGCCTCCTCCAACTTCTCCCTTTCCCCTCTCTTCCTCCCTTTCATTTTTTTCTCTGCTTTTTCGACACTTTTCTCTGTTCCCTGCTCCATCACTCCCCTTTCTCACTTTTGTGTCTGCCCCTACAGCCATGGTCTCAGCTGCTCAGAAGGCAGAGGAAAGAGGCCCAGGATGCTGGTTGAGGCCCCGGAGAGTGGAGTCACATGCTGGGGCACAATGGCATTGTCCTTGGCATCTTTTCATCACCCTGAGGCTGCCAGACCTGGCATGTTCCCTTTCTTGTAACAATTCAGCCTGTTTTCAGGTTTTCTAAAAATAGCAGCATTTCACCTCATGTCACAGGGTGTACCTGCGCATCCTTGTTTTGTTAAATCCGAACAAATTGTTTCCGTTGGCAGATTTTGAGGCACAATAAAAGCCTCCTCAGCAGCTGTCCAGGGTAGGCATGGACTTCTTTACAGAGGACAAAGCCAGCAGAAAGGCTTGTGCCAGGAGCAATGTTATCACCCACCTCCGTGGTGGTCAGGGGTGGGGACTTCCCCATGGCAGTGATGTCTCTATGATTTCATTTCCAAGAGCTTCACAGTTCACATTCGCTTTAAACTAATTTTACTTTAAAGTAGTATTCCATCGTGATTTTTAAAGTTAGTTATCATTCATAATCGCTGGGTCAAGCACAGTGTTAATAGGAACCATACTTCACAGTATGAAAATGTTCTCTCTGCTTATTTAAGAAAGAGTTAAGTGATTCAATGAGTTCTAGAAAAGTCCAGGTGGTTCTTTGCCTCAGGAGAAAACCAACTTCCTTACCTTGAAATCCATGAAGGGAAGCCCTTTGGAAGTAGCAGACATAAGAGCTGTAAGCCTTACTTAGCTTTTATATTTTATTTAACAATTGTCAATTACTTGTGCTCTACCTCTGTCTGCTCTTTTGTTAAATTACAAAGTTGCTGATGACCTCGGGAGCAGTCAAGGTCATTGTCTTGGCACATGGCTATTTTAGATGGGCAGGAAGCCCTTCCTCTCCTTTGCATGCAGACCTGGGGAGCCTTGGGACAGTTCCAGTATGAGTAGATTGTTATTGTGTTTTCAGTGGTAGAGATGGAGTTCGTTTAGGTATCAGACTTCCCAGATATGATGTGGCTTTTGGGTTTGTTGGGTTAGAAAAATGGAGGAAAGAGGAAGAATGGGACAGTCTTTATGCTGAGACCATGGGGAACCCCAGAGAGACACATGTTCATAGTCAGGCATAGAATCTGTCCATCACCCATGAATCCATCTAGCGTATACTGAGGGACTATGCACTTGCACAGGCAATAGGAGGGTAAGCATGACACACTAGTGTCCTGCCTTCAAGGGGCTTGTGGTCCAGTGAGGAACACCCACTCTTTCATCCGATGCCTCTTCTAAGCCTCCCCGCCCTCTGCCTCCACACACACATGCAGTATTTCAGAAGGGAGATGTGAACAGAATAGATCACACACATCTAGACTGTAAGTTTAGTTTACATTTTAATTATCTAAGGATAAAGAAACTTTTAATAAAACAGATGCTTAAACAGAATAGCGACTGCTACAGGCTCTCTCTTGTTTTCCTCCTTTCCCCTCCTGTGGTGTTTAGTGAATGGTACTGTATAAGAAGACCACGACCGAGGCTGTGAGAGAGTGACGATAGGGCCAGGTGCAAAGGAATATTAGACATTTCCTTCAAGGTCTTCACAGTGCAGAGAGCTTTAGCTGTACAAAGCTTGCCAAGTATTAAATGTTTACCAGGTAAGTAGTATGGAAATGCTATGTAGTCACCTTCAGAGTTAGCTGGGAAGGAGTCATATAAGAGGGGGCTTGGAGTAGCATTTGACTGGGAAGGCATTCTCCAGGAGGGGTGGGACCAGATGCCTAGAAGTGGGCAAGTACCACTCTGTCCTGGGCAGTGAGTTAAAGATGCTAATTTTGTTGAACTAGAAGTTACCCGTAGAGGTATAACTTGGAGAGGTGGCATGGGATTGGACCCCATATAGCCTTAAGAGACAAGCACAGGGAGTTGGGCTTTATCTTATAGCTAATGAGGGAGAGTGACATGGTAAAAACAGTACCCAAGGAAGATGAATTCAGTGTAGTCTAAGAAAGATGCATCTAGCAGACTGGAAGAGCATGGAAACCGAATCTAAAGGGACTTTGTGGTAGTTCATAAGAGGTAGATTAAGGACATGAACCGAGGGGGTCACAGTCCTTGGGAACTTGGCTGCAGAAGCCAGCAGGGACTTGAATCATTTTCTCCTCTGTCCCCACTAGATGCATAATCCCTCTGAAGCACTGATTGCCACTGGTTTAGAGTCAACAGTAGAAAGATGCATGTTTATTCAGTGAGATGGCAAATAATGCTCTCATATTCATCATACATCTGTAGATCAAGGGAAGGAACCTTTGTTAGTCACCTGGGACTGGCATAACAATACCCCAGAGCGGGTGGTTTCACAACAAAAATGTTTTCTCCCATCGTTTGGGAGGCTGGGAGTCACAGAGCAAGGTGCTGGCGGGCTGATTTTATTCTGAGGCCTCTCTCCTTGACTTCTAGATGGCCGTATGCTCCCTGTGTCTTCACATGGTCTTTCTGTGCAGACATGTGTGCCCAAATTTCCTCCTCTTAGAAGGACACCCATCATAGGAGATTGGGGCCCATTTGAAAAACATCATTTTAACTTAATTACCTCTTTAAAGACCCTATCTTCAAGTAGGGTCACATTCTGAGGTCCTGGGGTTAGAAAACTTCAACATATTAATTTGGGGGAACACAGTTCAATCCATAGCAGCACCCAAGGAGGAATGATATGAGGGGAACAGGAGCACGGAGGCCAAGCCTCTCTCCCAGGCCCTTCTCCAGGCCCTGGCACCTAATCCACCCTCTGGGGTAAAATGGTTATCCCCTAACAGAAAGTTTCCGAGTTAGCTTTCTGTCATTCTTTTTTAGGAGAAATTAGGTGTCTGTCATCTGGAGGTTTTCAGCTCCCAATTTTAGGATTAGCAGCTTTCTTCCCTTTCTTCTTCTTTTTTTCCCCTTTTAACTGTTCTGGCCATGCTAGTTTCTTACCATATTTATTGTAGTCATGTGCATGGTAATTTGTGTAATGATGGGGGGGATTCTGAAAATGAACAGAATATACAGAATAAACAGGTGCAGTAAGTTACAGCTACATAGTTGTCATTATTGCCCTCCTTCCAGGGTTAGCACTTGTTTTTGACTTCTTTCACCTTGACCTCTGAGGTGACACCCTCTTTTTTTAATTTTTTTTTTTATTGATCAAGGTATTACATATGTGTCCTTATTCCCCCATTGCCTCCCCCACCCCCCACTTATGCCCTCACGCCCCTGGTGTCTGTGTCCATTGATTAGGCTTATATGCATGCATACAAGTGCTTTGGTTGATCTCTCCCCTTACCCCCACCCTCCTCCACACCCTCTTTATTTCTACTGTTCTCTATTGCCATCGGCTGGTTCAGTCTGAGGCCTCAGGTCCTCATGCTCTCACTTCTAAATTCTTATTCCACTCTGAATTTTAGGCTATAACTGCTTTCCTCACAGTCATCTGAACCCCTACTGGCAGTCTATTGCATTCTAGTCTCAAACACACACACACACACACACAAACAAACAAACAAACAAACAAACAAACAAACAAAACAAACCAACAACAAACAAAAACAAAAAAAACCAACCCCATGAGGAGGCAGGACAGTGGAGTGATTAAAACAGGGGACTGGAGCCAGACTTGCTGCCAGGGTCAAATCATGGCTCTGATATTATTACCCTCCAATTTGGATAATATTATCCAAACCTCAGTTTTTGTCTCATCAGTTAAATGACAATAATAATAGTTCCAACCTCACAGGACTATTGTGAGATTTGAGTGAGTATAAAGGGCCTGACACGTAAATGCCATGCACATGTGAAATATGTAATCACTAGAGGCCCAGTGCACAAAATTCGTGCATCGGGGGGGGGGGGGGGTGTCTCTCAGCCCAGCCTGCACCCTCTCCAATCTGGGACCCCTCGAGGGATGTCCAACTGCCCGTTTAGGCCCAATCCCAGTAGGATCGGGTCTAAACGGGCAATCGGACATCCCTCTCACAATCCAGGACTGCTGGCTCCCAACTGCTCGCCTGCCTGCCTTCCTGATTGTCCCTAACCGCTTCTGCCTGCCAGCCTGATCACCCCTAACCACTCCCATGCCAGCCTGATTGATGTCTAACTGCTCCCCTGCCAGCCTGTTTGCCCCCAACTTCCCTCCTCTGCCAGCCTGGTCACTCCTAACTGCCCTCCCCTGCAGGGTTGATAGCCTCCAACTGCCCTCCCTTGCAGGCCTGGTGCCTCCCAACTTCCCTCCCCTGCTTGCCTGATCACCCACAACTGCCCTCCCTTGCAAGCCTGGTCCCTCCCAACTACCCTCTCCTGCTGGCCATCTTATGGTGGCCATCTTGTGTCCACATGGGGCAGGATCTTTGATCACATGGGAGCAGCCATCTTTTGTGTTGGAGTGATGGTCAATCTGCATATTACTCTTTTATTAGGTAGGATAGAGGCCTGGTGCATGGGTGGGGGCTATCTGGTTTGCCCTGAAGGGTGTCCCGGATTAGGGTGGGGGTTCCCCTGGGGTGTGGGGCGGCCTGGGCGAGGGGCCTGTGGTGGTTTGCAGGCTGGCCACGCCCCCCGGTGACCCAAGCGGAGGCCCTGGTATCTGGAATTTATTTATCTTCTACAATTGAAACTTTGTAGCCTGGAGCAGAGCCAACCCTCCTGCTTGCTCCGTGGTGGCAGCCATTTCTGTTGGAATTTATTTACTTTCTATAATTGAAACTTTGTACCCTTGAGTGGAGGCCTCGGCCTGCCAGGGTGTGTGGAAAGCTTGGCTTCCTCCATTGCCAGGGAAACCCAAGCCTCTCTCCTGCTCTCTGTGGCCGCAGCCATCTTGGTTGGGGTTAATCTGCATACTTGCTCTGATTGGCTGGTGGGCGTGGCTGGTGGGTGTGGCTGGTGGGTGTAACAGAGTGATGGCTAATTTGCATACTACTCTTTTATTAGATAGGATTATTAGGCTTGCCTTTGTTCTGAGTAGCTTCCTTGGAGATTCAGATCTTGTTTGGCTCCTTCTGTTTCCCCCACCAGGTTTCCCTTGCGTAGCCCACTTAGGGGTGGGCAGGCTTCACTGGAATCCTCCCCAGACCAACTGCCCATATATCCCACCAATAACTGATAACCAAAAGTAGTTGACAAAGTCTATAAATTTTGTTCACTATGGGGGCAGTTCTGCTGGATGAGTCACAATAGGCTCTGCTGAAGTCTTGCCTTCCTCTCAGGCCAGTTCCCTACAAAGCCACCATGGGCCCTTGAAGACTCCCAGAAAGGAGGGGCTACCCAGGCTTTGGCTGAGATGTTTGTCATTTACTTTTGCACAAGCAGCAACTTTTTGGAACTGGGAGCCTGTTATTATCCAAGGGAAAGTTTGGAATGGTCTGTCACAATGCGGGGGTTGTACTGCTTAATTAAAAAATATATATATTTATTGATTTCAGAGAGGAGGGGAGAGGCATAGAGGGATAGAAACATCAATGATGAGAGAGAATCATTGATCAGCTGCCTCCTGCAGGACCCCCACTGGTGATCAAGCCTGCAATCAGGGCATGTGCCCTGACCAGGAATCAAACTGTGACCTCCTGGTTCATAGGTTGATGCTCAACCACAGAGCCACAGTGGCCAGGAAGGTTGTACCTCTTCTTGTCATCTAGTTGGTATCTACAGGACAAATACATCCCTGTTGGTGTTGAGGGTAAGATTGTCTACCTCTGAGATTAACAGGCTTCTGCTTGTCAGGTAACACAAACCATCAGCTTTTCTCCCTGTGCCTGTGGCCTGCCTTGGGCTGGCCACTGCTGGGACCTTACAAGTCACTAACTGGCCCCTGGGGATCCCTTAGTGAGACATTGCATTATTACAGGACTGCCAAAAGCTCTGACACTCACAGCTCCACTGTCAAGGCACCAGCTCATACACAAATCAGTAGTAATTCGGGTATACACAAATGTCCTCACACTTCAGGTTATTCTTTGCCTTAGGAAGGGGCAACATTTTTTTTTTAAATCTTTGAATTCTGCATTATTAATCCACCACTTCTTCCCTGCAATCCGGGGTTCTTCTTGCAGTGCTTAGTGACATTGTGAGAATTTCTTACTCCTTCTCCCTTTCTCCAGCATGCCACCATTCTTCACGAGATAGAGCCTCCTACCTGGCACCTATTGCTGTATTCTCTCTTGCTCCAGCCCGGGACTTCCTCCTTACCTAGTCAAATAGAATCTCCCTTTCCCCCTCCTTAGTTAGCTTGGTGGCTCACTTTAGTGCTCTCTTCCCAGTCTCTATCCCTTCCCTGGATGAATGGATTCCACTACCCAGGTTGCAAAGTGCATTTCCCCCCATAGCAAATTGTCATGCTTCTGCCTCGATGAAGTGTGGGCAGGCCTTTAATTTCCAGTTTTTGGACAATTGAAATGATTTATCTTAAAGATGGTATCTAGAGACAAGCCAACAAACATTCCAGAAAATATCTGGGGCCAGATGAAATTCATCCAAGAGAAGAAGAGGTTCTTGGCCTTTGTCAGGCAGGGCTTCTCTGGAAATATTACTCATCAGTCAAACTAATTTGTTTACCAACATTAAAGATGTTCAAAAGTATTGGCAGAGCATACTGCCTTCCTGCAATTTGACAGAGTATATTATATAAATTAGAAGTTTCAGATATTTGACTCATATTTTTAGAACTATTAATAATAAGATAAGGCATTGCTTATGGATGTAGATAATGGGATGTTTTAAATATACTTTTATTGACATTGGTCAGAGGAAGGGAGAGGGATAGAGAGGAGAAACATCAATCAGCTGCCTCCTGCATGCTCCCCACTGGGGATCAAGCCCACAACCCAGGCATGTGCCCCGATCGGGAATCGAACCATGACCTCCTGGTTCATGGTCCGATGCTCAACCGCTGAGCAACACTGGTCGGGCACAATGATTATGTTTTTAGATAAAGTTGTTGGAATGATTATTGCTAAGTCACTTAACCTCCTTTAAAATTTTTCTTATTTCACAACAATTGGTCCTTGTATTCCCTTCTTCAAGTCTTGTTTTATGTGGAATACATTTTATTTATTTATTTATTTATTTGTTAATAAATCTTTATTGTTCAGATTATTACAATTGTTCCTCTTTTTTTCCCCTCATAGCTCCCCTCCACCCAGTTCCCACCCCACCCTCTGCCCTTACTCCCCCCCCCCCGCCCCGCCACTGTCCTCATCCATAGGTGTATGATTTTTGTCCAGTCTCTTCCTGCACCCCCACACCCCTTCCCCACCGAGAATTGTCAGTCCACTCCCTTTCTATGCCCCTGATTCTATTATATTCACCAGTTTATTCTGCTCATCAGATTTTTTATTCACTTGATTTTTAGATTCACTTGTTGATAGATATGTATTTGTTGTTCATAATTTTTATCTTTACCTTTTTCTTCTTCTTCCTCTTCTTAAAGAATACCTTTCAGCATTTCATATAATACTGGTTTGGCGGTGATGAACTCCTTTAGCTTTTTCTTATCTGTGAAGCTCTTTATTTGACCTTCAATTCTGAATGATAGCTTTGCTGGGTAGAGTAATCTTGGTTGTAGGTTCTTGCTATTCATCACTTTGAATATTTCTTGCCACTCCCGTCTGGCCTGCATAGTTTCTGTTGAGAAATCAGCTGACAGTCGTATGGGTGCTCCCTTGTAGGTAACTAACTGTTTTTCTCTTGCTGCTTTTAATATTCTCTCGTTGTCTTTTGCTCTTGGCATTTTAATTATGACGTGTCTTGGTGTGGTCCTCTTTGGATTCCTTTTGTTTGGGGTTCTGTGCACTTCCTGGACTTGTAAGTCTATTTCTTTCACCAGGTGGGGGAAGTTTTCTGTCATTATTTCTTCAAATAGGTTTTCAGTATCTTGTTCTCTCTCTTCTTCTGGCACCCCCATAATGCAAATGTTGGTACGCTTGAAGTTGTCCCAGAGGCTCCTTACACTATCTTCATATTTTTGGATTCTTTTTTCTTTTTGCTTTTCCAGTTGGGTGTTTTTTGCTTCTTCATATTTCAAATCTTTGACTTGATTCTTGCGATCCTCTAGTCTGCAGTTGGATCTCTGCATATTATTTTTTATTTCAGTCAGTGTATGCTTAATTTCTAGTTGGTCCTTTTTCATATCCTTGAGGGTCTTGCTAAATTTATCGGCCTTTTCTAGAAAATTCTTGAAAAACCTTATAACCGTGGTTTTGAACTCTATATTCAGTCATTTGCTTTACTCCATTTCTTTCATTTGTGACCTGTTTCTTTGTCTCTGCATTTTGGCTGCTTCCATGAGTTGATAGAGTGGCTTTGTGTGGAAGGTGTCCTATAGGGCCCAGTGGCTCAGCCTCCCCAGTTACCTGAGGTGGACACTCTTGGTGCACCCCTTTGTGGGCTGTGTGCACAGTCTTGTTGTAGTTAAGCCTTGATTGTTGTTGGTATCACTGGGAGGAATTGACCTCCAGGCCAATTGGCTGTGACAATCAGCTGTGTCTACGCCAGGAGAACTTCTGTGCTGGAGACAGCCTTATGAGACAAGACTTGCAAAAACCTCTGTGCTCAGCTTGGATGGGGCGGAGTCTCAGAGCGGAGCAAACAGTGATGGCTTCCAGTCAGCCCTGCTCTAAGAGGCCCCTGGGTCTCAGTGTCCCACGGTAATCACTGCAAGCACCTCTGAGAGAAAGACACCCTCGAGTTTTGCCTGCTGCCAGACAGTCCAGTTTCTCCCCAAATGAGTCTGGGTCCCCAGAGTCTCACCCGGAACTGGAGTTCAGAGCAGTTGAGAGCTTTTGTCTCCCTCCTGATTGAGAAAGCCAGCCACGTACTCAGTTGCCAGCCCTCTCCATGCGTGTGTGCCTCCGTACCTCTGTACTTACTTCCGCAGCTCCTCTGAGTCTTAGTGTGCTTTTCTCTTTCCTTCTAGTTGTAGAATTTCCACTTAGTCATCCTTCCTGTGGTTCTGGATGATGTCCGTTTTGTCTTTTAGTTGTAGTTTTGAAATTGTTGTGCGAGGCAGCAGTTTAGGTGTTTACCTATGCCACCATTTTGGTTTCTCCCCTGGAATAAATTTTAAATGGATGAAAACTTCCTTGAAATTTTTTTTAAACTTCTTGGAGTTAGGAATCAACTCCAGTCAGCAAAGAGATGAATTATTGGAGGAATAATCTCAGGTTGGTATTTCATGCAGGAGAACAGACTCTATTCAACCTTCATTCTCTTTGTGGAGATATCAGTGGTGCTATCAAAATGGGACTCCACTAGGTTTAAATAATGGAAATTTAGCTCAGAGAGGCATTAGATAAGCTGAGAGGTAAATTTCTTCTGTTTTCTTGCTCACAGTGGGATTCTGCAACAGAATCTCTGCAGGAGTTTAGATGGTTGTGATCATAGCAAATATATGTACATAATATTTTTGGTTTTGAATTGATATTTTAGTGAGTGCTTTCCTAAACTTGGGATGGCAGTTGAAAGGAGAAAAATAGGAGAGAATGTCTTGAGATGTTTTAATTTATTCTGAAAAGTTATAGTTTGGCTTTGATTTACTTATATTCTAGGACAGTGTGACCCAAAATATGTGTTTTCTTGTTTTTGTTTTAAATATATTTTTATTGATTTCAGAGAGGAAGGGAAAGGAAAAGAGAGATTGAAACACCAATGATGAGAGAGAATCATTGATTGCTGCCTCCTGCACGTCCCATACTGGGGATCGAGCCTGCAACATGGGTATGTGCTCTGACCGGGAATTGAACTGTGATCTCCTGGTTCTTAGGTGGACGCTCAACTACTGAGCTATGCTGGCTGGACAAGATATATTTTCTTGTACATGCCTAATGCTTGCAGTGTCTCCTTCTTACATTTCTACCAAATATAAACTGGTTTGAAAACAGAACATTCTCAGCTAATATTTTCTGTTGATGGATCCTGCATATCACTGTTCAGACATCCTGTGAAGCTGATGGAAATGGTAATTTTGCATTGAAAAAGTGAGAGAGATAGGCACTGAAGGACATTTTCTTCAAATACTTTATTTTTCTTCTCTTTTTAAAACCAAAAGCTGTTTAGGACTAGGTCATGTTCTGTGGGATAAGGGAGGGCAACCAGTAGAATTATAGAATCACAACCATAGGTTTTGAGGAATAGTTGAAGAAACTACAATTTTTAGGTTAGAGAAAAACTTTGGGAGGCAAAAGTGCTGTCTTTGGTTTTTGGCAGGGTTGATCCTAACTTTCTCTGTGAAAAAGAAAGAGTGTCTATCCAGAAGATATGGACAAAGAAGGAATGGGTTGCTTGGCAGTGATGTAAGCTTCCCAGCCACTAGAAGTGTTCAAGTAGATGCTGAGGGCTGTTAACCCAGGTTAGTGTACTCTGGATTCCCTCATTTAATGAGATGTTTGAGGTTTTCTTGTGGAGATAAAGGCATTACTCCAAAGATGCTGTGATGTCAGGAAGAAGCAGTGGAGAGTGGGGACATCAGCACTGTCAGAATGCATGGGGACGCCTGGCTCTGGTCTTGGCTCTGCCACCATATTTTTGGGTATTCTGGGCAGATCTCCTGGACTCTTTGGCTTTCAGTCTTTATTTTTGTTAAATGAAGAGTCAAATCAATGTCCTCCATGTTTCCTTCTAAATCAATAGTTGACCATAGACATGGGAACATTGGTGACCTGAACCATCATGCAAGCACCGCAAAACAATATGCTTGTTGAAGCCATCTAGGACACATCATACATGGGATTCGTTTTCATAAGGAATCTTCCAGAGACTGCCTCTTTCCATACTCTTGATTCAGTCATAGTTTATATGTAATAACACCCTCAGTCTACTAATTTAAAATAAAATGTAATCTTGGAGGTTATAATTTTTAATTTAATCAAACTAGCATACATTATGGATCTATTATGAACATCAGGAATATAAAGATGAAATGAAGGGGCTTGGCTTGGGGCAGTGAACCCACAATACAATATACAGATGATGTATTATAGAATTGTACCCCTGCAATCTATATAATTTCATTAACCAATGTCACCCCGATACATTCAATTAAAAAAAAAAAAAAGAATAAAGTAAGAAGACACCATCTCTGGTTTCAGTAAATTTACAGTCTAGTTGGGATTACATCTGGATTAAACTAACAACAATGCAATGTTATGAGTTATGTGTAAAGATACAAATAAGGAGCACAATAATATATTCTGCCTGGTGGGGCAGGGATAGGCTTTGCAGCAGAGTTGATATTCTAGTGGGTTTTTACATGAAAACCCACTACCTTGAATGACCTTTGCCTGTTGGAAAAGGTCATTCAAGGTAGAGGGATTTCTATGAAGAAATGCACAGAGGTTTGAAAGTACATGGCATGTTTAGAGAACAGTGAGTATCTGGTTAAGCTAAGCACAGTGTACCTGGGAGGTGTGCTTGGTAACCAAACTGGAAAGGTAGTTTGCGCTAGTTTGGAAAGGGTCTCAAATGTTATGGTAATATATTGAGCTTTAATTCTTAGGCAGTGGAGAATCCTAGTATTTTTTATACATGTCTGTGGGTCTGTGATATATATGGCTAACAATGTTAGGGGTTAGTAGAATGGATTGGAGTTGTGGGGGCTCTGGCAGTATCCAGCATAGGTGTGTGTGTGTAATAATTAATGTTCAACCATTTGCCTGAAATGATCTCTAGCTGAACCTCATTATTCTGTAAGTATATTAAAGTAGTTTAGCCCAGCTAAGTCCTCTCCACCAGGGACCCAACTATATATAGTATGTATATTTTCTTTTTTTAACTTTATTTTTCAATTACAGTTTGTTGAGAAATTAAATAGTTGAAAAATTGAGCTAGGTTTTTTATTATTTATTATTTTAAAAATATATTTTATTGATTTTTTTACAGGAAGAAAGGGGGAGGGATAGAGAGTTAGAAACATCAATGAGAGAGAAACATCAATCAGCTGCCTCCTGCACACCCCCTACTGGGGATGTGCCCACAACCAAGGTATATGCCCTTGACCACAATTGAACCTGGGACCCCTCAGTCTGCAGGCCAATGCTCTATCCACTGAGCCAAACCTGCCAGGGTAAGCTAGGTTTTTTATAAAAAAAATATAAAATAAAAAGGTAAAAGGGAAAGGAGATGGAAGACAGCATCACTTTGGGGGCTTTTCGTAGTGGTCCAGCATGTAAGGGTCTGACTAAAGCGCTACACTGAGGATGGAATGGTGGGGATTTGGGAGGTTTCAAACGGCTTTTGAAGAGGACAATGCATTAACTCCTAGGCTTGATAGTTGGGGGAATGCCTGTAGGACATCCTGGTAGAGATGTCTGTATCAGATTTGAGTTTTGACTTAAAGATGTACACTTTGTAGCCCTCAATGATGGTTGAAGCCATGATAAAAGATACAATATCTGAAGGAATGATTATTAAAGTGGGAATGGGGCCCAAACATAAAATTTCTGAGAAGTGAGTGGAGAAGTGGAACTTTGAGGGAGTGGTTGAAGAGATAAGAAGAGAACCAACCCTACACCAGAAGATTCTGCAGTGACTTAGACATGTAAAAAATGTGAAGACAAAGGATGGGTGATGTGGATTTTAGCTCTGTCCAGAGATTTAGACGTTCTAATTTTAAATGGCCATTCTGGGATCTAAGCAAGAGAGTCCTTGGGAGAAATAATGAAGTAATCTACCTGGTAGATGAGTGGTATTAGGCCTCGAAAAGATCCAACTACTCTTGCTCATATTCATTGCTCACTAGGCAACTCTTTGACCCATAGTTCCACCTTACATGAAGCCACCCCAAGATACAAGGTTGGCTGTAGTTCTATAGATATAAGGTTGGTTCTTTGGTTCTAGTTCCTGGGCCAGAAATAATCATCCTACCTAATAATAGACAAATATGCAAATTGACTGCACCTTCGCTACGCCCAAGCCACGCCTGCCAGCCAAAGCCACACCCACCAGCCAATCAGGGTGAGTATGCAAATTACCCGACCAAGATGGTGGTTAATTTACATATGCTGAGGGAGGGAGGAGTGAAGACTGAAGACAACTTAGAAGGAAGAGGGAGGAAAATCGGAAAGCAAGGTGGCTGCCAGAGGGAAAGCCCGGGCGGGGTGGGGTGGAGTGGGCAGGGCCTGGCGGAGCGCGGCGGGCGGCAGCGGCGTGTGCGTGCAGGCGCTGCGGCCACAACGGTGGCAGCAGCGGCAGCGCACGCGGCCGCAGCGGCCGCTTGCAGGATTCTTCCTGCAAATGGGCTACTAGTTATAAATATAAAAGTTGGTGTTCTGATGTATCACATATATTATTGTTGGAAAAGCACATAGATTTCATATAGTCCTGCCCTCAGGGCCTCACATCACCCTAGGAAGTTTATAGAATTAGGTAGTACAATACAGGACCCGAATTTCCTAACTCAGGGCCAAATGCTCTTTTGTATTTACTCTGCCTCTCTGCCTCCCAATCTCCGGCTGGTTTAAATAGAGTGAACTAGTCCTCAAGAGGTTGAGCATTTTGAGGTAAACTTCAAATATCATCTTCCTAAAATTTAAAGCCCTGGAATAGTATTAGCACTGTGGCAGTCTCACCAGGAGGCCCAGCTTGACGTGAGGCCCAGCTTGAAGCATACCTCTTTCTACCTCTAACATCACCCCACCTCTTTCGTGTTCTACGGCGTTGGAGTGATCCTGGTTAACCCATGAAAAAAATTAGCTCCCTGTGACTCTCCCTGGTGAGGCACAGGTGTCTGAAGAGGCACAATTTTCTGAGGAAAGTGATCAGCACGTAGCATGCTATGAAATCAGCGCTTTATTTCACAAGACTTTGCAACAGGGTGCCTGCAAAGCATGAGGAGTAAAAGGACCACCTCCTGTGCCTCCAAGTCCCACTTTTATAGTTCTTATTTGCTTTGTTAATTAAGAGACTTTCACAACTCCCTCTTGACCTAAATGTGTGAAACGTTGCTATTGTTTTGGCTCTGCTAATAGCTTTTGTTTGGCACATCCTGAATTTATAAGGTCAAATGTAATTAGCTCCAGATATCTAAGTCTCCATTTGGGAATAACTTCAAGAAGCAGCACATCTTCAAATCTACTTAAAAGTCTTCGTATCTTTCAAAAAATGTTGACATTTCTAACTTGGCTTTTATTCTGGAAGGGTCATTGAGGAGAAGTTTGAGGGAGTAATTGGGCTGAGTCAGGTACTTGTCAAGGTTGGGAATAAAGGAACCCTTTAGGATGGACCTGTCATTGTGTTTGCCATATGGAGCCAGACCTCTGGTTTTTCACGGCTGCCACAGTTTGGTCCTGTGTAATCTTCCCTTGATGGGTGTGATAATCACCACGTGGAATGCCTAGTGCAGATGGCCTCCCATGCTTCAGTGCACAGCCCCTCTGGGTCTGGCTGCTGTGCAGTAGAGTGATGTGGGCATGTGAGTGGGTGGCAACTTTCTAATGTGTCACAATAATAACAATGCAGAATCCCAGTGCTGTTCAGCTTCCCCTAGAACTTTAGCCCACACAGCAGCCTATTTGGTTCACAGTCCTCTGTGAACGCTAGACAATTAGCAGCTGATAATGAAGAATGCCATGGGAACCAGTGGGAAAATAATAGCTTACTCCAAGAATATAATGAAATGAAATTAGCACAGACAGTAAAACAGACAATTTATGGTCATTTGCTTTTTTTTTTTAATTAAAAAGAACCAGTAAATAGTTCTATTAGAGAAATCTGAGAATTGAATAGAATCTAATCTGTTTTGGAAGAGGGTTTTATTGATAAATCAAATACAGAGAAGCTTCTTAGCTTTTACCAAGGAACTAGTATAGGTAAAAGATGCCTATTTTATTTGAATACAATGATCATTTTGCTTATTTGTTGATATCTAAATAGTATCATGTGGTCTGAACTTTAGAAAGGGATGTTAACACTGGAGAATTGATTTTACTGTTAGGGCTATACATTTTTTTTCTCAGCTGAAATGTCAGTAGATTTTGAGTGTTTCAACAAATTATTAGTAACAGGGTGAACTTGTATATCTGTGGATGGATAACTTTTTGAATACAGGAAATATTTTTATTGTCTGAGAAATTGGGTATGTAAATTGCCCTTGAATATTTTTCCTATTTCCAGATGTTCCATATGCTGTTTAGTCCTTGAGCACAAATCTCTGCATACTGATTTTTGGGGTCAATAATTAAAATTTGAAAACACTTTATAATAATCATTAAAAACTAATTGTTTTAGACTGCAAGAAAAATGTTTTCTATTTTTTTAGGGTAATGGATTGGCAAAAACAATTCTGTTAAAGTTTCAGTCTCACTGTGTGGGCAGTCTTCCGTAAGTTGAAAAGTAAAGAAGTAATAAACAAATCAAAATTATATTTCACTCCAAATGTTCTCCAAATGCCTTTGTTTTGGGGAGTTGAAGAAAATTGGGTATCTTTCTTCTGAGATATATTCTGTCTGTCTGAAGTAGACTTGTCTCTCAATTTCTCTCATTTATAAAAATATTATCTTTTTGCTTGAAAGTTAAATTACTACATTGATTCAACAACCATTCCACCAAAATCATATAAGTTTATTCTCTGATGTTTTAACACAACTTGCTTTTGTTGGGCATATGCTCCTAATTTTATCATATAATTATGCTATATACTAAAGAACTAATATGCTAATTAGACCGAACAGCAGAACGACTGTCCAGACAACCTTCGGGATGACTGTCCAGACGACCTTCCGGACGAAGCCGGGGCTGCGAGGGCCGAGGCAGCCAGGGCTGTGAGGACCGAGCCCCTTGCACGAATTTTGTGCATCGGGCCTCTAGTATATAATAATATATTACATTGTTTGGCAAATGACCCATAAATGGCACAAGGCCCATATATTGCTCAATTAAATTCAGCAACATAGCATGCCATTAAAAATTTACCAGTCCAAAAATGTTGAATCTAGGCTTATAAACCATTAGCATCATCTAATTCTATTTGCTCCTTTTCTATCCTCTTTGCTTTCTTGGAAGACATAGAGAAATAGAGAGGATGGGGACAGTGGATCACTAAAGTATCCAGACAAACTCAGATAAGGGAAGACAATCTCAAAGATTCCCTCTATGGACACATTGGTGCATTTCAGCCATTTTCTTCATTACTTTCTGCTTCTCAGATAACAATCTGAATATTAAGAGAAAGGAGAACAAGCTTGCTAATAATTCTTGGCTTCTAGAAGTGCACGTGTGTGTGTGAATGTTGAGGGAAAGTTTATATTTTAAACATATAAGTCAGATAGATTAGGTTACTTCTCAGAAGATGGTCACGTTTCAACACATATATATAGAGAGCACCCCACATATACTCCCAAATGCTGTGTTCTCCAGTGTTTTGAGAAATGATTGGTTGCTAGTGACTCCATATGTTGCTATGTTTTATTTTGGAACATGTTAAAATCTCTCTTAGGTTTCATTAAGCCAATTTTTTCCTATTTTTTGAAAGGTCTGTTTTTTCCTTCCAAAGAATTTGTTTAAATATGTAGTTACCATATCCTTGTTAGCTATTACTAGGAAGAACATTTAAATGGAACTACCTATTTTTCTTACATTAAATATATATATTTTATATTTCATATTCCTACAAATTTTTAGAAAAATGATTGACTATCCATGAGGTTGTTGAGGTTATTATATAATGCCTAACTCAATCCAAATTTATGACATTGGCAAGATAATAGGTTGCTAAGTATCAAAGGCTTTGTTCTTTTATTTTTTAGTTCCAGAAGCATCACTGTAGTAACAAATGAAAATTAAAGCCTTCAGTTTAACTTGTTCTGTACTATTTTCTTAAGTGACATTTAGTTTTTAAGTTGGTTGTAAAAAACACAGCTAATGGTATAAATGAGTCTAGTTCTTTGTACATATATTTTGAATTTGTGCACCGAAGGATCTGTATATGGAGTTGGCACATTGGTATTCAACTCTTAAAAAGTTTCTCGTTTTCCACCTTCTGTTCTTTTTGGTGGTTTCAAAGAAAGTTTGAACATAAACTGTAGGTCAAGGGCCTCAAATCTTACTGTGCCAAAATTGCTTTTGAAAACATCTCCTTATTTTTCAAAAGCTGCTCATATCATGCTATAGCTGTTATTATCACCTCCTTGCCCTGCAACCAACAGACTCTGGGCTTGGGTCAACCTGAGTGGTAGACACGTGTGCTGTACTCAAGTCCTCTACTCTGACTTGTTCACTGTTCTTCCTGGGAAATTCCTTGGGTCCTCAGGTGGATGAATTCCTGGAGGAGGATGGGGACATGCCCAGGTGATCCTGAATTCTTTTTTAAATCTATTTTTATTGAGATATAATTGACATATAATATTGCATGAGTTAAAAGGATACAATGTCAATTTGATACACTTATATATAGCAATGTGATTATCACTCTATCATTGGCTAATACATCTATCATGTCACGTAATTATTATTTCTTTTATTTGTGGTGGGGACAATTAAGATCTAGTCTCTTAGTAGCTTAGAAGTTTATAATATACTACTGTTGTCTGTAGTCACTATGCTGTGCATTAAATCAGTCCTGGAATTCTAAGACAGACAAGCTTAGATTCAAGTCAGGAACCTCTGCGGCATAACCATGCTTGAGAACTTCATAGAAACAATTCTAAAGTCATGCTGCTTCTTAAAGGGACATTTAAAATGTAAATATATCGCCGAAGCCGGTTTGGCTCAGTGGGTAGAGCGTCGGCCTGCGGACTCAAGGGTCCCGGGTTCGATTCCGGTCAAGGGCATGTACCTTGGTTGCGGGCACATCCCCAGTAGGGGGTGTGCAAGAGGCAGCTGATGGATGTTTCTCTCTCATCGATGTTTCTAACTCTCTATCCCTCTCTCTTCCTCTCTGTAAAAAATCAATAAAATATATTTAAAAAAAAATAAAATGTAAATATATCACTGAAGACAGGACTTTCAGGTTAATGGATACTCAAAGATGGTAAGGTAAGGGTGTATAAGTGAGTTGTAGATAAACCTCAAGGTAGTGCCTACCCTGAGCTTTCCTCTTGTTTTTATTTATTTATTTTATTTTAATATATTTTTATTGATTTTAGGGAGAGGGATAGAGATAGAAAATCAATGATGAGAGAGAATCATTGATTGGCTGCCTTCTGCACGTCCCCCACTGGGGATTGAGCCCGCAACCCAGGCATGTGCCCTTGGCTAGAATCAAACCTGGGACCCTTCAGTCCACAGGCCGACACTCTATCCACTGAGCCAAACCGGTGAGGGATTCTCTTGTTTTTAATGAGATACTTCACATTCTTCAGAGTGTTGCCAAGAAAGTTTATTCCTGAGAAATTAGAACTTTTAAATTATTTCTAGTGTCTTTCCTCCTTTAATTCTGACCCCCCCCCAATGATCATTTTGTTAAATTTTCACCTTCCTCTCATCTTATTTCTAGTTCCTGTGAGTCAGATGGCTGCAATTGGTTGGCCTTTTTTTTTTTTTTAACCTCTTCACCAACCATAGAAGGAAATTTACGAACATCTAGTGACTGTGTGACATGCAGAGGCTTTTCCTAGAGCCATTCCTTGAATATCAACAGATGGGCTATCAGTAGAACGTGAGACATATGTTTAACTTTGAGAAAGTTTTCAATATGAACTATGTGACCGAACTTTATAGACATCTGATTTCCAATTTAGTAATTACTGGACTAATTGGATGAATTATTCTGCAGATGGCACTGACGTTTCTTCACATATGTGCCTTTGTCATTGATTGCAGATGATGTATGTGGTGCTTGCTCTTCACGCTAGCATTTTATATAGATGGGATGCAGAATGACTTTAAAAGTCCCTGCCAAAGTCTCTAATTTTGTTTAAACTCAGATGCAGCATCAAACCCTCTTTGGCTCATTCTGATAGAGCCATTGGCTTGCTGTGTTCAGTGCTACATATCAGTGATAGAGCTGTGCTGACTACAGTTCTCAGAGCCTATTTATTTATTTATGTATTTATTTATTTATTTTCATCAACCCCACTTTATTTTTTTTAAATTGAATTTATTGGGGTGACATTGCTTAATAAATTTATGTAGGTTTCAAGTGTACAATTCTATAACACATCATCTGCATCTTGCATGTGAGTTTACTACCCAAAGTCAAATCTCCTTTCATCACCCTATGTTTGATCCCCTTTACCCTTTACTACCTCCCCACCACCTCCCTTTTCCTCTGATAACCACTAGACTGTTGTCTGTGTCTATGAGTTTTTGTGTTTTTTTAAAAAATTTCTTTATTGATTAAGTTATTACATATGTGTCCTTATCCCCCCATAACCCCTCCATCCCCTGACACATGCCCTCACCCCCCTGTTGTCTAGGCCATTGGCTAGGCCAGTGATGGGCAACCTTTTGAGCTTGGTGTGTCAAACTTCGCCAAAAAACTGAGCATAACTCAGGTAGTGTGTCACTTTGAGGAAAAAACATTATTTCGCGATATTTATAGTTTAAATAACATAAATGTATAATTGTTATATATAATTGTATTTAATAAACCAAAAACTAAATATTTAACTTACCTGCTTAGTGACTTCTTTGTTCGTCCGTCAGTCAGTTTCTTTTGTTGGTCTTGATATTATTTAGCTTGTGTGGGGTGCCGTGAACTAAGATAAGTGAGGGGGAGGGGGAGTTCTTTAACTAACCTGCCTATTAGTGACTTTTTTGTTGCTGAATTTCATTAGCTAAATCTTCAATTGAAGGTTGGTATTTTGTACACTTCAGGCCCAAGCAAGCGCTACTAACTTCATCTGTCAATCTGTTTCTTTTGTTGGTTTTGATATTATTTAACGCTGAGAATAAGGCCTCACAAAAGTATGTAGAGGGAAAAATTGTGAGTAAAGCCATTGCTATATTTTTCAGGGTGCTAAAAGTGTCTGGTGGTCGGTTCCAGGCACTCCAAATTTCCTGTTCGTAGTGGCACTCCTCTTGATTCTCCAAGCGGCACCTTTCCAGATTCTCAAGCTTTGACCTCAAGTCGACAAACACCTGAGCCCAGATACTGTCTTGAAATTCTGCAAGTTGCATCTCCAAATCATCAATTTGCATCCATTGGAAACCATTTAATTCCAAACTACTGTAGACTACTACATCAGGATACTTAATTATTTTCATGGTCTGTTCTAGTCTTCTAAATTGACTAAATCTATCACTAAACTGGTCAAGTAATGAGTCTAAAACATGCTGGTACTTCATATGCAAGAGTTCCATTTCATTTTGTACAGCTGCACTGGCCTTCTCAAAATACTTTGTTACTCGAGGAAAATACTTATAAGTTTTAGTTTCTACATCTTGCTTGAAAATTTTAACTTTACTTTCAAAAGCTTTTATGTATCCAAACATAACGTCAATACTTTTGCCGAAACCTTGTAACTTTAAGTTCAGTTCATTAATATGAACAGAGAGATCTGTAAAAAACATCAGGGTGTTGACCCACTTATCATCATTAAGCTGAGGAAAGTTTCCCAGATCCTTATTGTCAAGAAATACCTTAATTTCTTCAAAGCACTCCACAAAGCGCTTAAGAACTTTGCCTCGGCTCAGCCATCTTACATTATTGTACATCAGCAGTCCACTGTAGGTGGAATCAACCTCCAGTAAAAGTGCCGAAAATTCTTGCTTGTAAAGGGGGCGAGCAGCTATTAAATTAACTATTTTTGTAACAACTGACATTAAGTTGTTTAAGTCGGTGAATGCTGCCTTGGCACATAAAGCCTCCTGATGGATAATACAATGAAAAGGCACAATCCAATGTCCAATAGCTTCTGTAAACAATTTGACAAATCCGACTTTTTCCCCCACCATATTTGGTGCCCCATCTGTTGTCACTGACACAACTTTAGAGATATCAATGCTTAGGTCACGAAATCCTATCTAATAATAGAGTAACATGTAAATTACCATCACTTCACTACGCCCACGATTGGGCAGCGGGAGGCTGGGGGACGGGACTCGGGGTGGCCTATCCGGCCATTGAGAGGCACGGATCTGCTGCCACTGAGGGGGGCTACCCTGCCGTTGAGAGGCGCAGGGGGCGGGACTCCTGCCCCCTGCGCCTCTCAACGGCCAGATCCGCGGCCACTGAGGGGGCCTGCCATGGACACCCGGCTGCGCCTCTCAACGGCAGGGTAGCCAGGTGTCTGCGGCAGCCCCCCTCAGTGGCCGTTAAGAGGCACAGGGGGCGGGAGTCCCGCCCCCTGCATCTCTCAACAGCAGGGTAGCCCCCCTCAGTGGCAGCAGATCCGTGCCTCTCAATGGCCGGATAGGCCACCCCGAGTCCCGCCCCCTGCGCCTCTCAACAGCAGGGTAGCCCCCCTCAGCGGCTGTGGACCATCAAAAGCATGGGAGCCGGCACCAGGCCTTTCAGAAGCCTCTGCGAGCCGGAGGCTTCTGAAAGGCCTGGTGCCGGAGCAGACAGGCACCCAGCTCCACCGCAAAAAGTGAAAGCGTGTAGGGGACCCTACACATGCATGATTCAATCATGCACTGGGCCTCTAGTGTTTGTATAACAACCTTACATATTTCGCTTCCTGATTTACTTGTTGACACTGATACTAACTTTATCAACTCTTCTCTCCTTGTGAGACCATCAGAATATCGACCAATAATGGCCAACTGAGCATGTGATGTGACATCAGTAGTTTCATCAAGAGAGATCAAAAAATATTTACACTTCCTTATGTCTCTCTTTAATTGATGTTGTACGTTTGTGTTTAGTCTCATTATTCGGTCTTTTATGATATTTCTACTGAGTGGTAACTCAGATATTCTCTTAATAATTGCATCTTTATTCTGCATATCGTGAAATAGAACTGGTGCACATCTTAGGAGAGTTTCTTTAATAAATTCTCCCTCACTGAGCGCTTTTCCATGCTGAGCTATAGAGTGAGCAATGCTCAAACTTGCAGATGTTAAATTTGTAGAGCCTTTCATAAATTTAAGGATGGAATTAGATTGGCTCTTATAGAGGTGTAGCTGCCTGGAAATGTATTCCTTCCTTTCATCCTCACTTTTTTCCAAGAGCTGGGAATGATTAGTTTCAAAATGTCTATTTATATTCCACGTTCTGCTTACTACTGTTTCAGTACATAGAACACAAAATGATCTGCCATTTTTTTTCTATAAAGCCATACATCTCGGTCCATGTCTCTTGAAAGGGTTGGCCACTGCTACTACCACTTCCTTTACTTAACCTTAGTTTTTTATTTTTTGGGTTCTCCATCAGGGGGGCAGTGACAGAAGATAGAATTATAGGTAGCTTGTTAGGCCTGCAGGCAATTAGGGGTTAACTAGCCTAACTAACCACAAAATGGTGCATATAACTGTCTTTTAGGAAAGGGAAGGGTTAATAAGCAGAAATAGGAGTTAATAAGGATGCACAACAGTAATAGTGGTGAAATGGAGTCTGCACTATGGAGCAAGATGGTGTTTCTTATGTGAATTAAAATGGCTGCCGCTATTTCTAATGGTGGGAAACGGCACCCATAGCATGCCACAAACCCTTGCCTCTCCCAGCCTCCCCCTCACTTATCTCAGTAATGATGGATTATAAATCCATGACACCCCAGAACAGTAGATAATGGTTGCTGTGGTTAACTGCTATTTGGTTACTGGTAATGGCAGGGCCCCCAGAGATGCGTCCCCCGCTGCGTTCCGCTGCTCCCTGCTCTGCCGGCGGAAGTGAGGGCAAAGATCCCGGCTTAACCGGAAGTCCCAGAACTAGACTCTCTGTGCTGGACTTCTGTTGTTTTGGCCTACAGACCTCCGGCACAGGGTGTCTAATAGGGGAGGATGAAACATTTGCTAGTTAACCCCTAATTGCCTGCAGGCCTAACAAGCTACCTATAATTCTATCTTCTGTCACTGCCCCCCTGATGGAGAACCCAAGTCTCTAACTCCAAGACTCTAGTCGCAAATGTTTCATCCTCAGGAGCAGCAAATGTTTCATCCTCAGCATGCAGCCGCCTCAGTGGCCGCGTGTCATAAGAAATGGCTATGCGTGTCAGTGCTGACACGCGTGTCATAGGTTCACCATCACTGGGTTAGGCCTATATGCATGCATACAAGTCCTTTGGTTGATCTCTCCCCCTTACGCCCACCCTCCCCTACCTTCCCTCTGAGGTTTGACGGTCAGAGCCTATTATATTTAAACTTTATTTTTAATTCTAAATATCTATCTTACCTTATAATAGACAAATATGCAAATTGACCGCACCTTCGCTACGCCCAAGCCACGCCCACCAACCACGCCCACCAGAAAACCGTTGCAGGGAAGCTGGGGTGTGGCGGAGCCCGAGGCTTTCCCGGCCTTTGGCACCAGCAGGGAGCCTGCACGGATCGCAGGAAACCACTGGGGGTCGGCTCTTGTGATCGGTAGCAGGGACACTGGGTGAGGCCGAGCCCAAGGCTGGGAAAGCCGCCCGAGGCTTTTCCGGCCTTGGGCACCAGCGGGGAGCCTGCACGGATCGTAGGAAACCACTGGGGGTCGGCTCCTGCGATCCTTAGCAGGGATGTTGGGTGCGGCGGAGCCCAAGGCCACCGCCCAGGGCCAAGCCCCGACCCTGAAAGCAGGCAGAAGGCGGTGGCCACAGCCAAAGCCTGGGTCCCCGGTGCCGGCAGAAAACTGGTGCAGGCAGCCAGGTGAATGAAGGTCTATTGCACGAATCTTCGTGCAAACTGGCTACTAGTATATATATAAGAGCCTAAGCAACCGGCTGACCAGCTGACCATTCAACCGTCCGACCGGTAGCTATGATGCACACTGACCATGAGGGGGCAGATGCTCAATGCAGGAGTGGAAACCACAGGCATGGAAACATGGAACAGACTGAGGGAAGGGGGGAGGGGGAAGGTGGGAAGAGATTAACCAAAGATCTTATATGCATACTAGAGGCCCAGTGCATGGATTCATGCATCAGTGGGGTCCCTCGGCCTGGCCTGTGCCCTCTCAAAATCCGGGATCCCTCAGGGGATGTCGGAGAGCCAGTTTTGGCCCGATCCCTGCAGGCCAGGCAGAGGAACCCCACCGGTGCACAAATCCATGCACCAGGCCTCTAGTTGAATAATAAAATCACAGTGTATTTTAACATGAAGAGAATCAATTTCAAACCAAACCTAAGCAAACAATTATACATTTTCTCATATTTTCTTCCAATCTTTATTAAAATGATGTATTTGGAATTTAAACCTTTTTTGAGATAAGATTCATATTCCATAAAATTTATACCCTTTTAAAGTATACAGTTCACTGGTTTTAGTATATTTGCAAAGTTTGCACAACCATTACCACTATCCAATTCCAGCATAATTTTATTATCAGAAAGAAAACTAATACCCATTGGCAGTTACTCTTCTGTTATCCCTCCCCCCAGCTCCTGGGTTTGCCTATTCTGAACATTTCATATAACTGGAATCATACAATATATGGGCTTCTTTCACTTAGCATAATGTGTTTAAGGTTCATCCATGTTGTAGTGTGTATCACTGCTTCATTTTTTATTGCAGAATAATATTATATTGTTTGCATGTAACACATGCTGTTTATCAATTTTTCAGTTTATGGACATTTGGGCTATTTCCACTTTTTGGCTATTAGAAATAATTCTGTTATGAACATTCATGCGCACATTTTTGTGTGAACATGTATGTTCAGTTCTCTTGGGTATATGCCTAGAAGTGGAATTGCTGGGTTATGGTTGGAATTCGAAATCACTTTGAAAGAGGCCAGTTTGTGTAGAACCCTGGGTAAGCCATTCCTACAAGACTGGGATCACTGCCAACTTCTTAGCCATTTTGGTGATACTCTACTCATGTAGAAAGTACACAAGCTGACCTACATTTCACAAAGCACTTGGCTAAGAGCACCTTACACATCCCTTCAAACTTCCCACTGCATACTCCTGAGCACATAGAAGAGGATGAAGTTGGAATTGGCAGATTCTGGGAGAAACATGAACTCTATAGAAATAACCAAACTTGCCAAACTAAGCTTTCTCTCGGTTTTAGCTAGATTTGTACTTATTTCTGGTTTTCTCCACTAACTTGAAAAGTCCAAGTGACTGGAAGAGCACAAAGCCTTAACAGTGGTTGTCTTTGTCTTTTTCTCTGTTTTTCAGATTTTTATGTGATGAGCATCATGTTCCTTTATAATGGAAAAATAGACTTTATTCAAAAGTAAAAATCTAGTTTCATCAGTGAATGGAATTATTAGGTGCAAATATTTCTGCTTATGAATGATATGAACCCTCTTTTTTAAGACCTGATTTTATGTAAATCATATCCTGTGTGGTTGGTGTTACTGACCCACTGGAGGTATATCTTCTCTTTCCAGAAGTTTCCATTGATAGGTACATTTTTTTGCCATGTTGTAACAGAGAAGAGTTTAACACTTATTCAGGGATGAAATATCTACTGAGTGCCTACCCTGTGCTAGCTGCTGAGAGTACAGTGAGTAACTGAGGCCTAGTCTCTGTTCTTGGGAAGTTTAAAACTTATTTGAAAACTGTTGAAAAAGCTGTCAAGGGCTCAGTGGGTGGGAACCTACAGTACAAGCATCCAGCCTGGTCAAGAGGAACAAGAAAGGTGTTCAGAGGAAGAATAGTATCAGAGTTAGCCAGAAGAGAGGTAAGCATTTGCCCTACAGAGTTGGACTAACCTATTTAAAAGTCTGGAGGTGAGCTCTGTTGGGGAACCAGAAATAGATGAATACACTGACAATAGAGTTTGATGTTGGTGAGTGACAAGTGACAAAGGCTAGAATCAGTAGCTAGGTCATGAAAGACTTTGTAAACCAAGTAAAGGAATTAAAATTTTGTCCTATGGGTAATGGAATGCCATCGGAGGGTGTATTAGTTCCCTAAGGTCACCATGACAAATTACCACCAACTTGATGGCTTAAACCAACAGAAATTTATTCTCTCAGAGTTTTAGAGACCAGAAGTCCAAAACCCCATGTCAGCGGGGTTGGTTCCTCTGGAATCTCTGAGGGAGAATCTGCTTCATGACTGTCTCCTAGATTCTGGTGCCTGCTGGCAACTCTTGGCATTCCTCAGCCATAGGCTTCATAACTCCAGTCTCTGCCCCATATTCACATCTCTTTCTTCTGTGTCTTCTTTTTTTTCTTCTTCTCAGTCTTTTATAGTGATACTTACTGAAATTAGGGCCCACTCTAATCCAGGATGATCCCATCTTAAGATCCTACCCTGATTGCATATACAAAGAACTTTATTTCAAATAAGGTCACATTCTGAGATTCAGGGTGGATGTGTCTTTTGGGGGACCATGATTTAGTCCACTACGGAGGGTTTTAGGAGAGGGCAGTTGAACAAGTCAGACTTATATTTCAGAAGATTACTCTGGCTACTGTGTGGAGAAGGGACTTGAGGGGATAAGGCTGGGCCCATGGAGACCAGTGGGAGTCTGGGTAAAGGATGCTAGTGGCTTTGACGGTAAGGAAGTGGAGATGAGTGTAGGAAATGCATTGAAGGTGGTTTGTTTTGAAGGGGAAAAGAGAGAAGGCTATGGTTGAGGAGCACATAGTGGTCAGGAAAGGCTTTTAAAGGAAGGGAGATACTTGGTGCATTTTTAATGCAGATGAGAAAGATGGTATATCTCCAAGGGAAGGAAGTTGAAAATCCAGAAGTGAGGGGCAAAAAAAGCAGAGATAATTGTTTTGGTGAAAGGGGAGGGGGATTGGGCCCAAAGCACAGAATGCGTATAAAGCAGTGCATCCTTCCCATATTGGACTGCTCCTACATAATATGACAGCTCTGTAAAGATGATGATGGTGATGCTGAGGAAGATGGTTACTCCTGTTTGAGAACTCTCTATGTGCCAGATGGCAGACTATTTTCCCTGTTTACCTCGTTTATTCTTGGATATAGCTATATTTATTATCTCCTTTCATTGTTTAGGAACCAGAAGCACAGAGAGGTTATATAACTTGCCTAAGGCCACACTGATAATAAGTGGTAGAGTACAATTTTCTTCCGGGCAGTGTGACTACTGAACCCATGCCAGTGAGCACCGCTGTCTACGCTGCCTCAGAAGGGCGAGGGAATAATCGTTATGTGCACACTTTTTTTTTCATGGTATATGTTGGTTTTGGTAGCAGGCACTATTATCATTTTTACAGACCACAAAGGTATTATCTTATCTCCGATTTTTTGTTTCATTTGTTCTTTTATTGGCTTGCCACTAGCTAGATTTAGTGAGGCAGTACTATTCATTTTCTTTATCTTTTCATGGAGTTAGGACTGGTTGGATTCATCCTTTTTTTATTTATCTGGATAGTAGGGCAAGGTGAATATTATTCTTTCATATTATTAATGTTCATATTAAATCTGCCCAAGGGTTAAAGCTGCTCTTAGGAGATTCATCTTCATAAGCTTTTACATATACCCAACTTCCTTGAATAACTCCTATTGACACTTGTTTTGTAATCGCTTTCTCTATGCTATTTGATGTCTGGATTTCTTTAATTTTTTTAAAAAATTGATTTTTATAGAGAGGAAGGGATATATATATATAAAGAAACATCGATCTACTGCCTCCCTCACATGCTCCAACCGGGGATCGAACCTGCAACCTGAGCATGTGCCCTGACAGGGGAATTGAACCTGCCACTTTTTGGTGTACAGGACAATGCTCCAACCAAATGAGCCATACCGGCCAGGGTGATGTCTGGTGTTCTTTACTGAATGTTGTCTAGGCGCAAATGTCATTTCCTTAGTGGAGTCTTTCTTCAGCCCCAAACTAGCTCTGGTCTCCCTGTTACTAGTATATACATCACATGGCTGAATACAGTGGCTAGGAATCTAAGGCATACTGGATAACACTTGATCAGGGTTATTTAATGCTTAGGATTTTTTTTTTAATAAGGAGAAAGAGGACGATGGAATTTCATCTTTCAAAATTCTAAAATATTAACAGTCAAATATAATTCTAATTTCTTCTATGGATGGCATGGGTTAGAAACTTTCTTGTCACCATAGATAATCATCATCGTCATATTGCATAGTTGGATTTGCAAATATATATCCAGGAAATGACTTTGGCTCCAATCACTAATATTGATGGATGTATATGTCTGAAAGCTTATCCCAAGTGATTATTTTTATTTTAAAAAATATATTTTTATTGATTTCAGAGAGGAAAGCAGAGGGAGAGAGAGATAGAAACATCAATGATGAGAAAGAATCATTGATCAGCTGCCTCCTGCATGTCCTACACTGCGGATCGAGCTCACAATCTAAGCACTGACCAGGAATGGAACCTTGACCTCCTGGTTCATAGTTTGATACTCAAACACTAAGCCATGCTGGCCGGGTCCAAGTGCTTATTTTTTAAGCTTTAGGCAGCTGTATTATTAAGAGACTTGCTTTTGTGACACTGGTCAACCATTTATAGCTCAATATATTTGATGGAGGCCTCCTTTATAGTTTGCATGCTTGAAGTTGAATATTAGGCTGAGGAGTGACAAGAGGTGTATTCCAGGGAGAAGAAACCACATGTGCAAAGGTACGGAGGTCTGTCATCTGAGGAACCATCCTTGCGGAATGTACCTGGCAATGGTCCTTTTCCTTCTTCCTATACACAGTCCTGGGGATGCCAGCCAGTCAGGACTTGTAGAGTATTTGCTACACTCATTAGTAAACATAACAATTCAGAGTGAATTTGATCATGTGTTAGAACTAAAAGCTGGGTCACTTCATTGAGATGATATTTTTTCCTCTGTGTTCTCTTGCCAGCTCCTCTCGAAGCCATTGGCTTCTTGTCTGCAGTTGGGATCTTTATCATCCTTCTGGCCGTCCTGTTCCTCTTCATCAGCAAGAAGCTGTGTTTTGAAAAGATAGTTCTTCCATGTTTGGAGCAACAAGGGAAAAGAAAGCACTCTAAAGACCAGACGGGGATCCACGAAGGGCTGGGTAAGCAACACACTTCACGTTCTCCTGAGCCTGGCAACTGGCTGTGGTTTGGGTCAGGGGAGGAGGGTTACTGTTTCTAGGATGAGCCCCATTAAGAAATCGCACATGAGCCGTTTGGCCGCCACTGTGGTGGGCATGATGAATGGACGTTACTAAAGGATACATTAACTTTATGAAAGTAATGCTCTCCTTTGAGCCTGAACAGCAGATGGGAAAAACCTGACCACCACTTCCCATCTTCTTAGCTTTTTAGATGTCTGTGTTGAGTTTCCCTCTGACTGAAGCTTGAAGGAAAAAAATGTTTTTTGATTGACAAGAGCCTTGATGAGTTTTGGTCTCATTATGTTGGAACAGAGTTGACGTTTCACTCCAGTTCGCTATTTCTGAGATTTTTGGTGCTTCAGGACTCCTCCTCACTTCAAAGGGAGGTTTCTACTCATTAAGCTCACCGAATCTACTGCATCATTTACTAGCTGCCTTCAGTTTGATGGGAGAGAATAACATAGTTAAAGAAATAATTGGCTTCCTGCTCTTAAAGGACATGTTCTGTTTTCAATTGCTGAAGTGTAGAACTTTGTGATATTGGGTGTTATCACAGAGTAATGGTTATCAGCACATGCACACTGGACATTCAAAGATAGTGCTATTATATTACAGGTAACAATTTTCTTTTTTTTAAATCAATCCAATTCTCATAGGGTATGGGGCATGATGTAACTGGTGGAGGAATAATCTTTATATATATACTAGTAGCCCTTTGCAGGAAGATTCCTGCAATAGGGCTTCCTGCTGCGCTCTCCCCTGCCCTGCCTGCTTGCCTCCCTTCTCTGCCGGCCCCGCCTGCTTGCTTCTCTGCAGCTTCACTCCGCAGCTTCACTCCCTTCTGCAGCGCTTGGCTTCTTTCTATGCTGTCTTGATATGCAAATTAACCGCCATCTTGGTTGGGTTAATTTGAATACTTGCCCTGATTGGCTGGTGGGCATGTCTTGGGCATAGCGAAGGTGTGGTCAATTTGCATATTACTCTTTTATTAGGTAGGCTATTTTTTTCTTACTATATATATATTTTTTGTTTGTTTGTTTGTTTTTTAATCCTCACTCAAGGATATTTTCCCATTGATTTCTAGAGATAGTGGAAGGAACGAGGAGAGACAGAGAGAGAGAAACATCGATGTGAGAAAGACACATTGATTGGTTGTCTCTTGCACGTGTCCCTACCAGGGCCGGGGATTGAGCTTGCAACCAAGGTACATGTCCTTGACCAGAATATCAAACTCAGGACTTTTCAGTCTGCAGGCTGATGCTCTAGCCACTAAGTCAAACTGGCTAGGGCTCTTACATTATATTTTTGATCAGGGGCAAAATCTTGAGGAGAACATGCATTACAGTCATCTCACTTCTGGGTATGTTCTAAGTAAACCTGGACCAAGGAGAATATTTGGCTTATGGATAGGGCAGCTTTTGTAGCCATGGATACTTCAGCTTTTCGTTTTGTTATAAGAAAAGACATAATTTAGGCACAAATGTTGTATTCATTATCTATTGCTTCATAACAAATTACTCCCAAACTTGAAAGCTTAAAACAAATATTCATTATCTCTCAGTTTCTGAAGTTCGGGGATTGGGGATCACCTTAGTTGGGTGGTTCTAAATTAAGGTTTTTTATGAGGCTGCAGTTGGAATTTCTCCTGCAGTCATCTGGAGGCTCAACTGGGACTGGTGGACTCACTTCCAGGAAGGCAGAAAGCTCCAGATCCTGCCCACATGGCTGCTGGGATGTAGTTATGACATGCAGCTGGCTTCCCCCACAGTGAGCCCTGCAAGAGAGGAGAGCAAGGAGGAAGCCACAGTTCCTTTTATGAGCTGGTCTGGGAAGTCAGACATTGTCACTTCTGCCACATTCTATTCATTCACTAAGTACTGCCTACACTCAGGGGAAGGGGAATTAGGCTCCATTTTTGAAGGGAAGAGTATTAAAGAGCATGTGAACATATTTAAAAATCTCCATAGGGGACAATTATGGGAGGGGTGTAAGTTTCAGATCCAGCCATCGGTTTGGCATTGCTGCTGCTGTAGTGGCCTTATGTTTTGAACTCTACCTGGGATGTCTGACTCATCTTCTGAAAATAGACTGGAATACTTTAAATAGAAAGTATTTAAAATACTGTCATGTGAAAATGGGACTTACAAATGGTTTAGCCACTACTGTCCCATTTGGGACATAAATGGGGAGGATGAATAGACTTATTTTTGGTCACGAGGTGGCATGGAGATAGGATTCTAGTGATTCTACTTCCTGCAGCAGCTCCCTGTCACTGGTTGTGGTTCCTTGGAAAATTATGGAACCTTTCCAAACTTCAGTTTCCTTATCTGCATATTGGGATTATAAATATAGCCCTTTTAGGGTTGATATAGATAAATGAATCAATTTTGTATAGATACCAGCATGATGCCTATGGTGAAAGTCCTAATAGAGCTTTACCCATAGCTGTGCAGTGTTAACAAAATACCAGTCACAGTAATGGGCTTCTAGGAATGACATCACATGAAACACTATTTAAATTGGGAGATTAAAGTTGGTGATGTTTTCTCCTTTGCAAGCTATTACGGCTACAGATAACTAAGGTTAGAGCTATTTAAGACATTTGCCTTTTGTCTTGTTTGGCATGTTATAGTATTTTAGAGACAATTATGAATTATACTTGCAAATAAATTGAGGGTTGAAGGTAATGTTGAAATGATAACAATAAAGCACAACTCAGAAGCTGTTAGCTCAGGAAACACTGAAAAATCCATGTCTGAAAACTCAGAGTAGGGTCATAAAGGGGGCTTTAAAAAGAGTTTAACCAGGAGAATCTCCAGATTATAATGTCTAAGAAGCAAACACCTTCATTATGATTGACATTTTTCCTTTTAAAAGTTTAATTATCATTGATCAAAAGTCTTTGAAAAACATGCTTCTATCCCAGATTTTATCTAACTTTTGATATCTGCCTTCATCCTCAGAGCACTTAGTTCTCATATGATGTTCTTAACATTATTTTGAGAAATGTCAAAAGGGAGGAAGGCAGCCTGATGTGGTGGAGAGAAGCGCAGTGCAGACAGCCAGGGCTTAGCTCTGCCATTAATTGGCCATGATATTTAGGGCCTTAAGTCCTCATTTGCAAGTTGATGAGTCTGTCTAGGCTTCTCCCAATTCCCATTATGCAATCCTATTTGATTCTTAAGGCTACCATAGAAATTTCTTCTCTAGGTCTCAGCCTATAAATGAAAGAGGCCTAATAAAAATAATTTAAAAATCTTAGGTTGAACCATATAAAATTGCCATTTTTATAGATAAAAACTGGCTGAATATCAGAAACCTAATCATTATAATCTTACTAGAGGCCTGGTGCATGAAAATCGTGCACTTGGGGTGGGGGGCATCCTTCAGCCTGGCCTGCACCCTCTTGCAGTCTGGGAGCCCTTGGGGCATGTCCAGCAGTCAGACATCTTTAGCGCTGCCATGGAGGTGGGAGAGGCTCCAGCCATCGCTGCTGTGAGCCTGGATTCTGGCTGAACAGTGCTCCCCCTGTGGGAGCACACTGACCACCAGGGGGCAGCTCCTGCATCAGTGTGCATCATAGCGACCAGTCACTTGGCCGTTTGGTCAATTTGCATATTAGCTTTTTATTATATAGGATGTTTGTGAGGTTCTGAGGAACAAAACAATTCTTTTTGTTTGTGTGGTGATATCAGAGAGGCAGGAGTGACAACTTACTTTTTGAACTTACTAAACAAAATAATTTACCTGTCAAAAGTATCTTACTTTCCTTTAGGTTATAAAGTTCAAAAAATTTACACATATTATTCTACCTGGGTTTAGGTCAGGGGAGAAAGAAACAGAAACTGTATCTTCCTAGTAGCATAGGTCATAACAATAGTTAGGTAAGGATATTCGGTGGCTATCATTTATTTAGCATCTACTATTCCCATGCAGCCATGCACCTGCTAAGTATGTTACATACATTATTTGGTTTCTTTATGTAAGATAGTTGTGCTGTTCATTGGCAGTGATTGCTTTGGGGGAAAAGTGGATACCACTTGCAATAAATAAACCATTATTCAACCATGAGGTTAAAAATTTGATTAAAAATAAAAGTGCCATTGCCCTGGCTGGTGGTGCTCAGTGGTTAGAGTATTGGCCTACACAACTAGGTCAAGGGCTCAATTCCCAGTCAAGAACACGTACTTGGGTTGTAGGTTCTATCCCCAGTTTATTGGGGGGCGTGCAGGACACAACCAATTGGTATCTCTCTCTCACATCAATGTTTATCTTTCTCTCTCTCTCTTTCCCCTTCCCTCACTCCCTTCTACTCTCTCTAAAAATCAATGGAAAAATATCTTCAGGTGAAGAGTAACAACAACAACAGAATAGTAAAATAAAATAAAGTGCCATGGAAAGATAATAGTTCTTAAACAATCCTATCTTTGGGAGAGAGAGAGAGAGAGAGAGAGAGAGAGAAACTCCCCTCCCCCCAAAAGCTTTCTTTATATATGAAAGGCAAGATTTAGAAGTTAGAGCTTCATTTTAAGAGGCACAATGTAGAAAGGATAGAGGATGGGTTATGAGGGCAGCTTCCCCACAGACAGGGAGGGGAAGGAGGAAGCCTTTTCGCTGTGGGAAAAACAGCCAATGTCTTGGAAAGATGACAGAGAAAGAGATTCCAAAGGCTTGAGATGTTGCTTGGACCCTGAGAAGGGTGGCAGGTGTGGGAAGGGGTCAAGTAGTTATAGTAAGAATCAGAACCCAAGATGGCCTGGGCAAGAGGCAGAAAGCTGAGAGCCACGTGCTTCCCTTTTGGAACAATGGCAGCAGACTGCCTCACACGTGTCCACGTCAGCCTGGGGTGGCTCAGTAGATAGAACATCCTGGTGGGGACGGAGGGATAGAGAACTTGAGAGGACACCCCCACACTTCCTCTGGTGAGCAGTTCATGTCAAACAGGGGTTTTAGAAGTTTCAGCATGACCCTGTGGGGAGAAGACTGCAGAGGAATAGGAGTCAATGAATCTGCCAGAGATTTGTTGCAATTTGGGGAGAGGTGAATCCAAATCAGAGGCTGGGGAGTAAACTGCCTGAGGCCTCCTAGAATGAGGGCCGGCTTCAGGACTGTGCAGTCAATCGCACAGGGCCCCATGCTTGGAAGGGCCCTGTGCTTGGTTTAATGCTCTGATGTTGCCATCTTGAAATTCTTAATGAGTTTTGAACCCAGGGCCCTCCATTTTCATTTTGCACTGGGTCTTGCAAATTATACAGCTTTAAAAAGAATACCAGGTGATTTATAGGTGTGGCCAGGGTGGAGTACCACCGATGGAGTACCACCGGTGGATTCATTTCTAATTTCTCCTTTCAGGTCAGGAAGGGAAGCATTTGGGCAGTGTTAACACTGGCCCAGTCCACTGTTGCTTCTGCGCACAAATTATCCATCTGGTGGTTCCCTCTTTGACCAGTTCATTTCAGCTCTACATGGTCAGCAAGCAAACTTTTCCTTCATGATGCTATCCCTCTCCACCACCACATATATACCATGACACTACCAACAGTTTAATTCTACACAGGGATTAAAAAATAAGATATTTATAAAAAGTGTCTATAAGATTATTTAAATCACAACCAACTGTAGTTTATATAAAAGATTCTGAGGGTTTTACAAATTTTTAGTGAATGTGAACAAAACGGAAGAGTTTGGCTGTCCCATCTACACAACGTCCAGTGATTTCTGAATGATTTAGACTGTGTTCCATTTTCCTTTTATGCCTAAAGATGAAAGAGCAATAACAACTTTTACAAAATGGTATGAATCAGGATCTGAAACACATATGAAAATGACAATATAAAGTGTACTGGCTAGACACATGGATAGTTACATTCATTCATTCACTCATTCATTGTATCCCTCTTACAGTTGTAAATAACCAGCATCAGTTTTTTTTATATTTCATGTTCAGTGTGGTTGATGAATTAAATAAGGGAGATTTCGGTTGCCGCCTTTAGCACTGTATTTTCTTTTACCTGTAACCAGAGTCTAGGTTTCTTCATCTGCAGGTCTGTGTGTTGTTTTGGGCCTGGACTACTCAGATGAATTATTATTATTTTTTAAAGTTTGTTTTTGTTGATTTTAGAGAGAGAGGAATGAAGAGGTAAAAACATCGGTGAGAGAGAAACATTGATCTGCTGCCTCCTGCAAGCCCCATACTGGGGGTCCAGCCTGCAACCCTGGCATATGCTCTGACCCATGACCTCCTGCTGTATGGGAGGATTCTCCATCCAACTGAGCCACACCGGCGTGGCTCAGATGAATTTTAAGTGGACCAAATATTTTGGAATAAAAAAGGCTTAATATTACGCTCCTTCCCCCATCTAATAGGATGACTAAAACCTATAAGTGCCACTGAAATGCTATTTATAAAATTTTCAAACTTTTGGATTGCACAATAGTTTGCTTTGGAGTTGTGGACTGAGTAGTCTTTAGAAAGTTGAAATCTTCTACCCCCACCTCTTCCTTACTTTGTACTTTTTTTGTCCTGAAATAATAGTGACCCTTCCCCAATGGCTCATATGCAAAACAAGATCCAACTTGAAGGGTGGTACCTAGAGTAGAGACACATTCGTTAACACTCTGTGTTGAAAAGCATTTGCTCTTCTGATTTTAATGCTTAATTTGCATAGAAAACACATTTGTATAACTATTATATTAGGTTGAATTCTATGAAATCACTGTTTTTAAGGTTAGAAGTTTCATATGGTTCAACCTATTACATGAGTTGAAAACCGAGAATTGAGGAACTGTAACAAGTTGTTTGAATAACAGGACAAGCCTTGATGTATCTCATTGTGCTATCCAGTTGCTTGTTTTGATGACTTGCTTAAGATATAAATAATTGAGAATACTTTCAGTGGGGCCTATCAAAGTATGACTAATTGAACCTAGTTTGATGAGTACAAATTTCAAAGAACTCAATGGGAAGTTATTGGTTTGAGAATATTAATTCATCCCCTCAGTATTATTTATTGAGAATCTTGTTATGCTACACAGTGTACGAAGTGCTGAAAACATGGATGAAGACAAACAAAAACAAAACTGAAAGTAAAGAGGCAAGTGAAGTAGTTCTAGGTTGTTATAAATGCTACGAGGGCCTAAAATAAAGTCTAATTGACAGAATGGGGAGATTTACCTTAGAGAAGTTTGAGCACATTTTGCTCATTGCTAGCGATACACACACACACACACACACACACACACACACACACACACACACACACACACACCATATTGGTTCTCTTTCTCTTAGAGAACAATTACTAATGTAGTTCCCAATGGCCACTACAAGCGTTTTAGTTATCCTACCATGTATATATGGAGAGAGAGACATGGGGGGCGGGGGGGAGGGAAAGAGGGAGGGAGGAGGATTATTTTAAGATGTTAGTTTATGTGATTATAGAGGCTGCCAAGTCCAAAATCTACAAGGTAGGTTAATAGGCTAGGGACCCAGGGAAAAGCTAATGTTGCAGTTTAAGTCTGAAGGTCATTTGCTGACAGAAGTTTATCTTGCTCAGTGTAGGTCAGTCTTTGTTCTATTAATCTTCAACTGATTGGATAAGGCTCACCCACATAATGGAGGGCAATCTTCTTTTTATAAAGTATACCATTTTAAATGTTAATCTCATCCACAAAAAACACCCTCACAGAAGTCTCCAGAGTAATGTTTGATAAAATATCTGGGCTCTGTGGCCACATTGACACCTTAAATAAACCACTACAGGAGCTTACTTAACATCTGTGTTTGTGTTCTTATTTCCTTCAGTGTATTATGGTAGGGAGTTTGGGAAGAGATTTTCACTTAAAAAATATAAGTTTATTATATAAATTTTCAAGCATATAGAAAAGTAGAGAGAATGGTATAAGAACCTCATATGCCCATTACCTAGCAATTATTAAGAAAGACTAGAGGCCTGATGCACGAAAATCATGCATCAGTAGGCCTTCCTTCCCCTGGCTGCTGGCACCAGCTTCCCTCCGGCACCAGGGACCTGGGCTGGCTTCCCTCCGGCCTCAGCTTCATCCCGAAAGACATCCAGAAGGACATCCAGTCTAATTAGCATATTACCCTTTTATTATTATAGATGCCCTGTCTACTATTGCTCATTGGATAGAGCATCAACCTGCAGACTGAGTTAGATTCTGGTCAAGGACACATACCTCGGTTGCAGGCTTGACCCCTGGGTCTAGTTGGGGTGTGTGAGGAAGGCAATCAATTGATGTGTCTCTCTCATATCCATGTTTCTCTCTCTGTCTTTCCCCCTCTCTTCCACTCTCTCTAAAAATCAATGGAAAAATATCCTTGGGTGAAGATTAACAACAACAACAAAAAAAGAAAGACAATTCATTTATGTTATACCCTATTGTCTCCATTTTCTTGTTTTCCTTGCACAAAAGGAAATAGATATGTTCCTTTAAAATCTCCATCCTTTCCTATTTTTATTTTATTTTATGTTTTTTGCAACTTACACAATGGATTATAGTCTCGGGCTCCAGAATTTGACTCAGCAAATGAACATGTTACACAGCTAGCTGATTGCTGAGATGGGGACATTAGATTAAAGGTTGGGAGGATACTAAAAGTCACTTGACAGATCTGGGCACAATCTATATACCGTATATAAAAGGCTAATATGTTAAGTGTCCCTCCTACTGTCTGACTGGTCGCTATGATGCGCACTGACCACCAGGGGGCAGATGCTCAATGCAGGAGCTGCCAAGTTGCAGTGACTTGGCAGCGGTGGTTCAGGTGATGCACCCCAAAATCAGAGAGGAGGGAGCCCGATTCCTTGCAGGGCCTCGCTATTCCACCTTCAGCCATGGGTTATGTTGTTGCTGGGGCACTGTCAGCCCCGAATCTGGTTTACTGCACACTTGCGTTTGCGTTCCACACCCTGTATGACAGCAACTTTGCAGAGTGCCCTCTCGCACTCTGGGACCCCTCGGGGGATGTCGGAGAGCCGGTTTCAGCCCAATCCCTTCAGGCCAGGCTGAGGGACCCCACCTGCTGGAGGGACCCCACTCACTCCACAGACCCCGGGGAGGGAACACTGGAGGTTGGCTCCAGGGCGTGTCTGGCTGTCTCGATCAGTCCTGCCCCGCTGGCCACCTTCTAATTAATTTCCTTTTAATGTGCAGGAATAAGTGCACTGGGTCACTAATTGGAATATAAGTGAGTCTACTTTCTGAGCTATTTACATGAGGGTGCTTAGTGAGTTACCTTGCAAGCATGCTTCTTGTGGCATTTGAGCTTCCTTTATGATACTAGGATATTAATAAAATTGGAAACTCTCTGTAACTATGAATTACTGTGGAGAGGTTTGCCAATGACTGTAGAGCATCTCTCTCTCTCTCTCTCTCTCTCTCTCTCTCTCTCTCTCACTCACTCACACACACACACACACACACACACACACACACACACACACACAGTTCCAAGTCTTAATTTTTGGCAGAAATTCTGAGTCTTTTTGTATATGAAATAGCTATTGCATGGAATTTTATGACTGAGCATTCTAAGTAGACCTCAGTAAACCTTGGTAGATAAAATAGAAGCACCAGTAAATTGCTTGGTAGACTGAAGTTCTTGCCTAATTCTGCAGCATGGATTCCAGGATGATCTGAGGAAGCCTTAAGCACACATACTTCCTTTTGCTGGAGAGAGTGAAGCTATCTCATCAACTTTTTGGGTAGCTTTGAGGGATTTTGATGTCGTGGAGATGAATATAACATTTATAGATGAGGAAAAGGCTCATAAGTTTAAAGCTTGTGCATTTGTTTGCATGTGCTACAGAATGGCATCATGAACGACAGTTGTTCTCTCTGTGATATCTTCCAGAGATACATTCGTGCCTGGAGGATACCATGGGTGGCATAAGTTACATTTACTGGAGAATATTGTGGGTTTTTTTGAGTGTTCATTTGTCAGCAAGACAGTAATGCTTTAAAGGGACACATGCCTTAAATTAAAATAAATCAGTTGAAGGGTGGGCAGCAAGGAAAAAGGATTATTGTTTGAGTAGGAGCGTTAGTAGCAGAGATCACTGCTTCTGCATTGAAGTGGTTGTCTATGAGTTTATATGCTTAACTAGCTATTTGAGTAATCTGTTTTAAACTAGGTATTGAAGTAATATGTTTAAAATATCATCATTTTTCTTAGCCTGACAGATTAAAGTTAAAAAAGGGGCATTTCTATGGTTATGTGTATCTATTAGAATATGGTGCATTCTTCTAAAACCCACTTACACAAGCAAATGTCTTATTTACAAAAGCTCTCACAATAATTTCAAGCCTGTATTATTCCAGGCTGTCTGATTGAGGTTTAATGACAAGATGACAGATATTATTTGAAGTGTGTGAATTTAGAAATTCCAAAAACATTAAGAATCTTATTTTCTTAGTTTCTATACTCTGAATCCTCAAAAACATTTCTTAATACTTAAGAACAATTAATGTCAGTTTTATAGAATAAAATTGCTACCTGCTTAAAAATTTCTGTTCTTTTTTGTTTTTCCAAGCAAGCATTGACAGCAGAGTGGTAATTTATATTTGTCATTCCACAGAAGTGTGGGCCACTTGATACAGAAGAGGGTGATGGAGAAAATCCTTTTAGGGCATCAATTGAATGTTTTTATAATTTTTTTATTTTTTTGTTAATTCTCACCTGAGGATATTTTCCCATTGTTTTTTAGAGAGAGTGGAAGGGAGAGGAAGAGAAACATCAATTGGTTGCCTCCCGTATGTGCTCTGACCAGGACAGGGGATCAAGCCTGCAAGCAACCAAGGTACTTGCCCTTGACCAGAATCGAACCCAGTATCCTTCAGTCCATGGGTTGATGCTCTACCCACTTAGTCAAACAGGCTAGGGCTGCATGTTTCTTTTAAAATTATATTGAAGCAAAATACAAATCATAGCATTATAAGGCACATTATAGAACGTATGGTGAAACTCACAATGTCTTACCTGTACTCTTTAGCACAAAGTTCTGTCTTTTTAAAGTTGTTCTTTGATCTTCCCCACTCCCTTCATCACTCCCACATTATTCTATGTGGGAAAGATGTCAGAGTCCTTTTACATTTATATGTTTCCCATGGGTTGGCTTTATAACCTAAGACCTAACTACAATTGGTTTTAAGAATATTTCAGGGAATTTCCCCAAAGAATCTGAAACTAACCAAAATGTGTATTTTGTATGGGCTTAGATTTAGAAACAGGATATCAACATGAAATATAATTTTCTTTTTAAAAACATATTTTTATTGATTTCAGAGAGGAAGAGAGAGGGAGAGAGAGATAGAAACATTAATGATGGGAGAGAATCATAGATTAGATGCCTGTTGCATGCCCCACACTGGGGATCAAGCCCTCAACCCAGGCATATGGCCTGACCAGGAATGGAACCATGTGACCTTCTGGTTCATAGGTCAATGCTCAATCCCTGAGCCTTGCCAGCCTGGCCTGAAATATCATTTTCCATATCAGTTGGAGGATTTTTCTTTCTATTATTTGCTTTATTGCAGGTAATAAATATGAGAATACCCATATTTACACTAGTGTATTTTTTGGAATGCATTATCAGTATTTTGTTACCAGAAAGTAGAATCCATTCATTATAGGTGATGGTAGTAAATCCTAGTGGAACTGAACTGTAGAGGTATTTGCTGTTCCTCTGCAGGTAAGCTTCCATATATTTTAGTAAGAAATTGGAAGGATTGAAAGAAGAGGAGAAAAAGGTAAAAGACAAGCATTAGTAGCTTACAATGGAAATACAACTTCATTTTGTTTTAACTGAATAGACACAATCTGTATAACTATACAGGATGCTATAAAATAGGTCATATGTGTATGTAGAATTAGTTAAGAATGTTTGGATCCACTCTCATGCTTAGAAAACAGTGCTACCAGTTCTTATGGGATATTCCCTGCCAATGGAAATGGAAATGCAGACGGAGTATTTTTAAATGTTCTTTGATTGGGGACACTTTGGCTGGGCAGATCTGAGGGACGTCATGTACCACCCACCTAACCTACTTTTGTCTGCAACCACAAAGATCCCATTAAGGCTGCTGCTTTTGATGGGATCCCAGTGGGATCTGATTATTAATGTTTGCCAGACACAGAAGTATTGACATTGTGGTGTTATTAGCATTACTATTCTAAGAGCCCAGTCATCAAGGACCCCAGGAGAACTTATTTTGATAACCGCTAATGAAGGAGATAAAATCTGTAGCAATAGTCATTTTAGTAATGAACAATTTTAATACCTGCTTAGGTTGAGGCTTGCATAAACAAGTGAAAGGGAAACAGAAGGGAAAAGGTTGAGCACTCGCTAGCATTGATTTAGGTTGAGAGTTCCAACTTAAGAGTATTGATGTGTTCATTCATAGACAGAAGGGGGCCAGGGCAAACAAGAATGTAAGGCTGTGTCCTAGACCCAGCAGAAACATGTGCAATGGATTAGTAATTTGTGCGAGAATTGTTTTCAGGCTATAAGTGAAAATTTCATTAGATGAAAGATTTATATTTTCCTCATCACAAATATAGTGGGAATCTGATTAAAACTTGTGTAATTATTGGTAGTAGGGTATCTTTTAGACAGACTAACCTCACTAATCTGGGCTATGTATAGCAGTGACAATGGGGGATAAGGGACCCTTTTGAGACTCTCAAAAAATAGAAATATATTCAGGAAAAAGCTTATTCATTTAATATTCTGAATATAGTTTAAAATATATAAAAACCATCTATGGGTCTTATAGGAAGTTAGCTTGTGGTATTATTTCCACTGTCTCTGATAACCTTTTTAAAAAAATCATATTATTCCATTTATATAGAATTCCCAGAAAAGGCAAATTATAAAAACAGAAAGTAGATTAGTGGTTGCCTGGGGCTGGAGTGGGAATGGGGATTAATTATATATGGTCATGAGAGGTTTTATTGGGATGATGAAAATGTTCTTACACTGGGTTACAATGATGGTTGCACAACTCGATAAACTTACTAAAACGTGTTGAGCTGTGCACTGAGATGGGTGGGTTTTCTCCTGTGAATTGTGCCTCAATAAAACCTTGCTGTTCAAAGTGTGTCAGTGGGCCAGCAGTATAGGCATGATCTGGGAGCTGATTAGGAAAGAAAAACCATAGACCCCTCTCCTAACCTCTTAGTGAATAAAATAATAATAATTGTAAGGTTAATAGTCCCCTGAAATATTTTTATGATGATGATTATTATCTTGGTTAGCCAGCTATACATTTTTGTTTTATTTTAATAGTAAATATAGAAGTCAACTTTAGCCTACCTCTAGTCAAAGCTCTTATAACTGTCAATTTCATGATATCTAAATTAATGTGATTTAATAATATTTTTGTTCTAATGGAGAATAGTGGATATTTTTTCTTGAGATGTTAAGGATTGCATATTATTATAAGAATAGGTATCTTCATAGATTTGAGTTTGAAAAAATGTATTAAGGTCCTCATTAAAATATTAAATCATTAAGAATGAGAAACACAAAAGACTGGAAGTAAAATGCATTACAAATGTTAAATGAGCCCTGGCTGGTGTGACTCAGTTGGTTGGGCATGAGCCTATGCACTGAAGGGTTGCCAGTTTGATACCCGGTCAGGGCACATACCCAGGTTGCAGACTCGATATCCAGTAGGGGACGTGCAGGAGGCAGCAGATGGATGTTTTGCTCTCAAATAGACGTTTCTCTCACTTTCTCCCTCCACCTTCCCCTCTCTCTAAAAATAAATTAAAAATCTTTTTAAAATCTTAAATGAAAGAAGCAGGATATAATATGTGTATATGTTCAGATATTCAAAACTTGATTCCTGGTTCTATGATAGTCACTCAACTAGATGCTGAGAGCAGAGCAAAGACAAAAATTAATGTGCTATCTGATCACATGGAGCTGCTAGTTTAGTTAAATGAAATAATTACACAAGTCATCAATAATCTGCAATTATAATAAGTATTAAGAGGAAGTAAAAGGTACTCTGAGAGACTATTTCAGGGGGACATAATGGAGTCTGGGTTATGGGGGACTGGTTGTCTGGCAAAGCATTCCATCAAGTGAAGTGTAAACTGAGCCCTGAAAGGAGATGAATGGGTGTTGGGAGACAGAGAAAGGAAGCATGGAGGGAGGGGAGATTTGCCAGCCAGTGGGAGGAGCCTCGTGAAAAGAGAAGGCGAGCCTCTAAATGATAGAGCACAAATAGAGAGTGGTTAAAGATAAGAAGACTAAAGATAAAAATACCAGGCCTGGCTTTCTGAGTCTTGTGGAAGATTTTGGACTTTATTCTAGGAGCAATGGGAAGTAACTTTAAATCATTTTAATTACTTGATCAATTACTTGAATGACTTGATCAAATATGTATCTTAAAAAGATCACCAAGGCCATTCTGTGGAAACATGGAGTAGGAGTGAAATGCAAGATCACTTAAGAAGTGGTTCAGGTGGAATAATAGTGACTTGGATTCAGGTATTACCTGTGTAGGTGAGAAAAAAGGCAGGTAGATTCAAAAGTATTTAGATGGCTAAGTTCCCATCAGCTGATGAGTGGATTAAAAAACTGTGGTACATCTATACAATGGAATACTACGCCACTATAAAAAAGAAGGATCTTTTACCATTTACAACACCATGGGTGGAACTGGAGAGCATTATGCTAAGAAAAATAAGCCAGTTGGAGAAAGATAAATACCACATGATCTCACGCATATGTGGGATATAATGATCAACATAATTTGATGAACAAAAATAGAGCCAGAGACAAATGGCAGGGGAAGTGTGTGTGTGTGTGTGTGTGTGGGGGGGGGGGGGGTGTGTTAGAGAGCAACCAAAGGACTTGTATGCATGCATATTAGCATAACCAATGGACACAGACACTGGGGTGGTGGGGGCTTACCCAGAGTGGGAATGTCTGGGGGGGTGTCAATCGGGGGTAAAGGAGACATATGTAAAACTTTAGACAATAGAAAAAAAAGAGTATTTAGATGGAAGAATGGGTAGGCCTTTGTGATGAATTCTAGATAAAGGATAAGGAGTTGTTAAAGATAACTATTTAAAAATAAAATTTTATAAAATATATATATATAATTTAAATATTTTATTGATTTTTTACAGAGAGGAAGGGAGAGGGATAGAGAGTTAGAAACATTGATGAGAGAGAAACATCAATCAGCTGCCTCTTGCACACCCCCTACTGGGGATGTGCCCGCAACGAAGGTACATGCCCTTGACTGGAATCAAACCTAGGACCCTTCAGTCCGCAGGCTGATGCTCTATCCACTGAGCCAAACCAGTCAGGGCAAAGATAACTCTTAAGTTCCTATATAATATGCTTACAGCTCGGCAAATTACCAAAAAAAATGATAGAAGAAATATGCAAAAATCAGAGTTGTGTTATGGTGTAGAGGTTATAAATGACACCCCCCCTCCTTTTAACCAAATTTTTATAAGGCTAAGATTACTTCCATAATTAATAAAAAAGCTCTAACAAAACACTGAATTTTTGCTGATATTTAGAGCATTGCTTAATCTATATCCAGAGGGCTGCAATTACATTTGTTTCATAATTTCCCCATATTTTTGAGTCTACATTTGAGCCTACATTTTCAAATGATGCAAATAATATTTCTATCTCTTCTCATGGGACAAAAATCAACAATCTGGTAAATCTCCAAGTCTGAGAGTAATTCCTGTTAATTGTGCCTGCATTTTGCCTTCCTCAATTTCATTACATTAACTTCTAATTACATTTCTTCATACTGTGGATGTTATTTGGGATTTCAGGATCTCCTTTAGTTGGGGCCATTTGATATGTACCAATGGCCCTGGAACACAGGCGTACCCTTGTCAGGGGTCTGCTGTGACCACTCCAGCTAGGGTGATGCAAAATTAGATTCTTTCTCATTTTGGTTGGGTCTTTAAAAAGGTAAATATTAAGTAGATATGACTTACTTTTAAATTCTCAGTAAAAGTTTTATTATATGTTAGTCTGAAAATGGGTTTCTGTGCAAGGGCAATGACAGTCTCTTAAGAAAATTGTGTCTTTAAAGCCACTTTAAGTCGTCCCTCTGGAAATGCTGAAGACCTTCTGTTTATATAACCACTGAGTATTTGTGGAGCATATGTAAGTCTCTGCCTTGGATATAATAGATGTTCCAAAATACTCCACGGGCTTATACAATTTGGAGAATATTTGAAAGGTGCTATTGTTATAATGGCAAAAACCTTGAACAATTTAAAACTCGAGCCAACCCTAGTCCTTTTGAGAGCATCATGCTCAAATACAAAGCTGTCTGGTGGACAGAGCTTGAAAAATATGTTTTAAAATAACCATTCCTTGACTTAAGAAGTAGTTTAAAATTTTTTACTTTATTGCACATATTTTGGAAAAATAATTGCAACAGTTTTCATTTTATTTTGGTGTGACTATTTTTTAAAAATTTCTTTACTGATTAAGGTATTACTCATTTTTAAAAGAGTCCGTTAGTGAAATAGCAGCCATGGTAGAGTGGAAGCAGAATGAGAATAGACCTTGGAGTCACACAAACCTGGACTTGAACCCCCACATTGGCCACTTATTAGAAAAATGCATTCCACTTTTTTGATTTCTAGTGTCTTCTATGTTTTATTGGCATTTTGTGAAGATTTGGAATAGCAGTAAAAGCAAGAATTTGGGATTCAATAAAGGAGAATTGGAATTCCAGCTTTCCTCTTTATGATAGATATGAACCTTGGGGCAAGTCATTTACCCTTTCTGAGCCTCAGTTATTTCAACTGTATAATGGGAAGGCTAATATCCCTCACAAAGCGTTTTTATTCAGATAAGTTGTCAAAAAGAATTGCATGCTTTAATGTGTTTGGCAAATGTTAGCTATTAAACAGTGTAATTTTTCTGAGTTCCAAGCACATTATGGAGAAGACTATAAGACCTTAACCTATTTTTGTTGCACATTTTGGTTTAGTAATAATGACTGGTACTGAGAGCCTGTTCTGTACTGGACTCTATTCTGGGAGCTTCAGAAACATTGTGTAATGTAATTTCCATAGTGAATGGCAGCAAGGGGCCAGTGCTCCCTGCAGTACAGATGAGGACGTTTAGGTGCCTCAGGTAACATGATTTGCCCTATGCAGTGGCATAACTGAGAGAAAATCCAACCCCGAACCTTGCTTTTTATGATACCAAAGCCGTTGCTATTTCTTTTCTTCACCCTGTCTCTTTTTTCTCAGTGTCTACTGAGAAAAGTATATTTTTAGTTTTAGGGCAGTTATAATTTCACTTTACATTAACTTCCCCCCTGAAGCCCAGAGGTAAAGAGCCTGTTGGATTGCCCATGCCCCAGCAATGACAACCTGGCTGAATTGTATCCATATTGTTGACATATAGAGTCCCCAGTAGTCCATTTTTATATTTGTTAAGATTCCAGCATTTAGAACACATTTTGGACAAATGCTACAAAAGATACTTCATCTCAATGGCACATATTCCTAGCCGCATAACAAATTTGCTCTTCACAGAAAACACCTGTATCCTCTTTTGAAGCATGTTGAAGATGGATTGCAGCCCATTTTGTAGTTCTTATTTTGACTCCATGCATTATTCATCTTTTTAAACCTTCTTGTTCATACTAGGTAATGGAAAATGCTTTTCTCTGAAAGGCATGATCTTTGTCATGAAAACTGTAGACTTCATTAGCTTCATGACCACTCTAGGAAGTCAATAATACATAACCCACACCTGCTAGATGACACCAGGAAGTGAACTGGTGGCTGCGAGAGGACACTTGAAATAAACTGGTGTTCTTGACTTTCACTCATGACTATTCTACAGATCTTGGTAGAGAAGAAGAAGATTTTCCAAGGAAATTTCTTCTTCAAAAAATGCTAAACATTAAGGCACTTTAGTAGCTGGACTTGTATAAGATTTTGATTTGAGGGTTGGTTACCTGGGGACCATTTTGGAAACTTGGTTCTTTCTCTCAGAATTTGTGTGACTGTCTCCGGGAGCTGATAATCCTTTACAAATCCCAGAGGCATACAGGCTTCCACTTTAACTTTCACCAAAAATAACATGGTTTTTAAGGCACAGCCCCTAGAAGCTGGCATTTCTTCTTAGGTCATAGCTCTCCCCCACCCTTCAAGCATCTGTCCTCAGAGGGAAAATGGGGGCAGAAAGATCCAACTAAGCAGCCTTTGAAGGACCCTGAGCATTATTATTCTGGGTATGGAACACTTCTGTTTATAATTACCCTTGGTGAGGATGATCAAAATATGTGATAAAGCATATGGCTCAGGAATTTGATAGCCTTTCCCCCTACAGAAACACAACTCTTTACTGTTTATTGTTTAGCTGTTTTCTGTGTTTAAAATAACCTTTATTAAATTAAATACTTTTAGAACTAAATAATTCTAATTAAAGCAGAATTTAAAGAAATGCAGCCCCTAGATACATCAATGGTTTTACTCCTGTTTATTATCAATTGTCGCTAATTTTTTATTAGTTTATTTAGTACTTGGAGAGCTTGGAGACCTTCCCTGGGTGTGTTTGTAGTAGGAGCTTGTTATCTTAAACATATACACACATAGTTTTTTGTTGTTTTGTTTTAGCTTCTCATAATAATGAAGTATCATGAACTATTTTAATTCAAATAATGAGCCTTCTCAACTACCACAGACATTATATGTATTTTTCCTTTTAATCCAGGGACTCAGACTGTTTTTTTCTTGTCTATTTTACTTTTCTTGTTTTTAAAAATTTTTATTACAATACCAAGAAGCCACTTTGTCTTCTCAACTATAAGAAAGTCCCCACAGAACCAGGTTACCAGGTATATATCTGGTATCACCCTTGGTGTTCTCTCTCAATCAAATTGAAATTTACCTAAGCAGCAAAGATATCTCTATGGTTACTATGCCAGGGCATCAGGGCATAGCCCTTTTGGCTTTAGACTGCTTTAGCAAAACATGAATGGTGTTGCTAACTAGATCGTTTTCCAGGTTCTAGTTGTAGGTGCCCTTCCTTTTTCCGCCCAGTATTTTGGAATATAACTGCTGAACACTGTTTCATATATAGACTGAGATTTGGCCTCTTTCCAGTCACTCTGAGATAATCTGACAGTGGTTATTGACAAAAGTACAGAACCAATGCCTGAAAAGGCAATTTACTGCTGAATATATCCAGCATCAATATTACAGTGCTTTCTGGCCCACACTGGTAAATTCTTGGGTTTCAAAGCAGAAATGAACTGTTTGAGGTTATCTAGTAATTTAACTTCACTTTACAGATGAAGAAAAATGAAAGAATCAGGACTATGTAGCTTTAAACATTTTCATTAATAACATTCATTCACTCACTAATTCATTCATTCAGCAAATACCTATTAAGTTCCTACCCTGTGTTGGTTTTGGACTTATTAAGTATAAACATAGTCCCAGCACTTATGGTCTCATAGTTCATTGGAGTAAGAAGATTGACAAATAGTTACCACATCAAGTGAAACCTTATATCACAAAAGCACATTCAAAGCACTTGAAGCCACACCCTTGGTTGTGGATGAAGAGTCGACACCAACATTTCAATGTACAGGAGTATTTACCAGGCTGTCTAGGGAGAGAAGACATCAAGGCAGAGTAATCAGAAGTCGGGAAAGAGCAGTCACCTTGGAAAATGCTGAGTGTGTTAGTGTGGCTGTAGAGTGATGAGTGGTGAGGAGTGGCTGAGTCCCCAGTATGGGGCAGTATTATTGGGGACAGCTCATGCATATTCATTCAGGACAAAAGGGAGGGCTCTATGAGTTGTGAAAATGTAGAAATAGTTTCAACCTGGTTGATAAAGAGCCACTGTATTGTTGCATCCCCCAGACTCCTCACACCCAGTGATTCAGGAATTAAATTTAATTTCTGTAGGAGGCCTCTAGGCCAGTTACATGGTGCTGATCATTACTTTTTTTGAGCATCTCTCCTCTTGTTTGTGCTGATTATTAACTTTTTGAGCATCTATCCTCTCATTTACCTTATAAAGAATGTAAATTTTATCCTATAGGGTAGGATTTGAAAATGCAAATGCCTCCATGGGTAAGGAAGCTACACAGAAATGAGTGAAGCAATTGTGTACAAAGAACAGGGAAAGCTGAGGACTATAGTGAATTAGAGACATTAAAATTAATTTTTAAAGACTCTGTGTCAACAAGCATAGATATGTGCCAGTGCTCAAATTTTGCAGTATAAGAAACAGGGAACCACAATTCTTTAAACTAGCGAAGTGATACAAGATTTTTCTCTCTCTCTTTTTTATTTATTTATTTATTTTATTATTATTTTTTAATTTCTTTATTGATTAAGGTATCACATATTTGTCCTCATGCCCCCATTCCCAGCCCACACCCCTCCCCACACATGCCCCCACCCCCCTGTTGTCCTTAACCGCGGGTTAGGCTCAAATGCTTGCACACAAGTCCTTTGGTTGATCTCTCCCCTTTACCCCCACCCTCCCCTACCCTCCCTCTGAGGCCCGACAGTCTGATCCATGCCTCCTTGTTCCTGGGTTTGTTCTTGTTCATCAGTCTATGTTGTTCATTATTTCCCCTAGATGAGTGAGATCATGTGCTATTAGAAATATACTTATAAGAACCAAAAATGAGACAAGCAATAATGGTTATGCTGACAGGTAAGACCAGCATCACCACCATTTGTCCACCATCCAGAACTGAAATGTCATGGCTGACATGTACACATAAGGAACTGTATGACATTGAAATTGGGTCTCAAAAGAACTGTTGGCCCAGAAAGAAACTCACTAAAGATTTTTTTTAAATTGTCATGAGGATTTGATAGACAGAGATTACAGAAACATGGAGATATGAGACTGAGAGCATGGCTCCTCCTATTTTAAAGACTGGAGAAGAATATGATGGCTTAAATTCAAAGATTTTAAAAACCAAGTATTTTTCTTTCTGTATGATAAAACAATAAAAAAGGATTATTGGATTATTAAGGAAGATATATAATTTCCATCTTTAAAAGTTTCAAGTACCTAAAGGACAGTGGTAGAAGCTAAACCCAATGATTTCAGAGAACATTCTGGGTCTGGGATGCCCTGAAGCGTATTAACTTAAGCAAAATATTTGTAGAGAACAAACAAACTAAAAAACTGTGGGTGGTGAAATGGGCTGGAACAAATGCTGAAAGAACTCTTGAGTGTTACCAAGCAGGGGATTTGTGTGGGAACATGAAAGTGTTTTCAACAATTCTGTGTTGGTTTTATTCATCAATTTCACAAAATTGAGTGTACACTATATGTTAAATACTGCCCTAGGCACAATTTTAAGTAGGATTTCTTAATTCATTTATTGAGAATTTACTATTCCTCCCTCCCATGAAACTTTCATTCTAGGAGAGGAGATGGTCAGTAAATCTGATACAGGTCAGGTTATGTTGAGTAAACCTAGTGGATGGATTGAGGCTGGGGAAGACTAGAGATGGAAACCAACGAGGGAACAGTGATCATTATACAAAACATAATGGAAGACAGTTTCCACAGACCCCAAACTAGCGGAACTTGAAGTGGAATGGGGAAGTGTCCAAGAGAGAAATTCACAGTCACTAGAATGTTGTGAGTATAGAGTGTTGAACAGTTGTAGTTGCAAACGTACGACGTGCTAGGTTTTGATGAGCTGAATTTGAGAGTTTGGTAAGACACCTATGTGTAGATCTTTTCTGAAACTTTGGTGGTGTCAGAGGGACAAAAGAAATACAAAGGTCCAGGGCTTCTTCCTTCAGACAGCCTAGGCCTCGGTGTGTATTTTGTTTGTTTGTTTGTTTGTTTTTGTTTTGTTTTCTCACCTGTTGGTACTGACACAGTGAAGTTTGAGAGCCACTGACTTAGATAACCAGAGATTCAAGCCTGGGAAGAGGGAGGAGCTAAGGGCTGGAGATGTGTATTTTGGGGTTTTAAAAAAAGTGTTCATTGAGACTTATGGATGGATCAACTCTCTCAGGGAAAGAGGAAAATGCGTGGTTACATATATGCAGCTGGTGGGGAGATGAAGAAGAACCTGAAAGACAGACCCATGAATTATTCAGCATAAGGGGAAAGTGCAGAGAGCTCAGTTTCCCTTTAACTGGAATTCGGGCTCCATGGGGACAGAGACCTCAGGGTTACCTTATACCTGGCATTGTGCCCAGCACTTAATAGGCATTTAATCAATATTTGTTTATTGAACAAATTAAGGCACACATGCATGATTTTCACAAAAGCTAAAGAGAAATTTTTAGGAGAATATAGGCAGTCATATTAAATGCAGTAGCCCGCGGTCAAGAGAGCTGAAACTTATGGGATTGCTGGTAGATTTGGTCAGAAGGAAGCTATTGCTGTAAAAGAGATGGGGTAATTAAGTACAAGCAGTGAATTTAGGCTCTGCTGTCATTTATTAACACTCATCCTGAACTGTTGATGAGCAGTTAAAGGCTATATACACACAGACATACACATATATATGTATATGTATGTGTATTATGCATAGGTATGTATAGCATGTATATGTTTGAATACATGTATATTTGTAAAATATGATATTTAGTTCTCCAGCCTTCATTGTTCCCTGTTGCTCTGTTGATGTCCTCTAGCTGCCTCCTTCAGGTTGTGCATCTGATGGGAAGAAGTGTCTCTCAGGAGTCTCATAGGCTGTGGAGGAGTCTCTTGGAGAGGTTGGAATATAGACAAAGGTGTATAAATACTAGTGTCTCCAGTAAGCTGCATAATAAACTTGCCATCTTCAGTTTTTCAGTGATTTCTTGCTCCCCAAGAATAGATATAATTTCTAGAACTTGCATAAAAATGTAAAATCCTACTTTTAGTTTTGTTAAAACTTTTTAATTCCAGGCAATACATTTCCTTTGAAAGGATAAATCTTTGTGTCATGAAGCAGAAATGCTTATTAGCCTGCTCTCTGGGATCTGTATGTTCGTGGATGAAGCATCCAGCCCTTCTTGTATTTGAAAATGTTAAATCCAACTGCCTTTTAATGAAGATTCATTTATTTTTTTCACACCGTTAGGTATAGTCTGTGGGGATAGACTTCTGTCAGTCCACATGAATAGAGCCCATTACTGGTAATGGAAGCCTTATACATGCCAATGGAGGTGAATACGCATCGAAATAATTCACATTTAATCTTCCATAGTCATTTTTATTTAGCTGTCTTAAGATTTCAATGATGATCTCTTTTTGTCCCCAACTGCTGTTTGACATTGATTGTAGGCATTTGGTGATGGGTCTGAGCTTGTAACTTTAACGGGTGTAAGTGTTTCTTTCCTCTGTTTCAGCTGAGAAGTTTTGAGAGTGAAATATTCACAGCCATTAAGAGACCTCCAATTTAATTTCTCATCCTGCTTATTCTGTAGTTCATATTAATTCCACAGTGCTGAAGGAACTGAACAAGTGGACTTTTAGACATCAGATTACTGGCCATGGTGTTGGCCATGGCGTTTCAGGATACTCAGAACCTGTTCCAGCCTCTCTCTTCCTGGATATCTCGGGTGTATGAAGCTCTCCAGCAAGCAGGAGATGTGTTATCTGCCTCGTTGGTTAACTTAAGCAAACAAGACTCTAAATTGAATGACAAGGTAGACCAGGACTTAGATGATATTCAGATTCAGGAAACATACTTTGAAGTTGAAGAACAAATCAATGATGGGAGTCAAGAGGACACAAATTCCTTGTTTCTTGAAGTGGATCATTTTTCTTGTTGCAATAGTGATTTGCAGGACTCTGGCCAAAGCTCAAGCCCTAGACTTAGCCAACATGCAAAGGACTCATATTCCGTGATATCCCAGTGGCCCAATCATACCTGTGATGACCAAAAGCCACCACATGTGCTTTCTTCTATTGCTGAGGAAGAACATCACCTTGAACAGCAAAGGAGTGGCCTTCAACATGACTTTGAGAGCCAGCTCTCTGGTATTTTAGAAAATGTTTATGGAAAAAAGCAAGGTAAGCTAGCCAGTAGTCATTTTCTCTGGGTTTTTCCAAAGGACATTTCTGCTCATTTTATTTTGACTTGTTTTAGTTGTTACCTGACTTTTATTTTGCCCCCTCTTCTACCTTTCCACATGCTGGCTTTTTATTGAGAGATGTAATCCTTAGGAATATTTTCAACGTATACAATTTTGGAATATCCATACTTGCGGGACTCATATTCCAAAGCAAGAGTTCTAAGCAAGTGAAATGTTGAAAACGAGTCTGTGGGTTCTGTTTGAGAAGCCCCTTGTGCATGTCATGCTTTTAAAAATATCTTTTAAATTGTTCTCTTTTTTTCACTAGGTTAGGAATCTCTAGATGTTACTATATTATTCAGTGTGAAATCCTGTTCAGAAAGCCATACTTGTTGCAAAAATTTTTAGTTGATAACACTCCAAGAACACTTCTCACAGTATTTCACTGAGACGTGATGTGAGATGACAGTAGATAGAAAATCTTTGAAATAAGAATAGCTTGATTTTCTTTTAGCCTTGAATGGAAAGGATATATTTAAAACAAACTGCCTATAAAGCTTTATCCTGTCAGAATGGAGCATATAATGGGCCTTCAATAAATGTAAAATGAATATGGTGAGACTGTAATTAACTCTGTAAAGGCAGCTATAGTATGTGCTGGCATAGATTTTTCATACTTCTAATACTCTAAGCCTGAAGTAAGGACATTCCACCTGGTTAGGATCAGAGAGGTACATGCTATGCAGAGAAAGGCATTGAGTATGTATGTATGATGTATACATAGCTCACACAGACTATTGGATCTTTTATGCAATACTAGAGGCCTGGTGCACAAAATTTGTGCACTGGGGAGGGGGGGGAGTCCCTCAGCCCAGCCTGACCCCTCTCACAGACTGGGAGCCCTCAGGGGCCTAAGCTGCAGTCTGGCCTCCCTCTGCGGGAAGCGACCAGACTGATCAGGGGAAGGTGCTAGCCCCATCACCCCACTGCTGCAGACACTGCCAGCCACCTCAGCCGCCAAGGTGTTTTCATCAACACGGATTCCAGTCCCTTCATCATGAAAAAATGACAACTTTCTTTAGGCATTTTCAATATGTCTCTTTCATAGGATATGACATTTCTTCCTTCCTTCTTCCCTCCTCCCCTTCCTTCCCTCCCTCCCTCCCTTTTTCCCTCCCTCCCTCCCTCCCTCCCTCCCTCCCTCCCTCCCTTCCTCTCTCCTTCCCTTCCTTCCTTTCTTCCTTCCTTCCTTCCTTCCTTCCTTCCTTCCTTCCTTCCTTCCTTCCTTCCTTCCTTCCTAATATTGTGTTGAGGATTTTAAATATATATATATTTTCATTAGAAGTATTAGTCTGTAGTTTTGTTTTCTTGCAATCTCTCTCTCTGGTTTTCGTGTCTGGGTAATGCTGGCATTATAAAATGAGTTAGAAAATGTTTCTCTTTTTCTATAGTTGAGACACATTTGTGTTAAATTAATATTATTTATTTATTAAATGTTTGCTAAAAATTTTCCAGTGAAGCCAACTGACCTTGGAATTTTATTAATTTTGTGGGAAGATTTTGAAATACAATTCAATTTAGTTTATTTTACTTTCAACTTGACAAACTTTTGTTTATTTTATTTTAGCCTTTACATCCCCCTCCCAGGCTGCCTGATACCTTGCCCCCTACCCAACTCTGGAGGCAGCCTGAACCCGTCTTCTGCTTTTGAGGATAGGGAGTGGGAGTGAGGAACAATTCCCCAGGGTGACCAGGGCACTGTACCTTTAAAACTTGTAAACCTGCACCAGGCTGGGGCCAACACCTCATCCCACAAGCTGGGTCTGGCCAGGACATGGGCTATGGGCAGCTCTGAACACCCCTGGAGACCCAGAGCCTGTGGACAAGTGCCACCATCACCAACCCCACTGCTCAGGACTTGGAAAAGAGGGGGTCAGGAAGGGTACCAAAGCCTCAGAGGCAGCTGCCACAGATCAGGGCTCTCCTGGAGAGGACAAAGAACCGGGTGAGATTCCTGAGGTATCTTGGTCTCCAGCAAGACTCCTGGCCCTCTCCCTGGGAGTGTGCCAACTGTCCTCTCTAGAACTGTACACCTGAGTGCTATATAATTTCATTAACCAATGTCACCCCAACAAATTCAATAAAAAAGTTCAATTTCTTTAGTAAATATAGAACTGTTCAAGCTATCTATCTTCTGGAGTCATTTTTGCCAACTTGTGTTTTTAAGGATTTTTTCTTTGCATCTATGTTGTTAAATATATGGACATAGTATTTTCTGGTTATCTTTTTAATGCTTGTAGGGTTTATAGTGATCTCCCTCTTTATTTTCTGGTATTGGTAAGTTTTTTCTTTTTCTTTTTACAGAGGGTAGGGTCTGTCTGTATAGATGATTATCTTGGTTTTCCTTTAAGTAGTTCTGTCATGACTAAGAAATAGGTGTCACAAGTCGTATAAAAAAGTTTGTGTAGAGTTACAATAATTACGTACATGAGAGCTTTGGTAGTGATTTTGCCAGAGGTGATCAGAGAAAGTTCCACAGAGCAGACGATGTAAGACTGCAAACTCTGAGCACAGTCAGAATTTAGCAGGTGGACGGAGAGAGAAGGCATTCCAGTGGAGGAAAGGGCATGAGCACACAGGTGGACAAGCCAGGTATTTTCAGGGATGGATCATGAGGCTAGAGTTTAGGCTGCAAATGGGAAGATCTTTGCTTTTCATGTTAAGGATTTAGGTTTTACTCTAAGTTGCCAATCTCAAAAAGATCTTAATTAAGAGTGACACCAACAGAGTTCTGTGTTAGAAGGATAACTCAGGCATTAGTTTGGAGGCTAAATGTAAGGAAAGAATAAATGTTAGGGAGCTGTTATAGTAGCTTGTAAGAAGAAGCAATGTATAAATCAATGTGAATATATAAGGAGAAATTATTGTCATTATTTTGATGTTTTTTTTTCCCCTGAAAAGGCATCTCAAAAAGAGAGTCTTTGACAGGGCACTGGCGGGGTGGTGGACTTATGACTGGTAGGTGGAGGTAGAAGTCCAGGCTTCCCTCTCCGCTTCCTTAACACTTGAAGAGGTGCTCCGCATGAATGCAGGGTTGGGATGGGAGTTCTGCCTCCCCACGTGGTCTCCACTAATACCGAGCTGAGGGTAGCATTATTGCTGCTGGACGATGGTGAAAATCTGGAATCTCCACCAGTCCTCTTCTGACACCACCCAAGTTGGGAGGGGCAGAGGTGGACGTGGGTCCGGGCTCTCCATGTGGTCTCCACTGATACTGCGGAGGGTGCAGATGCTCATTCCTGGCCATCAAGGAGAAAGACCTGGATCCCTACACAGCCTTCTCTGTACTCCCTTGTCGGGTGTTAAGATGCCTCCTTACAGGCTGGTGAGGATGAAAGTCTAGGCTCTCCACTTGGCCTCTGCTGGCGTGGGTTGGGATAGGGAACACAGAGTTTTCTGTGCTGTTTGGCTGGAGTAGAACATTTATTGTCCCAAAGTTTTCTGTTTAGCTAGACTGCCCTTTCCCTGTCCTTTGCATAGAAAAAGCAGACTTTTCTTGAGGTCTTTCTTTGTCTGTGCCAATTGAAATGCCAGGGTTGCCAGATTTTTCAGCATCGACTCTAGGCTCTAGGAGGTAAAGAACCAGCCCACTCACCACCATGTTTTCCTTGAGTCTCCTGGTCCCCAGCCAGTCTGCCTTCTCCTATGCACTATTGGGTCTTCTCTTCTTTGTTTTAGGGTTTTTTCTGGTTGTAAGCAGGAGGAATAATAGAGAAAAGAACATCTATCCTATCTTCCTGGAAAAGAAAGTCTCCCAATTAGTCCTTCCTAGCATTATGATTTAAAATCCTACCATTCCTCTCCATTTCACAGTGAAAATAAGAACAATAGAAAATGATAAGAGGTGGTATGTATGTGTAGGTAAATATGAAAGACATATTTCTCTGTAAGGAGAGGTCTTGTATGATAGCCCTTCTCAGTTAGTCCAATACAATCGAATGCCTACCATGTACAAAGTACTGGGAATGGACAGTACTTATACAAGGATAAGCCATGGGCCCGTCCTTCAGATTATTGAAAAGCTTACACCATTTGTTTAATATGTTCCAGAAGATGCAAAAATGTTTTTGATGCCCTTGCTCTTTGGTGACAGTGGGAGTTGGGAAGGAGGCAGGGACCTAGAATGAGATAGTCCCGTGTCCCAATTTACTTGTGACTTTATAGATGGAGGAGCTTTACTAAGTTGCCTCTCCCCCTGATGTGCTAGAGCCCACTAATTCACTCCCAGTGCCTATAGCAAAAACGACAGAAGCTCTTAATTCCTTTCTTTCCTTAAACTATTTGAACACCCCAGGACGTTATGAAACCAGGATAAGGGACTGGACTCTCAGCTCTATGAATATTCAAAAACTTGTGTTTTTAATTTTTATCGTACCTGCTTGTTAACAGTGTTCACGTGCTTATTTCCCCCTTTATACCGTGGGGATCATGTCAGACACAGCACACGGGCTGCTTTGCAGTCTATGTAGAGATGTAGTTGGAGATACGCTAGGAAAAGGCAGCGTTTTACTCAGTGATTTATATGCACTTTTTAAAAAGCCTTGTCAAGCCTGCTTTTCCCATTTAACCTTGAATTCTTTTCATAACGCTGTGTCTTGATTTTATGTTCCTTAATGTGCCATATTTTTCTCCACAATAGATTTTTCAGCTAAATTGGCCTAAAACAAGAGGGATGCTGAATGCTTTTTGTAACCATGGAAACATTTCTGGGCACTTACTGGGGACCTGGTTGCCAATAGTAATGTAGCAGAGAAAATAGATACACTTCATTTAGCAGTTGCCTCTGATTAAGAGGCAGAGAGACTCCTTACAGTGCCATCTCAAGATAGGCTTTTCGGTTTAAAGACCCAAATCCAAAACACCAACTTCTCAGTCAAGAAGCAGTTGTGACAGACACCTTTGATATGTATTGGGAAGGAGTTCTAATTGCATTTAAAATCATCTTTGTTTTCAGTTTTTCATCTCATGCTTCTTCTTTTTTTTTTTTTTTTAGGCTGTTTTTTTAACCACATGAATTTGTTTCCAAGAAATATGCTCACTATTTCCTGAAATAGCCTGCTAATGGAATTAATGTGTCCCAAGTATCCTGGCACATAGAACTTTAGACACACTTTTTGGCTACCTGGAATGTATTTAAGAAGTAGAATAGTAGAAATGAGGGTGATATAATTTGACTTTCAAACAGATTACTCTACCAGGTTAGTATGACATGGAAGGGAAAAGCCCACACTATTCTTAGTTGCTGGTTGGTCTGGAGCTTTGATGGGTTGAAGGTATTTTTTTTTTTTTTTCTGTCGATGCTCTTAGGATGGCTTGTGGCGGTTGAGACTAAATGGTACCAGGGAATGTAATGCAGTTGATATATAAGTCATATAGGCTTCATTGCCTTTCTGTAGGATGCGTGACTGCACATAAGATGTTACATCCTGCCGTTTCTTTATTTGTAATACTGGCACTTCGCTTGTTTTCATTGCACAAGTGCTGTCTTGAGGGTAAATCTATTCCTGGTTAAATTTATCTTCATTTGTTAATCCTTCATTTGATTGCATTTGCCATCATGCTCCTCAGTTATCTAGAATTGTCCATTAAAAAAGGTTTAGTGTGAAAAAGCTTCAGATTGGTTTATTAAAAGCTTTATGAAGTTAGTTTTCTCGATATGTTGACTTGCACATTTTAGAAAAACTAGGTATTAATGAACACACTAAAAGCTGACACAGTTTTCAGAGCCTTGACATTAAGGCATGGAGTTTGTTATTGCCATGGTTATGTATTTTGCCATTGTTGTCATTTTTAAAGGACATTTCAGGCATGTAACAAAATCCTACATGGCCAGAAGTTAGAACATGTAACTTATACACATGATCAAAATATTGATTCAATGTTCACCTTGATTTCTGGGTGTTATAATAAATGCTAGAACATTTTCTAAGGTCAGGTTTAAAATGAGAAAATAAAGTCCATTTTCTATTTTCCCATTCTTACCATCATTAGGGATGGATTACAGGAATTAGAGATAACATACTACAAATAAACTTAAATTCCATTTTAATGATTCTCAAGGAACCAGATTTTTTTTTTAAATAATGGAATTTCTTGATAATAAAAAGGTCCAGGAGTCTTCCTAGCCCTGAGACTCAGACAGTAATAGAGCCAGGTGTGTTTTTCTTGCAATTATCTAGTCTAATGGTGAAGAAGTGGGGACCTGTGTGTTTGTGTGTTGTTATCTTTCTAATTACCATAGAAATATTACCCTCTTCTCTTCTTCCCCTATTTTATTCTTTCTTTGGTAAATCCCCTTCGTCCTTCCCTGGTACTCTTTCCCAACATCCACTCCAGGGGAGAGAGAGTCTTGTTTCTGAAAAAGAGCCTTATACTAAAGAGAGTTTCCGAGATGTGGCTATAAGTTTCTCTTCCCTTTGAACTCTTGTTAATTCTGCTCCGGGGTGGGCTGGGCCACTGTTAGTAGAGATATTAGTGCCCTTTACATTTCCTAGTTTTTAAACTTATGACACATTAAAAAACGTAGAAAAATGTATCATGATATAACAAACACCCACAAACCCACCATTTAACTTGGCCAAAATTTAACATTTTCCATATTTAATCCAGATTTATTTTTAAGAAGCCATCTAGGACAGATATACTTAGAGTTCCCTGAGAACCCCTGTTTGTTTTCTCTCCCTTCTCTCCTTACCAGGAATAAAACAAATCTAAATTGGAAGGTTATGATTCTCATCATATTTTCATTCTTCTCCTGCAAGTTTTTGTGTCTGTAAATTACACATACCATAGTTTACATGTTTTCAAACTTCACACAAATGATATACTATTGAACACGGGTCCTGCCTTTGTGGTTGAAGGAGGGGATGGGGGCTCCTATTGTACAGGAGAGGCTACCCTGGTAGAGCTGTAAGCGGGCCCATCTCAGGCAACTTGGCAATAATAAACCCATTACAGCATAGAGCCAATGGGTAGGTCCTGGCAACAGCTCCTGCGCATTCACCAGGGAGGAAAGATCAAGGGAGCAATAGCTCTCCTTTGGCACTCCAGCCGTGGAAGTGAAGTCATGCTATTTCAGTCCTCAGTGGCACAGCCCCGAGTCACTTTCACAAGAGGGGTCTCCTTGTCAAGAGATTTTTAGCTAAGATGGGAGAGAAGATCAGAGAGTACTGTCATTCAGTATTAGCGCAGGAGAATGTTTATCTTGCTGGTTATCAACTGAGTCTTTAAATTACTTCAATTACAGTTTTGGTTTTTAGTTATGGCATTGATGATAATGGAATTCTTTTCAAACTATAAGTATTTGACCCCCAAATGTGTTTCTGAAACTGCCATGATTTTATCTACATTAACGTTATCTCATTTTTTTCTGATGCTTGAGCTTCCTTGCTAGACTGTATAAACTCCTTAGAACAGGGACCATGCATTAATGTTTCCTGTATCCATGCCATCCATACTACATTTAGCTTCTGACTTTCATATGTTAGATTTACAATACTAGTAAATGTTTCATAAGTTAGGGGGACTATTACACTTTCTCAGGCAACGTGGAAGACTCTGGGACATGTCCAAAGAATACTTGCTTGCCTGCCCTTTCAGAATTTTTGAAATGCGGGAACTAATTGTGAAAAGTTGATATTTATCAAATATCTGTTTTAGTAATAATTCTTTGCAGATCCAAAGAAATAGAAATGCTTCCTCCTACTGGACTGGTCAGTTCCTTTTAGCCTCCCTTGCTTGATGGTTAATATCTCCCTAACCTCTAAGTGTTATCACGGCCCAGGGCTCAGCCTTCGGACTTGTCTCTCTTTTGCCCCACCCTCTAGTTTTCATCTTACTTAGCGTGCAAACCAGATCCCTTCCAGTGGCTACCAGGTCCATAGTAATCGAGCCCCATGCCGCTTCTCTGGCCTCTCACTACCCCTTTCTCTCTTGTCAACTCTGGCTGCCTCGGGTCTCCTAAAACACCAGCTGTGCCCCTGATTCAGGGCTTTTGCACACGCTGTCTCCTCTGTCTCAAATGCCCGTCCTCCAGATGTCCCCAGCATTTGCTCCCACACTTTCCTCACATCTTTGCTCAAATGGCCCTTCTCAGAGGCCTCTCTGATCACATGAATTTAACCTGTACCTCCCTCCACTCTCCAGCCATCCCATCCTCTTTCTATGGGATCCCCCCCTCCACTACTTATTACTCTTTGACCTGTTATACTTACTTGACTGTCTCCATGAGGGCAGACATTTCCATTCATTTCTTTCACGGGTGTATACCCCACATCTAGAAGTGCTTGCCTCATGGTGGAAATAGATATTTGTCAAATACATGAATGACTACATTTTTGGTATTTGTTATACCCTGTTTTCAGTTTATTCTGACAACATTCATAAATTGAGTGACTGAATTTGCTATGAAATGCTTTTAGATTTGTAATAAGAGAAACTGTAAGCTATTGAAATGGAAGAACTGTAGCTTTTCTTCACTTTTCACAATGTATTAGAAAAAAGTAGGTTAAAACTTTAATAGAAGAAATAATACTATATCAATACAAAAGATTTTTTTAGGCTTAGATTTTAACAGACGATCAAACAGAATGAGCATGTGCTTATTATTTTCTTATTTTTAAAAATTCCTCACCTAAAGATATTCTTTCCATTGATCTCCAGAGAGACAGTGGAAGGGAGAAAGGAGGGAGAGAGAGAGAGAAAACATCGATGTGAGAGCAACACATCCATTGGTTGCCTCCCTCACATGCCCCTACTGGGGCCAGGATCGAATCTGTAACCAAGGTACATGCCCTTGACAGGAATCAAACCCTCAACCCTTTGGTCTGATAGCCAATGCTCTAACCACTTAGCAAAACCGGCCAGGGCAAGCATGTGCTTATTTTTTAAAAGAAGCTTGGAATATGGAAGAAAACACACAAATGGAGATATTTTATATCCTTTTCCTCAGGAACAAATCAGTTCCATTTTCTGAATTGGCACAGTGAACCATTTGTGTGAAGACTCTGGTCTTTGGAGCCATTTGGGTTCAAATGCCAACACTGCTGCTTTCTCGCTGAGTGAGCATTTGGCAAGTTATTTGACCTAAAGAGGACTCTCTTTTCTCATCCGTAGCATGGGGTAGAAATATCTAGTTAAATGTGAGAACCTACCTACATCAAACCAAGTATGGATTAGGTATGTATTCCTGCTCCTTTCTGTTGTTAAGGTTGTCTATATGGTCTTTTGTAAACTGAAGATTGGTCTAGAAACAGAGGAGTTGCTCTGGGCTCCATGTGACACATTTCTTTCTCCATGTGACACATTTGCAAACACAGTGAGTCTTCTTTTGCTAGCCAGCTATGTAATCAGGCAGAATCTGGAGGAGGGTCATGGGAAGTCCCCTGTTAGTTATGGCATTAATTATAATGGAATTTAACATCTGGATTTGAATTCTGTGTGAAGAGTGTGGTCAGCAGAGGGGGCACCAGATTCCTGGGGCTCCTGATGAAGGTGAGCTTCTCATAGCAACATTTTTTAAAATTCTTATTTACTTATTAAAGTGATTGGGGTGACATTGGTCAACATAAACATACAGGTTTCAGGTGTAGGTTTCTATGTTGCAAGATCTGTATATTGCACCGTGTGCCCACCACCCAAAGTCCAATCTTCTCCTGTCACCTTATATTAGAAACCCCTTATCCCCCACCCCCTTTCCCCTGGCAACCACCACACTGCTGTTTGTGTTCACCAGTTTCAGTTTTATATCCCACATATGAGTGAAATCATATGGTTCTTAGCCTTTTGCACTCGGATGTCGAGTGTGATTCGACATGGTTAGCATCGGTAGCAGCTCGAGAAAAAAAGCAAGCGAGTGCAAAGGGTTAGCTTTTTTTGACTGACTTATTTCACTTAGAATAATGTTCTCAACTCCTCTGTTCTCAATGTTCTCAAGATCCATCCATGTGGGATCAGGCCTAAACTGGCAGTCGGACATCCCCTGAGGGGTCCCAGATTGGAGAAGGTGCAGACTGGGGTGAGGGACAGCCACCCCCCCCCACAGTGCATGAATTTCGTGCACTGGGACTCTAGTGAAATATACAATGTTGCCTCTCATGCGTGTGAACCTTCACAACGTTTTTTCTCAAACCACCTGCATTTGAAAATTCAGGCCCTAACCAGTTTGGCTCAGTGGATAGAGCATCATCCTGGGGACTGAAGGGTCCCAGGTTTAATTCTGGTCAAAGGCATGTACCTTGGTTGTGGGCACATCCCCAGTAGGGGGTGTGCAGGAAGCAGCTGATCAATGCTTCTCTTTCATCAATGTTTCTAATTCTCTATCCCTCTCCCTTCCTCTCTGTAAAAAATCAATAAAATATATTTTAAAAAAGAAAAGAAAATTCAGGACTTGATTTCCAGCAAAGACACATTAGTCGCATGTATGTGAATTTCCAAACCCACGATCACTGCCAAGGGGCACAAACTGCAGGTATCAGTGCTGGATACATGGGTTCCTAGGACCGTGAGATGATCATGCTCAGCTGAACCTGTCAGGGCCAAATTTTCAGCTCAATTAGAGCTGTCCAGCTTGGTCCTGAGAGGTTCCTGCTGCCCACTTTTTGTTGATGACATGATTCTATATATAGAAAACCCTAAAGACTCCACCAAAAAACTTATTAGAAACAATAAACAAATAGAGTCAAGTTACAGACTACAAAATCAATGGGCAAAAATCCATTGCCTTCCTGTATACCAGTGGTCGGCAAACCATGGCTCGCAAGCCAATGCAGCTCTTTGGCCCCTTGAGTGTGGCTCTTCCACAAAATACCACGGCCTGGGCGAGTCTATTTTGAAGAAGTGGTGTTAGAAGAAGTTTAAGTTTAAAAAATCTGGCTCTCAAAAGAAATTTCAAGTGTTGTACTGTTGATATTTGGCTCTATTGACTAATGAGTTTGCCGACCACTGCTGTATACTAACAACAAAAGTTCAGAAAGAGAAATCTAAAAATCAATTCCTTTTGCAATTGCAACCAAAAGAATAAAATACCTAGAAATAAACTTAACAAAGAATGTGAAAGACCTATACACTGAAAATTACAAAGTATTATTAAAAGAGATGGAAAAATATCCCATGTTCATGGATTAGAAGAATTAACATAATTAAAATGGCCATATTACCCAAAGCAATATACAGATTTAATGTAATTCCCATCAAAATCCCAATGTCACTTTTTAAAGAAATAGAGCAAGAAACCATCAGATTTGTATGGACCACAAAAGACCCCAAATAGCCAAATCAATCCCGAGAAAAAAGAAGGAAGCTGGAGATAACACACTATCAAACTTCAAATTATACCACAGAGTTACGATAATCAAAACAGCATGGTATTGGCAGAGAAACAGACATACAGATCAATGGAACAGAATAGAGAGGCCAGCTATAAAACTACATGTATATGGACAGATAATTTTCTACAAAGGAGCCAGAAACACATTAAACCGGCAGTCGGACATCCCTCTTACAATCCGGGACTGCTGGCTCCTAACCGCTCACCTGCTTGATTGCCCCCAACTGCCCTCTCCTGCCGGCCTGGTTGCCCCCAACTGCTCTCCCCTGCTGGCCTGTTCGTCCCCAACTGCCCTCCCCTGCTGGCCATCTTGTGACAACGTGGGGACAGCCATCTTGTGATGACATGAGGGTGAGATGCCACCTAGGCTTTTATTAGTATAGATTCTTTCTTGGAGTGTGAATTGTTTGTAGTTTTAAAAAATCCCATGTCTACTGATAGTCCATGTTGGTGCCCTTCTAGTGGTTTTATTAATTGTTGGGGGTTTCCTTCTTAATCCATCTCCTCCTAAGAACTCATAACTTAAGCATTAGTGATATTTTACTAATATCATTCCAAATATGCTATTATATAGTGTCAGCTAGTCATTTAAGGGGAGGTGACTGTTCCATTGTGTTCAGAATCACTCCAGGAGGCAAGAATAAAATCCCAAATCAATTTTATAGAAAGTCCCCCTTCTAAGGTATCACTCTGAAAAAGCAAGATGCCATGGTGAAAATAAGCCAGAAAAATCTGGATTTGAATTTTGGTCCAATTTCCTGTGTGACTCTAGGGCAAATTACTTGGACTCTCTGGGCCTCAGTTTCCCCATCTATGTTCCCTTCTATCTGTGAGTAGTGTGTGCTATATGCAAAGCATTTATGGTAGTGCTTGGACTGTGGGCAGTTCTTAGTGAACATTAACTATAGAAGGTCTGCCTCTTGAATATTCAGCTACATAGTCTTTTAGTTTTTTGCCCTCAGGTTGATTTTACATTTAATATATTTTTTATAATGTTTTTATTGCTTTTTTCTTAGAGAGAGAGGAAGGCAGAGGGATAAAGAGATAGAAACATTGATGAGAGAGAAACATTGATTGGCTGCCTCCTACACATCCCTATGGGAATCGAGCCGGGCATGTGTCCTGACCAAGAATTGAACCCGTGACCTCTTGGTTCACAGGTTGATGCTCAACCACTGAGCCACACCAGCTGAACTACATTTAACTTTTTAATCCCTTAGTAGTTCATATTGGTATATGATGTAAAGTGAAGTTCTAACTTGGGAATTGTTCCGATGGGCCATATTTTTCAAAGTATCATTTGTTTAGCACATTCTTCCTTCTTTCGCATTGTTTTTTGTAAAGTTGTAGAGCTTTCTTTATCATTTATAGTGTTCTTCTTTCTGTTAATCAGTTTCAGGGATGCTTTATCTAGTCCATTAGCTCTAACTTCTATCAACATAGATTAAAGAATCTTTTTTTATTCCTAGTTTGTTTGGGGATAGGACAGATGATAAGTTTTATTATATGCTTTTTCTGCATTTATTGAAATAACCATATGGTGTTTTTTGTTGTTGTTACTGAGTGGATTATATTGGTTGATTTTCAAATGTTAAACTGACATTGTATTCTTGTAATAAATCTGACCTAGTTATGATGTATTATTATTCTTCTATATCAAGGGATTTGAATTCAAATATCTTGATTATGGTTTCTACATCTTTGTTCATGAAAGATATTGGCTTGTCATTTTCCTTTCTTGTAATGTCCTCTTAAGATTTTACTATTGAGGCTATGCTTACCTTATCACATGATTTGAGTAAAGTTTGCCTCTTATTCTATTGTCTTGTCATGTAGGTTTGGTATTATTTCTTCTTTTACAGTTGAGCAGATTTCACCAGGGAAGCTATCTGGAACTGGAATTTTCTTTGTGGAAAGAAATTAAATAATTGATTGAATTTCTTTAATATATAATGAACCTTTCAAGTTTTCTTCTTCTGTCAGATCTTTCCTAATATATACATTTAAAGTTAGGTTTTCTTAAAAAACACTGCTTTAGTTGCCATCCACAGATTTAATTTGTTGTATTTTCATTATAACTATGCTCAACACATTTTCTAATTTGTTTCAAGTATCTTTCCAGTTATCTTTCTTTTATTGATTTCTAGTTTAGCTACCCTGTGGTCAAAGAATATACTCTTATCATTGTAATCCTTTAAAATTAGAAATTTGTGTTGCTTTCTTTATTGGCATAGTATGTAGTCCATTTTTGGTAAATACCCCATTAAAATTAGAAAATAATGCATATCATTAAAGAGTGTGAAGTTATAAATTAACTTTCAATTTCCCTTTTTAAATTGTCTTTTTAAACACACACACACACACACACACACACACACACACACACACACGGTTAGGTAGGGTTAGGGAAACCTATTAAAATCTTTAAATATGATTACAGATTTTCTATTTTTTTATATAGCCTGAAGTTATATTAGTTAGGGTTGTTTTCTCTTCCTATTAAAATAACCTTGTTAATATGAAATACTTTATTTTTAGTAATACTTCTTGCCTTAAAGTTTATTCAGATATTAATAAAAATGTACCATATTACTTTTGGTTACTGATTGCATGCTAGAGTTTTTTCTATCCAGCTTTATACAATTTAAAGCAGGTTACTTATGAATAAATATAATTGGATTTTCTTTACTTTTACCTAGTATGACAATATTTATATTTTAAGGGCAGTATTCAGTGTATTTATATTTAATGTAGTTACTGATATATGTGCTTTTAAGGCAGTTTACTGTATTTTCTATACCCATCTTGTCTTTTTTTTGTTCCATTATTTCCATTCTTGCTTTTGAATTAATCAAATATTTGCATTAGTGCATTTTTTAAATTAACTTTTCAGTAATATATACTTTTAGGTGGTTACCCTAGAGATTATAATATTCATTATTAACTTTTTAAAGTCACCTCTAAATTTTATCACTTCTTAAACAATGCAAAGACTTTGTAACATTTTAATTTCATATATCCACCTTTGTACTTTTGTGTTTCTATTGTCATACCTTTTACTTCTACAAATATTTTAAATACCCCAAGAATTGGAATTAATATTTGTTTTCTTATTAAGGTATAATTTAAACATTTTACCACTTCATATGTAGTGTAAGAACCTTACAATAGTATATTCCTAATTCCTCCTCCCTATCCTTTGTCATCATCAGACATTTTACTTTTAACATGTATGCTAAATAACCCAATATATTGCTATTATTTTTGCTTTAGACAGTTACCTTTTAGAAAATTTAGAAATAAGAAAATGAATTTTCCTGGATGTAGGTCCAGGAAAGAGAAATGGCTCTAACTAACCACCTCAAAAGTAGAGCCCAGTAAAGGGAATTGTGCTCTGAGCTGGAGACAGACCTCATTTTCTTATTTGTGGCTCTAGATTTGTTTGTTTTTCCTAAGGGTATATGCAAATATGGGTATAAGAGTTTATATATCCATAGACTATTCTGATTGATTGCTGCTGATGTCTTATAGGCTGTTAAAATATTTAATATTCTTCTTTCACTATGTTATTATGTTTTTTTAGATTGAAGCATGAATTTGCCGTTCATTGTATTTTAATTCAGACTTATTTGTTTTATCCTTTTCTACTACTGAAAGCCTTGATACTCCATCTGAGCTTTTTATTCAGGGACATAACTGTGCCATTCTTGGCATGGCTGGGCTTTGGAAGACAGAATTTGCTCAATTGGATTGTGCCACCATACAGTGCCCTGAATAGTAATTTGTTTGGCCTCTGCCTTCAGTTGGTTGTCTTGCAACTCTTTGGAGTATTGAACTTGGTACTGGTAATGGTGGTGAAGATGATGACTATAATTCATATCAGCTCTTGAAAGCTTATTGTGTATTAAGCAGTTCTTGAGTGCTTTATATACATTAATTAATGTAATCCTCCCAACAATTCTATAACTACTACTATTAACTCCATTTTACAAAAGAGGAAACTGAGGCATATGTTTAAACCCAGAATCACATAGGTATAGGATTTGAACACAGGCAGCCTGGCTCTTAACCACAATGCTGTGCGGCCTCTGTAAATAATTAACCCATAGCATTCTTCTGTTTGTTTAAACTTCTGTGTAAATTAGAGAATATTGTACATGAATTCCCATGTTAATATGGTTGTCAAAAGGGCATTGAGAATTACTTGAACATACTGATTAAGGAGAATAGGTTTTATGATTGAATGGGAAAAGTCATCAAAGTGTTAACATCTGGAAGGCTAAAATCATATTATTACAACCACTGCTGAAGTAAATATTCTTTTCTTAAAAGTAAACTACACTAATATTTTGGATTGGGCTCAAAAGACAATTTAAAAAGGGAAATTGAAAGTTAATTTATAAATGCAAGCTTGGAAGTACTAAGTTTATGGACAGAACATTGAAGTGTGATTAAGAAAAAGAAGTAGGAGAAACAGTGGAATTTAGTAGGCATGATAAAAAACACATATAGAACATTACAGTATCCAATTCTGGGAGCTCCTTCTTTAAAGTGAACATAGCTATGTGTGTTCCTCAGTGGAAAATTCAGTCGGGGGCCAGGGTTTCAAGCAGTGTGTGATGCTCTGAATTACCTTTCATCAAAGTGGTTCCCATAGGGCCAGCCTGAACATCACAATTAGGAATGAACTGGCCCTTTTATTTTTTTTAATTTTTATTTTTTAAATATTTTATTGATTATTTACAGAGAGAAAGGGAGAGGGATAGAGAGATAGAAACATCAATGAGAGAGAAACTTCGATCTGCTGCCTCCTGCACACTCCCCACTGGGGATATGCCCACAACCAAGGTACATGCCCTTGACCGGAATCGAACCTGGGACCCTTGAGTCCGCAGGCCGATGCTCTATCCACTGAGCCACACCGGTTAGGGCTGAACTGGCCCTTTTAGAGCAAAGTCTTGGGTGAGCAGGAGATGAGAAGGAGATATAAGGAGCATCCATCACTTTCTCCCAGTATTGGCAGCAGCCATACCTCACCCTGGGAACAGATGTCAGGCTTTTCTGCTGCACCTGTGTGAACAAATAGCGATGCCCAAGGTGGTTTTATCTTGATTGTGAAGATTCTCGATGAGTGTATGGAGATCATGTGGAGCTCTAAAAATGATATGTTACACTTCCTTTTGGGAATTCTACTCCCAGAATAGCACTGTTCTTTGAAATCCTCATTTAAATGAGCTTCATGATTTATGGAAGGTGAGAATGCTCACACCTGCTTTGCAGATTGATAAACTGTGCCCTAAATTCCTAACAGGTGGATTGCTTGAAGTCGTGTAGTGAGTCAGCAGTGGGACTCTCGATAGAATTCAGTTGCTCTGTCCCTCACAGACTCTCTGGAGGAAGTCTCCCACCTCCCTCTTGCGTTAGGGTAGTTGGAAAAAAAGTTCAGTAGTAGGGAGTGTTTGCTGGTTTTATCAGCTTGAGGGCGTTGCATGTCTCTGTGTGTATGTGTGTGTACACATTGGTGTGTTTCTGTGTTTGCCTATGTTTTCTGAAACATTTTTTTGCTACGTGGTATCTTCTTCCCACTTCCCAGATGGTAGTTCTGATTTTTTCTTTTTTCTTTTTTTTTCGGGGGAGGGGGTTGCTCACAAATCTGGAGGATTCATTCACCAGTTGACAGACTGTCACAGCAGCTGATCGGAGACCACCCTCTGCCATTGGTTCCCCCCATTCTCTTCCTCCACTGGGCATCAGCAGATAATGCAGAGAAGCAGTTCGATGTTAGTTCTGGTAGGGAGGTTTGGCCAGTAGGAAACTTTGACAATTATTGAGAAGATTCGATTAAAACCAAATTGAAATGTCTCTTTTTGTTCAGATTAAAGCCATTTATTGCCAATCTTTCTCTGACTTTTTTGTTTAGATCAGTCTCTATTACTAGAATGACACTTTTGCCCACTTGGTTTTGTACTGCTAGGGGAAATAACTTCATTTTGAAAGTGTTATGAACAGAACTTGCTCATAGAATATTGAAAATTCAACCCAAAAGTGATGAATCCCTTGGTAGAAATCATTTTGAAAGGTCTTCGAATGACGAGTTGTACCAAGACTAATGTGGACTCAATTTACCTTCGATTGTTGGAACATAAGAGGTCCATCTAGGCCATCTCCACAGCAGTTCAACTCCTGTCTAGTTTTGTGCCATAAATATTGCTGATTACTCTCACTTTCTCTTTCATACGATTTTAGTTGAATTACCTGTTTCACTTCCTTGCTGAGGGACAGAATATAGCTTTGGTCTATCTACACCATAGTTATGGAGGTTTCATTTGCTATTTGTTAATTGGATTCAAAGGTGGTTTTAACTTTTCTCTCGGTTAGTGAATAGAGTGTATTAAATTATCATTAACTGAAGTCAAGCATAGATGAAATAAAGTGGATTTTCAGTGACCTTTTGTATTTATAAAATGAAAACTGCCAAGAAAGAAAATTAAGGCCACAATTTATCTGTTGCACTTAGTTATTAATAAGAAGCAGAGATACCATATCATTTGATTTGAAGTAAAAACATGTCTTGGAACCAGACTGTGCTTAAAGCCTAGGTGACCTTAGGCATGTTAACTTACTTGCTCTGTGCCTTAGTTTTCTCATCTATAAAATGGGGAGAAATAATAGTACCTGTTTCATAGTGTTGTTGTGACGATTACATAAGATGCTGTAAAACACACAAGCTATCTAGAATAGATTTTCTTGAACTATTAAAATAAACTTAGGTCAATATTGTAAAAGTTCACTTTAAAGTCCCTTTGAAAATATACTCACTGTCTTAAAAGATAAAAGGTCACAATGCACAAATAGATGCAGGCAGGCCTTTCTATATTAAACACTAGCATGTCCTCAAAACTGACTCCTGTTTGGTTGAGTTCAGAGAAAGAGACTTGCCAATCTGGGTTTCGAGTGAGCTAAACTGCATTAATTTGCAGGTCTATTCACATTTAGCACAAACACTATAGTTAGAAAAACACTGTGGAGCTGTTCAGAAATGGAGATGATGTTCACAGTATATTTTAAAGGTGGAAAAAAATAGTTCAACCTCATTTGAAAGGCAAATAGTCACTAATCTACATGCTCAGGTAGTCTAACTTTTGGGCATCTTTTCACTCCTACTAATCATGAAAACAAGGAAGACAAATGTGAACCTGGAAGTGAGGTCAATGATCGTGTTTTGGGGTAAAAGTAATTTAGAAGCCGGAAGAGCCCCCTCATGTTACAGTCCAGGAAACTGAGACTGGGACATTCTGGTGAACTTGCTCTAAATGACATTAATGGGTGGTGATGGGGGACATGCATCACGACTCATGAAATGACTCAGTGTCAAACTCACCTTCCTGGGAAAATTGGAAAATCTTGATAAAGTGGTGACTTCTAATTAAGTGTTCTTGACACCAAGGAGCCGGGCCTCTCACGGAGGGGAAGAGTGGGTGGTGTCTGTGTGTGTCAGAGCTTGGCCCAAAGAGGAAGGCTTCATCTGGTACTAAAAGACAGTTGAAACATAAGGAAGGGCATATACAGGAAATATAAGACTTCATCTGACCTCTAAAAGCAAGAGGCTACAGACACCAAAACCTAAGCAAGGCAGCAGCACAATTTTCAAATTATAAAAATGGAAGGGAATTTAATGGAGTGAAGAATAATGGGCCAATTACCTTGACAATGGCTCAGAGAGGTTAGGAGGGAATATACTGGCTTAGGTGAATAAAACAGGAGTGATGACATAGATGACCTAGTAAGTTGAAAGAAAGGTAAGCATGGGAAGTGGAAGGAAAGTCAGTTACAAAAGAAAAATCGTAGAAGCCTAAAAAATGAATAAGGTAAATGTTGGCATTATTGCTAGTAACTGATCATCTTAATAAAATTTAAAGTTTTATGAAAATGTAGGATGCTATAAAGATAATTTTTGTCATTTTCTTCCCTATGGAAAAAATCATTGAATCTTTCTGGGTTTTAATTCCTTTCTCTATGAGATAAGAATTAAAATTACATGTCATTCTGAAGGTCTGTTATTCTCTGACATTTAGAAGAATCAGGAATCACTTACTTAAAAATTCCTCCAAATAGTGACAACTTAAAATCTATTATGTTGTAATGTCCATTAACTTAGGATGCTTTTGTTTACCCAATACATAACGCATTCTTATTTCAGTTTATAAATATATTATTTCTTTGAGTTTATAAACATCAATTCACAGAGAGCACTGAAACTGAATAATGATAATGATCTTTAAGTTTTAAATACCTGGTTAGCTTGCAAGCAAAATTCTTATTCAGTTTTGAAAATCTGATTAAACATAATATTGATAGATTTGGGAGCTTCTAAGTAAAAAATCTCACCAAGGTAAGTGTAACAAAATTTAAAACAACTAATTTGAGAAAAAGTAGAAGTGGGGGTGGTTGGTGTGTCTTTTGTTGTTATTTGTTTGTTTTCAGGCACTCAAGTCTATTAGGTAAATAGGCTTTTAAAAAAGTCACTTACCTGATGAGTGTCATTGCAGTGATTAAAAGATAATCTTATCCCTAATTATTTCAGGTGAACCCATCTGATTTGGTTTGTTTTGAATTCTGTACTTTTAGAAATATACCAATTATTTAGTGTATGTCTAACGCTAGATCATAAATCACAACATCAGTACTCTTTTAAAAGATATTTCTGAAATTCAAAATATCTCTGATGTTAAGTTAGAATAATAAACTCAAGGAAAATATATTTCTCTAAGTATTTAAGAAAGTATTATGTCTCAAAAATATAGAAGGCTAAACGCTTAATTTGATTTTAAAGTATAAAGGCAAAGTACATCTCAAAAACTATAGGACAATTGAAAAGTAGACTCCATAGACATTTTATAAAAGCAAAGATAAACATGTATCTTCAGATTTTGTTACTAATGAAGTAAGCTGAAATTTTCCTTCCTGAAGGTCAAAAGTGGAAATAAAGTGTTGGACAATAATACAAATAAATGTGCTAGGTACAAACTTCAGTCATTAGATCAGGGCTCTCCCTCCTTTCACACCTCAATGTATAAAGAATAGAAACTGGCATTGCATACCTCACTTTTTTATTTTCAAAGCAAGGACACATACTCTGGAAGAAATTTAACAATCATGTATCAATGGAATCATTTGAGAAGAAGTTCATGAGCCATTATGAGGAGAGAATATAAGAAAACATGAGCAAGCTGGAGAGGAAAATGAGCAAGTTAGTTAGTAACTTGTAGAAAAATGAAAGATGTAGAAATATGTTATAATTTATAAATATGTAACTAATATCCAATTAAAAAACAAAACTTCCTTATAGCATATACAAAAATTAACTAAAAATGAGTCATAGATATAACTATAAAAGCTAAAACTCTAGAAGCAAACCTGGGAGTAAATCTTTATGACTTTGGTTTGGCCAAAGCCTTATTAGATGGGACACTAAAAGTGAAAGTGACAAAAACAAAACAAAACACCTAGATAAATTGGATTTCATAAAAAATTAAAATCTTTTGTGCTACAAATGATACCATCAACAAAATGAAAACAATGGGAGATAGTCCTTGTAAATAATATATCTCACAAGGGACTTACATGTATAATATATAAAGAACTCTTACAACTTAATAAATGGCAGTAATCCAATTAGAAAATTGACAAAAGACTTGAATAGACATTATTCAAAAGAAGATATACAAATGGCCAATAAGTACATGGAAAGATGTCCAAAATTGTTAGTCATCAGGGAAATGCAAATTAAAACCACAATAAGATAGCATCACACACTCATTAGGATGCCTGTAATAAAAAAGATACAAACAAGTGTTGATGAGAATATGAAGAAATTGGAACCTTCATACACTAATGGTTGGACTATAAAATGGTATAGCCTCTTTAATAACATGGAGTTATTATATAACCCAACAATTCCACTGATAAGTATGTATCCATGAAAAATGAAAACATATATCCACACAAAAACTTGTACATGAATGTTCAGAACAGCTAAACATTTAGTTATTCAGAATAACTAAAAATTGAAACAACTCAAATGTCCATCGACTGATGGGTTGATAAGCAAAATGTGGTATATCCATACAATGGAATATTATTCAGCCATAAAAAGGAATGAAGTACTGATTCATAATACTATGTGGATGAACCTTGAAAACATTATGCAGCTAGGGCTGGGGGGGAATGAGGTGATTGAGGGGAGGGGATGATGGGTAAGAGATGCAAAGTTTCTTATTGGGATGATGAAAATAGTCTAAAATTGTGGTTATGGCTGCATAGCTCTATTATAAACCACTGAATTGTACACTTGAAAATGGTGAATTGTATGGCATGTGAATTATATCTCAATGAAGTTGTTTAAGAAAGCCCAGATCTCCTCAATTCAACCCTTCACTTGACAAATGAAAACTGTCACATGCAGTCATTTTCTAGAAAATGACAAAAGTTTTACTGTGAAGGATGGACTGAACATCATACTCGCAGGCCACAGGCTTCTTATTTTGTCTTGTGGCTTTATCAACTATGACAGACACGATGTTCCAGAACTCAGAATGAGGAAGGTCCAAGGACACATAGCCAGTCGTTGAGCATCTTATTTTTACAAGTACGAATCATTTCTATTTGTGCTATATACTGCTTTGATTTTTTTTTACCTTGTCCTAATTATTTGTTTAGATGATTCTCTTCAGCTCTTTATCATATTATAATAGCTCTTAACAATATTGAATTCATTTAATTAAAAGAAAAAAACATGAAGATAGAGAAAAGATAGAACACTGAGAGAAAAATACGAGGGAAAATATTTGTAATTGTATTAAAGAGAAAGGTACATATCCACTTACAGATTTAGCAAAAAAATTTTTTTAATAGATTAATAGAAGCTAAATTGGATAAATGATGGTTCACTGTCGTACACCCAGTCCCTGCTTACCAATGGGTGTGTTCCAAGGGCTCCTTGATAAGCTATTTGGAACTTGAAAGGCATTTTCCTATGAGTTGGGGCTGAAGTCCAGACCACAAAAGCTCATTTAATTTGTGTGAATCTGAAATACAAGATGAAGAGTCATATAAATGCTAATGAAATATGTAATTGATTCATTTAACACATCTGTGCTAAGCTCCCTCTCTGTGCCTGATTATGGTGATAGGTGCTTTTGAGTTTCCAACTCGTTTCACGACAGTAGGCTAGGACCAATTATTAATTACTGCTTTCATTCAATAAGTATGCACCGAGCAGCTGCTGGGGGCCTGACACTATGCTGGCATGGCTCTGAGGATGCAGAGAGAGGGACTCTGCTCCTACTTTTAAGGAGCTGTCACTCTAGAGAGGGGCATGTGCAAGAAGACTTTTACATTATTTTGGTAAGTGCTCCTGTAGGGGTAAAGCACAGATGGCAGGGGCCACAAGAATGAGGGAAAGAAGCCCAAGTTCAGCTTGTGATCTTGGCCATAGGAGACTAGATCCTGAACAAGGTAAAGCCAGAAGCATTCTGAAGAATGAGGTTAAAATTGGGGATGTGAGTTGTGGAGGAGCAGAGGGCATTCTGGGCACAGACACTTGAGGATGTGAACAAGGGAAAATGGTTACAGAACACAGGGTGGGAATAGAGGGGAACAGGATGCGTGGGTGGGGGTTGTGGAGAAAACCTGGCTAGAGGCACATGTAGAGCTCAGGAGAGAGGTGGAGGAGATGCTCTGCTTGTCGTCATATGGATGTGGTAATTGAAACTGTTTGTGGTTTGAGATGTGCAAGGGCAGCATGAGGACTGAACAGCCTGCTCAGAGTAGAATAGTAAGGAACATGGGTGTCAAGAGATGAGGAGGGAGGGCCTAGGGAAAACAGGAGGCTACATTGCCCTGGAGACCAGTGAAGACGCATTGTGAGTGCTGTCACATCCTGTGAGCGGATAGGCAAGGAGGGCTGAAAAGCAAGTATCCTTTATGTGCAGCAACAAGGGACAAGTCATTGCATTTCTTAGACACTTTGGTCTCTGAGCTACACCCATGGGCATGAGCTCTTTTGTTAAATTGAATTTTCTTGAGGTGACATCTATATATATAAAAGCCTAGGCGACTGTTATAACCGAATGACCGGAATGACCAGAATGACCGGAATGACCGGTTGGACAGTTGCTATGACACGCTCTGACCACCTTGGTCGTCAGTGCACTCCCACAGCCAACCTCCTGTGGCCCCTCCACCCACCTTGGCCGGCCTCCCATGGCTCTTCTCCCGCTGCCGGCCGGCCCCATCAGCCCCAATGGGGGTGCTGGCTGGCCAACCTCCTGCAGCCCCTCTCCCCCTGCTCGCTGGCCAACCTCCCGCAGTCCCTCCCCCCGGGATCTGATCAGGGGGGCCAGCAGACCAACCTCCTGGAGTCCCTTCCCCCGGCTGGCCGGCCTCCTGATAGGCCTCTATCACTGGCTAGGCCAAGGGACCCCACCCACATACGAATTCGTGCACCAGGCCTCTAGTTGGTTAATAAAATTATATAGGTTTCAAATGTACAATTCTATGCTACATCTGTATATTGCATTGTGTGTTTGCCACCCAAAGTCAAATCTCCTTCTGTCACCATATATTTGACCCCCTTTACTCTTTACTACCTTCCCACCCCACTTTCCCTCTAGTAACTACCATACTATTGTCTGTGTCTATGAGTTTTTGTTTGTTTGTCTTATTTGTTGCTTTCAGTTTTTTATCCCACAAAGGAGTGAAGTCATATGGTTCTTGATTTTTTCCATCTGACTTATTTCACTTAGCATAGTCCCAAGATCCATCCATGTTGTTGCAAGTGGCAGCATTTCATCTTTTTTATGGCTGAATAGTATTCCATTTTATATATATATATATATAAATATATATATATATAAATATAAATATATATATATATATATATATATATATATATATATATATATATCACATCTTCTTAATCCAATAATCTATCAAAGGACACTTTAGTTGTTTCTAGGTCTTGGTTGTAGTGAACATCTTTGTGAATAAATGTTTTCAAATTTTTTGAGTAGATGCCCAGAAGAGGGGTTGCTGAATCATATGGTTACTATATTCTTAATTTTTTGAGGACTCTCCATGCAAAAGAATGAAACTGAACTGCTATTTGTCCCCATATACAAAAATTAACTCAAAGTGGATCATACACCTAAATATAATACTGAAACAATAAAATACATAGAAGAAAACATAGGTACTAAACTTATGGACCTGGTCTTAGGATTTTATGAATTAGACCACAGAGGCAAGGGAAGTAAAGGCAAAAATAAATTAATGGGATTATATCAAACCAAAAAGCTTCTGCACAGCAAAAGAAACCACCAACAGAATAACAAGACAACCAACCCAATTGGGAAAAGATGTTGGCATGAGCTCTTTGTCCCTTCAGCTCAATTATAATAGGATCCCTGTTCCCAAGGTCCTTTTAGTTTTCTTTGTATTTGTGTAATTTCTTTACTACTCTATGCTATCTCCAGACCCTAAAATTGTGCATTACCCTGAAAATGTACTTTAATATCATAAAACAATAATTTTTAGAATATTTGAGATTCCTGTATCTTAAAAATGTATTATTTTATGAATAAATGTGGGTAAAAGATTTGCATACCTTTATTAAATACCAACATATGATTTGGGATGTCTTTTCTAGAAATCATATACATAATTACCTTCTATCTTAAATTGATATTTTCAACATTATCCTAGTACACATGTACTAACCCTTATCTGGAATTCCAAAATCCAAAACATCAAAAACTAGAATTTTATTTTTATGATTTGAACTGAATGTAGTTATTTAGAGCTTTTACTCATCTCCCTGAGTGAATATTCACATGTTTTAATTATTAATGTGTTTTATTGGGAGGTGTTGCCCAAGATTCCATGGGGGCATTAAATAATATATGGTATGTGCACCATGTTGCTTTTTTAAAATCTAAGAGACCCGAATTCTGAAACATATCAAACCCCAAGGGTTCCAACAATGGACTTGGCAGTCTCTTTAGCTGCTGACCCATCTAGGCTACTTCTGCATTCTTAAAGGAGCCCACTTTTCCTGCCTGCTTCATGGCACTCCGAAGCCTTTGGTATCATAGAAGACAGAGCTGGTGGGATTATAAATGCCCGCTGAGGGCCGGGGTTTATTCTATTCGTGTGTATGCCTGACATCAGGCTCTGGGCCTTGCACGTGGCATGGCCATTGCTGTTTATTAAGCAGATGGACTTTTCAGTAAGTGAATTTCCTCCCATTCTTTTTCCCTTTTCCACTCTGCTTCCTGGCCTGGCATCGGTTCCACTCTGCAGCCTATAAACAGGGTAGAGGCAGAGTCCTTACATGGCCCAAGTATGACCAGCGGCTTCATCATGCAGGCAGCTCTGAGGAGTGGATTTTGCCATTTGGAGTGAGGTTTTCAGATTCTGAGGCCACAGCCAAGCTTCTCAGGAAAGAGAACCATGACTAGTGAGTGTCCTCTGCTTTGGGCACGGGAGGAAAAGTTAAAGTGGCATGTTCTCCATGATTTTGTCAACCCTAACTACTGTGGATACTCGGGGACTCTTTGGGTTCCACTTTGATTCTCATGTCCTCTTTTTCATTTGGTTTTGAAGCCCAGCCTGTTGTCTTTCACAGTCCCCTGGGACCCGGGGAATGGAACACTATTTTGCTATTTGTACAACTTGTGTTTACCAAGTAGAATAGTGTGATGGGAGGAACATGGATTTGGGAGTCACACAGAGCCTACATGTTACTTGACTTTTGTGAGCCTCAGTAACATCATCTGTCAAGTCAGGTTACAATAAGTGAGGATATGATAAATTTTAAATGTAATATTATATGTAATACTAGAGGCCCGGTGCACAACATCCCTGCACTGGGGGTGTGTGTCCCTCAGCCTGGCCTGCACCCTCTTGCAGTCTGGGACCCCTTGGGGGATATCCCTGCAGGAAGCAGGCCTTAGCTGGCAGGCAGACATCCCCCCAAGGGGTCCTTAGTGCTGCCATGAAGGTGGGAGAGGCTCCCGCCACCACTGCTGCGCTCTCCAGCCGTGAGCCCGGCTTCTGGCTGAGCAGTGTGCTCCCCCTGTGGGAGCACACTGACCACCAGGGGGCAGCTCCTGTGTTGAGCATCTGCCCCCTGGTGGTCAGTGCGCATCATAGAGACTGGTCGTTCTGCTGTTCAGTCTATTTGCATATTAGCCTTTTATTATATAGGATGAGTACAGCATAATGCTTAGTAAAAATTGCTTGTAGTCCCTCTTTGCCCACAGATTTTTGCTTTTGTCCCTCACAACAATCTTAAAAGGCAAGGCAGGAATTGGTATTTCCATTTATATATGAATGACAGCTCTGATAAGTTAAGTAACAAGTAACAAGTAGCAAATAGCACACAGCTAACAAATGGCAGAACCAGAACTAAAACTTGAGTCTTGTGATTCTAAATCCTTTGCTCTTCACTTCTGTTCTTCTTCAGTAAAGGAAAACATTTCTGGACATAAATAGATTCAGTTTAATTCAGCCAATGCTTTCAGTATGCTGACAGTGTCATGGGCACCTGTACTTTATCTTGGGGCTGTAAAAGCCCAAGGCAGACTCTGGTTCTGGGGACCCATGGTATTTCAGGGACAAGGCATGGGTGGCATGGTCAATGTGAATGAAATGTTGTAGAATCAGAAAACAGTCATGATATTTGGGACCATAGTATTCTTACAAAATCATAACTTTATTTTAAATAGAGAGGACCCTAATAGATCAGCTTATCCATATTAGGTGTGCTTTGTGTGTGTTTGGGTTCAGGGGAACAGCATTAGCTGTCTGGGAGGAATTAAGGACATATAATCCGATTGGGGAAATAAGATGTAAGTGAATAAAATGTTAATAAAAATTTAAATATAGTCAAGAGAGGAGACATATCACAAGGCAGTACATATGTATTTACTTAATGAATTATGCAGATAGTATTTATTGTAGGAATTCAGAGGAAAGAGCAATATACAGGACATATAGTTCCTTGGCCAAGATTTCATAATTTAATGTTAACAGAGGCAGATCTAGAATGGAGATCTCTTTGTTCTCACCTATTATATTCTCTACGTTTGACTATTGTATTAATCAGAATCCTTCAGGTTGCAAGTAATGGAAATTTAGTTCAGAAGGGCCTTGTGCATGCGCGCGCGCACACACGCACACGCACACACACACACACACACACACCTGCTCAAGTTTATTGGCTCACGTAAGTGAACGCCCAGTAAGTTGTGCTAGATACAGGAATGACTGGCTCCAGTTCATAGCAGGTGTTAGTATTAAGAACCCACAATTCTTTGTTCTGCTTTTTTCTGTATTGATTTCTCTCACTGTCAGGCTATGCTAGGTGATTGTAGATATAGGCTTATATCTTTCAAACTTGCCAACCCCAGCTGTGGGGTTCATAAGCTAGAATAAAATAATTTTCAATATTTCTAAGGAAGTCCTGAGGCTGGCTGTCATTGGCCAGATTGGAGGTGTATGACTACCTTAAAGTGAAGACATGTGCCGTCAGCCTCACTCCAACCTTGTGGATTGAGATTTGGAGAGGAGTGGTTTCCTAAAAAAAATAAAATAATAAATAATAATAAAGTAAAATCATAATATCATTACTTAAAGAGAAACAAAGACTCTAGAATGTCAAAATTAACATCTGTATAATACATATATAAAACTTGGGACCTTTAAAAAAAGAAATTTACATAATAAGAACCTAAGTCTTTCTGCATTTTTACTCACATAGTGACTTCAGGCGCTCTTCATTTCTTTCTGTAGCTGCAAGTTTATAGCTGGTATCTTTTTTCTTCTGTTTGAAGGGCTTTTTAATTTTGTTTTATTTTAACATTTCTTGTTTTGCCGGTGATGAATTCTTTCTAAAACGTCTTTATTTTAATTTTGTTTTTGAAAGATATTTTCTCTGGGTATAGAAATCTGTCAGTGTTTTTTTCTTTCAGCACTTAAAAAATACTCTTGACTGTGAGTATCACAACGAGAAACCTGCTGTCATCCTTATTTACGTTCCTTTGTTCATAAAGCCCTTTTCCTCTACTTAAAAAAATAGTCTATTTTTACAATTTCAGAAAAATTATGCAGAAGTTACTGAGAACTCTCAAATACTCTCCTCCTGTCCTGTTTCTCCTATTATTAATATCTCAGTCTGGTGAGGCACATTTGTTACAATTGATGAAGCAATTGTATTACTAACTATAGTCCATAGTGTACAGTAGTGTTCACTCTATTGTTTTGTTCTATCTCTGACTCACTTTCAGCAACTTAATTATGGTGTGCCTTGGTGTAGTTTTCATCATATTTCTTGGACTGAGGATATGTTGAGCTTCTTGAATTGATGGGTTTATCATTTTCATCAAATATAGGAAAGTTTGGCCGTGATTTCGTCATATATTTTTCTGCTCCCCTCACTCCTTCAGGGTCTGCAATTACATGTATTTTATGCTGCCCAAAGATCTCACTGCTGCTCTGCTCATGTTTTGACAGTGATTATATTTCTCTGTGCTTCATTTTGGATAGCTTATTAGTCTTTTCTTTGGCATCGCTCACTCTGAATCAATCTCAATCAGTGTGTTTTTCATCTTAGACAGAGTGGATTTTATTTCTGAGTTCCATTTGAATCTTCCATATCTCTCCTTATTATGTTCAGTCTTCTAGCTTCTTAAATATATGGAATACAGTGATATTTACTGTTTTAATGTTCTTGTCTATAAATTCTATTATCTTATGATGTAATTTCTTACTCCATGTCAATTGACTGATTTCCCCCCTCATTATCGGTGATGTTTTCCTACTTTTCTGTATGCCTGGAAATTTTTGACTTACTGTCAAACACTGTCAGTTTTACCTTGTTGCATGCTGGATGTATAAATATTTTTGAGTTTTGTTCTGGGATGTGGTTAAGTTACCTGGAAACAGTTTGATTATTTTTAGGTCTTGGTTTTAAGCTTTGTTAGGTAGGGCCAAAGTATTGTTTTATCTAGTGATAATTGCTCTTCCTCACTGAGGAAAAACCCTCCTGAATAGTTTAGCTGATACCCCATTACTTAAGAGATTTCTTATTCTAGTTGAACCAGGCACTGAGCTCCAGATGTTGTTACCTTCAATCTTTTCCACTGGTTCTCTCCATGGCTTCAGGTAGTTTCCTCACACATCAGTATTCAGCAGAGTGCTCAAGTACAGCAGATCTCTGAAGTTCTCTCTGTAGCTTTCCTCTTTAATGTTGCTTTGGTGTGTCCCTCCCTGGCCTCCTAATTCCATCTCCTCAACTCAGGGAGACCACCAGCTCTGCCTGGGTTTCCCTTCCTTGCTTGGTGGTCTCAAATTTTCTCTCCAGGCAGTCAGTTTGAGCTATCAGAGGGACTTACTTGCTCATTTTTCATCTCTTACGTGTCCCCTCTTTTTGTTGTATAATGTTCACTATCTTGAGAACAATTATTTATGTCCAGGTTTTTTGTTGTTTCATCTGTGAGGTAAATTGGTACTAATTATTCCATCTTGATCAGAGGAAAATGTCTCCTTGATAAACTCTTAATAATTTAAAGGTTGACCTTGGCTTTTCTTGGACTTTTTTAAACATGGAAAGTTAGATCTCTTGGAATTTCATTTTTGTTTTCCAATCCACATTCTTCATTTATTTTTCTTGTTTTATAGCACTTGTAAGATCTCCAGTACAAAATCACAAGGAAGTGATGAAAGTCTTCTTATCTTTCATTTTTTCTAAAGAATGCTAAAGTTTACTTTTTATATACAATACTATATTAGTTATATTAGTTTCAGGTGTACAATAAAATGATTCAACATTTTTATACTTATAAAATGATCACTCCACTAATTCTAATAATTACCTGTAACGGTGCAAACTTATCACAATATTATTGTCTATATTCCCTATACCAACTATGCTTAAAAAAAGTTTACTTTTGAGTATGATACATGGTAGATTTTCTGTTTCACATGGAGAAAGTTTTTTTTCTATTACTAGTTTTCTAAGAGTTTTTATTGTGAATGGGTGTTGAAATTTAATGATTTTTCAAATCTATTGAGATGATTATGTTTTTCATCTTTAATCTATGAATGTGGTTAATCACATTTATGAAACTGTCATGATACTTAAACTTCTGTGCTTCTCTGCTATAAATTCTTATTCTTGATGTATTTGTTTTTAAACAAATGTAAGTTTTGTGTACTGCTCTCTAGTTTAGGATATTTGCAACTAGGATAATAAGAGATTGATATATTACATACATTATCTTACTTGAGTTTATGTTATTCTTATTAAAAGGATACAAGAAGTTTTTCTTCTAGAAAAGCTTGTATATAAGAACAGTTCATATCTTTCAAAGTTGGAAAGAATCATATAAAACTATCTTGATGTGATATGTAAGTTTTACATTTTTTCTATATTTTATTTTTTAATGGCTTTTAGGGTATATGTTTTCTATTAAAATTATTTAAACTTGTGTTTTTTTTTCTCTTGTGGTTTTAAAATGTTCACTATATTTGTAAATAGATTGTTTGTCTCAGTCAATCTTGTCATGGTTTATCTTTAAAAGTTAGTTTTTATCCTTTCTAGTTTTTAATGTTTTCTTTATATTAAGATTTTTGTTTCCCCAGCTGGTTTGGCTCAATGGATAGAGCATCGGCCTGCAGACTGAAGAGCCCCGGGTTCCATTCTGGTCAAGGGCACATGCCCAGGTTATGGGCTCAGTCCCCAGTAGGGGGCATTGGTGTTTCTATCTCTCTCTGCCTCTCCCTTCCTCTCTGAAATCAATAAAAATACATTAAAATATTTTTATTAATATCTGTTTTAGTTTTTTCTATTTCTTCCTTGTATTTTGCTTTAAGCTGTTGATTGATAACATCTTGAACTAATCAGTTATCATATTTATTTTTTAATCTTTTTCTTTATTTCTAATATATATCTTAAATTAATCCTTGAATTTCCTTTAGGTACTACAAGTATATGATATGTGATGTGGTCATTATTTTTCAGTTATAAATATTTTATCATTCCAATTATGGTTTCTTCTTTGACCCATCAATTATTTAAAAATGTGGTTTCTGGTCTCCAAAAGCATTTTTATAATTTTTAAAAGGTCTTTTGTTTTATTTCTAACTGTCTTGAAATTAGAATATGGTCTAATTGCATTTTTGAAGCTTCCTCTATGGCCTAATACAGAGTTAATTTTTGTAAATCTTTCTTATATGCTTGAAATTATTGTGTATTCTTAGATTGTTTTATCCCACCTCGTGGTAGCTTAATCCCTCTTGTATATTATATTCTGTGTGTAGGGTGGGGGGTGAGCTTATCTTCAGAAGGGGTCATTTTTGTGCTTAGTGAGGGATATAATCCTGTGCACCTTGGGTTATAGAGGTGTTTTTATAGACAAGTTTTGCCCTTTGCTTCTGTGGGGTCTCCTGTATTCCATAGGTGCTTAACCATTTATTTGATTAAGTCCTTGCCTTCAGATATCTGCACTGTGCTGATATTATATCTCTGTGAGAAGTAAAAACTTAATGTTTTTATTTCTCATATGATTTCCCCCCTTCATTTACATCCCTAACAGATAGCACACTCTTCTGCCACTTCTCTAGGTCCAACATGTTAGATGAAATTTTACTAGTCCCCTTTTCAAAAAAAAGGGCAGCCCTTATTAAAGAGTAGGAGCCTTATGCCAGGGTCCCGAATCCAGCCAGGCTTGTATGAACCCAGGACTACAAATATCCTAGATACAAGCCTACGGCACCTGCAAACGAGTTGGTTACCCTTTGGACTAACACCGGGTTCTAATTTCATCAGTATTTCTATGAGTTTGTACCAATATATATGGTTCAGGCTTCCATACAGCTGGAGCCAAAAGCTGGTCTAATTTTAAAAGATGAATAAACAGGCTTAGTGATCACCCAAGATCGCCCAATTGGAAAGTGTCCGAGCTGGGATTAAAACCTTATGAGGTCTGCATCTTATTGGTTTTCTTTCTGCTTTGTATTTAGTTTTTATATTCTATTTTTTATAGTCAATTTCACATGTCAATCTGACTGGGCCACATGGTGCCATGATCATTGGTGATATATCATTCTTGATGTGTCTGGAAGAGTGTTTGTGAATGAAATTTGAATCAGTAGACTGAGTAAGTCAGATTGCCCTTTCTAATGTGGATGGACCTCACCCAAGCAATTGAAGGCCTGAATAGAAGGAAAAAGCTGAGTAAGGGGGAAGGAACTTTACCTGCCTGTCTGCTTAAGCTGGGACATCAGCCTTCTCCTGCCCTCTGACTAGAACTTACAGCATTGGCTCTCCTGGTTCTCAGACCTTTAGTGAGGCTGGAACTACACTGTGGCCGCTTTAGTCTCTAGCTTGCCAACTGCAGATTTTGGGACTTTCCAGCCTCTACAGTTATGTGAGTTATATGTATATTAGAGACCTGATGCAGTATATTTGTGCAAGAGTAGGCCTTCCTTCCCACAGTTGCCGGCACCAGTTTCCCTCTGGCACCCGGGACCCGGGCTTCCCTTGCAGCTCTGGCTTCATCTAGAAGGACATTCAGTCTAATTAGCATATTACGCTTTTAATACACACACACGCGCGCGCACACACACACACACACACACACACACATACACACATATATATATATATATATATATATATATATACACTCTTATTGGTTCTGTTACTCTGGAGAACCCTGATGAATACAGCATTGTACTAATGTTAAGTTTGTTTGTTTATTATTGAAGCATTATTACCTAACTGGAGGCCTGGTGCACGAAATTTGTGCACTGGAAGGGGAGTCCCCTCAGCCCGGCCTGTGCCCTCTCGCAGTCTGAGACCCCTCGGGGGCGGATGTCTGCCTGCTGGCTAAGGCCTGATCCCTCTTACAGTCTGGGGCTCTCACATTCCAGGACCCCTTGCTCCTTACTGCCCACCTGAAGCAGAGGTGGGAGAGGCTCCTTGCCACCGCCGCTGCGCTCGTCAGCCGAGAGCACAGCTTCTGGCCGAGGGGTGCTCCCCCTGTGGGAGTGCATTGACCACCAGGGGGCAGCTCCTGTATTGAGCATCTGCCCCCTGATGGTCAGTGAGCATCATAGCGACCAGTCGTTCTGCTGGTCATGCCGTCATTTGGTCAATTTGCATATTAGGATTTTATTATATAGGATAGTATATTAGACATTAAGGGGACAGACAAGAGAAGAATAAATTAAGACTGCAGATTACTTAAAGATGTTAGAAGAGTTGCAGCTACACGAACCCATTTAGAAAATGTAAGTAAGAGAAATAATAGAAGCTAAACTCTGCATGATGGTTAAGATTATGGATCAAACAGGGATATTATTATACCCAGGGCAACATTTCTAATTCAGTGGTGCCTGGCTTGTTCAGGTGGTTCAATGCCTGAAAATTGAGGTGTTTTTTTGTGGCACCCCATGAAATTTTAATGCACTTATTTTCATCATGAATCAGGAATCATTTTTCCAATGGAAAATGTGACTAGATTATGTAAGCCATATAACAGTCACAGCTGTGAGTATGCATGTTTGCAACAAAACAAGCTGAAGAAGGAAGCATGATTAGCAAGTTCTTTGTTAATACTCATTTGCTTTATTACCTGCTTTTGCTTGTCAGCATGTATAACAACAGACACTTGAAGTATACAAACTTTATGGGGAAAATTGAATTTTTAGAAAATTTTCCATTATTTTTTCTGATTTTCAGGGCATCACTGGGGGCTGCTATTTTAATGTATGCATATCCCCACTGAATATATGACATATGCATGCATGATTATTTTTTGGGGGGATATGGCTTTTTTTCTGAAAAAGCTGTTACTTAGCTAAGTCACTGTTTTAGTCTGTTTCTTTTCAGTTGTCATGATATATTTGGATATATTAGTATTTACCCTAGATTTGGTGCTGAGGAGACTTGAAACTGTCTTATAGAAATTATCTCTGTATATTGGCTGGGGTCTATTGCAAGATAAAACAACACCTTGGGAACTGACTTGAGGATCATTTGCAGCACAGGATGGGAAGATGAGGGGATGAAGTGAACAACTAGAAATTCAGAAACAATACCTGCAAATCACAAGATCTGTTCATTATCTTTCTCCACCTTGGTTACACATCCCGTGCCCTGCATTTTAGTATCCATGGCAATGGGATTGTTTTTGTCTCCCTAATCAGCACATTTGTAAAATGAAATGTTGATTCACATTTGCTTGTAAGAATTCTTTGGAGTGATGGAGAACTATTGGGGGTTGGGGAGAAAAAAAGCAAGAACAACCATGCTGGTTTTATGTTTTCTCTGCATGTGCAGAAATTTAATTATCCAGTCACCTCAGTTCTCAGCAGAGTAAATTACAGTGTTGGCCATTAATTTGTATGTAAATGCCACCCTTGTAGGAAAACAACACAACACTTGGGCCCCATCAAGAAATTCCCTTGTAGGAGGCATACAAATTAGAGAGCAGAGCTTGAAAGCAACAGGGAGGTTGACAGTTTAGCACTTGCTCTCGTCCAGGTCAGCCCTGTTGCAGTGATGAAACAGCTTAGAGTGATTGTCTAAGATCACCAGACAACATTTTTACTCAAGAGTTCAAATAGTGAGAAATGAGAGCCCAGTGAGTGCAAATACAGGTCTGTTCAGAATATCCCTACAATCAGCCAATCACCCTACCCTTCAATGTTTTCACAATGCTTCTTCTCATATCTTGAATGAGTTTGGCCTGATGGGGAAGAGAAATAAGTCTTAAAAAGACTAAAGTAGCCCTGGATACAGGGCTGATCCCTTAGTCCAGGGTGGGGAACGGCTGGCTGCAGGCCTTGTAAGGCCCACAGAAGCATTTGGTCTGGCCCTGCCAAGGCATTAGGGGTGAGTTAATTAGATATTTGACCAAATATAGCAGGCTAATTTTTAAATTGATAATTTTGTATGGCCTGTGAATGATGTTATAAATATCCAAACAGCCCTTGGCAGAAAAAAGGGCCCACCCCTGCTTTAAGTGGTTAATAACTAGTAATACAAATTCCTGTCCAGAGATGCAAGGAAAATTGGGGCTGATCTAGGCAAACACTTTCCTCTCACAAAGTTTATATTTATGCATATAAATAAGGTGAGCTGAGTATGGCTTCAGGGGAGTTGTGGCAGCATTGTCTGTATCCAGGGTCATCTAGGTTTGATATTAGTTAGTAGCTGTTGGCTGTTGGCAATAGGGTCCAATAACTAGATACATACAGAGGTTAGACAAGAGGTAAATGAGGGTAGCATTTCAAGCCTTATCTAGAAACCCAGACTGTAAATCAGAAAACCAGAAGAATTCCCAGGTATACACAGTGGGGATCAGAGAGATGCTCCATTTTGCGGGCACTCTGGCCCTCAGACATCTTTGCTAGGGCTAAAGCAGGAGGACAAGTTCTAGACCTCACTGGCTTGGAGCCTTCTCAACTGCACAGAAATGGCTCAAGACTGGGAACATTTCAGTCAATAGGGGAGGTCCTCATGCCTTGCATCGGGGAGAGATAAGGCTACCATGGGATATAGCTTTACTTCAACCGCTTTTAAAAAACTTTATTGAGGTACAATTGAAATACAATAAAATGCATGTGTGTAATTTGACGAGTTTGATTTATTATTATACATGTGAAGCTACCACCAGAATTAAGAAAACAAACATTTATATCACTCCAAAAGTTTCCTCATGCCCCATGGTCATTCATTCTTCTTTCTCAGTAGCTTCCCCTCCCCCCAAGACAATTACTGAACTACTGGTCTGTTATTTATCACAATATATTATTTAAAATTTTCTAGAATATTGTATAAATGGAATCATATAATGGGTACTATTTTTTTTATCAGTGTAGTCTTTTTTGACTTTTTTTTTTTTTACCACTCAGCTATTGCACTTGAGATTTATCCATATTGTTGCAGATATAAATAGTTGATTCCTCTTGATTGCTGACTAATATTCCATTGTATCGATATATCACAATTTGTTTATCCATTCACCTTTTGTGTTACTGTTGATGTACTTTTGGGTTACTTCCAGATTTTGGCTACTACAAATATAAGCTTCTATGAATATTTGTGTAAAAGTCTTTGTGTGGACATGTGCTTTTTTATTTTTCCTTTGGGAAAATATCTAGCAATGGAGTGGCTAGGTTACATGGTCAAATGTATGCTTAATTTTTAAGAAACTATTAAAATTGTTTTACCATTTTTACATTTCCACCAGGAGTGTACAGAATATTTGATGCTTTACTTTCTTGCCCTTAATATGGTCACTTAAAAAAAAACTTTATTAGTGTATCATTTTGGCTTTAATTTGTATTACCCTGATGTTAAACATCTTTTCATTTGCTTGTAGGCCATTTGCACATATTAGTTTGTAAAGTGTTGGTTTGAAAATTTTTATTGGGTTGTTTGTATGGAGTTATATTGTTATTGAATTGCAAAGGTCTTTTTATATTGTGGGTAACGAGTCCTTCATCTGACATATGTGTATAAATATTTTCTCTTAGTCTGTGGCTTGGTTTTTCATTTTTTAATGATTTTTCAAAGAGCAAAAGTTTTAAATGTTGATGAAGTCTAATTTATCAGTGTTGCCTTTATGGTTCATGCTTTTGCATATCTTAAGATTGCAAACATTTCTTCTATGTTTTTCCCCTAGGAGTTTTATAGTTGAAAGTTTTACAATCAGAACTACATACACATGCTGTACTTTTCACCTCCAGGACTATTTTGTAACTATCAGTTGGAACCCTTGTGCACTGTTGCTGGAAATGCAAATTGATGCAACCATTCTGGAAAACAGTATGGAGTTTGCTCAAAAAATTAAAAATGGAACTGCCTTATGACCCAGGAATTCTCTCTTCTGAGAGTTTATCCAAAGAAACCCAAAACACTAATTTGAAAGAAGATATACACCCTGATGTTTATTTCAGGGTTATTTACAATAGCCAAGATGTAGAAGCAACCCAAGTGCCTATCAATCAATAAGTGGATAAAAAAATGGTGGTACATATATACAATGCAATATTACTCAACCATAAAAAATGATGAAATCTCATTATTTGAGACAGTATGGATGGACCTAGAAGATATTGTGCTAAGTAAACTACCTTTCTTTATCTCTGGTTAAATTCTTGTCTTGGAGTCTACTTTGATGTTAATATAACTGCACCAGCTTCCTTATGCTTGCAGTTTGTATAACATATCTTTTAAAATCCTTTTACTTTTAACCTGTTGTGTATTTATATGTAAAGTGTGTTTCTTATAGTCATCATCTAGTTGGGTCATGCATTTTTATTGCCTGACAATGTCTGCTTTCAAATAGGATATTTATTTTATTTGCATTTAATGTGTGAATATTATTGTGTATAGGTATGTTATTTTGATGTTTGTTTTCTATTTGTTGCATCTGACTTTTATCATCTATTACTTCTGTTGTTTTTAGCATGCAATTTTAATTTATTGTTATTGTTGTTGCTAATCCTCATCCAAGGATATTTTTCCATTCATTTTTAGAGAGATTGGAAGGGAGAGGGAGAGTCAAAGAGAAACATCAATGTGGAGAGACACATTGATTGGTTGCCTCCTGCATGCACCCAGGCCAGGGCCAGGAACTTGCAACCAAGATACATGCCCTTGACTGGAATCGAACCTGGGACCCTTCAGTCCATGGGCCAGTGCTTTATCTACTGAGCCAAACTGGCTAGGGCAATTTTCATTTTTCTATTAAGGTTTTAGTTATACCTTTCAGTATTTTCTTTATTCAGTGGTTGCTATAAGAATTACATGCACATCTTTAGTTTATCACAGTCCATTTCGAGTTTAATGTTTTATCACTTTGCAACATTTACTCTTTGCATTATACCACTTTACAATGATTTTTATTTTGCAGCAGTATAAATCATTACTTCTCTCTTTGTGTTACTGTTATCTTACATTTTATTTCACCACATTTTATCAACTCCCACAATACAATAGTATATACTTTCTTCACTTATCTTTAGAAAAAGTTAAAGGAGAAAACATCAAATTTTTTTTGTATTTACCATATGCAAAATTGCTCTTTATTCTTTCCCTTGGATTGGAAATTTACATTTTTACCAGTCTCTTTCACATGAAGAAATTCCTGTAATATTTTTTTAAGTGTAGGTCTAATGAATTTTCTATTAATTTACATTAAAATCTGTTGATTTTACATTCCCCTTTCAAGGATAGTTTCTCTGGCTATAGAATTTAATGTTAATTTTTTTTTAAATTTCAGCACTTAAGTGTAATTTCTGGCTTTCATTTTTCTGAGAGAAGTCAGTTTTCATTTGTATTATTGTTCTTCATTTTTAAATTTTTTTTCTCTTCCTATTTTCAAAAATTTTACTTCATCTTTAATTTTCAGCTAGTTGACTATGATGTGCTTAGCTGTTGAACTTTCTAACTAAGTTGCCACAAATTTTGAATCTGTATATGAATTGTTTTTTTTTTTCCACCAAATTTGGGAGATGCTCAGCCATTATTTTAAAAATATTTTTTCACTTTTTTTTTTGTTTTGTCTTTCCAATTACACATATTTTAGACAACTTGATATGCCATCAGTGTTCACTGAGGCTTTGTTTATTTTTTCCAAATTTATGTTCTTCAGTTGGTTTCTTTCTATTGAGTTCCCTCAAAGTTTATTGCCATCTCTAATCTGCTATAAAACCAGTCCAGAATTTTATTTTTATTTCAGAGATTTTATTTTCAAGTATAGATATCTACTTAGTTCTATTTTATTGTTGCTATTTTCTGCTGAGATTATCCTTCTGTATATTTATCATTATCACTTTTCCATTTGATTCTTTGAGCATATTTATAGTAGATGCTGTAAAGACTTTGTCTTCTTTGTTCAACATCTGAGTCATCTTTGGGCTAGTTTCAATTGACTGTTTCTTTTCTTGCTAATTCACAATTTTCTTGTTTCTTTACATTTTTCTTGTTTCTTTGTATGTCTAGTAATTTTTGATTATGCAGTAGACATTAAGGATGAAATGTTATAAAGTCTTTGGATTCTTTCATCTTCCTGTAAAGAATGTTACTTTTTGTTTTAGCCCCAAATTTAATTACTGCTCGGTTCCTTTGAACTTGTGAAGTATTGATTTTATACTTTGTTACTATGGGCTCATTTCACTTTTACTTTTAGTCTTACTTCTAAAATTACTCTTCCAGAGTTTTAATGGAAAACCTGGACTGTTGACCAAGCCCCTTTAACTTGGCTAGCTTCAAGTTCCTAACTTGGTCTCCCTCGAGGAAGGATACAGCCAAACTGTCTGCTCAAATGTTTAGCCCTGTAGTTGTTACTTTTCTGGGTTCCTTAGATTCTCCCCCTATGCATTCATAGTTCAGGTTTGAGCCAAGTGTTTGAGATAAGTTGGTATGCATGTTTGGATTCCTCTATCTTTGGTTCCCTCTTTTCTGGGGTTTCTCTGTCTATTTCCAGCTGTTCTAGCTGTCCTGAATTCTGTACACTCAAGTCAATAGGCTTCAGATTTCTGCCTGAGTCCTAGGTGCCCTGTCTCATTGACTTAGGAGTACTTTTAGCAGAAAAGCAATGTGACCATGTATCCCACCCAGTGAAGTTTCCTTCTTTCAAAAATTGGATTTCCTCCAATGTCTACCTGCCCTTGCTCATTCTCCATGTCTTCAAATGGTTGGTTTACAACTTTTTGTCTGAATTTATTATTATTTGTAGTAATAATAGGTTAATTCAAATCACTTGCTCTGCTATTAGAAATAGACTCCTCAAGATTGTAACTTATTTTTCCCTTGCATAGTGATCTGTATGTCACTAATTTTTATAAAAACTTTTCTATTTGACTCACTCATAGTTAACCATTACATGTGCCATCTCTTTGTTTATATATGAAGTAGAGTTATCAAAACCTTTCATACAAGGTGTAGGGTGACAAAACAGGTGTGAACAGGAGAACCAGATGCTTTCTTCCTCTGTCACTAACTAGCTACTGACTCTTAAGTAGTCAGTCTCACCTTAGGTTCTGTTCTATAGCATGAGGGAGTTGGGTTACATCAAACATTTTCAGTGTCAGGATTCCTATTTTTTCTATTTCCCAATAGAATCTTACAATAAACCATATTAAAGTGAAATAGCCCTGATTGGGTAAATGGTTTATAGCTCAGCCTGCTCCAGCACAGCCATCCCTTATACAATGGCATTGAAGCTTCTTTGAAGAACCCTAGACTTCCATAGAGCATAGTTTGAAAAAAAAATCAAGGCTGGCTGATTTATAAATATATTTGCCTATTCTGCCTGAATCCAAGAATGGCTGAATTGCGGTGGCCATTTTTTTTAGGATCTGAAATGTGCAGTTGTTACCTTTGACCTTCCTTCTGCTTTTTCACTTTAACCAGCGTTTTATTATTTTTATCCTTATGCAGCTACCATGGGCAGACGTTTGCTGTGAGTATTTGCCAGGTAGTCTATATAAGGGATTTCCTTTCCTATAATTGTAGCTAAAAGCAGCGCCCCAGGACTGCACCACCAAGCACAACCCACCCCCGCCTATCTCTACTTCCCCTCTATAGGATATGAGTAGTTCTTTCCTCCATCTAGCTGCTCCTATGTGGGTGAGAAGGAATTAATAATCTTGGAGCTGTACTGATCATTTAGAAATTATTTCTCCATCTGTAAAATAGCAGCAGACAGGCTTAAGAAATAATCTCCTTGCCTTACCAGTTGGTGGTTTTGTTGTCTTAAAGGAAACAACAAAATGAGCAGGTGTTGGGCACTGCCCACATCTATAGAGCATTGCCAAATCTTACAGAGCGACAGCATTGCCAGCTCTTACAGAGCACTCCACCTCCAGACTTGGGGAAAAGAGTGGTGAGGTAAGGAAGGCCATACAACCCACATATCAACTTAATCTTCTCCTTTCCCATCCTTGGTTTTCTTCTACCCTTCTCCCACAACAACCCTTATGGTGAGTCTTTAAGTCAAACATTGCAAGAACAGGCACATTCTTTCCTTTGCATGTAACTACAAGGCATCATAAAAGGGTTTCTACACAGGGCACTGCCATGATGGGACATAATTAAAATAGTTAACATATCATAAGCTGGGCATGTGCTAAGTGCCTTTATATGGTTTATCTCATTTGGTTCTGGCATGGTATAGCTGTGGGCAGACCACTTGCTTAGGTCTCAAAATAGCAAATAGAAGATTCAAGCACAGTCAGTTTGACTCCAGATTCCACATCCTTAACCACTCTTGTTTTAACTGATATTACACTTGACAGGGACCCACCTTCCTCTCTTAAATGTGCAAGATGGAGATATCATTTTCTCTGCCCCTATCTATTTAAAATAGAAATAAATTATTAAAGTTGGAGAGACAATATGACTTCATTGAAGTAGGACTGGATATCTATGGGTCTATAGATAGCTCTCTCTTCGTGTCAAAGTAATGAGCTTCCTGCCAGTGCAAGAAGCCCACAGTAGCACCTTAGTAGTGGGTGAACAAAGGGATGAGGCTAAGTAGCTGTGCATAAGAGAGAATACGGAAGAGTCTGATGTGTAGGTGGTAGCTAAGATCTCTCTGCATTCTGTGATTGAGGAAAAGCACAAGGGTAACTTCAAGATGTTATCTACAGCCATGGTAATTGTGTGACTTTTTCCTGTTATTTTAGCAAGCTAATGAGATGAAGGGGTGAAAATTTTAATACAAATCCCTACTGCACTGTTTCCCGGGTTACTTAGCTTGAAAGGGGTTTGAACTTGGTATTTGATATGCCGTTACATATCAGATAAGTGCCACAACTTAGATGAGACTTTGTGATTATCAAAGATTTCAGTTGAATGAAATCCAGATTCATTATTTAGTTGTTGACATAGATTCATTACAAGGTGAGTAGTTGGGATCTTTCTTTTTATTTTATTTGTTTATTTTTATATTTATTTCTAATGCTTTTTTTTCCCCCATCGCTATTTATTCCCTATATGCCCTCTTCCACCTCCACCACCACCCAGCCCCCACCATCACTGGAATAATTAAGAAAGACGTAAAGATTTTAGTGTGGAAAAAAATAGCCCATTGGCGAGAGAGCTTGGAAGATAATGTAGCAAACTCATTGACGTGGGACACTGGAGACACATGTTTGGTCCTGGCAGGGTATAGCTGTGGGCAGACCACTTTGCCACTTTGGGCTTTGGTTTCTCTTTGTGAAAACGAGAATAGATAGATGCTTATGAAAATTCTTTCCAGTCCAAACTATGTGATTTTGTCTTAGTGACAAAACAGTTATGTAGATTTTGACCAGGATTTAAGATGTTGTTTCCTTGAGACAGCAGATGGTTAGAGGGAGATTATGTGGTAATTTATAACATTGTATTTGGAGCAAGACAGCCTGGGTTTGAATATTGGTTCCACTATTTATTAACTGTTACTATTGTGGCAAATTGCTAACCTCACTTTCCCCGTCCATACAATGGGGATAAAAAAGTACCTATTTCATTAAGGGTTATTGTGAGGAGTAAATAGACTAACATATGCAAAGTTTCAGAACAATGATTGGCACATGGTAAGTGCTGTATATAAGATTGATTTTATCATTGTAATAGTGCCACCCTTGACTTATTTCGCTGCTCAGCGGTTTCCAGGAGGGATGGGTGGTTTTGCTATTTAGGCAGAGAACTCCCTGAGACCCTTGGGGAGTAAGGCTAAGAATAGCATGGCAGGTGTATTTATAATCCCATAAGGAGCAATAGCCGGTTATACTGCAGCTTGTCTAAAAGCATTCACTCCCACATGGACTAACCATTCTTCCTACTGCTCTTTTCTTCTCACGAAGGAGGCAGCCTCCTGGCAGATTTCAGGGTAGGAGTGTCAGAGTTCTCTCAACTTCCCCTGAAAAGTAAGCTAGATATGGCTGTAGTGCCCTGATGCAATGATGTCTGGTGATATGCACAGTGGCTAAGAATTCAGGTTCTGTGATTAAGCCTCAGCTTTGCTACTTAACTGTGTTGCCTTGGGCAAGTTACTGAACTTCTCTGTGCCTCTGTTTCCCATCTCTACAACAGGAATAAGAATAATCTCTACTTCCTGGTGTTGTTATGATGATTAAATGGGATTATATACGCAAAATTCCAAGAAAGGTGCCTCGCATATAGTATGTGTTTAGTAAATGGGAAATGTTATAATTACTATCATGATTATTGTATCAGTGAGGCGAATCTTGCTCTGTGGGTGATCAGTGACTTATTGGAAAAAAACAACAACACCAAGGACCACATAATGATAAATTAATGAATTATAATTACTGATTTTATATGAGGGAAAATAATCCATGAGCTAACTCACTTAATTTGAAATTGATGACTTATGACCAGTTAAATTTTAAAAATGCCTGCCTAGCAATAAAAGTAGAATGGAATCTCAGAGTTGAAAAGAGCTCCAAACAGATGTCTAATCCATCCACCCCTCCTGTGTGTATATCCCTCTGTCTCCCTCCCAGGTGCGTAGCTGGTCTTATACTCTAAAGGTGGAGTTTAATTTTGCCCCACTATGTCTCTGGATGTCTCCCATATGTGATGGTTCACCCAACTCCAGAGTGCAGTGCCCAGCATGTTGAGACATGAGCAGGCAGCTCATTGTGATGGTTTTTTGTTGGGATGCATTGGAGTATGAATGAAAAATCTAGTCTCTTCTGACACTTAGCTTCTCAGGTCCTCCCATGGCACTGGTCACAGCTGATAGAATTGAGTGAGCTGACAACAATGGGCTCCCGTGTTCTTGGATTAGCTGCTCCAAAAAAAGAGAGAAACAGATAAAATTTTAATGCCTGTGGGCAGGAAGTTGGGAGTCAGAGAATTTGGATCAAGAAAAGACCTGGGAAATGATCCAGATGTTAGGAATAACCCACAAAACGAGGAAGCAGGGCCAGAGAGGTTAAGGAACTTGGCGACAGGGATTCAGCTAGTTAGTGTGAGTATGCAGAATAAGGATTACTTCCACCACCTCTCTCTGGTTCTCCTGCATGGGGATTAGAAACGTGGCCTTGAGAGGCAGGCTGCCTTGACTCAAGTCTTGATTCTATCATTTATTGGCAGTGTTATCTTAGCCAGCTGTAGACTTCTCCCTGCCTCAATTTTCTTACTTGGAAAATAGGAACAATAATAGAGATTTTGTGTGGGTTAAATGTGATAATATGTGTAAGGGACTTAGGACAGTTCCTGGCACATAAAACATATTCAGAAAGTGATTGTTACTATTACTAGTTTCCCAAAGAACCTCAAAAATATCAACTCTTACATGAGCCAGAAAATAAGTGTTTTGACCAGACTATTTTCTCTCACTTAAAATATGGCGTTTTAATGTCTTCTTAGCTTCTGATTCAGAAGTGATCTTCAGGAGCCATCTGTGAATTAGCAGCCACATTCTTCCCCAGAATCATCGTGTGACTTTTGGATGGAAGGAGGAAAATTTCAAAAAATAATTTCTCATTATTTATTATTTCCAAGTCACATTCAGAAAATATTTACGGAGTAGTCTGCCATGTGCCTGGCACAGAGATTGGGCCTGGAGGGATGCAGAGCTGGGCGGACTGATGCGCTCTTACCCTCATGGTGTGCACAGGTTAGGTGGAATGATTGGCAATTACACAGGAAATTCTGCCACACTCTGGAGGGAGCACTGCCAGGGCAGTGCAGAGAGAGACTTTACAACACGTGGAAGGAGACTTGAACATGACTTAAGGGGTCAGGAAGGGCTTTCTAGAAGAACTGATGTCAATGCTGAGACCTGAATGTGAGCTAGATTCTTGACTAGTCTGGATGGGGCCTGAGGAGTGTTCCAGGCACAGGGAACTGTGTGTAGGCAGAAGGGAGAGTGCTTCAGGGTTGGGATAAAACACTGGGTGTTCACCAATTTATTCAACACTTAACAAGTGTCTATTAAGCACTCATTATGCAACAGGTATTGTTTTACATAATGGGTACACATGGGTTAACAAAACAGGTGATGTCTTTATTTTTATGGAAATTATGGAGGAGAAGAGAGAAAGATAAAAAGTGCTATGAACTGCTTAAGGCAGGCTGATCTGGAAAGTGATCAGGGTAGAGTGACTGTGGAGCTGACACCTGAATGGTGACAGGAGCCAGGGGAGGGAAGGTTCCAGGCAGAACAACAAAGGCAAAGAACCCTAAGGCAGGGATGATCTGGGCATGTTGGAGAAACTGAGAGAGGACTGTGTGCTGGGATGTGGGGAATGTGGGGAAAGCGGTATAAGTAATTCAAAGGGTATTTGGGTTGGGTTGTTGGTGTTGAGAAAGACATCAGAACATTTCTAGTAGAAACAGAATAACACACACACACACACACACACACACACACACACACACACACACACACTATGGATATCTCTTTTCAAAACCAGGAGGCTTTTGGCAAATTTCAGTTGGCTCTGGGTTTTAACCGCTGAGATGAAGCAAAGAGCATATTTTCTGTCATGGTGACTAGATCTGCACATGAGGCACGTGCATGGATAACTGTCCTCTTCCCAGTTATGAGAACGAGAACGAATGTGTCAGCACCATAACAAATCAGCAGGGCTGCCGGCTCAGCAAGAGGGCTCATTGTGTAGATTAGGGCTGTCCCCATGGTTTCTCCTGGGTTCTCGCCATGCACTTCTAATTACCCCCCATGAGCTGTCTCTTCCTGTTTATTCATTTGAACTCAAATGTGTGTTCCAACCATGCTTTAAATGCTTTCTGTCATTTTGGGACTGCCTGGTTCAGACCAATTGCCCATGCTCTTCTGTTTCTCTGTGATGGTCTATCTCTGTATTTCTTGTGGGCCCTGCAGGAGACTCATGGCTCTTGTTTGCTTCCAGTGAACAGCTTTGGAGATGATGAAGAGCTGTGCACATCTTCTGACACTGACGAGGAGGTGATCAAGCAATTTGAGATTTCTGTGTCCCGGTCCCAGAGTTTCCGGGCAAGAGTGTCAGAGAAAAGCAAGCAGACAAGATTGGAGCAGAAACCAAAAGTCTGCCGTTTGCTCTCTACCAAGGAAGAGGACAGAACCCAGGTGTCTGCCTGTGAAGGTATTCTTTGCATCCAACCCTTCCTCTATCTAGACCAGGCATGGCCAACTGGAAGAACATCTTTGAGTCACGTAACTCTGCACTTGCCTCTGCGAGTCAAGAGAGGGAGAGAAAGTGGGGCAGGAGCCAGGGGCTGGGACAGGGAAAGAGCTGCTCCATACTTTGCAGGGGTATTGGGGCGGGCGGGGCGGGGTGGTGAGGTGGCGGGGTGGGGGGGGAGGCAGGCATCCTGCAGGGAGCTGGAGACGGAAAGCAGAAGTGCCGAAGCCTGGACCCCTGATTTGTGGGATCCCTTCCTTCCTGTAGTTACTGCTTTGTGCATGTTGAGCACTAATGACCAGAATGGTATTTATCAAGCTTTAAAACATCTTGTTTCCCTCTGATAAGTTCAAAAACTTTATATACCTGTCCGCTGACATTGAAACCCAGTGCCTTTGCTACCATTTGCAATGTTGAGTCTATTTTCCACATAGTTATGGAACCTCAGATGAGTTTTGAAGCCTTTCTTTTAATAGTTTGTATTAGTAAGACAATAGGTATGCTTTATTTTCCAAATAAAAACATGTATCGTAATAATACTGAATAACCTTTCTCAAACCACACATGCCCTGTACTCTCTCCCTCATTCCCTAGAGTTTCTGCCTGCCTCCCCCCCCCACACCACACACATACACACACTTCACACGAGACCAGCTAGGCAAGTGCAAGGTCTTATGCCTTCCTCTAGCATCTTTATACTAAGTTTACCTTCCATAGGAGGGAGGGGAGGACACTCGGGGGCAGGGCAAGCACAGCCTGTGACGGAGGAAAGGCCTTGTTAAGTGTCTTCCACTTACGCAAAATAACCTTGCAAATCAACAGGGCAATACACCTGAGTGCTCTCCCCAGCGAAGGTCAGGCATCTCTGTCTCTCCTGTGCCGAGAGCCCAGTGTAGGCACAGGACACCGGGAAAGGGAAGAGGCTGCGAAGTGTATTTGGTACAAAGCTAGAGAACATGTCATGCCGTGCACCACAGTGACCTGGTCTAAACGACCTGGCTTCTCTAATCTGTTCTGTCTTTCCTTTTGGCCTGTGGCCAATCCAGCCAAGGGGTGCATAGTTGTAGCTCTTCTGTGGTTTTTCAACACATAGTGGTAGTAAAAGGAAAGAGAAAAGGGGAAGACCAAGATTGAGAGGAGATCGAGAGGAAATTTCTGACTTGGCTTGTGGACGAGGCTGGGAGAAAAAGAACAAAGGGAAAAAAAAAGAGAACGAACAAAAAGAACCCTATTTTTCAGCGGGAATATCATAATTTGCTGTCCATTATGTAATTTTACTTATTGATATGGGCAACATAACATATTGTATTGCTATACTTTTTAGCCCAAGGTGAGCCAAGAAATAAATGCCTTATGTAACCAAAGCATAATGCTGCCCTCCATCATGTCCTTATAACCCCTCCTGCTTTTCTCTCTGTCTCTCGTGTTACATCACAGCATTCCTCCCTCTCCACTGAGAGGGCACATGTTCGCTAATGAAAGTTAATAGCAGTTTATTCCCTAGGAGTAGCTTGTTTAATTCTAAAGCTAATGGCCCCATTTCCCAGAAGTCTAAGTGTCTAGTTTCTGATTTTTTCAATTGGCTGATGTTCTGAGAGTTCTGACAACCACTCTAACCTCTCCCCTTCCTGAAATTAGCAACAACTTTTGTTGTCACTGGTGATTCTAAAATTTTTGACAGGTGGTGATAGAAAAGGTAAATTTTTCTCTACTGGAGAGAGGAAAAAGTCCACTACAGTGAATGAATTACCTGTAGATTTTGAAGAAAAACAGAGGGATTTTCATAGGAATAAATAATTGCATGCTAAATTTAATTGTATGATTTTTTTCTGTGTTATTTATTTTTGTTCATCTTTATATGCATGAATTTGTTTCCCTAATAAAGAATAATGATGAGATTAAGTGTGTACCCTATGAGGATTTTTTGATCTGTTATCTATTTAGGTTATTTTTTTTTCACTCTACCTTAAACATGAGTATCTACAATCAAATTTAATTGCAGACAATTCTTACTTTAAAAACATATTCAAAATGTTGGACAGATGAAATTAATGGTCCAAATTCAAGTAAAATCTGAACCTCGAACGAGTTACTAGTAGGTTGTTTCTTGTTTCAGCTCAAGTGAGATCCTTCCTTCTAGATTGAGTGTGAGGTTATTTTAGAACCAAGACAATGCTGTCTTCTTACTCTAGCCAAGTTCTCTCTTGTCCCATGTATCTGACTTAGTGTTATTTTGCATTAATTGTCACTACATTCCTGCTCATGTCAAAGAGGGCTTGGGCTAAGTGATCTGGATCAGAGGCTGTGCGTCAGATCTTTAGGCATGAAAGGCGGGCCGGCTGGGCAGTAGAACCATACAGTTCTGAAATGCATAGGAATGGCTGTTGAGAAAGCTAGGCTTAAACTCTCAGGTATAAGCCAAAGCAGTCCAAAGGTGAAATTTCTTCTCCAGGGATCTCTCAGTTCTCCTTTTAAGGCCTTTCAATGGACTGATTATGTAAGATAATCTCTTTTACTTAAAGCCAACTGCTTAAGGATTTAAATTCCATCTACAAAGTACCTGTAGAGCAACAGGTACTAAATTAGTGTTTGATTGACTATGTTAGCCACAGTGAAACCTAACAATAACTATCATAGATGGCAAGCAAATGTATTTGTCTATGGGTGGTGGTAGGAGAGAGGAGTTTGGGAGTGTAAAAGAAAGTAATTGGTTACGTTCCATCAAAGTGGGATATGGACTAAATAAATTCAAGAATTCCTCTGCTGAAATTTATATGGTTGATGTGACATAATTATGGCCTATAATTTCTACAAAGCCAGGATACATTTCTCTGACAGCAGGCAATTACTTTTCTATATGTGTTTAAGGTGACATGATCTCCTTTAATTTAAAGTCTGGGAAGACTGCTTTATATAACGGTGAATCACCTTTCCCTTTCTTGCTCCTTGCAACTTGACTTGCACCCCAGCTTTGCTTGCCTAATTCATCCTTGAATGTCTGTCAAAGAAAATGGTTTGTTACATTAATATAGTTCTTATGTTTTTCAGTTATGAAAAGCTTTTCAAGGATTGATGTAGCTTTCAAAAACTCTCTTATTGCTGATCTAGGTATTATCACTGTAGGAGTTGAAGTCATGAGACAATTTTAATGGGAGTAATTTCTTGGCAAAGTTAGATTTTTGTGCTGAAACCCTGCTGGGTGCTACACATGTTGATGGATGACCCACTGTTTAATAGGACATTTTAGTGTTCATGTATATGAGGAATGGATGTACTAATTAGAGCCTTGGAAGAAAATTCTGCTTTATGTTGTAGGGTTTTGCATATGCAATAGTCTTTGTTTTGTTTGTCATTTTCTGTGGCCTTTTTAGAAGTGTATTTGCCAAATAACTGAAAGTGCGAATGTAAAAATGTTATGATGTCCTATGAAAGTGTCCCCACGGGGGCTGAACTGAATTTTTAAGAATAGGAAGGCAGATAGTGGAACTTATCAATGGCTTGCCAGGGTTTTGAAAAATCCAAAGTTGTGCACTGAGGACCAAGCCTGCCTGACAATGTTTTCCTATGGTCTGTAAAGATAACACTATAGTTTTAAGTTTGCATGTTTAATATAAGTGAATCTAGTAAACCACTGTCACCAGCACTCCATATTGCTACACACTTGGCTGCTTCAAGTATTTGGTACCTGCCCAGCCTTTGAAGTTATCTGAGGGTTTAGTGAAGTCCACTGGTAGATGCAGTAGATGTATGTGGCTTTGTGTTTTCAAGGAGTGTATGTTCTAGCTGAAACTTTGACTTACAGTGGAAAAAATTGATGTCATACCGTGTATACACAAGAGCTGAATTTATATATACTTTGTCATCCACTCACTTATTCCAGTGGTCGGCAAACTCATTAATCAACAGAGCCAAATATCAACAGTACAACGATTGAAATTTCTTTTGAGAGCCAAATTTTTTAAACTTAAACTTCTTCTGACGACACTTCTTCAAAATAGACTCGCCCAGGCCGTGGTATTTTGTGGAAGAGCCACACTCAAGGGGCCAAAGAGCCGCATGTGGCTCGCGAGCCGCAGTTTGCCGACCACGGACTTATTCTGTCTATAGCTCTCATCCTGGAATGGGGGCTGCTGGGGTAGCCTGAAGGCCAAAGAGATAAGACATCCTTGGGTACCTTTTGGATGTAGGAGGCAAGTCTGGGTGAAGGCAACAGCTTAGGAAGAAACTGTCAGTTTTTCCTTCCAATATGAGGGTAACCTAGACATTAAAGGAGAGGCAGGGGATGAACAGAGTAAGGAAGAACTGAGGGGGGGGGTGGAGAGAGAGAGGAGAGAAGAGGACAGGAGGAAGAAAAGTAGGTCTGAGAAAAACACCGAGTTTGAAGGCATCAAGAAAGATTGAGTTTTTGAGGCTTCAGATGGGCAGGAGGAAAGGACAAGAGTGAGGGCTTGAGCACCTCTGTGAACCGAAATACCCAACTAGCATTTTCAGGAGCCAGTGAGGTTGGGAGGTAGTAGAAAATGAGGTTTGCTGGCTTAGATGAGGCCAGGGTGGGCCAGACAAGTAAGCAAGACTAATATTTATGGAACGCTTTGCGGCTACCAGGCAGATATTATTTGATGTGTCTCTCTGATGACTTCTATCATCATTTTATAGATAAGGAAACAAAGGTTCAGGCAGCTCAAATTATTCAAGTTCTTAAATCCAGAATATCTGAATCCAAGTCCAGTGTTCTTTGCATGGATCAAGTAAAGAACTTCCTATTTGAGAAAACCACTGAAGCCTTTTGAGCAGAGGGTAATGTGTTGAACGTGGAAGAGAAAAGAAAGAATGGTAGAGTCAGGAGACCATGTGGTCTCCATAGTAGATAGATGTTCTTGCTTTCTAGATCCACCCCAAAGTCTTGGGGTCATTGGCTCCAACAAAATGCTAATGTGTTTAATTTAGTCTCCCAATAGATTTCTAATACACATCTTTTACACTCATCTGATTAGAAAGTATTTAACCTTTACCCCACATAATGAACCAATGGTCTTTTTGATTATATGGACCAAGTTTATCCATTGTATGAATGAAATTATGTTTCTGCAGGTGTTATTTTGTGGGTTTTGTTTTTGAGGTTTTGATTGGTGTAGTTGCTAGTGCTCAGTTTCTCTAGATAAAATGTATAAAATAATAATATATTTGAAATAGTTTCCTTGTTGCAAATTTAGATTTGGATGGAGCAAGGCAACTACATTATTCTGAGAATTTGTCTTATGGTGAAGATGAGCCCACCTCTGCCCATGCACAGTCCCTATGTGAGGTGGGGGATACAAGGCACCATGGTGCATCTCCCCAAGAGACCAGTGTGGTCCGCAGGCTCAGTCGCCAGTCCACAGAGGGCAGCTTGGAGATGGAAGCCGCTTTTAATAACCGGGGACTTGAAGACTCCTATGCCACTGACAGCTCCTCCGTGTGGAGTCCAGAGGCAAGTGACTTGTTTTCCATTCTTTTCTTGCTTCAGTGTTTTGTGCTCTGTCTAGTTCTTGCTCTCCTCCCCTCCCCAACCCCCAAGAAAAAAATTTCTCCAAAAAGAAAGCATTGTCTTAAAGACCTAAAGAGCCTTTATTTAAACAAACTTTTGTTCAGTTGACCAAGATCTGACACCTATGTGGACCAATAAAAGAATCATATAAATTTCTATCAAAATGGAAAAAAAGAAACAAGAATGGTGGCACAATGGGCCCAGAAACAACTAGGCTTCTTTTTTACATAAAGGAGATTTTAGTTCTTTACAGAGACTTTTTTTTTATGGTTTCAATTAATTGGAGTCTATTTTTATTTACTCCAAATCTTGACTAATGATTATTTGAATATGAGAATTATTTCAAAATTAAAATACAGTGGCCCTCCAAATGAAATTATACAAGATATTATGATAACAATCTTGAAATATATTTGTTAGCTTTTCATTGAATTGAAGGTCTAAGAGATGGCATTAATCTGGCCATTGACTTTGCTTTCTGAAGTAAACCTATGATAAAAGATGCCTCTTCTAAATTTATTTTTCAATTAAAACTTACTCCAGCCCTGGCTGGTTTGGCTCTTTGGATAGAGCATCGGCCTGTAGACTGAAGGGTCCCAGGTTCGATTCCGGTCAAGGGCACATGCCTGGGTTGCAGGCTCGGTCCCCAGTGGGGGGAATGCAGGGGACAGCCGATCAATGATTTTCTCTCATCATTGATGTTTCTATCTCTCCCTCTCCCTTCCTCTCTGAAATCAATAAAAATATATTAAAAAAAAAACTTACTCCAGAATACACCTAACCAACCAAAGGTTGGACTGGAGGTGATGAGGCTAGAAACTACCATTTATTGAGCAATTACTATGTGCCAAGCACTGTGATAAGGATTTTGCAAATATTGTTTTATCTTGCAGGCATTTATGGTTATTCCTTATTAGCTAGATCCCTCCTATAATGATTCTATAACATTAAGAGATACTAAATTGTGGTGTCTAATACCTTCACTGAAATTAATTTTGATGAAATAAGTCATATATAAATATATAAAACTTCTATGTAATTTGTGGGGATAGAGGAAGGAGAAGGATGAATGGGTTTTGTTAGCATCAGTCTGATTGAGAAAATAAACAGGATAAATCTCTTATTAGGGCCTGGACTGTCATAAACACCAAATGCTCACCAAGGAAAAGGGGAAAAAAATTACAGGAAATCATGTTCCAAATCCTGACACACTGGGGCGTGCAGAGAGAGCATAAGGAGATATGCACATGAGTGTGCACGCCCCTGTGTTGGTGTTTCTGCTAAGGACAGGAGATGGTAACTCAGATATGTATGTGCAACTTGTTAAAAGCAGCCCTTCATATTAGAGACACCCAAAGCTATTAACCTTATACATTTTGTAAAACAAGTATACTTTCTTGTCAGTTTACTGCCAAGAGTCATACTAAATCCCACACAATAACATTCTATTTGGCTCCCGCACCACAAAAACAACAGCACTGTTTACCTGACTAGTGATACTCTGTCCCCTTGATCACTATGCCATTAGCCTGGAATTGCTTCTCCAGGTAATCGCCCATTTGCCTGCCTCACGGAGCTTTAATAGAAGACTTGGTGTTGAGGGCACTAAATGTTCTCAGACTCCCAAAATACCCAGACATCTCTGTGTGCTCCATTCAACCTCCTATCTATTTTGAGACAAAAACTGTAATTTGTGCTCTTACAGTAGAACCTCAAATGCAGCTCGGAGACAGTTCCTGTAACTGCCTGCTTGGCAGGCTTAGCTCGCCTTTTAAGAATTGATTTATTTGCCTCTTAGCTGTATTAAGAGCCCTGTCTTCCCCCCTGTATCTGGCATCGGGAACATATCGTGGGTCTGTTTACTCTGGGCCCCACAGATGACATCAATACTATTTTACTAAGACAAAAAAGGCTTTCAATTTGATAGAAAAATCTTTAAACCTACATGGGTTTTTGACAATGTGGCACAAGTATTCCCATCTTAAAGAAAAACCCAGGCTATTAGAGCTAAAGGAATCCAATTTTATTTGAACTCAGAAGGAAACAGGTCATGCAGTGTGACTCCCTGTTAGTCTGATGGATTTCCATGCGCTGTGCTTCCCGGCTGGGAAGACTTTTCCCTGCACACCCAAGGCTTGGTGGGGAGGACGATGGGAAGGTGGCTGGCGATGCTGAGCACACAGGAAGGCGGGTGTCCCACTTTTCATCTGTTCCCACTGATTAACTGGTTGGCCTTGAGAAGTTAATTAAAATCTGCCAAATGGGGATAAAAATGAAGAGATTTTTACCTTGCAGGAAGGTCAGATGGATTAGTGATATTAACCGTACCCACATGAGGAGCGCCTTTAGTTGCCTGGTGATAGGTAATATGTGTTGAAATGATTAATTGCTCTGAAAGTACCTGCCTTCACAAATCTTCATTTCAGACCAACTAAGGAAGGGGCCACGCTTTCATGGGCTGCAACTTGAATGTCCCCATCCACAGCCTGGTCTCTGCCTGGAGCTGTCTTACTCAGTTATTTCAGACCCATCTCCCCTCCCAGGTCTTTACCACAAACCCGCAGGTACAGCGAGCATTTATCTGAATAGACAGCCTGAGGGATAAGTGGAGAGACAGTCATTAACTAGGATATTTTTACTTTGGCATTGAAGTTGATGGCAGAACTGGGAACTGTTAACTAATATTAAGAGCAGGAGCCTAAAAGGATGTGAAATTCCAAGTAGTGTGTGTTTTCAACTCTCTTCTCCAATCTTATTCCCTCTGCATCTCACACACTTACTATACACATAAATTGCTATGGCCAAAGGTTTTGGGAAGAAGGGAGACAGCATGGTTCAACATAAGGTTTGGGATTTTAAGCATTAATACGGGTAAATTCTGGATAGTCCTGGCTGGGCTTATGATGTTGGGGGCATGGAGTGAATTACTTAGCCTTTCTATGCATTGGTTTTCTCCCCTATAAAAAGGAAGATATTAAAATACATACCTCATTAGGTTAAAGTGAATATTTTAAAAGATAATGTTTCTTAGCTGTACTTCCCGAAAAGCACAGGACGTGCAATCCCAGGGAACAGTGAGGGACACGGGAGTGAGGCAGGGAAGAACGGAGTGTCATTATGAGTATAATCAAGTTGGCACCACTAAGTGTGACTCATGGCTTGATCCTGTGGGACTGTCCTCTGTGAAGCTGTACAAACTAATCTCAGGACATCTTTCTAAGGGGAGAAAAGTTTAGTGTGTGAGGCATGAAGTCCCCCCACACTCTGGACTTTTTGTTCATGAGTGCCAAGCAGGATTCTGGGACTTTCTAAGCCTTGACATCAGCAGAGAGCATGTGGTGGGAGCTGAGAGCTATGTGGCATGGCAGGAGGTAAGGCTTTATTGAGTTTCTCCGGGATGAAGCCACTTAGAGCCTAGACAGGCTGGGCCTGTAGGGGAAGATGGAATAAGAGGTGAGGCCAAGAAAGTCTGAAGTGCATAAAAGCAGGCTTTTGCAGTCTATAAAGGGTTTAGTATGGTACCTGGCATAAGGGAGGGCTTAGTATATGTTATATATTATTTCTTATTTTTAAAAAATATATTTTAAAAAATATATATTTTTATTGATTTTAGAGAGGAAGGGAGAGGAGAGAGAGAGAGAGAGAGAGAGAGAGAGAGAGAGAGAGAGAGAGAACATCAATGATGAGAGAGAATCATTGATTGGCTGCCTCCTGCACTCCCCCTACTGGAGATCAACCCCACAACCCAGGCATGTGCCCTGACTGGGAATCGAACCGTGACCTCCTGGTTCATAGCTCAATGCTCAACCACTGAGCCATGCTGGCTGGGTTATTATTACTTATGTTCTGACAAGCAATATAGAGATGATCAAGAGTAGACTAAAATAGATGGGAATTTTAACAGAAGTCTGTGACTTGAGTTTTGAGTTGGCCTCACTCCTTGGAGACTTGCTGCTAATATTATATCTACACTAGTCAGTTGTATTCAAAAGTCTCTATAGCAACCACTTTTATGACTTGAAACCAAGAACCTCTGAATAGAAACACTCACACATGAATGCATGCATGCTCAGAGGAAAAGATAGAAGAAGCTACCCTTATTTTGTAAGAAGCTTAAATTTTCCTGGTAGACTAATGTGAATCTTAAGAGAGAGGACATTTAATAGATGTCTCCTATATGTCAAGTCCTTTAATTTTCACAACAACCCTATAAAGTAGGTATCCTCTTCATGTTAATGTTGAGAAAAACAGGAAGTGGAAGAGATTAAATAACTTGCCCAATGTCATGGAGGTAGCAGGAGGTAGACCTGGGATTCCTAAGGCTGTCTCATTCCAGAGAACTGTGCACTTTTACTTGAACTCTGTTGGAAAGTTATGTTGCTGCATGTGCATTGTTCCAGTGTGTGTGTGTGTGTATGTGTGTGTGTGTGTGTGTGTGTGTGTGTATTAAATAAAGAGGTCTTTGAATTAGAAAAGTCTAGTGTTCCATTACATAAATAAGGACTGATTCTGATTTACAATAAGAAATCAGACCAAAGTTTAGTTATGGGCAACAGTCATGCCTTCGGAGGGAAAAATCAAATTAGGTTGACATGATTTATAGTCTGTTGGAGGGTGACTCATTACAGTAAATGCAGCTCAGCTCAGTTTTCTCAGTGAGGTCATCAGATCTGACTGGCTACAGGTGAATTGCTGTCTAAAGGTGATATTTCATAATGAGGGGAGCCTGTTTGAAAATAGGTAGCACCAGTCTACTAATGGGAATAGATATTTATGGAGTCTGTTCTGAGCTGGGTATTTTTTCACATCTGTTAAAACCTCACAACAGCACTCTATCAAGTAGGCATCTTAATGCTCTCTCTCTCTTTTTTTTTTTCTAACAAGAATACAGAAAGGATAGTCTATTTGGCCAGGATCAAAAAGCTAGTCAGTGGTAGAATGATGATTTCTGCTTGACACCTGTGTATACATTCAGCCTAGGTGTTCTGTCTCCAAGTCCAATGTTGCTGCTCACTAAATGGCTGCTGGGGATGCCACCCTAGACTTTTGCTACTCAAAATGTGCTTCAAGTACAACTGTGATATCCTCCTCATCTTCTGAAAAATGTAGAATCTCAGGCCCCACCCCAGTCCTAATGAGTAAGAATCTCCGGATGATTCAAGTCCACACATGAATTTGAGAAGCTCTGCCCTAAGCTTTTCTCCCATGGAGATTGAATATCTACTGAGAGATCACCTGTCTATGACCCACATTTTATTAGGATTCTTGTCTTAAGGAGGTCTTGGCCCATAGAGCACAGGTCCAGGCTCAACTATTTCTCCTGGGACTCAAGGTAAAGTTATCCCCTCAGCAGCTGCATAGCTTCCTCGTTTTAGATTTTGCGTCTCAGTTGGTTTCATTGATAGTGATCAGTTATGCTTTTTGAGAGAAAGATATTGCAAAACATAAAAGCTTTGCTCGTTTGTTCCAAAAGCATTCATGAAGCCTCCCTGTGTGCCAGGCACTGTGCCCTCCAAAAAATTCACAATCTATCTAATAGAGAGATAGACCAATAAATAGACCTTTTTAATATAGAGGGATCTGAGCTCACAGTTAAAAAGTGCAGGGCTCTGAAGGAGCAGAGGGGCATCGTCTCACCGAAATGCAGTGGATATGATCATTTTCATTCCTAATCTTTTCCTTTGTCTACAACAGGAGCAGGATGGGGCTGATTTTCAGCTGCCATCAGGGGTCCCAGAGCCCATCTCAAAGTGTGGGGATCTGGATGTCATCTTTGAATATAGAGCTGCCAGCCAGAAACTCACAGTGACCATTGTGAGAGCACAGGGCCTCCCGGATAAGGACCGAAGTGGCATCAACTCCTGGCAAGTTCACGTAGTCCTGCTGCCCAATAAGAAACAGAGGGGCAGGACGGGCATTCAGAGAGGGCCCAACCCTGTCTTCAAGGAGAAGGTCACCTTCGCCAAGCTGGAGCCCAGAGATGTGGCTGGCTGTGCCGTCCGCTTCCGCCTGTACGCTGCCCGCAAGATGACCCGTGAGAGAATGATGGGGGAGAAACTGTTCTATCTCAGCCACCTGCACCCAGAAGAGGAAATGAAAGTGACTCTGGTTCTGGAGCCAAGAAGTAACATCAGTGTGAGTAGGTGAAATGGTGCTGCCAGTGACGTGGTGTGTTCAAGGATGTGGAATGGTCAGCCCTTGATTTAGTACATTCGGCCTGTGAAATCCAACACTTTAATTTAATTTTCCAGTTGTTTCTTCTCATCCTTATAAGCCACGATTTGCACTTTATGCTTCCCTGGGTTTTTCATGCCCATCTTCCCTATAATCTGGTAGATGTCCATTTTAGGAAATAAGAGCACAGTGTGTGTTGGGCATGGGAAAACCAGGAGAGGTGGCTAGGCCTTCTAGTTAGCTAATAAATGGTCCTACCACCCATAGTCCTGCTCTTGCCACAATACAGGCAGTCCTCAGGTTACATCGAACTCGACTTATGTTTCATGGTTACATTGCCATCTCCCATTTACAGTATTTATATAAAAAAAAGTTCCGTCATGTTGACGTATGTATATACATACGTGCTTTATGTTTTTTTTTTTTTATGATTTATTTACCACAAGTAAAGGTCAGGAATTGTTATCTTTCTTTAAAAATTTTTTTTTACTGTTTCACTTTATTACTGCTGTGAATGTGCTCCATGTGAGTGACGTAGGTGCTTATGTAGGTGGGTTCCGACTTACGAAAATTGCGTTATGTCGCGCCGTAGGAACGGATCTCCGACGTAACCTGAGGACTGCCTGTCTACATTGTGATGCACTCAGAGATGGGACTCTCAAGGTGAGGTCCCTGACACATGTGACTGAGTAGGCTGCAAACAGTAGCCTAAAATTCTAGCCACTTTGAAAACCTTCCTTTTATATGACCAAACTCCTCCATGTGCCCCATCCTCTGTCTCCCCTGGGGTTTTGAGGAAAGAAAGTGCAGCTTGTATGTCTGCAAGATGGGCATGTCACTATTGCCATCGGTAATGTGTAGTGTGACTATTACCTTTTAAAAGAACATGTAAGAAGATCAGGTAGCTCTCTTGGGCCACTCAGTCATTCATTCAAAGATGTTTACTGAGAGCCTGTTCTGTGTCGGGGGCTGTGAAGGGGATTCAGGAAAGGACAAAACAGGCGATGACTCCATCCTCCAGGAGCTTACAATCTGGCAGAGGAGGGCCACAGTAGGTAAACCAAAGCAGGAAGGAAAGACATTGACAGAGGCTGCTGTTTGTTCAAAAGAGTCAGAGAAAGTTTCTTTGAGGTGGTGATAAAATACAGAACTCAAGAAATCAAGGGAAAAGCTGGTGACATGTGGAGGACAAGGATGTCAGACAGAGAGAATGGCACATGCAGGTGTTGGGGTGGGAAGGCACTCATCATGTCTGAGGAAGAGGAAAGGAGTCAGAAAGGTTAGAGTGTAGCCATGGGAGATCCAGCCATTTATATTTTTTAGTAGATGTCTCAAAATTAATATCTCCAGACTCGACATCCTGATTTTTGCCTCCCTAATTCTATTTCACCTATAGTCTTCCAATCTTGGCTGAAGGCAATTTCATCCTTTTAGTTGCTCAGATCAAAAAACTTACAAGTCATTTGTGACTTCTCTCCTTTCCACCTGAAATCCTATTGGCCCTGTCTTCAAAATACAATCAGAACCCGACTCTCTGCTGGAAGAAATGGCCTCCTACGTTCTCCCTGCTCTGTCTCTGCCCCTCAGACTATGCCCAACATGGCTCAGAATGAGCCTTTTAAAGCATAAGCCAGATCACGTCGCATCTCTGCTCAAACCCCTATTTTTTCTTAAGCTCTGAGTAAAGCATATCTGAAATCATGAACAACAGAAGCCACGGAGGTCAGGTGTCCTTGCTGGCACTATAGAGCTCAGGGTTAGGTATGATCACACCCCCGTTACCTGTGGCAGGCCCTGTGCTGTGCTCTGGGAGCACAGTTGAGTGGGGAACATGAGTCAGTATGAAAGAACTCCGAGGTCAAGAGTTTTCCATTCTCCAGTTATTTGTTAAACATGATTATATGCACTGTGGCCTGAGAGGTTTATAAGGATTGGGAATTTGCTGGGAGAGGCAAGCTATGCAGCCCACAGTAGATGCTTCTATAGAAACACAGGGGAGGGGGGATCCTCACCCAAAACTAAACAAATATTCCATTGTTGGGTTATCATCATCCAGTAGGTTCTTATCTAAGGTGCTTGTCAAAACCACCTGGCCCTCTAGTTTACAAATTGTGTTCCATGAAAGCAGGGACTCTAGATGGCTGGATAAACAGGATATCTTCCTACAGATGTAAAGAATACTTAATTACTTTTAATGCATTTATTCATTGGCGTTTCTGATAAGAAGTTTTAGGAAATGATATTAGATGTGGAGAAGAAAGGTTTGAGCAAAGTCCCATGTACATATTTCTGGTGGAGGAACTGGTGGCCCCGGGAGGCTGGCTGGTTTCCCCTGCAGAGCTGATTCCTACTCCCCCTTCCTGAATGAGAATCAACTTGCTGATCATTTTCCCTCCCCCCTTCTTGAAGTGTCTGGTGCTTAAAAGTGGGTGCTTTGGAGAAGCATGCACGTGACTAAACAGAAGGCAGGGGCTTTGCCCTGGGCTCACCTATTGCCTGCCAGGCCTCTGAGACCTCAGTCCATGTGTCAGCTTCCTTATCAAAAAGTTGTAAAAGTGCTCATTTTCAATGGCATTTAGTTCTTAGGAGGAAAACAGAGCATCAGGCGTATTCCTGACAATCTTAGAAGCAGAACTAGGGACCAAATGTCCTATGCGGTGGTAGACATCCAGTGGTCATTTCTTTTCCCAGCGAAGACAAAGATGCCTTTTGAATTGCCCCATTCATCACAAATCTGCAGAGAACGGAGCGGATGGGTTCCATAGAAGCACTTGAGCACAAATCACACAGGAGGGAATTTTGGTCTATATTAAATGTATTATTAGCTCGCTGTGTATCTTAGAGAGTTTGATTTACACTAGTAATAACATCTTGGTTCGTTTTGTCTTTGGAGAGGAAATATTGGATGGAGACAGCTCTTGAAACAAAGATGTCAGTTAATAATGCAGGGGATCTCATCCCCGGCCGGCTCCCCAGGCCCATTATCATTCCCACGGAGTGCGCCCTTCCTTCGTCATCTTTGGCAGCCATTGAGACTGGGCCACAATTTCACCAAACATAATATTGGCTTTCTGTAAGAGAGAGAAGTGCAGCGTGCACCAATGGATTCTTTGTTTTTCTTCCCCTCCAGAGTGGAGAGTCTCAGCTCAGCCCATCTGCCGTTTCTCACAGTGATAGTGCTTCATCCACGCAGTCGCTGTCTCATGGAGGGGCACCAGAGCTGTTGGTGGGGCTGTCCTACAATGCCACAACGGGGCGATTATCTGTGGAAATGATCAAAGGCAGCCATTTCCGAAACCTCGCTGTGAACAGAGCGCCTGGTAAGTGCATGTCTATTCCCCCAGCTCTGTTCCTTCCAGGAGCAAGTACAAGGCTGTGTGTGCTTTCATCTTAAGTCTTTAACTTTTACAATAAAAGTGATCTTGGTATAGCTTAGAGAGTTTTTACAGAGTAAGACCTCTGTGTTTTTTAATTGTCTTTCTATTTAATTAGATTGGAGGCTACTTTGATACCTAGACACATCTTGACATGAAATAGGCTGACCTCTATGTATATATTGTTTAAGAGAAAAGAATGGTGTCTTTTCAGCATTATAATATGTATGGGCAATTAAATTTCCATGGCTGGATAAACAGGATATTTTCCTACAGATTCAAGGCCCTCAAATACCCCCAAAGAGGCAGGTCTACTTGCTTACCTACTAGCTTTGCTCTGATCTGTGCAGTTCACTTGTCTTTTCTTAATCTAGGTATACTCATCCAGAGAAAAAATATATTAATGGTATCTTCCTTGTGGGGTTCTTTTGGGGTGCAAATAAAGTGATTTATATAGTGTTAGCACAGTGCCTAACACATAGTGAGCATACTAGAAATGTTAGTGGTTATGGTGTTGATGGAGGAGGAAGATCTGGGGCAACACAGGCCTGACTCACCACTTCTAAGATCACCACTGGAAAAAAAGGGCTCAAGACTTACTCCAATAGCTGCAGTCCAGGGTTCAGGAAATCAGAATAAGAAAGCAGCTCCTGCCAACTACATTTCAAAGCACAAGAAGTTAGAGATTGAGCACTGGAATGATGCTGCTAAAAATGAGTTTACCTTTAATGATCTTGCTTGTCCGAAAAAAAAAAAAAAAACCAGCTTAAAGGGGGACAGGAAGATGGTTTTTGCCTCTGTTCTGCCTTGTGGATCTCATGTAAGTTCACCTATTCAAAGGATCTGAGTTTGTATCCAGAATGCTAGCTGCAAGAGAGTCTGAAAAATGTTGTTGAATTTCCAGCCTTTCAAGTGTAAGAAGGTAAATTAGAAGGGGTTAGAGTGGAGGGCAAGTGAGCCTGTCACCATCAGCAACAAAGTCTTCCTGATATAAGGATGAAATCAATAACTACATGATAGGCTATGAGGGGCAATAAACTCTGGCCTCATGTCAGCATCGATGAAGAGCCAGCATAGCTGGTAGAAGAAGGTTGGTTATACCAACCAAATCTGGGCTCTTACTCTTTATTTGGATGGGGGGGACTCTTATTCTTTTTAGCCTTTAACTGTGTTGCATCCAATGAAATCTTCATTAAATGGTATTTTGTTAGCCAATCTGTATTAAAGCTATTAGAGCAAGTTTGTAAGGAAAGCCCCACATTCTGTATAACAGAATAGACAGCTGCAAAAACCATAGTCTGTGTTGACACTCAGAACCATGTGAGAGCTATTTAAAATATATATTAGGTACTGTTTGCACAGGTATGCTTTGTTAGATACAGCTTTGCTTTTTAAAATAACTTTGGGTTGATGAGAGATCTGAATTTAATACTTTATCTTCAGAGCTTTTGCTGGTCTCTTTTTTCTGTTCTTCTGGGGTTTGGTGAGATCTGAACAATTTTGGGGGAAGAACTTGGTGGTGCTGCAGAGAATTAGGGGGAGGTGGATCACATGGTGATGGTGATGGCTCTTTCCAGTGGATGCTGGGAAACTTTATTTTGTATGCTGGGTGGTACCAGGAAATATAGGAGATGGGGGAGGACAGCATGGTGGCTATGAAAACATCAGCTGGAGGCCAAAAACTAATATGTAAGTTCAGGCTCTGCCACTTTCTAGTTGTGAGATGCTAAAGTTTTCTGAATCTCAGTTTCCTCATCTGTAAAATGAGGTCATAATATATACTTTCTTGGTAGGGCTATTGCATATAAAGCTGTGATGTTGAGGATGCTATTATTATATTTTCATACATTTCTATATGAAAGAAAATACGCCAAAGGGAAATTCTTACAACAAATGTTTACAACAAAATAGGAAAAAAAAATGCAAGTTCTAATTTAGAAATTGATTTGATTCCAGAAGTTTAAGTCAGTTTGGCATTTACAACATGATTTTTCTTAGACATAGCGTTGCAAGTTAACTTAAAATGTAATTGACATGCTGTGTCTTTGCAACCAAAGTAATGGAAGACAATGTTGCTGCGATGCTAGTAATTAAAAGAGAAACCCAAAAGGGAAGACAAAAGTTTTTTGTTTATGTAGAGTGCTGGTCCTTAAGGAAAATCCAGCATAATTAGGAGGAGTTGAGAAAGTAGAAGGTTCCTTTGTGAAAGGGACCTCTTGGCACTTTCAAGGGCTTTAGTTGTTGACGGCATTGGTTCTTCATTATGTCTCACTTCATTACACCGCTAGCACTACTTTGGCAGTCGTCAGGCAAGCTTAGAATACATTTTTAGTTCCCATATGGAAGAGGACAAGGGAGAGAAAGGATGAGGGAACATGTGTTTCATGAGGTAATTGAGCAGAGTTGGAAGAAACAGGAGGAGAGAGGATGCAAGTGGGGAAATGAGTGGGCCTGGGAGCGGGGGTGGTGGAGAGACCTTGGCAAGTGCACTGGTCTCCAAGGTGGAGGTGATGGGAGGGCAGGATGTGGGACCAAAAAGCCCCATGAAAGAGTCTACCATGAAGGAGGTGCCTTCCAGGGGAGAGACGCACGTCGGAACATGTATGTGCAAGGGTCACAAATCTTGTGCTTGGGACTCTTGGCATTGGTGCAGTTATCTAGTCTGTAAAGAGGGGATATCAAACCTGTCTTACAGCGGGACTATGATAATGTGAAGAATCATCTTATGGAATCTGAAGGGAGAGTTGCTGAGCCTGAGTATTGGGAGCTTTCCTTGTCTAGATTATTGAGGATTCTAAATCTTTCTGGAAACAAAGGCTGGGATTTAGATGTGAGAATTTTTTTGTCTCAAAATATATCATGAAACAGAAGATAACTTTGAATTCAGAGCTTGATTCTGTCAGATGACTGTTCTGATATTTTAAACTTATCTTCTTAAGCAAGATAGAAGAGTTGGACAAATAATAGATGACATTCCTTTCCTCTATTAGGGTCTTAGAATAAATGTAAGACCAATCCCCAAACTTTTGAGTTAAATCCTTGGGGAGAAGGCTCAGTGAGGGGTAGGTTTTACTCTGATGAGCAGGAGCTGGTGGAAGCATACTTAGAGATGTAAGTCTCCACCCCCCGCCACCCCCAGAATGGCTAAAACTAAAAAGACCAATTCCACCAAGTGTGGAGAATACATTCTTGGTGGGAGTGGAAAATGAAACAACCACTTTGAGAAAATTCCTGTCAGTTTCTTATACAAGTCAAATGCACTGAAAATCCATCTTAAGCATTTAACCATAAGTTTAAAAAAAGATCTGCACAAGAATGTTCCTAGCAGCTTTATTCATAATTTCAAAAACTACAAAATGTCTTCATGTCCTCATGAATGAATCAACAAATTAAGATATATTTGTATTGTGGAATACTATTCAGCAATACAAAGGAATGAAATTAACTGAGGTATTTAACAGCATGGAGGAATCCCCCAAACATTCCATTTATATGAAGTTCTAAAATAGGCAAAACTCATCTATAGTGAATTTAGAAAGTAGAAGAGTGGTTGCTTTAGGATTAGTATTGGTGGCAGGATGGACTAGACAGGAACAGGAGGAAATATTCTGGGGTGATGGACATGTTTTATATTTTAATAGAAGTTTATGTTAAATGGATGTTTGCATTTGTCAAAACTTATTTGGGTGTTGGACACACAATGCAATATATAGAACATGTATCATAGAAATGCACTGGAAACCTACATGATCCTACTAACCAATGTCACCCCAATAAATTTAATTTAAAAACTTACTGAATGGTACTAGGATTTGTACATTTCACTGTATGTGAATTTTAACTTAATATAGAAAAGAACCATAAAATATTGAACTCTAGTTAATGAAATGCATGCCAAAATGTTTAGGGTGAAGAGTAATGATGGCTACAGCTAAAATGGATTGATGTTTAGATAGATGGATAGATATATAAGAAAGCAAACTGTCTTAGTTCAGACGGCTATAGCAAAAATACCATAGACTGGGTGGCTTAACCTATAGAAATTTATTTCTCCTGGTTGTGGAGGCTGGGGACTCCAAGATCAAGATGCCAGTGTTCCTGGTAGGCAGACACTTCCTTGTCATGTCCTCACACAGCAAGAGAAAGAAAAAACCATCTCTCTCATGTCTCTTCATATAAGGGCATTAATCCCATTCATGAGAGCCAGCATAGCTCATGACCTAATCACTTTCCAAAGGCCCCAAATACCACCAGCCCTTCAAATGGCTTCACTGAGGATTAGGGATTTAACATATGAATTTTGGGAGGATGTATACATTTAGTCCATAGTGCAAATGGAGCAAAAAAATCACAATTGAAGAATCTAGGTACAATTTTAGTTATAAAATGTTGGGCAGAAAAAATGATCTGGGATAGTTCAGCTGGGTCCGCAGGGTAAAAATAAAACAAGAGCCTTAGTCCTAGATAGGGGTATTATGTATGTGTTTTTTAATTATGGTGACATCTCAAGGTTGAACCCTATTTCCCTGACTCATCCTTGAATGGGATAGATAGAGTACCAAGCAGCTGAACCTCTATAAACCAAATTCATCCCAACGAAAAGTGTGTGATTGGGCATATCTGCATTTCCAAGTTTAACCTTTTCTCTATTCATCTGGTAGGTAGGTAGACAGATATGTAGATAGGTAGGTAGGTAGATAGATAGATGATATATAGACAATGTAGACTTAGATATAGATATAAAATCTATCTATCTATCTATCTATCTACTATCTTTTTGGTGAAAGTGCTCATGTTATAAAGTATAAATTGCTGTGTTGTTTTTTCAAATCAAAGGTATGCTAGGGAAGATAAAAGAGGCTATTTGAAAATTAATGAAACTAGCTCATAGATCCAATTCAGAAACAATATATAAATGAGGTAGCAACATGAACTAATCTTAACCTTCATCCCATAACAATGTGCCAAGGAATCATTCCAGCCCCTTTCAAGGTAACATCTCATTTAGTACATGTGGTCAGTATTCCAAATATTGTTGTCATGATTGCTGTTAGGATGGTGCAGGATAGTCTACGAATCTGATGGCAAGGGATAGTCTCCACCCCTGTAGGCGGTGGGTGGTCCAGGTGAAAAGCAGCTTATAGCGTCTGGGAGACATCTAAAATCCTGATGTGCATTTGCAAATGCTTTTGAAAAAGTCACCTTTGAGAATTAGAAACATCTGATTATCTGTTGAATTTGGCTTCATGGGAAGGCAATTCTCCAACCGTTTAGCAGCTCTGTTCTGTCCTTTTCCTGCGCCTGCCGCACAATTACTGCATGGCCTCGACATTTGATTTAACCTCCCCGAATTTCATTTTCTTCCCTATTAAATGAGGTCAACAAGCTAATGTTACTGATACAAGTGCTATGTTAAAAAAAAAAAAGTTAGTTATTCTGTCGCAGGTTCTCTCTCTCCAGCTCCCTCTTTGCCATGCCTCTGTCTCCAATGTGTACGTGTGTGTATACACACAAGTAATGGTCCTTGTCAAACACTGTCATGAAGCCGCCCTGCCAGTTAAAACAAGTTCCCAAGCCTCTCAGCGTGTGCAGGATTGGCTCTGCGTGATAATTACCTCCCAAATGATAATACTTACAGCAGCAGCATATTAACCTTGTTAGGCACTCACAATAGCGGAGACTGGAGGAAAGAAAAACAAAAGGCAAATCAGGCTGCCTCATTTTAGTGTGAAGGAGGGAGGCAGGGGGTGCACTCTGTGACTGAAGTGTCTGGAGACAAGGACTAAACGAAGGTGTGGGGCACCCACCTTCTTTAAAAATTCCAGTCCAGGTTTCAGTGAAATACAGTGAGTATTTCCTACTGGCCACTTTGTGCTCAGATAGGACCAATTCATAGGAGGATTTCCACGTGGCACTAACTTATTGAGAACATAAGTGGTCTTCCTTTACTTACATCAACTCATTTAATTCTCACCACCATATCAAACTTAGAAAATCTGAAAAGCAACAGGAGAGGAAATATAGTTCCCATGGCATATAAATTCTATCTCAATAACGCTGTTTACAAAAAGAAAAAATAACAATATAGAAAGGAAAAAATAACAATAAAAAACTCAGTTACCTCCAGAAGAATAACAGTAAGACGGAGGACAGACCTCTCCACAGCAATGATAGAAGCCAGAAGACATGGGGAGAATATCATTCTAGTCCTGAGAGAAAAACATTCTCAACTTAGAATTCTGTTCAAGTAAAGGAAAAATAAGATATTTCCCACAAAGTTTGAAAGGTTTTATCACTGAAAGAACTACCAACTGATGTATTTCGGGAAGAGGGAAATTGAACATGGAAGAAGTGATGTGTAAGGAAGAGTAATGAACAAAAAATGGTAAACATGTAGATAAATATAAGCATATGTAGACTGCATAATAAAAACAGCAATAGTAGGAAAAATGACCAATATTGGGAGTACAACCATGAAGTGGAAATAAAATTCTAGGCAGAAATAACATGAAGTATGGGAAGAGGAGAGGGAAATCAAAGAATTCTAAGGTCCTAATGTTGTTTAAGAGATATTGATTAATTTGAGACATTAAATGAAGTGTACATGTTAAAATTTTAATCCAACTTTCAAACCAAGAGAGGGAATAAATCAGAATAAAAAACTTCAGTTAATACAACAGAAAGCAGAAAAAGATATTTAAAAGCATAGAAAATTCAGAATAGATAGAAAGCACAAACCAACACAATAGAAATCAATCACCAATCAAAATATATCAGTGGTCATAACAAATGTAAAGGGACTGCTATGTAAAAAATAGATATAACATTAGATTAATATTTCTCTTCTCAATATCTTCCTGTCCCTTCTCTCCCCAACCTCTCACATACACTGCAGTTTATGTTGGGCCCACTCAGCATCCTAATGGGAGAGAAAAAACAAACAAACTAATAACCAACACATTGGACTTGTCTCAGGAATGCAAGGAAAATTTAACATTAGGAAAATCTGCTGGTGTAGTTCACCATATTAACTGATTTATGAGAAAACATTATGGTTTTCTCAATAGGTGAAATTGAAGGTTTTGATAAAGTTCAGTATCCATTATTGAGAAGATAATTACTCTTAGCAGATGAATAATAAAAAGTGTATTAGTGTAGACTCGGCAGTGATGCAGCAACAAATATATCCTACAGTCTCAGTGGCTTACGCAGCAAAGGTTAATTTCTCTCTTGCATCACTTTCCAAAGTGAGTCAGGTGACTCTCCTCCAATCTGTGATGAGTGCAGGCTCTGTAATCAGGAGATAGTATGACATTCACATGTGAGCTCCATCATTTCCATGAAAGGGGAGGAGGCAGCATGGAGACTTCTTGCTTGGTGGGAGTGGTTGAAGATAGCCACGACTGAGCATCTCTTCTCATATTCTGCTATTCAGAACTCAGCCACATGGTACAGTCAACTCTAATCTGGTGAGAAGCCTACATCTTAATGTGGTATTTGACCTAAATCGCCAATCATTGTTCATTCCTCACTCTTTGGAGTTCTAGGAGCAATCAGCCTTTCCAACCACAAAAGGGTCTGAATTCCTGCATGCTCTCTTTTTCCTTTCCCTTCCCCTTGCATACCAGTCAATTCTTTCCCAGGCTTACCTCTCACCTCCCTGCACCTCCCAGTGAAGCCAGTGGCACTGAATACTCACTTTTAACATTCTGTTTTTCAATCTGTCTCCTAGAGCAGCAAGCTCATTAGGCATATGCTCTTCCTCCGAGTTCTAGCAGATGGTGGTTTTTATCATCATGTAACATGGATTATGGATCTCCGCTGTTCTAGCCTCTGATATTAGTTTCATCATCACCTGGCACCAACTTCTAGGCCAGTGTTCATTCTTTTTTTTTTTCCTCTTTTTTTTTTATGGTCACATTCCAGTTCAGATTAATGATTACTACATCAGTCTGATTTTGTCAGGAAAATGCTCTAGGTATTTTGAGTTGGAAGTTGTTTATCACAGGGTTTAAATGTCAGCAGGGCTCTCTTCAGGAAGTCCAGAAGTTCAGGTATCACAGGAAAGAAGCCTATCTGGTCTGAGCTGTGAGCACACAAAAGGGGTGATTCTCACAAGGATGTTTGAACACGTGGGCAAATCCTTGCTTTGCAGGCTTCTAATGCTGCACATGTGCCTGCACCTGCGTCTACAGTTACGGCTCCCCTTTCCAGTCTCATAAATGTAGCTTTCATTAGTGTAGTTTAGCTGGGATCTCACAGGCCAGAGATTTAGGCAAATGTAGTTTTTATGGCTTTACCCCCTTTTGGTACAGGAAAGAGCTTAGAAAGGTGGAAATGGTATTGCATATCAACAACTAATATAAGGTACAGAAGGGAACTTGCTTATCCTCAATAGTGGGCATTTTAAGAAAATATAGGGTACCCCCAAACAATGTATACACACTTCAACAGCTGATAGCTCAATTTTGAAAATGAACTGTATTTTAATAAACACTGCCTTTATAATTATTCATATTGTGTGTGTGTATATATATATATTGGGGATATATATATACACACACACACACACACACACACACACACACACACACACACACACACTAGACACCTGAAGCACAAAGATTCGTGCAGAATGCTTCCTTACCCTGGCTGCTGGCACAGCCCGGAGCCGCCTTTCTGCCTTCCTATGCTGCCCAGAGGCCTGGAGTGGCTGGGGTGGTGTGAAATGCCTGCCTGTGTATACAAATTAACCTGCCATCTTTGCTGGTTTAATTTGCATACTCACTCCTGATTGGCTGGTGGGTGTTGTGAAGGTATGGTCAATTTGCATCTTTCTCTTTTGTGTGTGTGTGTGTGTGTGTGTGTGTGTGTGTGTATTGTTAATCCTCACTCAAGGATATTTTTTCCATTGCTTTTCAGAAAGAGTGGAAAAGAGGGAGGGAAGGGGAGAGATAGATAGATAAAGAGCGACTGGTTGCCTCCCACACTCACCCTGACCAGGGCTGGGGATCAAATCTGCCACCCAGGTACATGCCCTTGACCAGGAATCAAACCCAGAACCCTTCAGTGTGTGGGCTGATGCTCTAACCACTGAGCACCACCAGAGACAGGCTCACTATCATTCTTAATCCTGAAATCCCTTCAAAGTCAGGACAAAATAAGGCTCCCACTAGCATCTCTTATTCAACCTTAGGCTGGAGGCTGAAGGCAATGCAATACAATAAGAAAAAATAGCTGGTTATCTACATAAAAATACAAGAAAATCTACAAATTTAAACTAAGGTGTTTCTTATACAAAATCAATTGTTTTCTAATATATCAGGAACAATTAGAAAGTAGTGTTTTTAAACATCACTATTTACATCAGCAACAAAATATCTAAGCTATATATACATATACATACATACATATATATATGTATATATATATATATATGATAACAATAAAATGAGTATGAAAATTATGGAAAAATTATAAAACTTTCTAAACACACAAAAGGAAACTAAATATGCAAGAGCCAGTTAAACCAAACTAAAACTTAGAATAAGTTGGTTTTTAAAAAGATGATAGGGGGATTCTTTTTAGCAGATATCAAGACGTATTATGAAATGATGATAATAAATATTATCAAACTTAGGGAAAGACACTCAAACTTAGAAACTTGATATCTGACAGACATATTACAAACCAGCAGGGAGATAATGTACTGTTTAATGAATAATGCTTCCAATATGGAAAAATAATTAGACCTCTATTCACACCACACACAAAGATCAATTTCAGTGGATTAAAAATTAAATGTGGTAAGTCAGAGGAAAACAAATAGGGTATGATTTCACTTACATGTGGTATCTTTTATTTTAAAGATAGATACAGAGAACAGATTGGTGGTTTCCAGAGGTGGGAGATATGAGGGATAAATGGTCAAAAGGTACAAACTCTCAGTTATAAGATAAATAAGTCCTGGGGATATAATGTACAGCATAGTAACTATAGTTAACATACTGTATTGTATGTTTGAAAGATGCTAAGTGAGCAGATCTTAAAAGTTCTCATCACAAGAGAAAGAATTTGTAACTATATGTGATCATGGATAACTAAAGTTATCCATGGGTAATCATCCTATATAATTAAAGGCTAATATGCAAATCGACCAAATGGTGGAAGGACCAGTCACTATGATGCACACTGACCACCAGGGGGCAGACGTTCAATGCAGGATCTGCCCCCTTATGGTCAGTGCGCTCCCACAGGGGGAGTGCTGCTCAGCCAGAAGCTGGGCTCATGGCTGGCAAGTGCAGCAGCAGTGGCAGGAGCCTCTCCCGCCTCCATGGCAGCACTAAGGATGTCTGACTGGTGGCTTAGGCCTGCTCCCTGCAGCGACCAGGCCCAAGCCATCAGTCAGACATCCCCCGAGGGCTCTCAGACTGCAAGAGGACACAGGCCGGGCTGAGGGACACCCCCCCCCCCGAGTGCACACATTTTGTGCACCGGGCCTCTAGTCTATATATATAAAGGCCTAAGTGACCAAATGACTGAATGACCGAACAACCGGTTGACCAGTTGCTATGATGCATACTGACCACCAAGGGGCAGACACTCAATGCGGGAAATGCCCCCTGGTGGTCAGTGCACTCCCACAGCCAACCTCCTGTGGTCAGCCAACCTCCCACAGTCCCTGCCCCCACCTGACAAGTCCCCCTATTGGCCCCAATTGGGGCAGGGGGCTGGCCAGCCAACCTCCCATGGTCCCTCACCCTGGCCGGCCAATCTCCTTAGGTCCCTCCCCGTGGCTAGCTGCCCCCCCGTCATGCCCCCTGATCGGCCCTGATCACTGGCTAGGCCGAGGGACCCCACCTGTGCATGAATTCATGCACCGGGCCTCTAGTTTCACTATATATACATATGTCAAATTATTATGTTTTACACCTGAAACTAACAATGTTATATGTCAGTTATATCTAAAAAAGATCAAATGTGAAAAACAAATTTTTAAGACTTATAGAAGAAAATACAGGAGACTATTGAGTTTGGGTAGAATTTTGTTTAAAAATCATCAACTAAAAATGACATCGATAAATTTGATGCCATAAAATTTAAAACATTTATGCTGACAAGCATACTATAAACAGAGCAAAAGGATAAACTACAAGTAGGGAAAAGATACTATTAGGAAATATAACAATGATTCTGTATCTAAAATTTATAAAAGCCAGTAATTCACTCCTGGGTATATACTAGAAAGGGTCTCAAATATTGGTACAATGCAAAATATAGAAAAATGTTCCCTGAACTATTTTCAATTCTTGGTTATTATAAACAATTAAATATCCATTCATTAAAAGTAGGGATAAGTGCATTGTAGTTTATTAAACACTGTAGTTTATTAAAATAAATGAATCAGGTTTATATATCAACTAGAGGCCTAGCGGCCTGGTGCACAAAATTCGTTCACGGGGGGGGGGGGGCGGAGTCCCTCAGCCCAGCCTGCACCCTCTCCAATCGGGGACCCCTTGAGGGATGTCCTAAATGGGCAGTCGGACATCCCTCTCACAATCCAGGACTGCTGGCTCCCAACTGCTCGCCCACCTGCCTTCCTGATTGCCCCTAACCTGCTTCTGCCTGCCAGCCTGATCACCCCCTAACCACTCCCCTGCCAGCCTGATTGATGCCCAACTACTCCCCTGCCAGCCTGTTTGCCCCTAACTGCCCTCCCCTTCAGGCCTGGTCACCCCTAACTGCCCTCCCCTGCAGGCCTGGTCCCCCCAACTGCTCTCCCCTGCAGGCCTGGGTCCCCCCCCAACTGCCCTTCCCTGCAGGCCAGGTCACCCCCAACTTCCCTCCTCTGCCAGCCTGGTCACCCCTAACTGCCCACCCCTGTAGGCTTGATCGCCCCCTACTACCCTCCCTTGTAGGCTTGGTCCCTCCCAACCGCCCTCCCCTGCTGTCCATCTTGTGGTGGCCATCTTGTGTCCACATGGGGGCAGGATCTTTGACCACATGGGGACAGCCATCTTGTGTGTTGGAGTGATGATCAATTTGTATATTACTCTTTTATAGTTGTCAGAATAGCATCCAGCACTATCAGGGATTGTGACCCATTCCGTATTTTGATCATAGTTTTGAGTTACTGGAGACACTGAGAGACTTTCTACCTCATCGCCAGGAGATAAAATATTGCTTGTTGTTGTTTTGTAAAAAGTATAGACAATTTCAAAGAATTAAAAAAGCGCTCAATTAAGTTGTATATTGACTTCAGTGGACCTTTCTCTATCCATTTGGACTGGTGCTTATCAGAATAAGTCGCTGAACCCCAAAAGACCCAAGCCCTGCTCCCCACTCTTCTACACAGCAGAATGTCCTGATCCTCTAGTCAGGTTGTTGAAAAGCAAGCACATCATTCCTGCTGATAAAGGTTCCCCTTTGAGCCAGAATGATCAGCACCATTTCCTTCCTTCGGTCAGGTGTCCGCAGACTGGATTGTTTATGAAATTATTATTTCCCCTTCTTGTCACTTACAATTCAGCTCCAGGGATGGCGGTTTGGTAGGAGGTGGCCTTTCTCGTAACTAGAAAACAGTCTTGCGACAGGATAAAGCTGGAAATTGCTCTCTTTGTGAAATAAGCAGGTCCTTGCTTGCAAGGTTAACTCAGTTCCCACTGCCACCCTGACAGCAGAATTCCCAGTGCAGTTTGGTGACTGGATTGAACTTTTCCTTCAGGAATCATGTAGCCCTACAGAGGCAGCAATGCTAATTCACTCCCCCATTGTTGGTTTTCTGATAGCTTTTCCATAAAGCAGTTTGAAGAGCGGAGAGCCCGAGTCTGAGACAGAGAAGTGTTTTCCCACCTGAAGTGTAATTTCACACCTTGTGTTTCTCAGTGGATAAGTGCACAAAACAACACATCAAAGCAGGATAGGAAAAAATCAATATAGAAAGAACACTGCGCGTTGTAATTTGTTTCCCATCCTATAATTCTCTCCTCTATGTAGATTACAGAGACCTGGGTTTACGCTTGTAAAAAGTTTGACTGGTTTTAGATGGGAAAGTGAGCAGTAAACACAAATCAGCTTTCAGGCTGTACAGAATGTACAGAAAAATAGAATTTGGAAAACACCTTAACATTTGAGATTTTTTAAAAAATAGAGCATACATAAGTTAGTGGTAAAAGTCGTAGTTAAGAAAAAAAGTCAAGAAATTGATAAATGATTTTACTAAATATATAATTTTTAAAAAAATATTATTTTATTTATTTCAGAGAGGAATAGTGAGGGAGAGAGAGATAGAAACATCAATGATGAAAGAGAATCATTGATTGGCTGCCTCCTGCACACCTCCCCCCTACCCCTCTACTGGGAAATGAGCCCACAACCCGGGCATGTGCCCTTGACTGGAATCAAACCCAGGCCTTTCAGTCCACAGGCCGATGCTCTATCCACTGAGCCAAACTGGCTAGGGCTAAAAATATAATTGTTTTAGGAATGATGTTCTTTGTAATGATCCTTTCAAGAATTTTAGCAAAAGTAGTAGACTATATCAGTGATTTGGATATTTTCTTTCCTTTCTGTAAATGACCAAATATATGATGCTAGTTACCATTTTACAGCATACTAGTGCAAGGATTATCAAACAAGTTGCATTTTGCAAGTTTGGAAAAACTTGAGACCAAAAGAACAAAGAAAGTTGAGCATCCTGGCTATTCATGAACATTCATTATCAAATACTTAATAGTTGTTGAATGTGTGCTACATGTTAGACGCTGGGCCAGGCATTGGATACAATGATAAACAAGTCAATTCCTCTTTTTACCATTGAGGAACTGATAGTCTTGCAGACAAGTAAACAAGCAATGAAATACTGGGTTATAAGTGCTGAGAGAAGCTAAAACAGGATTTAATATTTTCCCAATTTTTTACAGTCAGTATTATTTTGTATTAGTTTCAGGTGGATTGCACAGTGGTTAGACAATCATATGCTTTACAAAGTGTTCCCCACGATATTTCCAGTACCCTCCTGGCAGCATACATGGTTATTACGATATTATTGACTATGTTTTCTATGCTGTGATTTATATCCCTTGCCTGCTTTGTGACTACCAATCTGTGCTTCTCAATCCCTTCACCTTTTCACCTACTCCTCCAACCCTCCTCCCCTCTGGCAACCATCAGTCTGTTCTCTGTATCTATGTCTGTAAAACTTGATTTTGATGAGACTCACTGGCGGGTTATCTGAACTAGGCCAGGTGAGGAGGGAGAGTGGTCAGGAAATTTGGATAAAGTAATGTCCAAACCAAACTAGTGAATAGAAGTCATGTGAAGATGGGTATCACTTGGGATATCAAGACATGTATAACTTGTGTAAAAGTGAAAGGGAAAGAGAGCAGGTGGGTTTGGAGGGATGAATGTAGTTCAAAATGGTTGGATTACAATTTGTAAAGGCAACAGTGGTGTGCAATAAGACTAGAAGATAAACATGGCCCAAGTATTTAGTCTATACAAATAAATTTAATTTTATCTTAAGACGAGTAGGAAGTATCAACAAGTTCGTTTTTGCTTATTAGTGAAAGTGACATGACCAGATAGGCATTTTACAAGTATTGCCTTATCCAGTGACTGGTGTTTGGTGAGCAAGCGTGTAGGAATGCAGGTGAGAGATGCTGATGACCTGAGCTTATAGTGTACACTGAGAGTTCATTGGCATTGGGGATTCCAAAAAGTGGGTGGATTGGGAACTATTTAAGAGGTAGAATCAATAATACTTGGTGATTCACGGTTGCACCAGGGTGAGGAAGCCAGTCTTGTCAAAAAATGTAGTCCTGATTACTGATTTGGATCATTGAGGGGATGATGTTATGAGAGATGGGGAACAGTGGAGCAGCGAGTGTTTGGGTTGGGAACCTGATGAGTGTGAGGTGTGTGTGGGATGTCAATGAAGAGAAATGCAGTATTCTGTTGGATCTTGAGCCGAGACATCTAGGCTAGAGGGACAGATTTAGTAGTTGTCATTGAAGTCAGAGTTGGTAGTTGCCATTGAGTAGATGAGACGGTCCAAAGAATACGTACACCGTGAGGAAGGAAGGGACTCTTTAACTCAGGCACAAAACAGTATTGTGACAATGGAAAGGAAAACACATGTATAGAGCAAAATCAACACGTTTATCTTGTTACATAAATAAAATGGGAATGAAAAACTGCATGCATGTCCATAAACACCATTGCACGTATGGCTGTGTGTGTATATAGTACGCTTCTGCATGTGTAGGGCTCCTAATGAGCATTGGCAAGGTGCCCAGGGCTGCATGAAACACCATGCTTTCCAGGTAATAATCCCTTTCCTTAATCGCTCATGTAAACTATGTTAGTCCCACGGCAAGTACCAGGCCTAAGGATGCTGATGAGTATGTGAAAAGGAAAAATTTGCTGCCCATGTAAATACTACAACTAGACCAGCAAAACTGAAAGGGCTGATGTTTTCTCCTTTCCCTTGTTTTTTTTTTTTTCTCTCTTAGATACATATGGAAAGCTCTTTCTCCTCAATTCTGTGGGTCAAGAGATGTCTCGCTGCAAGACATCCATTCGACGTGGTCAGCCCAATCCTGTCTATAAGGAGACCTTTGTTTTCCAGGTGGCCCTCTTTCAGCTCTCTGATGTCACCTTGATGATCTCCGTTTATAACAGGCGCACTATGAAGCGTAAAGAGATGATTGGATGGATTGCTCTGGGCCAAAACAGTAGTGGAGAGGAGGAACAAGACCATTGGGAGGAAATGAAGGAGACCAGAGGCCAGCAGGTCTGCAGATGGCACACCTTGCTCGAATCCTAGGTTTGCCCACAGGTGTCTCTATGCTACACCCGCCTTGGTGAGCCTAGTTGTCGACCTCTAACACCAACTCAGTGTGTGCTGGCAGGCTTTTCAAAGACAGGCTTTCAAATAGCGATTGGTTTCCATTAACCACTAGGACATTCTGTGTGTGGGGGTGGGGGTGCAGTGGAGGGTGGAGATCTTTGGTTTTCTCAAGGTTTGAATTGGATTTAAGTATTGTGATTTAAAAAAAAAAATTCTACATATACAATCAACTATGTGGGAAATGTTATCATAGTTGCAAGCCGTGATGATGAGTTAATTGGTGTTAATAGGTTATTGAGGTGGTTCAGGCTGTGGGATGAAGCTTCTCCTGCTCTCTTTTCTCTTTGCTGGAAGAGTAACCTCAGATTGCAAGGGAGCTGTTAAATGTTACTATTTGTAACCACTTACGCATATAAATCAGAATTGTCTTAATATGGTGCAAAAAAACTCCAAAATACAGAAACGAGTCAGACACTCAAAGAAGAATGTAACTGTCACTCATAGTCTCCTCTTCCACATTTTTCTCTTTATCGAAACCCCCCTCATTTATTTACCTAACAAATAAATGTCCTAAACTTGCACTTATGAAAGAAATTTGTATTAATTAAATACCTGTTTTTTATTGAATACATTGTGATTTCCTATGAGGTTTGGTTAGCTAAATCATTTTGAAGCTAAAAAAAAAAAAATAGTTCAAAAACGACTGTTGAAAGACAACTTGTCTCCTTTGAATATATTTCAAACTTGTAACTTCCAAGGTTTTTATGCTCTTTTTCTCACCCAATAAATTCTTAAGGAACGAGAGAAAACCAAAACTACCTAGTTAAGTCATAGATTTATTGATTTTTCTAAATCTAGTGTTTTCCTTTTAGATTATACTTCTTTCTATATGCAACGATATATCCACTCATATATTTTGAATGTACAACTGCATGTGAAATATTTTCCATCAGTAGAGCATAGTAAATTGTAAACAACGGGTCTTTAATAGTGTCGATTCAACGGAGTCTTAGAAATGAATGTGTTAAAATACCGGTGAGTGAAGAAATATTTTCAGCTTGTGTGGAATGACACTAAATCTTTCTTGGAGCATTTGATGTGCCTATAATTGTCATATTTCATGGCATTTGCAGCAACATGTAATAGTCACTGCCTGCCTCTGGGCACGTGCCGTTTGGAACAGTGATGCTGTGTGGTTATGAGCATGAGATTTTACTTCCAACTGACTTTTACATATCTGTGCAGTGCATGTTTATTTCATTTTTCTTAGATCTGAGCCCTTAATTTCAATTACTTTAAATCGGCTGTAATAGAAAAAAGGAAGGGATGTGTGTACATGTCACACTGCGCCCGTGTGCAGCTCTTCCGAGCAATTGCCCAGGCACTTATTTTTAGCTTTTGTGTTTCGCTGTTGACTTTTTGCTGTCTGTGGGCAGAGCGATAGCTAGTGATGGATGTATACAGTTAAAAACACACAACTCCTCCTCAGCTCTACATTTGGACAGATTGTAAATGTAGGCTGTGACACTTGAAGAACATGTTTATTCCTTACAGCCTGTGATGGTTATCCCGACAGGACCAGCCGAGGGCAGAGGATCACCCTACCGTGCTTTCCCATTCCAACGCTGGAAAGAGTGCTTTCATACAGAACAATCAGAATAAGCAAAATAAATTAATATCTTCATTTCTTTTCAGGTCACGGGAGTTTCACATGTCATGCCTTTCAGTTACTAAGTAATAAAACCGTGCCCCTCCGGGTTTTTACCCTCATCTTCCTTTGGAAGACCTCAAAGTGCTTTTCCAACATTATATCCATTAACTGCTGAGTGGTCTTTGCAGTGTGGCTGTGTCATCGAGCAGAACTGAGTGCAATTGATTAAGTAGCAGCACGAAGAATTGGCTTTTCACATCCCTTACTCTCTTTATGTGCTTGTGTTTAAAGGGAAGTAGAGCAGCCTTGTTATGCCTGCTTTTATGCAGTCACATAAAAGCAGCATTCACTTTATAATTTACATTTGAAAAAATCTGCATATATTGTACAGACAGTCCTGGGTCTCCTCCCCTCCCCCCTCATATTTTCCTGCCCTATGTTTCGCTGCATCCGTCAGCTCACGGTGCCCAGTAATCACCTCCACTTCCTTGTCTGCTGCCTGGACCCACCCCTTTGTAAGGTTTTCTGCTGGTGTGGTGAAGGTATCTTTGTGTGTGTGGTCTGCTTTCCAATGGTTTGCCTAGGACATACAGTTGCAGGAATGTGCAACATCTGAAGGGAAGAGATGCCTGAAAAGCACTTTTTATGCTTATAATTTTATAATATTGGTGCTACTCACCGTGTGGGATGTATGCATGCCTTTAATATGCAGCAGCATCCACCCTAAAGCTGATGTACACATATACAATGCTAATGACAAGACACATGAAAATCTGAGGCTGGGGTTTTGGGTTTGTTTTTTTTTACATTGATTTGAAATTCTGGTTTACTAAGATCTTCTGATTTTGTGCACTTAAACTCCCTGGTTTTCTTGGCAGTCTAGACATGATGTATTTAACATGTTTTTCACTTGAGCTTTTACATCTACATTTGCTTTTCAAAGGAGTTAAGAAAGATAATTAGTTGGTTCTGAAGTCAAAAAGCTGCTATTAACATATTTTGTCTAGCTCATAATTAATATCTCACAGGGACACTGCAACTGAGGAAGCACCAGTATTTGTTGCATGAGTTGTTCTCGCCATGATTTTTCCTGAAGAGGTGCTTTGTAAATAAGATTGTTGAGAGAGATTCATGCACTGGGTTTATGGGAATTGGCCCTCTAGTGTGCCTTGTTGCAGGGCATGAGTTCATACTGAATTGTGAAGTGCTGGTTTTGCCCATCACGGTGGCTACTCTTGCGCTCCCTGCTACCCTCTGATTACTGTTGGGTTTGTAAATGGGCCATTCACCAGGCAGCTGAGCACCTGCTCTCTCACTGCTGCCTCCTTCACTGGGTCCCAATGTGATGCTCAGTTGTTTGGGACCCTGTCTTTGCTGATGTTGCATAACTGTGAGGGAGGTCTTGCCTCCCTAACAGAAGTACTTGTAATGCCGTTAGATGTATTACACTCAGCATTCTCCCTGTACAAAGTCTGAGAAAGAATCCTCACCACGATTTCAAGGGGAAAAGTAAGTTATGGTACTGCACTATCACTGGTTCACTCTGCTCCTCCTTCAAAGACAATAATTGACCTCAAGTGTTGAGTTCCTCTGTAGTGCTAGGTGCATTAGGCAGCTTGCGCAATATTTTACAACTTGTTGACGCCTCTTGGGCAGTAACTATGCTGTACATCCTGGCTGCACTAGATGGTCTTATCTGAGAATCAAAACTCTTTTCTTTTCAAGTAAAGCATTATTTAAGCTCAAATTACTATCAGGTTACATGAAAGAGCTTCTCTGATAGCCAGTGAATTGATTAAATTATGGTTCAGAGTGGACTTTGAATTGTGGATTTCCCCTACGCCTGGCTATCCTTTTGCAATAGAGGACTTAGTACATTAAGATCAGATAACTGAGGAGGAAATGATTACTTGTAGATGACCTAACACCAAATGAAGGCATATCTATATTAATAAAAGGGTAATATGCAAATTGGTCATGACACCCTCACAGTAATGACAGAACAGCAGGCTGCATGGGGCGACCAGGCCAACAGGGGGCGGGCAGTTGGGGGCAGCCAGGCCAGCAGGGGTGGCAGTTGGGGGAGACAAGGCCGTCAGGGAGGGCCATGAGGGGCAACCAGGCTGGCAGAGGGGGTCAGTGGGGGCAACCAGGCCAGTGGGTGGAGAATTGGGGGCAACCAGGTCAGTGGGTGGGAGAGTTGGGGGCAACCAGGCCAGCAGGGGAGGGTAGTTAGGGGTGACCAGGCCTGCAGAGAAGGGCAGTGAGGGGCAACCAGGCTGGCAGGGGGGTAGTTGAGGGTGACCAGGCTGGTGGAAGGGGCAGTTAGGGATGACCAGACTGCCAGGGGGGGGGGCAGTTGGGGTCAACCAGGCCAACAGGGGGGGGCATTTGGGAGCGACCAGGCCAGCATGGGGGCGGTTGGGGGTGACCAGGCCAGCAGTGGAGCAATTGGGGGTGACCAGGCCAGCAGGGGGTCAGTTAGGGGCAATCAGGCTGGCAGGCAGAGGCAGTTAGTGGTGATCAGGCTGGCGGGGGGGGGGCAGTTAGGGGTGATCAGGCAGGCAGGCAGGTGAGCAGTTAGGAGCCAGCGGTCCTGGATTGTGAGAGGGATGTCCGATGCCAGTTTAGACATCCCCCGAAGGGTCCCATATTGGAGAGGATGCAGGCTGAGCTGAGGGGACCGCCCCTCACCCCCAGTGCATGAATTTTGTGCGCCGGGCCTCTAGTTATTTAATAATAAAAAAATGACAACAAAACTCATGGGGCATCATTTCCACTTAACTTGGAGGAAACTCTGACTAAAGAACATACATTCCACTCTGTTTGATTCACAACAAAAGTAACTGATAGATAATCCTGAAATGGCAAAAGTATTTTGCCTTGAAAAAGTCATTATTGTATTCCAAAGAAAAAAAAGCTATGCAAACCATAAAAAACCAAACCATCCTATAGCATGTGTATGGAAGAATGAAAGAATAAATAAGTTGGAGAACTTCAGCATCTACCAGCATAGAGTCAAGAAGAGTAAACTAAGAATCCATAAGACATTTCAGGCTAACTAGCTATCATTTTTTTTTCACATCTTGCAGAATTCTGGAAAACACTTAAAGATGAGGGAAATGAGGCTGGTCTAACACAACTCAGAGGAGTTGGCACAGGCTGTGGTCTTAGCCTGGGTTTGGGTGGAGCTCTGCTAACTGTGTAGCCTTCTGAAAATTACTTATCCAGCCTGTGTCCCTCTTTCTTCAACTGGAAAATGGAAATAATATCTACCTCATAAAGTTTTGAAAAAGACATTAAAGAAATAACCACACAGTCTGGCATATAGTAAGCATTCCATATTCCCCCCCCCCACTCGCAATCATGCTTTAAAAAGAAAAAAAAGTATTTAAGATTTGTTTCTATTTCTAGTGAAAGTAATGGTAACATTAGAGGAACACTAAAAATGTTCAGGGACTTTTCAAAGGATAGGCTCATGGAGCTAGTCTGAATTTGGAAAGAAAGCAAGCCCTACTGGGGCAACCTTAGAAGCGATAGCCTGTGTATGGAGGATTTGAGCCTTAATAAATCCCCTATGAGGTATAATAACAAAATCTTTGTTTTTTTGCCCCCCCCCCCCTTGGTCTCAAGGAGATGCAAAATTTTAGTGCTTGTATGCACATCTTAATAAATCACACATAAGGCCTCTCCTTGTCCCCAGCTCTTCTCTATTATTTGTACCTGGAAAGAGAACCTTGTCACCATCAAGAAAATTGGTGAAGAGGGCTAATTTGCAGACATATTTCAACTTTGATCTGAAAAACTAAGATAAGTGGTGTGGCACTATACTAACACCCTTCTCAAAACAGATAACACCCACTTTTTTGGGGGGCTGATTTTATACATCCATACTATATCCTTATAGGCAAAAATTTTAAATGATATAATAATGCAACTATCAACACTTACTGAACTGGTTGGCCTGGAAAATTCTATTCAGGACCAATTATTTATCACTGTTTCCCTTAAGAGATTTAATGAAATGAATTTTATTAGAGTTGATACTAACTTCTTTTTGAAACGTCTTAAGAGAGACTTATTGATAGGACAGAAAGTGTGTTCAGTTGTGATCAAGTGTTCAAACTTTGAGTAAAGAGGCAAGTTTCCTGAGGATTTAGAAAAAGCTTTGTGGACCTTTGATCTAAATAAGTGGTCAATAACGAATCTCCATGTTTAGCGTAACCAGGTGCCATGAGCCTATCATGGTCTACTCGTGGGATGGGAACATGTAAGGCTATATTCCCAATATTGCCAAATTGCCAACATGCTGGTTCAAGTTCTGGGCTTCCCAATTCAGGTGAAATATGAACAAGGGGTTTTAGTCTGGAATAACTCAGTGTGTAGGGAAGTTAAAGGGGTTGGTGGGGAGTTGAGAAGGCTGTAGAGTGATTTCTAGTAACAGCTATCCAGGGCGTAAGGAGTTCTTACCACGAGGACAATGCACTCCTTCTCTTCTTGACCAACTGGAGAGAATCAGAGATTCCACCTGAATCAAGGTCGAGAGAGTTCAACTAAGATATAAGGAGAATTACATGAAGGTTGTTTTGAATTAACTAAAAATGTATTCATTGGATTTCCTTGTGTCTAGCACCATGCTCTTTGGGATAGCTCAGAACTTAGCATCTTTTTTTGGGCTGTGACAACACATGGAAGCATTAGTCATCATAATAACACTAGCAGTGCTTGCCAACGTATAATTGTTCAATTAGTCTAATCATGTGCCATAAAAAGTAGACTTCCCTGTTACGGGTTATTAGAAAGAGATAAAATATATTGACTGTATTTATTGGAGAAAACATCTAGGAATCCCGAGACTTGAAGTAATCCTTGGTCATGTTGGAAGGGGAATCACCAAGGAGATCACATACCCATCGTCTTCGGAAGTTTTTAAAAATAGAAACATCTGCATGAGCTGTGGGTTCTGTCTACAGGAGAACGGAGGGCCTTCATAAAGTTCCTTCTAAGTCTAACATTTTGTATGTAACCTCCAAACAGGATCAACAATAACAACACTGGGCCCATCCTCTGCCCCTTTGGACATGTTTCCACACTGATGTTTCTCTGTATCATACAAGATCTTCTCTGGGGAGTTGCTGTCCGGGCTTTGGTTAGGTGCCTGGGGATGTCTGCAGGCTTCGAGTGAGTTCCCTCTCTCATGGGGCTTTGACTGTTTGTGTTTCCCTTGAGTCACAAAGCAATGTCCTGGACACACAGACAAGGATCAGCTCTATTTGTGGCCACTGTGGAACCTGTGAAACAGCCGAGGCTTCACAGAACAGACGGAGGCCTGCGCACCTCCTAGAATAAAACCACCAGCAGAATGTTGCTCCCGGCTTTCTGTTGCTCACTTATGCTGTTTATTTCATGTCACTGTTACCAATTCCATTTTTAAAATATTTTTAAATTTATTTCAGAGAGAAAGAGTTAGGAACATCAATGGTGGGAGAGAATCATTGATCAGCTGCCTCCTGCATGCCCCCGACTGGGGATTGAGCCCTCAACCGGAGCATGTGCCTTGACCTCCTAGTTTATAGGTTGATGCTCAACCACTGAGCCACGCCAGCCAGGCAACCAATTCCTTTGTGAGGATGTGAAGAGGCTGCCTTTCTATTAGTATCACCATATTTATGCATTATTTTTGTTTTACTTCATTTTCCCCTTAAAGTATCTACTTGCTATTTTTTATTATTTTAGTTTATGTGAAACATAATCAAAGGATATTTATTAAGTATTATTATACCACAGACTCTGGGCTAGGGGCTGGAGAATAGCAGATGTGTAAAATAGTTTGAGTTCAGCAATCATTTTTGTTTCTAAATATTCCTTTTTTCAAAAAATACACACAACTAGATCCTGATAAGTCATCTAGGTAAACAAGATCTTTTATTATCCTTTATTTTTTGGCTTAATGTACTTCTGTAATGGTTTCTCCTTCTCCCCCTCCTCCCAGTTAGGTGTATTTATGCCTCTAGTTAAGAAATACACTTTTGTGTCAGTCTATGCTTCCCTTAAAAATAAAGAGATATGCTTTGCATCTGAAGGAAGCCATGTAGCCTCCCATTCCAGTAATGAAATGAGTTATGGCACAAAATAGAAGTGTTTAGTATTTTTTATGTTTATAATTGTATATTCAATCACCGTTGCAAGGAAGTGAGTGAGACCCTGGAATGCTAGGTGTGTACAAACAAATATAACACCATTTTTGTAAGCTCTGTGTTTTGATAGTTGAAAGGCATTGCTACCTTTTACCCTTTGAAAGAGTGAACTGGAGACGGTAGCTACCAGATAAAGGGGTGATGGTGTGAACAAAGAACCCTGCTTACTTCTCTGTGTCCTTTGATTAAATTGTCTTAGATATTATGCACTAAACATATTTAGGGCATCCCAGTGACATGGGTAAAGGTCAACATTGGAATTGTCCCTACCTTGGTGGGTTGACCAATAATTGTTTTTCAGTCTCAAACCATTTAAACCTGCTTCAATTTAACTCTTAATGGGTTCGGTTTTATAGCAGGAGACAAAAATAGAAGTTTGCCAATGGATTTATTGCTTGTAATTTTTAAAAAATATATTTTATTGATTTTTTTTTTTTACAGAGAGGAAGAGAGAGGGATAGAGAGTTAGAAACATCCAGGAGAGAGAAACATCAATCAGCTGCCTCTTGCACACCCCCTACTGGGGATGTGCCCGAAACCAAGGTACATGCCCTTGACCAGAATCGAACCTGGGACCCCTCAGTCCGCAGGCCGACGCTCTATCCACTGAGCCAAACCGGTTTTGGCTATTGCTTGTAATTTTTAATATCATAAAAACTTACCTCAAATATCTACTGAACATGTCTCAGTCCATGTGAGTTAAGTCAGAATCTTTAATGTCCTACAAATTCTTACTGAAGAGAATTTTTTAGTGTTGTTCAGTGGACAACCCATAATAAAAAAATTCACATCTATTATTTGATGAAGACCTGATGTTTGGCAAAAGATATCAGAAGGCTGCCAATAAGAACGGTGAGGAACATGTCCACTAAAATAATGTTTTCATGTATGCTATCCTGTACAATATATTCCCATTCGCTGTCCAGATGTCTCTCTTAAGAGTTTCTTTGTCAAGTTCCTTGTAATTGGCACCTTGAGGAAAGCTTATTAATTTTGCCACATTTTCCTGTGACCCATAATAATCTTTGTTAATTCACGACGACACCAAATTATAATGCAGTCTTTTGTTCTGCCACCATACAAATGAAGCTACAAATTAAACTTTACTATGAAATACAAGGACTTTTTCAGATTTTTAAAATTTTATTTTATTGCAGATTTTAAGTTTATGAATAAGTTGGTATTGCACACTTTATTGTGACTGAGAAATTTGTGTAATAACATTCATTGGAATAAGATTTGACCTATATTTTCGGGAAAAAGCATGATGGTAATTTTGTGATCTCTCTACTTTTTAAATTTTTAATAACTTTAATTCTTTGAGCAATTTCATGTTCACAACAAAATTGAGTGGAAAGTGCAGAGTGTTTCTATAGAGCTCCTACATCTACACCTGCACGACTTCCGCCTCGACCAACATCCCACACCAGGATGGGTGTGTTTGTTACTGTCTCTGAACCCACACTGACACATTATTACCACCTAAAGTCCATAGTTTAGATTTGGTTTCATTCTTGGTGTTTCACTACCCTAAAAATCCTCTGCGCTTTGTCCATCCCTCCCCCAACCCTTGGCGACCACCAATCTGATCTTTTTACTGTTTTCATGGTTTTGCCTTTTCCAGAAGGAATCACACAGTATGTAGTCTTTTCAGATTGTCTTCTTTCATTTACTAATATGCCTTTAAGCTTCCTCCATGTCTTTTCATGGCTTGATAGCTCATTTCTTTTTAGTGCTGAATAATATCTCATTGTCTGGTTGTATCCGTTTGTTTATTTACCTTTGTTTGCAATTCTAATTGCTATGGTACATTTTGTTCCTGTGCATGTTCTCAAGAAAAATAGCTGGATTGATTCATGTGATTCATCAAATAAAATGTAGCAACTTCCGATCTGGAATCTATTTCACCTGATATTGGGCTTGCTTTACATGTGAGGAGATTAATGAAATCACAATTTCATGATTTATGTTGACCTATCTAAGCCTTTCCCCCTCCAAATGGAATCTAAACAGAGAACGTTCTGAAGGCTCTGAGATGGGATCCCCAAATTTAGTGACTCTGTTGTGTTTTCTGTTGCTGAGCAGTGATTTAAGTGTATGTTGATAAAAAGTGCTAATTGTGTTATTACTTCTTCATGATAGAAAAAGCACCTTCTGTTACTGGTTTATATGACTTTCTCACTGCTTCCTAGAGAAAGGAAGCTTTGTGATTGTCATCATCAATTGTACGAACTAACTGAAAGTGGTATGTAAGCATCTGGCTCATAGAGCAGCTCTGAATTCTGAGTGGAGGCTGAACCATGATAATACAGAGGCTGAACGAGCAAGTGGGTGGATGTTGCAGTGATCACACTGATAACCACACTGGGTGAATGGGGAGGCCTGACAGGCAATCAATATCTGATGAACATTTTGACATTATTTACATGTGTACCGACTGTCCTTGGATTTGTAGCTGCCACAACTTGTGGAACCTGGCATTACTGCAGATGAAGGTGCGGTTGTGGAAAGAATATTCTATTAGATTAGAATTAATGAGGACTGTGTCCCAGTACCAAATCTTTCCTTAATGAGCTCTACAATGAAAGTCACGGGTTCTTCAAGCCTTCATTTGGATATCTGTCAGATAGAAATAGCGACACTTATTTCTTTTATTTTCTCCAGATTGTTGTAAGAATAAGATTCATTCATTCCTTGGTTAATATACTAAAACACTGCGTCCCCACCGTGCAGCATGACAAGGTCATAGATGGAAAAGTACTTTGCAGAATTAAGAGTTTTTGAAGACTGTAAGATATTTTATTATTTTTAAGATCAAATCATTTCTTTATGTTGCTATATCAAAGTAGTTGACACTTTAAGATCTCTGCCAATCATTGAGCTATATTCACAGAAAGTTAGTAATTTGACTAAAAGTTACATTGGGATGGTCTTTAGCCATTCCACCTCTGAGATTAGGTGCTAATTCTTTTGTTCAGATACCCAGACCACAGCTGAAAGCCCATCTTTTTGGCAGGCTTGTCAATCTTTTTGAGACTTTTCTTTTTTCTCTTTTTAGAACAATGTAATGTTGAGTACAGGGAAAGTATTCAATTAAGTAGTTGCTTTTTTTTTCTTTTCATAAAGTGGGATGTAGTATTTGGAAAGATGCCTCCCCCATCAAAAAAGGTCCTCCAATCAATGTTATTATTTTTCTTTTGAAAAATCAGGCTTCTCCATCTCTCTGATCCAGGTGACTATCCTCACCCACCTAATCCTTTTGTCCTAAATACCATTTATTATCTCCCAGAAAAAAAAGTAAAAATATATTTCCAAGGTACATCCAAGATTTCATAACAATATTTTGTGTTCATAGTACAAGATAAATCTGACTGTCTCGATTTCTTTTTTTCTCTTTTGGGTCTTCATATGGCATCCGAAACAGTTGTTCACATTCACACATTTGTGTTTCCCCATATGCATACTGTGTGCAACTCTGTTGTTTTAAAATATTTTATTGGTTTTCCGTTATATCTCAACTTTTGATGGGTGTCCTTGAAGAACTTGCATTAAAAATGTAAATGTGAATGATTCATTCATTTTGAACATATGTAAGTATTTTCGGGAGATTTCACCCTGCATGGAGCAAGCACACTGCTCTTAGCAGGGAGTGTGCTTTGTACTTCTGTTCTACTCACAGCTGGATGCTGAATATTTCTTAATGTAAGCCTGTGCCTTTTCTATGCCATGTTTATTTGGATGAGTGATTTCTATGTCCCAGACTGTCCCGAGATGTTGGTGGTTGTGAATGGTAATTTCAATAGTTTTATGGATTTCACCTACGAGGACAGTTTAGTATAACATGGTTTAGTAAAAAATCTGCTTTTTCTTTAGATGACTAAATCACTAGATGGCATTCCTGGTCAAATTCATTATTCAAGGCCAGACTTAGTTGTAAGGTAGGAGCTGCACCCAACTTCTCCCTTTGTTTCATGGACATTTTCAGACCTGGCTGCTGTCATAGTTCCTCTTCAGAGGTTTCCAGCAGAGAACCCCTAGGCCAGTGGTCGGCAAACTCATTAGTCAACAGAGCCAAATATCAACAGTACAACGATTGAAATTTCTTTTGAGAGCCAAATTTTTTAAACTTAAATCTCTTCTAATGCCACTTCTTCAAAATAGACTTGCCCAGGCCGTGGTATTTTGTGGAAGAGCCTCACTCAAGGGGCCAAAGAGCTGCATGTGGCTCGTGAGGTGGTCCAGAGGTTCAAGCAAGAAACAAAAAAACATTTTCTCCTCCAAAGTGTTGAACTCGAATTTTAGAAAGTTCTGAACATTCCATACAGGCGTCCTTATGCTTCTCACAGGATGACTTATGGGCTTATGGTGTCTCTTGCTTCGGAATGCCTCTGTAGCTGTTACCTGAACAAACAGCAATTGAATGTAATGACTCATTCCATTTCTAAAATTACATTTACTGGTGAATAATTAGTATATAGGGAAAGGTTTGGAAAAAAAATTAACTGTTACCTTTCAACCTTTTGTAATGTTCAAGGTTTCATAACAATCGTTTTGGTGTATTACCGTTGCACTGTTCAGTCTTGTGTTTTAATTGAGCAAGTCAGTGAAATATTTCATGGCGACACTGTTGTTTTAGATCACCCTTGGAAATGTGTTAGAAAATAGAAAATTGTTTACCTGTGATAAAGAATAAATTCATAATTAGAAGAATTATACTGTCTTTTTCATACAAATAATGCTTCAAGGCAGATGTTCAGTCTCACAATGATTTTGAGAGCATATTTTATACAGCCCCCAAACTATTTCTGTATTAGATATTTACATGCATGAGGATAAATTCTAATTGCTTTTTGTTTAGAACAGAAACACGGAAGAAGCATTAGTCCCAGTTTGTACAAAATGTCTGCTGCATCTGAACTCACGATAGTTCAAAACTGAAAATCATTCCAATTTTGTAAAACTGCTGCTACTGGTTTTGTCAATAAAGTTTAAGCAGATGGCTTATATGTATATGTGTGACATTTTTTATGTTAAAAAAGCTACAGTTTTGCAGTATCAACATGCAAATTTTATGAGCCCGAATGGTATTATTTTAGTATATACAAAAACCATACCAACGGCAGACGTGTATATTAGAACTACAAGCATTACATTTATGATCCAAATATCTTATTTTTGGTTTTAGGGTGCTGTAGGCTTTTATGTTGAACATGTATATACATCAATGTATATCAACTCAAATGCTCAAGTGTTGAATTTAAATTAAGAATATTGGATAAGTGAGGAGCTATAAAAATGCAAAGGTCACCCAAAATAACCAAGTTGCATCTGACGAGGAGTCTGAGAAAGCAAAACAGGTATTCCTGTAAAAAATGTAGGTAATTGCTCATCAGAGAAGCTCTTTTATGGAGCCTCTATGTGTACCCAGTTCCAATACGTTTATGGGGCTTTGATGCAGCAAAGTAGTGGTAGTGGGGCAGGGCTATTATGATCAGACACCTCCCCAGCAATGAAAGCATGGCTGATGTCCTCAAAGCAAAACACACAAAAGAAAATAGAAAACATTCTATATATGTTTCAGGGAAAACTTCTTTCCCCTTTAGGCACACTGTATTAGCAGAGGTAATTAATGCTACCTGTTCTAATAAGCCACCCCAAGTATCAGAGAGGTACCATGCAGCTTCCTTTCTTAGCATCATCTGAAGGATTGAGGACCAACCCAGAGCCTTTAAGGAATGTTTTTGCCCTGCAAGTGGAGGAGGAAAAAAGGGTCTTAGAATCAAATGCATATTTAAGGGGCCAGGCTTAGAGGTAGTCATCAGTCATCTTGACTGCTGTCCAAACTACATTGGTCAGAACTAGTCACATGGCGTCACCTATATTGAAGAAGGCTGGGGATTGTAGTTTGTATGTACAGCAAAATGAATCAGGTTGGTGAGATTCTTCTACGTAGTATCTAGCACATGTACATTTTTCTTTTTAAAGAAAAATATTTCAAGTGCTGTGGTAGTGGTGATTATTTAAAGAAAGCTTGCTGACTGCAGGCTCACTGTTGCTTAAGTTCTTGTTAACCCATGGGGGCACTGGAACATTATGGGCCGATTAAGGATTCTACTTGTTCATCCTAGTCATCTCACAGCATTTCAACACTGTTGGTGGAGTGGGTGCTGTTGCAAATAAAGACCATTTGGCTTCACATTTCTGGGCTGATAACCTGAGCAAGGTTGACCATTTCTACATGTGTATGTGCACTAGTAAATACATACATACTAGTATGTGACATGTTAAAAACACCTAAGCAAATCATTAAAAAAGTCTGAACAAGCAAAAGCAGAATATTGCAGAAGGAACAGATTTTTCAGTATGTGAATGTGGAGTAAATCATCTGCAGAACCTAAATCTTGACAAATGATTGCTACCTTCTGACATTCTTTCAACATTCCTTACATGTTTAAATAATGGACACAGCCATCTATGACTCTGGTTTTTGAAGTCTTTTGTAGTAATTAAAAAAAAATGTAACCATCCTGAGTAACATTTTATTGATGAATCAAGTCACATTTTATGTCTTGTAAATTTTAGTCTCTCTTTATAGTTTCCCTAGGGTTTCTCCAGGGATATTCAGAGACATGACTCAAGAGGAAGATTGGCTGACAACTCAGAGCTCTGATGAATTTTAATGTTCATTCTACTACATAATAAAACATCTCATTCTTTTCAGCAAACAGATAAGGCGCAGGAGACAGGATTAGCATCACATCTGTGGTTGTCTTATGGAGGGCAGAATAGAATTTAGATGAAGTCTAAGGTGGATTGTATAATATTTTAATATTTAATTTTAAAATCTGAAATTGTTTAGTGAGAGATTTGCTCTAATCACTTGCCCGGAGAATTGAAGAATTTAAAAATTAAATCTGTAAACATAAATAGTCCAGTAAAGATTAAACTCTTATACCGGTGTTCTATTTCTGGTTTTGCACCAAGCAACTCTGTGATCTTGAGATTACCTTGACCTTTCCTTCAAGTCTTCCAACATCTGTTATTTTTCTTGAGGTAGTCCCAGATGAAGAGGGGATTTGGCAATTATTTGGTGCGTTATATTAACAACAGAAAAGGATATATCCTGATTTATTCTGATAAAGTAGGTCATAATGGACAAGTTCATGAGCCATTCCCCAAATAGATGCCTTTTTTTCCCTCCATAAAGATACAGCATGTGATGATTCAGGCTGCTTTTCACCTGAGGGAGAAAAGCATTTTAAGGAAAGATGAAGCATTTCAGCTCAGGGGACTCACACCTGCTTTGGAGGACAAAGAAGAAAATTAGGAAAATATATAAAGAACTTTTAGGTTGTTTCCTAATATATTAAAATCCAGGTAGCAACCTTTATAAGATGCTATGAAAAGGTAAACATATTGCTGTGTCTATGCAGTATCTCATTAAGGGCAGAAAACAATCTACACTAATAAAAGAGAAACATGCAAATTGACTGTACCTCCCCGATGCCCACCAGCCAATCAGGAGTGAGTATGCAAATTAACCCAACAAAGGTGGCGGGGCGGGGCGGGATGCCTGCTATGAGGAGGAGGGTGGGGGGCTGAGGGAGCTACAGGAATGGTGCTCCAGCTGGAGTGGAGAAGACTGAAGGCTCCAGCAGGAGCTAAGATGGAAGGCAGCGGCCAGAGTGAAGGCCTGGGTCCCGGGTGCCGGAGGAAAGCCAGGGGAAGGAAGGCCTATTGCATGAATCTTTGTGCAACAGGCCTCTAGTTTTCTATGTAATAGGCTTTCCCTCTTCTACTTGATTAACTAAAAGGGCAGCAAGTAGCTGCTGCCCTTGTGGCTTGTATAAGTTCACTAACTGATAGCTACATAGCTCAGGTGTAAACAGGGACATGGGCCAGGCAGAGTGGCTCCATGCATTCAGATGTGCTCTTGATTACCTTTGATGGACCAGGCACTGTGAGCTAGGTGCTAGGGACAGCGTGGAACTGCCTTAATAGTCACCAGGGAGGTGCCTATTGTGAAACGGGATCAGTAGGATGATTTGGGAATATAATTAGGAGACTAATCTCATCAGTGGGAGGCTGCAAGGGGAAGAAAGCCACTCTGAGGAAGTGGTATTTAAGCAGAGACTTGAAGGCTGAGTAGGAGTAAGCTAGGTAAAAGGGAGGCCTCTTAAGAGAAACAGCATGTACAAAATACCTGAGACAAATCAGAACCTCCCACATTCAAAGAAACTGAAAAAAAGTCCAGAGCGACTAGACCTTGAAGAGCCAGGGGGAAAGAATTGGGGCTAACAAGCTGTTGACTCTAAGGTTTGTTGTGTTAGGCTGGTCCTGGGTGCCTGAGGGAGTAGGGGCCCCTGGGAGGAGCAGGGTACTGTGTAGTGTCTTTCGTTTTTCGGAATGTCTGCCATTGCAGGAGTCAACCTGAGACTGCACAGCAGCGCTAGTCTGACTCCAAAGACAGCAGCTTTTCATTTTAATTCATTCCCAGTGGTGCCCTCTTCCTTCCAGGCCTTGGCCTGACCTTATAGGGAACCAGGGAAACGGTTTATCTTCTTCAATGAGATTCCCCCCTGAGGATAGCTTTGGGAAATATTTTCCTGCTAGGTTTGTCATTTTCCTGTCTTTAATTTGGCTTGCTGGCTTCCCAAATTTGCCTACTCTGATGGTCTCCTTCTCCTCTCCACCCACGAACAACAACCCCATTGAACAACAACAAAAAGCAGCGGTAAAAAAATAAAAATACCACTTGAATGAGATATCAGAGACAATAAAATCTTTTAAGTGAATTTATACTAAAGTGTAAATGACTGAAACACCCATAACTTCTCCAGTCTTCTTTGTGAAAAGTACCTTTTGTGTATTTTTATTTTAAAGAAGTCTGCATATAAGCCTGAGTTTTCATTGGCCATCCGATGAAAACGAAGACTAACTGTGTAAAGGAAGTCTTTTAGACCAAGGGGGATATTTTTTCTGAAAACTTTGACACTATGACTGTGGTCAGCCACAGACAACATTAAAAGGAATTAGACTCTGTTATGATCTTTATGGATCAGTTAATAGTTCGCTCAGACACAAATAGGAACACTCTGGAGAGGAGAGTCCCAGAAGATAGAAGAAGATCTTAGGCTCTTCATCCCACATGCCTCACCCAGCTCACACGCACCACTCCTCCACCTCTCCCCTTGCCAGGGACCTGCCCGGGGGCAGAGGAGCATCTAGTGGAAGTCTCAGTGTCTAAAAAGCACTGTCTACGTCCTGTTGCTTCCTCAGCCGCTGAAAGTGCTGTCCTGCTGTGATCACAAACCCGACCCCCACAGGGCACACCGACAGAGGGTAGGAAGGTGTTTCCAGATCCCACCCCGCCCCCAGCTAGGGCCCACGGAGAACCGCCTGCCCTGGGAGCGCAGGCACGGCCGGCCCCCATCGCCCGCTCAGGCCTGCGGGAGCTCATCCAGAGGAAGCCCGGCGCGGGCGGCCGCAGCGCTCACGCACCCCAGGTCCCGCCCGCTCTCCTGGACCCAACTTAGGCCAAAGAGGACCTTCCCTGGGTGGGACTCCGTTCGCCGCCCTTCTTCGTCCCAGCTCTCAAACCTCGCTCCTACAGCCTCCGCCGGTTGCACCCGACCTACAGGAAAGTTGCTCCTGAGCGGTTGGAGGGGCGTCATCGCCTCCTAGCAACGCTCCTAGCAACCGGGTAACATCTGCTCCCTCTGGTCCAATGCGAGCCGAGAACAGCTGCGCGCCCGCCTCGCGTTCCGAACCAGAGCGAGAGGCGCTTCGGAGACGGGAGGGACGGACCTGCGGGAGCCAGGGCTGCGGGCCGAGCTGCAGTTGCTGCCGCCGCCGCCGCCGCCGCTGTCCGCGCCCGTCTGAAGAGTGACAGCCGCAAAGGCAGGGAGCGCCGGACCCCGCGCCTGTACGAAACAAGTGCACTGCACGCGCCCGTCTCACGGTGAGTGGACCCAGCTCCCCAGGTAGGTGTGGACTCTCCCAGCCCCGTGCCTTCCCTGGAGGCTCAGAAAAGACTCCTTTCCTTGCGGGTGAGGGTAGGCAGGTGTTTGGAGATCCCACCCCGCCCCCAGCCCCTTGGAAAGTGGTCAGCTGGTTGCCCCAAATATCCTGGCTCAATAATAACGATAAAGGAGAAATAATCTTGGAGTTGGTTCTTGAGGATGCCCCTGCCCGTCGCTGTTAGGTGTGTGTTCGGAAGTTTTCAGTCCCTGCTCTCCCTTGGACTTCGCTGCCTCTGTGCCTCCGCGGGGCTGGAAGCAGCGATCGCTCACAGGAAGCCTGCGGTGCAGGCGAAAAACGACACCCGTGTCGTCTCCGCTAATGGAATCGGCACGTACCGGGGAGCAACATCTTTTTAGGTCCTGCTCTGGAAAGGGTCCATTTGGCCGGGAGCAGCCCTTCCCTGTTCCTCAACCTCCTGAAAAGTAACCATAGTAACTCACCTCTCGTTTGATGGGATCCTCCTCATTGGCTGCCTGTCTGCCTTTGGAAAGCTCATCTCTCTAAATATAGAAGATGATGAGATCTGTAAGCCTACATCTAGGTAGAAAAGGGGGCAGTTAAACATGCCCTTTAAAGAAAAGGACCAGTTAGCTATTTCAGAGCTCGTGAGAAATAGCGTGTATTCCAGAGAACGATTGAATTGGTGTGTTTTGAGTTAACTGCTGGATTCTTACTTTAGAGGAAATATTTTCTGAAATTATACAAATCCTAGCATTTAAAAACAGAGTATATCTCTCTGACTGAGTTTAAAAAAAACAACAACACCACATTAACCTACTGGTAATCTCCCAGTAAATAACAGGTGAGATCAGTTATTCAGTTATTTCCACATTTCCTAGGATAGTTAAGATTCCTCATGTTTGAGATTAAATTTGGAGAAAATGAAATTAATAGTGTCTTCAAAGGCTTATCTGTTTATCTCTCTGGTCCAGATCAAACCCTGCCCCCTCCCCCCACCTCAAAGATCTTAGTGTCCTCCTACTAAGTGCGTTCACCTGACTTGATAACCAGTTCAAAGTCAGTGTCGTGCTGACGTTTCCCATATTATTTGTGTCTGTCTCCTTGTTTCGAAACCTCAGGTGACCATTCATTCATGAGCCAGAGGCTGTGAGAAATGCTTGCTGTGCAAAGGAGAACTCTCACCAGATTTCCTGAAGCTGTCCTAGAAATACACTTTTCGGACTGATTCAGCATTACCAGGTAACCACGGCTTTACAGACACTGCTGTTTAAATATGTATCCAGAGAAACGAATGCTAATGTAGCATTCCCGTAACTTACAGGATCAATCTAAGGGGCTGCTTCTGTAGATGGCTGCTGGGTAGAAGTCCACAGAGGGTTTCTGTAGACAGCACGTCGGTGGGCTGGCAGAGCTTTCTCTCTGAGACCCCTGTGAACAGGGTGGGCCAAATGAGGCAGCCTGGCTCGGGGAACATGTCAAGCGGAAGCCCGCTCTGCACACTGGTGCATGTCTGAGTGAAGGCAATGAAAAGGACTCTCTAAGTTGCAAACAGAGATTGTGGCGATGTTTTAAATTTAATTTGCATGAAGGTCATGATGATACAAACCCATCAGTGTTAAGCATTTAAACTCAATTTTCAAGACTGAATACAGTCTTTTAATGAGTGCTCAGCCCTCCAGCGTTGTGTAACTTTCACATGCACGGAGCTATCCATGTGTACTTCCTGTAGGTAACCAGCCTAGCAAATTGTGATCAAATTCATGAAAATGTACCACGCTGCCTCTCTTCCCTTTGTAAAAATACATAATTGAACAATTTTACTCAGAAACCTGTTTGAAAATTTATTCTGTTCGGTTGTTGTATAGTGTTTATTTAAGTGTAGTTGGTATACCATTTTCTATCAGTTATGCTAGCATAGTGTTTAAGAGTATCATGAGGCTTTGAAAATACTGGTCTCCATAGTCATTGAAATATTTGTGGTTTAGTGGTTTTAAGCATTAAAGATGACCATTTGAACCATCACAAATGTTGGTTTCAATTAGCCTGTAGTACTGCCCACCCTTTTTTTCTTTCTCCATCACAATTACTACATTTTATGGTGAAAAACAAATCTAAGGATACCCAAAAGACTTACTGTCATTCTTCCAGGCGATGTGGATAGAGATCTAGTCATACTATCAACCTGAGGAAAGTTTGAGTACAGCAGCCACAGTATTGGTTCCTGTACATGCCTTAGTCTTGTGTTTTAGTAATTTATACACATCCTATTTTTTATGTAATATGCATAGGAGTTTAAAATAATTCAGTGCCTTTAATTATTGAATGAGTCTGCCCTTTCGTGAAGACCACTGCCACAATCAAAAAGGTCAAGTAAAAGAGGCTCTTAAGTTTTCATTATGATTTTATCCTGAATGTATAATGTGCAGAATATATGCTGTGTACCTCTGGAGAACAGATCTGCTTAAAATCATTCACCAGAAAATGTTATCATGGTATTTAGCTTTAAACAAATTAAATAGTACCATTATAATATACGTATTTAATCCTAGAGACATTCGTCAGAGTGTGAAAAACAATTCTCACCAATTTACAGTTAAGGATGTAGTCACCCTCCTCAATAGGAATACCAGCTGTAATTGAACATATAAAGAGGGGTATAAAGAGGGGGGTGTATTTTGGTCTATAAGGCTCAGATAAAGCTGAGATCATTCAGGTTAAAATGGAAACCAAGTCCTAATTTCATGTTTTTCCAACTCTTGTTGGAAGTTTTTAGGTGTTGATGAACATTCCACGTTCGGTTTTATGTCATGGTACTTTCATGAGATTAAGAAGATGCTGTGTAATGTGGAGGAAAGTGGAAAGGTTTGATGAAGATGCTGGGGTTTCTTGCCTCCATATCTGGGCTCTCCACTGAGGACTCAGGCCAGCTGGCTTCAGCTATCAAAACACTGACTTCCCAACAATAGGTCTAAACCTAAGGCACAGGCCAGTTCTCATTGCTCTATTTGTTAAAGCGATATGCTTCAGAAACCCAGAAAAGGGTGAAATTAGAAGAATTTCAGAAGCAGAGGTGTAAATGGACTATAATCATTCAGCACTAAAACTGAGGCAGAAACACAGGTTCCGGGTTAGGGGAAGCCAATCCTTGTCAAGCTCCCATCCCCACACCTTATTTTTAATAAGTTATCTGTCTAAATAGTATCTATGCGTTCCTTCAGTGCAGCCCCTTTTTAGTCTAACACCATTCTCTTTTAATTTTTTTCTGATTAAATTTTTACAAACAGGCAAATAACAGAGCCCTCTAGTTTACGGCGCTAATCCTCAGTGGGGGTGGTGGGAGGATATTATTGAAACGCACAAGGGTTGGCTGGTGTTATGTTCAGTACTGTAATATAGCTTTATATTTAGAATAAAAAACTTTTTCACATTATAAATTATTGACTGTAAAGTGCACAGAAAGTCTACTTGGTAGGCAGAGATCCAAGTGTCTTCTAAATACCATTGATGCTTAGAAGGGGACAAGGGACAGGTTCGAAGCTGGAACTTCTCCTCTGTGGTGGTGTATAAGCGTATGTTTTCTTTTAAAAATGATTATCAAAAGGGAGCGTGGATCAGAAATATCACGGAAAGCGGGGGTATTGCAAAGAGAAGCAGGACTCAGAAGCCTAGCCTCACTTCTGCCCCCCTGTGGTACTTGTTTCATCACTTCATGGCTCAGGTTCTCTACCTGTAACGTGGGAGATAGACCAACTCTTATTAAATCAGGTGGAGCGCGTGAGCTTGAACACAGTGCAGTTTAATGAAGCACCTTTAGCTCCTTAGAAGACAGGCTCCTTGTGAAGGAAGAACGTTTTGCCACTAGAGCAGCTCCAGGTGGTGACACAGATCAGGCACCATGTGAGTGAGGGCAGAGAACCACCCAACTCCAGAGCAAATTCTCAAATTCTGAGTGAGGAAAGTTGTTCACGAGTCATTACACCTTTTGTTTTTCTACAAACCCTTTGGGATACCTGGCTAAATGTTTCGGGTGCTGTAACCCAACCTGATGGTGGTATCAAAGTGGAAGATGATATAGATGACATAAATCAGATACTTTTCAAAAGACCACCTACCTGCTGAGTGTATATTAGGGATTACAACCGTCCTCTCTGAGCAGCAGACCCGGGCATCTGAGGCAGCTATAGCCTCTCCATAGACATTAGTGGGAAGATATTTCCTGGGACCTATAGATAGCTGTGTGGTTGCTTTACTAATTTTCTTTCTTAGTCCCACTTTCCAAAGCGAAAGGTGGAGTGGAAGGGAGGATCATCTTCAAAACAAGGAATGCACTTCTGAGGGGTGGTGAACCACAAAGTTTCCCCGGGCAACCTACAGCTCTTGGTCTCTCTCAGGACTAGGGCCCGATCATGGCAGCAGTTAGGCTTTGTGCCGCATCTAAGGTACCTTCATAGCGACATGGATGGTCACCTCCCACGGAATGCTCTTCTCGTTGGTTCCAAGGCCATCACCAGGGAACAAGATAGATTTGTGGAATCGGCAGTGTTTCACTTAATATCCTGTGCCTGTAACTGGGGCGGTCCCAAATGCTGCTGGTCTCTTGAGAAACCCTTCTAACGCACTGGCTGTCCGTCCCCCAGTGACAGTTCCGATGAAAGTCTTCCAGGAGCCACAGCTGGTTGGTCATTTTGAACTGTCAGGAGAGTCAGTCTTGTGCTTGGGGTAGGTGATCCATTCGATGAAAGAGATTGTCCCATTGATTCAGAGCTCAAAACTGGCACTGAGTTCTGCTCCGATACAACACAGTTCACAGAAGGGTGCCAGGCAAAGGCTGGTGAGGGAGACGATTGAGGCAATATCGCTAAATATCAACAAGACTGGAGGTCCACAGAGGGCACAGCATGACAGCTTTGGATGTTGCCCTGGTCTACCTTCCTGAACACACTCAGGAATGTTTCATGCACCCTGTGCTTAACACTAAAGGGAGGACAGATGTCCCATAGATGACACAGTGCTGCTGAGTAGGGTATATGTATGACTTCAAAAACCAGAGAACAAATAATAATACCTAACGTTTATGGACCGAAAAATATGTGGATATGCAACAGGCACTTGAGTATGTGCTTTTGAAACATCATCTCGTTTAACTTGCATGCAACTCCCCGTGAGTTTGGTATTTCATTGGTGGGGAAACTCAGGCTCTTTGAGGTTAAGCAAATGTTGCCCAAAGTCACGAAGCACAAATATTGTAGAGCTGGGATTTGAACTAGGCCTGTGGACCAGTACTGGAAAGTTGTGCTGAAGCACATATTTTAAGTCTGCAGCAAGATTACAGAATATGGCCAACAGTGACAGATGAAATAGCTCTTTCTAAACAAAAGTGGTCATGGCCCTTCAAGCAGGATGGCTGGTAGCTTTGCCACCAGATACGTGTAGGTCTGCCTACACTTTTTGTTGTTAACCCTCACTGGAGGATATTTTTTCCATTGCTTTTCAGAGAGATTGGAAAGGAGGGAGGGAGGAGGAGAGAGACAGAGGACAGAGAGAAGGCAACATCGATGTGAGAGAGACACATTGATTGATTGCATCCCACACATGTCCAAAGCAGGGCCAGGGATCAAACCTGCAACCCAGGTACCTGCCCTTGACTGGGAATCGATGCTCTAACTGCTGCTGAGTAGGATATATGAACTACTGAGGGCGAGGCATGTACTTTCTGAGGCTCATGCCAGGCTAACACCACATAAAGGGAAATCAATGGGAGACTGGAAGCAGAGGCCCTTGAGTTGTCTGTAGCATGAGTCAGTGAGTCAGTTGTTGATCTGAGACGAGAACCCACCTATTCTCCCCATGGATGAGACTCTTCTTTTGTCTGTGGCTACAGATGCACACATCTAATGGGATGGTCTGGACGCTGGTTTTGCAGTGTATTGATTGCATGAAAATGAAAAAGCCTACCAAAATTCAAATATGTTAAACTCATCACTTCATCATCTCTCAGGCTTTTCACAGTCCTGGACAAAGAACAGGTCACGATGACAGGAGTTGTTCTTTTATCATTGTCTGTTCTTTCAAAGTGTTTGTAAATTAATTTGCTGATGATCTTTCCTTAATGTACTGCCCTGGGCCGCGCACCAAATGAAATCACTTGTACAATAATAGGGTTTCAGTTGTCTGGAGGCAGAAGCAGAACAATAAGAAAGCATTTGAGCAATCGTTTGTAATTACATTTTAAACATTTATTTAAAGAAATAAGTACAAATTGTACTGCCAGAACTCCAATGACGGGATGGTCATTCTGTTCCGTGATTCTTAATGTGTTGCTTGTTGAAGTTTTACACCATGAAATACACTGAGCCCAGCAGAGATTTCGTGTGTCCGAAGGAAACAATTGGAATATTCAAGCCAGCATTCGCCATTTTAACCCCCAGAGATAAATGTAGGCTCAGCCTAATTCAGTTTTATGACTTAGGTGCTGTTCTCAGAGCTCACGACACTGTCTAGGAAGACAAAGTCATTTTACTTTTTCTTGTCTATTTCATCAGCTTCATTTGAATTACAGGCTGGGCAGAGTTTGCCTTTTTAGTTGCAGGAGACTTATACATACAGATTTACACATATACATACAGATTTACACATGTTGGCGGGGTTATAGCAGGCACACTTCTTTGGATATTTGGAGTAACTTGAACTCTCCAAATGACTGTGTGGATGTTTCAAAAATATTTCCTTTACCCCAAATAAATGACCAGAGGCACTAAATCAAGAAATATTTGCTCAGAGCCTTTATAGTACCTGTACTATATTTTTAAACATGACTGTTTGAAATATTCCTTTGCAGTCTTTTACCTCTCTAATTATAACCTAGTATCTCCGGGAGGCAGGGTGATGGAAAGAGTCTCAGAGTCAGAGCTGGGAGGCCAGGCTGGGATTTGCTTCTGTGGGCTAGATCTGTCCTTATGGGCACTAATAAGAGCTAGGATTTATTGAGTACTTACTGTATACTAGGCACAGTGCCAGCCTCTGGCCATGAATTATTTCAGCGCTCCTATGAGCCAGTATTATTTCTATCCCCACTTTGCAAATGAGATTCGTGGAGTTGATGTAATTCTCTCAAGGTCACACAACTAAGAAGCAGCAGAGCGGAAATTCAAACCCACTTCCATCTGACTTCAAAACCCAAACTCTCAGCGGACAACAGACTGTAAATCATTGAACTGCTCTGGGCCACAGTTTCCTCATCTACAGACTTTGGAGGCTGAACCAGGTGATCAGATAATAGTTTCCAGGTCTGAATTGCTGAGTTCCAGTTCAGCCAAGAAAACAGATGTAGCTACTTATGTTTGCTGTATATTTTAGTCTCAAAGTGGCTGAGAGCATCCTCCAACATTTGATGCTGAAAACATTGCAAGTAGCTAAACAGCCTGTAAGGAGGTAATTGTCAAACTGATACCAGCTGGGAAAGCTTTTCAGCATTTCAACAACCCATGGGGGTGTTTTTTAAGAGCAGTAAACTAAGTTGCTAAGTGTGTTTGTTGCCCATGGAGCTGAGACACCACTCTAGTCCCCTGAGAATTTACTCTGTATCTTCAGGGTCTGCAACATTCATAATCTTAGGCTGACTGCTTGAATACAGCCAGACAGAATCTTTATGAACCTTAGAGACATTTGGTATATTTTTTGGCCTAAATAAAAATACCTTCCCCAGAGCGTTACTTGCTGTATTTGACATTTGGTTCTCCAAGTTGCCACCTGCCCTTCCTTGTATCATTCATTCAAAGGTTTTTAACTGATCATAAATGCTGTAGACATTGCGTTACTTTGGAAAATAAAACGAGCAGACATTTAAAGATAGGTACATATTATATTTATAATGTTTTCCTTATGGTAAAGTCACTCTTCTCATTTCCAAGTCTTTCTTCATCCTGCACTACTCTATAGCAATTCATTGGACCTTATTTTAAGAAATCAGCGACTTCTCCAGTTGTAATGCGAATAACAGCCATTGATACTTCTTAATGTGAGCCTAGGAATTTATGTTGAAAAGTGACATCATTCACTAGTTAAAATGCCGTCTGGCTTTGTTCATGATGCTAAATGCAGTCTGGCTTTGTTCATGATGCTAAAGCATCTAAGCCAATATAGCCAATGTTGCAATAGCAACAACAACAAAAATCAATCAAGCTGATTGCTTGGCATTCTGATGATAAGGCAATCGGCTGATTGGCTCAATGTTCTGTTTTTTCAACTTGCTGTTGTAGTGCTCCTCCCGAGTTTGCCTAAGAGGCTTTAACACAGAGGCTCTAAAAAAACGTGGCCCTCAACATCATCTGGAAAATTGTTACAAATGTATATTCTCTGCTCCCAGCCCAGACCTACTGAGTTAGAAACTCTGGGGGCAGAGGCCCCAGCAATTCATGTTTCAAGGAGATCTCCCATGGTGCTGATGCTGGCTAACGTTTGAGAACCACTGTGGCATCAACTAGTTAAGCCATTTAAAAAGATGTCAGTCTCATGAATCGATTGTCACCACGGGAGGTCCCAAAGTTTCACCTAATTATTTGATTAAATCCGTTGAAAATACACCAAAGAAAATGTTTACTAAAAATCAGCTCCTGGGAAAAGTGCTTTCAAAGATGCTTCCTTTGTTTTCAATGTAATCAATTTTGTTCTTTTGTTCTAACCTTTTAAAATCTGTAAAAACTCCATATAAGCCGAGTTTTGCTGATTGAATTCAAAGATTGTATACGGTAGCAATTATTGTCTTTGCGTAGATTGTAAGTGATCATTACACATTTGTCTCTTTTTATGTCAGACACACCAGTGGTTTAAAATTTTTGTTGTCCTTGTAAGACATGCTAACTCTATTTAAAGGCTCTCTTGGGTTTATAACCCATTGTGAGGCACAGACTACTTGGAGTGCTTAAAGTGTGATTTTTGTAGCTTTTCCTACCGATTTAGAAAAATCACTCAGCTACAAAAAGATGCAGGAAGCATTTATACAGATGCATCGAGTTGGGGGAAAACTAGAAGGAGCAGGTTCTTGAAGAACACATTTTTAATATTTATGAGTTAAAAAATGTAGGATGTTAGAGGAAAAACATCAAATGTCTGAACCAAAAATTTACTTAACACTTTAATAAACTATTCATTTTGAGAAGCAAATGATTTCAACACCTGGAAATATTTGAGATTAAAACAGACAATGGTTAAACATGAACTTTTTTTTTTCCCTGGTCTGGCCTCTGAGGTTGAGTGCTGAACAGGACTCAGTAATTTGTAGTCTAAATTCATTCACTGCATTCACTAGGAAGCTCCTTGCCTCTTGCTTTTAAGGTCGAGCTTGCTTCTTTTCTGTGATATGAGCACCACCTAGAGTAGACACTAGGAACTTCCTTTAAACCAAACCATCTCTTTTCTGAAAATCTGCTCTCAGAACACTGGCCTTCCTTAGGTAAGCCAGAATCCTCAATAGCAATAGTATTTCAAAGGAGAGAACAAAGATTTTCATTTTCAGATATTACACCAAGGTCAAGTTTGCTAGTCGGAATGTTATTTAAACCTTTCATGATGATTAACTCTTTAAGACAGGCATTATGAGGATGGTGATATACCATCACCATATCATAGGCTTTATCTATAGGCAGACACAATTATTTCTTTAAAGTGTAATTGGGTCACCAGCCAATTTTACACCAGCTTGATTAACCCAGAAGCATTAAATTACCTCTGTAAATTAGGCAGTTTAAATAAAAGAATGATGAAAATAACATCTTGGTTCATTACATTCTGTGAATCAAATTGGGTATGTTTCGGCATTAAATGGCATGAAAAGAAATAGAGGATTGGTAAGTATTTTATTTTCAAGTGGATGCTTAAGGAGATAACTATAATTCTGCAACCTGAACACCGATTCTGGGTCTGAATAGTGGCATTTCCACCACAGGGCAATGCCCCTGGCTGCTTTAACCAAGCTGCTTAGTAAGTGAAGACAGAATGCCATTTTCCAGGGTCCCCTGTTCCTTTTTACTCCTAGCACTTTTGTGGTAAAATACCCTTTGTCACAAAAATCTGACTTTTCTCCAATTGTTTTGTTTTGTTTAGCTTATCCAACCAAAGTATTAACACACACATTAACAACGTCGAAAGTAGCCTACTTTAAGAGGAAATATGCAGAAGAAGAAGATTTACATCAAGATTACCATGGGTATTTTCCAAAAGTAAGGGTTCACCTGTTTTTCATTCTTTCATTTTTATGACGCGGCCAGAAGCTAGCTCTGGCTTTCGTGTCTCTAAGGCAAGTAGCTTTAACGATGTGCTTGCCTTCCAGCACTTGATATTGCCCGAAGACAGGACCTGCATACTCAAACTGTCTCTGGAGAAGCTCAGGTTTCTTGAAGACCCAGAAACCTACTTGAGAAGGTCTGTGTTAATTAACAATTTGCTGAGGAAGATCCACCTGGAGACGGAGAAGGAGAGCTATGAATACTTTAAAGGGGCTCCCTGCTATAAGACTGCTTATTCTGATGCAAGAAAACGGCTGAAGTTTATGGTACAGGAATGCTGTTCTCAGTCTCTCTATTACGAAGAGCTGCATTCGTATCATATTGTGCCTTATGCTTCGGAAAATGCCATTTACGGGATGGGCTACACTAGCAGCCACTTGGAGCAGAATTCTCAGTTGCTTATTTATAAAATGAATTAAAGTGACTGTTAAGTCCATCGATACTTTGTTTCTAAATGCCTGAACTGTTTATAGTGAAGATGTGAACGTAAGGCACTTGAGATCCAAGATGAGATGCATGCTAAACCGATCGGAGAGAACTCTGGTTGTTACTCAGCAGTCCTTAGTATCACCAAGTCAAATTGGAAATAGGTCCACCCATTATTAAGTGGCGAGTAAGTGCTTTAGAAGCACCTCCTCCCCCAATTTGTTTTAAGATAAAGCATAGGAAGTGACTAGATCGACGTCTTAACACAGATTTAAACCTTTTAAGCCTGTATTTCCAAATTCTGCCACTCATGGTGAGAAGGAACAGAGGAAACTGATAAAGTCTTGTCCCTGAGGATTAAGGGTGGAACAAATTTACAGTAATTTTCTGTAAACGATGAGGAGAGAGGTAGGTTCTTGCTGAAAAGCTTTGGCGTGTCAAGCATTGTGCCAAATAATTGTTTGACATCATTCTCCTTTTAGCGTTCGTGGCAATTCAAGATGGGGCAGACTTAGGGCAATTTAACTGCTGACTGTAACAACCAGACTACTCCAACCTGATCCGTTTTCCATTTTGCTTTTTTTGTTTTTTTGGTCTCTGTTAAAGTGAAACTTCATACAGTAGCCTTGTGGATGGGCTTCTCTCTAAGTTCTAGGGGCCGTTAAAATTTGTGGTGGGTCTTTAGTTAAGAGTTTAAATTTTATTTATGATGTCATTTTTCATAGGTTGTGAAGCTCAGGAAAAGAGCAGGCAGGGAAAATTTGTTTTTAATAGGTTGATAATTTTTTTAAAAAATCTTACCTGCAAAAATTGGGGAGAACAACAGAAATTCTACATGATGTTATTTCTTTATCTAAGAGTGCATTTAAGGCTGCCTGGGTGAAACTTTGCACTGACTTTTGTACAATAGTTGACCATTCCCTATTTGACAAAACGTGTCAGAATGCCTTTGGGGTCGAGTTTAGATACGCCCCTATATTTTGCAACTTGAAAGCTAATTATTTAACAAGTTGGATAGATTCCTGAAATCCTTTGAAGTAGCTCATCATTTTCTTTGAGGTTCGAGTGAGATGTCTGATTTCAATGTCATGAGTTATGTCCTATGGAGCATATCGTTTAAGTAATTGTCACTAACTGATAAAGCAGATTGGGAAAACTAGGTGCCAAAGGTATATTCAAGAAAATACCAAAGACCCAAAGATGAGTGTTGGCTAGACTATGATAATCAAGGTAAGACTCTTAAATAAGGATTGTACAGGACATAGGAGAACATTGTGAGAGGGTTTTGGAAAGATTTGCCTACTGATGTGCTTTCCGAGCACTTTATACATCATCATGATAATCAAGGACACTGCTTTAAATGAAGACATTACAGGCCTTCCGTGATCATATGCTTTGGCAAATTTAAATATGGTGATTTGTCAGCCTTGTATCTTGCTTCGTTGAAAGCCATCTTATAACCAAGAAGGCCTTTTTCTCTTCAAGAGAATTTTGTTTTTAGTTTTGACTCACAACTTGCTCCCTCTAATGAATCATAGAGGTGATTAACATGGATGCTTTTGGTATAAAGAATATCAGTACTCTAATCAGCATGCATTGTTAGAGCAACATGGCTATATAATTGATAAAAGTATCTGGTTTACATTTAATTGCTCAATCAAAACTAGGAAAAATGCTTTAGAACAAACTGAAAAATTATAATTGATGTTAATTTCTAAAGGCATTTGGTATAAATGGTGAAATAGCTTTGAAATACAAATATAAATATTTAAAAATTAATTTAAGGGCAAAAACTTGGCCACAAAGTTTAGAAACTTTATTTTAATGCTTATAAAATACCTTATTTTCCAGAATGTGTCTTTTAAAATGTAGATTTCTTAAACACTGAGGACATTATTTGAATAGACTCAAAATTTATTAGGATATTATTATTATCATATAATTAAAAATAGAATTAGCTCTCTAATAGTTTAAATTTTTTTACTGAAAAGAACATTTGGCTCCATTTAGGACAGTGTCTACAAGAAAACACACTAGTGCTAATAGAGGTGACTTACTAAAATGTCACATATTACAATTGTTTGAGGAGAGAAATGCACATACTTTGCAATATAAAAGAGCAAGAGAGAGAAAATTACCAAGACAGTGTGAAATTGTAATATATACTGTGTCAGAAATCTTAAACAAAGCAAGAACTCTTAGTTACTGAACCAGTAAGAGATGTGAAGTCTGTTTATTTGGTGACATCATTAACCCAGCTCTCTGAACTATACATTCATATGTAGAGAAGGAACTTATAAACCAGCAGTATTTCTGAATATGCTTTTAAAAAATATGTGCTGATTTCAAAACAAGTTATTTAAAAAATATCTTTTAGAGCATCAAATTTCTCTTCCAATAAACAATTCATAGATGAGTTGACTAATGTTATCTTGACTTTAAAATAATAATATTTGTATTTCAACTATGTAACTTTCTGAGCTAACCAATAAGATTGCTGTGATTTATCCTGCCAAACTGAATCATAGGGAGACCCTGCTAGACCTGCTCCATATGTGAGAGGCCAAATGGGCGACAAGGTACAACTTTTTTGAAGCTGGACGTCCTTTCTCTGGTGACCAGAGCCACTCTTAGAGTAAGACAGAGAGGGTGGGAAATCTGAGTGCCTTTGGTAATTTTGATCACTCTGTGGGTGCCCAAACAGCCTAAAGACCTAGTAAAAAAGAAGAAATTTTTAAAAAGAGGAGAGGCAAAACGAAGAGATGAGGGAGGGGAAAAAGGAGGGCAGAGAAATAAGGAACAGGATTAGTAAGTGAAGGAGAAAATTGTTTCATGTGGAGAGGGGTTGCTTGTTTATTATACTCAATTTTGCTTTCCTGCCTGTTATACATCTAAAACCTGAGATCCTCAATGTATTATCTTTTCTTTCTTTTGCTGATGATGCACAAGATTAGATTCTATTCAGTATATGCATTATTTGAAATGTGGTATTTCTGTGAAACATACCTGACACTGAGCTCCTGGGCAGATGAGAAAAGGAAAAATAGAAATTAAGTTGAGGAAAAGACTAAATGGCAAGCCTATGTATACATGGGTAAGCTCGAATGCAGGATCAGATTCCAATGTATATTGCTAGATTTAATAAATTCTAGCGCTGGAGGATGTGGAATTAAGTGCAGTTCCCCACTATTAATTGAGCAACTACTATGAGCTAGGCACTGTGCCAGGGCTGGGGATATACTAGTAGGGATGAATGTGCACAGTTTCTTGGCTTAAGCAGTTCACTGAGGAGAGAGGAACTCAGCAATGCATGGCTTTCGTTTAAAAGGTAAGGATTCTATTGGGAGTAGCACCTGCATTTCTCTTTTCCAAACTATGGGATTGTTCTCAAGTGTATGTCTCCAAAGGCATTTGTGGCTGAGAAGATGCACAGGGAGAAGGGAAGGTCCACTAACCCAGATCTTAAGAAGCAGTGTGCATTCTGCTTTGCAGCATTTTTTTTTTTTTAAACCTGGAGGCATAATAGAAAACCGCTATTGAAGAGGGAGAGCATGGATGACCTTAGCCCATTCCTTGGACTCAGGAGGTCAAACACGGACCAATTCCTTATCCTTTGACTTCTGTAACTTTCATGTTTTTTTACAAGAGAAAATGAGGCTTATATTAATGTCAAGGAGAGTCTTGAAGAGAAGCAGAATTGGAAAAATCACAGCCTGAGAATTGTATATAGGGTGTTCAAGGTGAAAAGGGCAGCATTTTTTAATTTGCCTTGTGCTGGTGAGTAGCTTAAGTGAACTCCAGAGATATCGTAACACCCACTACTGGAGCTATTGTCCTTTTCTATCACTGGCTTCCTCTCTCAATCACAGCCCAACATCCAGTCTTTGCTGCAACTGGAAGTTATGGTTCTAATTCTTCACTCTCCTTCCCCCCCAGCATTGATATTGATTTGCCCGAAAATACTTGCAGGAAAGTAACAATTTGCAGTACTGGTTGAACTCCTGTGGGAAAGGGTTTTCAGAATGTATCAAACTAGAATTCATCAGTTTCTTCATATAATTCTTTGGAAAATTATTATGCTTAGTCATTAAATAATTGTCTGTTAAGGTGATCTTCATGTTTCTAGAATTCACTGTATTCGTTATCTGTTGTGTACGTTTTTGCTAAAGAAAAAAAAAACACCTTAGATTGGAAACAATGGCAGACTGTGTGCAATGAATTCAAACAGTTTATGAATATTTATGTAATATATGGAATTTTAACTTACATTTTCCCATTCTCAAACTTCAATACTATATACATCAGCATGTGACACGTTTCAGGTTTTTTGTTTCTCTTTTAAGTGAACCCGGCTTAAAAGTTGTTTCATTCATGGTTGAACATTTTGGGCAAAATTTCCCTATTAAAGTGGTTCTTAGCTGTTCCCGAGGATGACTTATAGCTGTGTGGATGAAGAACATTCCTCTACCTTAGCACTTCTCCAATCTTCGGTGCATATGAGTCATGGAAGATCTTGGTAAAGTATGGATTCCTTTTAATAGGCCTGGGATGGGGCCCACGGGCCTGCATTTCTCCGGTTACTGGGTGATGTGCGTGCTGCTGGTCCACTGACCATATTTTGAGTAGTGAGACTCTAGATTACTTTGAGAATCCAAATATACACTCAAGCCTATACTCTTACTATTTTCAAAGAATATGTATTCATGCCAGTTTTCCATAGACATTTTTTTTCTTTAAAGAAATGCAAGGTTAAAAAATCATAAACCGGTTTTCCAAATCGGCCACAAATATGCGAATAGTTTGTATAGTCAAATACACAGAAAACTATTTCCCTTATAAAATTTATCTACATCAAGGAGAAAAAAAAAAAAAGAACACGGATGTAGTCATGTACTTTCCTTATCAGCCAAGAAATGACACATGGTAAATTTCTCTTCTCGAACCCGCGCCCCCTCCCCGCCACCCCCCCCCCCCGCCTGCCTTGACTGTATACAGATAAGGGAGCGCCATTTAGTAACATTAGGGTAAAGATGAAGTTTTGTTCACAGTTAACAAGAATTTGGCACTTTTTTTTTCTTGGCCAAACCTAAGAAAATCTTGGAAAAACATTCTATACTGAACTCAGAATTATGGGTAGCTGCAGAGCCTGAAGAATTTGGGAAACCTGAGCTGAAAAATCACATCTCGATCTTCGACTTCTGCTTTGAACTCTTTCTTGAGCTTTATTCCACGAGGGCCCCTCCCCTTGCTGCGGGCATCCTGTTTTTCTTTGGTCGTGAGGGAGTAAGGGGCAGAGGATTGGTGTACATGAGAGTGTCGCAAAAAACTGTCTAACTTGAGCATGCCAAGTGATTTTTTTCTGTCAGGCTCTCCTTCGGTCATAAATTGTTGGTACAGCTATTGTGAAATATAGTGTCATAAATTTGTCATAAACCATTAACAAAAGGAGAAAAGAGTTCTGTGAAAATGCACTCAAATATCAAGCAGATGGTGTTCTACAACATTTGGGAAAATGTGTACCTGTTACGTAATCTAACATATGTCTTGTTAACATTTAAAAATATTTGGTTCATGATTTAGAGTTTTTATTGGATTGTTTTTTAAACTGAGGGGAAGAAGAAAGGTAACTGTATTTTAAAACATATTTGACATGTTATTAATAAATTTTTATTTCTGGTGAAGTATTAGGTGCCTTATTAAGTAGGGGAGGGAAGGGGTCATGAACGTTTGGCAATTGCTTTATGCCCCTCGATTCTAGAGGTCTCATGTGAAAAGGCATCTGGTGATCTTTCTCTCAGCAGTTTATTTCTGGCACAAGGTTTGCTTAAGTACCTGGAAGACTTACTTCCCCATCTCCTGGCAAATTTTCTTCACTGTCATTGACCCTGAAATGGTCTTTGCGTAGCATGAGCCTTGAGAACACATGGCAGAACTCACTCTATATAGGCCTTATGCAAACATCATAGGTGTAAATCTCAGAGTAAAAGGTAATTTCTCTACCCAGGGAACAGCAGCATTTCTTCTCCATGGATTTATTAGGTGAAAGGAAGGAGGAATACACCAGGAATATCATTTCTTCTCTTTCTAGTAGGAACTTGTGTTTATTTTCAATTTTTCTAACCAGTGATGATGAAGTCCCCTACATTCCAGTGTCTAGTGAGCAATGCCCAGTGTAAGGAATTTCCAAGCAGTCAACATTTTTGTCTGTGTATCCAGCAAGGCAAAGGCTTGATTAAGTGTCGAGTGATTTGAGCAACCCAGGAACAACTAACTCATTTAAATTACAGAGACTTTTCTGTACGTGTTAGTAGAAACTTAAACATATACGATGAGCACATCTAAGATGGTAACAAAAAGGAGCCAAGGGCTCTCTTCCAGGAGTGAGAAAACAACCTTGCATATTACATAAGTGCCTTGGACTGCGTCCAGTCAGTATGTGGTGGTAATAAATCATGTTACCCAAGTGAATATTAGATTTTTCTTTTATAAATAAATGCATCTTTCCATTTGTGCTCTATTTTTTTAGTCCAGGAATAGGTGGTTATACATTTCTTCCCTATTTGAAGGTTTATGGAACACACATTGGAGAAACCACAGGTTACAGGTAGATCGGCCTCTTTATTCTTCTTCATTACTGTATTTATCATTATTAATTACTAGAGATCCAGTAGAAATTCATGCACTCCGGTGGGGGGAGGGGGGGTCCCTCAGCCCGGCCTGCACCCTCTCATAGTCCGGGAGCCCTCGGGGGATGTTCTACTGACGGTTTAGGCCCACTCCCCTAAGCCTGCAGTCGGACATCCTTAGAGCTGTCACGGAGGTGGGAAAGGCTCCTGCCACTGTTGCGCTGGCCAGCTGTGAGCCCAGCTCTGGCTGAGCGGCTCTCCTCCTGTGGGAGTGCACTGACCACCAGGAGGCAGCTCCTGCATTAAGCGTCTGCCCCCTGGTGGTCAGTGCACATCATAGCGACTGGTCGTTCCGCCGTTTGGTTGATTTGCATATTAGCCTTTTATTATATAGGATTTTATTATTATTAAGACATAAAAGAAAGGATGAGTACTGTGCTTCTCTCACTGAACTTGAAATCTACTTAAGATTTCAAGACACATCGAGAAGAATAACTATATTAGAGTTGAGTTGATGGTAGTAAAGACAGCCACATTTTAACCCAAAAGACCCACCACAAAAAGGGATTTGGACATTTCCCATTTTTTTCTCCCCCATATACTACTTCCCCACCTTATTCTATGCCAACCTTGGCCCCCGCCCCCTACTTGCCACCAGCTGGCTGTCACTGAAATTAATCAGTAGTCATGGTAAGCTCTCCCAGGACAAATCTTTACAAAGCCTTGGTTTTTTTTATCACAGCCAGTCCTTCATGTGGTGGCAGTTTTCTTAAAATTCTTTGATGTGAATCCACTGAATTAAATACATTCCATGATGTGAGAGCCACATCCAAACATTCACTTATCTGGGAGGTATTTTTTTTCTGTTGCCTCATGAATTTTTAAATTAGGAATATTTGTAAACAGTGCTGCATAAACACAAGTTATATTGACGTATCATGACTCCTCTTAAGGTAAAAGAATATGTAGAAAATAAACCATTAGTTCATACGTACAAGTGAATATAGCACCACTTTGACCAATTGTGGTCAGAGTAGTTCCATAGTTTATGAGGAAACCAAATAGGGACGTTTTATCTGTATGTCTCATATTCCCTTTTCATCAGCTTGTGATACAAAGTAGGTCATGATTTTGTAATTATCAAATTAAAACTACTTCACCCACACTTGATTTCATTGGCAGGAAGTCCAGTCTTTCTTCTGGGAGAGGCTTCCCAAGGTGCTCCAGGGACATGCCACTGGTCACTGTCCAGCTACAGCCTGTCAGGAGCCAGGGGCCCCTTAAAGAGGCTCCTCTTACCACCAGAGGCTCAGAGGCTCCAGGGTCAATGTGATGTCACTGTGGAAACCAGGACTATCCAGAGGCTCTACTACTTGTGGTTACTGTGAATAGAGAAACTGTCTCCTTTTACAATGGAATCTTACCCAGACTGCTCTAATTTTATAAAACACATATGGGATAACATCCTTCACTTATCAAATTTGCCAATTATTGTTTTGCCATTGATATTAAATAATCTCTCTCTCTATAAAAGCCTAAGTGACTGTTCGACCGTTCGACCGGTAGCTATGACGCACACTGATCACCAGGGGGCCGATGCTCAATGCACAGGCATGGAAACATGGAACAGACTGATGAATCTCAGAGGGAAGGGCGGAGGGGGGAGGGTGGGAAGAGATTAACCAAAGATCTTATATGCATACTAGAGGCCCAGTGCATGGATTCGTGCACTGGTGGGGTCCCTTGGCCTGGCCTGCAGGGATCAGGCCGAAACCGGCAGTCCGACATCCCCTGAGGGGTCCCAGATTGCAAGAGGGCACAGGCCAGGCCGAGGGACCCCATCGGTGCACGAATCCATGCACTGGGCCTCTAGTTAAGAGATATAAATAAACCAACAACTGTTGTCTCTTCTTAGCTTTCAAAATGAACCAATTACAAAAACTTCACTCTGCTGTAATGGACAGACCATTAGAACTGGGGGAAAAATGTAAAACACTAAGTAGTTCACTGTCTCTAGTTTGAATTATGTACACTTTCCTGGATTCCTATATAATTGAATGTAATTGAATTGATGCAGTTGGCATTGATGGAGAGAACGTTCTGCATGGGGATAAGAAGCAATCATGCAGTGGGCAAGCAGAATCGTAGAAGCAACCTGGACAACAGGTACAAATATCATATTCAGAAGAAAAGTACCCTGAGCATGTGTCCAAAATGTAGACAGTGTTGTTATTTTTCCTTCTTTGAATTTGCTCTAAAGATACGAGTGCCTTCCAGACATATGGCTGAAATTATTGCTACTGCATGATTCATGTATTGACATTGGTTTAGTTTAATCAGAAGAAACTTTTGTATTTCTTTACATACGACTGGCCCACTGCTTTTTAAACTTGTGTCCTATTACCCTGGAACAAAGACCCAATGATGGTCCTGGATACAGAGTTTGACTTCATCCATAAAAATTTCAGTGATATTCTTAGCCAAAAATCAAGATTATAGTATTGAAAAAAAAAAAAAAAAAGAAAGATCCCAGACATAGTGTTGAAACATATTTTGTATCTGAATTATAATATGATAACACTTCAGTAATAGTTCCAGTCCTTTCTCTCACATCAGCACTGTCCAAAAGTACTCTCCCTATATAAAATATATCCCCAAAAGAAAGTTTGTAGGTGTTGACTTTCAGTCTTGGCTTGCAGTTCAGGTTTATAGGAAAAATATATCATATATCATATTCGATATTTAATATTTAGTAGTTTCTGAGTATTTCTTGTTGCCTGAATAATGGAAAGCTGTTTCAAAATGTTGGTTTCCCACACTTACTTTTGCTTACTGCCACCAAAGGACCTCAGAGGTTTGCTTCTCTTAGCTATCTATTTATAGATTCATGGAAGTCATTGAGAGCTGCCTGGGACACAGATTTTTAAAGATGCAATCCTCATCCACAGGCTAAAATATAGAAGGGATAATAATATATGCACGGCTCTAAATAAAAATAGATTTTCCTTTTTCACAGCTGCATAGTATTCCATTGTGTAAATGTATCACAGTTTTTTTTTTAATCCATTCAACTACTAATGGGCTGTTTCTAGATCTTAGCTGTGAACATAGGGGTGTACTAGTATGTGTTCTTTCTGATTGGTATACCAGAATTCTTAGGATATATTCCTAGAAGTGGGATCACTGGGTCAAATGGCAGTTTCATTTTTAATTTTTTTTAGAAAACTCCACGCTGTTTTCCATAGTGGATGCACCAGTCTGCATTCCCACCAGCAGTGTACTAGGCTTCCTTTTTCTCCATATCCTCACCAGCATTTATCGTTTGTTGATTTATTGATGGTGGCCATTATGGCAGGTGTGAGGTGATACCTCATTGTTGTTTTAATTTACCCTTTGAGACAGCATGGAGGGACTTGGAGATGATTATGCTAAGTGCAATAAGCCAGTCAGAGAAAGACAAGTATCACATGATCTCACTTATATGTGGAATTTAATGATCACAATAAACTGATGAATAAAATAGCCACATGTGGCTACTGGCTACCATGTCTAAAGTAGGAGCTAGCTGAAAGGAGAGAAATTACCAATTCAGATTATAACATTTTAACTTAGAGTGAAACATGCAAATGGAGTGTCAAGAAACTGACAATATACGTAAATATGGAATTAGGAGAAGGTTCTGTGGGAGAAGCAGTTAAAAGGCCAGTTGCCAAATCTTCCAGAACTACCGATAATGACTAAAAATATATCATTTTGAGTATATGACATATCATTTCTTCTGGCATAAATTCTATGATCCAATATGGCATATTTGAACCTCTTAATCTTCCACACAGGTCTTTATCCTTATAAAATTCTCTTTAGTTTCAGATTCCCACAGATACAATTGACTGACAAGGTGCTGGAGACTTGGGATGGAATGGGAGGTGACGGTGCAGGTGCAGGGTGCTGCCACACTTGTGACCATCTGACCGCTGGGCTTGGTAATCTGATATTTCCATGAAGAACCACTGCCATATGTGTTTTGGAGCATCCAGGAGCAAACACAAAGGCAGTCTTTGCTCTTCATGATCTTATAATCTGATTTGTGGACACAAAATACCATTAGACAGCGAGATTCTTCTCCTTTGATCCCAGTATCTATAACATACCCAGTAATTATAGTTGCCCCATTTTTAACCCAATGTCACCTCTTTCATTAAATTATACCAGAGTCCTCCAAATGGATATTCTCTTTTTCACTTGAGCTTTCTGCCCCTTTTAAACATTGTCTGCCTTGTATTGAATCATTCAACTACATCTATCTCTTCTCCCTTAGACTAAGTGATCCCTGAACACAGAGGCCACACATTTATCTTTATCTTTCCTGAAGTGTTTAATAATTAAAATAGCTACTATATCTCAAGTAATTACTATATTTCAGGCACTGAGCTAAGTACTTTGAAAATATTTAATTTACTTATCACCAACTATATGGATTACATTTTAGTATTTCCCAATTTATAGAGGAGGCAACTGAGGCGCAGAGAATTTAAGAAACTTCTCTAGTGCTATCTAGCTGGCAAGCGGTGGAGTCAAAATTGGAATTCCAGTGGGTTGACTCCTCAGACTTTAACACGAGAGACAGTGTATTGTAGTCCCTAGGATAATAGTTTTTTGAGTCAGACACACCCAATTCCAAGTCTTAGTTCTATTGCCTACAGCTTCAGAGGTTTGGGGAAGTTCTTCTCTAAACTTTTTTTTTTTTTTAAATCTAAAGTAGAAGTAATTTTGTGTAATTCTGAAGTTTATTATGTGAATCATATGAGTTAGTGTTTGCACAGCATTTGTTACCACGTTCAACCTAAAGTCTATATCAAATATTTTAATCTATGGAAAACAAATAACAATGCAAGATAAAAATGCCAATCCACAAACCAAGTTGAGTAAATTTTGGTTTCTAATTAAGAAATTATGATAAATCTTTAGTTTTCCAGCTATCTTGTGTTCCCCACTTCTTCCAAAATGGTCCAGCCTAAAATGGTTCCTAATGAATAATTCTGATGCTATTTATGAAAGTTCTCAAAACGTGAGGTATTTCGCCCCAATAAAAGATGCTTTAGTCTATGCCAATGTATCGATACAAATTATCTGTGGGTGGAAGGGGGCTTTAAAATAAGAGGAGACCTTCTTTCCTGCCAAGGACATGCTTCAGAAACCTAAGCTATATATATGTACACACCACAAATTAATTGACAGCAACTGATTCTGGGGGCCAAAAAGGTAAAGCACAACTGTAATATTTCCCATTGTGTACTTTTCAGGCCATATTCCTCTGAGCTGAGTGATGTCCACAGCCACACAGACACACACAACTACAGCCTTCTGAAGCACAAAACCGCCTCCTAACAGAGGACTCTGATCACAGAGAGAATCTGACTCAGTCCTTGTGGCCAGGAGCCTGAGTAAGGGCCCTTGCTCAGCTTGGCAGTGTTTTCAAACACACTCAACAGCCATATGGCTATTGGTCTGATTCATAGGAATGTGGTATGGTCACCAATGATGTGTCCAACTTTTAATCCTCATTCTGGTAGTTCATCTTGAGAGGAGATAAACACAGCTAGGCAGGTTGGCAGCAAATCAGAACTTCAAAGCTGTGTGTTTAAAAGGAAATTATTCAGAGGTTGCAGTTTGGACTAGTCATAGAGGAGTTTCTTCCGCAGCCTTTACAATCATGGATTTTTAGCATGTGATAGATAGAATGTTGGAAGCCATCTTGCTTCCTCATTTTATAGAGAGAACAGAACCCAAGAATTAAGTAATTCAGGATTGAAATCAGAAGCTTCAACTCCTTACCAGATCTGAACATTTTCAAAATTATAATACTTTGTTTATGCCATTACCTCAGGAGCTTTGTAACATCATCATTAACAAATGCTAGATAATTCAAGGATTATGCTTCAATATTAAAAATGTTTTATAGCTGTTACTCCTTCTTCTATCCAATGATTTGTGTCTCTCTCCTTTTCTATATGTGAGGTCCCAAGAGAAGGATTATGTTTTGTTTTTCACTTTATCTTCAAGAACGAAATAAGTGTTTTTTGAATGAGTAAATGAATAGACGTGAACCTGCCTGTTAAATTCCCTTTACAGAGCACTTCATGGATAATGAAACTCAGGTAGGCCTATGCTTAATTATCAGGATGATAATAGGTCCTTGGAATATAATATACAATTCCTGTTCACTACATGCTTACAATTCAAGAGGATCACTATTGCAAATGGAAAGCTAACGTATAAATGAAACGATCAAGTAGAAGACCTGCTAAATAAGTGTGGATGCTAAAAGGGAACACAGTGACCACTGCATGTGCGGCTAGAGAAGGTGCTTTCAGGATAAAGTGAACATCTAATTCCTTATCTCTGTAGGCATCTCATGGAGAGCAGCTGGAGCCAGTGGGGTCAAACGTAGAGCAAGTCTTCCAACAGGTAAACAAAGAACTGTGCCAAAATTAAGTGAGTAAAGAAGGTGAGAGTATTATATACAAACTAGAGGCCTGTTGCACAAAGATTCGTGCAATAGGCCTTCCTTCCCCTGGCTGCCAGCACCGGTTTTCCTCTGCCATCTGGGATCCAGGCTACAGCAGAGTCAAGCCTTCAGCCTTCAGGCTTGGCTCTGGCCTCAGTGGAGCCGAGCCTTCAGCCTTCAGCGGAGCCTTCAGTCTTCAGTCTTCAGTCTTCGCTCTGTGCCTGCATATGCAAATTAACCCCCCATTTTGTTGGGTTAATTTGAATACTCACTCCTGATTGGCTGATGGGTGTCATGGAGGTATGGTCAATTTGCATCTTTCTCTTTTATTAGTGTAGATTTTTGAGTACATTGGATCAACAGATGGATGGATTATGGCTAAGACTGTGCTTTTATCCAGAGCCAGGAAAAGCTTCAAAGAAAAGATGTGGTTTTAGGCCCAATCCATTTCAATGGGAGTAGCAACATGAGTTGCTCAATCTCACACTGAAAGTCAGTTGTAAATAAATATACAATTTGAGGTTCTTCATTTCAAAACCAGGGCTCAGTTCATTGCTCTTACAGGTAGATTCTGCTATAGTACACTTGACTATATGCAACACATAGTCAAAGCAATATATTGGTAAGGATTCTTTTTTGCCTCATGTACAGAAAACCAACTAGTTTAGGTAAAAGAGAAAAAGCATCAGCCAAGGCTAGTTATGCATATTGAACAGACACTATTGGAATCAGAGACCTCCTATCTTTCCAACGTCTGGTTCTGGCAACCGAAGATTATTGTTTCTACACATTCTCTTCTAGACATTTTGCTTTGGAAGTTGTTGTTGGACAAATTCTTCATTGTTCTTGGCTGTATCTATCTTTATTCTGAAGCACTACATGCCTCAGCTTCACTGTGTGGTGCAAGAATTTTTGGAAATGAAAAATACATCTGGTAATATTTCAGAAATATTATTATATTATAATAATTTGTGACAGATTTGGGTTACTGTTGACATTTGTAAGCCCAAATGGAACATGAGTGTTTTACTGGCAATAATTAGTATTGTTCATAAAATATGGGTAATTTCAGTGACTTCAACATAGTAATAGTATTTAAGTGTATTAAAAATGCAAAATCTCTCTTCATCCTCTTCCACTGATACCAGTTGAGGTTGAATTTGTCTGTATTTGCCTTTTGTGCATATCAAATAATTGTCAACTTACAGAGTTTCTAGATAATAGGTAATATCAACAATTCCTTAGTAGATTTGTAAAAGCCTAAAGGAATAAGAAAACTGAATTTTGAGGAAACAATGTCTCAGAAACTTCTGGGTTGAAACGTATCTGTCAAGAATGACTTAGTTCCTACTTTCCACTACAATGTCCACTCTAAAGGCATGCTCACACTCCCTCTCCCTACAACTCCCCACCCCACCCTATTACACACAAAGACCTTTAAAACTAAGCTTCAGTTTATATGCTTCCAGCTTCTGGGAATATTTTCTATTTTCCAAAACAAATGATTTTGCCACATGAAACTTAACCAACCATCATCATCGCTCTCTCACTCTCTGCCTTCTGATTGGAGTCCTTGTTCTCCTGTGTGCTGTTCCTCTCCCCTCTTGTTTCAACCTTCAAATACCTCATTAGTATATTTTTTGACACATTAACTTGGATGGTGAAATCTCTAAAAAACAACAGTGCAATAAGTGAGCATTTGGGTAAGGAGGTGGCAAAAAAGTTTTGTTTTTTATCATTGGAGATCTAGTCCTGATATATAATAATATGATGGGGGCAAAACCAAGATTAGTCCTAATACTATAATGGCTCACAAGCAGAGAACCAAGTAGTAGCAGGAACAGGAAGTGATTGATGGTTTCCCTAATATCCAGAAGAGCTATCATAAAGGAATATCTTCAAACCCTGGATATTGAGTTACATGCTGTGTATCAGTATGTCTTCAAACTGTAATGAGCTATACTAAAGCTAAGCCACAATTCCTGTGTATCAGCAAACACTGGGTCAAGCTAGATCTTTCCTTATTCCATGAGTAGTAAACTAAAAAAACAAGTACAGAGCTCTATTTAATCTCCTGCTATTTTTGGTAACTATGAAATTGTAGTGGTGGTAGAATATGACATTTTAAAAATTACAAAGGGCTTCTTTCCCTTCCCCGTAAAAACTGGTAACTTGAATGGTAACTTGCTCTATGTTGTAGCCGGTAAACGCAGGCTTCCCTCTCTTGGCCGTGCTTGTTCTCAGTGACTTTTATTTTCAGCTGGAGTGTTGCTCAACATGTAAATCTGTTTCAGAATAAAAGGAATGTTACATAACTCTTACAACTCAGAGGAATAGAAATCTCTTTACATGATTAATCCCTGGAGTTAAAAAAAAGTTTATGAAAAATTAGTGTCCATCTTAACAGATGTAAAGATGTAGCATCTATAAAGCAGGAACAGAAAGCTATGAGAAGAGAACAAGTTGCCAAGTAAAGATAATCATACGGATTCAAAATTGATAGTTAAAAGTGAAGATGGAGCTGAATGGGATGAGAAAAGGTTATGTAGCAATTAAAAATACAAAATAGATTAAAATCAATATTAGAAATAAAGCAGAACCTCAATATGAAATCAATAATGGGAATAGTAATTTGAAGGCAAATTTAATAATAATGCAGAGGCAAAAGTTGAAGAGTTTAAATATTATGAAAAAGAGTGTTTATAGAGGACACAATGAAGAGAGAAACTTTAAAATGTAGATATCTCATGAAGAATAATTAGTTGGAACAGAAGTAATATTAAAAGATAGCACTGAAAAAAAACTTTTAAGCATACAGATTAAAAGGGCTCACTATGTTTGAGAAAAAGTAAATTCAAAATCATGAAATGTGTTTCATTATAAATAAATATATAAGCATTCAGATGTAAGTATCCTATATAATAAAGAGGTAATATGCAAATTGACCCTCACACAAGATGGCTGCCCCCAGGTGGTCAAAGATGGCCACCACAAGATGGCCAACAGGGGAGGGCAATTAGGGGCGACCAGGCTGGCAGGGGAGGGCAGTTGGGGGCACCAGGCTGGCAAGGGAGGGCAGTTAGGGGCGACCGGGCCAGCATGGGAGGGCAGTTGGGGATTACCAGGCCAGCAAGGGAGGGCAGTTGGGGGTGATCAGGTCATCAGGGGAGGGCAGTTGGGGGCAATCAGGCTGGCAGGGGAGCAGTTAGGCATGGATCAGGCTGGCAGAGGGGTTGTTTAGGGGGTGATCAGGCTAGCAGACAGAAGCAGTTAGGGGTGATCAGGCAGGCAGGCAGGCAGGCAAGCAGTTGGGAGCCAGCAGTCCGGATTGTGAGAGGGATGTTTGACTGCTGGTTTAGGCCTGTGGGATCGGGCCTAAACAGGCAGTCGGACATCTCCTGAGGGGTCCAAGATTGGAGAGGGTGCAGGCTGGGCTGAGGGACACCCCGCCCCCCCCAGTGCATGAATTTCATGCACCGGGCCTTTAGTAAAGATATAAAAGACTATGAATCAGCAAAATATAATGCCAGTAAATAAAAGAGCAATATATACAGAGTACTGAGAGATGAACTTTTTAATCACGGATTTTAAATCTAAGGTTGGTGGTCAAATAATAAAGATGCATAACCATATTCTCAGGTATATAAAGTCTTGGAAAATGTCCCCTTTTGCATCAGATAATGATTGTTGCTTAATAAATCACCCTAAAATTTAGTGCCTCTAAGCCTCAAACATGTATTATTAATTTTACAGCTCAGCCCGGCAGTCCTGGGAGCTGGGCTTGTCTCCCCGGATCTTTATTGGGCTTGCTCATGCCTTTGCAGTCAGCTAATGGGTTGGCTGAGGGCTAGAATGGTCTCCCACTCAGGTCTGATGGGTGGCTGGCTATCAGGTGAGATACCAGTGGAGAGGCAGCCACATGTATTTCATTATTCAGCAGGCACTTCCGGCTTATTGAACTGGTGGTTTCAGGTTTCCAAGAGTGGAAACACACAAGACTTCCTGAGGCCTGGGTTCTGACTGACACATCATTTCCACCATATTGATCTGATCAGAGCAAGTCCCACGGCAACAAGAGTCAGGGAATAGACTACCTCTTAATGGGCGGACCCACAAAAGCAGATTACAGAAGACATGGATACAGGGAGGGGGTGAAAACTTAAGGACATTTTCTTGAGGATGTTTTTGCAATCAATTCAATGTATTGTTAAAAAAATTACTTGAAGAGGTGCTGGCTCACATTTAAGAAATCAGCAATGAGGGAACTGGTATGAAAAACTGCAGTGAGCACTGAAATCAGTTAAACACAACATTAAGTATAAGCGAATGCCAGAATTATGATTACAAAGCTGAATAAAGTATGAAATCATTCTTAAAGGAGAAAGTATATACTAGTTCTGTTAAAGACTCAAGATCTGTATTAATCCTTTAAAAAATATTTATTGTTGAGAGTATTACAGATGTCCCCCTTTTTTCCCTCCTTGTCCCCTTCCACTCGGTTTCAGCCCTACCCCAGGCCTTCACCACCCTATTGTCTATGTCCATAAAACATATTTGCATGTAAGTTCTTTGGTTAATCTCTTCCTGTTCCCCTCCTCTCCTTCCCTCTGAAATTCGTCCGTCTGTCCCATGTCTCCATGCCTCTGGTTCTATTTTATTCTCCAGTTTATTTTGTTCATTAGATTTCTTGTTTGTTTATTTTGATTGTTAGATTCAATTTTTTAAAATACATTTTTATTGATTTTAGAGAGAAAGGGAGAGGGAGATGGAAACATCAATGATGAAAGAGAATCATTGATCAGCTGCCTCCTGCACACCCCACACTGGGGATTGAGCCCACAACCTGGGCATGTGCCCTTGACCGGAATTGAACCCATGACCCTTCAGTCCCCAGGTTGATGCTTTATCCACTGAGCCAAACCAGCTAGGGCTTCCTTCCAGTCTTTAGGAAATATTTTTTGTTTTATTGTTTAAAGTATTACATATAGTAATACATATCTCTCCTTTCCCCCCCACATTTAACTTCCCCCAGCCTCCCCTACCCATTGTTGACAGATATGTATTTATTGCCATTTTGTTGTTCATATTTCTCCTCCTTCTCCTCCTCCTGCTCCTCCTCCTCTTCCTTCTTATCCTTCTTCTTGTTTTTGTTCTTCTCCTTCTCATTCTCCTCTTCTTCCTCTCCTTAAAGAATGCCGTCAACATTTCATGTAATATTGGGTTGGTGGTGATGAACTCCTTTAGCTTTTTGATTGCTTTTGGAAACATAACTTACATGGATCACTATGGATAGTTAGCAAAAGAAAAATAAGACTCATTCAAGACGATGGAGCACACAGGCTAACAGGACACAAGTTAATGTTAGATCCTCATCTTCTGCTGTGCTCCTATGGCTTCAACCATTTCAGACACCTTTCCAGAGCATTTATATCTTTATGTGCCTTCAGAAAACTCTTCTTCCTCAACCTTTCACCTTTGTATCAGTGAAAAATGGCAGCAGCCACAAAAACCGGGCAGCAGAGATAAAAGGTGCCAAAGCTCCCCTCCAGGACACACTGGCACTACAGAGTGCGGCAAGGGGAGAGCGCAGAGCTGGTGCCCCGGGAAAAGAAATAAAGGAAAAGGAAGAAAAAAATCCCAGGCCAGGCCTTGGAAATAATGTGATAGACAAACTAGTCACAGCAGAAACTGAGGTCTAGAAGGGTCGGTATCAGAGATTAAAACTTGTTTCTTCCTTGCTCATTGATACATTCATCAGTGTTGTCTCCAGAACCCCTGGTTTAAATCTCTGCTCTGCATTTGCTAATGACAAGCTGGTGAGTTAATCACTCTGAGCTTCAGTTTTCTTTTTTTTTAATAATATTTTTATTATTTTTCAATTAGAGTTGAGGTACAATCTAGTTTCAGGTGCACAACCCAGTGATTGGACATTTATGTAACTTACAAAGTGATCATCCCCATAAATGTAGAACTGTCTGACACCATACAAAGTTATAATAATATTATTGATCATATTCCCTATGCTGTACTTTATATCCCCGTGACTATTCTGTACCTGCTAATCTGTATTTCCTTTTTAAAAATTCTTATTGTTGAAAGTATTACATTTGTTCCCTTTATCCCCCATTGTCCTCTCCCAGCTAGTGTTCTTACGTGTAAGGTGAGAATGATAGTACTTGCTCCATAGAGTTGTTGTGAGGACTAAATGAATATATTACAAAATCAATATTCTATATTATTAAATTAATGTATATTAAATGAATATATGTACATGTGTATTCATTTAATATGTATGCATATTCATTTACTATATTATATTATGATATATATTCCTAATAATATGCCTAGAAAATAGTGAGTTCTATATAAATATTAGTTAATAGTGTGCATTATTATTATTAATTACTATTTTAAGCTCCACTGGGGCAGGCATGGGAGCTATGGAGATTGAGTTCTCGAGGGTCCCACAATCTAGTGAGGGAAAACGGAGACTTTCAGTTCCATGTAAAGAATGCTATCACATGGAGCACTCTGTGAGCCTAGTGACTCCTTGTTCTGGGGGTGGCATTTGAACTGCGACCTGTGGTGTGTGCTCACACTGGTCAGAGAGCACAGCAAAGAGTTCATTGCTACAAGGAGCCACCGAGAATGAACTTGGACAGATTTTCCCGTGGCCCTTAAAGGCAAGGGGAGGAGTTCCTGCTTGATGAGGCAGATGGTGAAGAGTCCCAAGCAGGGGACTAGCAGGATGAAAATTATTTTGTAGGATGTTTTGTCTGACAATAGTGTGCAATATGTGTTGGGTGAAGAAAAATGAGGGTCAGGGGACCAGGCAGGGCATTTCTTAGCAACCCCAGAGGCGAGCGCGCTAAAGAGAAAGGAGGCAAAGGCTTCTTGCTCTGCAGAAGAAGCAACCACTGGGCCAGTAATAGATTCATTTGATTTGGAGAAGAGAGAATAATCTAAACTAGCTGCATAACTGCTAGGAAACCAGAAAAAGGGAAGATTTTATTCAGGGAACTGGTGGTAGTTGGGAAGGGAAGTTGAGAAAAGGGTAGAGACAGACCATATAGATTGAAAGGGGGGAGATGTGGTTTTTGAAAATGAAGAGAAGTTTCCGTTACTCAGGAGAAGGAAGGCTGGGAAGGCAGAAGTAATAGACTGCGTTTTGAAGACCGTACTGCTGTGGTGGGACCCTATATAGGAACATCACTGAAAGAGAAATCCCCTCAAAACATAAACTTAGATATAACTAAGAGAGAACATGCATTATCTCTACCAGATGATGGCCACCTGAGTCTGCTCAGCTGAAGTTTATCCTGCTGAGCTGCTCACACGTCCCAGGTGAGACTCAGGGGATGCATTTACAAGGGACCCGGGCTTTGGAAGAAGGGCAGGCGGCCAAGAGGCCCACAGTTCCCAGCACAAGTCAAGTTTCCACTGGAAGTGAAACCGCCTTCTAGCCAAGTGACCTCCAGGTGCCCTCACCCCTGCATTTGTAAGTTTCACTGCCTTTGCCAACGTCTCTCCCCCATCCTCCTCCACCTTGTGAACGGGGCAGAATGCGCTCAGGGTTCCTTTCAGCCTTCGGACACCTTGAGTCCGTGAGTTTGATGCGAGAGGAAGAAAATGAAATAGAAAAACCCGGTGGATAAATGGAAAGATCCTAATCATCGCCAGAGGCGCTGCATTTTGTGGCGTAATAAGCCAGCTCTGCCATTCTGTGAATCTCAGCATTGACACCCCGGGAGCTGTGGGTCTGTTTAGGTTGTGGAACCAACTCAATGACGAGAGTCCATCTCCTCTGGGTGTTGCAGTGACTGGCTCTGCGCGGTGTGGGAGAGACACAAGAACGCACACAGCCAAGGGGAGATGTGTGTGCATCTGCGATTGCTCCTCTCACTCTCAGTGTATGTGACCTCGCCCCTCTTGAGATTTAGGCCTTTGGTGAACATACTCAGGCAGCAGTGAGAGAGTGTTTCAAGGTATTTCCATGTGATTTTTAAAAAACCATTTATAGTAGAGCCTATGCTATTTTTGCCTCTATCAAATGAAAACTATTACCTTCGTGAAATGTGCTCTCAACTTGCTTATTCCCTCCCCACGTTCCGGCTGTAACAGCAGGTCCCGAGGAGTCACATAGGGACGGGGTCTTTCATGAATGACTCCCATACATCAGGGTTGCCTGTCTGTGTGTTTGCTTTTAAATTCTGGGACAGTTTTCTTCTCTTAACCGCAAACTGCCTCGTTTTTTATTTGTGGACCACGTGTTTGGGCGATATGCCAAGTGAATTATTTTGTCACATCCTGGAAAAAAAGAAAGTGTATTTTTAAATAAGGTCATTATGACTTTTCCTGGAATGTACAAATCATGGAGTTTCTTGGCAAGACGTATCTATAATGCACACGTAGAAGAAGAAAGAAATGAGGCTATGAACTAGAAACGATAAGCAATAAGAAGTGCATGTGATCACATTGTTAACAGGATTTGGGTTGATTATCAACAACTGCTCAGCTCACCAGCAGGCAGCACAGCCCGGATCCCGTGTAACTGTCTGGTTAGCTGTTGTCTTGGGCTATTAGGGCTTCTGATATAAACACAACCACGCATAGCAGCTAACCACACTGAATATTCTGAAAACTCAGGGGAAAAATTGAGCTGACTACTTTGATCACACAGGAAAAGCTAAATCTCACTGGGAAATACATTTAATCAATTTCTCATTTATTCCTACCAATTAACATATGAATCAACAAAGACATTGAAATGGATGTATACCATGGTTTGTTTTCCGAGGGTCAGGATTATGGTATACATCCAGTTCTTTTCATCTGTCATTGGAGTAAAATGCATTCTTCTGTTCTTATTAACTTTTGATAAATACCCTTTGGTATGAAATGTTTATTCATTAGAAGTACAATGATGCGGCTGTTTTCTGTTGGAAATTTAAATTATTATAATTGTTTGATATTGCAAATGGTGATGTTATCGATGTAGTCCATAGAGCCTTTCCAATATTCTTGTAATAGATTTCTAGGAGTGGAATTGCTATGTCAAATCAAGTTAATATTTACTTTAGCATCTTGTGTATTCTCAGATTGTTTTTTGAAATGGTTATATTGTAGCACCTGACAGTGCTCAGATCACCACACCTCAGTAGCACTATAGCACTATTAAAGCATGAAGCCTCGTTGGAAATGTCCACACATGCATAAATGTGGCGAGAGTGTGTCTGTCTGTCGGTTATTTATTCAGGGAAGCGTGACTTGCTTCTGTCTTCTTTTTTAGCTCTTCTTTGTGTTCCTTCTTCACCACATAGACATCTCATTCTCTCTCATTAGGAAGGATGGGGCTGTTTGGTGTTGTCACAACGTGTTTTCTCATTTGAAAGTGCGGATGGCACACAGCAATCACTGCCTAGTAGAAATAGGGATGAGCCATTTGCAGGCAGCATGTGCCACGTGACAAACAATGGCCGGGGTTCTCTGCTCTGCTGAGCTCTAGGCCTGTGTGCATTGTTCCCTCTTCTGGGATCATCCTTCCCCTTCCCTTGGTGAACTGGAGACTGAAGGGGAGACCTTCCTGTGACTAAGTCTCCATGGCATGCTGGGCTGCACCTATCCATTTGGACGTTTCCACACAATCCCAACAGGGAAAATATTGGCTCAAGTGATACACAGATGCTGGAATTACAGCTGGTTTCAGGGGATGGTGAAGGGGGCTCAGACACCCTGCGAGACACCAGTTTTTCTGTCTGTATCTGTGCCATGTGTCCTTTGTACATCCCTGCTCTCTAACACCTCCCCCTTGTGGTGGCAGGTGGCTGCAGCATCCCACCTTAATCTCTACCCATCCAGTGGGAGAGTTTTCTCCTCTGAAAGCTCAAATCAAAGTTTGGGAATTGTATCTTATTCGTTCCAATTTGCTTTCCTTAGATAAGGAACCCAATCTAGAACCTGTCCCTAAATGGCGAGGAGCAAAATTAGCCGATTGGCTTGGTTTTATGTCACATGTCTTCCCCTGGGACTGACTATGAGGTGTAATAGGTGCCAGACAAAAGTCAGGGCTGTTACAGAGTGGCGTGCCTGGCAACCATGTCTAACTCCCATAGCTCCACATTTGCAACATCACTTTTCCCCCCAAGAAACCTCAAGCCCCATGACCCCAGGAACAATGCCTGCCTTGTTCCTCCATGGCATCCACAAGCGTTAAGCATTGTTGAATGAACAAGTAGAACCTATTCATTAATGTCTCTCCATTTCATCTCCTGCTGTGTTGGTGACTATAACATTGTGACAGTGGTAGAGTTAGTGCCATTTTCAAATCATCTTTATAAATTACCCTATCTAATAAAAGAGTGATATGCAAATTGACCGTCACTCCAACACACAAGATGGCTGCCCCCATGTGGTCAAAGATGGCTGCCCCCATGTGGACACAAGATAGCTAGCAGGGGAGGGCAGTTGGGAGGGATCAGGCCAGCAGGGGAGGGCAGTTGGGGGGGGACCCAGGCCTGCAGAGGAGGGCAGTTGGGGGGGGGAGCCCAGGCCTGCAGGGGAGGGCAGTTAGGGGTGACCAGTCCTGCAGGGGATGGCAGTTAGGGGTGACCAGGCCTGCAGGGGAGGGCAGTTAGGGGCAATCAGGCTGGCAGGGGAGCAGTTAGGCATCAATCAGGCTGGCAGGGGAGTGGTTAGGGGCTGATCAGGCTGGCAGGCAGAAGCGGTTAGGGGCAATCAGGAAGGCAGGCAGGCGAGCAGTTGGGAGCCAGCAGTCCTGGATTGTGAGAGGGATGTCTGACTGCCCGTTTAGGCCTGATCCAGGTTTGGCCCGATCCTACTTGGATCAGGCCTAAATGGGCAGTCGGACATCCCTCGAGGCATCCCAGATTGGAGAGGGTGCAGGCTGGGCTGAGGGACATCCCCCCCATCATGAATTTCGTGCACCGGGCCTCTAGTTAAAATGTATAAAGGTCTTAACGTCTTACAGAGGATGTTTATTTTCCATGTAAAAACTGGTAACTCGATTGGCAACTTGGTCTATGTTCGGACTGTAAATGCAGGTTTCCTTCCCTTGGCAGTGTTTGTCCTCAGGGCCCATCCCCAGCAACTTTCACCTCCTGGGCTCTAGGCATGAACAACATTAAATGGCAGTCAGTCAGCCCTTGACAGCCTCCTTCCACCTTCTCGCTGCTGGGACGCTGCTCAGAGCGGGGAGTGAGCCTCCCAACATGCAACGTTCCTAGACAAAGCCAACGTTCAATTCCCTAGAGCCTAGATTGCAAATATGGGATGTTAATTCACAGCCAATAAAAAGAAGCAACCTTTCTAATACAAAAGGAAATAGGCAGCGTCACTGACAAAGGTGAGTGTGGTATGAGAAGTTACAATGACACCATCGAAAGGGGTCACAAGCACCAATGATAGAATGGAAGGGGCCAAGAATTTAGGCAAAATGTGTACGTTTTCTCTAGGATTTGGAATCTGATTTAATCTGACCAATTTCTTTATCTGTGTGGGCCACGTTATCGAACGCTTTGATGTCTTCCCTGCAGGCATATAGTGTGGGGAGGGAGCTGTGTTCCTTTGCATGAGCCAGGTCCCCAGTTAAAATCCCTGCTCCTGCTACATGTGGGCATCATGTCTCAGGGGTTTCCCAGCTCTACACCCTCACCCATCCACGGCCTGGCCAATATAGCTGGCATGTAAACATAGGGATTGCCTCTCTCTATTCCAGACATTAAATTGGGATAAAATGGTGGGCACATTTTTTAGAAACCTGCAGGGGGAGAGATCTCCCTTGGACTTGGAAGGGGAGTGTGGTCTGTGCAATGCAGAGAACAACAGGCAGGGGCGCACTGCTTGGGTGTAGTGTGCGGGAGGCAGGACCACAACCACAGGGAGCCGTGGCTGCGCCCACTGTTTCCGCTCTGAGACAGCTGGGTCTGAAGGGGTCACCCCAGCCGGGACAGTGCTTTCTTCTGCTGGAACCAGAGTGAGCCTCCCAGCTTTGTGTCACTACTCAGCAACACAGCTACTCTGGCACAACGGTATGTGTGTTAGTGTGTGTGCGCGCGCGCGAGCGAGTGTGTGTGTGTGTTCATGCGTGAATGTGTGTATGTGTATGAGTGTGTGAGCGTGTGTGTGAGTGTGTGTGTGTGTGTGTGAGTGTGTGTGTGAGTGTGTCTGAGTGTGTGTGTGCATGCGTGAATGTGTGTATGTGTATGAGTGTGTGAGCGTGTGTATGTGTGTGAGTGTGAGTGTGAGTGTGAGTGTGTGTGTGTGTGTGTGTGTGTGTGTTCTCCCTGATGATGGAGACTGAATCTCCCCCTACAGTATCACTTTGGTGCAGCTGAGAGCTCAGAGCTGCAGTGAAGCTGTTTGTGCTCATAAACTCTGTTGGATTAATGCTTTAGTTTTCATTAGTAAAACACAAACAGCTCAGTTATAACATGTTTATGGCAGAAAACCTGAAAATTACAGGCAAGAAAAAAAAATTACCTTCTATTCACTACTCAGAGGTAATCGTTGCCTGCATTTTGGTGCAGATCCCTTCTATTTTCTCTGTCTCTCTCTCTCTCCCCCTCTTTCTCTCTCCTTCCACAATTTATTTAACAAAACCTTTATTGCTAAACATCATTATTCTTTCATTTATTTTTCTGTTCCAAGCATCTTCTGATATGAAATGTATAAATCTCTGTGTGCCTCCATTAATTAATATTCAAGATCATTTCACAAACTTTAGAATTTAAAGGTCTGTTGAGTCTTTAGTGATATCGGGTGGTTTGCAGACCTGACCTTGAGAATAAGTTCCTTTGAATGTCCTGAAAGGAGGCATTACCATGTCAAAGGGACCCAGCAAGAGAAGGCTTTTCCTTTGTTCCCCAAGGGGCTCAGACCTGTGATTCCAGGATCCTGTGCTCAGTGCCTCTTTTGGGTGACATGCTGCAGCACAAACTCCCTACACTAGGTGGCGATGTTTCACCACGTAAAAGCCTGCTCTGCCAAGTGCACGGGATCAGCTTCCCAATAGTATATGGATCTATTAAAACAGAAGAGAAACAGCAATGGGGAAGCGGTCATATAACTTTTGTCTATAATGTATAATTTATTCAAGGCCAAGACTCCACAAGTTCTATCTTGGCATGAGCTCTTTCTGACACCCCATTTGAGGAAAGAGGTAAATATTGACAAGGGTGCAGTGAGGTTGCAAATCCTGCTGTTTGGAAAGGTGAAAATATACTCTCACTTTCTAAGTTGTTTGTTTTAACCCTTACCTAACACATTTACTCTCTCTTTTCGGGGCAACTTGGCAGTGGGCCAGCTCATATTTCCTCCTTATGCCAAACAACAACTCTCCAGTGGATCCATCCTCTCTCTCTCTCCTCTCTCTCTCTCTCTCTCTCTCTCTCTCTCTCTCTCTCTCTCTCTCTCTCGATGTGCAGGGATGAGGATCTTCACATCTCTGAGGACAGGATTGGTGGTGGACCTAGCAAATCACTCACCTGCCTCTCTCTGTGGCCAGCCTCTTTCCTTACAAACTGAGCAGAATTTGAATTTGAATACAAACGTTTCTGGAAGGATGGCCACCCTCCGAGAGAACCTGAGGCTTCTATACCGTCATTGAAGACATGCTTTGGGTGCGAGAGATGGTAAGAATCCTGTCATTCTTTGGGGACAATCACTTTGGGAAAACTGAACCAGTCCCTGCTCACCAGGTAAACCCCTGTGCCTCTTTCGAGACTCCACTCGACTCAAATATCTGATCCTCTCTGCACAGCTTCTCTTGGTCCCTCTAGGCCCAGAGATACTAGCTACCTCATTTGTGTTCCCCAACACATCAATTTATTCTTCTTCAAAAATACTGAGTGCTACCTACATTTGGGGTTCACAACGAACAAGACATGCGGTTTCTGCTTTTCAGAGCTCAGAAGCAAATGAAGTGCCATTTAATTATTAACAATATGTTCACAAGTATCATAAAGGACAAGTGCATTTCTTATAAGAATTACACGTATATTCTTACAGAATTTAAAACAATTGAGTTTGGGAAGCCAAGGAAGACGAAGAGTTAGTTTGGTGAAGGGAGCAGGGTGAGGGGTCAAGCAGGGAGGAAGGCAATGCACAGGACACAGATGGGAGGGACAGAATACACACGAGGAACTGAGAGTGGGTCTGGTGGAGATTGGCATGAGATGAGGAGATGAGGCTGGAGAAGATCTCCCTTAGACTATAAGCCATACCATGGACTTTGAATATTTCTAAGAGCATTTGAAAGACTATGTGAAGGTTTAAAGTAAAAAATCATAAGCAAATAAGGGGATGAAATTTGATTTAGAGAAGACCACTGGCAGATATGTCAAGCATGACTCAGTGTATGGATTCTGGAAGACTAGCTGGGAAGCTGTGCAATCTTCTAGATAAAGGTTTTGGCGGGGGGATGATGGGGAGGGCTTTGAGAGATATGTAAGAGGTGGAAGAGCCAGGAGTTAGTAATTAATTATATGGGGAGTGAGGGAGAAGGAATAATCAAGGATGGCATCCAGGTGCCGAGCTTGAGCAAGAAGTTGAGTGTATTAAGACATGGATAACTAGAAGAGAAACAGATGTGAGTGTCAGGTTATGAGATCAGCTTTAGACAAGTAGCACCTGTAATGCCTGGGAAATAGCCAAGTAGTTTTTTCAAATTAATGTATAGATCTAAGTCCAGAAGAGTAGCCGGGTAGGACAGTGATCCTCGAAGTATGATCTCTAGAGCAGCAGCAGCAGCAGCATCTGGGAACGTAGAAATGCAAATTTTTGGACTCCATTCTAGACCTAGTGAATCAGAAATTCTGGGAGTGGGGCCCAGAAATCTATGTTTTAACAAGCTTCCTAGGTGATTCTGATTCATGCTAAAGTTTGAGAACTACTAGAATATATCTCCAACATTTAGAAGTTTTCTATAGGAGAATGAGTGAGCAAAGGATTCCAAGGAATGATTAGAGTTGTAGCATGAAAACTGGGAAGTTTGGAGTCACAGATGCCAAACAAGGGAGATGTCCACTGGGTAGATGCTTCTCGGAAGTCAACTAAAGTGAGGACTGAATTGAATCTGTTGGTTTAACAATGTTATTGTGATGGTAACGAGCAATTATGAAGGAATGGTGGTCCAAGTAAAGTAGCCTGATGAATGTGAATTAAAGAATGAGTGGAAGATGTGGGGGGTGGGGGCATATTATTCTTTGCTAAGCTTGCCTTAGAACAGGAAATGAAAATAGCAGTAGTTGATAAGGAATGTGATTTTGAGTATCTAAGAAATTGTATGTATATTTAGAATACATATAGAAATGTATACATACCACAAATGTATGGCTCAACTCTAACAAGTTGCTGACCAAGCTTAATTGTTTGTTAATCATTTTTAATATTAGGAACTTTTTATTGAGATATAATCTATATATATATAAAACCCTAATATGCAAATAGACTGAATGGCAGAACAACCAAACAACCAGTCGCTATGACGTGTGCTGACTGTGTGCTGACCACCAGGGGGCATGTGCGGAACATGGTGGGCATTGGCTGAGGCGGGGTGGTGGAGCAGGTGAGCAGGGGCACCAGACCAAGGTGCGGCACCGGTTGCTGTCATCAGGGTGAGCCTCTGATGGTTACTGAAAATTCTTTGCTCCCGTGCACTGTGGTCCCACCTGGCACTCACACCTGCTGCCGGCGCGGGCCTCGCTCACACCCACGGCTGGTACCCGGAGCTGGCCCCGATCACTTGGTGCCATCAGTGGGTGCAAGTGGTGGCTGCTGGCCCCAATCGCCCTTCAGAGCTTCTCCACCTCCCCCTGCTCATGAGGGGTGATCAGGGCCAGTAGGCGCCTCTAGCACCTGCTGCTGGTGGCAGCAGTGGGAGCGGGGCTGCGGGCAGAGAGGGGACCAGGGGCCATGGTGGGAGGGGCCAGGTAGGGGCGCGGAGGATGGGCTGAGACCCACCCCTGTGCCCACTGCAGCCTCGCGGCCACAGTTCCTTTCAAGGTGCAGGAATTCATGCACTGGTCCCCTAGTTTATGTATAACATTATATTAATTTCAGGTGATTAAATTAAATGTTTATATATATTGTGAAATTATCACCACAATAAGTCTAGTTAACATCTGTCACCATACATCTATCACTCAATTGTCATTTTTTTTAAAAGGAATCATTTATTGATCTTTTTTTAGAGAGAGGGAAGAAGGGAGAGGGATAGAGAGAGAAATATTGATGCAAGAGCATGATAATAAAACATGAGAACAAAACATTGAGCCCACAACCCAGGCATGTACTCTTGACTGGGAGTCGAACCAGCAACCTTCTGGTATACAGGATGACTCTCTACAACTGAACCACACTGTCCAGGGCTCAATTGTTTTTGATTATTAAGTGGAGAACAATAGGGAATGATATCCTTTCCCTGGAGTACAGGTGCACTTTGCACTCAGCTACACCAGCCCAAGCCTGCTCTCCACAGGAGGGTGTTCACTTGAACCCATTTCCGCAGATATCTGTTTCCTTCAGGCAGCCTGTGAAACTCAGGCAGCCCATGGTAGTTCAATTCCGGGGATGGATGCTAATTCATTTAAATTAATCTTGGTAATATTCTCCTTGCCAATGATTGGTTCAGTACATAGGTCTTAGCCAATCAGAGCAATGTTTACTGATAAAAGGGTGGTCAAGCAAATCAAGTTGATCCAATCAGACTGAAGGAAAGGCTTTCCTTCCATGGTTCAAGTGAAGGAGGTTCACTCTTTTCCACTGGATGGAACAGAAAGCATGGTCCTGTTGCTCCTCTTGATCTTCTTTCAACAATGAAGGAAGCCAGCCCGAAACAAAACCCACACACAGAGGAGGGCAAAGCAAGAGAATTGCAATGAAGTGGTGCAAGAGCCCTGACGTACTTCACTCAGAGTTCTGTGACCTCTGAATTTTCCAGTGTATGAGGTGAGTGTGATGTTATTTTGGTCAGTTTGGTTTAGATTTTCTGTAGTTTAGAGCTGAAAGTGTCCGGACACAGGTAGTATCATTGCTCTCTCAAGTACTAGAAGAGGAAACAAAGGCTTATAAAGGTGAAGTCACTTACTTCAGGTCATGCAGCTAGCCATCAGCTTGATTTCTGAGTTCCAATCCCACCTGATCCTAGCTGGTCTGTATTTAACAGGGACCAGATTGCATAGTCAATAACTTAATTAGGCAGAATTTAATAAGGGGGCCCTTTACAAAGGTGTGAGCAGGGCTACAGGAATCCCCCCGCCCCCTGCTGCAAAAAAAAAAAAAAAAAAAAGGTAAATGAAGCTCCCAGGACTAGCAATAAACAAGAATCATTTATACTCCTATATCCAAAGAGGCAAGGTGAAGAGGTGGAGGACAATGGGGGGAAACTGGAGAGAGCCATAGCTATGAGCATAGGAGAGGGTCACCCTCTAGAGCTAAGGCCTTCAGTAGAGAATTGCAGCCATGAGGCGAGGCTGTGAGGGAGCTCTTTGGGAAAAGATCAGAGAGAATTATTCTTTGCATACAAAAGTCAAGGTGTTGTTGGGTTCTCCCTTCTGGAGACATGGCTTCTCCTACAATCAATGGATTCTGATTCTGACACCTGGCTCAGGTCTAGAAACAAATGAAGGAATTGTGACTTTGTATTGTGGTAACTGCCTTCAAACTCCTGATTAACCATCTCAGATTTCTTCTAATTTTATAGGTTGAAAAACAACTTTGTTGACTGCCCATCTAGTTCACCATTAGGGAAGCTCTTTTCGTGTGTGTGTGTGTGTGTTTCTTTTAAAATAATTTTTTTATTTTCTAATTGAAGCTCTTTTGTATTAACCATCTCCATAACCCCCAGCTGGTCAGGCTCCTTTCCCTACCACTTTGACCCTGACACTTATTACAATAGTTTCATTCACCTGGCTTTTTTGGCTAAGTGCTGACCTATGGCCTTGATTATTTTGGAGATTTAGCATGCTCTTTGCTATCAGATGTGAGTCCATTTCTGTATCTGCTTTCATCTGCCCTTGGCCTACGTTGGGGAGCCACCACTAAACTTCTTAGTGATCCTCTTGTTCCACTCACCAGACATTCCTTGTTGCTTTCATAAATGGTATATCCTTTATATCTCCTGTGAAACAAAGTGATCTTGGTGGGTTTTCTGGCTTCACAAAGCACATCCACGTGGGCAGAACCACTTCTCTATGGTTTTTCCATTCCTCTATGTTATCTGGAAGAGTGATTGTGGTATTTCTATCTCACTTAGTATGGGCCATCACCTTCCTCGTGCCTCTGAGGGGCAATCCTAGCCATGTGTTTGCACCATTTTCAAAGGTCCTTGTCCGAGGTTATTTCCACAGCAATAAATTTTTATTTAAATTTACTAGAGGCCCGGTGCATGAAAATTCATACACTGGAGGGGGGTCCCTCAGCCTGGCCTTCCCCCTCTCACAGTCTGGGAGCCCTCAGGGGTGGGAGGTGACCCAGTGATCAGGGGAAGGTGATGCGCCATCACACCTCTGCTGCTGCCACCGCAGGCAGCGCAAGCCTCGGCCGGCCCTGGTTACTTGAGCCTTGGGCGGCCCTGGGCAGCTGGGCAGCCACCATCCGAGGCTTGCCCACACCTCAGGCTGGCCCTGGGTGGCTGGGGAGCTGAAGGGACTGGGGGACTCTGGAGGCAGGCGCCCTGGTGGGGCTGAGGGGACTGGGTGCCGTCATCTTGTAGTTGTGGGCACTGCCATCTTTGAGGGCATGACAGTAAATTAGCATATTCCCTCCTTATTGGCTGTGGGCGCTGCCATCTTTGAGGGCATGGCAGTCAATTAGCATATGCCCTCCTTATTGGTTGTGGGCACCGCCATCTTTGCGACGGCATGAGGGTCAATTAGCATATTCCCTCTTTATTAGATTGGATGTTTTATGCATCTTGGTCCACTCAAAACAGAGTCCTGTTTGTACTTTTCTGGCTACTACTGCACCATGCAGTTTCTTGAGAGTATTTCCCCTTTCCTTCAGCATGTCTCCAACCGAGTTATGCTGTGATTTAACCATTGTTATTGGTGAAGTAGCCAGGCAGGAGAGTAGGGGGGCAGGGCATGAGTGGGCACATGTTCTTTTGCATGAGGGAGATCTCTGCATGGTTTTCAAGTAAAAGAAGGGGGCCAACCCTACCCTGGGGGATTGGGCCACTTCTGCAGGCTTAGAGTTTACAAAAGTCTGGTTTTTGAGTGTATCAACCTAGATGTCTCCATTCCATGTGTCAGCATCCCATCCTTTCACCGGGGCCCCGACTGTGGCATGGCTGATCTGTTTGGTTGGGAGTTTCATATATGAAACTTGACTGTTCTAGGTGGGTCCACAGCTTTCTGTGCCCTCCTGTTGTGGAGATAAGAACCACTTTACTCACTACCAAGAAGCACCCTGTCTTTTATATTTAGCTTCTAATTGCCAGTATATCCATCTCAGCTTTTTGTTTTCTTTATCCAGAACATCAATGAATGGCAACAGCCAACTATTTCCACTGTTCTTATGCTATTTTTCCCAATATCCCTCCACATCCAGATAATTTATTCCTGAATTTTTGTTCAACAATTGCACGTTTCAACAATTGCACTGTTACTGTGTGCCAGGGGCTATTAGTGCTGCTGCTGTCATCAGAGATGGGTCCTCAATGCCAGCTGGTGGGCCAATGATCCAGTTTGAAATTCTCAGCTTGGCAATTGTTTCCTCACTCCTGATGAAAAGTGTTGCCTGTTGGATTCCCTGGGAATCCAACTGGAAAATAGAGAAAGATATACAGGAGCCTGAATAGAGAATGTTCTTGGCGATACTCTTGGGGTCAATTCTTAAGGAAGAAAAGAAAGAAGAAAATAAAGCAGAAAAGGATAGAGTCAATACAGGCCTCAGCTGGCCCCACGGGGGCTCTGAAGGCCACGTGTCCTTTGTCTGAAGTTGTCATGTTAACCAGCCTTGGCTATGAGCTGCTCCAGAGGGAAGTGTGATTTTAGGTGAAGCCATTTTCTTCAGCCACTTCAACTCTCCAAAGAGGGTTGACAGTGGAGGAAATAAATTCATCACTATCTCATTTTATTGAATTGTAATATAACGTTGTGTAAGTTTTCAGTGTGCAATGTGTTGATTTGATACTTACAAGTTACAAAATGATTAACACCAAAGCATTAGCTAGCACCTCCACCATGTTACATAATTACCTTTCCCTTTTATTGATGGTGAGAACATTGAAGATCTACTTTCTTAGCAGCTTTCAAGTATGTAATACAGTATGACTAATTAGAATCCCCATGCTGTACATTAGGCTCCCAGAACTTATTCATCTTATAACTGGCAGTGTGTGCCCTTTGACCAGTCTTCCACTCCTGAAAGAGGATCTGGGTGGCCTGTCACAGCATGCTCCTCTTCTAACTATGTCTAACTCTCAGGGCGAACAAGCTTAGGTGGATGAAAAAGAATGACCTTGGCGTGTGAGTAACACAGGGGCCATGATCTTTGTCTGTTTCTTGCATTGCTCTCTTCCTGGTGCTGGGAACACTGCCTGGCCTATAGTATTGGCTCCAGCAGTATTTGTTGAATACATGCTTGTCACCCTTAGATTCATAGATTCTGACAATGTATGCAGCATGCCTTTCCACCCCCGTAGTCAAAACTCCCTCTTCTAAACAAGATATGTCTCCATTACCATAGTCTGGTCATCAGTTTCAATTTCTTGTATGTTGATGACAGTGAATTGGTATTTACCAACTGATGTTAATATTGGGGGGAATCCCCCTGTTTTCTGAGACATTATTCAGATGGAAGACTCACTTTTTTTTTTTTTTGTTAAAAATTCATTTGTGTTTATGGGGCTAAGTTTTGCTTTGTTTCTTAGAGTTAATAATGCACCCACAATAGAAAAACCTAACGTTTGTTTTGGAGTTAAAAAATCTGACCTCTTCAGAAATCTTTTGGGTAAGACAGCCAAATAATAACACTCATTTAATGTAAAGAAAGGACAAATATACAAACTGACATAGAATATCTTTCCCTGCTAGATATTGCCAAACTAATAAGGAAATGTAGTAAAATGTGAGAATCTTTTAGGAAGCTACATTAAAAAAAATCCATTCACAAATATTTATAATTTAATTAAAACCACACCCATTTATCCCCTGTTTTTCTCTTTTACACTATGAATAGCTGCTACAGATAGAAATATACGTATATGTAAATATGTATTATATAAAATGTATCATTTATAGTCTATGAATTTATTTTATGACAATTTGCATTGATTTATATATTTAAGTTATTCTGAAATATTATCAAATAATTCTATATTACTCATCTTAACTCACACTCTTGTCCTGTAGAGTTAAATGTCTTAATGGACACCAAAATTCTTAACTATCACAGTATAACTATGAACTTCCAAATAATAATCCCATATAATAAAAGGGTAATATGCAAATCAACCGAATGGCAGAATGACCAGTCACTATGACATGCACTGACCACTAGGGGGCAGACGCTTGATGCAGGAGCTGCTCCCTGGTGGTTAGTGTGCTCCCACAGGGGGAGCGATGCTCAGCCAGAAGCTGGGCTCATGGCTGGCAAGTGGAGTGGTGGTGGCGGGAGCCTCTTCTGCCTCGGCCCTGCCTCCATGGCAGCACTAAGGAGGTCCGACTGATGGCTTAGGTCTGTGAGTCAGACATCTAAGGGCTCCTGGACTGTGAGAAGGTGCAGGCCAGGCTGAGGAACCCCTCCAAGTGCATGAATTTTGTGCACCAGGCCTCTAGTCTACACTAATAAAAGAGAAAGATGCAAATTGACCATACCTTCATGACACCCACCAGCTAATCAGGAGTGAGTATGCAAATTAACCCAACAAAGATGACAGGTTAATTTGCATACACAGGTGCCAAGCTGCCCCAGCAGCTCCGGGCCTCTGGGCAGCATGGGAAGGCAGAAAGGTGGCTCTGGCCGGAGTGAAGGCGGTATGGTGCAGGCAGCCAGGGGAAGGACAGCCCATTCTTGCATGAATCTTCATGCATCGGGCCTCTAGTAGTTTTAATAATGTAAATAATAGCAATAGCATCTGATAGTTATTAAATGCTTTTCTTGATGCCACATATCATGCTAAAGATCTCACAGTGTCATTAGTCTACATAATGCTCACAGGCATCCTAATTCCAAAGTCCATAGTCCTAAATTCTGCCCCATGTTCAATGGTACATGCACAAGTCTTGAGGGCTGCCCCTCACTGCCTTGGGGTGCCGAGTTCACTGAGTCACCATCCATCATGATCCTAAAAAGAGCCTTCTAAGTCCAATGCTTTTACTCTTTCACAGTTGGTGAATTTATTTGAATTATTCTATGAAATTGATTATTTTTCATCAAGATTCAATCAAAGAAGAAATAGAAAAATAGTGAGGGTGGTCACAGAATTTGTTGTTCTCTGAAGAAGTCTGTTCTCCTATGCCTTTGGACATCTGTGCATGGTGATCCTTTGGCTGTTCATGGCCAGCCTTGTCCCTGCCATTGTTGACCTGACAAAATCTTCTCACTTTCAAGTTCCAGTTCACACATTTCTTCCTCGGCGTGACACCTTCATTTTCCAGACTGACTGAGGCACTTGCCTATGCCCTTAGTTCTCTGTCTATATCTATTTAACCCTGATAGAAATTGTTTTCTTTCTAAAATGAGATTATCCACAGAGCTCCTGTCTATTAGATCATGAGATATTTAAGAGTGTGTTCTGAATCTTTTAATCCTTCCCTGCACTTTGTACTGTATTATGTACAGCCATTGGTTAAATGAGTAAATTCAAGAACAGATAAAAGTTCAGTGAATGCTAGGACTTAGGGGACATTTAGACAAAAATAGCCTCTTCAGGGAATGAAAATGTAGAGCACGTAGCTTAGTTATTAGTGCACACAAACTGGATATGCCATCAATAAACTTCTCTTCCCACCCAGCAAGGACAGCTTGTGGCTTCTTGATACTTGCTTCCCTGGATTGGAACAGGAATCTCTTTTCTCTAGTTGTTCATATGAACAAGGCACCAGACAGCTAGTCTGACTCTCTGTTATCAATGACCTCCCCAGCTGGTTGACTCAATTAATGTCACTGTGAACTTATAAATGCTACCTCATGGTGGAATTTTCATTTACTGCCAACTATTAAAGGCAGCAGAAAATTTCTTCCTTGCTTTCTAGTGCCCTTTTAAATATTGTTAGTATATTCTTCCACTTTGAGGTTCTATCAGGCCTCTATCAGCTATATGCACATTCTCTTCCTTCTGGTAAACACACGCCCACTAGGACAAGGAACAACTTATGTTGATGCTTCTGGCCTTTGAATTGTGTGGATCTCAAAGGAAAATCAGTATAGATCCCTTTTTTGTTTTGTTTTGTTCTTTTGTTAGTCTTCACCTGAGGATATTTTTTCTGTTGATTTTTAGAGACAGTGGAAGGGAGGGAGGGAAGGAGTGGGGGGAAAAAGGGAGGGAGAGAGAGAAAGAAAGATTGATGTGAGAGACACAAGAACCTGAAGCCCAGGTATGTGCCCTTGATCAGGAATTGAACTCTCGACCCTGTGGTCAGCAACGGCTGACACTCTACCACTGAGCAACACTGGCCAGGGCAGTATAGACCAGACCCTTTTTAATCTCTCATGTGATTAGATTACTATACTTTATACATTTTCCTATAAATAAGAGGCAATAACTTGGAAATGAGAAAGAACAGGACATTGAAAAGAAGTTTTAAAAAGTGGACTCTCATGAGCAGGAAAACTCAATATCTAATGGCATTCACGATCACCAGGCTGTCCCAGTTTGAACCCTGGGAGAAGGCAAGGATTTCATGGCTGTGCTAATTAATAAGACGGAGAGAAAAGTTGATCCAGCTTTTCTTATTCTTCCACCGAAATATTTTTTTCTTAGCATCTTTCCTCTGTGTTCTCAGCAGAACAATGTTAGATCTGAGACTCTGAGTCTCCCTTTGTCTTAACCTCTAACAACCACATTGTGACAGGTGGCGCCTCGGCCCTGAGTGCAGGTGCTGAAGGCTGTTTCTGAGTGATGGATCTAATAGGGGAAGGACAGTTATGGAGGTGGTTAACTAGGCTTTATTTAGGTCAGGAAAGAAACACCAGCCTGAGATTTCCTCAGTCCTGTCACAGGTCACGAGTATTCACCAACCAAGTTCGACTGAGCCATTCATTAGTGGACATTGTCAACCTCACATTATCAAACTGGGAATTCATGCTCAGTCTAAATTGAAGGATTTTCCCCTTTTTCCTGCATTATTTTAAATGAACACGAAGTAGGATGACCTGTCTTTGCAACACCACATCTGCTCCTCTGTAGGATAACAATGAGAACTCATTTCCAATAGCTGCCTTCATTGGAGACATTGCTACAGCCATGAAAAATATATTGTAATATAAAATTTCATACAAAAATATACCAGAATCTCGGGTGAAGGTGAAAAGTAGCAGGTGACTGACAACTATTGTGTGGGTAACGTCAATAGAATTTGGAATGAACAATTTGTTCTTGTTTGCCATCCTGCTTCAAGTGAGCGGAGAAGGGACTTATTCCTTTATTATGTGTAAAAAGCAGTGTCAGGACAAGTTGTCAAGACATTAATATTGAGTCTGAAACTATGGAGATGATGTTTTTTAGGCACCACTTTTTCCTTTCCTGTCATGTCCTTCTGATGACCAGTTTCTATGCCGCTCCCTCGGTCAGAATTCCACTGTTTCTTCCTGGGTCATTAAGATCTATCAGTCTCATAGCCTACAAATTGCAACTGGGGCATAGACAGTAGCTAACAAAAGGCAAGTGTAACATGCCTAAAGAAGAATAGCCTTGTTTTAGGTATCTTTTTAAAATGGAAAAGAATTATTTTAAACTTGGGATTTTATGAAGACCATGTAAGTGATGAATTGAGATCAAAAGAGACCTTGAAATGATTAATGTTCATTTACCTTAATAGATTTAAATATACCCAGAAAGCACATTGTAAATAACACAGAGTTACAACTACAGAATGATCCTCACTAAGGACTGGAGGAACCCTGGCTCAGAGAAACGTCTCACGCCTGGTCTCTGTGTGTCTCCTTCCTTTCGTGTCATGGCCCTCCTGTTCCGGCCCCCATTCTCTCCTGCTTTGCCTTCTGGTCTGAGAGCTCACATGCAACAGGTCACCTGCTGGGGTCCGGGCAGCTTCCAGACTCCAGAGCTTTCAGTTTCCCTGCCTACAGCTGCTCAAGGCGTAAACTTGGCATTTGGTTTTTACCAGCTGCGTTTCTCTGTCCGTATTGGTATGGATGGTAAAGCTGGGATTGCCAGGCATCCCCTCTGATTCTATAAAGTGCTTACTGTGGCTTCTGCCTATAAAGTTCACGGGCAGCAGAGGTGGCCAGGCCTCAGGGGCCTCTGTTGCTTTTGGAGGAAGAGGCGGTGACTTTCAGTCAGAGTACATCTAACATGCTCTCTCCTATGGTGGTAGCCTGACTCGAGTTTATTTTTGCTTCACTCTGTCAGTCTTCCTAATGGACATTAGCAGTTAAAAGGACCCACTTGTTACCTCATGGGGTTTTGCTTTATAACCAGTTCATGTATCCTGTATTTGTGATTCACAAACTCTCAAGATAGAGACCCCACAGGCAAGTGGTGGGCCATCGTATGGAGGTTATTCTATACTGAAGACTGTATTACACCGACAACTAATGCAGGTTCCAGCTCCTCTTGTCCGTTGGTTAATATAAATCCAGTGAACCCCAATAGAAGTTGTTCATTCCCTGAGTATTTACTTATAGGCAGAATGGGCATAGTGGAAACACAAAGACACAGGTGCGCAAAGGCACAGACCATCTATTGAGTGTGTACTATGTACCAGATGCTGTTCTAACTGCTTGACATACATATTTTAATTCCTTGAAATCTCTGACTATTTCCATAAGAAAAATAGAAGAATATTTATAAATACAGCCCCCGTACACTTTCAAAAGTATCCTTCATTCTGAGATAGGTGGTATTATCATTTTATAAGAGAGGAAACAGATACAGAGAATTCAAGCAGTTTGCCTGAGGATACATACTTAATTACTGAAAGGTAAACCCAGGATTGAAGCTCAGGGGGTCAAGTTCATGGCTTAAAGCTTGATTTAGCCTCAACATCAGCAGCTGAAGTAAAAAGCACAAACAAACAAATATAAAAACCACAAGAAAAAAAATCTCAAAACCAAAAAACCCATTTGATACCTCATGGTATTTTGCTATTTTAACCAATTCATTAATAGTATGCTTGCTCTGTATTGCTGCTCTTGCTTGTTCTCTCTTCTCCAAGTTCTTTAATATAAACACATTTGGAAAATATTTAATATTATAATTTAGAAATAACTTTATAAGATTAATTTTCCACTCTTATCCCAAGACCACTGGATACATGGGTGTACTGGAAATAGGATAAAAGGTAGAGGTCATAAGGAAAGTAGAAGCAAGAGGTAGTAATAAATATAACCCCTAATTATAAAATTTTCTATGATTAGCTTCTCTGTGACACATTCATGGTTTTCTCATCAAAATGAACAGAGAAATTACTAGAATATACGTCTTCCTCAGGAACCTAATAACTTTACCATATCACAAGTAAAGCTCTTTTTTTCTGATGAGACAAAGATGAATTAGACAATATCTCTGTTCTCTAGTGAAATAGATTTAAACCCATCAGGGGTGGGAGTTTCATCTTAATGATTTTTTATTTGCCCCCTGGCTTAGGGTGCAACGGATTTGCAGTAAATATTTGTTGACTAAACGCTTGAAATGATAGCCCCATGACTCAGCTCTGATAGAAGTTGAGGAGTCTGGGTTCTTGGAAAACCCCTGAAGCACCCAAATGTCTTGAGCCCAGATGCTGTTCTCTTGCTAGTAGGGACTCACATTGACCAGCAGGTGGCAGCAAACCTTCGCTTTTGCTCTCCTCTTCCAAGGTGGAGGAAAGTGTCTCAGCCAAATTCTATTGCTAACGTGTGTCCTGCCTTTTCCATTTGGTGCCTTTTGGATCCAGTTTGCTAAGAAATTCACCTCCATAAACATTATCTGCAATTAGCATCTCCATCAGAAAGAAGAAGATTTTGGTAGAAGGAATTAAATCTGAATTAAAATGAGCCAACCTGTTTTGCCAATTGTTGCCTTTGTAGGTGCTCTGTGCCAGTGACAGCTGCCACCTGGGGAGATGCCACAGGAGAAGAAACTGGACTGAGTCCCCACAGAGAAAGCGCTGCTTCTGCAGACGGGCCATTTACTGCCAATGCCCATTGAAAATCTGTTTTGCAGGAAGGACAACTGGGACATACTATAAGGTGTCCATTTATTGAGGGTAGTTTGTGTTATGTCTGATATTCCAACATATTTATGAACTGTGCCCCTTTACAATGACAAAGTGTCCTCTCTTGGATGGTCATGAGTGCCTAAGACATTAGGTCATCACCTGAGGTGAGAAGGGAGTCTGACTCCAGGACTTGAGAGGTGGGGGAGGAGAGGTAGAATAGGAAGATGAGATTCTTGAGTAGAGTACATTGGGGCTTGGGAATCTGCCTTTCTTCCCTTGTCTTCTAAAGTTGGACGGGTTTGCGGCAAACTGTGACAGAGGTTGTACATTTGCTCTATTCTCTAACACGCTCTTCCACTTCCTGTTTCCTTCTCCTGAACACATCCTAAGTATCTGCACTTCAAGTCTAAATGAATGTGCTTTCTAATGGGGGAGATCTAGCCATCAAGTGGCCTTAAGGCAAGGGCTCTGCGGACAATGATTAGATCATACACGTGTTCCCATCATAAATTGATAATGGATACTGGAGATGGACAGGTGTGTGTGTGTGTGTGTGTGTGTGTGTGTGTGTGTGTGTGTGTGTGTGTTGGGGGGGTAGGCTGGGGATAACATGGATGTGATCTAGTTTTGGCAGGAATCTGAGCTAGCTGTAAGACTCTAAATCAATCAGTCATCCCTGGAGAGTGATGTAGTCCTAAGAGGTGGTGTAGCACTGTGATTAAGAGGACCCACTTTGAAGATGGAAAAAAGTGACCCGAATTCAGACTCTGCCACTTATTAGTTGTATGAATATAGACAAATAACTCCTCAGTGTCCTAATTTCTGAAATTGGTTAGTAATTCCCACATTCTTAGCCCAATGTTTCACATGTGGTAAATACTGCATAAATTAGTTATTGTTAAAGCTGATTCCATAGGAAAGCTGGAATAAATCGTGTCACTATTTTTATTTTTGTGTATTTGAAATCAAAAGGGTTTTTACACATATTTATAATATTTTAACTCTTAATGAAGGAATATAGTTTTAATTACTTCCATAATAATTAAGAGAGTTTATTTTTTTCAGTTTAATTGAGATATGATTGGCATACGGCACTATATAAGTTTAAGGTATACAGCACAATGATTTGACTTACAGATACTGTGAAATGATTACCACAATAAGTTTAGTTAACATTCATTATGTCATATAGAGAGAAAAAAGAAAAGAAAAAACAATTTTTGTGTGTCTGGCGAGAAGTCTTAGGATTTACTCTAACAACTTTCATATATACCTTACAGCAGTGTTAACTGTCGTCATCATATTGTATATTATATCCCCAGTACTTATTATCTTGTGACTGGAAGTTTATACCTTTTGACCACCTTCATCTAGTTCCCCTTCCTCCATCCCCTGCCTCTGGTAACTATAAATCTGGTCTTTTTTTTCTGTAAGTTTGTTGTCTTCTTTCTCTCCCTCCCTTTTTTCTCTTCCTCCTCCTCCTCCTCCTCCTCCTCCTCCTCCTCCTCCTCCTCCTCTTCCTCCTCCTCCTCCTCCTCCTCTTCTTCCTCCTCCTCCTCCTCCTCTTCCTTCTTTTCTTTCTCCTCCTTCTCTTCTTCTTCCTCCTCCTCCTTATTCTTTTTTTTTAAGACTCAACATATAAGTGAAATCATATGATATTTACCTTTCTCTGTCTGACTTATTTCATTTAGCATAATGTTCTCAAGGTCTACCCATGTTGTTGTAAGTGGTGGGATTTCCATATATACACCTCACAACTCTTATCCATTCATCCACTGATGGGCATTTGCTCCCATGTCTTGGCTATTCCAAATAGATGCTGCTATGAACATGGGAGTGCAGGTATCTCTCCAACATAGTATTTTGTTTCCTTCTAATATGTTCCCAGAAGTGGAAATGCTAAACCATATGGTTGTACTATTTTTAATTTTTTGAGGAACCTCTATACCATTTTCTACAGTGGCTGCACCAATTTGCAATCCCACTAACAGTGCATGAGGGTTCCCTTTACTCCACATCCTCACCAGCATTTGCTATCTTATCTTTTTTTATAATACCCATTCTAACAGGCAGGAGGTGATAATCTCACTGTGATTTTGATTTGCATTTCCCAGATTAGTGATGTTGAGTACCTTTTCATGTACCTGTTGGCCATTAATATATCTTCTTTGAAAATGTCTATTCAGGTCCTTTTGCCTGTTTTTAAATTGGGTTATTTGTTTTGTTTTTTTGTTTTTGTTTTGTTTTTGCTATTGAGTAGTATGAAGATAGTAACACCTTTTTTGCTATTGAGTAGTATGATAGTTACCCCTTTACAGACAGATTGGTTGCAGGTTTTTTTCTTATTCCATAAGTTGTCTTTTCATTTTGTTGATAATTTTATTTTTCTGTGCAGAAGCTTTTTATAGTTTGATGTAGTCCAAAAAATCACTGCCAAGACTCATGTCAAGGAGTTTCTCTCTCTCTCTCTCTCTCTCTCTCTCTCTCTCCCTCTCTCTCTCTCTCTCCCTTTCCCCAGAAGTTTTATGGTATGCTGTCTTAAATTTAAGCCTTTAATCAACTTAGAGTTACTTTTGTTAATGGTGTAAAATTGGGGTGTAGTTTCATTCTTTTACATGTGAGTATTCAATTTCTCAGCACCATTTATTAAAAAGACTGACTTTTCTCCATTAAATAGTCTTGGTTCCCTTGTCAAATATTAGCTGACCCTACAAGGTTTTGTTTTTGGTCCATTGGTCTATGTGTCTGGTTTTATGCCAGTACCCCACTGTTTTGACTATTTTCTATATATATAAAAGGCCAGCGACTGGAATGGTGGAATGACCAGAATGACCGGTGGCTATGACGGGCACTGCGGCAGCCAACCAGCCTGATCTGGGCTCCAATCGCCACCCGCCCCCCCCCCCCCCCCCCCCCCCCCCCGCCAACCCGGCTCCCAACACCCCAATTGGGGGCAGGGTCAGCAGGCCAACTGCCCGTGGCCCCTCCCCATGCCAGCTTGGCCCAATGGGCCCCCATTGGGGCGGGCCAGCTGGACCCCACCCATGCATGAATTTGTGCACCGGGCCTCTAGTATGGTCATAATATAACTTGAAGGTGGGAAGTATGATTCCTCCCACATTGTTATTCTGAAAAAGAGAGTTGAAAACTAGGAATTGAAACTTGGGCATTGGTTCTTGTTTTGCCATTAACTAGTCATATCACCTTTTACAAGTCTCTGGACTTCTCCAGGCTTTAGTCCTTTATCAACAGAAGGTATCTCTTGGTAGCTTTATTTGACAATTGCTTCTCTACCTTTTGGTGCCAAGAGCCCATGTTTCCTGGGAGATGTCTCCATACTGTGCCCATGTATTGGCTGGTTGAGTCTATTAGAGCCTGGGATTGGAGAGACTGGGATCATTGGCTTGATTCCTCAGTGGCCAACTCTGTTTCCTTGCATTTCAAAATGGTCTCTCTGACCTCAGCTATATGTCCTATGAGCACAAGTATTTAGTAATGCCATCATGACTACTAGAGGGGGACAGATGGGGGGACAGATGAAAAAAGCGGGTCACATGATGCTAAAGGGTTGACCAATCAATCAATTACCCAGGAGTGAAAAGGATAGTGCCATTTCCCAGGGATCACTATCCATGCTGTTCACCTCCTGCTAATCACTATCTACTTCTTAGTAATTTTCTATACTAAGTAATGTGGGGATTTGATTAAATCTTGGAATTCTGAATCAGCTCAAAACAATGCTATTAATGCAAAATACATCAGAGATAAGATTTCTGACCATTTAGGGTATCTCTGTTTTAAATTTAAAAAAATGGGGGGCTCTAGCTCCTGGTCTCATTTGCACGTTACTAGAATGTAATCTCAGCCACATCTATATTTCATTTTTTTTCTAGTAGCCACATGTTAATAGAGTAGGGTCCTGCACCTGGGCTCCCAGCAGTTCAGGGTGGGTGAGCTTTTAACTTCAAACAGCTACTTTCTGTAGACAGGAATTTGTTTGCCCAAGGTATATTGATTTTTGTGCTATGATGTTGACCTAGGGCACTGTAGAAAAGATCTTAACTTGGGTATTGAATGAGTCAAAGGCCTTCAGCCAGACGCTATTTCCTACTAGAAAATCCATCTTCTTCTGCATATAGTAGTTGTATTTTTTTTTTGCCTTTTAACATGGAAGATCTGATTTGCCAAAACCCAGTAAATTGAGACAAAAAGGTGAGACATTATACCTTCAAGAATAATGAATCTAAATGTATATTCTGACACTGATAGCCTGTAGGAGAAGATGATGGAGCAGCCATCATATTTGGGGCAATATTTTTATTCTTACCAAGAGCCAGAATGACATCTTTAGAGACTCAAAGCTCTGAAACAATGATAGTACCCACCCCTGTTATATAATTCAAAATAATAGAGAAAATTCTAAATCAAAATGTAAGCATAAACAAGATAAACAGTTACGATTTCCTATAAGACTATTTTGATCATTTTTTGAAATGTCAGAATGCAAATTCTTGAAATAATTTTTCCTCCTTCCCTCCACCCTTAAACCATACTTTGTGGGTGCACTGCATGGCACATGCTCCTCACCTGCCTCTTTGGTAACAGCTCTTTCTTCCCCAGAGTGGCATTTTTCAAGGTCATAGTTGGCTCATGTGTCTGTGGGGAGCTTAATAAATTAGGGTTCCAGGAGACCTCAGGCCCCTCCCAGACCTAACTCATCAAAATATCTGGGGCTGGAATCTGTTTCTTAATGAGCTCCCCAGGTGATAATTATAAACTAAAACAAAGCCTAAGAAGCACACTTAAATATTCTAATACAAAATTCGATGGCTCTCATAATTTTCAAGAAGCTTTAAAAAAAAAATACAGAAGGTCCTACCCAGGTTCCCATGGTTCAGGTAGCCTGGGAGAGACCTCTGGGCTGTCTAGCAGGGAAACTCTCCATTGTGATTCTCTTGAGAATTATACGCCAGACCAGTGCAATTCAATAGAAGTCCTGCAATACCAGCCACATCTATATTTCATTTTTTTCTAGTAGCCACATATAAAAACTAAAGAGAGACAGGTGAAATTAATTGAAAAAGATTTCTAGTTAACTCAATATATCCCAAATAATGTCATTTCAACATGTAAGCAATATAACGAGATAATTTACATTCTTTTACCTCACATTCGATCTTTGAAATCTGGTGTGTAGTTTATACCTGCCCCTCACCTCTGTTTGGACTAGCTTTTCTTCAAGTGCTCAATAGCCACATGTGGCAATTGCCTATTGAAACTCTCGACAGCCTCTCCCTTAGTCTGGAAATGCTAAACTGGGATGCTTCAAACAAACCATTTTGTCTGTGATCTCAGAGTCACCTTATTATTTTTTAAAAAATATAAATATGATATATATATATATATATATATATAGATATAGAGACAGAGAGAGAGAGAGAGAAAGAGAGAGAGAGAGAGAGAGAGAGAGAGAGAGAGAGAGAGAGAGAGAGAGAGAGAGAGGAGGAAGGGAGAGGGAGGGAGAGAGAGAAATATCCATCGGTTACCTCCCATATGCACTCCAACTGAGGACCAAACATGAAACCTGGGCATGTGCCCTGACCTGGAATTGAACCTGCGACCTTTCAGTGCATGGGAGGACACTCAACCAACTGAGCCACATCAGCCAGGGCCAGAGTCACCTTTGATTCCTAAATATCCTTCTTACAAAATTCTTCCTTCATGATTTTTTTTTTTTTTTTTTTTACCACTAGCCCCCTCCATCCCTTTCCCATTGTTCCTATCTTAGGTCAGGCTTTTCCCAGCCCACGATTCCTTCCTAGACTATAAAAAGAGTTTCTCCCTATGTGTAGTTTCTCTTCTCTCCAAACTAATTTGCTTGTTAAATGCTCCATTGTTCTTATAAATTTCATCCTTACACACTCTTCTGGACCATAACATTTCCACGATAGAACCACGAAGTTGAAAGTTGGAAGGAAGTTTATTTAGCAACCATTAATAATAACCATAATATATTATACTTTTACAAAATAGATCCCCACGGTGCATGTACCTGAATGTCCTACCACCCTATGAGGTAGGTGCTATTTTACAGATAAAAGAATAAGGCTCATAACGATAATCCTATCTAATAAAAGAGTTGTGTGCAAATTGACCGTCACTCCAAGACACAAGATGGCCGCCCCCATGTGGTCAAAGATGGCTGCCCTCATGTGGACACAAGATGGCCACCACAAGATGGCTGGCAGGGGAGGGCAGTTGTGGGCAGTTGGAAGTGACCAGGCCAGCAAGGGAGGGCAGTTGGGGTGGACCAGGCCTGCAGGGGAGGGCAGTTGGGGGGACAGTCCTGCAAGGGAGAGCAGTTGGGGGGGACCAGGCTTGCAGGGGAGGGCAGTTGGGGGGGACCAGGCCTGCAAGGGAGGGCAGTTGGGGGGGACCAGGCCTGCAGGGGAGGGCAGTTGGGGGGACCAGGCCTGCAGGGGAGGGCAGTTGTGGGTGATCAGGCCAGCAGGGAGGGCAGTTAGGGGTGACCGGGCCGGCAGAGGAGGGCAGTTGGGGGAGACCAGGCCAGCAGGGGAGGGCAGTTGTGGTGGGACCAGGCCTGCAGGGGAGGACATTTAGCGGGGGGGGGGGTGGGGTGGGGGGACCCAGGCCTGCAGGGGAGGGCAGTTAGGGGTGACCAGGCCTGCAGGGGAGGGCAATTGGGGGGGGCAGGCCTTCAGGGGAGGGCAGTTAGGGGGACTAGGCCTGCAGGGGAGAGCAGTTGGGGGGGACCAGGCTTGCAGGGGAGGGCATTTGGTGGGGGGGGGGACCCAGGCCTGCAGGGGAGAGCAGTTGGTGGGACCAGGCCAGCAGGGGAGGGCAGTTGTGGGCAATCAGGCCAGCAGGGAGGGCAGTTAGGGGTGACCAGGCCTGCAGGGGAAGGCAATTGGGGGACCAGGCCTGCAGGGGAGGGCAGTTAGGGGTGACCAGGTCAGCAGGGGAGGTCAGTTAGGGGTGACTAGGCCTGCAGGGGAGGGCAGTTAAGGGTGACCAGGCCTGCAGGGGAAGGCAATTGGTGGGGGGCAGGCCTGCAGGGGAGGGCAGTTAGGGGTGACCAGGTCAGCAGGGGAGGACAGTTAGGGGTGACCAGACTGGCAGGGGAGGGCAGAGGGGGGTAACCAGGCCGGCAGGGGAGGGCAGTTTGGGGCAATTGGGCCACCCGGGGAGCAGTTAAACGTCGATCAGGCTGGCAGTGGAGTGGTTAGGGGGTGATCAGGCTGGCAGGCAGAAGCAGTTAGGGGCAATCTGGCAGAGGCAGGTGAGCGGTTGGGAGCCAGCAGTCCTGGATTGTGAGAGGGATGTTTAGGCCCGATCCCACTGGGATCAGGCCTAAACAGGCGGTCGGACATCTCTCAAGGGGTCCCAGATTGGAGAGGGTGCAGGCTGGGCTGAGGGACACACCCCCATGCACAAATTTCATGCACCGGGCCTCTAGTCATAAGATAACAATGGCTGTAAGGGGCAGATGTGATTTCAAATCCAGGTCTTTGACTCCACATTCCAAGCTCCTCTGAATCATGCTCTCTTGGATCATCCAATCCTGCATTCCACACCATAGGACAGAAAACTTCCAGTTGCTCACTCCTAACAGATCTAGTGTCAGCTGACACACCACTAACAATGGAAGGGTGTTGTATTAGGAGCAGCCTACCCTACTGTCGATGGCTGGTTTTTAGACAGTTCTGTGCCACTAAAGTTCAGACTTGGTGGTCTGATTCTCACTGTTTTCCATACCTGACCCTAATCTGCATTTTCAACTGTATCTTCCACTTCTTCTCTAGCCACATTCCACCACTTCCCTCACCACCCCATTCACTCTGACTGGCTTCTTGCTCTCTTTCCTTACACAGAATACTACCTGTTATCCAAAGGCCAGCTGTGAGTCCCATCTGTCCACAGGGAACCCTCTCTTCTCTGACTCTGGTACCATGCTGGCTCTTCCCTATCATTGATTACATCCAATTTGCTCTTGGATTTATTTTATTTTACTTATGATCAAGAATTAGAGGGTCTAATTCTGCCAAGTGTTAATGATAAAAATCCCCTTCATGTCTACCTACTGGGACCTTGGATAAAATCTTGGCAAGTTAGCAATATTCCTTTACCATTATGTATTCTCATTAATGTATCTAATTAATTTGTCCCCTAAAGGAAGCTACCTAAAACTGTGCTTGAATCATTTCTCTGGACGTGGGTGGGTACTTTCTATCAGCCTGAATGGAATTGTGAAGGTGAACGTTTCTGAGAAAGCTGGGGTCTGAGATCGATTTTGGTGTTGCATTCTTGCCCAGATCACTAAGTCATCCTGTACCATGGGAAGTGCGTTACACAAGGGATCCTGCTAGATGGCTGTCATGGGTGACCAAACTAGGTTTGATGACATCAATGATGAATAAGTGAGCTCCAGGAATAGCTCCCTCTGTCTGAGGTAATGTTGCGCATAGCAACTAGAAATGGGGTTTGCCCTAGCTCTTCAGGGAAAATACAGAAATAATAAGGTTTGTTTTACCTGAGCAGATAATTGGTTCACTCCACACAGAGTGCCTCCGGAAATAGTCAAATGTTTTTTCTTCAGAGCAAAGTGGGAATCACTAAACCAGGAATTTCTAAGAAAAAAAGAAAACATCAAGAAGCCTCTTTTATTAGTCTTCTCTTCTCTCTTCCCCTCCATGTAATTAAACCACACTAAATTAATAAACCTTTGCTCTGCTCTGACTATGAGGAGGCATTACGGGATGTACAGAAAAAGAATGTCCTGCACTCCCCATGAGGCTAGGGAATAATTGTCCATGGAGACAGAACCTTCCAACTCCATTGGAGGCTAGGGCATGAGGAGGAAAGGAAAGGGAAGGGTCAGTGGAGGTGGGGAGTTTGGAGGTGGTTAGGAATTTACAGCTGTGGAAACGGAATCATAGAAAGGATTCATGGAAGACTCCTCTAACTTCCAAATAATTCATTTGAACTTCAAAGGAGGACCTTGAAGGTAGAGTGAGAGAAGGTGACAGGAGTGGTGCATGTACTTACTCTGTCTGGAGACAATGGAAGAAAAAACAGGAACACTCACAGCTGGATCCGCCCTTTACCAGGCTTGCCTGCCTGATAAACAAGAACAAAGAGGGACGCGGCACCCCTCTTAGGGCCTTTGTGTGAATCACAAATGTTGGCGCTCATGCTTCCTGGTAGAGAAGCTACCCCTGCTCTGTCTGAAATCTCATTTCAGCTAACTTGGTATATTCCTCTATTCCAAAAACCTCCATTCAACTGCAGCAGTGAAAAGTACACCCACTAGCATTCTGGAATTGCTGTGCTCATTGGCGTCCCTGATCCCTCTACTGCCCAAGTCTTAAAAGGAGAACTGAATGATGTCATTCTGTGGGTGATGGAGCTGAATTTCTTGAGTAGTGGAGTGAAGGCAAGGCACTTGGTGTTTTAGCATCTACAAATTTCCTGCCCCACAAACTCACAAACTTCAAGGTTTCTCAGGTTTCCAGAAAGCAGCCATTTTGCCTCTAAATTGGATCCTTGTTGACTCTGAATAAACACCACGGACTAGAATTATTCCTCTTTATTACTATTCTGCACATCCTAAACCAGAGGCCATCTCCTCCATCAAACCCTGTCACATGGTCCTCTGAAAGAAAACAGCTGCCTCTCTGAACTCCATAACATTTCTTAGAGAATCACAGTTGGAGGCAAGACCATTTAGATTTTGGTTACTGCTGGGAAGTAGGTTCTTGCCTGATTTCTTTTTTGGTTCCTTGTAATGCCTGGTACAATTTCTCTGCATATAGGGAAAGCCACAATGAAGTTGAAAGTTGGACAAGGAACCAGGATATGAGTTCTAATGCTGACATTGGCATCACAGAGCATTCTCACCTCAGGTAAGTTATAATGGCTCTCCATCTGAGCTTTGTATCTGTGCATATTTCCCTATTCATAAGATGAAGTGCTACTGACCATTTCTGCGGAGAAACTCTGTAATGCTGTGCAGTTACTTTCACACCTTTCAAATATGATTTTAGATTCTGGTAACATGAAGATGGTGGATAAGAGTGTACTATTAAAAGTAAAATTGCCTTGGCTTGTTTTTCTCAGTGGTTAGAGTGTCCAGAGCATGCATCTTGATTGTAGGTTCCCCAGCCCTGGTAGGGACTCATGCAGGAGGTAACCAATTGATGTGTCTCTCTCATGTCGATGTTTCTCTCTCTCTCTCTCTCTCTTCCTCTCTCTCCCGCTCCTTCTCCCTCTCCCCTTAATCCCTCCTTTCCACTCTCTCTAGAAATCAATGAGAAAAAATATCATCTGGTAAGGATTAAAAATAAATAAATAGGATTACGAGAGGAAGTTAAGTACAGAGTTTAAGAGTGTGGAATCTGGAATCAGGCTGCCTGGGTTCAGATCCTGGTATTACTACTGACTTGGTGTGTACCTTCTCAATTTCACTCATCCAGAAAATGGGGATAATAATACTACTTATCTCTCAGAATTGTTTCAAGAATTCAGCAAATTAATTTGGGTAAAGTGTGTTGAATTGTGTCTGGCACATGGTGTGTCCAATAAATGGTAACTACCACTGGGAAGAAATGGTCTACCACTGGGAAGAAAATGTCTTAAGTACCCTAGAACTGGCTGTTTTGATAGGTTCTTTGGAGACGCCTCCTCTTGATGATTGAGAAAGTTATGTAACATTTAGCAGAAGGCAGTGTGAAACCTAGGCACCCATAGAAAAAAGGGTAATGTTTTGAAAGAACTTCACTCTGGCTGGCACTTGAGAGATAAAGAAACATAAATTTGTCAGTCAGATGCTTTTATGGGAACCACTTTCCTTGATGGATTAGTTTATGTGAAAAGTTCCAGTGAAGAATTTCACAGAAATCCCTGCCTGTGCTCAATGATTTTATTGTTAGATTTTATTAACTGGTTCAAGGATGAACTGGTCAGAGCTGTATGTATTTTTGAGGTTGAAGTTACATGAGGTTTATTCAACTGTTGCAATATTCCAGCTTGAGGTATTTCAAACTCTGAGATCAAGTCTCTCTTCCTCTGTCTGTAGATCTCTTTGGACTCCACCCCTAGAATTAGCAGCATGGTTCCCATGACAACTAATGTATTGGGAAGAGGGGAAGAAAGGAAAGGGACTAAAGAAAAAAATGACAGACCTACACCTGAAAAAATGGAAGTAATTATGAACCTGAACCTGGGGTTAAAAAGTGAGTGGTCGGAGAGAGGGGTAGTAAGCATATAAGACCTATGGTTTAAGAGCTCTGTGAGTCTGCCAATGCTCTATTACTTTTTGTTGACTCAGCTGTTTCAAACTCATGCTAGTCTTCTCCTCTCTCTCTCTCTCTTCTTTCAGCTTCTAAAGAGAATATTTTCAGGGCCAAGATTGCACATAGTCCAGGAAAGAGCTTACCTCTGAAGGGTGCATTGTATGAGATCTTCCCAAAGTCATATGGCCCCTTGGCTACCTCCCAAAGGTGCTCTAGACTTCTTTGTATAGTCCGTATCTGGTTTCTTATGACTTACTTTATTTTGTCTTATTCAAGGAACTAGAGGCCCGGTGCACGAAATTCGTGCACGGAGGGGGGTTGTCCCTCAGCCCAGCCTGAACCCTCTCCAATCTCGGACCCCTCAAAGGATGTCCGACTGCCCGTCGGACAGTCGGACATCCCTCTCATAATCCAGGACTGCTGGCTCCCAACTGCTTGCCTGCCTGCCTTCCTGATTGCCCCTAACTGCTTCTGCCTGCCAGCCTGATCACCCCCTAATCACTCCCATGCCAGCCTGTTTGCCCCCAACTTCCCTCCTCTGCTGGCCTGGTCATCCCTAACTGCCCTCTCCCGCAGGGTTGATCACCTCCAACTGCCCTCCCTTGCAGGCAGGGTGCCTCCCAACTACCCTCCCTTGCAGGCCGGGTGCCTCCCAACTGCCCTCTCCTGCTGGCCATCTTGTGGTGGCCATCTTGTGTCCACATGGGGGCAGGATCTTTGACCACATGGGGGCAGCTATATTGTGTGTTGCAGTGATGATCAATCTGCATAGTTCTCTTTTATTAGATAGGATAGAGGCCTGGTACAGGGGTGGGGGCCAGCTGGTTTGCCCTGAAGGGTGTCCCTGATCAAGGTGGGGTTCCCTTGGGGCGTGGGGCGGCCTGAGCGAGGGGCCTGTGGTGGTTTGCAGGTGGGCCACGCCCTCTGGGACTCAAGCCGAGGCCCCGGTATCTGGAATTTATTTTCCTTCTACAACTGAAACTTTGTAGCCTAGAGCAGAGCCAAGCCTGGGGCTCCCTCCAAGGGCCGAAGCCATTTGTGTTGGGGTTATAATTGAAACTTTGTTGCCTTAAGCGGGTGGGCCCAGCCAGGGTGTGCAGAAAGCTTTGCTTCCCCTGTTGCCGGCAACAACCCTGGCCTGCTCTCTCAAGCTCCATTCTCCCGCCATTTGTTTGAATTTGTTTACCTTCTATAATTGAAACTTTGTAGCTTGAGTGGAGGCTTAGGCCTGCAACGGCTGGCAGAAAGCTTGGCTTCCTCTGTTACCTAGGGAACCTTGCTCTCTGTGGCTGTAGCCATCTTGGTTTGGGTTAATTTGCATACTCACTCTGATTGGATGGTGGGCGTGGCTTGTGGGCGTGGCTTCTGGGTGTGTCGGAGGTATGGTCAATTTGCATATTTGTCTATTATTATATAGGATAGCAGAAGTAGGGCTTATTCTATTCAGAGAGAGGTGTGTGTATTTCCTATTGGAAACTTGGCCAGCTTCTTTTTTCCTTAGTCTTATCCCCAAAATAGGTGAACACTGGACAATAAGAACTGACCACTGCTAATCAGGGCATTCTGACCTTCTGAAGGAAAATATATCCTTACATCCCAAAGAACCAGTGATACAATTGAACTTTAACACAGACTTGAGATTCAGCCAGCCAAGGAGGGAGAGGTGACTCAATATTTCTGCATTTACTGCAAGTCAACCTGCTCTTCCTACTATGCCAACCTCTATTAATCAGAGGTTTAACAGCTCCCCTTTTCTTCTAAGGTGCATTACCCCTGCCAGCTCAACCTATACATCTTCCTCAGTCTTTCTAACTCCCAAACCTTTAGTAATCAGAGCAAGTAAAACCTCCAAAACTATTTGGAGACAGACATAGGATTGCTAGCTTTTAAGTTTGCAAATTAAGAAAATTGAAAGGAAAATCACCCATTTTTTAATACCATACTATAGTTTTTAAAAACCCTTTTTTATATCACAGAAGTCAGAAGGACTAAGGTTAGAATAAAGAATGATTTTTTCCAAGGAGGCCACTTTACCCAACACACACACACACACACACACACACACACACACACACAAACGCCTGCATGTACATGAACACATCAGCTTTTTTTCATTTGGCTGTGGGCCTGGAAAATTTGTCATGAGTCAGCAATAGACCAAATGATTCTGTTTGGAATACTTTATCATGCCTTATTTATCATGTTCATGCTTAACATAGTTCACTGTGGGGTTTCAATCAGTTTTAAAAATAACTCATTTGGAAGAAAATCCAGAAGAAGAACTATTATCATAAACACTAGTTCTTAACACAGTAAGTGCCTGGCACATAGTAGGCACTCAAAAAATTCTTGTTGAAAATATGAATGCATGAAGGGCTAAGTCTGTCATTTTCTTCTCCCTAACTGACTGTTTGGCCAGCTTGTAACTCAGTGCTTTGGTTTATCTGTGGTTATTCCCTGGGGCCATTTCAGCATGGCAAACAAAGCAAATGAAGAAAAAATGACTTTCTTCTTGGGTTGAGGGTGTGCTGTATCTTGTGTTAATGGCTGTCTTAGTGTGTTTGGGCTGCTATAGCAAGATACTACAGACTGAGTATCTCATAAACAACGTAATTTTGTTTCTCCCAGTTCTGGAGTCTGGATGTCTGGGATCAGGGTGCCAGCATGGTTGGGTGAGGGTTTTTTTCTGGTCACAGAAGGTGGAAGAGACTAGAGATCGCTTTGAAGCCACTTTCATAAGGAACTAACCCTAATTAGAAGGGCCCCACCCTCATGACCTAATCACCTCCCAAAGGTCCCACCCTCTAACACCATCACATTGGGCATTAAGATTCTAACATGTGAATTTGGGGGGGAACCATTCATTCAGACCATAGAAATGAGAATATATTTTATTTTTGGCAGCTTTAAGCCTTACTGTAGGCATTATCCACACTTCACCACCACCTCTGCTTGGCACACATCCAGAATTGGGTTCCAAATTTGGCAGCTTCTCTGGGGTTTGTTTATTTATATTCTGTCCCCGAAGGCTTAAGTTTCAAAGTGAATAATCCATTAGAGTAATAGATATGAACAAATTGCATAATATGGATAAAATTGCTAAGCTATCTTCTAGTCCACCGTGCTTTCATAGAGAAGAGAATTATAAATCACAGTTTAATGCTGCTCTTATTTGAATGTTTAATTAATCAACTTTTACAAATCATTTAGCATTTAGCTTTTCAGATTTTTTCCCCTTGGGTTAATAATGATATTACATTACACTAAAGTGGTTTAGCCCATTTTTCATCCTATTCACATTTTTTTTTTTTAAACATCAGGATTACTTAACGTATGTAGTGATGGTAATACCTCAGGGAAGAAGTGAAAATCATAAAGTTTTGGACCTGGAAGAAAGCAGAAGTAATTGAGTTTAGTGGTTCCCAAGCCATCTGAATGTGGGCAAGATAATGATCACAACAGATCAGCCTCATCGGTTATCACTGATTTGCCCAAGATGCCGTTGTGAAGATAAGGAAACAGGTCCAGTTTTCTCATTAAAAACAGACCCAGTTTTCTCATTAGGTGCACCCCCTGCCCCTTTTGCCAACTTTCCTGAGGTAGTTGCCATGGTAAGGACCATGCAGGTGAGACCAAACATTAGGAGTGAGTAGCTTATTCCCCTGTACTCTACCTTCTACCTAGAGGGGTTTCTTTCTAGCCACTCCTGGCCTCTCTCGCTGTCCTCTGCACATACTTCTATTACTGGATTGGTAGGTTGAGAAAAGGAGCTGCGTGTGTTTATGGTGCCATCTCTCCCTCTCTTGTTCTCTAGCAGGGACCTGCCTGCCCGTGGAGAACAAGCAATCTGACATGCTCCTCCATCCTCTGGACTTATTGGGGGGGCCTCCAACACACACAGACGTGCAATTTCACACTGCCTATGCCTGGCTGTGAAGAGCTGTCTAATTTTGGGGTTCAGTGGCAGGAAGCTTAATATTGCCACACCTAAGCCACGTTCTGTAATAGTTTTATCAAAAATAAAGCTGACATTTTGATTTTCATCCTTTCAGCTTCTCAGTCCCTTTTAAACTCAGGCAAGGGAAAGGAATGCTCTTGCTTGGATCTCCACAAACCCTAACATAAACCTGCTGGGTTACAGAGAAACAGTAATTCTTAGCACGTTTGCTGTAGAAAAACACCCCAGACACACTGCTCCAAATGCCAGCATCAGCAGATCAGACGACTATGACCCTTTCCCCCCATTCCTCTGCTTCTGGGCAGCTCCCCGGGCCACCAACATGCTGAGCAGAGATCCTTGCTTTGAAAGCAATGCGCTTGTGTGATGTTCTACTGATGGAGGAGGCATGGTGTGCAGCCAGGCAGCTTGGAATGGGTGCCTCCTGTCTTGGGTTTGCTGCCGTCTCCAGCTGAAGGCTCCTGAAGAGGTTCATTGCTTCAATTGTAACCCTTGCCCACTGGACCTTTCAGAGAAGGTTTTAACACACACACACACACACACACACACACACACACACACACACACACACACACTTATGCCTGCACACTTTCATGAACACATAACTCACATACTTACACAGTTTGTCTACAGAGTTACTGAGCTCCAGAGCCTAGTCGACATGCTATTCAATTATTAATGACACACAATCTCCCATTCCCTTCTGCCTAGAAATTTAATCAGAAAACCAGAAAGTGTACTTGTTTCAAATAAAAAATTCCAGCAATCAAACAAATCAGAATTGAAATAAAAAACTAGGATATCACATCTGAAAATTCCAAAATAAGTTTGTTTTAGAGCTATTTCTTAAGTTAGTCATTAAAAAAATTTCCCTAACTCTGAGATAACATATAGAAATTTAAAATAGCTTTGTTATTTTATGTAATTAAAGAGGCAATATATCCATACAGAAATAAAACAGAAAATGCACCAACATAAAGCAGATAAGGATAATCAGTAATCCTGCTACACAGCAATAATTGCTGATGTATTTTTCTAAGACTTTGCTCTCTCTGCATATACTGATTTTGAAGGGCTCATTCCACACAGACTGTTTTGTAATCCTTTTTTTTTTTCTGTGACCTAATTTCAATGCTTATCCTGATAGACAACCTCAAGCACATTTCTGTGTATCAAGATATAACTGGAAATAAGCAGCTACAGAATTAATGTTACTTGAAAAGAGGCTCAGCCTCTGGTGTTTGACAGAGTCTGCGCACAGGCAACGGGGAAGCTAAGTCTCAGGATGAGAATCATCGGAGCAAATACCAATTTGGACAAGATAGATCATCGGATGTTGTGGGAGGGGCTGCCCTCTCCGAGGTAATTAAATCTTTCCAGAGGTTACTCTGGCTAACCAGCATAATACCTAGAGATGGAAAATCGTTCTTTTATTGTCACTGAACAGCTGTCAAACACAAGTGATAAGGAGGTGGAGGAAATAAGGCATAATTGGTGCTGGAGGATTTGTGTTGTAAGTTTCAGTGACAGTGTTGGCATTATGCTGGGAATCCCTTGTCAGCAAACAGATCTTCCTGCCCACACACCAATCAGTTTGTTTCCTGAGCCCTCCTCCTCACATGGCCATGGCACTAGGCTAAGAGTCCACAGTTCTGGCTGCTTCTGGACCCCACCTACATTGCACTCGAGTGTTGGAAGTACCAGTTAGATACAAGCCAAGGCAGAGAGGAATTCTCATGAAGAGACCTTGGTAGTTTCTGCCTACCTACTGATTAGTATAATAAAAGGAAGAATCTGTTATAGTTTTCAATATCAGTTTTCTTTGTCCTGATTCTTTAGAAGTACATCAACTGGAGGCTTGGCTGCAATTTATGTTTTATTTTCCAAAACGTTGCCTTAGATGTAGAAATAAGTGGAATTGTTGCTTTTGGTATTTTAATTCTAACATATGCACATGGTAAAAATTCAAACAGTGTGGGAAGGCATACAATGAAAAGTGCTTCTCCTTCCTCACTGATCACAAGCCACTTTCCACAGGCAAGCCCTATCGTTTCTGATGCATCTTTAAAAAATCTTATTATGCTATTTTGTACCTTTATCTTTTTTTTTTTTGCCTTACTACTACTTTAGATGCTTTCCTTTAACTCAGTTGGTATTATTTTGTTAAACATGGCTTCATACTTTAAGTGTACTTGGGGAGGACAAATTGGACATCTTTTCTCCCCCACTCTCACCACTATCTCTTAATATGTTTCATTGCCTCTTCTTTCTGATAATAACTTGGATACATTCTATAATTTTGACCCTTTTAGTTATAAGAACAGTCTCCTCTTGGCAACTTATACTCATTTCCAAGTAGTTAAGTACCTCCCAAGTTAAATAAAACCCTGAGTCTCACCTCTAATGCCTAGCTTCCCCCTCCCTCCTTTCTAATCTTGGGCCATACCCACCTGAGACCTCTGGAAGGTAGGTATGACCTTCCTTTACTTTTTTCTTTCTACTCAATTTTCCTCTACTTCTGATTTAAGTACTTCCAGGGGGTAGGAGGTTAGATAAAGGAGGCAAAATCATTTTTCTTATCTAGTTCATCATGAAGGTCCTCTCTTGACTACTACTGGTTGAGTGAAGTCCTCTGTGGCAAGTATCCAAATGCTGGTTCTTTGTAAGATGCATACTTGGGCCCCCGAACCAGATTCATGACATGGGGGAGGCCCATTCCGGCTGAGCCTACCTGTGTCCATTTCTCTTCCCTATCTCCACTCCTGCCTCTGGTGGTACCTGCACACTAATTCTCTTTTCCTGCATTTAGCCTCCTATAGTTGGGGTGGGTGATGAAGTGATAGTTTCTTTAGAATTTTATTAGTTCTTCAGAAATGTGTTTAGCAACTTTTCTTTAGAATATACTAATTGACTATTACTTTCAATAGTGGGTCTCTGGAGAAATTTCTAGACAGTAAGAAAAGTCATATTTATATTTCAAGTTTAATAAGTGCCTTTGAGTCACATAAACCCGAGTTCTTTTCTGAGTTCTACTATATACCAGCTTGGGCAAGTGACTTTCTTTCTCTGAGCCTCTGTTCCCTCATTTGTAAAATGGGAATAATGATAGTTACCTTGTAGGGCTGTCATGGGGATTACAACACAGTGCCTGATACTTAATGGGAATATAACACAATGTGGTTAACTGCAATCTTAACTATTAGTTAAAACATGCACATGATGAAGAACAATTAAGTGAATAACTTTGGGATGGGAGTAGTCAGTTATGAACAAATGTGACCTAATTGATGTATGAGAATATATATTTGGAGTAGTTATAAAAGCAATGGTGTCAGATCCCAGAGGAATTCAGCTTTGGGGGGTTCTCTACAATTTCTTCTGCCAGGGGTTGATATTAAGAGACAATTACAGAATTCTTCTCGTTGGGAATAGGGGTAGCATATAACATACTGTGTAGTTTTCTTTTTAACTGCTATTATTACACAATGAAAACTTTAAAAATTGGAATGACCTTTCTTAAGCTGTGACAAAAATAGTTGCTCTATGCATTTGTGTAAGGGAAATAATGTGACTGAATGTGAGGGCAGGTGGGAGACAAAAGAGGGTTGGCAACAAGTCACACAGTGGGTGGTCTCATTTTCTCAGATTCACACAGTGGGTGGTCTTGTTTTCTCAGATTCACACAGTGGGTGGTCTCATTTTCTCAGATTCACACAGTGGGTGGTCTTGTTTTCTCAGATTCACACAGTGTTTGAGGTCATGGTTGGAAGTGCTTAGCCTGAGATGACTTTTCCAGCAGCCCAATCCCAAACTTCCATCTACCTTCCAGGAGGTCTTACTGTTTGGAAAGGAAAGGAGCTATCTGCTACCTCTGGAAAAGGGGCAATTGAACAAACCAAAGGCTGTGTTACTAACTCTTCAGCTTGTCTTCTAGAAGATGAAAGTGTCTTTTGAGTGACCACTGGAAGTCCTCATCTGCTATGTGCATGAAAGATTAGAGGGTATCCTGAAAGTGGCAATCATTAGAATAAAGGACTAAGAGAGATTATCCTTAATAAAGCTTTTCCTGATCCCACCTTACCCTACCGCCTCCTCCAGATGTACCTCCCCTGCGATAATTCATACCTCTCTCCAAGCACTTAATTACAGTCTGTCTAGAATATTTGTCCTTTACTAAACCCTTCAAGCCAGGGTATTTGTCTTATTCATTTTCTTTTTTGTAACTTCTATGTTCCCGGTCTCACCAACACATGACTGCAAAATAAGGTCACAGAGTTTTGGTTTCTTGCAGAGTAAAAATTTTATGTTTTATTCTACTGTGTTTTTGACAACAGAACTGAAGAGCTCAGCAAGCTAAATTACTCTAGCAGATTCCTATCACAAAGGGAAGGGATATCTTTAGTCATAAAACTGAGAGCATTATAGTTCAAGTATATTCTTAACTTGGAGCCATTCTTGCATTTGAAAGAAGTGACTGTGTTCAGAGGCGTGATTATACTACAAGGGCTAGTGTGCCACTCTTCTTTTCCAGCTGGAATTGGTGGGAGAGCCTAGCCAATGTGTCCATAAAAAATGGACTCAAAGTCAGATGCCTCAACATCCCTATCTTCATTCTGCCATGAATTCATTCACTACATACATTTTTTTGGATTCACAATGCACAATCTCTTAATCTACTCCTATCTCATCCCTCAGTAGACATGGCATTCTCTTGTTTGTCAATTCATCACAGTCACAGTGATCTTTGCACCAAAGGAGTAGTAAACGTGGGAGATTCTGTGCCTGGGTTCCAAATGCAGCATTTATCAGCTACTCATTCCCTTTAATATGTGTGTGTGTGTGTGTATATATATATATGATATGTTTTTATTGATTTTTAGAGAGAGAGGAAGCGAGACGGAGAGAGAAAGAGAGAAAGATTGATGAGAGAGAAACATTATCGATTGGCTGCCCCTACTGAGGACCGAGCCTATAACCCAGGCATGTACCCTGACTGGGAATGTAACCAGTGACCTCTTGGTTCATGGGTCGATGTTCAACCACTGAGGCCCACCGACTGGGTGATCATTCCCTTTAATATTTACTGAGAACAATGCTGGAGAAAGGTATGTCCAAAGGGTTGAAGGGTTGAGAGAGAGAGAGGGAGAGTTTTATTATTTGTCTTCCTCACTCCATTAGACTTTCAGCCCCTGGAAGACCCATCTGTATCTTTTTAAAATTGTAGTTTTTAGTTAAAAATAGACTTTTTGGAGTATGCACTTTTATGAATTTTAATACATGTATTGATTTATGTAATTCTCACTACAGTAGTAATAAAATTCCATCATCTCCAAAGCTCTCTCATTCTGTCCTTTTGTAGTCAAACCTCTTCCTATCCTTAGCCCCTGGCAACCACTGATTTGTTCTCTCTCTCTCAAGTTATTCTTTTTCCAGAATGTTATATACACAGACTCATAGAATATGCAACTTTTTGAAACTGGCATCTTTCACTCAGAAAAATGTGCTTTAAGATTCATCCATATTGTTATATATATCAATAGTTTGTTCCTTTTTCTTGCTGAATAGTATTGCATTGGATGGGTATAGTAGTGTGTTTATTCATTCAACCATTGAAAGGCATTTGTTTTCAATGGTTTTGGTGATTGCAAACAGAACCGTTATAAACACTCGTGTAGGTTTTATTGTGAAAATAGGTTTTGATTTCTCTCGGTTAAATGTGTAGGAGTGAACTGCTGGGTCATATGTAGATGAATATTTCACTTTATGAGAAACTACTAAGCTGTTTTCCAGAGCATCATTTTGTATTTCATCAGGCAATGTCTGAGGGTTCCAGTTGCTCTGTATTCCTGTCACCTGGTGTTGTCAGTATTTTTCTTAGCCATTCTAATCAGTATATAGTGGTATCTGCCTTTCTCATCAGTATGTAGTGGTATCTCATCATGGTTTTAATTTGATTTCCCAGAATGCCTAATGATGTTGAACATCTTTTTATGGGCTTATTTACCTTCTGTGTATTATCTTTTGTGAAGTCATTTGCCCATTTTTAAATTGGGTTGTTTGTTTTCTTAACATTGAGCTTTGAGAGATTTTATATGTTAAGTTGCAGATTTTTTTGTTGAATATGTGATTTGCAAACATTTTCCACTAGCTTGTATATTGTCTTTTTATTTTCCTGTCATTTTAAGAACAAAAATGTTTTTATATTGATAAAGATAATTTATCAACTTATTTCTCTTCAGGATTGTGCTTTTGTTGTCATGCCTATAATCTCTTTTCTTAACTCAGATCATGAAGACTTTCTCCATATTTTCTTTGGAATGTTTTGCAGTTGTATATTTTTAGAATTTACATCTATGATCCATTTGATTTAATTTTTGTATAAGGAATAATAAGTAGATCAAAGTTTATTTTATATTTTGCACATGAACTATAAACTAAGTGTGTTGGAAGCAATTTGTTGAAAAGATTATCCTTTCTCTATTGAATTTTTTGCACCTATTAAAAATTAATTGGCCATATTTCTGAGAGTTTACTTCTGGACTCTATTCAATTCCATTGACCTATGTGTCTATACTTTCCCTGGTATCACTCTGTCTTGATTATTGTAGCTTTATTGCATAATCTTAATAATGGGTAATGTGATTCTTCTAACTTTAGTCTTTTTTTCCCCAAAATTGTTGTGGCTATTCTGGTTCCCCTTTCTTTCAACATAAATTTTAGAATCAACTTGGCTACCTCTACCAAAAATTCTGCTGGGGATTTTATTGGAGTTGTAGTAAATCTACAGATCAATACGAGGAGAGAAATGGAGAGTTTTCTCATGCTGAGTCTTTCAATCCATGACAAGGTATGCTTCTCAATTTATGTAGGTCTTTGAATTCTTTCATAGGTGTTTTTTTGTTTTTTTTTTTTTTTTTACACACAGATCCTGTCCACATTTTGTTAGATTTATACCAAAGTATAAAAGATTAGTTGACTACATGTATGGGGATCTATTTTTTGAGCTCTCTATTTTGTTGCATCGATCTGTCTTTTACTTTGCCAACACACACAGTCTCGATCACTGTATATTTGTAACAAGTCTTGAATTCAAGTACCACCAATCTTCTTTAATATTGTATTGGCCATCTGGGTCTTTTACCTCTCCATATAAACTTTAGAATTGGTTTGTTTATATCCACAGAAATAACCTTCTGGGATTTTGACTGGGCTATTCACTTTTTAGAATCCTTAAATAACTATTTTATACATTTTGTAGAGGTTTATAGCACCATTCAGTGGAAGATACAGAGTATCCTAAACATACTCAATCATACCTAGAATCACATTTACAGACTTACGGTTCAATCATATTAAAAAGATGGAAACAATATAAGAGTGTGTACCCACCTTCTACACGAAGAAGTAAAATATTATGAATATTGATGCCTATCAAACTTAATTGTTATAATATTTATGATGCATACTTTATAAGTAAACATTTATGATGCAAAACTTTACTATCAAAAGTGATCCACCATCCAAAGTATTTCTCTATTCATTTTTGAAACACCTTTATTGAGCTAGAGCACATACATTTACAGTTTACTCAGTTAAAGTGTACAATGCAATGGTTTTTTAGTATATTTACAGATGTGAGTAACTATCACCACAGTAAAGTTTTATCACCCTAAAAGAAACTCCGTACCATTTAGTTATCACTCTCTATCCCCATATCTTCCTTACCACCTTAAGAAACAGTTAGGGTCTTTAAATCTTTATTTTCTTCAATTTTCTGATGCAGAATTTATAGGTAGTTAGTACTCCTCCTACCCAACTACTTTTTAAAAATGTTCATGAGTGGTGGGTTGTGCAGCTAATGGCTTCATCCCCAGCAGCATTTTAGGACTGAGGCGGAAATGTAACATGCTAATATTAGCTCTCTTGTACACAGCACCTTCGATATCATTTTAAATAATATTTGGTTGACTCAAGGTTGGGTCTCCCTAGAAGAAAGCCTAGAATTTGGGTCCCAGCTAACTGAACATCACAAGAAGCAACTCGCACACTCTATTTTTTTTTTCCTGTGAGAGAGTTCTAGTAGGAATTCTGTATATTGAGCAGCATTTCTCTCATAGCACCTGGGTAATTTTGAATGATTGTGATCTTTGGTGGGATATGTTTGTGCACAAAGGACAAAGCAAGCTGTCACTGCAAACATGCTTCCAGTTTTTGTTACACAGTCTCAGGGACCAGAGTTCTATAAATACTGATTCTGAGGGCTTGCCAGTTTAATTTTCAGGTAAACTGCCTGATTGATAGTTTTCCTATGAAAAATCTGCCATTATTTATTTGAGCATCTATTTCTGAGAAACACAGTTACATAGATCCTCAGGAACAAACCCAGGGTTTACACTGGTATGCCATTCTCAGTTCTCATTCATGTCATCTCTATCCTTGGAGACCTCTCTGCCTCTGGGAAACTCAGGGCCTGCCTGTTGTTCCCCACCCCACAATGTTCAGTGTCCTAACACTGACTGACCACTCTCTGTTTCTTCTTTCTCATCTGTAAATGGCTGAATCCTGGAGTGCCAATCCCTAACACTGGCCAGGGCACTGTGTGAATCTAAGCAAAAGAGAAAATCCACTATTGAAACTATTTTTAACTCTCTACTTTGTTTTTTACTTCAAATCCAGTTAACATTATTTTTTCTTAAACATATTTAAGGAGAAACTAGAAGCAGTCTGAACTATAGCACTTCATGTATATTTCTATTATATTACCTTTTCTCCAGCCTATCTAATAAAAGACAGAATATGCAAATTGACCATCACTCCACAACAAAGATGGCAGTGCCCACAGCCAATAAGGAAGGAATATGCAAATTGACACAACAAAGATGGTGGCATCTGGGCTGGGATGCTTGCATCGTCACCATGGGGGGGCAAGACACCTACTATGAGGGGGGGATGGTGGGGGTGGAGGGAGCTACAGGAGGGCAGCAGGGCTGGAGCGAAGGCGGAAGGCAGAAGGCAGCAGCCAGAGTGAAGGCCTGGGTCCTGGGTGCCAGAGGGAAGCCGGTGCTGGCAGCCAGGGGAAGGTAGGCCTATTCTTGCATGAATCTTCATGCATCGGGCCTCTAGTTAGACAATAAACTCCTCAAAGATGTTCCCATTCAATCCCTGAAATGACTTGTGCAAGCAACTTAATGCCCAAATACTTAATAGTCATTGTCTTACATAAATATCAGAAATGAAGATAGAGTTTAGGCAAAATATCTCAAACTGGCTTAGAAACTATGATTCTGGATATTTCATGAACTAGTGTAATATCAGTAAATGTTTGTGGAAAGAATAAAAACAATAAGCAAACATTTCATATGACCAGGATGAATATAGAACCAGTCACATTTTCACATTTAAGTCTGATAGTCATGTTTTTTAGCCTCTCAACTTGTGAATGATCCTCAGATTATTAGCTTTTGGAGTTGTCTATAGATGGATGATCTGGGAAAGGGTCTCCTGCAATTTTTGGATTTTATTAGAAGATCTTTCTTTCGTTAACTATTAAGACCTCTTTTTATATAATTGCCAATTTCTTGGTAAATGAAATATTATGTAACTAGAGGCCTGGTGCACAAAATTCATGAATGGTTAGGGTCCCTAGACCTGGCCAGTGATCAGGGCTGATCGGGGCCTTCCTTCATTCCGTGCCACCCCCTGGTGGTCAGCACACGTCAGAGCAAATGGTTGAACTCCTGAGGGGACAATTTGCATATTATATAGGATTATATAGGATTCTCCTTGAGGCATTTTCTTTGTAGTGCATTTTCAATGAACTGTTTGTATTAATAAATGAGGTGAATAAAAATTTTAGTCTTTGTACTGTGTTCACATAAATGAACGGTGATGAAATTTACAGAGGTGGATGGAATACTTTATTTCTGAATAATTAGGTAATATACTATTAAGAGGTTACCAGTCAGAGAAAGACAAATATCATATGATTTCACTTATATGTGGAATCTAATGAACAAAATAAATAAAGTAGAAACAGCATCATAGATACAGAGAAAAAACTGACAGCTGTCAGGGGAGGGTGGGTGTGAAGGGCTGGGTAGAAAAGGGGATAAATGGTGATGGAAAGAGACTAGACTTTGGGTGGTGAACACACAGTACAATATGCAGATTATATATTATAGGATTGTATTTGAAACCAATGTAACCCCATTAATTTAATAAAAATAAAAAAGAGACTGTCATAGTGACTTCAAATGATTCTTTAAAACTTTTAGGTAGTAAAATTCTGAATTTCTGTACAGCTCTTTTGAACATTCTCTAATTTTGCAAAGAGATTCAATATATATAATTTACGTAAATAGATATTGTGTGAATAAGGGCAATTTTATAATTCTGAGCAATTGTACCCTCTAACCTTGCATTTATACTTGAAATTCAGTATAAAAATGTAGGTTGTTCAAAATTTGTGTCTTACCATCTTCCAGTAAAGCATAAAGGGTTGTAACAATTTTTTAAATGGAAAAAAGGGATACCTCTTTTTTCATTTGGTCAATACTTCCAAACTTCTGGGAGAGTTAATTGACTTAAAATTTAAATATAGCTTCTATTCATCATGTAAGATTTATGAGAGAGTTCTATTGTCAGCAAAACGTGTGCCCTCTTCCCTGCTGACTTTACAAACTGTATCTGCTTCTGCATACCACAAAAGCAACAACATACAACACGATTTATCAATCCTTTACAATTGGGCAGTGTAGACAAGGAAACATGTAGTTTGAAGATAACGATAATCATACTGAGCTGTGTAAAGTGCTTCTAATGCTTTTTCTTTTCAGGAATTAGTGTTCTGTAGGGAATCTGATAGAAAACGTAGGACTAAACCAGTAAATAGTGATGGAGAGGAGAAAAATCATTTCAGCTTTGGTATCATTTTTGGTGAGCAGGGGGACAGACAGGAAACTAAGTTTTCCTTTGGTAAATATCCCTTACTGTCTCTCCAACAAAATTTAACTGCTCTGCACTGAGTTTTCCCATAAAAGGACTAACAAAGCAGGTTGGATCAATAAACACAGCATAATTTGTAGGCAGTCAAAATATACTTGAATTCCACCTTGTCCATTAAACACTAGTGTGACCTTTGTTTAGGTCTTTAGCCATTTTGAGCCTCAGTTTTCTCATATATAAAATGAGAGCGAACTCATCATCTTCCCCACCCTCAAATTTGCTCATATTTGGACATTGGCATTGCCATTCACCTCATAGACAAAAACTCCTCTACCTTCTTGTTCCTTACATCCAATTAGCCACCAAGAACTCTTGGTTCACACTGCTGATACTTTCACTCTCTTTCCCAGCACCCGATGCTTGGACTTCTACCATAGGATTCTCCTGCTCACGCTGCCTTTGACAGTTCAGATGCTGCCTCTTCAAGGAAAACTGATCTCTCCTGATAGTTTGTCACCTTCCTCTGGCTGTGTCTGCAACTGACGTTATCATCTTTTGTAGTGTAACCTGTTCTCTTCATCAAGGGCTGTGTCATAGTCACCTTTGTAACCTGAGTCTTAGCTCAGTACCTGGAAACCAGTAGGAGTCCAGTAAATATTTGTTGAATAAGTGAATGAATAAATGATACCCACTTTGCATGGTTGTTGTGAAGGTAACCTGTGGCAAAGGAATTAAATAAATGGTATTTATTAGTCTGCTAGTGGCCCTGCGCATTAATCTGTGCACAATTATCTTGCTGCCGCTTGCCTCAGCTGGCTACCCCACCCACCACTGCTTGTAGCTCTCTGCTACACGTAGCTCGCTGCCCCACCCTCCTGCTGTTCAGTTGTTATGTGATGGTGTCCCAACCAATTTGCATATTACCCTATTATAAGTATAGATAATTATTACTATTACTAGAGGCCCGGTGAACAAAATTTGTGCATGGAGGGGGAGCGTGTCTCTCAGCCCAGCCTGCACCCTCTCCAATCTGGGACCCCTCTAGGGATATCCAATCCTGGATCGGGCCTAAACGGGTAGTCGGACATCCCTCTCACAATCCAGGACTGCTGGCTCCCAACTGATCACCTGCCTGCCTTCCTGATTGCCCCTAACTGCTTCTGCCTGCCAGCCTGATCACCCCCTAACCACTCCGCTGCCAGCCTGATTGATGCCTAACTGGTCCCCAGCCAGCCTGTTTGCCCCCAACTTCCCTCCTCTGCCAGCCTGGTCACCCCTAACTGCCCTCCCCTGCAGGGTTGATAGCCTCCAACTGCCCTCCCTTGAAGGCCTGGTGCCTCCCAACTGCCCTCCCCTGCTGGCCATCTTATGGTGACCATCTTGTGTCCACATGGGGGCAGGATCTTTGACCACATGGGGGCAGCTATATTGTGTGTTGCAGTGATGGTCATTCTGCATATTACTCTTTTATTAGATAGGATAGAGGCCTGGTGCATGGGTGGGGGCTGACTGGTTTGCCCTGAAGGGTGGGGGTTCCCTTGGGGCATGGGGTGGCCTGAGCAAGGGGCCTGTTGTGGTTTGCAGGCCGGCCACACCCCCTGGCGACCCAAGAGGAGGCCCTAGTATCTGGAATTTATTTACCTTCTACAATTGAAACTTAGTAGCCTGGAGCAAAGCCAAGCCTGCTGCTTGCTCCTTGGCCAGCAGCAATTTCTGTTGGAGTTAATTCACCTTCTATAATTGAAACTTTGTAGCCTTGAGTGGAGGCTTAGGCCGGCAACAGGATGGCTTCTTTTGTTACTGCAGAAACCCAAGCCTCCCTCCAGCTCTCGGTGGCTGTAGCCATCTTGGTTGGGTTTATTTGCATATTTGCTCCTGATTGGCTGGTGGGCGTGGCTTGGCTGGTGGGCATGGCTTAGGCATAGTGAAGGTGCAGTCAATTTGCATATTACTCTATTATTAGGTAGGATTTTACCTGAAAAGTTTGTAAATGCTCAGCATGTTTTTAGGTGGCTCAGTGGTAATTATTAAAGGTAACCTATTAATCCAGATATCAATGCCACTGATTAATCAACTTTCTAAACTGGGATCCTCAAATTAGTTAATTGTGGTTTTTTTTGTTTTTTGTTTGTTTGTTTGTGTTTGTTTTTTTTGCATCACAGCAGATGCCAAATTATTTGGAAGGTGTTTTCCATCCTTTGCTAGAGTTCAGGTAAAACTATCCTCCAGAAATGTTTTTTTTTCTTTTCTTTTTTTCCCTTATGCTGTCCATGGCACAGAAAATTCTTATTAGATACAATGTACTTATGGGGCTAGTTTAGAATTAATCTTATTTGTTTTTCCTGGGGCACTCAGAATCCATAAAATTTTACTTAGAACAAATACAACCCTTTACTAAAATTAAGAACAATCGTAAGTCAAGAAAGAATGGCTCGAAATGGTTGTATGACAAACTCCTGCCATCGCAGTGGTTGTGGTGGTGGTGGTAGTAATGGTAACAATCTTAGATAACTGGCAGTGTCAGGCTTTTGCAGAGCATATACCAGGCTAGAAGGGACCTTGAATGAGGAGGGACAAGAGCCGCAGATGTGTGTCATTGGAAGCTCTGAACATACTAGTAAGTCAACCCTTTTAGCAATTTCGGACAGAGGGAAGCAGAATTCACTTAAATTTGTTTAAAAGTCTTGACCTAAGGAATAGTTCTTTCCAATTCAGATCAGAATGGGGAGTCAAAAGTGAAAGGGACACAGAAGAGGAAGTAAAACCAGGATGAGAGAAAAAAGGGGATTCAGATGGGGTCTGGGTAGAGACAATTCTTTGAATCAGAGCTGCTTAAGGGTTTTACCAGTTCCTTGGTAAAGAAGAGCCCAATCTAATTTTACAACCACCCTTATATTATGTGTGTGTACAAGTACAAGAAAACTCATGGCTTAGAAAAATGCATGGGGTACATTTCACTCACCTCAGGAGATTTTTGTTATTATAAATCCTAGAGTATGGGTACTCATTCCAGGATCACTAACTTTAACTTAATGGATCAACTGGTGTGCCGCCAACATTCTGATGCCAAGAGAGGAAAGACTGAGAGATCATTGTCTCTTAATCCTTTCTTGAAATGCTAGCCATGTGATCACCAGCCAGAAGATTGAACCCCTCCTACCCCTTTAGTAAGTACTTTGTACGTGTAAACTGATAGGAGGGGTGTGATGGTGATGTGGATTTAGAGATTTAAATAATCTAAAATGTAGTCTTCCCATTTTAGTGATTTCTCTTCCGTGAATATCGACAAGCATTTAACGTTCCCATACACACATTCCACTTTTCCAAATGAGAAAGAAGTCTGAGTAGCTCAGAAAAAGAGTGTTTGGCACTCTGATTTTACCAGAAGCACCTTGTTAAGTTGTTTGTGGCTATTGGAAATTTTTGTAAAACTGACTTTCCTGCTTTGCTGCTTGGGGGGTCTGCTGTGTAGCATGACATGCTTTTTTGATGAGGTTGAATCTTGCAGACTTGTTTCTGTCATCACTCTGACCACAAAGGCTCTTTGGTACCAAGACAAAGATGAAGATGAAGCCAGTGATTCCAGGTTCCTTTGAAAACAAATTCCCTCACTTGATCTCGTTTTCCTATAATTTGTCACTTTCTTCTGGAAAAGAGAGAGAGCAACAAGCTAATTTATTTAATATAAAATCCTGGTTGCTGGTTCATCACTATCTTACTGGAATAAGCTCTGGCCTTCAGCAATATTGAGAAGGTCAAGGAATAATTTTAAGCAAAAGGTCAATTTTTAAAGTATTATCAGAAGCCATAATTTAATTAATGTACAATATTATAATTGTATACTTAGTTTGATTGCATATTGAATGGCCTTGATAATGCTTTGGACATCTTTATATATAAAGCCTCAGAATTAAAATTATTGGATCAAAAGGTCTAAAAATTTTAATTCTCTTTTTAATTCTCTTGAGTCACTATGAAAAGTGCTTTTCAAAAAAGGTAGAATTCATTCTACCAGCATTTGGACCAGCTGTGGGTAAAATCGCCTAGTTTATCATACTTTCCTGATATTAAACATTCTCACTTTTAAAGAAAAATTATTTATACATTCATTGAAGAGCCAGGGTGTTTTAATTGGGATTATGGGTGCTTTAGTCTTCTTTCAAGTTTGGTTTTTATTTTTAAAAATGTTTATATTGAAGATGTATATTTTTTCAATCATAAAAAGAAAATGTATTTAAAAAATAATTCACCTCCAAACTTAAGAGCACAATAAAGAAGGTTCAAACAAATGCAAGGAAATGAAACAGGTGGTTACATTATGAGGTGGTTACACTAGTGAGAATGAGTCTGAAGAAGACATGTGGGGTGTATACCCTGATTATTTTTTTAAAAGGTGCTTCTACCAACTAACGAAAGAATGAAAAGGATATAAGCTTACAATTATATTGTCAGAAAAATAAACTATACAAAAGAAATCCTTTTTTCCTAATGATAATTACTTAACAATGTAATGTAGATGTTCTTTCAATAGAATTCTCATGAAATCCTCAGGCTTATTTTTCCCCTCATCTCTAAGCCAGATTGTACCCATTTATCCATCCTCATCTCTAAGCCAGAGATGAGAACTTGCTCTTTTAAAAGATTTCCACCAGAAAAGGAATTAGTCTCCCAGGGTAACCCATTCCTACAATTTATCAGTGACCTGAAGAATGCACATCCAAATTAAATTTTCTGGATTTAATGGAGATGAGATGCAGCTGTGTAATGATTATTCTTCATGCCTTTTTTTTTTCCAATTACAGTTTACATTCAGTACTATTTTGTGTTAGTTTCAGGTGTGGTTACATAATCATATATTTTATAAAGTGGTCCCTCTAAAATTTCTAGTACCCATCTGGCACCATACCTAGTTATTACAATATTATTGACTATATTACATATGCTGTACTTTATATCCCCATGACTATTTTGTAACTTCCAAGCTATACTTCTTAATCCCTTCACCTTTTCAACCAGTACCCTCAAGCCCCCTCACCTCTGCCAACCATCAGTCTGTTCTCTGTGTTTATGAGTTTGTTTCATTTTGTTTGTTCATTTATTTTGTTCTTTAGATTGCACATGTAAGTGAAATTATACGGTATTTGTCTTTCTCTGCCTGGCTTACTTCATTGAACATAATACCCTCTAGGTCCATCTATGCTGTCACAAATGGTAAGATTTCATTCTTTTTAATGGCCGAGTAATATTCCATTGTATTTATGCACCACAGCTTTTTTACCTATTCATCTATTGATGGGCACTTGGGTTGCTTCCATATCTTGGCTATTTTTTTTTATTTTATTGATTTTTTTACAGAGAGGAAGGGAGAGGGATAGAGAGCTAGAAACATCGATGAGAGAGAATCATCGACCAGCTGCCTCCTGCACACCCACTACCAGGGATGTGCCCACAGCCAATGTACATGCCCTTGACCGGAATCGAACCTGGGACCTTTCAGTCCGCAGACCGACGCTCTATCCATTGAGCCAAACCGGTTTCGGCCATATCTTGGCTATTGTAAATAATACTGTAATGAATGTAATATATTCTTTTAATTTAGTGTTTTGGGTGTTTTTGGATATATGCCCAGAAGTGGAATAGCTGGGTCATAGGCAGTTCTATTTTTAATTAGTTGAGACCCTCCATACCGTTTTCCATGGTGGATGCACCAATCCTCATTCCCACCAAGAGTTCATGAGGGTCCCCTTTTGTCAACATTCTCACCAACACTCAATGTTTGTAGATTTATTGATGATATCCATTCTGACAGGCATATCCTTCATGCCTTTGACTAAACACTGTTAGTTTACTCTTTTATTTTATAAAGGTTCAATCATTGCAGCTCTTTTATGATCTTTCCTATAAGGTTCTCTATGTCCTTTCTCAGCACTGTTATATCTACTTTGGATTCTCTAAAGGCTTTAACTGAATCTGAAGCAGTGGAAGTTGGATATCTAACTTGTTCTTCTTTGACACTCCCAAAATTATTTCAATGTACAATACTGTGATTCTTCTGTCATGTAAGTGCAATGTATAGGCATTCAGAAATAATAGTGTCAATGTAATAATAACATGCCATTTTAATATCAATTCTATACTTACTCTCATTGTTCCTATTTCACTGATGGGAAAATTGAGGCTTAATTAAGTGATGGTCAAAGTCACATGATCAGGGGAAGAACCAGAACTGAAACATAGCCGAGGGGAAGGGATGTTTCACTTCAGAACTCAAGTTTTTAATAAGCTGAGGAATTTATTAAATCAGTGACTGTGCTTGAACCAGATTTTCTTACATACAGTGTGTCCCCAAAAATGTATACACACTTTGAATAATTAATAATTCCAATGGGTTAAAACTGAAAAGAGAGAAACATCAATTGAGCTATCAGCTATTAAAGTGTGTATATATTTTGGGGGGACACTGTATATTAGAGTTCTTTCTAGTTACCTCTGCTGGATGAGTTTAGTCATTAGTGTTTGACTATAGGTCTGCCTAATATTGTAGGAATTTAATTCAAATATAGGGAGGAGTAGGATGTGGAGTGTTGAGGAACACAGGTTCTAGAACCAGATTGCCATTGATAACTGCGAACCTGGGCACGTTATTTAATCTCTGTGCCTCAGTATTCTCACTAGGAAAATAAGAATGACATTTGTATTTTCCTTGCAGGGTGTGTTGAGAATTAAATAAGTTATACATGTGAAGTGTTTAGAAGAGTGCCTGACACACAGAGAGAACCAAATAAATGCTGCTATTATTGTTAAGAGGAAATTTCCCCTGAAAGTTGTGTTCAGGGTAAACCAGGTGAGGAGGTGACCATGTTTCTCAACTCAGTTTCTACTTTGAAGACCACTGGGTAGAGGTGATTCAGGTCTGATATGGCTATGAAGTCACTTGAAGCTAGGTGGTCTTGTTCTAACCTCTTGGTAGGGAAGTTTAAATGTTACAGATTGAAATATTTTCCTGTGTTCTTTTTTGTTTGTTTTGTTTTGTTTTTGTGGGAGTTTTGCTCCCAACAGTGGAGCAAACAATTAAGTGTAGTAGATGCCATAAATAAACTTGAAACTCCCTTTACTTTGGAAAAGTCTGTAAGATGGCATTAGCAAAATTTTTTTGTGACCACCTGATCCATACTTACATTCATGGTAACATATTAACTTGAGAATATACTACTCACTGTGGCCATAAACTTAGTGCATAAAGAGTGTTGGCTTCCACTGAGGAAAATATTTTTTGTTAAGAAGTTTAACTAAAATCATGATGCTGCTATGTACACAAAAATGCTCTCTCTCTATCTCTCTCTCTGTCTAACCACAAGAGACCTAAAGAATGATGAAAAATATCTTTCCTCCTCTAGAAACAAAGGTTGATAAAATGAGGTTATCTTGACAGGTTTGACCCTTAGCAAAAAAATGATATGAGATATATTCACCCTCAATGCCTCTAGGTCTTTCAGGATTAGTTCCTCTCCCTCCATATCCCACCTTCTCTGAACCCTTAGAGTTGCCTCCCTGTCTGTTCAAGGCCACCTGCCTAGCTCCTTAATAAGGCCTGCCCTCCCAGACACAACCGAGTCCTGTGCCTTTCTTCTATTATTTTATTCTCCATTTTCGACATTTCCCCATTCTGTATCCTGTTTTCTCAGAATCCCCCATGGTACCTGGTTGATATCAGATTTAGCAAATAAAAATTCAGGATGCCCAGTTAATAAATTAATTTCAGATCAATAATAATATATATTTTTTTACTTTGTGTCTCATGTAATATTTGGGACATACTGTACCAAATATTATTCATTGTTGATCTTAAATTTGAATTTAGCTAGATGCTGTTGAAAACTGAAGTAATGGGGATCCTTGTTATATAGTGAAAGAAAACTCAGCTGAGTTGTGTCCTGTTGTTATATGGAAAGCAGAACTTGTAAGTGAAGCAAACTTGGATATTTAGCTGAGAAGACCTCTAAGCAAAGCCTGGTTTCTTCTTGCTGCTTATAATAAAATATGAGAGGAAAGAGATAGATTGAGGGAAGAAGTCTAAGTGAACATGAACCACGATTTAATGATTTGGAAAATTCTCAGCCTATTCAGATTGCAAAGATGCCACATTTAGGAGATTTACTGTGAGGAAAGCGTGCTCTGGAGAGAATGCCAAGGGTGTGGCTCAACAATCTTTTGCCAATTCTGTGGAAGGATCAAAGGGTCCAAGCATTTAATCACACAGACCTTCCTTTGAAGAGATTATGCATGTGACTCCTGCATCCCCTCTGCTATCTCAAGAGAATTAAAAGATGGAGATGAATCTGAAAGTATTTGTGGAGGAGCCATTTGTCTAATGGAGTGAATTCCTGAGACATATGGGAGACTCACAATGTTCATGAGGATGTTATACTGTCAGAAATATTGACAGCTTGGACTAAAAGGGACAGAGGATGGAAGAAATGAAAGTTGTCTGACTCAAGTTATTCTACATGTAAGAAATAAGCTTAAAAGTTATTCAGCTGCAAATATGTTCTGCCTTTCATGAAAAGAATGACCTAGGCAGTAAGGTTGTTGGCCCAGAGAGCAGAGCTTCATACTCCAAAGGGCAAACTTTGAACCAGAGAGGATTATGCCCAGGCCTTGAAACCTAATGAATTTTTGCCTGTTGCATCTCAATATTGCTTGGAGCCAGTGATTTTTTTATTTGTTCTACTTGCCTACCCCTACTTTTGAATGGGAATGACTATAACTGTTTTCTGTTCCACCATCAAATTTTGGGATCACATAACTAATTTTTTATTTTTTATTTTATTTTTACTGGTCCACAGATAGAGAGGGATTTTGCCTCACATGGATTATACTGAGAATTATGAACCCATACATTATTTAAAGAATGATATTTAGGACTTTTGAGTTGATAATATTTAGATGAGACTTTGAAATTACATCCATGCTGCCCTAACTGGTTTGACTTAGTGGATAGAGCGTCGGCCTGCGCACTGAAAGGTCCCAGGTTCGATTCCAGTCAAGGGCATGTACCTTGGTTGTGGGCACATCCCCGGTGAGAGGTGTGCAGGAGGCAGCTGATCGATGTTTCTCTCTCATCGATGTTTCTAACTCTCTATCCCTCTCCCTTCCTCTCTGTAAAAAATCAATAAAATATATAAAAAAAGAAAGAAATTACATCCATGCTGTAATAGGTTGAGACTTATGAAGATGTTGGGATTGGGTAAGTGCATCAGAGATGAATGTAAATCTATAGTAGGCTGAACAGTGGCCTCCAAAATTGTTCAGTTCTCAATCCCCAGAATATGTGAATATTTGACCTTATATGGCAGAAAGGACTTTGAAAATATGAATGAATTAAGAATCTTGAAATGAGGAGTTATCTTGAATTATCTAGGTGGGCAGGATAATCCAAGGGTCCTTATAAGGGGGAAGATGCAAGGATGAAAGCAGAGGTCAAAGAGTAAAGACGATGCTATGCTTCTGGCTTTAAGGATGGAGGAAGAGGCCATGAACTAAGGAACATAGGTGGCCTGAAGTAGATAGAAGAGGCAAGAAGAAACATAGTTTTGCAGTTCCATTTTAGACTTCTAATCTCCAAAATTGTGAGATAATGTATTTTGTTGTTTTAAGTCACTAAGTTTGTGGTAATTAAAAAAACAACCACATATATTTTTATTGATTTCAGAGAGGAAAGGAGAGGGAGCAAGAGATAGAAACATCAATGATGAGAGAGAATCATTGATCAGCTGCCTCCTGCATGCCCCCTAATGGGGATTGAGCCCATAATCTAGGCATGTGACCTTGACTGGAATTGAACCAGGCCATCACTCTATCCACTGAGCCAAACTGGCCAGGGCAGTTTGTGGTAATTTTTTACAGCAGCAATAGGAAACTAATATGCCTGGAGTCCTATATTTCACCTGGCAATCCTATTCTGGCAATAATGGATTTCATTAGATATCTATTATGGGTCAGAAATCCTATATACATTAGCACATTTAATTCTTTCAGAAAACTTGTGATGTAGTGTCCATTTTACAGATGAGAAAAATGAAGTTTAGAGTTGGTAGGAACAGAATTTAATTTGAACCCAGGTCTGAATGGTTGAAAAGTTCAGTTTGTTTGCTTCTTGTTTTCTTTTGTTTGTTTGTTTGTTTCTTCTACTTCCTCCTCCTCCTCCTCCTCCTCCTCCTCCTCCTCCTCCTCCTCCTGATCTTTCTTATTGCTACCACCATAGTGTTGTCTATCAAGAATCTATTTCTGGGACAAAGTAGGTTTCTGATCCAATGAATTGGATGCTTACTCTCCCTGTATACAGAGGCACCTCTGTTTATAGAGTAAATATTTTCTTGTTTCTCATCCAAAAGACATTCCAGTATAAACTAATGAGCTTCTGAATAAATTGTCCACTGTAGTCTATATGCATATTCAAAAAACTATGCTACATAGATCAAATACATATTCTTCAGTGCCAAATGTTCTGGCCTGCTCTGCAAGCAAAGGATCCAAGTATTATATATTTCAACGAATGAGCCAAAACAATTAGTTTCCTTAGACAATTAAAGAAGATAATAAGCCAAAAATGCTACACAATCAGGTTGATAGAGAAGCAAATTTACTGTCCTTATTAGCAGCTTGCTTGCAGTTTTTTTAATTTGAACTAATGAACATCCTAGTAGCTCAGGAGAAAAATAACCCAAATGCTGCAGGCTCAGACCATGCTAACCAAGGAGCTGGTGTTTAATCGGGGATGGCCAGATGCACATACTGCTTCTCTTCATTTTCAACCTAAGGTAATTCCACCATCCTCTCCCTGCCCTTCCCAACCCCCTACTAAAATCCCATAAGTGTTGTGTTGGAAGAAAAAAAAAATCCCACAGAGAGCTTCCAGCAGACCGAAGGTATTATATGTTCATGTATCTGCCAGTTGACCAGTGAAGAACATCTGGCAGGGCAGCTGGGAGGGTGTCACATGCAAACTGGTCAGGGATCATAAATAGCTTACTAGACACCAACAGGAAGGGCATAGCAACTGGTAAATTGCACCCAATACATTTTACCGGAGCAAATTTGCTGTGAACTCCTTGTCATTCTTCACAGATGAGCAGCTTCCCCCTTCTTCTTCGTTCTCTCACAGTATCACTTAATTATGAAAAGCACTGAGCACAGAGCTTAGGAATGTAGTGCTCAGTGAATGCTGGTTATTACTTTTTGCTACATTATTATTAGAACAAGACAGTTTCCTCGACACATGTTCAATGACTATCCCAGGTTCAGTGGCATAGCTGAATGGTGAGCTTCGGTTGGGAGCTCATAAGACAGGGTAATTCATGGGTCAATCTGTCTTTATGCTTTTTGAGTTATTTAGACAACACATTTTCATTTGGAATAACATACACACCACACAAAAAAGCTCTCCTGGGTGATGTTCCAATGAAGGAGGGAGGAGGGATTTGTATCTGGCAGGTGTGTTCACTCTATAGGAACAGTTCACCTCCAGATCTTAGGTTATGAGAAGGATAAGGCCGTTTTTGCTTCCCTCTAACTGAGAACTAGGAGTTGGGTTGGAAAGGGTTACCTTTTTCATCCTAAACAAGTCATTAAAAGAACCATTGCAGACCTGGAGATGTGGGGATAATTATGAAGCTAATGTTTTCTTTCCTAATGGAAACGGTCTGGATAAATGGTAGCGATGGGATTTCCTTCAACCCACACCATACACGGAGCTGGCACTTTTATGGAAGGCTGCTTTATTTGTAAAAGACAAGTCAAGAAGTGCTATTCTTTTAGGGTTTTGAATTTAATGTTCTCAAATCTACTGGTAACATTTCAGGTACCTATTAAAAGTGTGTAATAAAAATGAAACAAAACAAAATTGGGTAGAAACAACCTACAGCCCTGGCTTCCAGCTTTGGGGTGCATGAGAATTATAGGGGCTGTGGTGATGAGGATGGCTGTGTATGGGGGGGAGGAGGTGTTAAAAATGAAGATTCTTAAGCTTCTCTCCAGAAATCTTAATTTTATAGGTTCAGGTGGAGCACTAGTCATTTGCACTTTAATATGCAGATTTGAAAGAAAGAAGGGGCCTGTGAGCCAGGGGGTGAACGCTTGTGAAATTGGCTTGGGTAGAGTGCGATACTAAGAAGTGTGAAATCTTAGTACCTGAAGAGAAATTGTTTATTTCATGTGATGTTGAACAAGAACCCCTTTGTCCCAGTTGTAAAGTGTAGTGCTTAAGAGACAACACAGCTCAATGCCATCACAGGCTACGGGTTCATTTCCCAAGCCTGCTGATTTACTAGCTTTGTGACGTGGGCTCAGTGTCTCAGCTTCCTCATCTGCAAAGTGAGAATAATCATAGCATCTACGTCCCATGTGTTAGAGACTAATAAAAGGCAATGATTATAGAGATTATAATAAATAGAGAGAAACTGTGAGCTACAGTTTTTAAGCACTTTGCATATATGAGCTCATTTAACATTCACAAAACCCTATCAGGTAGGTACTGGTATTATTCTCACTGGAAAAATGAGGTTAGCAATTTGCTGGAAGCCACATGGTTAGAAAGTGGCAAGGCTGGGGCTCAGACCCAGGTGAGCTGACTCCAATGCCCCCCTTCATCACCTCCCTTTGCCTCTCCAACAAACCCTTAGCCATTCATCCTCCTCTTTTTCCTCCTCCTTTCTTCTCTCTCTCCCCTCCTATCACAGCTCCAGCCTCCTGTTAGGTAAAAAGTCATTTTGTTAACTGAGAAAAGTGTATTCTGGATTCATACCCACTTCCACAGGTCAGGGAGACGATGCAGTAGAGAGAAAGCAGTGTTGTGGCTCCCAAACAGGTAGCTTTCAGCTGGGCCCTTGGCATTTCTAAGAGCTCCATAGCATCAACTGTCAGGGTGAGGCCAGCTGTCAGAGAGAAGGGACAAGTTGAATGCAGCCCTACTCAACCATTTCTATCCATTCTCCTGGGCTTGGATTGTGGGGGGTGGAGTGGGAGGTAGGGGAGGTAAGGGTTGGGTCCACCTTCCCCCAGCAGGTTAGCCACAAGCACCGTCTTTCCAGAAAGTCTCCTTTGGGGGCCCTGGAGCCAAGTAGGGTAGCTACTAATTATCCCATGTGCCAGGTTCTCACCCAGCACTTTCCAGACACTGTCATATTTAATGATCTCAACAATCCTACACCTCGTTTTAGGACCAGCTCCCCTGCTGGACCCCTTCACCTGCAGCTCTCTGCACTTGCAAAGAGACTGACTATTGCACACGTAGTGATAGGCCCTCATAAAGCTGCCCTCCGGCTTCTCATTGGTGGGTCTGGTCTCAGACCAGGCTGTGGCCTCAGGACTCCTAGCTCTCTCCCTTGCATGCACAGGAGCAACTTCTCCTTAAATGCTTGCTTGAAGGAATGGAACTTAGCTTGCAGCGCTGAGCTGTGCTCTTTTTTGCTTGCCTGCTTTTCTGTCACCAGGTTGCTCTGGGAGCAGTGATGCTCTTAATTAAGCTGAGATCTGAGGTGCTTAAAATGCAAAATTCACAGGCAAGCTGGATGGTGCCTGAGGCTGGAAAGAATGCTCTTCACTCTGAGAACCTGCGTCATTGGTAAAAGCTCACAGGACTGATGGAGCTGACTCACAAAACTAAAGAATGAGTCTCATCCCAGGTGAGGGGAGCCTCGATGTGGCTAGACTCCTCTGCATTTCCTTCATGCCAGCTGGGAGCTCAGGCGACATTCAGTAAAGAGAAAAACCACGTATGCCTCCTCCTACCAGATGAGCGTATCCCCAGACTCGCAAGAAGATGAATCCATGAGGTCATGAAGGACTCCCTAAGCAGAAGGATTCTGGTGTTTAGAAAGAATGAGGAGGAAGCAAGAGCTCAGATGTGGACCTGGAGACTACAAGCAAATAGGAAGATTACATCCAGCCCTGGGGAAACCTAAGATTAAGCTCACTCCCATTGCTCAACCTGGGTTCTTCCAACCTGTCACTGCCCAACATGTGACAAAGGAACATGACCTTCCCAGAGGTGGTCCCACCACTCGGCTCCTTCCATCTAAGCCCCCACCTCTCACCTGGGCAGGTGTCTGAGGTATGCACACCACACATTGGCTTTGTTCTATTCTGAGGAACGCTGAATTCCTGGACTCTCTGGATCTTCTTAGATAAAGTCCCATGGGATGTTCCTAGACTTCAGAGCCTCTCTTTGTGGGTTTTCCTGAGACAATGGCCCCTCTGTTGTGAGACCACAGCAGAGATTCTGAGTTGACGGAGGTCTGTATGAGGGAAGGGCAGGAATTTTAGGTGCAGTGTGGGGGAGCCCTAGTTACCCCTCACCTCTCTATTTGGCTCCTGCTCATTATACTGGACTTGGCATGGCCTCTCCTTACATATAGTGTATGTTTGTGCCCTCTAGAATGAAGTCACAGCTGCACGTTGGGCCAATTATAAAATGAAAGGCACCTCTTTGGGCAGATCTGTTAGAGCAGGGTACCTCTTCTGGAGCTGACACTGTCCTGCCCTCTTGGATTGGGTGCTCTTGTGCAGGGCCCAACATTGGAGAAAGAAGGACTTGACTTTTTTGTTTGTTTGTTTTTCTTTCTTCTGCACCATCTGATCCCTGGGCTTTTCTCCATTTTCAGCTCAGCTGAAAGCCTCTTGCACCTCTTATGTGCTGGAGCCCAATCCCATACTTGGTCATTTTGAAAGTCCTGATTACTGGGTAGCTTTGGTCCACTGGGTTAGAAGAGTAGTACATGACAGGGATGCAGACTTTTCCTATGATTGTCTCCAGAACCTGTGTGAACAGGAGTAAACCATCTCAGTACCTTTTTCATACTATTTGGGAAACAAACGTTTTCCAATCTGGGTGTGCAGGGAGCAGCACTATGCCTTGCCTTTGTGGGGCAGACTAGAACACTGAGTCACTGACCAGTTCTGCTCATTTCAGCCCTGAGTTCTGTCTCACGATGTGCCCGCCCATCAGCCTGATGCCAGAGAGTTGTGTGTACTCCTAGCTGACTATTCTCCAGGCATCATGGGTACTGGCTGGCCTGGTAGCCCATGACTCCACTTACCAAAACGATTGTTTTTGAAATAGACTCTGACTAGTAAAGAAGCACTTCTTGCTCATTAAAACTACTTGGCTTTCTAAGTAGAAACTGTGTGTTTCCAAATCCCTGGATATCCTGGCAGCTTTGTCCTGTCCTAGATACCGCCAGCCTGGGAAAGCTGTGAAGCACATCATGTGGGGCTTTGAGTCTTCCTCACACACAGTGGTTGTGTTTTTCTCTCTCCTACAACTCCTATCCTTTCCCCTGGCACTGGTCTGGGTCCTTTTCTTCTTCTTAATCTCTGATAGGGAATTATGGGATAAGCCAAGTGTCAGCAGATGATTTCAATAATTTGCCTAGGAAGTTACAAGGATGTACAGGCAGCATTTGTGAGGATGAGAAGAAGGAAATGCACATGAGAGATTTTGATGCTTTTCAGAAAGAATTGACAGGATTCAGTGACTGAATGTAGAAAAGAGAGGGTGGGGGCTATGGGGACTCTCAGGTGTCTGATTTGGGTAATGCATGATGTGGTATTGTTCCTAGGACCAGGAGGAGATGTGGAGAAATCAGTTTGGAGTAAAAGATGACTTGAATTTTTGATATATTCAGTTTGCATTGCCTGGGATGTGAATGGAGAGATGTTTGCAGGCACTTAAGTAAATGAGCTCAATTAAAGAGTGAAAAGGGCTGAAAACACAGAAGTAGGAGGGGTCAGCACACAGATCCTGTGGTACCTTAAAACTAGATGAGTTTGCCTAGGAATCAAGAGGAGAAGAGTGAGACATAGGCCATTGATTTTGTGTATAAACTTATATGACCTTTGAACACTTAAAAGATCATTATAAATGCATTGGAAAAGAAGGCAAAAGAGCTTTTGTTAGGCTGTTTGGAGTTTTGCGTCAGAATAAGTGGTCTGCAACGGCAAATGACTTCTCAAGTCCCTTCCCACATGATGATCTGTGAGGCCAGGAGGAACAAAGGGAGGTATTTTTAAGTGAAGCTCTATTTTATAGAAGAGAAATCAGACTTTGAGCTGAGGTAGCATTTTCCCCCTCACCTCCAATTTAAGCTTTCATTGAATTTGGAAATCATATCTTTCTTTATCTGGGTCAAGGACTTGTGAAGAAAACACTAAGTGAGCTCAATACAAAACAGCATGTTCAGATGTTTGCATTAAACCCTCTAAACTGCTCACGCAGAGAAAATGGGAAGAAAGAAAAGGCAAGAATAAAGAAATTTCTTAACAGATGGTTATCTGTGAGGTTTTTTTTTTTCTTTCTTTTTTTCTTATTATTGGCTTTAAACTTAGCTACTACAATCATTTTGAAACTAAACCATATCTCTTTGGTAAGTGGATAACTGGTTTTAACTGCCATTGTTGTCAGAGCCCTTAAACTCACCACCTCCCTCTCCTGCCCCAAGTCTAAGTAAGCTCTTTGTGGAAAGTTGGATATTCTCAGGATTTTAGATTCTTTCTGAGGTTCAAACCATGGCACATGTATCATAAATAGCACAATCCTTTAAGTGTATACAAGCCATCCTGGCTGGTGTGGCTCGCCTGCCTGCCTGCCTGATTGATCCTAACCACTCCCCTGCCGGCCCGGTAGCCCCTAACTGCCCTCCCCTGCTGGCCCAGTAGCCCCTAACTGCCCTCCCCTACAGGCCCGGTCGCCCCCAACTGCCCTCCCTTGCAGGCCTGGTTGCCCCCAACTGCCCTCCCCTGCCAGCCTGGTCGCCTCCTACTGCCCTCCCCAGCAGGCCTGGTCCCCCCTAACTGCCCTCCCTCCCCTGCAGGCCCGGTCACCCCCAACTGCCCACCCTGCAGGCCTGGTCCCCCCTAACTGCCCTCCCTCCCCTGCAGGCCCAGATACCCCTAACTGCCTTCCCCTGCTGGCCTGGTCACCCCTAACTGTCCTCCCCTGCAGGCCTGGTTTCCCACAACTACCTTTTCCTGTAGGCCTGGTAGTCCCCAACTGCCCTCCCCTGCAGGCCATCTTGTGGCAGCCATCTTGTGACCACATGGGGGCAGCCATCTTGTGCATCAATTTGCTTATTACCTCTTTATTATATAGGACTAGAGGCCCGGTGCACGAAATTTGTGCACTGGGGAGGGTGTCCCTCAGCCCAGCTTGCACCCGCTCTAATATGGGACCCCTCGGGGGATGTCCAACTGCAGGTTTAGGCCCGATCCCTGTGGAATCAGGCCTAAACCTGCAGTTGGACATCCCTCTCACAATCCGGGACCGCTGGCTCCTAACCGCTCACCTACCTGCCTGATTGCCCCCTAACTGCTCCCTTGCTGGCCTGATTGCCCCCTAACTGCTCCTCTGCGGGCCTGATTGCCCTTAAATACCCTCCCCTGCTGGCCTGATCACCCCCAAGGCTTTTATTAGTATAGATATGACCCTGCACAGAAAATTTTACTAACCCTGCTTTACAATAAGGGCTTGACGATTGAATCATTAGGACCAGACACCAAGATTTCCTTTCTTTGAATAGTGGAGGGAATACTTATCTTGTCTTTAAGTTGCCCAGAAATTAAAATGAGATAATAACTTAGAAAAGTATAAAATCACCATATAAAGACAACTGTCTTTTTAATGAAGTGGCAAAATGAAAAACACTTTTTATTCTTCCCTTCCTTCCTTTACAGCTTTTATTTAAACTTTGAAATTTATAAAAATTTCACTCCAATTTTCATTTCTTTACATTCAACATTATTTTGTATTGGTTTCAGGTTTTATATTAGTTACAGAATAGTGGTTAGACAATCATATACTTTACAAAGTGTTCCCCGATATTTCTAGTACCCACCTGGCATCATACCATCATTACAACACTATTGACTATATTCCCTATTTAAGTGACAATGGGTTTACAGGTTCCTTTCAGTCTTTCTTTTGTGTTGCTTGTCCTTCCTTTTCTTTCTCACTTCTTCTCTCATTTTCTTTATATAGTATCTCAATTGGCCATCAAAGCTCAGTGAAGGCACTGGGACATGCTTCATCCATTTTACAGACCAGGAAACTGAGGCCAATTCCAGTTGGCTGTGGAACTTGACTCAGCACACAGGAAGCCCTCAGAGCCATGCTCTTTGTGCTTCCTAAGGGGCAGCGGCCCAGCAAACAGAACAAACCTTCCAGTCAGGCTTCCGAGCCTCTTTCTCAAGCACCTCTTCATTGCGGATGCTCCACATTCTTTCCTCTCCCCCCATTCTTTACTGCCCCCCCCTTCTCCGAAGCATGTGGAAGGCTTCCCACTCACTGCCTAGGCATACTCTGCTATGGGGCAGGGTGTAGCGAGCTTGCTTTTGGGTCAAGGCAGGAGCAGGAGTCACTGCCTCTGAAGTGTGAAGGCCGCCTGAGCGAGGCCCATTAGCACTGGGAGCTTCTCTGAATCATGTCAGTCAGTCCAGTACCCTGCAGTGCAGCACCCCTCCACTGAGGTGGCACCACCCCTCAACCCCCACCTCAGGGGTGAGGGTCCTTGCCCCTCTGCCAGAAGTCCTTCCATGCCCCTTGATCCCTGGCTGGGCCCACCCACGTCTAGGGGGCACTGCAGAACCTCTGTCTCTCTGCAGATGAGGCAGATCCCTGCCCTAGGTCTCCGCAAAGCTATGAATCTGTGGCCAGAGGCCTGGTCTGGGTCTCAGCAACCACATGCCTGCAATGTTCCCAGGGACCTTGGAAGCAGCTGGGCGAGTCCGCCTCACCTCCCTGGGGTGCCGATCTCCCCAGGGACCCCTGGGAGAGGCTGGATGGGCCCAGCCACGCCCCCGCAGGTTGCCTATATCCCCAGGGACACCCGGGAGCGGCTGGATGGGCCGGCTAGGCCCCCCGGGTTGCCGATCTCCTGGCCACGCCCCCCTAGGTTGCTGATCTCCCCAGGGACCGCCCCCCCTGAGAGGCTGGATGGGCCTGGCCATGCCCCCCTGGGTTGCTGATCTCCCTAGGGACCCCCGGGAGAGGCTGCATAGGCCCAGTCATGCCCCCCCGGGTTGGCGATCGCCCCAGGGACCCCCGGGAGCGGCTGGATGGGCCCGGCCCCACCCCTCCGGGGTGCCGATCGCCCCAGGGACCCCGGGAGTGGCTGCATGGGCCCAGCCCCGCCCCCCCCCAGGGTGCCGATCGCCCCAGGGACCCCCGGAACTAAGAGGACTGGGCGCCGCCATCTTGATCTTCTCAACGGCCGGATAGGCCACCCGGAGTCCCGCCCCCAGCCTCCTGCTGGCCCAATCGTGGGCATAGCGGAGGTGCGGTCAATTTGCATGTTTCTCTATTATAAGGTAGGATGTTCCAGGTATAACCTAATCTCCAATTCAGGTCAGATGATGCACTCTGTTTTTTGTTAAGAAAATTATTACTAACATAAACTTCCCAGTAGTGATGTTTTGTGTTTTACTCTTAGTTTATTCTAGTTCTTGTCTTAAGGGCTTGTCCTCTCTCTAAAGTAATGGCTCAATTGATGCAAAGTAACTTTTGGATTCAGCCCTCCCTGCTCTCACTCTCTTTCTTTTGGTATTTCTTTCTTGTGTATGGATGGGGAAAATGCATCTTATATTCTAGAAAATATTATAATTTTTAAAATGTGATTAAAAATATGAATCTACATGCGTTGTACTTCCAGAGTGTGCATGGGATGGTTTGCCTGTGGAAACAGACCCTCAGCCTTCAGAGACCTTCCAGCTTGTCGGGGTCACAGCATTGTAATAGAAAATAGACTTAGAAGTCAACAAGGCATCTATTGAAAGTCCTTCTGACATAAATCAGCCAAGTATCATTAGAAAGCTTTCTATTTGCTAAATATCCCTTATTTTAAAAACTACGTTAATAATACCACATTGTAGGGTATTAAGGAGACCTAAAAGGGTGACTGTGGTGAGAGACCTAGTACTATATCAAAGCATACAGAGGGCTAGGGAGTTCAATATCAAGGTGGGAAATTGATTCCTTCTGAGTCTTCTCATCTTGACTTAGAATGGCCATCTTCTCTTTGTGTCTTCACATTGTCTTCTTTCTGGCCATTATCTGTGTCCAGATTTCCCCTTCTTATAAAGACACCAGTCATAAGGGATTAGGGCATAGCCTAATTATCTCTTTAAAGACCCTATTTACAAATACCATTGCATTCTGAGATACTGGGGGTTTGGACTTTAACATTAATTTGGTAGTGGGGGGTGCATGATTCAGCCCATGCCCTGCCCTTCTCTTCACTGAGTCTCAGAGAAGTATTCCAAGAATAAGCTCTGCTAAGATCCCTGTCAAACCCACATTGACAGTGCCTCGTCATTCATTATTATCTACATTTCCTCTTCCTAAGTGTTTTAAATATTTTGGCAATAATTTCAAACACACACACACACACACAGAAAATAACATAAAATATAGAATTGACGTGGCTTAGTGAATATACTATTGAACTTTCTATTCTTTTTTTATTTTATTTTAGAGAGAAAGATAAGGGAGGGAGGAAGGGAGAGAGAGAGAGAGAGAGAGAGAGAGAGAGAGAGAGAGAGAGAGAGAGAGACATTAATGTGAGAGAGAAACATCTATTTCTGCCTCCCAGATTGGTGATTGAACCCACAATATGGGTATGTACCCTGACCTGGAATAGAACATGCCAGCTTTTTTGGTGTATGGGACAATGTGCCGAACAAGTGAGCCACCAGGCCAGGTTGGTTTTTAATTCTTTTACTCGCATATTGAGTGGGCCTGTCTACAAACATCTATTGAGCATTCACCACAACCCAGGAATTTCCCTGGGTCTTGGAGATAATGTTTGCCTTTGGCAGCTCAGAGTGAAGAGGGAGTGAAAGAGAAAATAAGAGAGAGAAAGACTCATACATAGATAGTTCTGAAACAAAGCAGTTGTGCAAAAAGGAGAGAAGCCTAAGATCTGATACCAAATTTAAGTAATGACCATGTTATTCTAATTTTAAAAATGGGATTTAAAATTATCCTGTACAGATGAGGCTGAGAGATAAGGGTTAGGTTTTGGGAACCACAGTTTAGCTACCCTTTACTCAAATCTTAAAAATAGACTTAACCTAGACTACTAACTTGCTTATCCTATCTAATAAAATAGTAATATGCTAATTAGACCTGGAGACCTTCTGGACGTCCTTCCAGACAAAGCCAGAGGCCTGGCCAGCCTGCAAACCGCCCCCAAGTGGCCCTCAGCCCCTCACCCAGGCTGGCCATGCCCCCCAGCGAGAACCCTCACCCCGATGGGGGCTTGGCCAGCCTGCAAACGGCCCTCAGCCCCTTGCCCAGGCCAGCCACACTCCCTGCAGGGACCATCACCCTGATGGGGGTGTGGCCAGCCTGCAAACGGCCCTCAGCCCCTCGCCCAGGATGGCCATGCCTCCCAGCATGGACCCACATCCTGATCTGGGACCCCCTTCAGGGCAGACCAGCTGGCCCCCACTTATGGACCAGGCCTCTATCTATACTAATAAAAGGGTAATATGCTAATTAGACTGGGCATCTTCTGGATGACTATCCGCACGTCCTTCCTGACAAAGCCGGGCCTGGGCGAAGCTGCCTGCTGGCGGTCCTGGGCGCCAGCTCCTGTAGCTGGCTGTGGCCTGGGAGATAGAGAAGCTGCCCGCCCCACGGTCCCAGGCCACAGCCAGCCAGAGAAACCGCCTGCCCCATGGTCCCACGCACCAGCGCCTGCAGTCCAGGTGAAGCCACCTGCCCACCGTCCCCTGTGGCTGCAGCTGGCCCAGGTGAAGATGGCCCAGTTCCTGGGTGCCTGTGGCCAGCCAGAGGGAGGGAAGCCTGGGTCCCAGGTGCCTGCAGCCTGCTGGAGGAGGGAATCCTGGGTCCCAGGTGCGGGGCTGAGGCAGAGGTGGTTAGAGGCGATCAGGCTGGCAGGCAGAAGCGGTTAGGGGCAATTAGGCAGGCAGGCAGGTGAGCAGTTAGGAGCCAGCAGTGCCGGATTGTGAGAGGGATGTAGGGGTCCCAGATTGGAGAGGGTGCATGCTGGGCTGAGGGACACAACCACCCCCCCACCCCCGTGCATGAATTTCATGCACCAGGCCACTAGTTGTAAAAATAAAAACCTAAAGTTTAGATAATCTGGAAATTGAACTTATTTTCATGCCTAATAAATTAACAGATTTCTCTATTTTTAATGGGGTAATTGGTGCTTATAAATTTATCTTAAATTTATACATATCAGAATTTCAGATGCAGCATCTTAGCTTGAGTCCATGAATCAAATGCTAAAGTGCTAAACTACCCCCCCTCCCCCAATACTAAAAATACTAAATACGAATACTAAGAAAGTGGCTAAGGATATCAGGAGGGGTAGACTAACAAGAGTGCTGGGAGACAGCAATAATAAAGTCAACATTGAATCTTACATCCCCTATCAAGCCAGATCATACAAATAGTTTTGACTACATGAGTTTTATTATTTATTTTTTTTGAAAAGCAAAATCTTTATTTTGTTATTATTTTTTAATTTCTTTATTGATTAAGGTATTACATATGTATCCTTATCCCCCCATTGCCCCTCCCCACCCCCCACTCATGCCCTCACCCCCCTGTTGTCTGTGTCCATTGGTTAGGCTTATACAGTATGCATGCATTGGTTGATCTCTCCCCCTTACCCCCACCCTCCCCTACCTTCCCTCTGAGGTTTGACAGTCTAATCGATGCTTCTCTGTCTCTGAATCTGCTTTTGTTCCTCAGTTTATGCTGTTCATTATATTCCATAAATGAGTGAGATCATGTGATATTTATCTTTTTCTGACTGGCTTATTTCGCTTAGCATAATGGTCTCTAGTTCCATCCATGCTTTTGCAAATGGTAAGAATTCCTTCTCTTTTACAGTAGCATAGTATTCCATTGTGTAGATGTACCACAGTTTTTTAATCCACTCATCTGCTGATGGGCACTTAGGCTGTTTCCAAATCTTAGCTACGGTGAATTGTGCCGCTATGAACATAGGGGTGCATATATCCTTTCTAATTGGTGTTTCTAGTTTCTTGGGATATATTCCTAGAAGTGGGATCACTGGGTCAAGTGGGAGTTTTAGGTGGATACAGTATTGAAGAGGTCTTGTAGAGAGGTATTAGGCGATAGCACTAGAAAAGAGCAGCCCCTAAGAAAGACTCAAAACTGGAGTAACCAGGAGCAAAGGTCACTCTGGGTGTTTGCAGGGGAAGGAGTGGGTACTTTCCTTGGCCACCATCTTGAGTGGCTCCTATGAAATTGGCAGACATGGGTAAGAATTAAAACATTTTTTAGAAATAGTTTAATTTTAAGAGCAGTCTTAGGTTCACAGCAAAATTGAGAGGAAGATAGAGATGTTCCTCTTGCACGCCCATTTTCAACCTCACTCGCTAGCTTGGTTCATTCATTACAATTAATGAACCTACATTGGCACATCATTATCACCTCAAATTCACAGTTTACATTAGGGTTCACTCCTGATGTTGTACATTTTATGGGTTTGGACAAATTGATAATGACATAGTTTCACTGCCCTAAAAATCCGCTGTGCTCCACCTATTCCGCCCTCTCTCCCCACAAATACTTGGCAACCATTGATCTTACTGTCCCAGTTTTGCCTTTTCCAGAATGTCATTAGAGTTGGAATCATTCAGTGTGTAGTCTTTTCAGAGTGGCTTCTTTCACTTAGTAATAGGCAATTAAGGTTCCTCCATGTCTTTTCATGGCTTAAAACTCACAACTTTTTTTAGCACTGAATAATATTCCATTATCTGCATGTACCACGGATCACTTATTCATTCACTTATTGAAGGACATCTTGGTGGTTACCAAGTTTGGGTAATTATAAATAAAGCTGTTATAAACACCCCTGTACACGTATTTGTGTACACATAAGTTTTAAGTTCACTTGAGTAAATATCAAGGAGAAGGATTGTTGGATCCTATGGTAAAAGTATGTTTAGTTTTCTAAAAAACTACTGAAATTTTTTTTCCCCAAAGTGGTTGTACCATTTTGCATTTCCATCAACAATGTGTGAGAGTTCCTGTTGTTCCACATCCTCACCAGCATTTGGTGTTGTCAGTGTTCTGGATTTTGGCCATTCTGATAAAGTGCTGTGGTGTCACACTGTTGTTTTAATTTGCCTTTCGCCGATGGCATATAATATGGAACATATTTTCATATGCTTATTTGCCATCAGGAGTCAATGCTAAGTGAGCTTTTAAGAACTCTGTTTGACCATTGAAAAGAGACTGCCAATCATTTCCTTTGAAACTTGGAAAGCTCTGAGAAATTGTGGATGTCCCTGGAAATGGTAGATATTTGCAAACACCACAATTATCAGTAAGTAATTGTTATCTATAAAGCCAGCTGTAGTTGGGCCTGCTGAAATATTCTTAAGCTCACCTTTTGAATTGATCTTTTCCTGAGTGGCAGCCAAAGATGCGTAGGTTTGCTCTTTTACTTTTTAACCTTTCTTAAGAAGTCACAGGTAGGGAAATCAGTTTCTATTTTAGTGCAGATCTGGAAACAGGCAGACTTATAGGAGGGCGGCGGAGGAGGTCAGGGTGAGAAGGGCTCTGGCCTGGCGTGCTATAGCAATTTGATTGCTACGGGTGTTGAATTTCATTTCTATGGAAAAGGTACAAGCACTGTTATTGATTTAATCATGATGCTCTAAAGCTAACTGGATGTTTGCAAAAATATTTTGAGCACCTTGGAAAAGTGGCGTTACTTATGAATAAAATAATACTAAATGTGCTGTTTACCAAATAACTCAGAGAAAGGTTTAGCTGACTTTTTTTTTTTTTTCTGATTTGGAAGCTTTTTCTTTAAAGAGGAAGTAAGGATCCTCTTGCTTAAATGTAGCTCTGGGCACAGTTACAGATTTTCAGTATGTTTTTGGCTTCTAATACTTTACATCAGCTCTTTAGCAATTTGGTATTTTTGTTGTGGACGTTTTTTTTTCGCTAATGCAAGTGTTATTTGTTAAATATTCTTCCGGTTAGTAGTAAAATATGGTTACTTTTATAATGTTTCTGCTACTGAAGGTAAAAGGAAACTAGCTTTGCTGATATCTAGGTAGATGGGGAGTGGGGAGGCAAGCTAACATTCTGTGTTTTAATAAATATTAGTTGAACAAAAACAGAAAGCAAAGAGTAAGGGGCTTATATCTCTTGACTCTGGAAATGTTATATACCCTGCTTGTACCTACATCTGGCAACATATTACCCTTAATAGGGTTAAGGCACAGTTTCTATTTTGCACCCAAACCTACAGGGTGTAGCATTCTCTCCCTTTGTTCTTCCCTCCACTTTGCCTCTCTCCTTTTCCTCCATGGATCATTTTTAAGTGCCAGACACTGGTATCATTAGACAATGCTTGCTGTTTCTATAAACTGTGTATGATCATCTGTTTTTAAAAGAGGGAAATTCAAATTTCATGATTGAATCACTCAAACAGGGTCAGTAGTTATTGAATATTTACTGTGTATCACTATAATTTTCTAAAGAAATAAGAGATTTCAGGTACTGATCTTAAGGAAATTTATAAACTTAATGGAGACCCATAAAAATGTCAAATCCTATATAATAAAAGGCTAATATGCAAATCGACCGAACTGTAGAATGATCGGTTGCTATGACACACACTGACCACCAGGGGGCAGATACTCAATGCAGGAGCTGCCCCCTGGTGGTCAGTGTGCTCTCACATGGGGAGCTCTGCTTAGCCAGAGGCCTGAGCTGGGCTTACAGCTGGCGAGTGCAGCGGCGGTGGCGGGAGCCTCTCCCACCTCCGCAAAGATGCTAAGGATGTCCTACTGCTACTGCTGGCTTAGGCTCACTCCCCATAGGAAGCAGTCCTAAGCTGTCAGTCAGACATCCCCCAAGGGCTCCCAGACTGTGAGAGGGCACAGGCTGGGCTGAGGGACCCCTGTCCCCCAGGGGGCACGATTTTCGTGTACTGGGCCTCTAGTAGATCCATAAAGGAACTCAGTGGTAGGTAGGTAATCACAGCAGGAGCAAATGGAAATGAAAGCCTTACTGACTATCCCATTCCAATGATTCTTCAAAGAATGGAAGTATCTGATTTCTTATTCAGGATTAAGGTGGTAGTTTTTGCTTATTTTAAGATGAAATAACTTATTTTTTTAACATTTTTATTTGCATCTACAATTGTACACTTTTTTTCTGTATACATCCTTCATTAAAAATATCTCTCCATTTATACTAATAAAAGGGTAATATGCTAATTAGACTGGGTCGACCAGACATCTTCCAGATCTTCTGACTTACTTTTGGACAGTTAGGGGGTGACCAGGCCAGCAGGGGGAGAGTTAGGGGACAACCAGGCCAACAGGGGGGCAGTTAGGGGGCAACCAGGCCAGCAGGGGACCAGTTAGGGGGTGATCAAGCCGGCAAGCAGAGGCAGTTAGGGGTGATCAGGCAGGCAGGTAGAGTGGTTAGGGCCAATCAGGTAGGCAGGCAGGCGAGTGGTTAGGAGCCAGTGGTCCTGGATTGTGAGAAGGATATCTGACTGCCAGTTTAGTCCCCATTCTGCAGGGATCAGGCCTAAACTGGCAGCTGGACATCCCCTAAGTGGTCCTGGATTGGAGAGGGTGCAGGCCGGGCTCAACAATTCCCCCACTAGAATTTCATGTACTGGGCCTCTAGTATAATATAAAATATATCAACTCATATAATTTTTCAAACATGTACTCCCTACAAATGGACAGTCCTGCTTATCATGTGATGCATGCAAGTTAACAGCATCCCTCCCCTCTGAATATTCACATTTCTCTTCTTACTTGACCCCTGATACTGTGATTTTTAAGGCAACTTCAAGAAATTTTCAGTATATACAAAATGTAACCCTTTCTCCTAATCTTATGATACACACACTAAAAATTATATATAAAGAATCAACTATGATTTAATGCTGTGTTTGATTTTTGTGGAGGAGGATGAAAAGCCTTTGATTTCAAAGAGCTTTAAACTAATTTAGGAGAACCAGGACCTATACATTTTGGAGGCTGTTATTCAGAAATAAAAATAACTCTATGCAGCTTTGAGACAAAAAAAAAAGTCACAAGGCAGGATGATACCTTATTCAGAAGAGCCATCTAGAGAGTAGCGGGACTGTAAGAGCTCAAAGCTGAGCTGGACACAGCACTGGGAACTGGGAACTGTCAGTGGGAGGTGAGGATTCTTCTGATTCTCAGAGAATAGCTATTGTAGGAAAATGTGCAGAGGAGTGGGGAGCATTCCAGTAGAGGAAGTGGTGTCAGCAGAATTGAGCAAGGCTACTACACTAACCTAGAAAACTGCCGTTGGAGGCGAGGAGGAAGAAGGAGAAATGGCAGTGAGGACCCTGAATACTTAAGCAGGGACAATTCTAGAACATTAAGAGCAGGTGAGTGATAAGTCACAAGTTCAGGAGCTGAACAATACTGGTAAAGTGATTTTGTTGTTGTTAGTAAGAGCAAGTTTGAAATAATGGCTACCCTTTCAGCTTTTCATCTTTGTGGTTCAAAAGATGCCAGTACAATATGTATTTTCAGGCTGTGACTATAGCAGGCACTACATGGTTTGCGTTATTTGTGTTTTGGGATTGTTCATATTTTACTCTGCCCTTTGCCAGGGTGGTATGATGGCCCTAGGAAGGAAGAGTAAAAAATCCTGGTTTATGCCAACACTTTTTTTTTTGTTAAAACTATTTGAAGCTTTATTTAAACTATGTGATTTTTAGTATCTTTGTTCTAACATTCCCAAGCCCTATCTACAAATGGCAGTTTATTAAACTGTCATTTAGTTACATTAATTATATACAGTATATATAGTATATTTAAAGTATGATGACTGAAGAGTCCAGCATAAATAAGAAGTGAATTTTGACTCCTTGGCTAGTAGGATTTATTAATAATAGTCATAAGAGGATAATTCAGTTTTCCTTTAAGGGTTTTTCATCAATTGTGCTCGAACATTGACTATTCTGAGTTTAAAATGACACAAATATTACAGGGAAACTCCTTTATCTAATCATCTTTGACATTGTACACATTTTTTGTGTTATTAATGATACTCTCATGATAAAGTTAATGCTTTAATAATAGTTGGGTCAGATTTAATGAGCTTCTTGATCATGATGATGAATAAACTTGGGGAGACCTGTCTGTCAGATGCTGGTGAAAATACTGGTACTCATACTACCACCACAACTATGCTATTGCTACAGATATTTATTAGGCCCATACTACATGCCAAGTACTGCACAAGTGTTATGTCCTTGACTTCTTACCACCCTTCCCTCTGTTTTCACAAGGCCACACAATTAATAAGTGGCAGGGCCAGTCATGTTCTAACTCCTGTCTTTCCCTGACTCCCTAGCACTTTTAAGTTAGTCCAAAGTAATGCAAGAGCTTCATTAATCCTGAAAATGCAGTCTCTACCAGCCTCTCTCAAGTTAGGGATAAGCCGGCCACGTATCATTCTATGACACTGAAGCTAAGAAGAACCAAGAGCCATGTGTCCAGAAATTGATTTACCTAAATATGATTCACGAGTCTGTCCATTCATTAACTTATTCACCTCCTTTGTGCATGACTCAACTCTTTATGCTATGTTCCATATATGCATGCCATGGTTAGCTTTTCTCTAAATATTAATGAGGGACTTGTGGTTCAGTATTTTAAAAAGAATGTTGTAAAATATATCTACCGAGAATTAGACTCTATCCTTGGGGATTTTAAGATGCACACTGTACCAAAGTAGAGGAGAGATGGAAGATTAGAGTGGCCCGTGAGAAATTTTGATATAGGACTGCTGGAGAGAGACCCTTTCTCAGTGTCTTTCCAGGGACAGGTGTGCTGGCTGGCTGTCCACATGCCATGGTCTTGTATTCATCATTGAATCCCCAGAATGTAGCCCACATATGTAGTAGAGGCACATTGGATGCTTGTTACAGTAAACTAATCTGAGGGGTATGTGAATAGGCTAGCAAGATATAAAAGTCTTGCTCAGTAGGCCCCCTGCACTTGTTAAGCACAGTGAGTACTAGTAATGCACACAATGTCCTAAATCAAGGTTCTAACTGAGGGGTAGAAATGTTGCCATAGTAATTGGATGCGGGAGCCCTTGCTTCCCTTTAGCCTACAAGCTAAAACAGGTAGTGCACCTGATTTCTGAAAGGATGGCATTCATGCATAACTAAGTGTGCTACCAAACAAAAGGCTACTTAATCCCAGCGCATCTGTCATTCATCTTGAATTGTTTCTTTCCTCTCACCTTCCTTCCCTCATCCCCTTATCTCCCTCAGAGGGACAGCTGTGTCAACAACAGCTATGATGACAGCCTTTGCAGGTCTGGCAGTTGGATGGTGCATCCTTGGGCTCTTTGGAGGTGGAAATACCGCTGCCATGGCCATGAATGTGACTTCTTTAGGAGAGGGCACACATCAGAGCTAATCGTTTCTCATCGGTGTCCTCACCTACTTCAGGTTTGGAGGGCAGTTTGAATCGAGAGTTCATCATTTCCTGAAGATCTTTTTGACCTGAAATTGAAGTAAAACATGAGAGTGGGAATTTAGAAAGACATTTCCTAAGATTGGGCTGATAGAAATCATGCAGAGACAATCACACATGTTCCAGCACAAAGGTGATTTATTGACAACATCTCCTTACCTCCTGGGGCTAAAAGGCCTCATATGGGACAAACGGCTCCTCTACACAAACTGGAAGAGATGAAAGATGATGGAGGCGGCTTCTAACTTGTATAAATCCACAAGTTACCTTCCTCTAGGCTTTCAGTGCAGAAGTGATGTGCCTGTATTCCCCGGTCAGGAATGGCCTCCATCACCTGGAGTATTTGCTTTGTATTTCCCCCTCAACCCCCCACTTTTTTTTAGCATCCTTACGGCCTTTTCAGGTAAATAACCATATAAGTATGATGAGCATCCTAACCACTCACTTCCTCTAGAATAACTGTAAGACAATGAATGACACAGCAACTCATTTGGCTATGGTAAAGTATTTATTTAGACATTCTACTTAAGGTAGTCTCACAGAGCAACTTCTCTTGGTCCCACCAGATTTAAGGTCTTTACTACTGTATTTTCTGGCATATAAGACCACTTTTTAACCCAGGAAAATCTTCTATACGCCCAGTCGTCTTATACGCCGGAAAATACGGTAAGTTTAGAATAACATCACAACTTTAACCTGCTGTTTTATAACGTAATCCCCAAGGTTAAGTTGTATTAGCTGCCCCTCTGTCAGAGCAATTCTCTAGACTCCAGCCAAGAGGTGCCAGAAGGAGAAACAATCCAAAGAGAGGCACTTGATCTTGGCCCTTACCTTTTAAGATAGAAAAAAAAAACACATTTGTCTTTTATGTCATCCCTCTAAAGTGGCAGAGATTGGTAAGGAATAGTGCAGAGGAACGCCTGTATGCTCTGAGTTGAGAGGCTTGACTAGAAAGCCCTTCCCCAAAGAAAATGATTTGAATTGATTTTAATTTCTCAGAATTGATGTTTTAGTTTGCTAGGGCTGCCATAGTGAACTGCCAAACACTGGGTGGCTTAAGCAGCAAAAATTTATTTCATCAAAGTTCTGGAGGCTGGGGATCCAAGATTAAGGTGTCAGAAGGTCTGGTTCTGTTGGGGCCTCTCTCTTTGGATTGCAGATAGCTGCCTTCTTGCTGTGTCTTCACATGGTCATCCCTATGTCTGTATTTTTCATATCGTCACATGGACTTTTCTTTGTGCTAGCATCCTTGATGTGTCTTCCTCTTCTCCTAAGGATGCAGTCATATTGATGAAGGCCCCATCCTCCATGCTTATGACTTCATTTAATCTGCATTACTTCTTTAAAGGCCCCATCTCCAATACAGTCACATTCTAAGGTAGAGCTTCAACAATACAGTCACCTTCTAAGCTAGAGCTTCAACATATGGATTTCGCTTTAAAAAATATGTTTTTGTTGATTTTAGAGAGGAAGGGAGAGGGAGAGAGAGAGAGAGAAAAAAAAACCTTTATGAGAGAGAGAAATTTTGATCAGTTGCCTCTTGTATGTCCCTTACTGGGGATCAAGTCTGCAACCACGGGCATGTGACCTGATTTGGAATCTAATCGGCCACCTTGAGGTGCATGGGATGATGCTCAACCAACTGAGCCACACTAGCCAGGGTAATATATGAATTTTGGGTGAACATAATTCCATAACAGTTGGTTATATTCATTTGCCTGTTTCACAATTTACAATGGACAGTGAGGGAAATCATTTAAACCACGTTGTTTCCAGATATTGAGACATATTTACCATTCTGTTTCTCAAAATAAAAGAACCCTTATTCATTTTTAACTCACCTTGAACTATAAATACATAGGCCACAAATAAAATCTCATTATTATTTCATAAAGAACCAGGGAATATTTTTTTTACATACAATTCCACTTACATCCTCATAAGTGCTTCTTGCAAACAGCCCTCCTTTCATACATAAAACTCTCAGCTATGAAACGGGGCAGCTAAAAGCCTTTAATGTGCCATTAGTCCCACATGCCTAATCTATGGAGTAGATTGTCAAACAAACAAGCCAAATTCTACAGGAAATTGGCCCACCTGTTAAAGAAAAATACAACAAAACATTTAATTAAAATGGAAGTATATAGTATATCTCTAAACTATTAAAAATTATTGCCATTACAGCCTGGCCAGTGTGGCTCAGTGTTGAGCGTCAACCTGTGAACCAGGAGGTCACAGTTTGATGCCTGGTCAGGGCACATGCCCCGGTTGAGAGCTCGATCCCTAGTTGGGGGGCATGCACAAGGCAGCTGATCAGTGATTCTCTCTCATTATTGATGTTTCTATCTCTCTCTCCCTCTCTCTTCCTCCCTGAAATCAATAAAAAATATATATTTTAAAAAATTATTGCCATTACACATATCAGATATTGATAAACTTTGGCAGAAATAGTAAAAATGTCAGTTACTATTGAAGCTTCTACAGGCTTATGGATAACATAAAATATGTTTCTAAGTCCTTAGTAAGTCTTTCAGTAAATTGCTTTTTATAGATTTCTCCTAAGTCTAACATAGTTGGTCTTACCTATAAGTAACAGTTATGCATATTTATGGTTTCAATGTATTTATTTAATTGCTACCTGCTAATTAATATTTCCCAAGGTTATTGTGATTTACTCTAATTTGTACTTTGTATTATTCACCAAATATTCAAATACTGTTTATCACTCAAACAATGTATCAAAACACTGAGCTTGAACACCTGTTCTCTAGAATCCAACCGGTGATAGAAAGTGACAACTCATTGTCCCAGGCAGCAGGGTCCCTTCATCTTTTCCATTCAGATGATTCAATGTTCATTGTGAAAACATAACGGAGAGGATACTAGATTTAGTTCAGCAGCTCCAGGGATGCATTCCTTTTGATTTCTAGATTGTAAAGTCCCGTACTTGAATGTGTATAATAAGATAATTCAAGCAATATATTCTAATTTAATTTTAACTCAGTATTCAGGATTTGCTATTAATGAAATGCATAACCTGATTTTTTTTTTTTTGAAAAATCAATGAATTTGATCATATCTTGGAACCTCATTTCATTCTCTCTGGAGTTGTCATGGCAACAGAGAAACCAGGGTGCTATGGGGAGATGTGATTTCAGACTTCTGCTGTGGTTATTCCTGTGTGGTCCACACAGAGAGAAAATATTGTGATGGCTGCTCTATTAAAACATTGCATTTAATAGGCATTATGCTAGTGAAGCAGTGGTCGTGAACTCCGATTCTATAAAGTGCTGGGCCTTGCTACTTCATAGCAACTCAGGTTTACCTTTTCCTATTTAAGTTCCTGTTTTCTGACTGGTAGAGTCTTTGATATGAACAGTATCTAGTTAGGGATGTTTATTGGACCATGAAACACACATAACGTATAATTCAAAAAATTAAATTTATTCAATGGTTAAGTTAAGCATTTGAATTAATCACAAACTTTCTACATAAATAGGAAGTTAGATTTGATTATGAATCCTGTCCCACCAATGATCTGGGAAGCTCACTGTCTTATCCACACTGTTGGGACCCCTGAGACTGCCTGGCAGTGGCGTGCAATCCAGTTATATGATATGACAGCTTTCTCCCTCTGTGTACAAGATTTGATTCCTTCCCTCTATTCTCTTTCCCTCCCTCCCTTCCTCCCTCCCTCCATCCCTCCTTCCGTCCTTCCCTCTCTCCCTTCCTTCCTCCCATCCTTCCTCCTTCCCTCCATCCCTTCTTCCTTCTCTCCCTCCCTCCCTTCCTTCTGATGCTTTTATCTTGTATTTAGTGCATTTAGGTCCTGCCACTCTGCACTGTCCCAAACTCCAGCCTGCTCCCACTCTGCTAAATAAGCTCGGTTCACTTCCCTCTGTACCCACCTCCCTCTCCCACCCTCACACCTCATCCTGCCCTATAATCCACACCCATACGTCTGTGTCCACAGACCACTTGCTTCTTAATGTCAGGTCTCTGCTCCGAGTAAATGAAGTTCTTGTGGAATTTGCTGAAAAGCCTAAATGAATTACTTTTGAAAGCTGAAGTCAGAGAGCAATAAGAAACATTAAACCCCATAGGAGTTAGCAGAAATCATGAGGAAGGTTTTAGTCATGACAAAATGGAGAACTGGCAGCACTCTGAGCCAATCACATAGAGAATTTCAAGGGGCAAGGTAATGCTGATGAACATCAGGATAATACACATTTAAGACAGAAACGAGCAAATATTTAAACACATTTTAAACAAAGGAGTGTCAGGGAACAAGAGCTAGGCTTATGAATGCATCTGTGCAATATTTAAGTTATTTTAGAAATATGCCATATTTTTCTAAATAAAGGCTAACTTGGAGTCCAATGCTATTGAAAATTAGAAGGAAAAAAGAAATGGAATAATTTTCTTGGTAAGTGATAATCTCACTTGGTAAGTGTCCATCAGCCACAGTCCAGACCCTCTGTAATATGAGGCAGTAAGAGAATCATACTTCTACCGTAAGAGTGCCGGGCCTGTCTCTGTCATCATACTAGGCCTTGATGGGAAGGATTTGTCTTCTTGTTTTTCTATTTAGATAAACCATAGTTCATTGCTAATTCTAGTAACTATTGGAAAGTTTTGTGTATTTGCTAAATGCCTAGTATATGCCTACAGCAAAACACTTGGGAGGAGATAATGCTACAGTAGGCTTAGATACTATTTAGGTAACTAATACTGTAAAAAGCATTGGACGGTAAAGACATTTTCACTAAAAACAGACAATATGAACAACTTAAGATGATTAAAAGATTTGAATTAATGATGAACTCAACCCTATGCTGACATAATTAGGCCTGAGCTTGAGACATAGTGAAAATGACAGTTTTTCCAAATGGCACTTGTAAAGCCATAAAAGCTTTTTACCATTAAAAGAATTCAGGCAACTTTTAAAATATAAGTACTTCCATCTAGTCAACCCTGGTTTGTGGGAATGCAACAATGGACAGTGACTTTATATAAACAATAGAAATGTATTCCGCACAGTTCTGGAGGCTGGCAGTCCAAGATCAGGGTAGCAGTCTAGTACCCTATTTTATTTGCAGTCTGCCAACTCTGTATCTCACATAGCAAAATGAGCAGAGCAGCCATGGGTACCAATAACATTCATGAGGGCTCCCCCACCCTGACAACATCCAATTGAAGGAATTTTGTTATATCAGGCTCAACTGACTAAGACAGAATTGGTACCGAGAAGTGAAGACGCTGCTGTAACAAGTACAGTAGTTCCCCCTTCTCCATGGTTTCTCTTTTCCCTGGTTTCAGTTACCTGCAATCAACTGTGGTCTGAAACGGTGAGATGGAAAATTCCAGACATAAACAATTCATAAGCTTTAAACTGCATGCCATTCTGAATAGAATGGTGAAATCTTTCTCCGTCCTGCCTGGGACTTGAATCATTTCTTTGCCCCGCACATCTATTATGTATGTATTTGCTTCCCACTCAGTAGTCACTTAGTAGCCATTTCAGTTGATCAGATTGGTTATCCGGGAGGAAGAGAGACCACATTCCCATGACTTTTATTACAGTATATCGTTATAATTGTTCTATTTTATTATTAGTTCTTGTTGTTAAGCCCTTACTGTGCCTGATTTATAAATTAAACTTTATAATAGGTATGTATGTATAGGAGAAACATAATATACATAGGACTTGGTACTATTTATGATTTCAGGCAAAACCGGGGGTCTTGGAAGGTATCTCTTGTGAATAAGGGGAACCACTGTCCTAAAAGTGTGGAAGCGGCTTTGGAAATAAGTAATGGGTAGAGGCTAGAAGGGTTTTGAGATGCAGATGAGAAAAAGCTATCCTTGCTGTGAGTGGTCCTTTAAAGGTGATTATGGTGAGAGCTCAGAAAGAAAAGAGGGGAGCTATAGAGAAAGCCTCAGTGTTCTTAGAGAATACCCAAATGGTCTTGAGTAAAATGTCAGTAGAAATAAGGATGTTAAAGCCTACTCTGTTGAGATCTCAGATGGAAATAAGGAACATGTTATTGGAAATTAGAGGAAAGGCAATCCTTTTTATAATGTGACAAAGAACTTGGCTGGATTCTGTTTGTGTCCTACCTAGTGTTTTGTGGAAGATAGAACTTGCTAGTAATGGACTTGGGTATCTAGCTAAAGAGATTTCTAAGCAAAATGTTGAAGGAGTGACTTGGTTCCTTATGACTGCTTATAGTAAAATGCAAAAGGAACCCAGCCAGTATGGCTAAGGGGTTAAGCATTGACATATGAACCAGGAGGACATGGCTAGATTCCCAGTCAGGGCATACCAGTATGCCTTGGTTGAGGAGATTCTCTCTCATCATTGATGTTTCTATATTTCTCTTTCCCTCTCCCTTCCTCTCTGAAATAAAATAAATAAATACATAAATGCAAAAGGAGATGAATGACTTGAAGAAGCAATTATTATCAAAAAGAAACTAGGCCTTAAAATATGTTGAAAATTCTCATGCTATCCATATTACAAAATGAGAGAGCGTGTTTGTGAGAGTATACTGAGGAACTGATCCAGCATCTGTGAGATTAGTATGAGTGTGAAACGTGGATTTAATTAGCCACTCCAGCAATAAAATGGACCCAGAAATAGGGGGCCCACAAGATTGTGATATTTACCTCCAGGAGTTTGACCAGTTCCCCATGGTAAATATCAGAGAAAAATCTCCTTGTGCTTCTCTGGTAGGGAGAAAGGCAAAGACACCAGTTGGAAGTATGCCAGAGAACACCACGTTCTTCTTAACAAGGCTTGCCCTCAGGGAAAACCAACCAGAGCCTAACCAGCTGGGTTATTATTAGAGTTTATTGACCAGGGGAAAGGTGGAGAAAGCACTGTAGGAATCTAGAGAACAGCAAATTAAATTCAAAGTAAGCAGAAGAAAAAATATTATGACAATTAGAGCAGAAATCAATAGAATTGAAAACAGGAAATTTTCAATAGAGAAAATTAATGAAACTAGAAGTTGTTTTCTTTTCTTTTTTTTTTTTTTAAAGATCAATCAAGTCAATAAGTCTCTAGCCAGGTGAAGAAGAGAAGAGACAAGACATAAATTCAGAAGTGAAAGGGGGGACATCTCTTCAGATCCCATGGGCATTAAAAGAATACTAAAAGAATACTCTGGACAATTCTGTTCCCACAAATATAATCTAGATAAAACAGACCAAATATTTAAAAATTATAATCTGCCATAGCTCACACAAGAACATATAGACAAAGCTGAATGGGCCTATATGTATTAAAGTAATTGAAAGAACAATTAATAACTTTCCAAAACGGAAAGCAGTAGTTGCCCAAATGGATTCACTGGTGGTGAATACTACCAAACATTTAAAAATATATATATATTACAAATTGTCTATAATCTCTTTCAGAAAATAAAAGCAAAGAGGATAGTTTCTAACTCATTCAATGAGGCCAGCATCACTCTAATACCAGAACCAAACAAAAGCGTTAGAAGAAAACTATATAGATCAATATCACTTATGAACATAGATGTAGAAATCATTAACAAAATAGTAGCAAATTGAACGCAACAGTGTTACTATAAAAGGAATTTTACACTATGGCCAAGTGAGATTTATCCCATATATGCAAGGCTGTTACAACATTGGAAAATCAACTAATGTAATCCATTTCATCGATAAGCTAAAGAAGAATCACATAATTATATCAATAGATGCCAAAAAAGGCTTTGACAAAATCCAACACCTTTTTAGGAAAGGAGCACTCAGGAAAGGAACACTCACTATGAATAGTGGGAAACTTCTTCAACTTTACAAAGATATACAAAAAAAAAAATCTACAATGGACATCATACTTAATGGTGAGAAACTGGATGCTTTCCCTCTAAGATTAGGAACAAGGCAAGGATATTTCACCGTTCCTTTTCAACAAACATCATACTACCAATCAGAGTTAATGCAATATGACAAGAAAAGGAAATAAGGTATACTGACTGAGAAGGAAGAAATAAAGCTGTCTTTGTTCGAAAAAGGCATGATCTTTTATGTAAAAAAAAAAATAAAAGAATTGACAAAAACCCCCTTGGATTTAATAAGTGATTATAGCAAGGTTGTGGGACACAAGGTCAATATACAGAAGTCAAGTGCTTTCCTATACATCAACAGTGAGCAGAGGAATTTGAAATTTTAAGAAGTGCCATTTACATTAGCCCACCTCAAAAGTCTAACAAAGTAGGTATAAGATTTATATGAGGAAAACTACAAAACTGATGAAAGAAATCGAAGAACTAAATAAATGGAGAGACAGTTTGTGTTCATGAATAGGAAGTGTTGATATTGTGAAAATGTCAGTTCTCTTCAACTTGATCTACTGATTCAATTCAATCCCAATCAAATTTCCAGCAAGTTATTTTGTGGATATTAAACTGATTCTGAAGTTTATGTAGATAGGTCAAAGACTCAGAATAACCAGAACAATATTGAAAAGAACAAAATTGGAGGACTGACACTACCCACCCCAAGAGTTATAATACAGCTATAGTAATCAAGACTGTGTGGTATTGGTGAAAGAATAGACACACACATCAATGGAACAGAATAGAAAGCCCAGAAATTGACTGCCATAAATATAGCCAACTGATATTTGGCAAAGGAGAAAAGGCAATACAATGGAGCAAAGATAATCTTTCCAACAAATGGTGCTAGAACAACTGGACATTGACATGCATAAATAAATAATCTAGGCACAGACCTTATACCCTTTACAAAAACTAACTAAAAATGGATTACAAACTTAAACGTAAAACACAAAAGAATAAAACACCTAGAAGATAACATAGAAGAACACTTAGATGATCTCTGGTATGGTGATGATTTTTTAAATATAGCACCAAAGGCATAACCCATGAGAGAAAGAGTTGCTAAGCTGGACTTAAGTAAAATGAACAACTTCTGCTCTGCCAAAGACTGTCAAGAGAATTAAATAAGCCGCAGACTGGGGGGAAACGTAGGTGGCTCTCTCTCTGGAGCAAGCCCACACCTTTCCCCAACCCCTTCCCCCAGGTGCATTTTCCTTGCCTCTCTCTCCTAAGCTCAAGGGCTCTTTTGCCTCTGTAACTTGATTTGTGAGCCCATTTCTTCTATGGTTCACTTCTTCTACCTTTGTGACTTTCTAAATAAACTTTAAAAGTAAAAGCACAGACAAATAAATCTGATAAAAAAAACTCATTCAAAATATGCCAAGAATTTTTCAAACTAAACTTAAGAAAAAAACAATCCAATTAAAAATGGTCCAAGACCCTAATGCCTTGCCAAAGATGTTATACAGATAGCAAATAAGCATATGATGCTCCACATCATATGTCACCATGGAAATGCAAATTAAAACAATAATGAGATACTACTGCACATCTATTAGAATGGCCAAAATCTGAAACATTGACAGATGCTGATGAAGATGAGTAGCAACAGGAACTCTTAATCTCTAATAGTTCAAGTGCAAAATGGTATAGACACGATGGAAGTCAGTTTGGCAGTTTTTTACAAAACTAATCATGTACTCACCATGTGATCCATAACCAAGCTTTTTCTGTATTTACTCCAAGGTGTTGAAAACTTATGACCATACATAAACCTGCATAAGGATGTTTATAGTAGCTTTATTAATAACTGCCCAAACTCGAGAGGAACCAAGACGTCCTATGGCAAGTGAATGCATAAATATACTGGTACATCTAGACAATGGAATATAATTCAGTGCCAAAAGGAAATAAACTATCAAGTCAGGGAAACAAGTCATGAAAAGACATGGAGGAATCTTAATTGCCTGTTGTTAAGTGAAAGAAGCCAATCTGGAAGCCTATAGACTGTATGATTTCACTTATGTGACATTCTGAGACAGAGAAAGGGAAGAGAGATCTTTTCATATGTCAGCAATCCTATGGGATTAGGGCCCCAGGTTTATGACCTCATTTAGCCCTAAGTACTTTCTAAAAGTCCTGTCTCTAATATAGCCATGTCGGGATTAATGCTTCAACATATGAATTTTGACCCTATCTTCTGCCACTTGCTCCTCCACGCATCACAATCTACTACTGGGTTTTTATTTTCTGTTCCTTGAGCGCACCTGGAACAGTCCTGTATCAGAGTCTTTGCATATGCCTGTCACTTGGCCTGAAATGTGCTTTTCCTAGAACTTGCCAGCATTCAGCGATCGGCCCACCTGGCACTCCTCAGGCAGCATTTCCCTGACTACTCTAGTGAGCATTTTTCACTTTTTGGTTTCCCAGCATATTTGATTACTATTCCTACTTTTGAGGAATTTCTTACATTTTTAGACTTGATGATGTTTGGATTCTATTTTCCCACCACTCTTGGCAGCTAGGACACAGGAAGCACATTTACATATATTGAACTTTGAATTGCAAATTAGGAACACAACAAAGAGGCATCCATTCTGCTAAAGGTGGTGGCTACTATGAATAATCTACAGAGGCAGCTGTCCTAGGCGTTCTAACAGCATTATGCAGGATAAGATGCAGCAGACTGATTCTAGAGTGTAATCAGGGACATTATCATTAACTCGATAGCCCATAAGCCTGATATGGCCCATCCTGAGATTCTGAGAACCATTTAATACCTCCTAATAAGTTCCCCCTCACCTTAAAAGAGTCAGTTTCTATAGTCTGCAACTAAGAAGCCTGATGGATAAACCACTCTTCCAAAATTGTCTGCTTCCATTTACTCTTTTACATAATATTTTTGAACACTTGCCACATATTGATCATGGTGCTAAGCATTTGGCATGAATATTTCAACTAATTCCTTAAAGATAGGTACAGAATGACTCTTAATCACTCACTATATGTTCTTTCCAAGACTTCCATACATGATTAACATTTATGTGCTTGTGGTGTCTAATATGGTCATTTACACTGAGTATGAACTCAACTGATATTGATGATGTATGAAAAAATTAGGTAGAGACTTTGTCTTAGTCTGCTCAGGCTGTTACAGCATTATCATACATTGGGTGCTTAAGTATCTAAGCCTATTGTGGAATCCGGGTGCCAGCCTGGATGGTTTTGATAACCGCTCTTTTCCTGGTTTGCAGATGGCTGCCTTCTGGCTGTGTTCTCCCTCAGATGGGGTGGGAGAAGAGAGAGAGAGAGAGAGAGAGAGAGAGAGAGAGAGAAGAGAGAGAGAGAGAGAGAGAGAGAAAACACTCTTTGGTGTCTCTTCTTATAAGAGCACTAATCCCATAAGGCCAAGGCCTCACCCTCATTACTTGATTACCTCCCAAAGTCTCCATCTCCAAATAACCATCATATTAAGGGGTAGTGTTTTAATGCATCAATTTTAAGGCAACACAAACATTCAGTTCATAATGAACAACTTTGAATACATGGACATCCTGTGGCTTTGACTTTTGGGTGGAGGCAGTAGAAAGCTGACCTATGGGTTGAGGCAGAGGCAGAAAATGGAATCCAATGGAAGTACTCTTCTCTTTGGAGAGGCAGGTATATTAATCAGGGTTTTGAGACTTCCTTAGAGAGAATAAGAGGAAATGGAGGAAGAATTAAACCTCCATCCTGGTGCAATTCTTGCTATCTATCCTATTTACCTCTCCGTAGCTTTTGGCCCTCTCTCTTACTTGAAGAATTGGATTAGATAATATCCTCTGATCTATGATTTTGTAGGAAATAGGCCTCTGTGATCCATCTCCAGCATAGTCTACTCTTAATGGAAGTAGTTACTGAATTTCTCCAAGGCAAACAGAATGTAGGGAGGAGGGAAGAGGATATAAGAACAAAGAACTGTGGACATGAGCCAGCATCATGGTGGAAACCCCCCGAGGTGCCTGCCTTAACTAGACAGAGGCAGGTGGAGACAACTAGAAAATGCCTCAGCCCATTTTTTTAATGGCCCAATGGGAGACAATAAGACCTAGGTGACTTATGAGGAAACAGGTGACCCCATAGTACTCAGCCAATGAGGAACCAGAGGAGGGACTGGATAAATAGGCTGTGATTGGTGCTCCTTGTGTTACTGTACAACTGGACACCCACTCTCGAGAACATATTAAAAGTCTTGTTTTCTCTATACTTCTGTCTCTGAGTCCATTATTTGAATTCGGACAGGTGAGCATTTCTCACAATTCAAATTCACTGTATAGCCTCATTCTCACCTCTGGCTTCAGTCTAGGAAACTAGAGAAAAACAATGAATAGAGATTGAGATTTGTTAACATTCATGGTTCTGCATTAAAGAGGCAAGATTCATCACTAGTTCAGAAGGGGAGAATAGCAGTATCTCCTCACTGAATGCGTTCTGACAGCAGCTCAACCAAGCCACAGTGCATTTCTTCCAGCTACCCTTTGACAGTGATCACGGAATAAGTTGATCACCAATGATAACCAGTGAGTGGAAATGATGTGTGCTACTTTTGAGCCAAGGATTTTAAGATGAGAATAGGGTTTCTCTACTCTTTTCCACCATCCATTAGAAATATGCAGAGAACTCTGAAGCCATAGCGAGATGGAGGAGACTCAAGATGGAAGGTGCCTGGCTCCCTGAATCATCATGTGGGAAAAAGCTGCCACTGACCTTCAGTGAGTGAGAAATGTTTATAATGTTAAGTCACTAGAAATTTGGGGTGTTAGAATGGCTAGCATTGTTCTGACTCAAAGACTCTCCAACATTAGGATGCGTTAGAATCACCTGGAGGGCTTGATACATCACTCATTGTTTACTCCATCTTCAGAGTTTCAGTTCTAACAAGCTACCTGTTGATGCTAATGTTGCTGGTATGGGTACCTCACTTTCAAAATCATTGCCCTAACTGATACAATTTCCATGGGAGAGTGTGAAAGTTCATGGCCTTAAAGGATATATAACTGACTCAAAACTGTGAAATTAAAACAAAGCCAATGTAGCCCTTTCAGGGACTATATAGTGATGCTGTATGGGCTGGTTTTACTGAATGTTGCCAGGATCAGTACAAAAATGGATCTAGAGGAAAGAAATGAAACTTATTAAGCTTAATGTTGGAGTGATAACAGATACTGGCATCTCTGCTTTTCTAATTATTCCACCTTTTCATTCAGTTCTTCCAGTCGTCTAGTAGAGCAAGCAATTGACTTATAACTCTCAGAGAGCTCTCAGCCTAGGTGGCCTTGTTTGCATCAGTGGGAATAATGCTGAGCTTTGGGGGACAGTAAGAAGCCAGGGTGTTCTCTGTCTCTTAAAGGAGGGAAGAGACACACAGGTCTTCTCCTGGCCTCACCTTTTAACAAACGGCCCCACAGTTTCACTGTCACTTAATGCTGCAATTTAAAGGATGTTTGCTGTCTCCTTTGGAGTATTCTGGGGTAGGCTGAAATGAATTAACTTCTTCACTTAGAAAAACTTGCTTTGGTTTTGGAAGGAGTTACTGTAGATCTTTCCAAGTTGGACTTAGTCCTTTCAAGGTACCTCATATAAATTAAGCCTTGGAATTCTTCAGAGAAATTTGTGATTTTATAGCTCCTCTCATCCAACATGCTGTTATTAAGTTACCATTCTGGATACCTCCATTGACAGTTCCGCTTCTAAAAATAGAGATCAGCTGTATTCTTGGACACTGGCATCAAAAAGCAGAATCTGAAATTCTATTTTCCAACTCCTATTTTTCTACTTTCTAAGTTCTCTTGATTTATTTTAGAAGACATGACATATATTTCTTCTCTAAATATCTTTTGTGCTCAGTACCTACACATAATGAGGACCATTTTAACTTGCTTCTCTGTTGTTCATTGGTGTGTGGGTCCCTTTTCTTATCTGGATGTTTTCCAGCCGTATTGATGTCAGGGCAGGTTTGGAACGGGCTTGCTTCGACATTGGCAATGTCCTCAGAGGCCTCAGGTGTAACCTGGCTGAGTCCCACCTTGGGGAATGCTAAAAAGAGTAGATCTATTCCTTTTATATCCTTCTACCCATCCACCTTTCCCCTCTCCCTCTCCATTCCCTCCCTTCTTCCTCAAACATTTATTTACCACTTACTCTATGCCAGGCTCTGGTGATTCATCAGTGAACGGGGTGGACAAAATTATAAACCTTGTATTTTAGTGGAGGAGAGAAACAATGAAACATTGACTACAGAAACAGAATTCAAATAGAACTAAGTGTTCTGAAGAAGATAAAGCAGGATACAGTGAGAAATGTGTACTTAAGTGGGGTGGTTTAGTTGAAAGAGTGGTCAGGGAAGTCCTACATGAAGAAGTGGTACCTGAGCTGATCTCTGGATGTGAAGTGAACCCTGTGAGGATCTGAAGGCTTTGTATTACAGATAGAAGGAAGGGCAAGTGTGAAGGTTATGAGATAGGAACCATTTTGATCTACTTGGGAAATAACACGGAAGCCACTGTGGCTGGAGTCTAGTCAATAAGCAGGGGGAGGGGCATTGTCGGAGGTCAGATCTGCAGAGGCCAGATCACATGGACCTTATAAATTAGTGAATTCCTTTAAATAATAATTTCAGTCAAAATCTTAGTAGCTGAAAGGACTCAATTATTTTTCATTATATTTATTTGTGCAACCTGCTTAATTGGCTGTTTCATTTCCTAAATAGTGCTCGGTATTTATTAGTATTAGTGGGTGCTTTGAGAGAAAAAGCTTGCTTTAAATTCTGGTACCAGCATTCAGAGTGCTCCTGCTTCTCTCTCCTTTCCATATTGGGGAGCAGGAGGGAGGTTAACCCAGCAGTAGCAGATTGAATGGCGCTGCATTGGACAGCCACTCAGAGTTATCTTTGTTGGAGTGATGGAGATTTCTGATTGAGGGAAGCTGACAGGGACATTACAGGTATAACAAAATGAGTAAGAATTTCCCAAGGAAATGTTTCTAGTTGTCAAATGCAAAATATTTTAAAACTTTATTCTTTTAGCAGATATATTCATTGAAAAGGAAGTATTTCATTTCCAAATCGACTCTAGAGTTAATTTGGAAATGTGAGCTTTCTAATGAAATAGAGTATATTGAAAAGAGCATGGGATTTATAATCGGAAGACTTTACTGTATCATTTTTTAAAAATTTCTTTATTGATTAAGGTATCACATATTTGTCCTCATCCCCCCATTCCCATCCCAAACCTCTCCCCACGTATGCCCCCACCCCACTGTTGTCCGTGACCACTGGTTAGGCTCATATTCATGCACACAAGTCCTTTGGTTGATCTCTCCCCCTTATCCCCACCCTCCCCTACCTTCCCTCTGAAGTCCGACAGTCTGATCTATGCTTTCTTGTCTCCGGGTCTGTTCTTGTTCATCAGTCTATGTTGTTCATCATTTCCCCTAGATGAGTGAGATCATGTGCTACTAGAAATACACTTATAAGAACTGAAAATGAGACAAGCAATAATGGTTATGCTGAGAGGCAAATGAATCAGTCTGTAGTGAGTTTCTTTCTGGGCCAACAGTTCTTTTGAGTCCCAATTTCAATGTCAAACAGTTCCTTATGTGTACATGTCAGCAATGATATTTCAGTTCTGGATGGTGGACAAATGGTGGTAATGCAGGTCCAACCCTCTCTGGTTTGGTCCTGGGCAACCTGCAGTGACACACAGCTGCTGACTGCTAGTATGGCAAGGCGTCATCAGCATCTTCCATCTCTGGATTGTTTCTCTTCTGTCTTTATGGCTGGAGTAGTCCTGTCAATTCCTCTCTGTTGCAGGAATCCACATGATCTCGGAGTTGTTTTCTGAAAATATACAAACATATTCTCGACCAATAGTTAATAAAGAAATCTTTTCTATAAATTTGATTTGCGATCCTTTTTCATTTTTTGCCCAAACAATTTTCCTTTGGCTTGTTTTGACACCATGTATGTTTTACATGGGTGTCTTGTTGTTAGCATTACAAATGAAAGTTAATTTTCTAAAGTAAAAATTTTCTAGATGTAATTTACTTACAGGATATTTTCCCTTACATGATATTCTTCTACTATCCCCCCTTTTTTGATTTAAATATTAGAAGGCTTTTGGAAATTTTATAATATAGCCTTGATAGCTTTTAAATTTTAATTTTTTTGCACTAAAATATGACTGCTTTAGGTTCATTATATGTTACGCAATTTTACCATGAGATGAACTACCAATAAAAATTTTAGTTAACACTTTAGGAACAGCTTTTTGTCCAGTACAATTAATTTAAAAAATATTTTTATTGATTTCAGAGAGGAAGGGAGAGGAAGAGAGAGATAGGAACATCGATGATGAGAATCATTGATCGGTTGCCTTCTGTAACCTCCCCCCCCCCCCAAATGGGGATTGGGCCCACAACCTGGGCATGTGCCCCTGACTGGAATCGAACCCGGGACACTTCAGTCCACAGGCTGACTCTCTATCCACTGAGCCAAATGAGCTAGGGTCACTGTGGCATTTTTAAATAACTTCTTTATTAAAATAGAATCTGTATACCATACAATTCAGCCATTTAAGGTATACATGCCAATGTTTTTGTGTGTATTCACAGAGCTATGCAACCATTACAACAATTAATTTTAGAGCATTTTTATCATTATAAAAGAAAACTCATATTTATTAGCAGTCACTCCCAATTATCTCCTAGCTGCCCCACGTCTACCCTAGGCAACCACTAATCTATTTTCTCTCTCTACTAGAGGCCCAGTGCACAAGATTCATGCACTCGGGGCAGGGTGGGGTGGGGGGGGAAGGGGCGCAGTGCCTCAGCCCAGCCTGTGCCCTCTCACAGTCTAGGAGCCCTTGGGGGATGTCTGACTGCTGGCTCAGGCCCACATGGGGAGCAGGCCTAAGTTGGCAGTTGGACATCCTTAGCGCTGCTGTGGAGGTGGGAGAGGCTCCTGCCACTGCCTCTTTGCTCTCCAGCCATAAGCCCAGTTTCTGGTGCACTGACAACTAGGGGGCAGCACCTGCATTGAGAATCTGCCCCCTGGTGGTCAATGTGCATTACAGCATCCAGTTATTCCACCATTCAATTGATTTACACATTAGCCTTTTATTATATAGGACTAGAGACCCAGTGCATGAAATTCGTGCACAGGCGGGTGTCCCTCAGCCCGGCCTGCACCCTCTCCAATCTGGGACCCCTTGGTGGATGTCCAACTGCCGGTTTAGGCCCAATCCCTGTGGGCTGTTGGACACCCCTGCCAGTTTAGGCCCAATCCTTGTGGGCCGTTGGACATCCCTTTTACAATCTGGGACTGCTGGCTCCTAACCACTCACCTGACTGCCTGCCTGATTGCCCCTAACTGCCTCTGTCTGCCTGCCTGAATGCCCCTAACCCCTCTGCCTCCCTGCCTGATTATCCCTAACCTCTCTGCCTGCCTACCTAATCGCCCCTAACTGCCTCTGCCTGCCTGCCTGATCGCCCCTAACTGCCCTCCCCTGCCAGCCTTATCTCGCCCACAACTGCTCTCCCCTGCCATCCTGGTTGCCCCCAACTGCCCTCCTCTCCTGGCCAATTTGGTTCTGATTGGTTGGTTTCTATGCCAGTCAGCGTCTAAAGCTCCACCTCCTAGGCAGCCATTGGCTCCTCACAGTTCACCCAGATTTGGTTCTGATTGGTCAGTTTCTATGCCAGTCAACATCAAAAGCTCTGCCTCCTAGGCAGCCATTGGCTCCTCACACTTCACCTAGATTTGGTTCTGATTTGGTTCTGTTTCTATGTCAGTCAGTGTCTCTGGGCCTATCAATGGGACCTGATCAGAAAGGCGGGGCTGATCAACAGCCCTGGTGGAGGCCTGAGGAGAAATGGAGGCCCGGTTGCTGGCCCGGCACAAAGAGAAAAAGAGAGGCAAGTGCTGATCAATAGCTGCCACAGAGGCTACAGATCAGACTCTGCTTCTCTCTTCAGGCCTCTCTCCGGGCCTGATTTGCAGCTCCCTCTGCAGTCAGTGCTGGGTCATCGGGCCTGCAGTCACAGCAGTCAGTGCTGGGTCACCATGTCAACCCAATGCTGACTGCAGGACTGACTTCCGGTTGGTTGAGCCTACTGTCATGACGGATCCAGGGGTTTGATATATTAGGATTATTGACTATATTTCCTATGCTATATTTACATCTCCATGACTACTTTGTAACTACCACTCTGTACTTCTCAATCCTCACCCTTTTTACCCGGTCCTCCAAAACACTCCCCGCCACACACTACCTTTTGGCAACCATTAGCCTGTTCTCTATATCTGTGAGTCTGTTTCTGTTTTGCTTGTTCATTTATATTGTTCTTCAGATTCCACGTATAAGTGAAATCATATGGTATTTGTCTTTCTCTGACTTATTTCACTTAGCATAATACCTTCTAGGTTCATCAATTCTGTCACAAATGGTAAAATAAAATTATTTTTAATGGTCAAGTAATATTCTGGTGTATATATGTATGACTACTTTTTTTTTTTTTAAATCAATGAATCTATTGAATGGCACTTGGGTTGCTTCCATATCTTGGCTATTGTAAATAATGCTGCTATGAACATAGGAGTGCATATATTTTTTTGAATTTGTGTTTCTTTGGATAAGTAGAATCATTGTGTCATAAGACAGTTCCATTTTTAATAGTTTGAGATCCCTCTATACTGTTTTCTACAGTGGCTGCACCAAACGGAATTCTCACCAATAGTGCAGGAGACTTCCCTTTTCTCCCCATTCTCACCAACACTTTTCATTTGTGGATTTTTATTGATTATAGCCATTCTGACAAGGTATCCTTCATTGTGGTTTAATTTGCATTTCTCTGATGATTGAGCACCTTTTCATATGTCTATTGATGATCTGTATGTCCTCTTTGGAGAAGTGTTTAAGTCCTTTGACCATTTCTTAATTGGATTGTTATTTGGTGTTTAGTGCTGTGTCACTTCTTAGTAAGACCTTCAGCTTCATAATGATGAGCACCTTCATTTCTTTTTTTTTTAATTTATTTTATTTTATTTTATTTTATTGGTTTTTTACAGAGAGGAAGGGAGAGGGATAGAGAGCTAGAAACATCGATGAGAGAGAAACATCGACCAGCTGCCTCCTGCACACCCCCTACTGGGGATGCGCCCGCAACCAACGTACATGCCCTTGACCGGAATCGAACCTGGGACCCTTCAGTCCGCAGGCCGACGCTCTATCCACTGAGCCAAACCGGTTTTGGCTCATTTCTTTTTTTTTTTTTTAATTTAATTTTATTGTTTAAAGTAATACAAACAGTAGTACATATGTCTCCTTTTTTTTCCCCATTGACCTTCCCCTGGCCTCCTGTACCCCCCGGCACATGCCCTTTCCTGCTCCCCCAGTGTCTTGCGTCGATTGGTTATGCTTATATGCATGCACACAAGTCCTTCAGTTAATCTCTTATCTCTTCCCTGCAACCATCCCAGCGCTCCTGCTGTAGTTTGACAGTCTGTTTGATGCTTCTCTGCCTCTATTTTAGTTCATCAGTTTATAATGTTCTTTATTATCCATAAATGAGTGAGATCATGAGGTATTTTTCTTTCACTGACTGGCTTATTTCACTTAGTATAATGCTCTCCAGTTCCATCCATGCTGTTGCAAATGGTAAGAATTCCTTTTTTTTTTTTTTTTACAGCAGTGTAGAATTCCATTGTGTAGATGTACCACAGTTTTCTAATCCATTCATCTGCTGATGGGCACTTAGGCTGTTTCCAAATCATAGCTATTGTAAATTGTGCTGCTATGAACATAGGGGTGCATATATCCTTTCTGATTGGTGTTTCTGTTTTCTTGGGATATTTTCCTAGAAGTGGTATTACTGGGTCAAATGGCAGTTCCATTTTTAATTTTTTGAGGAAACGCCATACAGTTTTCCACAGTGGCTGCACCAGTCTGCGTTCCCATGAATAGTGAAGGAGGGTTCCTTTTTCTCCACATCCTCTCTAGCACTTATCATTTGTTGATTTGTTGATGATAGCCATTCTGACAGGTGTGAGATGGTACCTCATTGTTGTTTTGATTTGCATCTCTCAGATGATTAGTGTCTTTGAGCATGTTTTCATATGTCTCTTGGTTTTCTGAATGTCCTCTTTTGAAAAGTGTCTATTTAGGTGCTTTGCCGATTTTTTTGATTGGGTTGTTTATCTTCCTTTTGTTAAGTTGTATGAGTTCCCTGTAAATTTTGGACATTAAACCCTTATTGGAGATAACATTAGCAAATATGATCCCCTATGCAGTGGACTTTCTTACTGTTTTGTTGATGGTTTCTTTTGCTGTGCAGAAACTTTTTATTTTGATGTAGTCCCATTTGTTTATTTTCTCCTTAGTTTACATTGCCCTAGGAGCTGTATCAGTAAAGCATATTGCTATGACAAATATCTGCTATTTTGCTGCCTATGGCTTCTTCTAAGATTTGTAAGTTTTCCCATCTTACATTTAAGTCATTTATCCATTTTGAGTTTATTTTTGTGTATGGTGTAAGTTGGTGGTCTAGTTTGATTTTTTTGCAAGTATCTGTCCAGTTTTCCCAATACCATTTATTGAAGAGACTGTCTTGTCTCCATTGTATGCTCTTGCCTCCTTTGTCAAATATTAATTGAGCATACTGGCTTGTGTCTATTTCTGGGTTCTCTGTTCTGTTCTACTGGTCTATATGTCTATTCTTGTGCCAGTACCAGGCAGTTTTGAGAACAGTTGCTTTGTAGTATAGCTTGATATCTGGTATTGTTATCCCTCCAACATTGTTCTTTCTCAAGATTGCTGCATCTATTCGGGGTCTTTTCCCCCCCCCCCAGAATTTTTGGAGAATTTGTTCTAGGTTTTTGAAGTATACCGTTGGTATTTTAATGGGGATTGCATTGAATTTATAGATTGCTTTGGGTAGTATGGACATTTTAATGATGTTAATTCTGATGTTGATGTTGTTCATGTCTTCTATCTTTTTTTTCAGCATCCTGAAATTTTCAGAGTACAGGTCCTTTGTCTCCTTAGTTAAGTTTATTCCTAGATCTCTTAATTTTTTTGTTGCAATGGTAAATGGAATTGCTTTTTTAATTTCTCTTTCTGTGAGTTCATTATTGGTGTATAGAAAAGCCATAGATTTCTGGGTGTTAATTTTGTATCCTGCTACATTGCCAAATTCATTTATTAAGTCCAGTAGTTTTTGATGGAGTCTTTGGGGTTTTCTATGTACACTATCATGTCATCTGCGAATAAGGACAGGTTTACTTCTTCTTTTCCAATTTGAATGCCTTTTATTTCTTCTTCTTGTCTGATCACAATGGCTAGTACTTCCAGTACTATGTCGAAGAGGAGTGGTGAGAGTGGGCATCCCTGTCTTGTTCCTGTTCTTAGGGGAAATGGTTTTAGTTTTTGCCCATTGAATGTGATGTTGGCTGTGGTTTTGTCATATATGGCTTTTATTTTGTTGAGGTATGATCCTTCTATTCCCACCTTGCTGAGAGTTTTTATCAAGAAAGTGTGTTGGATTTTATCAAGTGTTTTTTTCTACATCAATGAATATGATTATATGGTTTTTATCTCTGTTTGTTTATGTGGTGTATCAAATTTATTGATTTGTGGATACTGTACCATCTTTGCATCTTCAGGATAAATCCTACTTGGTCATGGTATATGATCTTTCTGATGTACTGCTGAATTCGATTTGCTAGAGTTTTGTTGAGGGTTTTGGCGTCTATGTTCATGAGGGATATTGGCCTGTAATTCTCTTTCTTTGTGTTGTCTTTATATGGTTCTGGGATTAGGGTAATGCTTACTTCATAGAAAGAGCTTGGAATTGCTCCTTCTTATGTAATTTTTTGGAATAGTCTGAGGAAGATAGGTTTTATTTCTTCTTTGAATGTTTGATAAAACTCCCCTGTGAAGCTGTCTGGTCCAGGGCTTTTGTTTGTTGGAAGTTTTTTGATTACTGCTTCTATTTTCTCCATAGTTATCAGCCTATTCAGATTTTTTGATTCCTCCTGGTTGAGTTTTGGAAGGTCGTATTTTTCTAGGAATATGTCCATATCCTCTATTTCTTCTTCTTGTCTGATCACAATGGCTAGTACTTCCAGTACTATGTTGAAGAGGAGTGGTGAGAGTGGGCATCCATGTTTTTGATTGTAGCTATATTGCTTTTGATTTCTTCCTTTCTTCCTCTAGGTTGACCATTTTGTTGGAGTAGAGTTGCTCATAGTATTTTTTAATGATTCTTCATATTTCTGTGGGGTCTGTTGTATTTCACTTTTTTCATTTCTGATTTTGTTTATTTGGGTCTTCTCTCTTTGCTTCTAGATGAGCCTGGCTAGAGGTTCATCAACCTTGTTTATCCTTTCAAAGAACCTGCTCTTGGTTTCATTGATCTTTTGTATTTTTTTTTTTTTTTGGTCTTTATGTCATTTTTTCCCCACTCTGATCTTTATTATTTCCTTCCTTCTGCTCACACTGGGCTTTACTTGTTGCTCTCTTTCTAATTCTTCAAGTTGCAGAGTTAGATGGTTTATTACCAGTTTTTCTTGTTTTTTTGAGGTAGGCCTGTAATGCTATGAACTTCCCTCTAAGGATTGCTTTCACTGTGTCCCAAATATGTTGGATTATTGTGTTTTCATTGTTGTTTGTTTCCAGATGTTTTTTATTTCTTCTTTGATCTCTTTGGTAACCCATTCATTGTTTAATAGTATGCTTTTCAGCCTCCAAGTATTTGAATTTTTGTGATTGTTTTTATTGTAGTTAATTTCTAATTTTATGCCATTGTGATCTGAGAAGATGCTTGATATGACTTCAATCTTCTTGAATTTGGAGAGACTTTTGCCTGTGTCCCAATATGTGGTCTATCTTTGAAAATGTCCCATGTTCACTTGAGAAGAATGTATATTTTGCAGTTTTGGGGTGGAATGTTCTAAAGATGTCGACTAAGTCCATCTGATCTAGTGAGTTTAGGATTGATATTTCTTTGCTAATTTTTTGTCTACAGGATTTCTTCAGTGATGTTTATGGGGTATTAACATCTCCTACTATGATTGTATTGCTGTCAATCTCTCCCCTGATATCCTCCAGAAGTTTTTTTATGTATTTGGGTGCTCATGCATTGGGTGCATAAATGTTTACCAGAGTTATATTCTCTTTTTGTACAGATCCTTTTAGAATTATAAAGTGGCTTTTCTTGTTTCTTGTTATGGTCTTAACTTTGAGGTTCATTTTGTCAGATATAAGTATTGCTACCGCAGCTTTTTTTCATTTCCATTTGCCTGGTAGATATTTTTCCATCCCTTCAATTTCAGTCTGTGTGAATACCTTGTTCTGAGGTGGGTATCCTATAGACAGCATATATATGGGTCATGTTTTCTTATCCATTCAGTCACTGGATGTCTTTTGATTAGAGCATTTAATCCATTTATGTTTAATGTTATTATTGATAGGTACTTGTTTGTAGCCATTTCTGTACTTTATGCCTGTGTTCCTTCCTCCCTTTCTATTTCTTCTTTTTACAGCATTCCCTTTAGCATTTCTTGCATTGCTGGCTTGGTAGTGATAAATTCCTTTAGCCTTTTTTTCGTCTGCAAAGCTCCTGATTCCCCCTTCAATTTTGATTGATAGTCTTGCTGAATAGAGTATTCTTGGACTCAGTCCTTTGCTTTGCATCATTTTGTATACTTCCTTCCATTCCCTTCTAGCTTGATGTGTTTCTGTTGAGAAATCATTTGATAATCTGATGGGGGATCCTTTGTATGTAACTCTCTGTCTCTCTCTTACTGCCTTTAAGATTCTCTTTTTGTCGTTAACATTTGCCATTGTAATTATGATGTGTTTTGGTGTGGTCATCTTGCTTGTGACTCTCTGTACTTGTGTAACTTTTTTCTTCCCCTTATCAGGGAAGTTTTCTGTCATTATTTATTCAAATAGATTTTCTAATCCTTGCTGCTCTTCTTGTCCTTCTGGCAGCCCTGTTATACATATATTACTTTGTTTTGTGTTGTCCCAAAACTCCCTTAGGCTCTCCTCCTGCTTTTTAATTTTTTTTTCCAGATGCTGTTCAGATTGGGCTTGTTTCTCTACCTTATCTTCTAACTCACTTATTTGGTCCTCTGCTTCTTCTAGTCTACTGTTGAAACCTTCCATGGTGATTTTGATTGTAGCTATATTGCTTTTGATTTCTTCCTGATTTTTGCATAGGTTGTTGATTTTCTCGTCTATCTGGTGTATGAACTGTAGGACCATTACTCTCAATTCTCTTTCTGTTATTTCACTTACTTCCTTTCTTGGTGATTCCTCTTTTTATTTCCTCTTGGGGTATTTAATTCTCTCCCCATTCTAAATATCAGACAGAAGGTTCAAATGCTGAGTTGCGGGGGGCCTGGGCCGTGTGCAGTGGGAGCTTCATGCCACCTGGAGCACTTTGATTTCTAAGTCCAAATTGGACTTAGTTTTTTAAGGTACCTTATATAAATTAAGCCTTGGAATTTCTCAGAGAAATTTGTGATTTTATAGCTCCTCTCATCCAATGTGCTATTGTTAAATTACCTTCACTGTCAGGTCCACTTCTAAAAATAAAGATCAGCTGTATTCCTGCACCTTGGCATCAAAAAGCAGAATATGGCCAGAATCTGCACTGGTTTGGCTCAGTGCATAGAGCATCGGCCTAAGGACTGAAAGGTTCACAGTTTGATTCAGGTCAAGGGCACATGCCTGAATTGCAGGCTCGATCCCCAGTGAGGGGCATGCAGGAGGCAGCCAATTAATGGTTCTCTCTCAACATTGATGTTTCCATCTCTCTCTCCCCTCTCCCTTCGTCTCTGAAATTAATAAACAACTATAAAAAAGCTTTTTTTTTTAACAAAAGCAGAATCTGAAATTTTCATATCCAAATGGTTGCTTGTTTCTAACTCCTATTTTCTATTTTCTAAGTTCTCTTGATTTATTTTAGAAGATATGACATATACTTCTTCTCTAAATATCTTTTGTGCTCAGTACCTACACATAATGAGTACCATTTTCATTTGCTTCTCTGTTACTAATTGGAGTCTGAGGGGACTTTAAATGTAAATATTTGTTGATTCCCAGCCCCCTAGCTATTCTATTATTCTAGAGAATAATCTACCAATTACTTGCCTGAGGCAGTACTTGCCTGGCTGCCAGCATTTTTAAAGCAGAATGTAGAAAAGAGTTGGGGGGTCTCATTCAGTATGCCAATTTTAACTTAATCTGCCTATTTTCAGTAGGGTGCCTACCCTATCCCAGTCCTCTCTGTATTTGGAATGTCTTGGTTCAATTTCTCCACCAAATCAATCCTGTTTATGAACTGGAGAATGCCTGGGGATATAACCACTTCTAATGCATATTTTCAAACAAACATCTTGTTTTCAGCCCTTTGCTTCTCTTCCTTCATTGGAAGAATGAGTTACCACTATTTTCCAAGCTTTTCTAGTATGATGCAATGAAATGCCTCCTTTCTTGTTTGCATGCCCCCCGACCCCTGCCATGTGCACCTGGCATTCAGATTTCTTAGATCTATTTTTCTATCCATATTTCATCTTTCAAGCTCTGTTTACTTTTGTTTTTGTTTTCAATTTCTTTTCTTTTTTGTCTTTGTGAGTTGAATTTATGGTTGAATTGAGTATACCCAAATTTCATATGTTGAAGCCTAACTCAGTACCTCAGAATGTGACCTTATTTGGAGATAGGGTCTTTACAGAGGTAATCAAGTTAAAATGAAGTAATTAGGCTGAGCCCTAATCCACTATGACTAGTATCCTCATAAAAAGAAGAAATTTGAACACTGGGGCACTCATAGAGGGAATTCAATGTGAAGGGACATAGGGAGGAGACAGCCATCTATAAGCCAAGGAGAGACGTGTAGAACAGATTCTTCGTTTATAGTCCTCAGAAGGAACTATTCTTTCAACACCTTGATTTTGGACTTGTAGTCTCCACGACTGTGAGATAATACATTTCTGCTGTTTTAGTCCCCTGCGCCTCCCCTCTTCCCGGTCCATCTGTGGTACTTTATGGAAGCCCTGGAAAACTAATACAATGACTTAAGTTATTGTCCATCATTATAGTAGCAGTTTAGGAAGGAGCAGAAAAATCCTGTATTTAACAGGAAGTTCTGAAAGTCATTTTACCTGTATTTAACTTAGTGTAGGTGCCAACCCACAAATGATAACGTTTATAATGTTTCTGTAAAGGCTAGAGTGAGAATCTAAATTTAGGTGTGCTTGATTCAAAGCTTAGGCTCTTAACCACTGCATTAAACCCCTCAAGCTCCAGTTTCCTCATCTTTAGATATTTATAACGTGGATCTTGAGAAACATTTAGAGTGACATTAGGTGGCCACAGGGCTGAATTAATATTAACTGAACTAGTTCTGAGGAGACTGACCTCTTTACTTTTGCTCATTATCAGTTCTCAGTGTTTTCCCACTTTCAGTAGATCTGTCTCTGGCGTCTCTTATTCATTATCTTACTCTCTTTTACCCAATTCCCTCAGTGACTTAGTCATGTCTGTGCATGGCTGCTCTTTTAAAAGTCCTTTATATGAGTACCCTCTGACTGCAGGCCTTTCTAGTCAACTAGGCTCACTCTCTCCCTTCTTACTTCATGTTCTATTTCTCTGAGTGTTAACGAACATGAATAATTTAGGATCTCCCTTTCATTTCACCACTTACCTTGCATAACTCAGCAGTCAATTCTTCTTCATTAATGAAACTCCGCCTAAAGGAGAAATAACCTAGGGTTCTCCACCATGAGGAATTTTTAAAACAATTATTTACAAACTGGAGCAGAGCTTGATATCCCTGTTTAAGTTCCCATTTCTTTCCTCCCAACTAATTCAGGGTGTACCTTGTACCCTCAGTGTTTCTTTCTTTTTTAAAAAAATATATTTTATTGATTTTCTACAGAGAGGAAGGGAGAGGGAGAGTTAGAAACATTGATGAGAGAGAAGCATCAATCAGCTGTACATCTCCTACTAGAGATGTGCCCACAACCAAGGTACATGCCCTTGAACGGAATCGAACCTGGGACCCTTGAGTCCGCAGGCCGATGCACTATCCACTGAGCCAAACTGGTTAGGGCATCCCCTCAGTGTTTCTTAAATGAATTATTGTTCCAAGTAGTTGAGTATTTATCTAGCTCTTTTATTGGACAGTGAGATGGGGACAGACTTGGATTTATTTTTGACTTCCTAGTGAATGTTTTTGTGTCACATAAGTGAATGGCCTTTCATCTTCATAAATGTCTATCCTCTCTGAGTGTCCTGACATATCCTGAATGCCAGAACATATGCCATATGACACTATATGTCCTGTATGCCATACAGAATTGCTTCCCATTGGTTTAGGATAGGTAGTTTGTACAGAGTGTTGGAGGTAAATTGAATGAGTTTTATGAGCTCACTCTTCTTTATATCAGAGGTAGTTCAATGCTGACAAGAGAAGCTGTATTTAGCACAGGTTCTTATTTACATTTATTGTCTGAGAAGGTTATGTGTACTCAAATTATATCTTTGAATCTTCTAATGTTTAAAAGCCTTCACATTAACTTTTCTGAAGATTAAAAGAGACAATACTGATTTGGTTAAAAAGAAAATGAAGGAACATACAAAGGGTCTTCAGGGACAGTGGAAGACCCCATTTTATTTAATAAAGGAACCACTATTTAGTGCCTTATCGTGGTCTCTAGCCCACCTCCAAAACCAGTTCTTTATTAACGGCATTAAAACCATATGGTATTTAAATTCCCTCCTTCTCAGTTCACTTCCTGTGCCTTATACACAGTTGATTGAAAATTCAGTAAGAGAGGATCTGGAACCCACAGAACAAAGCTGAAGAATTATCAGGCTTTGCAATCCTTTGAAAAAAAGGATTAGATGTTTGTGAAACATCTTAAAATTTTACTTTTATGCTCTTCTCCAAAGCTTGTTTTAGGAAATTACATTTTGAAAATTCAGTTCAAATACAAAAGCAAAATCCTTTCTTTTTGAAATTGTATAATAAAACCTGGCACAGTTTCATCCAAGGAAAATATCAGAAACAGGAACAGAGAGGAGAGGTTGAATTTGGCAGAAATGGAGTCCATGAAAAGAAGTCCTGATCTTAGGGTCTTGGTTGGGGGATTTGATTCCATGAACCCGTCTTAAAGAAAATTGTAAGCTCCTAAATTCTACAAGGTTACAGCATATCCATCATAATATCCTTTCCTTTTTTTTTTTTAAATCTTTTTTAGGACCTCTTCTGCTCAGTACTTCCTTTCTCCACCCCTTCTCCATCTATTGATTCCACACCTTATTTTCTCCCTCTTCATCATCACTTTCCCTGCTTAACCTCACCTACAGTCAAAATAACAGAATCAGTTTTAACTTTTTTCTTTTCAGAATATATCCAGATTTCTTTCTGGGCTAAAGTTGCACAATTCCAACTGAGAATGTAGTTCCTCTGAGAAAAACTCTGACGCCTTTGCTATGGTGAACTTAGGAAATGTGAATTTGCCACAGGCAAAGCTTGCTGTTTCTGCAGAGCCTAAGCATCTCTGGTTTTGTGTTGTTGGTTTTTTTCAGTCAAAAACGAATGTTCACAATATTTTCTAGTTAAAAAACTTGCTTTTTTCCCATTAGGTGTTGCAAATTTTTCTTAAACAGTAAAATTTTTGCAAGACTATTTTAAAATCTCCTTATTCTTTCTTTCTGACATGTAAGGCAACAGGCAGAGTGGGTTCCCTTTAAATTTATTGAGCACCTACTCCATGCCAGGCAATGGTCTCAGTGGACATTATTTCTTAAATTCCCCTATGCCAGTTGCCTATACTCTTTGGAAGAATAGTTCATAGTTCATGCCTGAAACCTCCTAGCTGATAGTCTTGACATTTAAAAAAAAATCTTTTTTAAAGAATTGTGAAAAATGCATTAAACTGACCTAATAACTTTAGAGCCAGTGAAAGTATGGCCAGAAATTTGCTTTTTTAAAAACTGGTTTTTAGAGAAAGAGAATAGTAGAGGGACAGAAAGATAGAAACATCAATGAGAGAGAATCATTGATCAGCTGCCTCTTTCACAATCCCTACTAAGGACTGAGCCTGTAACCAGGGCATGTGCCCTGATCAGGAATCGAACCACTTATCTCTTGATTCATGGGTCTATGCTCAATCACTGAGCCATACCGGCCAGGCTGGGGGTGTTTAGTTGTTAATACGGGTCTTTGTGAGAGTCTTAGGGCACCTTGAAACACCCAGCAAGAGATCAGGTCATGGGTCCGAAAAGGTTTCACATGTCTTTCAAAAATCACCCTTCCCAGTCACACTCATCACAAACTCCAAAACATTGATTTAGCATAGATTTTACTTGAGGTTTTGGTTTATCTTTATATTTAAGCAGCATAGCCTACTTTCCCACCCCCACCAATTATTTCTCTGCTTAATCTTTCCTTCATTCCAATTTGAAATAAGGTTTACAATGCAAATACCATGGGAAGAGGTACTAGAATATATAAATAATTCAATAAGGGAATAGCTATCATTTATTGGGATCACTCTGTGCAAGGCTATTTTCTAGTCACTCCTTTAATCCCATAACAAGTCTCTGCAGTGGGTGTGATTGTCCATCATCCCATTTCAGATAAGTAACCTAAGGCCTAGAAGAGGTTAACTAACTTGCTCGAAATCATACCACAGAGGCAGAGTGGATTCAAATACAGGCCGTCTGGTGCTAGCACTACAATGCCATGCTTCTAAATCGTGACTGCATTTTCTCTGTGGTATAAATGAGTTATGAATATTTTGAAATCCAATTTGGAAGGGATTTTGGCTAGGGAAGAAGGCAAAAGAATGAGGCAACTACATTACCAAAGGGAGGGGAGAGACATAATCAAGAGGAAAAGGTCCAGGAGAGAAAGGTTTTCTGGTCAGCATTGTTCACTAGAATGATCCTGGGCACAAGGCCAACTGTTGTTTCTTACTTGTTAAGAGTAACTGCCGCCGAAACCGGTTTGGCTCAGTGGATAGAGCGTCGGTCTGCGGACTGAAGGGTCCCGGGTTCGATTCCGGTCAAGGGCATGTACCTTGGTTGCGGGCACATCCCCAGTGCGGGGTGTGCAAGAGGCAGCTGGTCGATGTTTCTCTCACATCGATGTTTCTAACTCTCTGTCCCTCTCCTTTCCTCTCTGTAGAAAATCAATAAAATATATTAAAAAAAAAAAAAAAAAAAAAAGAGTAACTGCCAATTAGCCATGTGAATGGGCACAGGACAAAGCAAATTCAATAGAAATGTTTGGATACCTCCATTATATTCCCTTTTCTAGGATCTGTCACTCATACATCCTGTCTTCTGGAAGACCCAGAGATGACTAAATGCATTGGTGTTAAGAAGTTGTCTATCATGACAGTGCAATGCCCAAGTGATTTGCATGCCAATTAATAGAAACTTTCATAACTGATGTTAAAAATTTGTTTATAGTTGAATTGTAACTCATTGGTGGTGAAATTTTCCAAGGATGTCTAGGTGTGTTGTATTTATGCAGAGGGGGAGATCCAATAGTAGTTCTGTTTGGTTTCCATCCCTGGGGTGAAATCAGTTCATCTCAGCCTTCATCTTGCACCTTCAGCATTTATTTCTATGCAGTTCTGTCTGCATTTTCCACCTCACACCCAACATTTGCAAGTTTCCTAATCTCTGAGCAACAACGCTCTCATTACAGCTACTATTTGACATCGCCATTCTCTGCTGACATTCTTGGAAGCTGTTTGAAAATGTTTGCACAGCTGTACCCTGTGTTTTCCAAACAAGAGAGGCTAGGGGATATGCTAATGAGCTTTCCACACCAATCCAGAGAACATGCCCAGGTAAGGATCCTGTAGCTTGAATCTCTACTTTCACTTCTTTCTGACATAAGTTCTTTCACCAGGCAAATGTGTCAATTTGGGTACTGTCAATGTCAGCATTATACTTCCCTTGCTTTTTTGGATTTTATTTTCAAATATTTTGCCAGAAGCGATTAAGGCAGAGCTTTGTTTTGGAAACACTGGAGAGTTCTGTCCAATTTCTGCAGGAGGAGAGTGCCAGGCACAGGGTTACCAACCCAATTTATTTCTAATGAGAAATAACAGATAGGCATACAAAATGCTCTTGAGAGGAGTGCCTGGCACATAACCATCAGGCAGAACATAGCGGAGCTCATGCTCCAGCCCGGATGGGTTTCAGATCTCCCTGCCCCTGTGAGCTCACTGAATAGGGTAAGAACAGAGAAACTGTGTGGCTAAGGATGAACACTAAATAAGGGGATGAAGTAGCATTACTGAGGGACACTGGGGCAGGAGATAGGAAGTCACCAACCATTGAGGTTTTAGAAGATTGACTTCGGAACTAGGAGAAGCATCAGATAGAAGAAACTTAAAATAACAGCTTCACTTCTGCAATTGCTGGAAGAGGAGGCTCCGCCACCAAGGGGTATGAGGCATGGTTGCAACATCAACTACAAGGCTTATTATCATAAAACAACATCTTTTAAACTCCACAGTAAAGCCAAAACTCTTTAGTATGGCACAGCCCACAAGGCTTCTTAAAACGTTTCACATGCCTACCCATCTCTCATCTTGTTCCTCTGTCTCATCTTGTTCCTTCCCTGACACGAACCCTGTGTTCCAGTCATGCTCAGCTGTGTTCTTTGCTTGGAATGCCCTTTGCATCTCCCGTTTCTTCTAATACTTCCTCTCAGTGTGCACACCTCCCCTGTTCTTGGTAGAGTTTCAATACTAAACTTGTCATTTCCTCTGGAGAAACTTCCCTGATCTACATTGAGTAATCCTTTGGGTTTCCATAGTTCCTGTGGTAGATGCTGCTAGCTCTCTACCCAGTTGTATTTCTCCACTTAATTCCTTATTTGTTAGAACCCATCACGGCAAAACTAAAATCCTTATCTGCCCATACTACCTTGCTGATAGGTGACTGACCCATTTCTGGCAACTGAAACATAGAAGTTTCTAGATAGAGCTTCTGGGAAAACTTTATTTATTAAAAATATTGTAGTTGACATACAATACTATATTAGTTTTAGGTGTATAGCATAGTGATTCTACATTAATATGCCTTACGATGTGATCACCACAATAAGCCTAGTAACCATTTATCCCCATGCAAAGTTACTATGCTATTATTGGCTATGTTACCTGTGCTGTACTTTACATCCTCCTGACTTTTTAATTTTATAACAACCTTTGTACCTTTTATTCCCCTTCATATTTTTTAATTTTATAATAACCTTTTATTCCCCTTCATATTTTCCATCATCATTCTCCAACCCTCCCCTTCTCTGGTACCCATTAGTTTGTTCTCTGTATCTATGAGTCTATTTTTTGTTTTTTGTTTTGTTTTTAGTTTCCACATATAAGTCAAATTATACAGTAATTATCTTGCTCAGTCTGACGTATTTCCCTTAGCATAATAACCTCTTGGTCCACCCATCATATTGTCCCAAATGGCAAGATTTCTTTTGTAATTGCTGATATATATATATATGATCTCACATCTTCTTTATTCATTTAGTTATCAATTGCTTCTATATCTTGGTTATTGTAAATTATGGTGCAATGAACAAAGGGGTGCATATACCTTTTCAAGGTAGTGTTCTGTGGTTGTTGTTTTTTTTAATAAATGTCCAGAAGTGAAATTACTGGGTTCTATGGTAGTTCTATTTCTAATTTTTTTGAAGAACCTACATACTATTTTCTAAGGTGGTTGCACCAATTTACAATTTCACTGACACAGCATGAAAGTTCCCATTTCTCTACATTCCCACCAACACTTGTTATTTGTTGACTTTTTTTTTGAAACAAGAATAAGCAAAGGAATTTATTTTTATGTGTATAAAAATTGGGATGTTATTGAAAAAATCCACAAAGGCTAGATAGAGGGTCTGGATTTATATAGCATTGTTAGAAAGAAAAAACAAAACAATATTATAAATACTTAAGGGTTAAATTGTTAGGACTTATTATTTACTTGATGATATATTTGTTTTCCTATTTTAAATGTTGTTGACTTTTTTATAATAGCCATTCTGACAGGTGTGAGGTGATATCTCATTGTGGTTGTAATTTGTATTTCCCTGATGATTAGTGATGCTGAGCACCTTTTCATATATCTATTGGCCATCTGTATGTCCTCTTTGGAGAATTGTCTATTCAGGTACTCTTCCCATTTTTTAATCAGATTTTTAAAAAATGTCCAGATTGACTGGTGTACTTCTCTTTTGCCTTCGTCCCTTCCATCTATTTTTCTGGAACATAAATAGAATGTATAGTGCTAGTTATGCCATTTTGTGACAATGAGTATGAAAGGATGATGGAGTAAAAAGATAAAAATATCCTGGGTTTCTAATTATCCCTGGGCTATTTCAGATTTCTTGTTAAATGAGGCAAATAAATTGCTTCCTCTTAAAGTCCCTATTAATTGGGTTTTGTGTTGCCAAATATGTTTCTGACCAATAATGTTCCTATTGTTGTGTTTTTAATTACTACTTACTCTTTGGTCTCATATCTGTGAACAATCAAAGATAAGAGACTCCACTTTGTTTTCTCAGCACTGAGCATGCTCCCTAGCATGGAGTAGGAGCTCAAAACATCTTTTTTGAATTTGAGTGTTACTACAAAAGCCAGTTTTCTCTTTACTGATGACCATAACTAAAATTATGATTGATATTATGCTTACATCCATATATTCCATAGCTCTCAAGTAGCTGTGAATAATTCATTGTAGTAAGATATGAGTTTAAAATCATGAGATTGATTTTTATGTGTGGTTTGTGTTATCAGACTGATAGTTTCACATAAAACCTCTCACTATTCAATCTAAAAAGGTACATATTGACAGAAATCACAATAAATCAAAGAAATACAAGATTAAGCATTTATATTAGAAATTACCTTCTCTTTTGAATTCAGTTAATTTGGATTTTAGGGGCACCTTTGAATGAAATTAAAATTTATCTTTATTCAATGGCTGGTGTGGCTCAGTTGGTTGAGTGTTGTCCCAGGCACTGAAAGGTCACTGGTTAGATTCCTGTCAGGGCACATGCCCGGGTTTCAGGCTTGATTCCTGATCCTTGGTTGGGGTGGGTGCAGGAGGCAGCTGATTGATGTTTCTTTCTCACATCAATGTTTCTCTCTCTCTCCCTCTCCTTTCCTCTCTCTCTAAAGTCAGTAAAAACATATAAAAAAATTTTTTTATGTTTATATAGGTTGTTGATAACAGCCCCCTTCCCCTCAAAAAAATCACTAAGCAAGTGATTGCCTTTCTGTTTGGTTGTTGTTGATTCACTCACACGTGATGGAAAGTCTTGAGCCACATTTTGGGTTGGTTTTCTTTAATCAGAACTGGCATAATTTCTCTAAGGCCACGGTTTCTCTGTTTAGCTAGTAGCAAAAATAGCCTCACGATTAATGTAAGTCTTTATCACATGGGACACCATTTACTCTCAGAACTTAGTCATGAAGGGCATGTTTGTGGGGTCAGTGAGGCCGCTAAGCAGGTTGTTTCTTTCTTTTAAGTTCACACTCAGGGAGGGCACATGGAGCAATCACAGCCCCCAGAGCCACAGGCTGGTCTGCAAGATGAGTGCCCACAGAGAGGGATTTCAGGTGAGAGGCACAGCCCCAGCACTGCACAGGTGTTTTCATCATTAACTACTCAGTAACCAGGGATTGCACACTGAGGAAGTACATGAACAAAGACTTGGACGTAGTAATAAAGGCCTCAACACAAGAAATTGGCATCTCAACAAAAATCAGAGCTCCCTTAGGACAAGAATAATGAGAAACACACAGGTTGGATCAATATAGAGACAATTACCCTGGCCATGGTCCCTGAGTAATGATGACCTGCAATCTGATGTTTGAATCTCTTCTTAAGCTTTTTAGGTCACTGTATATGAAGTGTGCATAATTAGCCTTCCATTTCTCATTACAGAATGAGAGATTGTCATTATCAAGAAAGCATTCGTTATATTAAGAAACAAATTATTCTAGGTTCTTTGTCGATATCTGGACCAAGTAGCTCTTACACCATAATTAGCACCAAGATGTAAGTGCCTAGAGTGGGTCAGATGAAGAGAGACCATTTGCATAAATGTCTTAAGCCCAGTTTTTCTATATATGCTACAAATTAATGAAAACATTGAGACTTGTTTATTTTTCCTGTAATCATTACTTCTGAAGAGCTGACCATGACACGTGTTATGATGGGTAATAGCTCTGGAAATTTGTAGTACTTCTAAATGAAATTGTCAGATGAGTGCCTATTTGAAGTACTTGAAACATGATTCATTGCTTTATTCAGGAGAACTAGAATTTTATTTTCCCTATGGGGTGACAAAAATATAAGGGACCATGATCAATGACAATCTTTTCTGGGGTGCTTTACTTATTACCATTTCCCTTTGGCTGTATGAGATGGATCTCATTTTAAGGGATCTGATATTAATGAGTCAGAGCAAGAAATAACTGAGTCGCAAATATTTGTGTGTATGTACAGACAATCACCCTTTCTTATATGCAGTATTGCTAAAGATTATATGTTGTGGCTCTGATTACAGATTGATTGATTTGATCTTTGTGCTGAGGAAATGACCATCACCCTTGAAGGTTGGAAGAATATCTAATGGTTACAAGTTTAGAGTTAAAAAATTATATGCTTACTTTGGAGTGCATCAGACATTTATTTTTACACAGAGTTAGGCAAATAATGAAATGAGTTTTCCTGGTTAGTCCTACTGACTTTTAGAGGACGTTAGAGAGCATTCAGACCCAGCCCTGTCAGTGTTCCATTGGTTCTTTCTTTTGAGAGACATGGCAGACCCAGCAGGCCAGTCACAGGTGCCCTACCATACCTGCCTGTACTTCTCTTTCCAGCTTCCCCCTTTCTCGCAGAGGCCCGGGCTGCATTGTTGCCTTGGAGCTTTCTCAGGACTTGACACTCTGCTCTTCAGCATTTCTCGTTTTTGCTTTATTTCTCCTTAGGCAACCCTTCTGAGTCCCCAACCCCCTTTTTGCAAATTCCTCCTTTATTTTTATTCCTGTGCCTTCAGGGTGGTTTATGATGTCTTAATTAATGTTTTTATCTAGTCACTATTGTGACTGCTTCCCAGGGCAATGGTAGGAGGGAAACCGTTATATATAAAGTGATTATTGCCTCAAAATCAAACCAGGCAGGACTTAGCCTCCCTTGGGTGGGTCTGCTGCTCCCTTATAGGCATCCCCCAGTTGAAATCTGCACCCCCAGCAATTCTTTGCACGTGTGTAGGAGGGGTGGGATCGCATAACCTATTTACTTGAGTTGGTTGAAATTATTGGGATGCTGGTGGGTGGCATCACAGCTGCCTTGGAAGCTGCCTCAGCAGGGAAGCAACCCCATGAAACTGTAAGGAACAAACTACCAAAGTGGGAGAAAAATGGAACAATGGAAAGACCTACTCAGCAGCAGATATAACCACAGAACCTGGACTGTGTCACCGACAATCCACCTCTTTGGAGAGTGTCTGGGGATAGTGTGGCCTCATGATTTTTAAAAATTTCTTCCACAGCAAGTTTGCAAATGGCATCAGGTAAAGGGAGAGCAAGGAGAGCAGAGATCCACGGCTTCTCCACTCCCTGACAAACGCACTTAGTGCGCTGTGCCTCCCGTGCACAGCGATAAAGGCTCGAAGCCTGGCAGGGCTCTGGTGCTGCACATATTGAATTTGGAAACTGCATTTTGAGAGATCGCTGTGTTTCCTTTGCTTGACTGTAGAGCTGTGAAAAGAGTCCCAGCATCAGCAATCATCACTTGAAGGAGGGAGGAGAATTATGTCATCGCATGTTTGTTACATAATTGAGTTTGTTTATTAATTACAAGGAAGGGTCATGTGGCAGGGAAGTAACTGTCATGGCAGTGCCCACTTCTTCATTGAATTCTGCCATTTTTGGCAAACACTATGTCCAGTACAAAAGCTCTGGCCGAGTTATTAATCATGTTTGTTGGGTAAGCTACAATAATCTGCTGCCTGGATACAAAGCCAAGTATGGAGTTGCCAGCAGGAGGTGATGATAAAACACTTGATACTTCTCATTCTCAGACTTTGTTCCTGCTAGGGATTAATTTTTTTTATTGCCATTTAATTAAAGGGGGTGAAAATGAAAAGAAGTGATTTCAATGATGTCCCATGCTCTCAGATGTCATGTTCTTGGTCACAAAGAAATGGACAGCATGAAGGCTGGCAGTGCTATTTGAATGTAGGGCACATAGGCTGTGGGCTTCTACAGATGAGGGAATGGAGAATAGCACTTTCCCATGCAGCCAAAGCTCCAGCCTTTTCCCTGAAATTTCTATGTCCCTTTCAAGGGGGCTTTGATGTTCTATCAAACTCAGCTAATTGAGTTGGGAGGGAAGAGTTACCACTTATTTATTGACCTTTAGAGATGTACCCCAAGGTCAATTAAAATTCTTACCTGCCCTTATCTTAGGAAAGGTCTATCATCTGGTTAGCTGCTATAATTTCCATGGAATCAAAGATTGAATAATGACCATCAATTATAATATTTCAAGGACTGAGTATTTGAGAGGTCTCTTCCCCTAGTCAGAAAGGTCTTAGCCCCTATGAAATGGCCTTACATGTTTCATAGCATTTTTCATGTGAATTTCTATTTCTCAAAGTATGTTCTTTGGAAAATGTATTCTGGGGGTGTCAAAGAAGTAAAGAAGTGTGGAAAATGATGAATGAAATAAACTTTCTAGAATCTTAAATGTGCTATCTACCATTTTGAGTTTCCAAAATAGAGACACATAATGAGTTTCTAATGAGACAGTGTGTATTTTATAGGTTACACTTCAGATAAAATTGTTGTACAGAATCTATGTGCTGAACTCTTAAAACATCTTTCTTCTTGTTCTATATGGTCCAAAAAATTTAATTATTTTTAGACTTGAAACTTCTGCTCTTCTTTCTTACCTAAAGCTGTAGTTTGAATATCTTACTGTCACCTAAAGTTAAATGTCTAATAATGCAATCTTTGACTCGTACAACCCTAGATAGTGTGATATACCACTTTTCTGGCTGTCCAACCTCTGAATCCCCTTATTGACTTTGGAGAATTTACCATTTACCATTGTGTGGCTATGAGTAAGAGGCCAGAAAATTTATCCTGTCCCATGTCAGAAAGGTATGGATACTTGACCAAAGCTTAGCCATTTTGATGTTTCACCTTCGCAGGGTGTATCTTGAATGTGTAGCATATGGAGAAAGGATGGGTGAGACTGGGATTGGACAGCATCTTGCTGTGATGATACTATAAACATCCCCAGTGGTGGACAGTCTCTGATTTCTGCTGGGTCATCCTGAAACTTATACTCACCTTTTCAATAAGTACTATCTTTAGATTCAGACAGATGAGTTCTCTCTCTTACATAAAAGCAAAAACTGACTGGTCGAGAACTCAAACTAGCTATAGGTATTTGATGTCTCTGCTCCAGACAAATGTATCATTTTGCTTCAATGTCCTGTCTTGTTTAAAGAGAATGAGTCAATTGGACTCTCTTTGCAGGAGTGGGTATGAAGTGTGTGTCATTGGGTACTGCTTATTCATTATTCCCCAAGTCTTGAACCTCAACTAGAAAAAGCCAATAACTCTAGTATGAAATCTTCCAATTCTCAATGTAGCAAAAAATCTACAAATTAGAAAACAAAGAGACTCTATACAGTGCGTAATTAATGTGTGTGCCTAAGGTTAGTGTATGTTCTGGGCAGAGGCAACACAGCAGAATGGCCTGAGCCAGGAGACCTGGATTTCATGCCTGTCTATCTCATCATCTTAGTCAGGTTACTTCTCTGGATAAAGATGAATTTGACAATGAGCTCATTATTTTAGCAATGTTGAAAATGTTATAGCCAAATAAAGTTCACTGGTATAATGGGCTTTTAGGTAAACTAAAACTCAACTTCTTGAAAATAAAATTAAATGTGTAAATTAAATTAAAAATTAAAGACAGTATAGGGCTGTCATGTGATTGTTTTGCAAATTGAATTCTGCTGAGCCTCAGGGTTCCAGGGTAATGTCTCAGGGGCAACCTGCAAATGGGAGTGGGAGGTTAGATTCTGGGCAAAGTTTCAGATCCATCTCACAGCTTCAACCAGGCCAGCTTTTTTATTATATTGATTGGATTTGGATATTGAGGCTCTTATCAAAGCTTTATTTGAACAAAAGTTGGAAAACCAGGGAATGGGGTGATTCCTAGGACCCATTCTGTGAAGTAGCCTTATAAGTCTGTATTACCATCCTTAATGACCCTTCTTAAACCATTAATTCCTTCCATTCTTTCTATCAGAACTTCTGCTCTCTTTGCTTTCACATATTTCCTGTAGAGTATAGGGTTTTAGGTTCTGGCATTTCTAAATGCACTCCCTGTATTAAAAAGGTACATTCAAAACCTCCATTAATTATTAAGCACACTCAAGTGCTTGATAATAAACACTTGGAACTTGGGAAGTCATACCTGTAAGAAACTGACATCCAACTGCTAGCTATTCTTTCCTAAAGTGCTGTGATGGCCAAATTTCACCTCACCTGCCTTCCTCTCTGCCCTCCCCTTGTCTGGCTCACTTAGCTCCACCATCAGCCTCACAAATTAATTTTTAGAGATCACTTGACTGATAAAATTTTATTGAACATCAGTGCACACACACTCCAGGCTTAGCTTCATTGTCACCCCCTCTCAATAGCCCTCCTTGATTTCCCAGGATACATATTCACTTCTGTGTCCCACAGCATTGATGCAAACCCCTCTGCAGGTATTTATTCTGCTTTCGAGAGTGTCTGCGTCTTCCTATCTAGGTTGTAGGTTCTCTGAGGGCAGAGACTATGCCTATCAGATTCATGGCACTTCCATAGCAATTAGCACAGGGGAGCCTAGTGCCTGCATGGGAGCATGTGCTTCTTAGATATTTGCTGAGTATCTGCTTCCCCTACTCCTAAGTCCCAGAAACTCACACTGGAAGTGAAAAACAATGTTTGAACTCTGTTATATAAAACAGAGGTTATTATATAAGCTCTGAAGTTGGTTGTTGATTTTATTATTGTATTCAAGGCCAGATGGACATTGGCAAGAGGCTTTATTGCAGACATTAGAAAAAGAGTTGCATAATCAGCCCTGGGCAGACGTCTCTGTTACTGACTGTGTTGTGGTGAAGTACATCCTCTCCTCAAATGCACCTGTCAACAGGACTCTGCCTTGTTCCCCCAAAACCCATAGATTCACACAGTTCTGGGGACTATTGCCACTTGTCCTGTCCTCCCAGGCCACAGAGGAGATAGGAGTTCTGGAGAAGTTAAATGACTGGCCTAAGGTCACATAGATGAGTTCAGTCAGACAGACTTCAGTCCAGACTTAATGATTCCAGTGTACTTTTCTGCCCCAACCCCCCTGCTGAAGCCTACAGAGAGTGTATGAGGGAGGGTTTTTTCCAAAGTACTTCACAAGCAGCAAGTGGCTGCTCCCTGGGGGCAGGCTGGGTGGCTGAGTGTCTTTAGTTCAGTCTTGCTGCAGAAGACTGGGTTTTGCCATAGCACCACTATGCTAGGTCCACTTTAGCTTTAAATGGCTATTTTTACAAATTTCATTATGTGGGTGGCAAAAAGGAGTACTCCTTCCTTCCCTCCATTGGTATGATATGATAATGAAAAACCACCAAAGTTTAAGTTAAACAATGGGAATGTGTCTCAGAAGAAATTTTTACATGACCTTGCTGGCCCATGACCTACACATGGCCCTTTTAAGCCTGGGTCAAGGTTAATAGACTTTTAGTTCTTAATTTTAAAAATCTGAAACATGTTTATATTTTAACTTAATTTGTTTTAATGTTTATTGTGAATGCTTTGCTACCCCTACAATCTATAATAATAAAAGAGTAATATGCTAATTAGACCAGACAGCCGAATGACCTTCCAAACATCATTCCAGATGTCCTTCCGGACAAAGCCACAGTGGTGGAGGCCGAGGCAGAGGCGGTTAGTGGTGATCAGGCAGGCAGTGGAGCAGTGAGGGGTGATCAGGCAGGCAGGTAGAGGGGTTAGGGGTGATCAGGCAGGCAAGCAGGCAAGCAGTTAGGAGCCAGCTATCCTGGATTGTGAGAGGGATGTCCGACTGCCAGTTTAGGCCCTATCCCACAGGGATCCCAGATTGGAGAGGGTGCAGGCTGGGCTGAGGGACCCCCCTTCCTGCCTGCACAAATTTCGTGCACCGGGCCTCTAGTTCCAGAATAATTGCATATATATTTTTAAAACTACATTTAAAAAAGTACTTATTGTCTATGGAGAAATTTAATATGGAACAAGAAATACAAAAACTAGCATTACATTTCAGTATTGTTACTCTTCAACTGTATCACAATCCCCTAATCAATCCTTTTGATTTGATTTCTAAGAAAAAACAAACAAACAAACTTAGTGATTCCAAGATTCCAAGTGTATTGGCTCCTCACCATTTGCTGAGGGTCTGTGCTGAATCCAGGATCAATAGGGGCAGCTACTTCAAGATCTGTGGCCTCTATGTTAGTGGCACTTGGACCCAAAAAAGGTATCACTAAATTTTATTGAAATAATAGTTTTTCCCCCCAATTACAATGGAATCTACTGGTGGTGTGATTTTCATCAATTCAGTGTAACGATTTATTTTCTGTAGCAGTTCTAGTCAAATTTCAGGACAACTCCATATTGTTTCTCTAACTTTTCAAAAAATGCCTCCTTATCTCATAACACTTACTATTTCTGAAACATCAACTCATTTTATAATTAAAAATAGGGTTGTAAGTACAGTTACTAGTACTCTGGGAGTTGACATTGACAATTTAAAGCATACGTGGAGATCTATTTTCAAACAAATAGTGTGACATGGGGGGCAGAGCACAGGAGCCTCGAAACCATTGAATGTGGTTCTGAATTTTAACCCCATTTCTTACAGAATGGACTGTTATTACCTGCCTATTCCTTATACCTATGGTTCAGTGGGTTGACTCAGGAGGTTCAGGACTATGTTTACTATGTCTCCTTCCTGCTTTCAACTCTCTGATGGAACTGCTATATTAGAGCATGAAATGCCCCAGTGGGAACGAGGGAATACAAATCAGTCTGTGCTCACGAATCTGCGATTGCTCTTTCTTGTCTCTGTAGGATACAGTTCAATTACAGCAGCTTGGTTGTCAAAACTGGAATGTTCCCCAGGGCTTGGTGAACCTGATCAATTATTCTGCCATACGTTGGGTGGGGGTGGGTGTACTTCTCAAGGCTGGGCAGTGATTAAAGGTGGAGGGAGGGGAAGGAGAAGTGCAAATGTATGGGAAGCACCTTCTCTCTGCCGGATGCAAGACATCAGTTGTCTTATTTAATCCTCACAACCACTGTATCTTTATGTCAATTTACAGTGGAGGGACTGAGGCTCAGTGAAGGTCAACAATGTGTTAACACAGCTAATAAGAACAGAGATTCAAATGTGGATCAATTTGATCAATTAAACAAGAAGAAAATGACAGCTGGTTGACATTACAAGATGTTTAAACCAGACTCAGGGAATTAGCACCAACCTGTCCCTACCTGCCCCAATTCAAGTGCTTTTTGACAATTCCTTCTCAACGTCTCACCTGTTCTTATTCATTTTCACTTGGTTTTTATCTATGTGGCATGTTTGAGGGATCAGAATGACAGCAGGATCAGCATGTGTGGAGATTTGCTTGACCTTACAATCCTTGGGAACAGTTTATAACAGACTTCCTGCTGTCTCATCCCAATACACTTGTTTATTTTTATTTTCAGTCCTGTCTCTAGAGGACCTCTTTGCTTTTGCTTGCTGATGTGTTCACTCTCCCCAGCTCTTGCTTTGGCTATTGCTTTAGGGCAGCAATTTTCAACCGGTGTGCTGCAAGAATTTTTAAAACATGCCACACCTGACTATTTAGTCAGGGGCACTGACCTCTTTTCCCTCAGATTGTCAAATAACAAAACTGACAACAGCCAACACAACAATAGCCGTCCATTGTGAACGAATCAAAATTAATTTTTTTTTCTGTCAGATCGGCAAAAAATGTATTTTGGGGCGTGCCACAGACTTTTAGTAATTAGTGTATGTGTGCCATGAGGTGAAAAAGGTTGAAAATCACTGCTCTAGAGCATCTTGCCCACTTTGGTCCCACGCTTCCCCGACTAAATTCGGTCCTCTTTCTCAAACATTTCCTAGGCAGCAGTCGATGGGCTATTTTGAGGAAATATTTTCACAAAATATCTAAGCCTTATGTTTGCTGACAGGCTATGAAGTCTAGGTTCTTAGTAAGAAAATTTTCTCTCACACCAGAACTTTCCAGCCCAGCTGGCACGCCTGCTTCCTGTGAATCCGCAGAGCAGATGGAAGTGGGAACGTGATTTTGACTGAGATTTAATCCAGCCTTAGGAATAACTTTTAAAATCTCCCATCAGTATTCCGCTAACTTTTGATGCTTTTGTCTGAGTGGACTGGCTTCTCTCAGGAGAAACCGAAAGAGAAAATCACAAAGATAATTGTCTGCTTTATGGATATCAATATATATATTAAGTAAAAATCAGTTTCACCAAGCGAGTTCAGTAATTTACTTAAGATAATAATGAATTTGAACGTGTGTCAGGATTATGTGAAATGACACATGGAGGTTGGAAATAATACTACTGCCATGCGTCATTTCCTGAGAATGTAAAGCCAAATGCAAGTTGACCATCTTGCTCTGTGAATACGCTGCCCTTTGCTTCTTTAAGCATAGGCTAGTGCCCTCCTCTTTCCTGACCAAGAAATACTTTGCTACCAGAAGAGATTCTGGGATGTTTGGTGGGCATGTGTAACACCAGTGGAAAGTCAGGTCCTGGAGTGTTTTGGCTAGTTGGATCTCGGCAGTGAAATCTGAGAGTTTCTCCACTGCCTGAAAGGCAGGTTAGCTGGAAGAGATGGGATGTACTTTGTGGCCCTTTCCACATTCAGGGCACCAAGCCCCGAGTTATAATTCTTTACTCTCAATTAATACTCGGAGGTTAGAGAGAAAAGAATGATGGACAGCCCTGCTCAGTGTGGCTCAGTTGGTTAGAGCATCATCTTGTACACTAGAAAGTTGTGGGTTCGAACTGGGCACATACAGGAGGCAACTGATTGATGTGTCTCTCTTACATCGATGTTTCTCTCTCCCTTCCTCTCTTCCTACATAAACAAAGAAAAAAACTTCTATGGACATATTTTCCTCCTAAATGTTGAAACTCAAGCGTTTTTCCTCAGGTCCCATAACTGACCTGACTATTCCTTTGTATGTTCCTTTTTTGTCCCCTGTGAAAATGCCAATCCCTGACAATTTTATCTAGATCTCAGTCTAACATGCTTAGAGAAGTTGACAAGTGAATCTTAAAAGGTGAATACCTCAAAGACCAGATTTCAACCTGGTTATCCTCAGGTTTTGAGTCAGAACTCTTCAATATGTGTAAGTTTAATATCACAAGTTACAGAAAAAAAATCATAAGTTTTAAGCTAAAGTATGGGCTTTTTGGCAAGCCCTTTCTCAATCCCCAGAAAAGTACCCACATTTCTTTGTCATATGTTTTAGTCCAGAAGAAATCATTTCCTCAAAAACACATTTGAAGACTTCCTTTTAGTAGTTTACATGCAATTCTTTATTTATTCATCAAGTATGTGTTAACGAAATAACATGTGTCAGTTCTGTGACTTCACTGTATTTTCAGACCATTCTATCTAGAATACTTGGGAACATGTTACTCTGATAAATATGCTTAGATATTCAGGAAATACTTTACTGTATTTCCCAAAGGGAATTAAATAAATACATGTAGAATTGAAATAAAGTCAGTTACATCAGAGATACCTTTTGAAGTTCTTGATGGAAGAAACCGTATTTCAGGTGTGTTTGTGTGTTTTATCCCCTCACAATATTAGAAAAGTATTTTGTACATAGCTGGTGCCCAGTAGTCAACTGTTGATTTGAAATACATTAACCCTTACCTGAGGAGCTATTATGGGTTTAACAGGATTCTGTAACTACTTGAATGATAAATTGGGGCTCTGTTCTGCTCTGCAATTATTATACCACTGGTTCTCAACTGGAACAATTTTGCCTCCCAAAGGACATTTGGCAGTAGCCTGAGACATTGTGTTTGATTGCCACACTCAGAGTTGTGGTAGGGAGGATGGAGTTGCTACTGGCATCTACTCTTCAGAGGCCAAGGATGCTGTCAATATCCTACAATGCACAGGCATACCCAAACAAACAACGTATTATCGGGCCCAAAATGTCAATAGTGCCAAGGGTAGAAAACCATGGGTTAGGTAAATCTCTCACTAAGACCCTTTTAGGCTTATATGTAACCTAAAGTGATATTTCAAGGGTATTTTCAATGTTTGTTTTGCATTGGTAGTTTATTTCATAAGAAATCTTGACATCAACATGCCCATTAAAGTCATATATTTTTAAATAATCTCCGATCATCACTACCCTTTAATTATACTATCATGACTGTTACTGTAATACAAAACAGGGTGAAGTGCAGATTTTTGAAAATTTCATGGGAAAACCAGTCACTTAAGCACCATTGATAGAATTGGTACTGTTTACCTACATGATTATACTATAAAAACTTGAATAAGTCAGGCCGATCTTACTAGGTAGTTGAGTATTATTTCATATTGCCATTTTTAGATCTCCCAAATTATTTTGATTGAGGATATGTAAGCCTGTAACTGGAAAATATTAAGATTGAGATTTAAATAGCTAATAGTAATGTTTATGTATCATATAATGTAACTGGTATCCAGTTTTGTAATCTGAGGTATATTTACAGAAGTTAAGTAGAGAATACATTACAGAAATACTTTAACATGGGCCTATTTAAATGAGGGAGTTAGCAGGATGGGAGAATGAGATACACAGGACTGGTGAGTAGTTAGGGTGACTATGTAATTTCTCACCCAAACCAGGGCCCCTTGAGAATGGTACTCTATTGATAATTAAGCCAGAACAACAGGCATAAACAAGGACTATTTGGGGGGAAACCAGGATACATGGTTACCTTATCCACAAAAATACCTCAGACTTGAGAAAAAGAAGAGGGGATGATTCTGAAATTAATATAGTATCATCAGGGCTGTAACACATAGAAGAATGTTTTTAAAATTCTTAGCCATGGAAAGACTCCCCTAATATACCACAACTTTGGAGCTAGAGGCTTTGGCACTGATGAGAATGTGTTGTCTGGAATCATAAGTAGCTCTGAAGTAGCCTTCCCTGTACTTTGGCATGGATAGTGGTACTTCAGCATTAAACTTGACTACAGGGAGATGGAGCAAGAATGGGGAGACAACACATCCCATATGCTAGTTGAGGGGACCACTGCAGAGAAATGTGAGAAACTTCCTAGGAACCTGGAAATCGCCAACTGGGTGAAGAATAAGGAAAGGTGAATGGAGGTGTGGAATGTGGGTCAAAGTTCAATTATAGTTCTGTGATCACAACTAAAACAATAGAGTTTCTTACTACAGATTCTCTTACTACAAATTCTCTTAATTTGTCCGGCATGGTGACCTGTGGGGGAAACCCTGGTTATATTGGGCAGATGATAAGATCTGGAGAATGTGAATTCTGTGTTCCCCAGATGAGAGGATCCACCTGGGGCTTTTGGACAACTGTGCAGACAACCAGAGGGCATTTCAGAATAGCAGCAGCCTAGGGCAGGTGGCCACAGGATCACTGTGTTAGTTAGTGGAGAAGTGAGGATTTAAATCAAGGCCAACCTAGTGGAAAAGTCCATGTTCTTCATACCCTGTAACCTTGTCCTTACAAAAGAGGGTAGGAGTTAGATGTCTGTGTGTCCCAAAGAGATGGAGGCCATTTGGGAGAATTATATGAACAGAGCAGTGACTTAGGGATTGGGTGCCTGGGAGAGGGGCTGCTTCAGCATGAAACATGAACGTGAACTCATCTGACACTGAGAATGTATGCCTAAGCTAGATTTTAATTCTACAGAAGGGCCATCAAACGGTGCCTTCCAACATCGAATACTAATGTAATGATCTCAATATAGAACAGGTGCTATGAGCTATGTGACTGATTCAAGAGTTCCCTGAAAACATCCACCTGTTTTGTGACCCATGCCTGGATTCCTGTTGCCTGGAGGTCCCCCTCTCCACCTTTCTGTTCCTTTGGGGATTGGAGACTTATCTTTCAAAACCAGCCCAGGTATACCTTTTCATTGGAGACTTTCTGATATTCAGGACGCATTGATTAAATCTTTATCTGAGCTCCTCCTTTACTTGATATGGAGGTTCTCCATTTGGCATGTTTGAATTTAAAGAAACTCACATTTTCACACACCAGTTACAAATAGACCAACATGTGCTGCCAACAGTTCAGTTTCTGAAATGATGCTATTTCAGTCTAGAGATACTAGTAAGTGAGCATGGCTTGACTATTTTGTTTCATTTGTACATGTCACTTTATGAACAATGAGAGGAAAATGAAAAGATAAAAATGGTAATAAGTATAATTTTTAGAAACTTTATTTAGTTGAGAGTAGGTGGAGATTGATTAAGTGTGTTTGCTGATAGTGACAGAACTCAAGCCTCAACTGGATACTCATCGGATTTAAGCCTGATCAATTGTGCACAAGAACACAATATTAAAAACACATGGAATTCTGGATACATTTTATTTAAGATTCTGTTGTTCATATATTTACCTAAAAACACTTACATGACCCTTGCTTTAGAACTTACTAAGTTTAAAAGGTCACTGTAGTGAAGTCAGTTTGAAAAAAATATGTTAGGTCAAATTAACTACGCAGTATTTTTTTCCTAAAGCCCTTTCAGAGCATTGGACATGTTAATATTCATGGTGATTCTCCAAGAGAGAGAATTGATATTAAGCATTTCCCAAATGTATTTGACCATAATATTCTCCTCCCTTTTGAGCGTATTTGTATTTTAAGATTACCATCTAATAAAACAGGTTTGGGAGACATTTCACCAGAACCTGCTCTCCAGGTATTTGTTAGGAAATCCTTCCTCCCTCCCTCTGTCCTTTCCTTCCTCTTTTTCTCCCTTCTCCCTCATTCCTTCCCTCCTTACCTCTCTGCTTTCCTTCCTCTTTCCTCTCTTTTTCCTCTCTTCCCCCTCTCCCAACCTCCCTCCCTTTCTTTCCTCTTTCTCTCTCTGCCTCCCGCCCTCATTCACACTCTCCCTCCTCTCTCTTTCATTTGATCTCTTCCTTTCTCTTTCAAGATCCCAAATTTGCAAATACCCTTATAACATATGGTTTTTCTTATAAATTATAGTACTTTCCCCTATGTATAGTTGACAGTTGTGTCCATTAGGAAATGTATAATGAGTTTATATATTAGAAAGTTGCTCTCTTCTTATTTTGGTTAAAATACATCACTTGATTTAATTTTTCTTCATTTTCTTTTTACTTCTGTCACAGAATGATCAATTGGCAGTTTCCTATTCTGTTATTTTGGGGGAGCATGGAACATATTTTTACTTAGACATAAAGGCTTCATTATATTACATCCCAGGATTTAACAATTAGGTGTGATAAGACGAGAAATAAAAGCCTCATTGAGATGTACATAGGTGGGCTCACTCACTAGCTGAGTATCTTGTCTCTATACACTAGGGATGCAAATTTACTCCTTAACAAAAGCAATGACATGTTAACTCTCAAGTAGAGTTACTTCCAACTAATTGCAATAACTTTTCTTTCCATGAATGCCAAGAGTTTTCTGTAGCAAGTTTACACTGTTTGATCCATTAGTCTCTTGTGAGCTTAGTTGTTTTTATAGAGTCTAAGAAAAGATCTTATTCCAAGGGCACTGACCAAATTATTTCTGGATCTGAGAAGCTAAGGACCTGACTCTATCTGTAATGACTTCCTGGAAGACCTAGAAGCAGCTAGTGCATCAGTCTTCTGGACAGCATTTCCCCTGCCACACGCCCCTTCCATCCATCATCTCACCATTGCCATTTGCTGAGTATTCTACTCCATGACATGCTATGCTAGGCTCTTGACACTCATTTCCTCCTTTGATACTCAACACTCAAGGCTAGAGTGTAAATGTTGTCAGCTTTGCTGACCATGGAGTCTCTACCACAACTATTTAACTCTACCTTTGTAGCATTAAGGCAGTTACAGATAATATATAAATAAATGGGTATGTCTGAGTTCCACTAAAGCTTCACTTATAAAAATAGGCATGAACCAGATTGGTCCATGGGCTATAATTTGCTAATGCCTGTTCAGAACTCTCAATGAGGGAGATATTGTCATCTCCATCTTACAGATGAAGAGACTGAAGATTAGAATCCAGGTTAAGATTCAGGATCATTGTGTTAGTGGAGGAGTGAGGATTTAAATCAAGGCTAGCCTAGTAGAAAAGTCCATGTTCTTCATACCCTGTAACTTTGTCCTTACAAAAGAGGGTAGGAGTTAGATGTCTAGAAAGAAAGAAGAGAGAGCTTGTGTCCAGTAGGAGGGAAGAAAGAATCAAAGGCCCAGAGCTCATGGTCCATTTTGTGGACAATAAATAGATGAGCTTAATAGTAGAAGGGGCAATTACAAGAGTGAAACAGAAGGTATGGTTGGGAGGGAGGCACATGTGCCAGTTAGGATAATATTTGTGAGTACAGAAACCTCATTAAACAGTATACATGCATGAAGAATCAGGAGATGGGCAATCTGGGACAGGTTCAGCAGCTTCATAGTGCCATTAGGGATCAAAGCTTGTTCTATATTTCTGTTTGCCATCTTAAGCTTCTGTCTTTAGGGCATAGCCTTATTATCTCATGGTTTTCACAAGAAACACCTACAACATCAGGTCCACATTCCATATAGTAAGATGGGAGGGATTGAAGGTTAAACACACATTTCATCGGAATCTTATCCTTTTTAAAGAGCTTTCATGGAAAGCCCACCTAGCAACTTCTGCTTATACATCCTTGGCCAATTACATGGCTATTTCAGCTGCAATGAAAACTAGGAATTGTGGGAGGCTAGCCGCTTAAAAAAAGTCAAGTTTCTGTTCGCAATGTATAATAGATAGGTATCTGGCATTGTCTGCCACAGTATAAATATCTAGACCACGAAATATAAAGTATTCTTATACATGCATACTGCTCTTGGGTGAATAATGGGTTAAATACAGACACATCAGGATGAGAAAATACAGCTATGAGACTATTGCAGTTATTATTGAGGACTAAAGTGAGTGATACCTTGGGGGCTGGATCATGAGTTTTTGAGAGTAGAGGTTATACCTGTAGCCTCTGTAGAATATAGTATGAAGTCTGACTGATAGCAGAAGTTCAAGAGATGAATAATTAAAAAAGCACAAGGAAAGGGAAAGTCAAAGATGTGCTGATGTCTCAATGAGTTGCGTTAAATGGGAATATAATGGAGACATGAGACAAATGGAGAAGGTGTGAAGTTGGAGCTTTTTGAAGATTTTGCTCAACTTCAAACAAATACTGATAAATTCATTTTTGATGTTGAATGGTGTGGCAGAGCGTATGTGTGGTCCTTTGTCACTTCTCTTGTAACTTCTATTCTTCCTTTGGATGCCCAATCCCCTCAGACCTGCTTTGCCAGTGTCTAATACCTGAAAACCTTTGCTTGTAGAAATTTTCACTTATGTAAGGTATTACATAGTGCTGGCTTACCATTAACACCCCAGGGCATTATCAGAGATGAAAAGAACCAATGACCAGTTTCCATCTCCTTCCTTATTTAATCCATTCCCTGGCTGTCACCTCCAAGTTTGGCATACATAATCAATAAAGAAGGGTCAGAACTTCAGGAAGACATTGGTTTCTGTGAAGATGAATCCCACCAAGATGTTGATAAGGAGAAGAGGGAAAAAATCCATGACCTGTGGAATTCTTTACACATTCATTCAATAAATGTTGTGTGCCAGTACCATGCTAATCATGAGAGCTCCAACAGGCGCACATTAAAGACATGGTCATAGCCTACACATCTGGAGATCTGAAACCTTGGCTCAAGACTGGGGTCTATCTTACCACCGAGGAGGTTTTTACTTTTTCATTTTATTCAAATGGTTGTAACAACCACCAGAAATCTTATAAATGTTCCTGTGAAGGTTACAGAATGATCTATTCTCCCTTTCACAGGCCTTTCCTTTGAGACCATGTTTTATAATTTACCATTTACTTTGCATCACTGGCCTGGAGATGATACAGTATATGGAAAATAATCATAATTTTTGCCTCATGGGCTTGCAATGTATTAAATATTATTGTCTCTCTCTCTACCTGAGATGTTAATGTTCTGAAGCCAAGTATGACAAGGTCATTTTAATATAAAGATATTAATCAAGATATGTAGTTTTAAAATTACTTACTCTTTCTCAGGACATTAATCTTTTATATGGGTTTATTGCTGTGGGTTAGCAAGACACTTGTGGAGGATTTCTCTGTTATAAATTTCAGGGACAATTTACACACAATTGAGTAATCTTCACACAACTTCTCTGTTGTTTTCTGGAGTCTAATTACACTACAAAAATACATTTCTTCTTACCAACAAAATCAAATTAGCCAGTAAGTTGGTATTTGGGGCCTACTTTTGACTTTTTGAGATCCCAACTTTTGCTTAATCCCTTTACCTTTTTCACCCAGCCCCAATCACCCCATTCCCTAACAGTTATTAGTCAGTTCTCTGTATCCACAGGTCTGTTTTTATTTTGTTTGTTAGTTTATTTTGTTCATTAAATTCCAAATATAAGTGAAATCATATGGTTTTTATTTTTCTGCCTCTGACTGGCTTATTTCACTTTGCATAATTCTCTCCAGGTCCATTCATGCTGTTGCAAAAAGTAAAATTTCCTTCTTTTTTACAGCCAAGTAGTATTCCATTGTGTAAATGTACCAGAGCTTTTTTATCCATTCACTTACTGATGGGTACTTGGGATGCTTCCAAATTTGGTTATTGTAAACTAGAGACCCGGTGCACGAAATTTGTGCATGGGGGGGTGTCCCTCAGCCCAGCCTGCACCCTCTCCAATCTGGGACCCCTTGAGGAATGTCCAACTGCCTAAAAGGGCAGTCGGATATCCCTCTCACAATCCAGGACTGCTGGATCCCAACTGCTCGCCTGCCTGCCTTCCTGATTGCCTCTAACCGCTTCTGCCTGACAGCCTGATCACCCCCTAAACACTCCCCTGCCAACCTGATTGATGCTTAACTGCTCCCCTGCCAGCCTGATTGCCCCTAACTGCCCTCCCCTGCCAGCCTGGTCACCCCTAACTGCCCTCCCCTGCAGGCCTGGTCCCCTCCCAACTTCCCTCCCCTGTTGGCCTGATTGCCCACAACTGCCCTCCCTTGCAGGCCTGGTCCCTCCCAACTGCCCTCCCCTGTTGGCCATCTTGTGGTGGGCATCTTGTGTCCACATGGGGGCAGCCATCTTTGACCACATCGGAGCAGCCATCTTGTGTGTTGGAGTGATGGTCGATTTGCATATTACTCTTTTATTAGATAGGATAGAGGCCTGGTGCACGGGTGGGGCTGGCTGGTTTGCCCTGAAGTGTGTCCCGGATCAGGGTGGGTGTTTCCTTGGGGCGTGGGGCAGCCTGGGCGAGGGGCCTGTGGTGGTTTGCAGGCCGGCCATGCCCAGTGGTATCTGGGATTTATTTATCTTCTATAATTGAAACTTTGCAGCCTTGAGCGGAGACCAGGGCAGGCCAGGGCGGGTGGAAAGCTTGGCTTCCTCCATCGCCAGGGGCAACCCAAGCCTCCTGCTCTCTCCAGCTCTGTGGCCACTGCCATATTTGTTGGATTAATTTGCATACTCACTCCTGATTGGCTCATGGGTGTGGCTTGTGGGCATAGCAGAGGTATGGTCAATTTGCATGTTTCTCTTTTATTAGCTAGGATAATAAACAAACAAACAAACAAATAAATAAATAAATAAAACTCATGGGCAGACAACAGTATGGTGATTACCAGAGGGAAATTGGGTGGGGGGTGAGGTAGGAGAGGGTAAAGGGGAGATAAATGATAGTGGAAGGAGGCTAGACTTGGGGTGGTGAACACACAATACAATACAAATGATGTATTATAGAATTGTACACCTACAACCTATATAATTTTATTAACTAATGCTACCCAACAAATTCAATAAAAAACCCTGAACTTTTTAAGTAGGAGTGAGGACATACTCTTGGAAAGGTAGTTTTGTGAAAGTTTGCATTCTTAAAACAATACTCTTGCTCAAGAAGCAATGGCTTTTAAAATAGGGTTGATTGGTTGATTTCTGCAAGAGTTAAACCAAGCAGTCTCCTTCACCATGTCTTCCCTAAGACCGTATCCTGATCCTCTCCTCATCAGCCTGCTTCTCAGGGTTGAAAGCTTCTTAAACTTCTTTGACTGAGACATTTCTTTTTGACACTTTCCATTGTCAGAAGAATCAGTGTCTCCATCTAAAAGTTATACAATATTATTTCCCATTTATTTGGAAGGCATTTCATGTCTCTTTTTATTCTAGTTTCCTATATCCCTTGCATTTGTACAGTGTTTTGTGAATTTTGAAAGCATGTTACCTTAATTGTTCCATTTGTTCTTTCCATTGACCCTTCTGGGTAGATAGGACAACTCTCATTTCCCTCATTTAACCCAGTCTCAGAATTTATGACTTGCTGAAAGTTACATATTAATAAATAGGGCTGGGACAGGAGCCTACGCCTCTAGTCATGCCAAAGAAATGATTATGATGATGTTTTATTGTTGTTGTTTTTAAATTATAAAAGTTAAGTATAGTTTGTAGTTTAAAAAAAGATTCATTTATTTCAATATTAACAGTATCCCCTAATTCCTTAACTCACAGGGTGACAGCTATTTATGGTTTGGTATATATTCTAGATTTTTATATAATGCTTAACACACATAATTTAAAGTACTTAAAATGGCAACAAATTACAAATACTAGTTTGTTGCATACTTCTTACATTTAATGATAAATCCCTGCTATTTCTGTCAGACTAGAGAGCAATCATTCTTTGACCACTACAGAATATTTTATACATGAATATAACATAATTTATTTAATCAGATTCCTTATGATGGGCATTAATATCTCTCGAGCAGCCTTTCATTATACTATTAGAGGCCCGATGCACAAAGATTCATGCAAGAATGGGCCTTCCTTATCCTGGCTGCCAGCACTGCCTTTGCTCTGGCCAGAGCTGCCTTTCCGCCTTCCCATGCTGCCCAGAGACCCGGAGCGGCTGGGGCAGTGCAGAACACCTGCGTCTTGGCCACTCGGTGCCTGTATATGCGAATTAACCTGCCATCTTTGTTGGGTTAATTTGCATACTAACTCCTGATTGGCTGGTGGGCGTCATGGAGGTACAGTCCATTTGCATCTTACTCTTTTATTAGTGTAGATATGTGGGGATAGGGGTGACTATTAATATAGGATGGTTTCCAAAAAGCATAAGCAGATACATGTTTGAAATTTTAATAGAGTTTTCTCAACTGGCCTCTGAATAGGCTTCAACAATCTGAAGCCTGAAAGTATACACTGAGTGGCCAGATTATTATGATCTCTGAACGCATAATAATCTGGCCACTCAGTGAATATCCTATATAATAAAAGGCTAATATGCAAATTGTTCCCTTGACCAGGAGTTCAACCAGCAGGCAGGCCGGCCAACCGCCCATGTTCCCTACCCCTGCCCAGGTTGGTCGGAACCCACCCATGCACGAATTCATGCACCGGACCTCTAAAATACACACACACACACACACACACACACACACACACACACACACACACTGAGTGGCCAGATTATTATGTGTTCAGAGATCATAATAATCTGGCCACTCAGTGTATAGTCCTAACTTCTTCATATCCTGCAACATTGAATGTGATAAATTTCCGCTTTTATCTTTGCTACTTCTTTGTACTTACTGAGAGTTATTTAGTTGTTCCTATACAAGGTTTTTAAATTAAATATTTCATTTTTAATCTTATTTTCTAATAAGTACAGTGAAATCTGTAGAATGTCCTCTAAACACCAAACGAGGTACACCTTTGATTTTAGTTTTATAAGATGACATATTGTCTTTAATTTTTCTATAGCTTATAATTTCTATATTGATTTCACCTTTAAAACCACTTAATAAAAGTCCCAGTTTCTAATTGGATAAATTTTTGTGTTCAATTTTGTTGTTAATTTCAAATATTCTTGCTTTGCAGTGAGAAAACGTTGTTTCCACTTTTTGGAGTTTATTGTCTTTTCTGGACTAAGACATGGTTAATTTCAGTAAATGTTAAAAACACTTTAGAAAAGAATGTATACTCCCTATTTTGTAGACAAGGTAATTAAATTTTTTAGTGGTGTTAATTATGGTTTATTCAAGTCTTCCACTATGCTTGTGGATTTGTCATTTCTCTTTGTGTTTCTAACAGATTTGCTTTGCATATATGTTGATATGCTGTTAAATGCATAATATGTAATGACATATCTTCTATATCAGTGTGAAATAACCCTCTTTTCTCTGTTTAAAGATCTTTTCAACTTCAAATAAATTACATATGTTTTTGATATTGCTACTCAATTATATTTTTACCTTTCTCACCCACAAAATAATTTTTGTTTCATATTAGTTTGGTGTGTTTTTTGTAAGTAGTATAGAGATCATTTTTTACAACCCAGTTCAAGAATCACTGCCTTTAAATAACAGTCGTTTATCATAATCAGTTGCAATGACTGATATAATTGATGTTATTCTGATATCTATTTTGAATGTTTTCTTTTTCTAGTATTGCTCCCCTCTTTTCTCTCTAAAGCCTTAATGATTGTTTTTTTCCATCCTTCTCCCCATATAATGGTTATGCATCCTATTTGCATTTTTTCCTAATAGTTATTACCATTTAATTAAATTATTATTATTTTTTATTGTCTAAAGTTTTACATATGTCTCCTTTTCCCCAATTGACACCCCCCCCCACAGCCATTCCTACCCTGGGCAAGCCCACCCCCCCCTCACACCCCAGTGTCTGTGTCCATTGGTTATGTTAATATGCCTGTGTATAAGTTCTTTGGTTGCTCTCTAACCCTAACTCTCCCCTACCATTTGTCTCTGGATCTATTCTTGTTCATCAAATTATGTTGATCATTATATCCAACATATGAGTGAGATCATGTGATATTTATCTTTCTCTGACTGGCTCATTTTGCTTAGCATAATGCTCTCCAGGTCCATCCATGCTGTTGCAAATGGTGAAAGTTCCTTCTTTTTTCATAGCAGCACTAGAGGCCCCGTGCATGAAATTCGTGCATGGGGTCGGGGGTTGTCCCTCAGCCCAGCCTGCACCCTCTCCAATCTGGGACCCCTTGAGGGATGTCCTACCACCTGTTTAGACCCGACATCCCTCTCACAATCCAGGACTGCTGGCTCTAAACCACTCACCTGCCTCTGCCTGATTGCCCCTAACTGCTTCTGCCTGCCAGCCTGATCACCCCTTAAACACTCCCCTGCCAGTCTGATCGATGCCTAACTGCTCCCAGCCAGCCCAATTGTCCCTAACTGCCCTCCCCTGCTGGCCTGGTCCCCCCCAACTGCCCTCCCCTGCTGGCCTGGTCCCCCCAAACTGCCCTCCCCTGAGGGCCTGGGTCCCAGCCCCAACTGTCCTTCCATGCAGGCCTGAGTCCCCCCCAACTGTCCTCCACTGCAGGCCTGGTCCCCCCCAACTGCCCTCCCCTGTAGGTCTGGGTCCCCCACAACTGTCCTCTACTGCAGGCCTGGTCCCTCCCCCCAACTGCCCTCCCCTGTAGGCCTGGGTGCCCCCCCAACTGTCCTCCCGTGCAAGCCTGATCCCCCCAACTGCCCTCCCCTGCAGGCCTGGTCCCTCACAACTGCCCTCCCTTGCTGGCCTGGTCTGCCCCAACTGCCCTCCTCTGTTGGCCTGGTCACCCCTAACTGCCCACATCTGCCCTCCCCTGCAGGCCATCTTGTGGCGGCCATCTTGTGTCAACATGGGGGCAGCCATCTTTGACCACATTGGGGCAGCCATCTTGTGTCTTGGAGTGAGGGTCAATTTGCATATTACTCATTTATTAGATAGGATAGTATTCCATTGTACCATTTAATTTTAAATTAGCATTACAAAAAACTATTTTATGAATATAAATAATTAATGAAGTTATTTGATCTCTCCTGAAGAAGACAAAATTCTTAGCACTCTAGTACTTTCTCTGCCTCCGGCCTATACATTCTGTTGTTTATTTAAACACTGAAATTTAAGCTCTAGATTGTTCTTCTTATTATATTACTAGAGACCTGGTGCATGAAAATTCATGCACTGTAGGGGGGTCCCCCCTCACAGTCTGGGAACCCTCAGTGGTGGGAGGTGACCCAGCGATCAGGGGAAGGTGATGCCCCATCACACCTCTGTTGTTGCCACTGCTGGCAACACAAGCCTTAGCCGGCCCTGGTTACCTGAGCCTCGGGTGGTCCTGGGCGGCTAGGCAGGTGCCATCCAAGGCTTGCCTGTGCCTTGGGCTGGCCCTGGGTGGCTGGGGGGCTAAGGGGATTGGGGGACTCTGGAGGCAGGCATGCGGAGTGGCCAGGCCCGCCTAAGGGCGGGCCCGGCCTTGCCACATGCCTGCCACCCTGGTGGGGCTGAGGGAACTGGGCACCACCATCTTGTGGCTGTAGGCACTGCCATCTTTGAGGGCGGGTCAGTTAATTAGCATATTCCCTCTTTATTTGCTACTAGTAGCCCTGTGCACGAATCTGTGTGTCAGTAGTTCTCTGCAGGGCCTGGATGCTCTGTGCCCACTATCCAGAGGCTCTCTGTGACCCAGAGGCCCATCCGTGGCCGGGCTCGGAATGCTTGCCTCTTCGCTGGGGTGATGACACAAGTGTTCTGCGCCCTGGCCTGGCCAGAGGCCCTCTGTGGCTGGGTGTGGAACACTTGCCTCATCACCAGGGCGATGATGCAAGCGTTTTCCAGCCCGCTCCCCGCCCCCCCCCCCCCCCCCGGCCACTCTTTGCCCACTGCCCAGAGGCCCTCTGTGGCTGGGGTGGAATGCTTGCCTCATCGCCATGGCGACGAAGCAAGCATTCCACCAGGCTGCTCACGCTGCCCACTCTCTGCGGCTGGCCCCCTGGGACTAGGGGACTCTGATGGGGCTAAGAGGACTGGGCGCCACCATCTTGTGGCTATGGGCACCACCATCTTTGTCATGGAGTGACGGTTAATTTGCATATTGCCATTTTATTAGATGGACTAGAGGCCCGGAAGCATGAAATTCGTGCACGGGGAGGGGGGGAGGGTGTCCCTCAGCCCAGCCTGCACCCTCTCCAATCTGGGACCCCTCGAGGGATATCCGACTGCCCGTTTAAGCCCGATCCTGGTGGACTGCTGGCTCCCAACTGCTCGCCTGCCTGCCTTCCTGATTGCCCCTAACCATTTCTGCCTACCAGCCTGATCACCCCCTAACCACTCCCCTGCCAGCCTGATTGATGCCTAACTGCTCCCCTGCCAGCCTGTTTGCCCCCCTAACTGCCCTCCCCTGCAGGCCTGGTCCCCCCCAACTGCTCTCCCCTGCAGGCCTGGGTCCCCTCCCAACTGCCCTTCCCTGCAGGCCTGGTCGCCCCCAACTTCTCTCCTCTGCCAGCCTGGTCACCTCTAACTGCCCTCCCCTGCAGGCTTGATCGCCCCCAACTGCCCTCCCTTGCAGGCCTGGTCCCTCTCAACAGCCCTCCCCTGCTGGCCATCTTGTGTCCACATGGGGGCGGTATCTTTGACCACATGGGGGCAGCCATCTTGTGTGTTGGAGTGATGGTCAATCTGCATATTCCTCTTTTATTAGATAGGATAGAGGCCTGTTGCACGGGTGGGGGCCGGCTGGTTTGCCCTGAAGGATGTCCCGGATCAGGGTGGGGGTTCCCTTGGGGTGTGGGGTGGCCTGGACGAGGGGCCTGTGGTGGTTTGCAGGCCAGCCATGCCCCCTGGCGACCCAAGCGGAGGCCCTGGTATCTGGGGTTTATTTATCTTTTACAATTGAAACTTTGTAGCCTGAAGCGGAGCCAAGCCTTCTGCTTGTTCCATGGTGGCAGCCATTTCTGTTGGGATTTATGTATCTTCTATAATTGAAACTTTGTAGCCTTAAGTGGAGGCCTGGGCCGGCCAGGGTGTGCGGAAAGCTTGGCTTCTTCCATTGCCGGGGGCAACCCTAGCCTCCTGCTCTTTCCAGCTTCATGGCTACCGCCATTTCTGTTTGAATTTATGTATCTTCTATCATTGAAACTTTGTAGCCTTGAGTGGAGGCCTAGGCTGGCAAGGGCAGGTGGAAAGCTTGGTTTCCTCCATTGCCGGGGAAACCCAAGCCTCCCTCCTGCTTTCTGTGGCCGTAGCCATCTTGGTTGGGTTTATTTGCATATTTGCTCCTGATTGGCTGGTGGGTGTGGCTTGTGGGCATGGCTTGTGGGTGTAGTGGAGTGATGGTTAATTTGCATATTACTCTTTTATTAGATAGGATGGGCACCACCATCTTTGAGGGCAGGGCAGTCAATTAGCATAATCACTCCTTATTGGCTGTGGGAGCCACCATCTTTGAGGGTGGGGCAGTCAATTAACATAGTCCCTCTTTATTAGATGGGATTATCCCAATTTTTATAAATCATTTAAAATTGTCTTAGGCTTCATGATTCTATTTTAGGCAGTTGTTTAGAATGATTTATGTATTTTATTGTTTAAAAATGTGTTATTACATTTAGTTTCTCATGTCTCTTTCTTAGATCAATTTTTCATTGGCTGAAACACATCCTCAATAATACTTTCAGAAAGATTTGTGGCCTTAAATTCTTGTTTGCAAAATGTTTTTAGTTTGCAAATACACTTGAAAATTAGTTATCCATTGTTCCATAACAAATTATGACTAAACTTAGTGGCTTAAAACAACACTTATTTTTCACTATTTTTGTGAGTCTGGAATCTGGGTGAAATTCTGATGGTTACCTCTGGATCAGTCACTCAAGAGGCTGTAATGAAGCTGCCAGCTTGGGCTGTTCTTACATCTAAAGACCTCACTAAGGAAAGGATCCAATTTCAAGCTCAATGATGTGGTTGTTGGCAGAATTCAGTTCTATGAAGGCTCTTAGCTGGAGGCCTCCTCTCTTTCCTTGATAAGTGCTCCTTTCCATAGGGCATCTTCCATGTTGAAGCTGGCTTCCTCAGAGCTATTGAGCATGAGAAGAAAGGAAAGCTTCCCTAGGACAGAAGACAAAGTCTTTAACCTGATCTCAGAAGTGACATCCCATCACTTCTATTGTATTCTGTTTGCTGGAAGTGACTCAGAGTCCAGCTCAAATCCTGGGAGAGAGGAATTACAGAAGGGCATGAATACCAGGAGGTGGCTTTCATGGAGGCTACATGTTATAAGAGGTTCAACATTATTTTCTCTCAGTAATTTGAAGACATTCTCTCAGTCTTCTAGCATTTGTTTTCAAACAAGATGACTTATGTTAATCTGAATTTTATTTCTTTGTAGGTAAACTATTTTCTCTAGGTTAAAAAACACTGGTATGTTTCTCACTTTTATAGCTTCTTATTATTAATGATCACCTTTATTAGCTTTAAATCTGAAGATGTGAGGTTTTGCTTAGAGATATTTTCTTATGTTATTTATTTCTTCTGTTTTCCCTGTGGTTGACTTATGGAAATCATTAGATATTGGAACTTTTATTTTTATATCCATTCTTTTTTTGTGTTCTTTTATATTTTTCATCTTTGTGCCCACAAAATAAATATTTCCGTTCAATTTTCCAGTTAATTAATATGATTCTTAATTGTGCCCATTTGTTCTTCTGACAGGGGTTATAAGGTTTTTCTACTCAGCCCTATGTGTTTACATGATCAATTTTTCTCCATCTTCCTTATATCTTCTTGCAACTCATAATACTGAATTATGGTCTGTCCTGTAGTGGTATCACTACATTAGCTTTCCTAATCTCTAAGATTTTCTTTTTTATCATTTCAGTCATTCTCTGGGAAGGAGGAGAATGTGCTAATAAGCAAGCTCTCTTGAGCTGCAAGCCTCTGATGATCTTTCTGCAATTTCTGTTAGAGTCTTCTAAAAATTTTATCACCACATTTAAAAAGTTGAAATATCAAGAGAGGAAATATTATTAAATAATTTAAACATTTAGAGAAGAAAAGTGGACTTAATTTTTTGACTTCAATACAGAAAACTACCTATAGCACTATGTTGATGTGGGGACATACCATTTAAATACTGAGTTATATTTGAATCTGACTACCAAACGCCATTCCTTTAGCTATAGGAATAAATATGTATTGGCTTCAGCTTTAAAATTTATTCTGCTGCCTTCTGACTATCAAGATCGTCCAAAGGCTCAAAAACATTCTAATCAGTTTCCACAATGAGAGAAGCTCTATTAATGGACTTAGTGATAATAAAGATAAATTAACTGCCTACCACTGTTCTTTAGTGAAACAGTCAATACTAAACTTCAGGAAGACTTATGCCACTTTTTTTTTTCTACTCTCACTTTAAACAGATCTCTCCCTTTGACAAGAAGCTGTGAAGGTAAAGTACTTTTGGAAAAAAGTATTTGACTTCCAACAGGGAAGAGTTTATAAGGGAGGTATGTGAATCAGAAGAATATATATTAAACATGGGGCCACTTATTTAGCAAAGCTAAGTTCAGGCCTCTTTCAAACAACAGAGATAGGTTTTCTAAATTGCTACAATCTGACATTTAACACTAGAAAAAAGGTTTTGAAAATGTTTTAAATTTTAACTTATTTTTTTTTTCCTTTTCTGTATGCAGAAGGAAAAGTCAGTTTCCATTGTGTGGAACTGTTTGTATCTCAGATGTGAAGGTGAATTTGTGCATTTCTACAGTGTAGTCCTGTGTAGAAAATGAGGGCATTTAATGTCACCACAATTTTTGTTGCCTTTCTGATTTATAAAATAATTAGTTTAAGAAAGTTTAAAAAGTTAACTCTTTACATTCTGGCTCTTCAGTTAACATGGTTATATTTCATGAGAGATCTTTTAAAGGAAGAGTACTGTTTAGTTCAATTTTAATTTAATTTTGTTTGTTTTTTCTAGATTCTTATCGTGGAAACTTAAATGATTAATTAAAACTTTTTTTAGCTTTTCTAATGTATGCATTTAAAATTATAAATTTACGCCCAGCTGGTGTGACTCAGTAGTTGAGTGTTGGCCTATGAACCAAGAGGTCATGGTTTGATTCCTGTTCAGGGCACATGCCTCGGTTGCTGGCTTGATCCCCAGTGGGGGTGTGTGCAAGAGGTGGCAGATCAATAATTCTCTCTCATCTTTGATGTTTCTATATCTCTCCCCCTCCCTTTCTCTCTGAAGTCAATAAAAATATGTAAAAGAATAGATTTTCTTCATATATTCTGCCTGCTTCTCTTTTTTTCTGGGAATCCAATTAGGCATATGTTAAACCTATTGATATTGTCTCACATATTACTGAAACTGCTATTTTGTAGTTCTAGCTCTTTTCTGGATATTTCAGTTTTCATAGGTCCTTTTGCCCTATTTTCAAGTTAGCTTAGCTTTACTTCTGCAGTGCTAATCTGCTATTAAACCCATCAGTGAGAATTTCATTTCAGATACTGTCTTAGATTTTATTAGGCCTATATTTCCATTTTTATAGTTTTTGCTTTCTTCTTCATCTTCATGTTTTTCTCTATATCATTGAGCATATTTATAATAGTTGCTTAAAGTCTTTGCTAATTTTGTCATTTCAGTTTTGTTTCAGTTGAATGAATTTTCTACTGGTTATGGCTTATGTTTTCCTGCTTCTTTGAATGTCTGTTTGTTTGTTTTGTTAGATAGTGGACAGTGTTAATGTTACCTTGTTACCTGTCTTCTTTTTAATCCCTGGTGGTCTCAACTGCCTTTGGGCAGAACATCAGGTGGGTTATACAGCTCACCTTGTTACTTTCCTTCTTTTAGGGATTATACCCCAGCACTCTCTTTTGTTCAATGTCTATGAACTGTTTTTTCACATATTTTGTACAGTATTTTGGTTGCCATGTCAAGAGAGCTAGTCCAGTACAGATGCTGCTGTGGTCTATTGTAGAAGTCTCCATTTACTTCTAGAATTAATTTTATACCAAAGAGTTGGACTTAATTTTATGTTTAATGGATTTTACTTTTTACATCAGTAATCCATAACATGACCTTATAATCTTTAAATTCTTTTTATTTTTCTCTTAGTTGGCTGGCATATATTTTCAAGCAGTATATGAAATATTTTCTAAAATGAGACAAGTCAGACAGAGAAAGACAAGTGCTGATCTTATTTATATGTGGATTGTAAAATAAATCTAATCATAGAAACAGAGAGAAGAGTGGTGGTTGCAAGAGCCTGGGGGTTGGGGGAAGGGCAGTGGGGCAAATAATGGTCAAAGAATATAGACTTTTAGTCATAAGATTAATAAGTTCTGGGATCTAATGTATATCATGGTTACTGTAGTTAATGATACTGTATTATATACTTCAAAATTTCTAAGGAGCAGATCTTAAATGTTCTCACCACAAATACACCAAAAAAAGACAATGAAGTGAGATGATGGAGGGGTTAACTAGTCCTACTATTGTAGTCATTTTGCAATATTCACCTGTATCAAATAATCAAATTATACACCTCAAATGTATATAATGTTACATGTCAATTACATCTCAATAAAGATGGGAAAACATTTAATTGGGTATACAAATTTTGAAAGCAACTGGTAGAGCACATGCTCTCTATAAATTTGTCTGATATATTGTTGCAAGTTTTATTTTGCTGTTTGAGGCTTATGATTTTTAATGGTAGAATTGTAATGGTTATCTCCTTAATGTACTTATGCTGACAGATAACAAGAAAGTTTTGCTGCTCTACACACCTGCCAGAAAAATCCAGAGAATTTTTGTCCACTATTGATCAGAAAAAATATCCTATATAATAAAAGGCTAATATGCAATTGTCCCCTCGGGAGTTTGACTGGGAGTTCGACTGCTCGCTATGATGTGCGCTGACCACCAGGGGGTGGCACGGAACGAAGGAAGGCCCTGGTCAGCAGCTGGGAGAAGGAAGGCCCCGATTGGCCTTGATAGCCGGCCAGGTCTAGGCACCCTACCCGTGCACGAATTTCGTGCACCAGGCCTCTAGTCTAATATAGAAGAATATAGGATGTTATTAAAAGTAGAAGAAATAGAGTGGGTGAACTTGTTAATTTCAAGAGTGACATAGCCCTGGGTTGTAGGTTCGTTCCCTGCTCTGAGGTTGGGGCATTTGCGGGAGGCAATCAATGGATGTGTCTCTCCCACTTTGATGTTTCTCTTGTCTCTCCCTCCCTCCCTCCCTTCTAATCTCTCTGAAAAGAAATGGAAAAAAAATATCCTTGGGTGAGGGATAACAAAACAAGGGTGACATAAATGTGAAAATTATGTAACTACAGGGTGTTTATATTTATGCAACTATAAAGTAGAAATGAACCAATGTCATAGTGGCTCTGATTCATCCAGATGGATCTGACATTGAACTTAATGGGCTTTTCTTGTTAGGCCAATGATATAATGAGAGAATCATACCTAATAAAATGGTAATATGCAAATTACCATCACTCCACTACGCCCACGATTGGGCCGGCTGGAGGCGTGGGGGGCGGGACTCAGGGTGGCTGATTGGCTGGCGGTAGGAGCGGGGGGCAAGGACTCGCGAGTCCCCGACCCCCGCTCCTTCTGCTGGCTTAAATGGCCGGCGCTGCGGAAGACGCTGGTGGCGGAACTCGGGGTGGCCAATTGCGTGGCTGCTGGCACCAGTTTTCCACCAGCAGCAGTTTTCCTCTGGCCACCCGCCCGATCGGAGCGCAATGGGCTCCTAGTACATATATAAACAAGAAACATTAATTAAACATGGGTTATGATGTATTATAAATACCCCCCCCCCTTAGAAACTAGTGGATGGTGCCAAAATATTTGGAGAAGTCTGTGTATTAGAGGAAGGATGAGATCACAAGAAGGGTTGGTATTCCATTACTGTCATCTATGGATTGTCAAAATGCTTCTGTGCTGGTGGAACATAGCTCCAGCCTCGAGCTTCAGTCTCAAAGAGCACCCCTGGCCTTACCCCTGATTCAGGAACTGAAGGACTGAAGTCTTATATGGCAGCTTCTAGCTTTCAGAACCATTAGAGCCCACATCTATTTTGATTGATACCAGTGCCTTTGTCCCAAACCACCCTTAGATAGTTGACCGTAAGTCCTACACAAAAGGATGGACTTGGATTGTTAATGAAGGACATTAAATTTGAGAATTTCTTGGGCTCTGCAGACAGGTGTTAGCTCCAAGTTACATGCTTATATTGTGTAAACAAATTAGGCACTGCTACATTCACATTTTATTTGCTCTTCTATCTGGTAGGCATTGTTCTAAGGGCAAAAACGAAGCACTAAAAAATGATAGAGCTCATTTCCTAGGTTGGGATGACTTTTGTAAATTGGGTTGGGTTACCAGATTGCTCTGCTCCCCACTTGTTGTCACCAAGGAGAACTGAGCCCAGAAGTAAATAGATGTATGAATCAACAAGATGATTTTTTTCCCAATAGGGCAAATCAGCAGGAAAATGCCATGTGGTAATTACAGGAGTTGATGATTTTGTTTTCCTCCCAACATATTTTATATTTAGATGACATATGTTGTTGCTTCTTAAATACTAACTCCTGTTGGAAAATTATTCTAATCATTTGTAATATAGTTGCTTCCCAGTCTAAGAGATTAAGGAGGGCAGCAGGAAGAGATGAATACAAGCTACTGAAAAAGCTGCATCTTTTATCTTTCTAAATGTTTCTGCTGAGATATAAATTGCAACAGAAGAATACCAGAGCAAGAAAATCACTGTAGTACATTTAAAATAAAGATTTCTCCCCAAACTACCCATCTCTGATAGAAATGAAATGAGCATCATAATTTCTTCAACAGAAATAGATGCTAAATACTTACTTGACTATGGGAGGATAGAGAAAATGATTATATTTTATATCTAATGCAAACTGAATGAAGTAAATACTGTAAGTCTGTTGTTAGGACATCTGTTGGAGAGATTAAAAAGATGGAAAAATACATTTTCTTCACTTACACCGAATTTAAACAGAAAAGTTATAGATGAAGTTCTAGTTAGCTGCATAAATCCTGAAGTGTGTACCTAGGGGTGACTTGGCCTGTCTCCACACATACACCCATAACCAGTTCTAGCAATATCGACAGTCAGGTTGACGAGCATGGGAACAATTTTTATCATTAATATCTAAAGGCAGCCTTTAAAGTTAATGTCTGGGAGGAATATATATTATTTGGATCCAGGTGAAAACACAGCATCATCCAAAATGATGAATTTCCTAAGTTGTTCTCATTCTTACTAAGGACGGGAAAATCATTGCAGAGGAAATAAGACTCAAAGTTTGCCAAATGATCTAATCAATATTTTCCTCTCACCCTCAAGGCACTTCCCTGCCAGTATCAGTAAAAAGAAAAACAACATCTCACAAATTTGGAGAAGTTATCAACACTGGAGACCAAATTTCTAATATTGCTCTAGCATTAAACTGCTGGGGTGACTGCCGAGTGATCTACCTTTTAGAATGGTTTTGTCATCAGCCTAAAATTCCTGTATTGAAATACTATGGCATTTTATGAAGTGCTGCTTTTTAAAAAAATATTATAAAATGCCTGTTCATAATCCAACTTCACCCATCTAATTTTTAACTAGGGTTACTTGCTGGTCTCTGATGGACCTGATGTCATAGACTCAGAAGTGAATCTCCCTTCCATTTTTATGATCAGATCACAAGCAAGAAAATTCATGTCCATTTTAACAGAGTTTTAACAACAAAACACCTCCTCTGCATGTATTGAGCCCTTCCTAGCTGTGCTATACTAAATGTCACTTAATTCTCACAACAACTTTATGAGATGGGTGTGATTAGTACCACCCTATTTTGCTTCAGAAAAGTGACTTGTCCAAGGTCACTCTGCTGGTAGGAGGAGATGTGGAATTACAACATAACTAGTCCAATCCCAATACTGGCTTTTCACTTTTTCTGTCCTATTGCATTAGCTCAGCACAGCTCTCCCTTTCTGCATCTCACAGCACTGCCATGAAAGTAAAGCTTTTAAGGAACTTTTATGAGGACATTCCACTCTGCTTCTATCCAAATGCAAACATTTTATTTTGACATACATATTTGGAGTGATTCTTGCCTGTATCTTTTCTTTTCTCCTCTATCCTGTTCCTCAAACCAACAAACATGGTTAATCCTCTCTGGTCTTAAAAGATGTCATTTAGCCCTAGCCGGTTTGGCTCAGTGGATAGAGTGTCGGCCTGCAGACTGAAGGGTCCCAGGTTCGATTCCGGCCAAGGGCACATGCCCGGGTTGTGGGCTCGATACCCAGTAGGGGGCGTGCAGGAGGCAGCTGATCAATGATTCTCTCTCATCATTGATGTTTCTATCACTCTATCCCTCTCCCTTCCTCTCTGAAATCAATAAAGAAATATATGTTTTTTTTTTAAACAGATGTCATTTAACTCTCTTCCCCTCCCCCAATGCTAGCGGCCACATTCTGTTTTTCTCTTCCCCACTGTGGTTCTTATAAGACAATTCTCAGTTCTCTGCTTCCCATTTTGCACCATCTACTCAGGCCTCACTCCTTGCCAGTTGGGCTTCTGCTTCCTCCATGTTATGGGAAATGCTCGGCAGAGCATGACTGATGATCTTCAAATGTAATGGCCCTTTTTCAATCCTTATTCTTCCTGACCTTTTCTACAGCATGATTTAAATCCTCCCACTCTTTTTGAAATTCTCTTTTGAGATGCTGTATCATCTTGGTCCTCCTCCTGAAATCAAGGATTGGCAAACTGACCACAGGACAAATTTGGCCCTCTGCCTGTTTGTTAGGAGAAGTTTAGTTGGAACATAGCCATTTTTTCGTAGTGACTGTGGCTAATTTCACACTACAATGGCAGACAGTAGCTGCAACAGAGGGCTATATGGCTAGCAAAGCCAAAACTATTTTCTATCTGGCCATTTACAGAATAAGTTTGCTGACCCTTGCTCTAAATGTTTATTTTAGGTTTCTCTACACCCTGTCTTGTGCCATAAATGCATCCAGACCACAGAGGGCCATATCTGGGTCTTTTCTTTTTTCTAAACTATGATCTCCTGGACATATCCTTCATTTCCCCACTTCCGTCCCCAACTTCCCTGAAGTCAACATCCAAATCTCTCTCTAGTTCATGGTACTCCCTGGGGCTGTACCACATTTTCATCTGCCTTAAGGACATGAGCACATGGGTGTTCTACTAATATCTGACAAAGAAGTGGACATAACCTTCCCCATGAAGAAGACCCACCTCCTGATTTCCAGATAAGTGCATCAGTGTCTGTTAATGATTCCATGTACAATTCATTTGTGCCAAACTTCACCGTTTACAAAACATGTTCACTTTGTTATTTCAATCTTCCCCATTATTCAGTCTTATTCCTCTGCCCTTGTCTCTTCTGGATTTTCACATTCACTAAATTCCTAAATTCTACGGATTTGACCTCTGCATTATTCTTATACTCACCTTTTCTTTTTCATCCCCACTGCCTTAGCCAAACTCTTATAATAACCTCAACCTGAAATAGTAACCTCTGTCTCCCTCCACAGTACTTTATTCAACACCTTAGAATCAATCACATTATTAAGGGAAGTTGTGGTCAGATCTTTGCCCTGGTCAACAGGCTTCAGTTTCTCTTTATTGCTTATCAAATAGTACCCACACTCATCAGCCTGCCCTCCATCTGCACTCATCTCCTGACTCTTCCAGCTTCCTCTCTATTTCTCTAAGTCAGGGGTGGGTAACATCTGGCCTGTGGGCCATATAAGACCTGTGAAGTCATTTGGTCTGGCTCTGCCAAGGAATTAGGGGTGAGTTAATTCAAAGTTTGCCCAAATATAGCAGGCTAATTTTTAAATTGATAACTTTGTATAGCCCATAAATGATGTTACAAATGTATGGCCTTGGCAGAAAAAAGGTTCCCCACCCCTGCTCTATGTGTACCTTCATGTTCCTGCTCAACTAACCTATCTCATCTCTCTAGAACCCACCACACTCATGCTGACTCCTGCACTTTGTCCAGGCTGTGTATTCTATCTGGAATGTCACTCTCTAATCTGTTCAGATCCAATTCATTTTAGACTGTTTTTCAATCCAAGCTACGCCATGAAAGTTTTGCTGAGCTTCCTCAAACAACTGAGATCTGTTCATATTTTGAACACCCATAGCACTGGGCTTATTATTTTCTCTGACTCTTACAATTCCTTTTTCTGTTAAGTATTTGTGTATTTATTTACCTTACTACACTCAAGATCTTTCAGTTGGGGATTGGATCTCAAGAAGCTCCATTCTAACCTAGTAAGCTAACATAGATTATTCCAAAGGAAGTCACTTTAAAGATTTTCTTGGAGTAGGTTAAAAAATAGAAATAAATAAAATATACCTGTAAATACATTTGGAGAACACCTACTTTTGGAAAAAAATAAAATAAGTCCTTTCACTTTTATTTATTTATTTTTTACTGTTGTGTGACTATAATCTGTAAGCCTGCATAATAAAACCATGCTCTCAAAATGGTCTCACATGATTAGCAATGTTTAGGCATCATTACCATGCCAGAATCATTGTTCAAGTGAACAGAGCTTGACACTCCAGCAGCCCAGAGATGAATGTAAGGAAGACAGATGCTATCCATATGTAACCGAAACCAAGGTTCAACCGCCTGCTACCACCAAAGCCAAATTTGTGAGATAGACACTGGTAAAAAAAAAGGAAAGAGGTTTATTCGAGTGCAGGCATTTTGAGAAGATGGGGGACTCTTGTTCAAAGCCCATCTCAGCATCTCAGGGCAGGCAGGGGTTTTTATAGGGAGGGAGAGAGAAAGCAAAACAAAGAGGTTAGGATAACGGGCTATGGACATGTAGGCAGTGTCCTTGCTGGTCCCAATGTGGATTACATCTGGAGAAGGTAGAGGAAGTTAGGTACAGTTTAGGATAAAGGTCTCCGTGAGGGCTCTATGTACAGCACCTAAAGCACCTTCTCTTGGATATTTTACTAAACTGGACTCAGGCAGATCTATATATGCTCATCTCCACTTAGAAGAACCACCCATAGACAGTTGCCTCTTATTAGTCCTTTCTTATTCATCTCACTCTCATTTCTCACATTTATACATGAAGTATGGATGTGATCTTTTGATTAAACTGGATCTACTAATAATGGGAGTTTATAATAAAGATTTCCTTAGTTCTAGGTGCTGTGTCAAATTCTTTATATGTATGATCTAACTTCATCCTTAAAACTACTCTGTGAGTTAGACCTTATCTCCATTTTTCAGACTTAGAGAAGTTTGCTGACTCACCCACGTTTACAAAACTATTAATAGGCTGCAAACCTGTGTGAACCAACCTCTGTCCTAGTTTAGAGGGTTTTTTATTTTATTTTTCTTTAATCTTCAACTTTGTCTTGTATTTTTAACAGAGGACTCAAGTTCTCTGGAGAGGAGGACCTGTGACTGCTTTTCCAGTCATCCTGCTGGGATGGTACCTTCATTAATATAAACATTCAGACACTGCCTTTACGCACTTCTCATTAGAGACCTAATTAAGCATTTGAGCAGTCCCTGTAGTTGACCATACTGTCCCTTAGTCAATAGTATAATTGATGGTGGCTGGGCTTAGAAGAATCGGCTTCCTCATTGCTCCTGTAAACTCACTACAAGCGCATTAGTGTCAGGTTTGATGTGGGCTAACCAATAGTTCATCTTCCACTGCAATGCTACAGAGAGGAAATGAGCCTCAAGGAAGTGTGCCCTTCAGAAATGCTTTGTAGAGCAGGGGAACAAGCCGGGCCGCCCTCATGACAGGATGGAGGAACACAGTACACGGTGGCGCCAGGAAGAGCAAATGGCATACTCAGATGTGGTAAAAAGAACGACTCAATGAATTTAAGAATGGATTTGGAGGGTGGCAATTAGAGGAGGCTATACTGTGGTCATTAAGACAGGAAGTACAGAGGTAATGTAAGAGTGTAAAGGTAGGGAAAAAATATCTCAAAAGAAGGAAAGCCTTGGGCATGCATTTAGCTTTGTTTCCAAACCCAAAGAACATGCTTATTTTTGAATATTTAAGTACTGGAAGGAGTGGCAGGAATATGAGTAGACTAAGGATGGTTAGTGAAAAGGTTGAAGAAAGAAAGAATCTGAAGCAGAACCCTATGATAAGGGAATGGGTTTTGTGAATATCAGGCTACAGTGGCTGGGCTGCTGCCGATGTGCAAGATTCTTTCACACACATCGGATTCTCACAGTCCAGGTAAGGAGGGCAGAAAATCTCAGCTCCATTTTCAATATACTAGTGAAGTGGAAAGATGGAAAGACTGCAAGTGAAGTAGGGTGGAATGACTTCCCCTAAGTCATATAGCTATTTTTGTAATATTTCTTAAGACATTGTGAGTCACTGCCTCAATGTTTTTTTAATTATCTCAGGAATGTCATTTTCTGTCAGTGTTAATGGAATCCATGTCTTTTCCCCCATGCAAATCCACACTGATAATTGTGAGCCTGAACAGAATCAGGAAAGAGAATGTTGAAGTCTGTGTTCCAATGTTAAAGCAATGGTTAGCTGGACTGAAATTTAAATACTCAAGACCCATAACCCCAAATAGCATGCTCTATGTAGTTCCTTCCATGCTGTGATGAAACAGTATGTGGAAGGGTCAAATCGACTAAATGCCATTATTTAGTTTACAAAAGATGTCTTCCAGCATTGTTGTAAAAGTTTTATAATAGATTGTAATGAGGTTGCAATTGTTCAGATTGCTGTATGTGTTAAGTACAATCTAAAACCTATTACATAGACTTTTTTTCTGACCAGGACCTTTTATTGTCCTTTGTATCTTTGCGAATATCCATTAAAGGGGAACAGCATGCTTCATTTATGAACTGGCTAGAGATTGTGATCATTAGTAGAGTTGAGTCAGAGTCAAGGCTGGCCAGGGTTCCTCAGGACTCCACACAGGGAGCCAGGCTTCCAGGCCACCTGTGGAAATTCAGATGCTCTTGGCCACTTCACTTGCTATGCAACTCTTCCCCTTCCCTCTCTGCCCAAAGTTTAGTAATCCTATGGCTTAGAGCCTGTTCTAGGGAGTAATTTCCAGCTGACTCCAGTTACCTTAAAGTGCTATAATTTGACAGGGATCATCTCTTAAAATTGTCCTGAAATTTCCAAAAGCCAGAAGGAACAGTGAGAGCCAAAGATGGAACACAAGAGGAGCACAAGGAGTGAGAGAGTGGCAGGATTTAGGTCCTGGCCACCCCACTGGGCTGCCATAAAAAACTCTTAATGTGACAACATCTGCTATGTCTTTGGGTAAGTGACATCTTCCCCCCCACCTGTTATTGTTTAACTCAAGGCAAGGAAATAACAAATGACAATCTGACTAGTGTTATATTTCTATTATTGCTTATCCATCTCTTCCTTTCCCCACATATTGAAAGGTAATCCATGCAAATTCTCTCCAAGGTAAAGTGACTCAATTTGACAGGAACCCCAGAAATATCTATCCCATCAAGAAACTTTTCTTTATCCCTGAAGAAGGCATTACCATTTGGCCTTGTCTTTCTGTCTTAGCATTTTAATTCTGATACTGATTCTACTGGGCAGGTCCCAAGTCCAATTCTGTGTTCTCTTTGTGTCCTAAATATGTTTGGCACTTATTGGTATTGTTATTCCTAATGATAAAACATGATGGATATCTGTTTGGACAGGGATTCTCGGCTATTGTCTATAGGAACTGGAGTGCAGGAGACGGTGGGGCTGACAGATATAGTTACAGAGAGAAATTTGTGAATGTGGTTGAGGGAAGGCTAAAGACAACTATTTGAGATGATCCTTACACAAGTATGCTACTTTTTGCCAATTTAGGGTTGAACAGATTATGGAATTTTCATTTTAAATTGTAAAATTTTCCATCTATAAATTCAAAATGAATCAGACTCAGTTTTTTTTTTCTTATAAATACAGATGACAACATTTTTAAATGATAGAAATGGGAGAGGAGTTTCATCATTAAGAATAAGATAAGCCACTTTTAGGTTGGAATATTTAGCAATAACACAATTTTTGTCAGAACAACAGGATGTGCTGGAGACAGAGCTGCTCTAGTTGGGCATTTCACTGTCCCAGTTGGAGGTCACATGGCAGTCTTCCAAGAACTCCATGATAATTACAGAAGCTCGTTTTTGTTCCTTTATACTTTGCAATTTCCTTTAATATCAAAAGAACCCCCCAATAGCCCTAGCTGGTTTTCTCAGTGGTTAGAGCATCAGCCAGCAGACTGAAGACTTATGGGTTCGATTCCCGATCAAGGGCATGTACCTAGGTTGCAGACTTGATCCTTGGCCCTGGTTGGGGTGTGTGTGGGAGGCAACTGCTCAATGTGTCTCTCTCACATGTTTCTCTCTCTCTTTCTGTCTCTCCCCCTCTCTTCCACTCTCTCTGAAAATCAATGGAAAAAAATATCCTCAGGTGAGGATTAACAAAACAAAAATTCCCCAATAGAACTGTCCATGGTCCTGACAGCATTAGACTGTAACCCAAAGTAGAAAATATCCATGACTTTATACTGATATCAACAAATGATTGAGTAAATACATTCATGGGAGAGACTAGTCAAAGCTCTTCTATAGAGGAATTACAAATAATTTATGTATTCTTCCCTCAAGGATATGAATAATAACTTCCTCCTCCTTAAGTGTGGACTGTACATAGTGATTCCCTTCCAAAGAATACAGTATATAAAGGGTAAAAAAGAATAACTTTACAGTGGAGAAGTCTGACTAATACTATGTTAACTACAAGATCAAGGTTAACGTCAACAGTGAAATGTCATGTACCCTTGTTATATGCCCTTGATTTGATGGCACTATACCACTGGTGTCTTCCTTCCTAAAACCCACAACCCTAATCTAATATTGGGGAAAAACATCAGAAAAATCCTGGTCAGTACTCCCCCAAAATGTCAAACTCACAAAAAATAAGGAAAGTCAAGAAGATCTTGAGGTGATCTGACAATTAAATGTAACATGGTGTCCTGGATAAGATCCTGTAGTAGAAAAAGAAATTTAGGTAAAATCTAAGAATATCTGAATAAAGTATGGGCTTATGTTAATACTAATGTAGCAATATTGGTTCATTAATTATAAAAATGTACCATATAGTATGTTAGTAATAGGGAAAATTGAATATGAGAACTCTCTGTACTATTTTCACAATTTTTTATGAATCTAAATGTTCTAAAATAAAATGTTTATTAAAAATCCAAACTGAGAGAGAAGTAAAACAAAAGATGACATATTACTGTTCCAATAAGAATTAAATTACCACTTCTTTCATATCACTACACTCAAATAAAACACAGGCTAATTAAGCTTTTTTAATAAAATGTGTGGAGCTGAAATTTTTTGTAACCTTCTTAAATTGAAATAGTGACATATGTTTTCAGTTTCTTCCATCACCATTTATCCCCTTTACGGAAAAAATTAAAATAAAAGTTAAAAAAATAAAATAGTAACATATGTACATAGATGAAATAAATTAAAGTAACAGAAAGACCTATATTGAAAATCCACAGTCCCTTGCCCCCATGCAGTCCTACTTTCTAGGAGGACTGACTTTAACGCTTGTTCTTACCTCCATGTCTGGAAGTCCATATTGACTCTTGGTTAAACAGATCAGGAAAACATTCACTCTCACCTTCCAACTCTTCTTACTCCTTCCTTTCCATATATTGTCATCACTGTTTTTAGTTCCTTGGTTATCATTGTCATTTGAGGTAGTGCACATATATATTCATTTTTGCTTTATTTTTCATTTCCCACTTGGTCAGTAAGGATGTTAGCACCATTTTTTTTCAACTCTCCTCCCTCTTCCTATTTCTTATCTTTTTCTAATCAGCGTGTTATTTTTATTGCTCTTTTTAATTCTATAAAAACTTCATGATCTCTATTACTTTACAATTTTTATTTAAATTTAAATCTTGTAGATGATGCTCAAGTTACCTTTGACAACCCTGTTTCAACTACCCCCAATCCTGATCCCTTTCCCACTTTCACAGAAATAACCCTCTTTAGTCATTTGATACAAAACTTTCAAGCTATTTTTCTATGTGTTACTACTCCTATATATTTATATTCTACTATAAAATATAAGATGTTGTTTTGGGTGTTTTCATTTTTTCCTACAATTCTGTCACTTGTTATTGTATTATTTTCTAACTTTTTTCTACGTTTAACAATATGTTTTAGATACTATCAAACTTATTAAATATGAAACTAATACAAGATTTCCCTGCTAGAGTAAATATTCCATAGTGTATTGATATGGTGCTGTTTCCCTATTGACAAATATTTAGGTAACTTTCAAATTTTTTTTGCTATTCTTGCAGTGACCATTCCAGTATTCAGCATGTTGTGCACATGTTTTTCTGGGTTAGATATGAAAGATGAAATAGGTGAGACATGGGGTGAAGGAAAGCATGTATTAACTTGTTAACAGGTATTGCCAAGCTTGTTTTGCTCATATTTTATCAAGGAATTTTGTCTATGTTCATGCCCTCTTTTTTTCTTGTAATATCTTTGTGAACTTTTTGTATCTGGGTTATGTTTGCCTCATAGAATGAGTTAGGAAGCATTTTCTCCTCCTGTATTTTCTAAAAGAGTTTGCATATTATAGGTAATGATTTATGTTTCTTTATTAGATAGAAAGTTTCTCAGATTTTCTATTGCTTCTATGGACTGTTTTTGATAAATTGTGATTTTTGAAGAATTCATCCATTTCATTTAGGTTATTGGATTTACTATTAGAAATGAATTCGTCATACCCTTAGTTGTTCCTTTAACATCTACAACATCTCTAGTGATGTCTCCTTTATATACATATATATCTTAAAATTAGTTTGAGGTTCATTTGCAATCAATATTGCCACATCATTTGTGAACTCTGCTCTACCAGACTTAAGTCTCCTCACAAACTCTTTTCTCAACTGACTCATATTCTTGAAGAGAATAAGAGGATTGTAATAGAGAACACCAGTTTTAAGAATTCTAGTTTAAATATTTGGTATCTGATATCCTGTTTTGATACCTCATTAAAAACATTAGTTTACTATCCTATATAATAAAAAGGTAATATGCAAATTGGCCATCACTCTAACACACAAGATGGCCGCCCCATGTGGCCAAAGATGGCCACTCCCATGTGGACAAAAGATGGCCACCTCAAGATGGCTGGCAGGGGAGGGCAGTTGGGGGCAATCAGGCCAGCAGGGGAGGACAGTTGCAGAGGACCCAGGCCTACAGAGGAGGGCAGTTGGAGGCAACCAGGCCTGCAGGGGAGGGCAGTTGGGGGGACCAGGCCAGCAGGTGAGGGCAATTGGGGGGAACCAGGCCTTTAGGGGAGGGCAGTTGGGGGCAACCAGGTCAGCAGGGGAGAGCAGTTAGGGACAACTAGGCCATCAGGGGAGGGTAGTTAGGGGCAATCAGGCCTGCAGGGGAGGACAGTTAGGGGTGACCAGGCCAGCAGGGGAGGGCAGTTGGGGGCAACCAGGCCTGCAGGGGAGTAAAGTTAGGGGTGACCAGGCTGGCAGGGGAGGGCAGTTGGGGCGACCAGGGTGGCAGGGGAGGGCAGTTAGGGGCAATTAGGCCAGCAGGGGAGCAGTTAGGTGTCGATCAGGCTGGCAGGGGAATGGTTAGGGGGTGATCAGGCTGGCAGGCAAAAGCAGTTAGGGGCAATCAGGCAGGCAGGCAAGCTAGTGGTTGGGAGTCAGCAGTCCTGGATTGTGAGAGGGCAGTCGGACATCCTTCGAGGGGTCCCAGATTGGAGAGGGTGCAGGCTGGACTGAGGGACACCCCCCCCCAACTGTGCTTAAATTTCATGCACCAGGCCTCTAGTCTGTGATATAATGTTAATATACAATTTTAAAGGTTGTATAGCTTTCAATTCAGTTAATTTTTGTATTTTATTTTAATTTATAATTCTATAAGATCTTTAAGCCTAGAGCTTATACAGTATAAAAAGCAATTTTTTGTCTATAGTAGAGATCCCCTTTTAATTAATGATAATCGTAGTTTTTCTTTTCTCTCTATTTTTTGATCCCTGATTAATCTGGCCAGGGGTGTATCAATTTTTATTAAATTTTCAAACAACCACTTATGGTTCTGTAAACTTTCACTGTTGTTTGTTTTCTATTTCATTGATTCCTGCTCTTATAAAATTTCCTTCCTTCTACATATTCATGTTTAATTCATCAGTCATTTTAGCTTCTTAGAAAAAAATTTTTTAATCTATTTTAAGCTTTTCTTTTTCATATCATTATTAAAATTTACAAAATGTCTTCTAAGCACTGCTTAACTGCATTTCACAAATTTTGATATATTGTGCTTTCTATACTATTCTCTCTGCAATAAATACGCATTTACCTGTGGCTTTATTTCTCTGTGACCCAAACCCATCATTAATTTGCTAGGTGTGTGTATCTGGATGGAAGTGAATCTTTCAGCCTAGAAAAGCCATCTGCTGTTTTTATGTTTTTATGTACAAGTCATTGTTTCCTATTCAAATATTTGTGACATTTCTAGAGGTTATTTAGAAGTATATAATTTAACTACAGGCCCGGCCCACTAATTCATGCATAGGTGGGGTCTGGCCTGTCTTCCCCGATGTGGCCAATCAGGCCAGGTGAGTGGAGGGGTCCTCCCCTGATCAAACTCCCTGTTGAACTCTTGGTTGAACTCCTGGTAGAGGGGAAAATTTGCATATTAGCCTTTTATTATAGAAGAATATTTACGTATTCAAGACTTTTTTAGCTATGTGAATCTTTTGTTGAGGCAGTTCCTATAAGATGCTTCAGAACCAGGGGTCCCTAACAGCTGGATGAGCTACTGCCCATTCAGTCCTCAACTTAATGAGTTTCACCTCCCTGACAATCCATGACATTACTCAAACAAGCCAATCACATCCTCCTGCAGGAACCAAAGGCCACCCATCCTCTTATCACTGTAAAGTCTGCCTTCTACAACCCATGCTGGTTCATTCTGCTCCTAAGTATAGTACTACCCACATGCCTTTCATGGCCCTGAAATCTTGAACAAATCAATATTCTCATCCCTTTGATTTCTTTGCTTGCAGGATGGGAGAATTATAAGAATTAGTCCAGGGTCTGAGAAGACCTTTGGTTATAAATAAGGTTGTATTTATTTATTTATTTATTTATTTATTTATTTTTTATTTATTGTTTAAAGTATAAACAATATATAGGTTTCAAACCTTTCTTTGATTTTGACTTCAAGGAATATTGGGGAATTAACAATGGAAAGAATCTTTATGAACTTTAACAGGTTCTTCTCTAATTTTCCCATGTCAGTGGATTTTTTAGCCCATAGAGTGAAGTATGGTGCCCGGGCCTTTATTTTGGATAGAATATGCATAGAATGCATAGACTATAACAACACAGGCAAAGCTATATTGAGAGCAGACAGTACTTGATTATGAATGGAGGTATCCTTTGGAACTCTAGGAATAGTCCTTTGGGTGTGCATTTGATATCACAATTTTGTTTGCAAAAAAAGTCTCTCCCTATGAAATTTTCAGGTATGGCATCACAAAGCAGGAAGGGATGTTTTACAATCAGGGGCCAGGTTAGAGTTAAGGGCAGGTGATAGAGAAGATCTGTGGGCTATTTGAAATACCTACTACTTGTTTGGTAAGTTTAATGTTCTAGGAAGAGGTTGAACAAATGTCAGTGTTTAATGTAGAGCAGCACTTGTATCTACCAGGAATTGGTGAGTGACCATCTATATTCATAGTTAACTCACTTTGAGTGTTGAAGTGTCAGTCAGGATATTGGATGTGTTTTTCCTTCCTCAGAGCACCCTCATTGATCTAAATGCTGGGGATTTTGTTTCGTTTGGTTTTGGATTTTCTTTTGTCAGATGGAACAATCGTTTTCAGTGTCCCTTTTGTTTCCGATATCAACAAGTGTCCTTGTCAATAGGTGGTTGGCTGGGAATTGGGCCACCTTGCTGTTTGATCTGTGGGGCTATACGGTGATTTTGGGTGCTGTCTTGTTTCTGTTCTAAGGCCTTTTTTTCTAAAGCCTTTTGAAAATGTTCTGCCAGGTGTTGTATGTGAAGTACCATGTTAAGCATAATATAAATATAAATGAGCAAATATAAAATGAACAAGACACCATCTATGTTTTTCATGACCTGAACATCTAAAAGATGCATTACAAAGCTTATTGTGGTCTGAGTTATTTTATAAAGCTTTTTTTTTTTAATTCCAGGAAATGGAGAATGGATACATAGATTTGGACTTTGATCACGTTATACTGGGCTTAAAGGGTAGGCAGGCCCAATGACCAGAAAACAAGCCATACATTTAAAATAAACAAACAAGTACTTTATGCATAGCTACATTAGCAGGACTATAATGCATGCACACTCAGATGAGTCATTTTTATTAAAAAGGTGTCATTTTCTTAATAAGGTGTATCAGGCCTTGGAACTTCATTTATTCCAGTGGTTCACATCCACAGGTGAGTCTGCTTCCCAGGGGACATTTAGCAATTTCTGGAGACATTTTCACTTATCACACCTGTGGGGAGTGCACAGGGACTTCTAGTGACATCTGGAAGGTAGAAGGCAGGGGTTCTGCAATGCACAGGACACCTCCCTCTCCAAAGAGCTATCCAGCCCAAAATATTAAAATGCCAAGGTTAGCCGAAACTGGTTTGGCTCAGTGGATAGAGCGTCGGCCTGTGGACTGAATGGTCCCGGGTTCGATTCCGGTCAAGGGCATGTACATTGGTTGCGGGCACATCCCCGGTACGGGGTGTGCAGGAGGCAGCTGGTCGATGTTTCTCTCTCATCGATGTTTCTAACTCTCTATCCCTCTCCCTTCCTCTCTGTAAAAAATCAATAAAATATATTTAAAAAAAAAAGAAGCCAAGGTTAAAAAAGCCCTGCTTTATATAGAAGAGGTGATGATGGAATGCTGAAAGCAAATCCTTTAATTACCTATTTGCTGCCTATTTGCCAATGCCAGAAAGATAGCTTGTGAGTTATTTTAATTTCATGCAATTTGGAATGGAGGCTGGGCTGGGTGGGCCAGAGGGATCAGGGGTGGTATGGGGTGGGACAATGATGATGACTTTAGTGCTAACTTATTCACAGAGAGATTTAATTCTTTGAAATAGAGAAGAGCTACTAAGACCTAGGTTACCATGGTAGCTCATGGCTTCAATCACTCCTGATTAATTTCCAGCAATTAGAATAAAGAGTGAGCCTTCACTTACTAGTACATCTCTAGTCAAGACCGAGAAAAACAGCATCATTCTAAGGCGCAGTGTCTGACACAGTCAATTTTGAAAGCGGAATTTCTTTTAATCCCACACCTGGCTCTGAAATGGCAATACTGTGGCTGTATGCCATGAGAAACCCCTTTCCGTATGCTGATAATGAAATGATTACTGTTGGCATCACTGGACCATCTGTTCCTGGAATTTCAGACGGATCAGGTGAAATTGACTTAGAGTTGCATCAAGGATACTAGATACTGTCTTTTCTTTTTCATTCTATTAGTGTTTTCTTTGTATTTGTTTTAAGCCACTGGAAGAGTAGCAAATATTCAGGCTACATTTTCAATGCCTATTTGCTGTCTATATTTATAGCAGATTGTCAAATCCCCATATGTGTTTACATCTCTGGTACCGTGGGTAAGGTTATTTCAATTTTCAAATGTTTTATGTATTGTATAAATTTTGCAACAACTCTGGAAGTAGAATACCCACAATCCACAATACCAATATCTCTTTAATGAAATACATTCGTTTTTAATATTCTGGTCCAGTGTTGTTTATATAAATACATGGTGGTGTATAATTTTGCACTGTTCTTTTTGTTCTTACTACTTAAAAGACATTGTTCCATGTTGTTTCTTAGTTTTTGTAATGATTACTTTACACCTGGGGCTTACCTGAAGCAAAATTTCTGGGTTCTTTAGAGGAAGTGCAATCTTGGTCCCAGAGCCTATATTCCCTTTTGACTTAAAGACCAAGCGTGGATGACTGGATCGCCTCTCCTGAGTGGGGGCAAGGTCTGTTCTGCAGTAACTCTTATCTCTGCACATCCCAGGATGGCCTATGAGGACCTGAGAGACATTTTTGTTCAACACACTTTCGATAATTCCTATATTTTCTTAAATATGTATTGAGTGTCTATTCTGTAGCAGACCCATGCTGCCATGAACAGAGGTGTGATCAAAGTTAGGTGTGTGTGTGTGTGTGTGTGTGTGTGTATACCTATGCCTTTGCCTCTGTGTGTGTGTGTACTTGTGCCTGTGTGTGTACCTGTGCCTGTGTCTATGTGTGTACCTGTATCTGTACCTGTGCCTGTGTATGTACCAGTGTGTGTGTTTGTGTGTGTGTGTTTGTGTGTGTGTATTTGTATGTGCCTGTGCCTATGCCTCTGTGTGTGTGTGTACTTGTGCCTGTGTGTGTACCTATACCTGTACCTGTCCTGTACCTGTACCAGTGCGTGTGCGTGTGCGTGCGTGCGTGTGTGTGTGTGCATGCGCGCGTGCACGTTGGGGGATATACATGGTGCTCTGGGCAAATGCAAGGAGCACCTAACTTAGTCTCAGGAGAGTAGGGAGCAGCCCTTCACCTCACTCTCAGAAGCTAGCTGAGGCCGTGGTAGCTGTGGATCTAAACCTGCAGGTTTGGCCTCACTTCCACTCTATTGTGATTATACCACTGGCAAATAAATAGATATATTTTGGGGTTTTATTTTTATCACATTCCACCACTTGCAAAATTGCTCCTTTGGTTTCTCATTATCCCAATTGCTTGAGAAGGTCAGAGATTTAGTTTTCCCATTACAGAAAGCCTTCTGATAAAGAACCTGGCTTAGATGGTCTATTGAACATATTAAACCTATAAAGATCCAGCAATAACAAAATATTATTAGTTCAAACTTTACTCGTTTGGAATGTGTAATGATTACATCCTTGCACACTTCATTGTAAATGTGCCGCTGAAAGAGCTATTAAGACAGTCAAATACCTTTCCAGCAACTGGAACACTTCCAGTGGATTTTCAAAATGCTTGGCCTTCTCATCTGTTAAAGCACGTCCACAAGGCCCTAGAGAAGATGCCTCTGGTGCCCCAATCACATTCCTTCAACCCACCTCTAATTCCAGCCACAGCATCTGTTTAGATGAACTTCAAGCCCATCGCAAGGGCTTGGTGCATTCTCATCCAGGCTGCCGCACAGCCTCCTCTGCAGCCAAGGGCGCCTGCTTCTCCTCCTCCTCTGTCTCATTCCATAGGCGTTCTTACTCTCCTCTCCCAAGACCCATTCCCGAAAAGCCCATGGACACCAAGGTCTAGCCTCAGGCTCTGCCTTCAGGGGGAACCAAAATGAGAGAGCTCTCAACTTGGAATTTTATCCGTGGATGCTTATATGAAAACAATGAAATTGTAAAATGATTTATTTAATGTATATAAGGAAAGGAATTTTTCATAGCTTCAACCCGGCCTAACTCAAATTTATATCATTATATCGGTGATTAAAATGCTTGACTTTGGACTTACAGGAATTCGTAGGAAGAAAACATGTTTGTTCTGTTTTGATTTTTCTTTTCATACCTCACCACAGACTCTTCCTCTCTTTACGTAGTTGGAGATATGGAGTTGATGTTAGTTGAAGTTAGGGCTTTTATGACCTAAAATCATCTTGGTTTAAAAAAAAAAAGTGGAGATAGCAGTGAAGTTGTGGTGGTTAAGTCTGACACACTGTGGTAAGTGATTCTCAGCCCAACCGATGCCCTTCATGAGGCTGCTGCACTTTGTTAGGGTTTATGGAAATGGATTCAGAGTGAATGTGCACCACTCTCTAGGGGTGAGCTGAACTCTGTCTCAAGTTCAAAGGCTATCATACCCAAAACAAGTCTAGCATTCTCTAGAGGTTATTTAGAAGTATATAAGCTTGGGGCAGCCATCTTGTGACATGAGGGTGTGAGGGTCAGTTTGCAATATTAATATCTGCTGATTCTGGTCTTTAAGTAAAAGGGGAATATAAATAAGTTTCTTATATGGTCATAGTATGTTATTTTGAACCATGGACATCTTTGAACCTGAATTAAGTGATATATAAATGAGATTGAATTTCTTTACCCTTCATATATCTAGAGGGGCCTTTCTTTTTTTTTTAATATTGTTATTGATTTTTTTAGAGAGAGGAAGGGAGAGGGAGAAAGAGATAGAAACATTGATTGGTTGCCTCACTGCATGTCCCCCACTGGGGATTGAGCCTGCAACTGGGCATGTGTCCTGACCTGGAATCAATTGAACTGTGATCTCCAGGTTCATAGGTTGACACTCAACCACTGAGCAACACAGGCTGAGAAGAGGGGCCTTTCCTTTTACTTGATTCTCATATAATTTAACTGCCAGAGGTTCCCAGTCCCACCTTAAATTCAGGGAAATTCCACATCAGATGAGATAGTGCAACCAATGCTTCCAACATGTTTAAATGATATTCTTAAGGTACTTGGATCCTATTAAATATTGTCTCCTAAAGTCCCATTCAGATAGCTTTATTCTAGGCAATAGGTGACTAAAAGGGATTAAAGTTCAGTAGAATTTAGGCCAAGGTTTCAATGCCAGGCTAGTCCATCTGTTTTGTACCAGGATTCAGAAAGCTTTGTGCAACATAACTGGGTATAGGTTACGGATCATTTTTATTGGGAAACTGGAAATTCATATAAAGCAAGGATGCACAGGAGAGAAAAAAGTAAGCACCCTTCAACTCTACCTACCCTCCCCGCCCCATCTCATCTTCATTTCACAGTGAGGCATTGGAGGCCAGGGTCTATGGGTCCTCATCTGTTCATCTGTTCATGGGATCAGACCTCCCTTCTCCCCCAGCCCCAGTCACTATGTGCAAGAATAATAGCAACCTTATTGGAGAGGTGCTAGACTGCCTGATGTAAGAAGTCTGGATTTGCAGAATTTTTCAGGAGTTGAATGCAGCCACCTGGACACTTTGAGGCCAATGGGGAATTGCCATCACCTTTCTGGGAGAAGGGAGACTCCAGTCCCGTGGAAAGCTGAGTTTAGGGGAATCCTCTGAAATTGGGAGCAGAGGCAATTCAGACCCTGTTAGCCTGTTGTCCAGGATACCCAGGATCTCTCACAGAGTGACTCTTGGACAATTCTACTTTATCAGGTTTGTCAGAATAGATCAAAGAGAGGAAAAAGGTGCCTCTAACTAGAAAAGTGTTTCCCCTTACCAAGAGAGGTAAGAGTACCCATTTAGCTAAACAGTTCACTGAATCAATCCTGGCAACCACCAAGGTGAAAACTGTCATAGTTGCATTTCATAACTATCTTTCTACACTCTGACCTCAACCAACGTCTCACATCTGAACCCTGCTTTGTCTGATATTAACACATATGTTTAAGCTATTTTTTGTAGTGTTTGCATGGCATGTCTTTCTCTGCCCTTTGACTTTTAATGTATCTATGCCTGGTGGGTTTCTTTAAAGAGCATATGGTTGGGTCTTGCTTTTTATTTTTTTAAATTTATCTTTATTGTTGAAAGTATTACAGATACCCTCCCCTTTTGGTTGGGTCCTGCTTTTTAAATCTTGTCTGGCAACATTTTTTTTTCTTGTAATTGGTGTTTTTAGATAATTTACATTTAGAGTAACTATTGATAGGTTTGGATTAAAATTTACCAATTGCCAGCTGTTTTTGCTATTTTCTGTTAGTTACATCTTTTTTGTGGGTATTGTTTTGGGATAACTGAGCATTGTTTTATTGGGGTAAAATTGACATATAACATTATATTAATGTTTTCTGTACAACATAATGATTTGATATTTGTATACATTACAAGATAATTATCACAACAAGTCTAGGTAACATCTATCACCACCATACCTAGTTATAAATTTTTGTGTGTGATGGGAACCTTTATGACTGAGCATTTTTGTGATGCAATTTTATCTGCCTTATGAACTTATGATTTTTCCTCATTTTGAAATTAATGGTTACCCTAGGGCTTATAATGTACATTTTTAAAGTTAATCTACCTTCAAATAATACAATGTCCCTTCAGTTATATTGAAAGAAATTTACAACAATGGATTCCCAGTTCATCCCTCCCTTCCTTCTGCTATTATTGTGTATAGATAGATAGATAGATATAGATATAGATATATAGACATATAACTTTTACATATGCTATACTCACATAATACATTGTTACTCTTTTACATAGTTCTCTTTTAGAGCAATTATAAATTTAAAATTGCTTTTGTTTTGTTATTTTATTTATTCCATATTCAGTGTTCTTTGTTTCTTTGGGAATAAAAAATCTACTCCTAAAAATTTCAGTACTGCAAATCCAGATTTCAGTATTTCTGACTGATCCAAGTTCTTCTGCCTGAAGAAATTCCTTCAAGAGGGAAGTTTTCTCAGAATTCTCCAGAATCTCTTTGTACTTCCTCCTCCCCACTTTCTATCAATCTGTAATTATTTAAAAATAAGTTTAAGAAAGGTCCACAAATATGATATGGATTATTTTCCAATCCAGTACATGTTATATGTAATTTTAGTCATGAAACAAGTAATATAATGTAAAAGTTAACTTGGATTGAAAAACAAGAATGATTAAGAAATGACATAGGTTGGTTATAGTTTAAATGGTCATATAACATAGGTTGTTTATAATTTAAATGCTCACATAACATGTCTTACACCAAGGAAAAATACATAACTAATCAAAAGGTGTAGGAAATTCAAAGAAACATTTTTGAAGGGCTAATTGTTGGATTTGAGTACTTCAGCCAAAAAGAATCTTTAATGATAGCCAAATTAAACATCGATTTTGAAATCTGGCTCTGATTATCAATGTGTTAAATACTTTGTAAATGAAGCAATGGATTAGAACTCATGGAAAAAAATAACTGACTTATAAAACAAAAATAAGGCAAACATTTAAAAATATATGATCAATAATTTGTAAAGATTAGGTAAAATACAATACACTTAACCGCTGATTCATATTCTGATAATCTCTAAATATTAGTAATACTGTCTCTCCCTATAGACTGAAAGTATACATTATATGGACTAAAATATTTAAAGCCAGACTTACTATGACCTTACTAAATATGGATACTTTTGTTCATTATTGAATGTAATTTTTACAACAATCCTATAGGTTGTCATTAGTAGCCCTATTGTGCAGATAAGAGAACTGAAGTTAGATGCCTTGCTCAAAGTTACTCATTTAATAAGTGGTAGATTCAGGATTCAAACTAATTTAATTCAAAAGAATGTTCTGTTTACTACAGCACTACCCTTTTTTATTTCACTTCTCTAAAGAACTACATTATATTACTTGTTTCATTACTTCTTTACAATACTGGTCTGATAGAAAACTCCAATGATATTTGGTTGATAGTACTGTGAACTTAATCTTCAAGTGCAATTAGTTCAATAATATGAGTTCCTTGGCCCTATGGCTCATACTCACTGCCAAAGTAACAATAAGACACTGTATACAGTTGTCCCTCAGAGGATTGGTTCCAGGACACACACCCCCAACAGATACAAAAATCTGCAGATGCTCAAGTCTTATATAAAATGGTGTACTATTTGCATATAATTTATACAAACCCTCCCATGTATTAGAAATAATCTCTAAATTACTTATAATATTTAATGCAATGTGAATGGTTTTAAATAGTTGTTATACTACACTAGAGGCCTAGAGGCCAGGTGCACGAAATTCATGCACTGGGGGGGGGGTGTCCCTCAGCCCAGCCTGCACCCTCTCCAATCTGGGACCCCTTGGGGGATGTCCAACTGATGGTTTAGGCTCTATTCATGTGGGATCGGGTCTAAATTGGCAGTTGGACATCCCTCTCACAATCTGGGACTGCTGGCTCTTAACCACTCTCCTGCCTGGCTGCCTTGATTGCCCCTGAACCGCTCCCCTGCTGGCATGATTGACACCTAACTGCTCCCCTGCTAGCCTGATCACCCCCAACTGCCCTCCGCTGCTGGCCTGGTCACCCCAAATGCCCTCCTCTGCTGGCCATCTTGTGACAATGTGGGGGTGGCCATCTTGTGGTGGCCATCTTGTGATGATTTGGGGTGGCCATCTTGTGATAATGTGGGGGTGGCCATCTTGTGACAACATGGGGGTGGCCATCTTGTGACATGAGGGTGTGAGGGTCAATTTGCATATTACCTCTTTATTATATAAGATTGGGAATAATGACAAGAAGAGGAGTCTATACATGTTAGTTACAAAGACACCACTGTAGGTCTAGCAACATAGTACACATCAGCAACAACGTAACATTTGTTTTCTGAATATCTTCAATCCACTGTTGGTTGAATCCTTGGATGTAGACCCTGTGGATACAGAGAGCCCACCATGTGTATCAGGCTATTTTCCCAAAGCTTGTCAATGCTATAGGCTATGAGTCAATTGTGTTCACCCCATTCTGGATTTTCTCACAAAAGCCAATTCTGTAACAATCCATGAAAAGTCGAACTCTTTCTACTAGAGGCAGATATTAACCCTCAGGATTCTTTATTGGACATGGCTTTCCCTGTGATGAGCTGTCCTGCAAGACTCTGGTGTTTTGCAGTATAAGAACTGATTTGACATTAAAGTGAACATGATTGAGCACTTATAATGCCAGCCCAATTCAGTGTAAGGTTGTTCCTTTCCTATTTGTGAAAGGGCCAGTACTGAACAGTGACTCACAGGCAGCGGAGGAAGGAGTACAAGGGTGAGTGATGACGATGGTAGAGAAGGGTCTCTTCCATGTTTTCACATGGGCACAGCATCGACTTTTAACTGGACTGTGTGATCAAATTAATCACGGTGGCAGGTTTAGCTGAATTGATGAAATTGTCATTTCAGCATGACCCCTTAACTGTGGGCTATGCTGTGGGAAAACTTGTGGTCCCTAAGAACCACCTTTCCCAAATGTAGACACATCCATGGGGATTTGCACCACTGACAGTTGGCCAGCCACTGCAGTTTCATTGTATGTGTATTTCAGAACAACATATTTAGCACATGTGTTCCTCCCATAAAACCTATTGCATATTTATGGCTTTCAGAAGGGCTAAGAGGGTAAGCACTCCACTTCAATTCAATTCAGCAAATATAAAGGGCCTAATATGTGCCAGGCACAATAGAGAGTTTTATCTGTTTTCTTTTTTTCACTAAAGTGTACTTTCTCTCTCCCTCTGGTTTTCTTTCTATTCTTCTCTAGAACTGAAATTTAGGGGAGAACCTTCAAAGAACAGGGTTGGCTCTAGATCAGGGGCCATATTGCAGGTTCAACCCACCCATTTTATTTTTATTTTTAAAAATATATTTTTATTAATTTCAGAGAGGAAGGGAGAGAGAGAGATAGAAACATCAATGATGAGAGAGAAAAACATTGATCAGCTGCCTCCTGCACGGCCCCTACTGGGGATTGAGCCCATAACCCGTGCATGTGCCCTTGACTGGAATCGAACCTGGGACCCTTCAGTCTGCAGGCCGACACTAGATCCACTGAGCCAGATCAGATAGGGCCAAGCCACCTACTTTAGAATCAAAGCAGATGTGGGTTTTAAATGTGACTCATCCCTCATTTAAGCAAGTGTCTGAAGCCCTCTGAGCTATAGCCTTCTTATGTGAAGATTATGATGCTAATTTAAAAAATAGCTCAAGGAGCACAAACAGGGATTATAAAAGAATATACAACTGAAATGCTAAGCGCAGTGTCAGGTACTCAATAAATGTTAGCGATTATTAAGTACAAATGCTTTCCTTCCTTTTGTGCTTTGGCACAATAGGGGCATTTGTGCAAAGCCCCTTTCAGATGCTATGTGCTCTTTCTACGTTACATAGCATTCTTCTTCCTCCAACACTCCACACTGTGCTGGCTGTGAACCATGGGCAGGCAATGATTACAGAAAATAGGTGTGAATTTTTCAATATTTATGTGATTTAGCTAACAGCATCCTCTTCTGAAGTACATTAGCTCTTGCGCAGTTGGAAGCAAGAATAATTGATGGGGGCAAAGAATCACATGATTCTCTTTTTATCCTTAATTAAATATTAAAGACAAAGCCTGACTGATGACAAGGATGGTTGCTTTTGCCCTGGGCTTCCTATGGTACAAAAAGTAAGAATGAAAAACAAAACAACAAAATCAAAGGTTTGAAAATGATGCTGATTAGGGAGTTGAATCTGCATTCCAAGGGTCTGCGAACATCCAAATCTCAGTGATTTCTTGGGTGGAGACGTGCTACTTTTATTTTACATTTAATCTCGCTGAGTAAACACTTATAAGTTGGGAATTATTGCAGTTTATGCTTATTAGCTTTATTGAGCCATAACTGGCATACAAGAAACTGCATATATTTAAATTGCACAATATGATAAATTTTGACATATGTATGTACCCTTGAAACCATCACCACATGCAACATTATAAACATACAGCATCAGAAATATTTCCTTGTGCCCTTTATTTTTTAAAAAAATTATCTTTATTGTTGAAAGTATTATAGATGACCCCTCTTCTCTCCTATTGACCTCCTCCATCCTGCCCTCATTCCCCCTAGGCCTATGGCACTATTTTCTGTGTCCATGGGTTATGCATATACGGTGAATCTCTTCCCGCCCACACCCCCCCTTTCCTCTGAGATTCCGCAGTCTGTTCCACGCTTCCATGTCTCTGGATCTATTTTGTTCGTCAATTTTATTTTGTTCATTAGATTCCACATATGACTGAGATTAAGTGGTACTTGTCTAACACATATATTAGAGCCACCCTTCTCTCCCCTGTCCATCCTCAGGTTCACACTAATTTGTTTTCTGACATACCAGTTTGCACCTTTTTAGGTTTTTATATAAGTAGAATCATAAACTAGGTACACATTTGGCTTTTAAAAATCCAACCTAATTATTTTGAGAACCATCCATGCTGTGTGTATCAACAGTTCATTTCTTTTGATTGCTACATAGGATTCCAATCTGTGGGTATGGGTATGATCTGATTGATATTTGGGTTATTTCTTGATTTTGACTATTACAAATAAAGCTTATTTGAACTTTCATATATAAGTCTTAAAATAGACATATAGTTTAATTTCCATTGGATACATTCTTGGGAATGAAATGTCTAGATCATGTGGTAAATATATGTTTAACTTTATAAGAAACTGCCAACTATTTTCCAAATTGAATGTTTGATTTTACATTGGAACCACCAGTTCTATTACCTCTCCATCCTCAATAAACTTTGTACAATTAATCTTTTAATATTAGCTCTTTTAATAAGTGTGTAGTGGTATCTCATTGTGGTTTAATTTGCATTTTTCTATGGTTAATGAGGTTGTGCAGCTTTTCTTGTGCTTATGATCCATCTATATAATCTTCTTTGGTGAAATGTCTGATGATATCATTTGCCCATAATTTTATTGAGTTATTTATTTTCTTATTGCTGACCTTTAGGAATTCTCTCTATATTTTGGAATACAAGTCTTTTATCAGATATGCAATTTCCAAGCAATACCTCCCCATATGTGGGTTGTCTTTTCATTTTCTTAACATAAAATTATTTAGCTTCACAAAGAAAATTATTTAGTTTCCACAAAGAAAATCATTTTGTTTTAATAAAGTCAACATACTGATTTTTCTGAAAATAGACTATGCTTGTTGTATCTAAAAATTCATCGCCAAACCCAAGGTCACAATTTTTTCCCCTCTATTTTTACCTAGAGTTTATACTTTAAAATTTTACATTTAAACCTGAGATCCATTTTGAGGTGATTTGTGTATGATATCAGATATAAGTTGAGTTTTTAAATACTTGTATATAATATCCATTTGTTCCAGTACAATTTATTGAAAACACTATCAATCTTTTCAATGAAGACTATCCTTAATTGAATTGCCTTTGCACCTTTGTCAAAAATAAGTTGACCATATTTTTGTGACTGTTTCTGAACTCTGTATTCTTTTCCATTGACATGTATTTCTAACCGTCCACCAACATCACACTCTTGATTGCTATGAAATCTTTATATTAGTCTTAAAATTGAACATGATGAGTTCTCCCACATTCTTTCCACCCCCCCAGAATTGTATTGACTATTCTAGTCCCTTTGCTTTTCCAAAATTGATTTTAGAATCAGCTTTTTTATATCTACAAAAATGCTTGCAGGGATTTTGATCAGGATTGCATTTAATATATGCTAATATTGGGGATAATTCATATATTAATAAAATTGAGGCTTCTAATCCATGAATATGATACACTATATCTTCAATTCTTAGGAAAAATCTTTTATTTCTTTCACCAGTGTTTTGTAGTGTTTTGGCATACAAATTGTTTATATATTTTGTTAAATTTACACCTCAGTATTAATTTTATCTGGTGATTTTAGTGCTGAATATTAATTGATAGTTAATTGCTTGTTTTTAAAGATTAATTGGTGGTCTTTAAAATATAAAGCTCATTCTAATTTTTCATTGCAGCTCTATAGGGATATAATTGGTTTTTGTGTATTGGCCTTGTGTGCTGTGTTCTTGCTAAATTCACTTGCTAGTTCTAGGAAATCTTTTTAGTAGATTCCATGAAATTTTTAGATAGAAAATTGCATTATCTGAAAATAAATAAATGTATATTTCTTTCTATTCTAAATGCCTTTTGTTTATTCTTCTTGTCTTATTGTCCCACTAGGGTGTCTTGTGTGGCATTGAAGATTGGCAAGAACAAACATTCTTGCATTTTCCTAATCCTATGGTGAGAACATTCAGTATCTAACCAGTTGTTATGATGTTATTTGTGGGCTTTGCATAGTTATCCTTTGTAGGTGAGGGAGATTCATTTGTATCCTTATTTTGCTGTGAGATTTTATCAGAAAATAATATTTAATTTAGAGAAATTCATTTGCTGCATCTATTGATATTATTATGTGGTTTTCCATATTTAGTGTGTTAATATAGTGAATTACTTTTATTTTGGAATATCGATCTAGCTTTGCATTCTTGGGATGAACTCTACTTGGTCATGATACATATATCCCTTTTATATATAGTTGCCTTTAATTTGCTAATATGTTTTTGAGGATCATTGTGCCTGTGCTCATGAGAGATATTGGTTTGTAGTTTCATTTTCTTGTAATGTCTTTGGCTTAGTGTCAGGATGATGATGGCCTTATAAAATGAAGAAGTGTTTTCTTCTATTTTCTGGAAGAGATTTGTCAGTAAAACCATCTGTGCTCATAGTTTTCTTTTTTGGAAGATACACATATAACTAAAAATTCAATTTTGTTCATCTATATATGTCTATATGGGTTATTTATTTCTTCCTGAGTGAATCTGAATAAAATAGAAATGGTCTATTTTATGTAAATTATTGAATTTATGGGCATAGAGTTATTTGTAATATTCCCTTATTATTTTTTTTAATTTCTGCAGGATCGATCATAGTGTCTCCTCTGGCTTCAGTACATATTTTTGGTAATTGAATGCAGTGAAAGTGATGCTGCATGACTTTCAAGGCTAGATTAAAAGAAGTTTTGCGGTTTCTGCCTTAATTTCTTGGAATGCTTGCTTTCCCAGTCCTCTCAATCTGGGTACTTTTCCTTGGAATTAATCTGCCATTCCTTGAGAAGTTCGAGTCACCTTGAGAGACCTCTAGTTGGTTCTCTTGTTAAAAGTCCCACCACAGCCCAGCCTTTGAGGTATCCCGCCCAGGTTCCAGACATATAAGTAAGAAAACCTCCAGGTGATTTCTGTTTTTAACCACTTGCCTCATTCCTGGGCATCCAGGTTTTCCTGCTTGAGACTCCAGACGTTATGAAGCAAAGACAAGTCATCTGTGTTATACTCTGTTCAAATTCTTGGTCTATAGAATCTGTGAGGAAAATAAAACGGTATTGGTTTTATGCTTCTAAATTTGTTTGTTGGTCAGTAATAAATATCTGGCACAAAACCAAGGCCTGATCCTTACTAGCTCTTCTCCCCAATTTTGTTTTCTACATGATGTGGACTTATCTCTTATTGGCTAACTTGACCCTAAGAGCTATGTGTTTGAAGTAGAAGCAACTTCTAATTGGTTCAGAGTATGTATTTTGCTTACCAAAACAAAATTGAGTAACACTAGGAGTCAACACATATTTGTGACCAAAATGTGTTGTCCTGATAGTGTGTTTACTGTTCTATCATTTGTGATATGTGAAAAACAACACTTTTTTTTCCCCTTCATCTCCAGAGACACAGTGATCACAAAAAGAAGTTTGAGCTATTTTCTAAGTGACAGACTCTGGTCAAATTTGAGGTTTAGTTCACTTAGGTGGTATTACCATTAATAGACAGTCTATGTATTCTCTCTTCAGTTTCTTTCTAATCTCCTTTCCAATACCACTTCCAATGCTCTAGATCAAGCCCTTGTTATCTCACTGGAACTATTGCAATAGTCTCTTAAGAGTCCCAAACTCAAATCTTCTTCTAATGAAATTGATCCTGTTCAGTACTCTTAAAGATACCTTCCTTACTTAGTCTTATTAGTACTTTCCCTTCCTCACAATTTTTCAGTGGTTTCATGTTATAGTCTCAAACAGGTAGGAAGACTCTGACCCACCCAAATAAAATTTAAGGAAAACTTTTCTTTTCTCCTCTCACATTAAGCTCATGTTAGGTGGGACTCACAAAAGGCTATATACCTTCAGTGAAAGAATAAAGAAAAAAAAAGAAAAAAATCCTTTTACCAACTGAGAGAAGGACAAAAATGTTCTCTGTGTATTTCACAGTGGCAGGGGACAGGGGTGGAATTCCTATGATGAAAGGGAACAGAAACTTAGTACCTTATACAAGTTTGAAGACTGAAATATTCAACACATATAATGAAGGAATTTTAAAGTCAGAAATTCACTTAAAAATTGATACTGGGCTTGCCCTGGCTGGTGTGGCTCAGTTGGTTGATCATCATCCGTGCACTGAAAGGTTGCTGGTTTGATTCCCCAGTCAGGGCACATACCCAGGTTGCTACTGGTCAGGGTGCATGTGGGAGGCAACCAATCAATGTTCCTGTCTCACATTAATGTTTCTTTCTCTCCCTCTCCTTTCTTCTCTCTCTGGAAAATGTCAATAAAAATACATATTTTTTAAAACTTGGTACTAGACTAGAGATAATTTTGTTATGTCTAGAAGATGAAAACACAGAAGCCTTCTGAAAAGGAAAAACAATAAGAAGGCCAGAAGGTAACATGAGATTAAACATGTACAGATTAAAAAAGGAATCAAAGAGAATTTATAGAAACAAATATATATCTATAATAATCTATAATAATAAAAGTGTAATATGCTAATTAGACCGGACAACCAACCGACCTTTCGGACGTCCTTCTGGATGAAGCCAGAGCTGCGAGGGCCAAGCCCCTTGCATGAATTTCGTGCATCAGGACTCTAGTAAAAGCATAATATGCTAATTAGATCGAACAGCCAAATGTCCTTCTGGACCAGTGGTTCTCAACCTTTTTAATGCCACGACCCTTTAATCAGTTCCTCATGTTGTGGGGACCCCCAACCATAAAATTATTTTCGTTGCTACTTCATAACTGTAATTTTGCTACTGTTAATGAATCGTAATGTAAATATCTGTGTTTTCCAATGGTCTTAGGTGACACTGCTAGCGGTTCTCAACCTGTGGGTTGTGACCCACAGGTTGAGAACCACTGGTGTAGAGCCTAAGACCATCGGAAAACACAGATATTTACATTTTTTGGAAGAATTAAATAATTATATATGAGAGAAGAAAAAATTACTGAGCTGGAAATTAGATACAAGGAAATTTTCCATGACTCCTTTTGGAGTACACCAGGAAGAAAAATATTGAATATATAAAGGAAAGAGTGGGAAACATCTTACTGTTTAAATGTTTCATAATTTAAAGAAAAATAAGGACAAAAATTTCTCAAAGAATCCAGACAGATAAAAGCATGTTATCTACAATGGAAGAAAGAGAAGAAAGAATAGAGAAGAGAGAAGAGAGAGACACCTAATGTTAAATGCTTATGAAGCACTAACTATAGAATTTTGAGAGAAAGATTTTATAAGTCTTTATATGTGGAACATACAGATATTCTGAAACATGTAAGGACTTAGTATATATTCCATTCATTTGACCTTTATAAATAAAAAGCAAACTAAAAAAGAAATCACAGTTTAAAAAGAGAACTAAGAAATGGTGGTAAGTAATAGATCTACATAACAAGATAAATATCCAAATTATTTTTCATATTGTCATAAAATTGCATAAAAGTACAAAACACATACATGTACACAAAACAACAAAACTGAGTTGGGCATCTAACATAATTTCCGAAATAATTAGAGAGTAGTGGGGTGAGGAAGGAAATGAAATGTTAAATTTCTCATCTTAAGTCGAGGTTTATGGGAGAGCAGGCAATGGACAGGATGTAAAAACAATGTGAGCAGGCTTCATGGAGGGTGAGTACAGGAGAAGCCACTATCCCTATCAGAGTGAAATTGGTGAGGGGACAACTATCCAATGAGGATTGGTAGGAAGTTAATCTGTATAAAGCACTTTGTAAAATCATTGTGTTGCCTCTGGAAACCTTTGGTAAAGACCAACGTTATTTTTTAATATTTTCAGAGTCAACTTTTTAAAAATGTATCATAGTAACAAGACTAGGTCATTAGGCTACAAGGATTGAGGCAATTTATATGGAAGTTACTACAAAAATATTATTTAAATTGTATTAAGTTTATTTGGGTGACATTGGTTAATAAGATTACATGGTTTCACCCTGGCCAATTGGCTCAGTTGGTTGGAGTGTCATCCCATACACGAAAAGGTGGCAAGTTCAATTTCAGGTCAGGGCATATACCTATGTTGTGGGTTCGATCCCCAGTCGAGGCAACCAATCTTTTTCTCTCCCACATCCATGTTTTCCTCTCCCTCTCCTACCACTCTCTCAAAAATCAATAAAAATATATCAACAGGTGAGGATTTAAAAAATATTATATAGGTTTCAAGTGTACAAGTCCATAATACATTATCTGTATATTGCATTGTGCTTTCAGCACCCAAAATAAAGTCTCCTTCTGGCAACAAATATTGGATCAATACCTTTTACCTTCTTGTACATTCCCCATTTGTTACTTTCAGTTTTATATCCCACATATGAGTGAAATCATATGGTTTTTGGCTTTTTCTACCTGACTTTTGCTTAGCATGATATTTTCAAGATCCACCCAGGCTATCACTAATGACAGTATCTCATCTTTTCTTTTGACTGAGTAATATTTAATTGAATATATGTACCACAACTTTATCCAGTCATTTATTGAAGGGCAATTCTGTTATTTCCAGGTCTTGACCACTGTGAATAATGCTTCAATAAACATAGAGGTACATGTATCTTTATGAATAAATGTTTTCAATTTTGGGGCGTGGGTACCCAGAAAAGGTATTGCTGGTTTGTATGTTAGTTCTATTCTTAATTTTTTAAGGGAAACTTTATAGTGTTTTCCATTGTGCCTGTACCAAGTTACATTCTCACCAGCTGGTTATGATGGTTCCTTTTTCTCCACAACCTCCCAACAATTTGTATTTCTTGTCTTATTGATAATAGCCATTGTGACAGATGTGAGGTGGTATCTCCTGATTTTGTTTTGCATTTCCCTAATAGTTAGTAAAGTTGAGCATCTTTTCATATATCTGTTGGCCATCTGTAGGTCTTCTTGGGAGAAGTATCTGTTCAGGTCCTCTGCCCATTTTTAAATTGGATTGTTTAGGCTTTGTTGTTGTTATTGTTGTTAGATTGTATGAGTTTTACATATTTTGTGCATTAACCCATTCTCTGAGGTATTGTTTGCAAATAACTTCTCCTATTCAGTTGATTGCCCTTTTATTTTATTGATGGTTTGTTTGTTTTTTGCTGTGCAGAAGCTTTTTAGTTTGATATAATATTTTTTTAAATCAACATCAATACTTGTCCAAAATAATTTTACCATTATGTGATTGCTAACTTCTAAGACTCAGGCAGTTTTAATGTTTTTGAACCATTCCAATGTAGAGTTCCCCAATGCTTTTAACACTGTGGCACACACAAAAGAATACTTGTATGACCCACTGAGATAAATCTACAAATACAGTAAAAGAAGACATGTCAGGACCCATATTATGAGATAAGGTCCATATTTGTATTTATAAGTAACTAGAGGCCTGGTGCATGAAAATTCATGCACTGGAGGGGGGCGTGCCTCAGGCCAGCCTGCCACCTCTCACAGTCCGGGAGCCCTCAGGGGTGGGAGTCAACCTGACAATCAGGGGAAGGTGATGCCCCCATCACACCTCTGCTGCTGCCACTGCCAGCAGGTCAACCCTTGGCTGGCCCTGGTTACCTGAGCCTCGGGCGGCCCATGGTGGCTGGGCAGCTGCCATCCAAGGCTTGCCTGTACCTTGGGCTGGTCCTGGGCAGCTGGGGGCCTGAGGGGACTGGGGGACTCCGGAGGCAAGTGCGCAGAACAGCTGGACCTGCTTGGGGACGGGCCCGGCTGTGCCGCGTGCCTGCTGCCCCAGGGGGGCTGAGGGGACTGGGCACTGCCATCTTGTGGCTGTGGGTGCCACCATGTTTGAAGGCGTGGCAATCAATTAGCATATTCCCTCCTTATTGGCTGTGGGCACCGCCATCTTTGTGAGGACGTGACAGTCAATTAGCATATCTCCTCTTTATAAGATAGGATTTTTCCAAGAGTCAGGATATTTGGGAAACAATTCTGGTAAGTATTCATCTATAAGTATGATCTTGGGGAGTAGAAGTTACCAGAATATTTGAGGGGGAGAATTTATATAATTCCTCCTTTCAACTCAAAATTTGAATCACTTAAGATTTCCCTTGATGCAAGGCCAGCATTTGTGTTAATTATACTACTATGATATTCTTTTCTTTATCTGGAACATTTTTGTGGTTAATTTATGTTTGTCGAGACAATATATCACAAATTTTTGCGTATGGAAGAGACATCACGAATAGTCTTACAGATAAGTAAATAATGCTTCCAAAGTTGCCTATTTAGTGGTTGTGGGAAGGTCCAAGAATTAGAAGCAATGTTAGGATCTTTGTCCCCAGATGTTTTCTTTCCACTATACAGTTTGTAGAGTATAGATTTTGCTAGTTTAGTAAAAATGATATAATGTAGTCCTCAAGATGCATAATTTAGAATGATTGCTAATGGCAATGTTTATGTAGTACTCAAGATGCATCATTTAAAATGATTGCTAATGGCAATGTTTATGCTGTACTTATAGAATCTCTGGTTAAAGTTCAGAAGTGAAATGGCAAACATGAAATCTTATTCCTGCTCTGGGAACATGCTTGCTACAACTAAATCATATGCCTTTGATTAGAGAAATCATATGTAATTATTTGACAGTTTTTAAATAACACATGTTCCTTTCCTAAAGCAATCTGCTGGTACAAGTGTAGCTGAAGCTACTACAATTGTTTCAGGCGAGAATTTATTAGAACTAGAAATTCTTATATTACCTCCCCAAAGGCCATTGTGATTGCTAGTCAGTCATTGTAGAGAACAGATTTACCCTGGATCAAAATTCAGATGTGCTTAAAATTCATTTGTAAAATGAATCTGCCTCTTAGAGGTAGAGAAATTCTTCTGCTAAACCTGGTCAACTGCAATAGCCCAGGCTCTCTTAGGCTATCCTACAATTAACATCTCTTTCTTGGCTTTGCAAATGCCAGATGGTTAAATGTTTCTTTCGTGATTACCTGAAAGAGGCTGGATGGACTCCCACCTATATCAAAATTTAGTTTGGATATTGGGACTGATGGCATCATACCAAGAGGGTATAAGTAATGTTATTACTCACACAATGAGGCTTTCTCAGGAGGAAGAGGGAGGCTCCCAAGCAGGTGTTAAAATGGCTTGAGAGAGCAAGGAAAGGAGATTGATTTGTTTTTATGGTGGTTAGGAGGTGGAGCTGAACTGAGGACAGGGCTTGATTCATCTGAACTTCCCTCCAGGGCCAAAGGAAGGAGCAACTGGACTTGCTTCTCAACTTACATAGATATGGGGCAGAAGAAGAAGGGGGACCAGTGGGACTTGAAAGCTGTCAGCAGTCGAATGTCAAAAATAGAGTCAGACTATTACAGCTTCATAACTTAAGTGGTCATAAGAACAACTAGTATTAGGTATACTACCGTGAGTAGTAAAAGGTAAAGTATTTATGAAGACATATATAATTTACCAATTCCAGCTAGCTGAATTAGGGCTAGCAAAATATATTCTTGTTTCTTTTTCACAGGGCTCTAAATTAGAGAGAAATGCCACCCTCAGACTTGGGCAAACTGGCCCTTAGCCCCAGCGCCATGCCTTGGAGCCCCTGTGCTTTGGAGTGCCTTTCTCTTTCTGGGTCTCCTCTGGCACCTTGGACTGGCCTCAACCAGCAATACTATCCTTGCAGGGCAGCCCAGGCCTCTAACCCTCTACTATCAACTCCTCAGATGACTAGATGTCCTAGGAGCTTTTGGACTTTGGTCCACAGTATGCTTTTCTTGGGATCACAGAGATTGAGCCACTAGAAAGGTGCTGATACATTGATTCTCAGTGATGTGACTCTCACTTATGTGGACTCAAGGAAACCTCAGCATTCAGAGCCAGTAACTGTCCACTCCCTGGTCTGAGCCTTCAGCTGTGCCCACAGGCTAGATTTCTCACTCATCTGTGCTTTTACCGGTGCTGCCTCAGGTCCACAGCACCTGAGAGTGGCAATAGGTGCCCTTTATTCCCTGTTTTTGAGATCCAGGGAAGTCACCCCACCCCTCTGCATGCTCTATACGCAACGAATCCTCCTGGGGAGGCTTTATCTATCTCCTTTGGGGATTTTGAAACAGTGCTCCAATGTCAGTGGGTCCTTTCCGGTCTCCAGGCCCTGTGATGACATTATGCTCTCCCAGGTGGGTCATAAGCCTTGCCAGATGCAGATGAGGGACAAATTTCTTCATCAAATGGGCCACTTATCTCTTCCATTATTCTCCTGCCTTCTGTGGTGGTGTGTGGAAGGCAGGGTTTGGTAAACATTGAAAAGATCATGTTCTTTGAATGTAGTAATTATGGCTAAAGGATTTAAGAGAAGACATGGTTGGAATCTGTCTTTATGCTATAAAACTCTAACTTGCAAATTTAACATCAGAACACACATTATTCACATTTGCCTACTTACTCTAGGTAAGATTTGCATTTGTGGTTATCATCAACGAAGGTCAGTAACATCCTTTAAAAGAGTCACTAGAAGGCAGTACCCAGGGGTGGCATGATGATATGAGGGGGTCCCATGAGAATGATTTTACCAGCATTAGCTAAATGCCATTAGGGATGCTTGCAGAGGCAAGAAACTCTACTTGTTCTAATACAGTTTCCCAAAGCCATGGCTGCATGATTAATAACATTGCTATCTTTTTCTTATGGTGTGAGATATTAATTAGTTAGAAATGGAATATTGGACAGTAAAAAAAAAAAAAAGAAGAAGAAATACTTCCAGGGTCCGAGCAGAAAGAATGGCATACTAGGAATACTAGCTATACCTGTATACTAGGGAAAATTTCGACTAGACAGTAAATGAATACATAAGCACCAGTTCTCTAGCTGTCATCTATATATATAAAATTCTAATATGCAAATAGACCAAATGGTGGAACAACCAAACAACCAGACACTATGATGTGCGCTGACCACTAGGGGGCATGTGCAGAATAAGGCAGGTGTCAGCAGCAGGCGGCAGAGCACAGAACATGGCAGGCATCAGCCACGGTGGGATGGTGGAGCAGGTGAGTGGGGTTGCCAGACCAAGGTGGGGTGCAGGTCGCTGTTTGGGCAAGCCTCTGGTGGTTACTGAAAATTATTTGCTCCTGTGTGCCACCGTCCCATTTGGTGCTTGCAACCTGCTGCTGGCTCTGGCCCTGCTCACCCCCGCTGTCAGCACCAGAGCCACCGCTCACACCTGCTGCTGATGCCTGGTGCCAGTCCCTATTGCTCAGCGCCATCAGCAGGTGCAAGCAGTGGCTGCTGGCCCTGATCTCCCCTGAGGGCTTCTCCACCTTCCCCTGCTCCTGAGAGGAGATTGGGGCTGGCAGCCACCTCTCTCACCCGCAGCCAGCACCAGAGCCACCGCTTGCACCCGCTGCCAGTGCCTGGTGCCAGCCCCAGTTGCCCCTGAGGGTTTCTCCAACTCCCCCTGCTCCTGAGGGCTTCTCCACCTCCCCCTACTCCAATTGCTCTGTGCCATCAGCGGGTGCGAGAGGGACCAGCACCATCAGCATGTGGGAATGGCAGGAGAGGGGCTGCTGGCAGACAGGGGACCAGGGCCTATGGTGGGAGGGGCCAGGCGGGGGCATAGAGGATGGGCTGAGACCTGCCCTTGTGCCCACCGCAGCCTTGAAGCCCATAGTACCTTTAAAGGTGCACGGACTCGTGCACTGGGACCAAGCATATATATATATATATATATATATATATATATATATATATATATATATAATAAAAGAGTAATATGCAAATTGACCATCACTACAACACACAAGATGGCTGCCCCCATGTGGACACAAAATGGCCACCACAAGATGGGCAGCAGGGGAGGGCAGTTGGAAGGGACCAGGTCTGCAAGGGAGGGAAATTGTGGGTGATCAGGCCAGCAGGGGAGGGCAGTTGGGAGGGACCAGGTCAGCAAGGGAGGGAAGTTGTGAGTGATCAGGCCCAGGAGGGGAGAGCAGTTGGGGGGACCAGGCCTGCAAGAGAGGACAGTTGGGGGCAATCAAGCCTGCAGGGGAGGGCAGTTAGGGGTGACCAGGCAGGCAGAGAAGGGAAGTTGGGGACAACCAGGCCTGCAGGGAAGGGCAGTTGGGGGAGACCCAGGCCTGCAGGGGAGAGCAGTTGGGGGGGACCAGGTCTGCAGGGGAGGGTAGTTGTGGGGGGACCAGGCCTTCAGGGGAGGGCAGTTAGTGGTGACCAGACAAGCAGGGGAAGGCAGTTAGGGGCAATCAGGCTGGCAGGGGAGCAGTTAGGCATCAATCAGGCTGGGAGGGGAGTGGTTAGGGGGTGATTAGGCTGGCAGGCAGAAGCAGTTAGGGGCAATCAGGAAGGCAGGCAGGCGAGCAGTTGAGAGCCAGCAGTCCTGGGTTGTAAGAGGGATGTCTGACTGCCCATTTAAGCCCGATCCCAATAGGGCAGTCAGACATCCCTTGAGGGGTCCCAGATTGGAGAGATTGCAGGCTGGGCTGAGGGACACATCCCCCGTGCACGAATTTTGTGCACTGGGCCTCTAGTATATATATAAAAGCCTAATATGCTAAGTGTCAGGAGTTCGACCAGGAGACTGGGAGTTTGATCGCTCGCTATGATGTGCGCTGACCACCAGGGGGGTGGCACAGAACGAAGGAAGGCCCTGAGCAGCAGCCTGAAGGCCCTGATTGGCCCTGATCACTGTCCATGCCTAGGGACCCTACCCGTGCATGCATTTTGTGCACTGGGGCCCTAGTTGTAGAATAAATCACTATACCTCACAAGGACCTACTGGGACTTTGCAAAATTGTTTGCCTGTGGCCCCAAGAACCCTAAGAGTGACTCTAGAGAGCAACCTCTAGCAAGAAAATGTGCTTTATATACTCATAGGTATACATTGTTAACACAAGAAGGACAATGAGGGAGAGAGAAGACATGTTACCTGTTTCTGCTCAGTAAAATACATACAGTGAGAAGTTGGTACAACACAAGAGGGTCATACACTTGTGTGACCCTTCACTGGCAGCTCAGTGAAGCACATTGTAAAATAGACTTTAGATGAAAGTAAGAAGAAGGATCCTATTCATGTGTCCAGCTAGAAGAACTTCAAAGATGATACAAATGTATGCAGACTCTTCAGAATGCCCATTTCTCAAGGGTCATGTCTAAGAGGAAATGCAAGATTTACCTTGTACCCTGTATCTTTTATTTATCACTTTCACATGATAATAAGCACATAATATCCATAAAAATAAGTCTGCATTTTTCAGCCAGGGTATTTCCATAATTTTAAACATCATGTTATTTTGTTCCAGAAGTTTATCCTTTGAAACAGATCATACAATGACTTGGTTCATAGGCAAAAATCAACACTAAAATTTTTCAAAGAAATGTACTGTTACTGGCAGATAAAAATTGTCTAAAACATGTTGACATCTTTATTCTTTCAGTTCTTTGTCTTCTTAAATTTTTTCTTTCTGATAGTTCTGTTCATTTGTATGCAAAATTAACATCCAGAGAATCAATATCTCTTATTAAGAGGAAACTGCCTTGTTATAATGTTATTGAAATAATTGCAGATTAAAGAACTAGATGAACCATTTTATTCATTATTCTTATTATCATAAATCAAATTCATAAGACAAGTATAGAATAATAAAACTTACAGTAAAATTTAAATTCTGTGGAAATTATTCATATAGAAATGCAAATATTTTAGCTAGGCAGATATAGAATGAGGCATAGAAAACAGCACCACAATGACAGAGCATGAGGGTAATTTAAAAAGTTAAAGACCAGAAAATCATCTGATTCCTTGACCTTTTAAAAGAACATACTAAAATACATGATCTGATAGCATAAGTCACAGTGATGCTACTTAAACCATCCCAGAAAGAATATTGCACTACATATTCAAAAAAACTGTTTATTATACTTGTTATACATATTCATCATATAAACCTTAGAAAAATATGCATTGTAAACAGAACTAAATTTAAACCAGCCATATCTGTCCATAACCTATCTTGTAATCCCAAATATATGTAGGTACATGTTTGATGAACAGAAACATATTTGTTATTATATTTTACATAAGGTTGCATAACCTGCTTTTCCACTCATTATACCACTCACATCTTTCTATGTAAATTGCATGTATGACCATTATAATATTATTGTCTTTAATAGTATATAAAGTTGCCAAATGACCCTGTATATGAAGACAATTGAGATTTATCTGTGTTCACTTGTTTGATATTTTCTTAGAATAAATTAATAAAAGAGGATTTGTTGGGTCAAGGGGTAAAATGTTTTTAAGATTTTTGATACATATAATTTCATTGTTCTGATGGGCTTTCTTTTTTCCAGCTCTGGTATATCATAGGATTTTTGTACACCTAACTGACCATTTTGTTTTAACTAACTTCCATAACAAACTATTTTATACTTTACATTTCTCACTCTGTTTTCTTGGTAGTGATTTTTTCCAAATTTTTATGTCTAAGTGCCTCTATTTTTACTTGTGTTTTTATCTGGAAAAAAATGCTCATTTATACAAAGGAAAGAAATCTGCACACTAAAGTTTTTGTTAAAGCAACTAAACATTTTTTTTTCATAATGAATACAATCCACCTTGATTTGATTTGCAAATGCCAATGTAGCATTAAGAAGTCTTTTAGAAAACTTACTGATATTCTACATTTTCCAGTTGGATTTGTAACAATCATTGTTTGTATTTTTCATTCAGAAAAAGTATTGATAATGGATACCCAACTGTTATCAAAACTTCAGTATAAGTATCATATTATTATTAAGTTTGTAATATTAACAGTAAACTACCTTACACTTGATCATTTCAGCCTTCTGAATCATCACTATAAGAAGCATGCATTAAAGGTTTAATTTTACTGAAGAAGTTCTTGTTTTGCCTTATTGAAGCTTATAATTAATTAACCAATTATAAAACAAGAAACTAATAAATGCAATTCCTATCATGATACCAATGGCGTATGTCACAGAACTAGAACAAATATTTCAAAAATTTATATAGAACCACAAAAGATCCTGAATAGCCATAGCAATCTTGAAAAAGAAAACAAAGTTGGAGGAATCATGCAACCTGGTATCAAACTATACTACAAGGCCATAGTAATCAAAAGAGCCTGGGGCTGGCTTAAAAACATACACATCAATAGAGAAATAAATCCACACTTTTATGGTCAATTAATATTCAACAAAGGAGGCAAGAACATACAATGGGGTAAAGATAGTCTATTCAATAAATAGCTTTGGGAAAGTTGGACAGATACATACAAAAAATGAAATTAAACCACCTTCTTACACCATAAACAAGAATAAACTCAAAATTAATTAAAGACTTAAACGTGTGACTCAAAACCATAAACATCCTAGGAGAAAACATTAGGAGTAAAATCTCGGACATTTCACATAGCTATATTTTTTCTAATATGTTTCCTCCAACAAGGGAAACAAAAGAAAAAGAAATGGGACTACATCAAACCAAAAAGTTTTTGCACGGCAAAGGAAACCATCAACAAAATGAAAAGAAAACCCATTGAATGGGAGAACATATTCACCAATGACACATCTCATAAGGGGTTAATATCCAAAATGTATAGAAAACGTATACACTCAATACCAAACAAACAAACAAACAAACAAAAAAAAAACAAAAAAAATGGGCAAAGGGGAGGGGTTAGGAAGAGATTCACCAAAGAACTTATATGCATATATGCATTGTCCATGAACACACACAATAGGGTGGTGAAGGCCTGGGGTGGTGCAGGAACTGTGTGGTGGGGAGTGTGGGGGAGAAAAAAAAAGTGAGACATCTGTAATACTATCAAAAATAAAAATAATTTAAAAAATAAATAAATTAAAATCCATTAAGCATAAGGTGAGTATACACATACCAGCTACATTTACCACCCCAGATATATTTACATTCTCAGTGCAACAACTGATAACTGGTAAAATGTATTTCCAATATTTTACAAAATTTTCTGAATAAAATTAATTCTCCATCAAAATAAATGGGCAAAGGACCTGAATAGACACTTCTCCAAAAAGGACATACAGATGGCCAATAGACATATGAAAAAATGTTCAACATCACTAATCATTTGAGAAATGAAAATTAAAACCACAATAAGATGCCAGCTCACATCTGTCAGAATGCCTATCATCAGTACATCAACAAACAAGCGTTGGTGAGGATGTGGAGAAAAGGAACCCCTCGCGCACTGTTGGTGGGAATGCAGATGGTGCAGTCACTGTGGAAAATAAGTATGGAAGTTCCTCAAAAAATTAAAAATGGAACTGCCTTATCACCTAGTGATTCCACTTCTGGGAATATACTCAAGAAACCCGAAACACTAATTAGAAAAAAATATATGTACCCCTATGTTCATTGCAGAGTTATTTACAATAGCCAAGATTTGGAAGCAGCCTAAATGCCCATAAGTAGATGAGTGGATAAAAAAAATCTGTGGTATACTTACCCAGTGGAATACTATTTAGCTGTACAAAATAAGTAAATCTTACCTTTTGTGACAGCATGGATGGACCTGGAGAATATTATGTTAAGTGAAATAATGTAGTCAGAGGAAAATGAATATCATATGATTCACGTATATGTGAAATCTAGTGAACAAAATAAGCTAACAAACAAAATAGAAATAGACTCATAGATGCAGAGAACAGACACAGCTGTTAGAGGGGAGGGAGGTTAGGGGGCTGGGTGAAAAAATTGAAAGGACTAAGCAAAAAAAACAAACCAAAGACACAAACAACAAACAGTATGATAATTACCAAAGGGAAAAGGGGTGGAGGGGAGGTAGAAGAGAGGGATAAATGGTGATGGAAAGAACCTTGACTTTGGGTGGTGAATACACAATACAATATACAGATGAGTTATTATAGAATTGTACACATGAATCCTATGTAATTGTGTTAACCAATGTCACCCCAACGAATTCGAGAAAATTTTTAAAAAATTTCTAGCTTCTAAATAAAGAAACTGAGATATATACTTTTTAACAGTTAAACATTTTTTTTCTATTTTAGCAAATTTATGAAAACAAATTAGCAGTAGGTTTGAAGATTTCATAGCAGTGCCATCTGTTCAGAGATCTGAGAAACATATTTCAAAAATAACTTTTTAAATAAAACTATTTAAAATTGACACCATAAAAAGTAACTTTTAAAACATGATTCAAAAATACCTAGATTCTGGGATTTCCATTATTGGTTTTAACTTTTTCTATCACAGAAGTATTTTCTAAGAAATTACTCAAATTAGTGGGAATTACTGAGAATTCTCAGATTAATTTTTAAATATATTTTAAATATACATATATTTAAATATATACTTTAAATATATTTAAAAATTTAAAAATATATATTTATTTATTTTTAAATATATATTTTTATTATTTTTTTTTATTGATTTCAGAGAGGAAGGGAAAGGGAGAGACAGAACATCAATGATCAGAGAGAATCATTGATTGGCTGCCTCCTGCACGCCCTACACAAGGGATCGAACCTGTAACCCAGGCATGTGCCCTGACCAGAAATTGAACCAGTGACCTCTTGGTTCCTGGGTTGATGCTCAAACACTGAGCCACACTGGCTAAGCAGTATGCTCAGGTTTAGTGTTGGTATTTTGCTTTTAGACAACTTTTCCTTCATTAGAACAAATTACAGTTCTGCTTAATATGTATCTTTTGACAGTATATAGTTTTTAAAATGTACATATACATTTTTGTTGAATTTATTGGGGTGACATTGGTTACTAAAATTATATAGGTTTCAGGTGTACCATTCTATAGTACATCATATTGTATTTTATGTTCAGAACCCCAAGTCAAGTCTACTTCCATCACTACTTATCCTCCTTTAACTTGTTATACCTCCCCCCTCTCCCCTTTTCCCTCTGGTGACCACCAGACTGCTGTCTGTGTCTATGAGCTTTGGTGTGTTTTTGCTTAATTTCTCCACCTTTTTCAGCACTACAACCCACCTGCCTTCTGAAAGCTGTCAGTCTGTTCTCTATCTATGAGTCTGCTTCTATTTTGTTTCTTAATTTTAAAACCACAATGAGATATCACCTCATTCCTGTCAGAATGGCTATCATCAATAAATCAACAAACAGCAAGTGCTAGTGAGGATGCAGACAAAAGGAAATCCTTATGCACTGTTGGTGGGATGCAGATTGGTGCAGCCACTTTGGAAAGCAGTACGGAGTTACTTCAAAAAATTAAAAATGGAACGGCCTTATGACCCAGTGGTTTCACTTCCGGAATATATCCAAAGAAACCTGAAACACTGATTCAAAAGAATATATGCACCTCTGCGTTCGTTGCAGCATTATTTACAATAGCGAATATGTGGAAGCAGCTCAAGAGTCCATCAGTAGGTGAGTGGATAAAAATATACACATTCTTTTTGAAAAAAATATATTTATTTTTATTTTTGAGAGAGAAAGAGGAAGGGAAAGGAAAATAAAGAGAGACATCAATGTGAGAGTGAAAGAATGTGAGAGTTGCCTCCTGCACACCCCCTAGTGGAGATTGCACCCATAACCTGTGTCCTGACCCCGAATCAAACTCAACTTTTCAGTGCATGGGATTACACCCAACCAACTAAGCCACATAGGCCAGGGGAAAATATACATATTCTTAAGGAAGGAGATGGCTGGATCAAGCAATATTTAAATAAACCAAATAAATTCACAACCTCTGCTTATTATTTTTTGGTTGTCTGATTTCAATCTTGCATGTTGAAGTTTTCATATCAGAGTCAGGATATTACTTAAGGACAGGACAGAAGTTCAAGATTCTTTAGGCAGGACTTCTGACCCCACTGACCACCTGTGTATCAGTAAGTGCAGAATGAGAAGGATTTATCAGCTTCTCCCAGTTTCTTCTTGTCTTTCCCTGTGCACTCACACAGGGGGTAGGCACACCCAGGTTTGCACAGATGCACACACAGGATCTAGCAGGCAGATTCCTGTGAAGATGTTCAAATGCCCCCTAAAATGGCCAATGATGCTTTTGCTGCCTCTGTCCACAGAGAACATTACATCTGAAGCACATATGAAAGACTCATGTACAAAAATGGTCCACATGATACTAGCTTTTAAATATGGCAGACCTAAGTGAAATTAGTTAACAGACTTAGACAAATATACTGTTGCATTACTTTACCTTTGAGGTTGAATTTTATTGGAAGCATTGCCAAAGATTGAAGGGTAAAGAGATTACTAAATATATAGACCCAGCTAAAAGGAAGAGAAGCTAGCTGAAGAAATATAAAGTAAAAGTTTCACAAAAATAATTTTAAGGTAGCTATTCACACACAAATACATAAAGACTTAAGTTTATACCTTCACTCAAGTTTATTAAAAATACTTAGGAGTACATTAAATCATTTTGACTGCATATAGCAAAATAAGAAAGGTAAGCATTGTAGATTAAATAATGGCATATGATTTATTGCCACAAGTTCTGAATAATGTGCTCTAAATTTGCATGCAGAAATTATTAAATGTGTGTTAAATTTTCATTTGTGCTGGTGACAGCAAAGGTGATTGCCAGTTTATGAGCATATTCTAGGTAATTTCCCGAGTGATACACTTCTAATTATAATGCTTTGTTAAATCAAGCAACACATGAGCTGGCTCCCATGGCATCTTGCTCTGCTGGTGACATCAGCTTGAATTACTTCATTTGCAAATATAAGGCGGCTGTTTTATTAATTGAAATTGCTTCTGTGATAAGCTAAGAGAAAAAAGCTATCCTGATTCACAGAAGAAATACTGGGGCATGACAAAATATTTTGACAGAGTGAAGAATAGAAGAGTAAAGGTATAATGTGAAAAATCTTCACTTTGGTAGCCTGTCTTTATCACGGTAATACTGAACATGAATACAATATTTTAGGATCTTTATTCATTTTCAATCGGAAGATATTATTTTCCATTATCACTATGCTAAATAGAGAAGAATTGGTAGAAATATCAATTACTTTTTCCTACCTTCTAGATTATCAGGGTTCATTGTTTTGTTTTGTCACTTTGCACATAACCAGCACATACTAGTATATTCAGCTCTTGGGAGAGTAGCATGTGTAGCATGAGAGAGAGAGAGAGAGATCGCTTTGTTTCTGCTTCATAGTGATTGACAAGCTACCGACTCACATTTCTTGGCCTGACTGTCCTTTTGATTACAATTTCTGTGTTGTTAACAAACATATAAAAGGTGCCAATATAACATGAAACACTTCAATCATTTTTATAATTCAACATTGCATTAATTATAGTCACTGGGCCATGTCAATGTATTTTTTTCCCATCTCTATTCAATGTTGTGCTTTTTCTTTTTTAAGCTGGAAAAAGAGTTAAATGTGCCCTATTGGGGGCATGTGTCACTGATTTTATAATCTTATTAAGGTCAGCATTCTAGAACCAAAGAGAGAATAGACTTGAATGTGAAGGAAAACATAAATTAATTTTCGATTGAATAGCAAATAAATATAAATACTCCCTCTGTGCTGATTACTTTCTATATAGAATTTCTATTCTCCCATCTCTACCACTTCCTAGTAGTATGGCCTTGGAAATACTACTGAACTTCTCTATGCTGTAATTTCTTATCTGTAAAATGGGAATAATAAAATTTATTACACAGTAGGGTTGTTGTGAGAATTACATGAGATAATACAAGTAAATCAGGAAAGTAAGCACTCAATAAATTGTAGCTTTTGTTTTGTGTATTGGATAGGAGTGAAGTTCAGTTAATATTTTAAAAAGTACATTGGTATGGGAAACTGAAATAAATATGTTCTTGTTTTATGAAGTATATTGATGGATGTGAAATTGTTCACAATAGTACTCTAAAGCTCTAAGGAAAGCACATTGAGGCAGTTTTTGTATTTATTTAAAGTTTTTATTTACCTTAGAATGTACAACAAGCATGTCAAACTCAAAGGCTAACACAGGCCAAATAAACGAGGCATGTGGCCCACGGGCCGTGAGGTTGACATGCTTGATGTACAGGATTTTCTTGGCCTGGGAGTTCCAATTTATTTGGCATAAATGGATTTTTTGGGGGAACTTTTAAGTATCACCTATAGAAACTGTTCTGTGATAACAGAGAACGTTGACTGTAAGAAGAGAACGTAGAGAAGAGAGAGTGAAGGGAACAGGTGGCAATACATTGGTTCCAGTTTTTCCCCCACTATGCCCATCCCTTCTGAATTATGTAAAATTGTAATTTCTTCTTTTCTCTAAGCAAGTGTGAATTGCTTCCTGTAACTTAAAACCAAAGGGGTGATGACTGACAGAGTGAATGCTATAACACCATAGGGAGGTTTTGTATCCTAGGGTTTTAGGAACCTAGCTCATCATATGTATTTTGGGTACCTTTTTGGAGACAAAGGTGATCATTTTAATGTATTTCTATATGCCCATGACCTTGGAAAAACAATAAATCAGGTCCATGCTTCACTTACATTCTGTTTCCTATGTGTGCTCTTAAATTCCTGAGCTGATGTGTCAATCAAAATCTGTCTATATGATTTAGTAATAAGGACCCTTTAGAGCTCTACTTACTGTATCTTTCATCTTTTCTCACCCACTCCTTTCCTTCTGCCACTCATAAACCTACCTCTAACTATATATAGAAAAAGAGTCTGAAATAAAGTAACCTAAATTTGAATTTCATGGAGAGGATTCTGCCTCTACAAGCAGTGGAGTGCACTGAAATTTTTCCTCAGAAACAAATTGATAAATATGTATGAAGATAAAGTGACTACTTTTGACTGACTCCTTTGTCAAACTGGGTATCCAAAAGAATACGCAAACAGGTAATGACTTAAAAACATCAAGTATGAGTGGGAATTACATCTTATAATTTTTAAGGTATTAGTACAGGAAAGACATTGCTTTTTAAAAGTCTGAGATTGTATTTATCTACCATAGCAGAGTGTTATGTGATTTAGAACACTGAACTCGCCTAAGAACTCATTTGCTGTGTTTTTTTTTTAATTTTTAATTCTAAACAAAGTTTTATTTGTTTGTTTGTTTATTTCCATCACTACCTATGCCCCCATAACCTCCTCCACCTCCACTCACGCCCCCTTCCACCTGCAATCACCACCACACTGTGGTTCATGCCTGTGAGTTCTTTTTCATCTGATATTTGAACTGGACTAGATTCCAGGTGAAGCTGAACATCAGAGAGAGGAATTTGCCTTCTGTATATCAGAGGCAAGTTTTCTTTCCACCACAGGGTAAGTTCTTTCCAGTGATCAAATCCAATTAAAAGTTTGAAAGGGAAAAGGATTTTGGAAAGATTAATGAACAATATTCCCAATTAAAAGAGGAAATGTAAAAATTAGAACTATTTTGAAGGGGATATTAGGTGAAGTAGGAATAAATAACCCTTAATTAGAGACATGGGGAAAGAAAGAAATATATACTATCTCCATACCCAGATAATTTCTATACTGTTAATATAAACTGAAACATGAGAAAATAATGCTTTAGTACTTAATAAGAAAATAATGGTGCTTTGAAGAAGAAAAAAAAAACAAAGAAGGGAAATATGATAAATGAAATATGTCCAATTTTCTTCTTAAGGTTCAGGTGTTGTTATGTGGAGACCCAGTTTGATTGCCTCTGGAGCAAAAGCAAGCCTGTGGGTTACATGAGGCTGCAGATGTTCTCTCTGAAAAGGTCATCTGAATACTACCTGAGTGACCATGTGATAGGAGAGATGGGGCTTTATGGGATGTGGTTGGTTGCAGTGTTCACTCTTTCTACATGTTCAGTTACCTTTTCAGACAGAGCATATATTTCTGGATTTAGGGAGATGACAATGACTATACATTCTAGCTAGTGAGAAGTGGTGTACATTTTCTTAGCTCTCACACATCTCAGATCAATAGTAGATCAATAAGTCAGCTGTTCATGAAACAGAATTCCCTTTTTCTAAATAGGAAATTATGTGTTACTTAGTGTAAAGACATAAGTCACGGGATTGTGGGAGCAATACTCTTCTGAAGTTCAACAACTTGAAAAGGCAACAAAATAGATCCAGAGACATAGAAGCAGGGAACAGAGTAACAAGTCTCAGAGGGAAGGGGCAGGCAGGAAGAGATTAACCAAAGAATTATATGTATATATGCATAACCTGTGGACACAGACAACAGTGCTGTGAAGGGGACAAGGGGACATCTGTAATAATTTCAACAGTAAAGATAAGTTTTAAAAATACAGAGAAAATATTTTAAAAAGACAAGGTAACTTACTTAATGAGAGACAATATTTGCAAACCACCTGGCATGCAAGGGGTTAGTATCCAAAATATGTTAAAAACTCATATAACTCAAACAAAAATATTTGATTTAAAAATGGGCAGAAACCTGAATATACACTTTTTCAAAGACATATAGGCAAAAAAAAAGAAAAAGAAAAAAGCCAATAGGTTCACGAAATGGTGCTCAAACTTTTTCATCAGTAAAATGCAAATCAAAACCAAAATGAGGTATTGCATTACACCTGTTAGAATGACTATGATAAAAATAAAAAAAAAAGACAAGTGATAACAAGCATTGGTAAGAATGTGGAGGAAAAGGAATCCTTGTGCACAGTTGGAAGGAATGTAAATTAGTAGAACCACCATGTAAAATAGTATGGATGTATTTTAAAAAGTTAAAAATAGAACTACCATATTATTCAACATTCTCATTTCTGGGTATATGTACATATAAAATGGATATATTAAAAAGATATATTCAACCTCAGGTTTATTGCAGCATTATTCACAATAGCCAAGATATGGAAACAACCTTAATGTCCTTCTAGGAAGGAATGGATAAAGAAATTGTGGTATGTATACACAATGGGATATTACTCAGCCATGAGAAGGAAATCCTGCCATTTGTGACAACATGGATGGACCTTGAGGACATTATTCTAGGTGAAGCAAGGCAGATAAAGACAAATACTATATCATTCCACTTGCACGTGGAATCTAATAAAAAGCTGAACTGATAGAAATTAGAATGGTGATTGCCAGGGCTGGGGTTTTGGAGAACTCAGGAGACTTTCGTCAAAGGATACAAACCTCCAGTTATAAGATAAATAAGTTCTGGAATCTAATGTACAGCATGATGACTATAGTTAACAATACTGTATTATGTGCTTGAAAGTTGTTAAGAGAGTATATCTTAAATGTTCTCACCACATACATACAGAAGTAGTTATGTAAGGTGATAGAGATTTTAATTAACTCTGTTAATCATTATATAATATATTATGTGTATTAAATCATCACAATGTATACCTTACATAATGTTATATGTCAGTTATATCTCAATAGCACTGGAAAAAATAAAATTCTATCAGGATGTACATTATCTGAGCCCAGGTTTAGTGTTCAAGCAAGAAATACTGGTAAAGTAAGTAGCTACCTTTTGCAGCTTCTATAGTGGAAAAAAAAGTCAAGATATAAGAAAACACATAGGCAGTTTAATGAACTAAGAAATAAAATCAACAAACAAAACAAGCACTTTATTAAAGAGATTGAAACTTTAAAATAGAAATTCTGTAGATGAAGAACTCAATAAAAGAGGTAAAGAATAAACTAGAGAACTTATGAAATAGATCTGACCAGATGGAGGAAAGAATTAATTATATTGAAGATAGAAATCTAGAAATGATGCTGATAGAAGAAGAAAAAGACTTGAGAGTAAAAATAAATAAATAAATGAAAGTACTCTATGAGAACTGGTTCCATCAGAAAGCGTAATATAAGGATAATTGATGTACCAGAAGGAGAAGAGAGAGAAGGAAACAGAATCTATTCAACAAATAGTTGATGAGATCATCTCAAACCTATGGAAAAAGCAAGATCCTTGAGTCCAAGAAGTAAACAAAACACCTAATTATCTCAATCCAAAAGGGCCTTCTCCAAGGCAAATTTTTAAAATATATATTTTATTGATATTTTACAGAGAGGAAGGGAGAGGGATAGAGTGTTAGAAACATCGATGAGAGAGGAACATCGATCAGCTGCCTCCTGCACACCCTCCACTGGGGATGTGACCGCAACCAAGGTACATGCCCTTGACCTGAATTGAACCTGGGACCTTTCAGTCCACAGTCCGATGCTCTATCCACTGAGCCAAACCAGTTTCGGCTCCAAGACACATTTTATTAAAACTGTCAAAAATTGATGACAAAGAAAAAATTCTCAAGGCAGCTAGGGAAAAGAAGACAGTAACCTATAAAGAAAATGGCATTAGACTATCATCAGATTTATCAGCATAAACCATACAAGCTAGGAGATTGTAAAATCAAATATTCAAACTACTGAAAGAGAGAAATTACCAGCCAAGGATAATATATCCAGCAAAGTTATCCTTTTGTTATGAAGGAAATAAAGACTTCCAGACATAAAGAAGCTGAGGTAATTTGCTACCATAAGACCTCCATTACAGTAAATACTCAAAGAGATTATTCTATCTCAAACAAAGATCAACAGGATATAAAACAATGGGTAAGATTACAGACAGACAGAAGTAGAATATTGCAACTCTTTTTCAGAAATGGGTATTATACACTTAAATATCATATAAATTTTAAAGGAGGTAAAAACATTTTTAAAAAGAGAAGACAATAGCTACTGCAATTTGGAAATGAGATCACAGCATAAATAATGATAATTTGTGACAATAAAAACATAAAATGAGAAAGGTCTGAATTTGCAAAGGGGAATGGAGATAGATGCATTCAGAAGAAAAAGAACTATTGTATGTATGAAAGTTTTTCTTTTGCATAATCCTAATAGTAAACACACACACACACACACATCCAAAACTGAGACACATAACTTAAAAAGAAGAAACTGAGGAAAAAAATTATAGAATACCACCAAACTAAGATACACACAGAAACACAAGGGAAAACAAACAATGAAGACATAGAACTACGAGAAATCAAAAGATAAAAATAGCTATAGAAAATTCTCCTGAATCAATAATCATTCTAAATGTAAATGGGATAAACTCACCAATAAAATGGCACAGAGTAGCAGATTGGATCAAAACACAAAACCCAACCCTACACTGCCTTCAGGAGACACATCTCAGCTGCAAAGTGAAGCAGGCTGTGCCTTCCACAAGACTCATAAGGTGGAGATATCTCTAAATCTAAGGAAGGATAAGATGTTGAGAAGTCTAAAGTTGACAAATTTCAACCTAAGAAGATAGAAAGTAGAGGTCTATAGAGAGTTACTCTTAAAATTAAAGCATATTATTCTAAGTTAAATGTCAGTCAGAAAAAGACAAATACCATATGATTTCACAGACATATGGAATCTGAAGAACAATATAAATGAACAACAACAACAACAAAAGAAAACAGAAACAGAGTCATAGATGCAAAGAATAAACTGATAGTTGCCAGAGAGGAGGGGATTTGCGAGATGAGTTAAAAAGGTGAAGCAAAGATTAGTAGTAACAAAATAGTCATGGTGATGTAAAGTACAGAATAGGAAATATATATAAAAGGCTTTTTATATATATAAAAGCCTAAGCGACCATCCAACCGTTCAACCATTCAACCTGTAGTAATGACATGCAATGACTACCAGGGGGCAGATGCTCAATGCACAGGCATGGAAACATGTAACATACTGATAAATCTCAGAGGGAATAGGGGTTGGGGAAGGGCAGGAAGAGATTAACCAAAGATCTTATATGCATACTAGAGGCCCAGTGCACAAATTCTTGCACTGGTGGGGTCCCTTGGCCTCGCCTGTGGGGATCGGGCCAAAACCAGCAGTCCGACATCCCCTGAGGGGATTGCAAGAGGGCGCAGGCCAGGCCAAGAGATCCCACCAGTGCATGAATCCATGCACTGGGCCTCTAGTATTGTAATAACTATGTTTGGTGCCAGTTGGGAAATATTAGGGGAAACACTTTGTAAAGTACATGATTGTCTAACAACTATGGTGTACATCTAAAACTAACACAAACTACTTAATGTAAACTGCAATTGAAAAAAAATTTAAATAAAAAAAAGTAAGGAAAAAATAATTTCAGGTCTTAAAATAAACTACAGCATATTAGTGGTTGCTCTTAGTTTCATCTGGACCTATTTCTCCTATACTTTGTTCATTATAATAATATTCCTATTAAAAGTTTCATTATGATCTCAATAGCACAGATAAGTAAGATTCATGTGTTTTTACTTGTTGCTGAAGGTTAGGTTTTCAGATTTCATTCTGTATCTTTTATTTCACTGGTACTGGTATAGGATAAAATAGGAATTAAAGCAGGAATTCTGAGTACACAGGAATTACATTTAGATACCTACCCTATTACTATCTGGTTGTGTTTGGCAACATCATTTGATCTTTTTGTACCTCAGTTTTCTTTTATAAAATGGAAATATTATCACCCAATTTGAAAATATTGGCCCAAAGGTTGCTTTTAAGTTACCTGGAGGATGCCTAACACAAAATAAAAAACTAAATGTTACAAATGATAACTTTTGTTATTATTGTTTTTCTTTCTTAGAATCATTGGCTATAAGTACTTTAGTGTGTCTACAATGCCTTTTTTTTTCTTATATCTCCTACATTTCCACTATTTCCATTGTTTGTTGCAGTAGCTACTAAGGTTTGTTTTATTATCTCCTATAGTTGCATTCAGCCCTCCTGATGTTTTATTCTTGTTGGACAAGGACAAAGCCATATCCATATGACCTGGGAGGGCTCTCTTTCTAGAAAAACAAAGCAGCAAAAAAATGAAAGGAAAGGAGGATTGGTCAGGGATATATTTTGCAGCTCTCCTGGTAAGTACCACATCAGTAGTAGAACTGGCGGTAATGCAGTACCATTCAAGCTGGTTACACTTTACCTAGAAGAATACACTATAAAATCCTTGCACCCCCATAGTGTGCAAAGGCAGTCTTGGAAAGCTGAATAACAACCTGAAACTTTCCTCTCTGACGAGTGACGTAAACCTCTCCAAGGGAAATCAGCTCTCAGCAGCTTATTTTCTTGAAAATATAAAGTGATATAAAGTTAACATGTGTGTCTACAGGAGCACAGATTGGATAAATGTATCAGAATTCTCTCTGGATGGCCCTGCCCATTAAGATAACTGCAGGGCATAATATTTTATTATGCACATTATAATTTAGGAAATAAAAAAACAAAACACCTTTCGTTTTCCCTCTTTCTCATAGCAGCATTTGAGGGAATCACGATGATTTAGAATAAGCTCTGGCTTATAAAGACTTGAAAAGGAAATAAGATTTGCTTTCAAGCATTTACACATTGAATAGTAGCTCTTAGAAAATTTGTTATCTTTGGTCATATTTACCTCTATTGCCAACCCAACGAATGACTTCTTAGCATGAATTTGAGCTTCTTTCATTCTTTTGAGTCATTTATTCTTCTCAGTAAGAGACAGTACTTAAATATAGAAAGTGTGTGGAAATGTGCTTTAGCATAAATTGTAGTTTGAGTTATAACAGGGCTTCTCACTCAATAGGAAAATTGGAGTTCTCAGGGCAAACTATTTAATCTAAACAAATATATTTCTCAATAGGACTATAAAGAGAATCCTAATCAATGTGCTAATAGCTACTCCCTGTTTATAGGGCATTATCCTGGATCTTGAACTGTAAAAAATATACATAAAAATTAATGTTCACAGAGCAGAGAGAGAAAATACATTTCATTTCTAGAACTTTGCTTGTGAGACATTTCAATCAGAGAGATTGCACAAGAAGTGGTTCTTAAAATGTTATCTTCTTGAAGTCTGAATCTAAATTATTCATTGTAAATTTTTTTACTGTTTTCTAGACTACATACATAACTCAGACATCATCTCCATTTCCTCTTGGGATATCACTTATTAGGGACTCAACTGGGCTAACTCAGATTGTATGTAAGAGCCAACTGACTCTATCCAGGGTTAGGCAGCTCACTAATTCTTAAAGCAAGCTTTCCCAGTCGGACAGTCTAATTATTAACATGTTTTGATTTAAGTTATTTTCCTCAAATTAAGCCTTTTTGTTGTTGTTGTTCTTTGTCTAGATTCTGAAGATACTTAGAAGTATAGATTCTTTTGTCCCATGATCGCCCTTCAACTTTAAATTAATATCAGTAAACACTCCTCTTTCATATTGTCAAACCAAATATTACCTTTCTTTTAAAATATTACTGATATTGTCTGGTTTCCTAGAATTTAAGTGTCATAGAACTTCTACTTCCAGGAATGTTGGATTAGGTAATTTTGACCAAATTTGCCACTGAAAACAACTAAACATTTTTTAGGGGGAATTAAAGCACTTTTTTTCTTCACTGATTAAGGTATTACTATGTATTCTTATCTTCCCGTCCCCCCCCCCCACTCATGTCCTCACCCCCCTGGTGTCTGTGTCCATTGGTTAGGCATATATGCATGTATACAAGTCCTTTGGTTGATTTCTCCCCCTTACCCCCACCCTCCCCTACCTTCCCTCTGAGGTTTGATGGTCTGATTGATGCTTCTCTGTCTCTAGATCTGTTTTTATTCATCAGTTTATGTTGTTCATTATATTCCACAAATGAGTGAGATCATATAATATTTATCTTTCTCTGACTGGCTTATTTTGCTTAGCATAATGCTCTCAAGTTTCATCCATGCTATTGCAAATGGTAAGAATTCCTTCTTTTTTTTTTACCGCAGCATAGTATTCCATTGTGTGGATGTACCATAGTTTTTTAATCCACTCATCTGCTGATGGGCACTTACTTAGGCTGTGTCCAAATCTTAGCTATGGTAAATTGTGCTGCTATGAACATAGGGGTGCATATATCCTTTCAGATTGGTGTTTCTAGTTTCTTAGGTTATATATCTACAAGTGGGATTACTGGGTCAAATGGGAGTTCCATTTTTATTTTTTTGAGGAAACATCATACTGTTCTCCACAATGGCTGCACCAGTCTGCATTCCCACCTGCAGTGCACTAGGGTTCCTTTTTCTCTGCATCCTCGACAGCACTTGTCATTTGTTGATTTGTTGATGATAGCCATTCTGACAGGTGTGAGATGGTAACGAATTTTTGCAAATATATCATAATGCTAACAGTATGACCAGACCAGAGGCTGGGGATCTAGAGAGATTTTTTTAAAAGGTATTTGAACAGTTTTGCCCTGAGGTTGCTTAAGAGACAGCTGAGATGCTGAGATTTGTTCCTAGTCACCTAAAAGGCACAGGGAGACAAAACTCAACATTTGTGGCTCACCAATGGGGCTGATTCTGAGAAATGCCTTCTGTTTGGTTGTGCAGAGCTGGCCTGTAAGAGTAAGAGTGGACTGGGAATAAGCAAGCTCTAGGTTGGTATGCGGCTAAGTTTCACATCATCCAAGTGATCTAGAAAATATCAAACCTTGAATTTATATTAAAATGGTCCTAGACTTCCAATCTCCCAAAGTATTAAGCATTTGACTGAAGTAAATAAAAATATTCCCTGAAGGAAAATATTATCAAGTTAGAACTCAAATTATTTCTTCAATTTTTGAAGTACAGCATCCAATGGCTAATTCAAAATAACTAGGCACATGAGGAGATAGGACAACATGAGAAACATAAGAAAAAATAAATGGACAAAAAATATAGAGATTAGTGTATTAGAATTCTCCAGAGAAACAGAACCAATATGTTCTATACATAAGAGGAGATTTATTATAGGAATTGGCTCACAATGTTATGGAGGCTGAAAAATCCCACAGTCTGCCGTGGCAAGCTGGAGACCCAGGAAAGCCTGTGGTATAATTCATTCCAAGTCTGAGGCCTGAGAATAAGGGCCAATCTGAGTCTGAAATCCCAAGTACCAGGTGTGCCAATGTCAGTGGACAGAAGATAGGTGTCTCAGTTCAAGCAGACAATGCAAATTCACCCTTCCTCCACCTTTTTGTTTTATTTGGGCCCTCTACAGAGTGGGTGATGCCAACTTGCATTGGGGAGAACCATCTGCTTTGTTTGATTAGCAATTTAGATGCTAATCTCTCCCAGAAATGCCATCACAGACACACCCAGAAATAATGTTGTTTTTTTCATTGTTTAAAGTATTACATATAGTGGTACATATATCTCCTTTTTTCCCCCCATTGACCTTCCCCCAGCTTCCCCTACCCCCTGTCGCATGCCCTCATCCCACCTCCCCCCAGTGTCTTGTGTCCATTGATTGTGCTTGTATGCATGCATACAAGTCCTTTGGCTGATCTCTTGTTTTATCAGCTATCGGGATACCCCTTACTCCAATCAAGTTGACACATAAAGTTGACTACCACAATTAGAGATATTGATATTATCAGGACTATAAAGCAAGTGCCCTTACTATATACAATTAGATAAAAGCAAAGTTAAAAAAATTTGGCAGGGAACTAGAAACTATAAAAATGATATACATTTTTTAAATAAAAAATTAAATTCAAAACTGTGAAAACAGCTAGAGAGAACATTAAAATAGTTATAACTATATCCCTTATGTTCAAGAAGGTAAAGAAAACCATAAACATGTTAAAGAATGATATGAAAGAATAAAGACCATAATAAAATTTCTAGAGATGAAATATCTATGATTTGACTCCTTGGTTCATTACACACTCATGTATTATTCCCATCAAGAACACAGCCCTAGGTAGAGGTCTATAATGTAATACTGTGCTTTATCCTAAAGGATGGCTTCCATCCTTTCAGAGTGTTGCCTCGGAGCTGGTACTCCATCGATGCTTTTAGAAGGCTGGTACAGCACTCTAGGAGACTTACTGCTACTGGGTTGTTTAGTATGTGGTATCAACAGCGGAGCCTATCATGAATGTGATCCTAGGATAGCCTAGTCACACATCTCCTTTTCTATAAAGTGAGTCCCTTGATTAGGTGCTGTGCTCTGTGGGATTCTGTGCCTGTGAATAAGGTGTTGTAAACCCCTAAGGCGTTGTAAATACTGACTGAGGCTCTGTGGACAGGAGAGAAAAACATACCTGGAGTACTTATCTTTCCCTTTAAGATGAACCATTGGCCTTTCTGGGATGTTGGAGGCCCAATGCAGCCAACTTGTTACCAAGTTGTTAGTTGGTCTTCTCCAGGTATTTTGACATAACTAGAGGGTCAGCATCGGTCTCTGTTAACAACAACAGGTAGGATATTCAGTGGCTGGATTTGCTTTGTTAAGTTGGAGTTCTTATTGTTGACTCCATCCATAGCCTCTGCTACCAGAGCTACTGCTTTCATGGGCCACCAGTGGCACTTCTAAGGTGACCGATAACAAAAGCTAATTTACATAAATTGTCCAAGACATTGGCTATATGGTTGTTCAGTGCCTCGTCCATTGTAGATTCCTTCTGGTGAATGCTGATGACTTTGTGCTCAAACCCATGTGTTCACCCACATGTCTCTAGGGCAGAATTTCCTATCTCTGATTCTGTAGTCCTTTCCAGGCATCTAACCATTAAGCTAGTCCATTGGCTGCTAATCAGAAATTGGTATCTAGTTCCACTTCTTCCATACAAAGTAAATGACTATGTGCATTGTTCATTGCTGTTTTTTGGAGCTATTTTCATCTCCAATCTTTCAAAACCACCCCTGAATATAGCTTTAATGCAATCACTGTTAATTTTTTAGCTTGCACCCACTTACTAAGCCAACCTGTTCTAAACTAAACTTGGGTTTTTTCTCCTCCTCCTTTAAGCTGGTCTTATGGGACCCCTCCCCCAACCAATTCAATCAATGATATGAGCTAGGGATAGTATTGGTCCATCCATGTCAGTTAATATGGGGGCCTGGGTACCTGTTTCCATCTCTTACTCTTGCCCTTTTATCCTCCTTGATTTCAATTCAAGATGTACATTTTTATCTTATAAAAACTGTTGCTGGGACTATGTAATTTTATGGTTTGGTGCTTCTGGCAGACCCAGCTCATGGTAGATAGTTCTAGACTCATGGTCACTTGGTGTGCCATTATTAACTATTTCATCTCTACCAGCATCAAAACCAGGAACTGTTCCTCAAAAGGCACAGAATTATCTGATTTGCTCCAGAATCCTAATGGCCATGGTGAATGGTGTGTCTTCTGTATTTTCACATGGAATGCAATCTTCTTCTAGGTCTTCTAGCTTCATTGTTTGTTCATCCTGAGCATGCCCATATCCATCACCTTCTTCATTCTATCCTTCCTCATCTGACAGGATTTCTTAGTCATCTCCATTTCACTTACCATTGGCCATTGTTTTTTCCAGACTTCTAATAGCTATCTTAACAATGAGTTTGCTTATCCCCTAGGATCCCTGCCCCTGGTGATGTTCTGAGAAATTACCTCAAAGTCAATGAATTCTTCCTTATCACATCTTACTTTGGACCTATCCCTAAAAATTCCATCCCAGGGTTAATTACCTGCATCTTTCCAGTTATACTACCTCATTCTTGTGTCTCCTTTAGCATATAATATTTTCTCTTCTTTATCAGACCCAATACAACCCAAGGCTTGTTATGCTATGATTTAACCCAATTATTATCCTAGCTGTCAAGAGAGCAGGTAGATTAGCACCTGATGGGAGCACATGGGTTTTTGTTTGTTTGTTTGTTTGTTTGTTGCAAGGAGAGGTCTTTGTAGCATCTTCTAATGGAGGAGAAATAGTAATGCTCTTACTAGGGAAGAGTTGACTCCCTCTGCAAACCCTATGGATTCTGCAAAGCCAACTCTCTTAGGGCCATCTACCCAGATCTTCCCAACCCAAGTTTTAGGGTTTTAGGTTTCTCACTAGGACCCTACCCTTGGCTTGAAGACCCACCTTGACTGAAAATTCAAATATCTTTGTTTGTGACTCAATCAGATCTTCTTCTGCTGCTCAGCAGTGCCTGCTCTTTACCAGAGGAGATAAAAGCTTCTTTGTAGTAAAGTGGCCCTCTTGTTAGAGATTAACTGTTGGTTAATGGCCCCTACTCTCTCATTATCCCTCGACAGAGGAACAATTAAACATTGCAGTAACCAATCAACTGATGTTATTATGGGCATTGTCAACTGCATTGCCAAGAGCCCTGATATCTTTCCAATGCCTACACCATCTCACCTGTAAAATCCTGGGTAAACGGATCCTCCACTAGGATGTTTTCCTAGGTCAGCACGAGTGAAATCTTTAGTAATTATGCTTCCTGCTTGTTCCAGTAACTATCTGTATTCCTCTCAGGATGATATCCTCTTAACCTACTGGACAGTGCCCTTAGCATGAACATAGATCAGGATCCAGAGGAGCAGGTAGCTAGGCACATTAGTCAATTATGCTTCTTGTGGCAGGAGATATGAATGGTGTGTTTACATGGCTGAGACACAAGATAATAAATGAAATTGTTTAAACATTCCTTCTTATTATTGCCATTTCCACAGGATATAATCTATCCTAGTTCAGTTTAGAGTTTGAATATATTCTTTTATGATATCTTTATCTACAATGAAATTTAATTCTCTCCACATAATTTTGTAAAATCTTTTTAAAGTGGAGGTTGTTCTCTTTTCCTGCCGACTGAGAAAAAACATTTTGGTTTTGTCTCTTATTCATTAATTGTCAATTATCCTATTCCACTCTTTTATCTGTCTTTATTCTAGATGATAGCACATGGTCACTATGATGCTGTGTCATTTTGGTTATAGTTCTTCCAATAGATAAATAGGTAGGTAGGTAGGTAGGTAGGTAGGTAGGTAGATAGATAGATAGACAGATAGGTATTTTTTTTTTAAACAGCAATGAGTCTTTGAGGTTTGAGGGCAAAGAAGGAAATGATGACCATAAAACTTGGTTACCATAGTTTTAAATGTTCTTTTAGAGAAACTCTTCTTAATACTCAAATAGACTAGCAGAACTATCGTAGACTCAATGTCAAAATAAAATAAAATAAATTTTACTCAGTGGTTAGATGATCTATCATTCAACCCTACAGAGTTAACAATAGAATCCAGAGTAACCAGAAAAGACCAGGAAAAATTAAATTAAAGACAAAGTTTGGGAAAGTTTGAGTGCTTTTAGGAGATAAATGTTTCTCTTCAAAAGAAATATTTAACTTTATAAAAGCATGCCACACTATATTATTCATTATGGATGGCAGGATACAAGGGCTTGGGAGCAATTACATTTTCTTTAAAGTGGATTTGTATGTATAATTTAATACAGGAAGCCAACACTGAATATTTTTGAATCCAATTAAAAATGTTAGAATATCAGAAATTATACCAGTCTAATATAGTCATATTTTATGACATTTCACATTTTAGTTTTAACTACTCTTTGCTTTATTTCTACAATATGCTTATCTCAAGGTCTTTCAAACTTAATTTTCAGTTGCCAATTGCTTAAGGCAATTTATTACCTTTTGTTTTATGTTTTTTACTATTTACTGTGTGTGGTGTACCTGGTTGAACCAGTTGATAAGCAGATATATCTTTGTCAGTTTCTGTAAGTACAATAACCATTTTTAAATTGGAAATTTAATACTTTAAAAAAAGAAAAAAATAGAATTAAGATTAGTGGCTGCTGATGTTTTATTTATAACAAAATTCTCAAAAGAAGTTTGTTAATTCATAAGAGTGATGGTTTAGACTTATGAAATGGTCTCATATTTGATTGAGACTCTCATGCTTTCTCATATTATCTTACCCCTATCTTCCCGTCTCTGATGAACAGATTTAAAGCACAGTCACCCACTTTAAAAAATTAAATCCCTGAGAAAAGTACAGCTTGCCTCAATTCTTTATGTCACCCAAGAGGCCAATAGGATGGATTGAGAAAAGAATCTTCCTACAGAACCACATGAAGTCTAAGCCAAATGGAAGATAAAAATAGCTACAACCAATGCCAAGAAATAATCATCATATGTTTGTACAGCTTGTGTGCTAAATCCTTAGTGGGTAAGGTCCATGTTGTGTGCTTGTCCTACATAAATTCTGGTTAATTCAGAATTATTTTTAGTGAGTTGTGAATCTTGATGCATATTTTTAGAAGCATTTCTCTCTGTTCTAACAAGACCAAAGTCACTTATTCCAACTACATAGAGGCAGTCATTAATTTTGGATAGCAGAAATTTCTTTTCCTTTGCTCAGGCTTACCCTAAAATCTAGTGTCTCCCAAAAGTGTTCTCCTTGACACAAAGAAGGCTAGGGAAAATAGCATGCATTTCCCAGCATGAGCAACTCATACAAAGAACACTTTCTATTGGTAGTGTATCATTTGTGTCCTCTTAGGCAATGGGCAGCAAAATGTAATGAGGGGTCATGGGTTTGCCTTATTAAGTGGACTTTGCTTAAAAATATCAAAGTGAATCCACTTCCATAGAAAATGCTATTTTTTTACACATTAGGTCCCTATTGGGTGATCTGTACTACTTAAACTTTAATATTTGCTGTCATATCACTAAGAGTTAATATGTTTCATTCTATAGAAACACAAACTTACTTTAGAATGGTGAAAATGAATCATTCCACTGGGCTAGACAAGTCAGAGGGGCCAGCAGTGAATTCACTCAGGTGGTAGCAAGACACGGGATTAGCATATTATGTTAATGAGGTCCTCCCATGCTCTTGGAGACTTGTTGCTAAGCAATACCCACTATAGCAGTGTAAAAGATATAAAAACATAATTCAGTTATGGAAACAATAAAAGTTCTTATCATTTTTCTAAAGGAGGTTGCAATAATACATAATTTCAGGTCAAAACCACTCTAGAGCTCACACGAGGGTTGCAGAGCAGCTGCAAATTATTCAGATTTATGAAGGGGTGATGTGAGATTAGCAAGATCTTGATGTAAAATCAGGTTATACCTCACTGCTATCCATCACTCCCCTGGAGCACAACAATAACTGTGAGTACAATAACATTACGGGGAACCACACATACACAAGAGATTTATTTTACCAATATAATACTATTAGATCAAAACTGGGTTTCAAGTTCATTCTTTGTAGGTAGAATATTTCATTCACATAAAATCACTTCTAAAGTTAACAGGCATTTTCCACACCACACACACACACACACACACACACACACACACACACACAAAACAGAATTATATTAAAGGCATCAAGTATGTACAATATTCAACTTTACATACATAAATGTGTGTGTTTTTAAACAACCAATATTTTTGGCATAGAACTTGAAATTACTAGAATTCTGAGTTAATTTTTAGTATCAGTTTTTTTTAAAAAAGAGGGGTGTACTTGGTTTGGATAATAAATAATTTGGTGACTAATCTGTGAATTCCAAATTGGTAAAGAGAAATTAGTCCATAAAAGATGCTATATTGGGGTTTCTAGTCATGTAGGGTCTGTTTGAACTGTGTTCAGAGACTATGAGGCATACCATAGAGACAAAGGGCATTATCACTAGGTTCTGTGCTCAGACTTAAACAGTCTTTTCCTAGATTGCTGAGTGGTCAGATCCTCTCTAAATGCGATCGACCCATTTATAATTTTATATAAGCTTTATACACTGCCTGTAAATACATTTAGAAAGCCAGACCTTTGTTAGGGTTTTACTGTTCAGACATCTACAATACCAGGAAACTGCTATCTGAACTACTCTAGAAAAATTTTGGTGAGTGTCTTAACAACTATATCAGGATAATAATTAGACCAAGTAACAGGTGTTTTGTTTTGTTTTGCTTTTGTTTTTTTGTTGTTTTGTTTTTGTACGTCTATCCAGAAACATTCATCCTTCGTGCCTGAAGGTACGAGATTACCATTCATCTCAAGGGAGAGTTGTCAGGATTATATACTTGTAGCACCTGTAATAAATACTATGAGTTCACTTGAAATATTTAGCAAGAAGAATAAATCAGCCAGCAGAAAACCCATCACCCATACTAGATAGAGACCCCTGAATTGCGGAAGAGTGAATGAGAGTTGGTAGAGGAAGCAGGAGTTAACTGAAAAGATTGCCCTCACAGCCTTGGAAGAGTTCTGATGGCAGGAAACACACTTTAAATCACCTACACATTCATGATCTGAAGGTGGAGAAGACCTAGTTCTCTCCAGGCTCTTTGGATCTCTGATAAAAAGCAGCGTCACCAGTTTCTCCCATCTTGGCACCAGGACAATCAAATGGCTGTCGAGTTTTTAGGGGAAGAGTGAACCTTCATTGACATATGAGTCTCCTGCTGCCTCAGAAAGACACAGGTGTGCAGTGAAATCTTTTCTGTGTTCCTGGGAAGGGCACAGAAGAACTGAGGGAGAACCAGGACCTGAAGAATCATGTGATCAGGTCAGAAGAGAGCAGAGTACCATACATGACCTCATGGGCAGAGGCTGAGTGAAACTTGAGTGCATTGTGTAGGGGTAGAGGTCAATGAGTGCAAAAAAAAAATAGCCTGATGTCTGTGCATCTCAGTGGGTGCCATGTGCCCACCCAAGGATCAAAGAGAACCAAAGGAGATAGTATAGCCCCTTTATTGTTCAGTTTCATCCTGGAGGTTATGCACATCGATACATGTCACTCCCCCCACCCCACCCTGCCCCCGCCACTGTTCTCAGCTTTGTAAGGTCAATTAGTTCTCCCTCAAAGGCAGTCTTCAAGGACATGCAAGAAGATAGCTTAACATCTTGGTCAATCAATTTTAAACTTTTAATTTTACATGCTACTTACAACTTCCTCCTCATTGTACCCAACCTCACCTCGGCAAAGCTTGTCAAAGGAAAGGGATATGATCTGTTTTATTATTCCTCCTAACACCCCAGGATTCTGAAGTAAAAGGTCAGGGCCAACTTCTTCCTTTATCCTGTCTGTGTCTTTCTCCCTCTCTTTTATTTCTTGTCTTCCCTCCCTCCCTCTCTCTCTTCTCTCCTTTTTCTTTCTCTCTTACCTTCCCTCCTCTCTATCCCTTTCTTTCTGTCATTCTAATCCTTTTATTCTTCTTTTTCATTTTCTTGCCTTCCTTCACTCTAGTCTTTCTTCCAGTAAATTATTTATTGTTGTGTATAACAAAGGTGATCCTATGTCCTGGTTTGCTAGGACAGTCCTGGGTTATGCCTGCTGTCCTCATGTAATAATGCCATCCATTTTTACTGTTAAAGTTATATGAGTTTGGATAACTAATTACATAGTTATGTTAAGTGATCCATATAAAGAAAAGTGGGAAAAAAACATAAATGCATGACCCAGTGAATAATCACAAGGTAATACTGTTAGCTCCCACACAAGTCAAATAAATAGACCATCGCCAATATTTGGGAAGCCTTCTTCAATTTTGCTCTAAATCACTTCAAAAGGTTACTACCATACTTTCAATACTATAATTTAGTTTTGCTTTAAAATTTTTATGAATCTGATCTTTTATGAGATTCATTAATGTTGCTGAGTACAGTTAGAAGGCATTCATTTTCAATGTGATGTAATATCCCATTTGATTATACCACTTTTTAAAAAAATGTATTCTAATGTTTAGGCAGTTGGATAGTTCCTAGTTTTAGATTATCATGAATAATGCTGCTATGAACATTTGTATACATATCTCTTGGCATATACTTCTTTTGGGAAAATATTTAAGAGAGGAATTGCTCAGACACAAGGTATGAACATACTTAATAGCTAATGTTAAACTATTTTCCAAAGTGGTTGATGGCATAAGATAATATAGATGATTATTTTGTACAAACGTATGTTTTTATTTAATTCTCAAAACAACCCCTTTTAAGATATATATACACATATATATATTACATTTTAAATTTGCAGATGAGAAAACGAAGACTTAGAAATGTTATATACTGTGCTATAGTTCATACAACTAGTCGGTGGTAGAATCATATTTTAAGCTAAGTGATGTGACTCTAGAGGTACCATGCTTAAACTTAGGCTTTACTTCCTCACATAGGTAGAAAAAAATTGCCAGTTGCTACCCTTTATCCCTGTCTTCCTAATCAGTAAGTCTCTTCTCTTCCAAGAAACTAAAACTATATTTCCTAGTCTCCCATGAACCTAAGGGAGTACAATGAGATAATAGCTAAAAGTCTTCAGGTGAGGATTCTGGGAAGGGTACTTAAAGGACTGACTCTGTTGGGAGAAACATTCTTTTGTCCCTTTTATGCTTCCCTCCTCTTCTTCCTCCTCCTTCTTCTCTTTTTCTTCTTCAAAACTTTGATGTGATGGCTGGAGTTTCTGCAGCCATTTTGGACCAAGAGGAACCCTTTAGAACAGATTCATCTATTTCTCCTTTCAGTTCTATCAATTTTTGCTTAATGCATTTTGGAGCTTTATTATGCAACACCTAATCATGTGGGGTTACTTTGTCCTCTTGGTTAATTAACCCCTTTATCATTGTAAAATAAACCTTTATGCCTGTTTTCTTTTTCATTTTCTGATGTTGCAGTAACAAATGACCAAAAAGAAGGTGACTTCAAACAACAGAAACTTATTTTCTCACAGTTATGGAGGCTAGAAGTCAGAAATCAAGGTGACAGAAGAGCCATGCTCCCTTCAAAGGCTCTAAGGAAGAATTCTTCCACACCCCTTCTCTCTTCTGGTGGTTGCTCACAATCTTTGGTGTTTTTTGGCAGCATAATTCCAATTTCTACTTATGTCTTCAAATGGCCATTTTTCTCTGTGTCTCTGTGTCCATAGTCTCCTTGTCTTATAAGGACACCAGTCAAATTGGATTTAGAGTTCATCTTAGATTGACTAAATCTGCAAAGATCCTATTTCTCAATAGCTCCACATTTACAGATTCCAAAATGAGTGGTTTTACTTAAAATGCTTTTAAATATGAGTCATTTAAAAATATGGAGATTTGTTTTTCCCTTACATAAAAGAAGTCAGGGACCCAGGCTCCTTTTATTTCACTCTATTATCATCCTTAGCACATGCCATCCATCCTCATGGTCAATGCATGATCACAAAAAAAGCCCCTACAGCTATAGCATCATGTTCCTATTCCAGGTAATAGAAGGGGTAGGGAGAGGTCAATACCATCCCCCAAGATAAATCATCCCACTTTAAAGAACATTCCCTGAAACCCCACCTAATAACTTCTAGTTACTTTCAGCTGTCCCTTCCTGTAAGAAAGTCTTTCAGCCAAACTTCTCTGCAAACTTCTCTGAAAACTAAAAGGACATAGTGGTTTTTTTAAAAAAAAAAAAAACAACTAATTATATCGTTGCTTGGTAGTATAGGGACCTGTTACATAGGAAGAAATAGATAGGTGATGGATAGAGGATACACAGCGAGCAAGCTTTGCCACACAAGTACCACTCTTCATAATAGTACATTTGTGTGTCTGTATTCCCCATTAGAGTGTAGCTCATAGAATTCATTTTTTTCATTAGCCCTTATCATAGGAATGCCTTAATAAATATTTGTTAAATGAGGTTGTTTATCATTATATAATGTTAAATTGTCCTCAGAATGGTTTCCCCTTATACATTCTTATAATTTGAATCATATAAAGCCCGTCTTTGGATAGTTCCCAAAAAGGGACATCGTGGCCCACATGGAGATTTAGTAGATGTAAATATGAATTCTTTTTTTCTTTTAATAAAAGACCATGGCAGGAAATTTATGTAAAGACATTTCATAGCTTAACAGATACATGTTCAAAATTCCCAGCATCTCTAAAGTACCTGACCTACCCTGAGCTGCTTTGGCATTCCAACTCTGTCTCACATTAATATTCATTTTAGTTTCAGGAAAGACATCTTGCTAAGTTTAGAACCTGCAATAACTCATGAGCTAAAATTTTTTTTTTAATTAAGCACCAAATTTCGTGGGCCCAGTTCATTCACCCCTGGCAGAATGCAGCTTCCAGCAGAAGAACTTATATAGCTGATCATAAAAGCTGTAAAAGTTCCCAGGATGGAAGATGAGTCCAAGAAAAGCAACATCCCAACAGCGATCCAATAATCTAACTGTACAAGGCTCAGATGTGTAATAACAAATGTTCCTTCCTCCAAAATGCAGTTTTAAAAGCCAGACAGGGAAAAAAGGTGGCAGGAGTCAAGCATATTCTGTAATTTAATAAATTTCAGGTCCAGTCAAGAAGAATTTGAGTAAGGAGAGGCATAAAATACTAGTCAAGGATCTTTTTCCAAGCATAGCATCATGATGGCCTATGCACAGCCTGCTTCTGGGACTAGACAGCTGGGGCATCTAAGATGTTAATATTGTTCTGGCCCATAATGATTTCATTGCTTTAATTTATGCAAATAATGCACTAATTAGAAAGATCGTGAAGGTCACCACCCAAATCGTTATGAAGGGAGAGGTTGACAAATGAAATCCATAGCTTCTGCCAACATAGAACTGGTGACCCTGACAAACTCACTCTTATGTTCCTCATCTTAAAACTAGAGGCCCAGTGCATGAAATTTGTGCACTTGGGGGTCTCTCAGCCCAGCCTATGCCCTCTTGCAGTCTGGGAGCCCTCGGGGGATGTCCAACTGATGGCTTAAGCCCGCTCCCTGAGAGAGCCTAAGCCGGCAGTCCAACCACCGCCACTGCACTCATCAGCCGTGAGCCCAGCTTCTGCCTTGAGCATCTGCCCCCTGGTGGTCAGTGTGCATCATAGAGACCTGTCATTCCACCATTCGGTCAATTTGCATATTAGCCTTTTATTATATAGGATCATTTTGTCCTCTTGGACAATGACAAGAAAGCCACTACCTGGCAGAGTCTGAAACAGAAATTTTGATGAAGATGAAGAAACAAAATGAAAAAACAAAAGAGAAAGAAATGACATGAAGCCTTCCAAAAGAAACTCACCTTCAGCAAATACTGATTATATGCTCTCTTGACATTGACACCATGCCAGGTGCTAGGGCTATGGATGAAACAGACATGATTCTTGTCCTCAGAGTTTCACATCTGCCAAGGACCAGCCTCTTACAGAAGGAAAAGAAAGCCCCAAATCACCTGATTTACAGTCCAAACATTTTGTTCTTTGTCACAGTATATTTAAAACAAGAGAATGATAAAAAACAGTAGCAACAATTTCTATTAATTGCATATAAAAGCTGTTACCCTATCGCCCTGAAAGAGCAGATTTGAAAGCTAAACATCTCATTCATTAACAAGAGCCTCAGACTCGCCAGCATAAGTGGATGAATGACGATCCAAATGCATGTTCTAGTTAGGCTATGTCAGAAGGATTCTATTAATTCCAATTAATGATGCCATTTTGGTGTATAAATCCTCCGGTCATGTATTTTTGTGAGGACTGGCTGAATAAATAAAGCAAACAGGACCTCAGGGTGAGTGAGCATGTTGGAAGCTGGCACCAGTGAGCCCCACAGAGATGCCGGGGACAGAGTTCTTTTGTTCCCTGCAGTGATTTCTAAGATTGTCTAACTTTATTTTCTGTTGACAGAAGCTGATATAGTTTGTAACTTTATTAAAGCCATAAAAAAGGGAAAATTTGTAAGCTCCATGGGTGTTTTATTCATATATTCAGACTGCAGGCTGTTTTATAAAAAAGGATTGTATGAACTCTGCTTATTGCACAGGATGCTATATTTTCAGAGGAGGTCGTCCCCCCGCCCCATAGACCAAGATAAGCCATAGCATCCATCACTCACACAATTAGCACAACTGAAACCTGGAACAGCGTTCCTTTTTATTTTTTAGATGAACCTGTTGGTAGCAGGAAATGTCTAATGTTGAACAACCCAGCACTACAATGTACTAGTAGGTTACCTAGACTCAGGTTTGAAGCTATTCCAATATTGAGGAAAATAATAAATTCTTGCCTAGAAGAAGGGAATAAAATGATTTCTCTCTTTTTTATCAGGATGGAAAGAAGCTAAACACAATACTTTTTAAAAACTAAAAATCAAGATATCATTCTATATTAAAACTAGAAGAATGTAAAGAAATGTTTAACTTAATTCCTCTAGTTTTCATAACCTATACCACATAGAAAAGAATTTACAATTTGAATAGGGAGGAGTGTACTTTGTTTGCAGGGATATCCTCTCATCAACACAAAACCACAGCTTGAAATATTTTCAATACCACTTTTAATAGCAGGGTTGGCTGCAGCCAGGGAAGCCCCTCCAACGCCACCCCCCCCCCCCCCCCCGCTTTTATTTTTTACTAGAGGCCCGGTGCATGAAATTCGTGCACGGAGGAGGGTTTTCCCTCAGCCTAGCCTGTACCCTCTCCAATATGGGACCCCTCGAGGGATGTCTGACTGCCCGTTTAGGCCCGATACCACCAGAATCAGGCCTAAATGGGCAGTCGGACATCCCTCTCACAATCCAGGACTGCTGGCTCCCAACTGCTTGCCTGCCTGCCTTCCTGATTGCCCCTAACCACTCTGCTGCCAGCCTGTTTGCCCCCAACTTCCCTCCTCTGCCAGCCTGGTCACCCCTAACTGCCCACTCCTGCAGGGTTGATCACCTCCAACTGCCCTCCCTTGCAGGCTTGGTCCCTCTCAACTGCCCTCCCTTGCAGGCCGGGTGCCTCCCAACTGCCCTCTCCTGCTGGCCATCTTGTGGTGGCCATCTTGTGTCCACATGGGGGCAGGATTTTTGACCACATGGGGGCAGCTATATTGTGTGTTGCAGTGATGATCGATCTGCATATTACTCTTTTATTAGATGGGATAGAGGCCTGGTACAGGAGTGGGGGCCAGCTGGTTTGCCCTGAAGGGCGTCCTGGATCAAGTGGGGGTTCCCTTGGGGTGTGGGGTGGCCTGAGCAAGGGGCCTGTGGTGGTTTGCAGGCTGGCCACACCCCCTGGCTACCCATGTGGAGGCCCTGGTATCTGAAATTTATTTTCCTTCTACAGTTGAAACTTTGTAGCCTGGAGCGGAGCCAAGCCTGGGGCTCCCTCTGAGGCTGGCAGCCATTTGTGTTGGGGTTATAATTGAAACTTTGTTGCCTTAAGCGGGTGGGCCCGGCCAGGGTGTGCGGAAAGCTTTGCTTCCCCTGTTGCCGGCGGCAACCCTGGCCTGCTCTCTCAAGCTCCGTTCTGCCACCATTTGTTTGAATTTGTTTACCTTCTATAATTGAAACTTTGTAGCTTGAGTGGAGGCTTAGGCCTGCAACGGCTGGCAGAAAGCTTGGCTTCCTCTGTTACCTAGGAAACCTTGCTCTCTGTGGCTGTAGCCATCTTGGTTTGGGTTAATTTGCATACTCACTCTGATTGGATGGTGGGCGTGGCTTGTGGACGTGGCTTGTGGTGTGTTGGAGGTATGGTCAATTTGCATATTTGCCTATTATTAGATAGGATAACCATAGATTTGTTCCACAATTAGCTGATGTATTTTCCCAGTACCGCCAACCTAATGCGGTCCTTCCCTTAAGTAAATATTTTGGTCTACAGTTTTCAAATCCTCTATATAAGCCCATCAGACTAGCAGACTTTAAATCCAATTCTGATTTGACTAGATTAGTGGTCGGCAAACCGCGGCTCTTGAGCCACATGTGGCTCTTTGGCCCCTTGAGTGTTCTAATGCCACTTCTTCAAAATAGACTCACCCAGGCTGAAAACCGACTTCTGCACATGGGCCACGAAGTTTCAATCGCACTGTACGTGCGTGTCCACACGTGGTATTTTGTGGAAGAGCCACACTCAAGGGGCCAAATAGCTGCATGTGGCTCTCGAGCCTCAGTTTGCCAACCACTGGACTAGATGATCTTCTCCTCCTCACTTCTCTGAATCATTAGAATCAGGTGGGCTAACTTGAATGCCATCCTTTCAGAATCATCATTCTAGAACAAAGGCCATTCACTTTTCCAGAATCTTGCTTTTAGTAAAAAACAACTATTTAACAATCTTTCTGATATTACTAAGTACAGAGCTTTACCATGAAGCCAAGAACAACCCAAACTATTTAAAATTATACAAATTTTAATTCACAGTGATAGCATTTGAAAATATGTATCACATGAATAATCCATGAAATTTGTTCAGATAACAGTTAGGAAAAGCTCCTTTGATCATTGCCTGTATTTTTGGTGCTTAGATTTAGAAAGAAAAATTTATAGCAACCTGGGTAGAGCTTAATCAGTAAACTTGAAACATATACAATAGAATTGAAAACAATGTTGAGGAAATTATTTTCTTCCTGACAAATTCCGAACATTAGACTATCTGGTAAAATTAATGGCCAGGATTTGCATAACCCATGCAGCATTGAAGTATGTCTTTAGGCAAAAGTCAGTCTTGGACATGAAATCCAGGTTAAAAGATGGTGCTGTGTTTTAAATGGATTCACAGTTTGACCTAGAAAAGCAATATTTATCAAGAAAAATAAAAATGTGAAGGCTTGTCTGTGATGAAAGGACTCATGCCAAGTGAAGAAGGGAAGACAAGGGTAGGACTAGGGACAGTGGGCTAGGTATGGCTTGTAATTAGGACAGATAGACAGACTTATTAAACAAGAGAGCTGGATTTTTCAATTGAGGTTTTTATTGAAGTAATAATGAGGTCACATATAGTTATTCTTAAGAAGTAATACAGAAAGATTCCTGTACACATTCCTGATTTTCCACAAGGATATTATTTTGCAAAAGTATTCAATTTTTACTCTTTTCTTAAGCTCTTATTCTCCCTGAGAACTGGGGAGAACAGGTATGGATGGATATGGTGACTGTGTCATCAGTGGGTAATCCTATATAATAAAAGGCTAATATGCAAATTGACTGTCACTCCAACACACAAGATAGCTGCCCCCATGTGGTCAAAGATGGACACCCCAATGTAGACACAAGATGGCCACCACAAGATGGCCAGCAGGGGGGGTGGGCAGATGGGAGGGACCAGGCCTGCAGTGGAGGGCAGTTAGGGGGGACAAGGCCTACAGGGAAGGGCAGTTGGGGGCATCTAAGCCATCAGTGGAGGGCAGTTAGGGGTGACCAGGCCAGCAGGGGAGGGCAGTTAGGTGCCACCAAGCTGGCAAGATAAGGCAGTTAGGGGTGACCAGGCCAGCAGGGGAGGGCAGTTGGGTGTGACCAGGCTGGCAGGGGAGAGCAGTTAGGGGCAATCGAGCCAGCAGGGGAGCAGTTAGGTGTCAATCAGGCTGGCAAGGGAGTGTTTAGGGGGTGATCAGGCTGGCAGGCAGAAGCAGTTAGTGGCAATCAAACAGGCAAGCAGGTGAGCAGTTGGGAGCCAGCAGTCCTGGATTGTGAGAGGGATGTCTGACTGCCCGTTTTGGCCCAATCCCACTGGTATTGGGCCTAAACAGGTAATCGGACATCCCTCGAGGGATGCAAAAGTATTCAATTTTTACTCTTTTCTTAAGCCCTTATTCTCCCTGAGAACTGGGGAGAACAGGTATGGGTGGATGTGGTGACTGTGTCATCAGTGGGTAATCAGATGGCCAGCAGGGGGGGGGGGGGGCAGATGGGAGGAACCAGGCCTGCAGTGGAGGGCAGTTAGGGGGGACAAGGCCTACAGGGAAGGGCAGTTGGAGAGGGTGCAGTCTGGACTGAGGGACACCCCCCTCCCCCCATGCATGAATTTCGTGCACTGGGCCTCTAGTATGGTATAAACAAAAAAGAAATGGTCTTAAAACTAGATCAATCTGGATTCAAGTTATGTCATCTGGTCTTACTGTCTGGGTAACTTGGACATGCTATTTATGCATTCAGATACTACATTTTTTAACTCATCAAATTCTGTTTCAACAAGGCTATTTTGATGAGGATGTGAAAAACTAGATGTGGAGTCATTGGGTAAGAATTAGGTAGGTGTTCAGTACATTCCAGTCCCTCCCATGCCCTTGCTGTCTGTATAAACCTAGAGGAACCATCTGTAGATGGTCAGAGTGAACAATGGGCCTTGAAAGGACTGACTCCATCCTGTCTCTCGCCCTCCATCTGAACCATAGGCACTCCATCTTGTTTCTGTAACCTCCATTTTGTAAGAACCGCTGTTTAAAATTTTCCACTAAACGCAGATCATCTTTTGTTCTGTTAATTCCAGGAAGTAACTAAACCAGTTAGCTCCCCTGATAGAAGTAACTCTGCTATATCTAGCTTCTATAAGCATGCTTGCTCGAATAATGGGGAAAATAAGACATTTTGGGGGAGGAGCTAGCAATCTGAATCTGTGCCAGTAACCTAATGTATATTCTTACCAGCCTATAGTCTAGTCACTGCCCCCTCTTAAATATCAGGTCCTGCAAGCTGCTCTGCCAGTGTGCGGGGCTGATCTGTCCTTGGTTCCTCCCATTCCAGGTGTCTTCTGGTTATCTTAGCTGTGCTCAAGGCTGCAAGCTTTCTGCAAGGTAGCTGCTAAGCACACTGCCCCCATCCCAGCACATGGTTTTTTGTTTTGTTATTGTTACTTTTTTTGCCTTTATAAGCTAACCCCTAAGTTCATTCAGGGCCATGAGAATTTGAGAAACCTAAGTCCTCCTGCAGCCGCAGGCTTTTGAAATAAAGACTCAAATTCAGTTCTTTGATTATGGCATCTTCTGTTTAGCTCACCAAATTTCCAATATAACAATAGTTCAAAGCAATTGCTCGGAAGACTTTGTATTCCTCAAGGCCCTTGCCTATACAGTTTTTTAAAAATGTGTTTATTTATTGAAATTATACTGTATTAAAGCTTATTTCAAAATAGAAGAAACATAAATATAAGCTAAACTCAGAATGGCTCTAGACCTCTCCTGTTACCTTCTTTTTCTCACTGATGGATGCACATCCTCTCTCCTCAGGCAGACATAGGAGTGGTCCTTAGTTACAATTTTCAAATAGCATAAAAGACCTCTCTGCAACTTCTTGGATGCAGGATATGTCATGACTATCTCTAGCACCTTATTTTCTAAGTGAAAAAAAAAAATGTTCCTGTGCCCTCAAGAACATCTTAGGCTTGTCATTGGCTCCTGGCTATTTCCTCCTCCCTGCTGGGCAGTCAGAAAAGAAGTACCCTAGAATGAATGAGGTGAGTACTTCAATGTTATTATAGTTGGTCAACACTCTAAAAATATAAAAACATAATGTAGAACATTTTAATAGTATCAATGAACAAAATGTACATACTGTTTATCAAACAAACAATATTGATCTATTGCAATAGTGTTTTTATTTTCCTATAAATAATGGGAAATAGCTCTCATTCTTCACTGCTGTACTCAATCTGGCTCTTGGCTCCTTATTTATTTTTATGCTGAGAGAGGGGTGTGTGTGTGTGTGTGTGTGTGTGTGCGCTTGTTTATCTTTTCTTTGAGATGAAATCTCTTTATAGCACTGTTAACAAATTTTACCATACATCTGGGCTCCTTTACATTTTCCTTTATTTAAGAAGATGATTCATTTCATTAGCATGAGAGCTCATTTTCCAGTTGGAATTGTAAGCCAGAGGAATTATTTTACAAAAACAAAATTTTCATTTTCTTTATTTTTCTTGCCTAGAGGTATACTCTCTGATTTATTTCATTCTCCTTCTAGTTATATGATTTAAATATACAATAGAAAAAACACATTCCAGTGCATTTTTCCCCCATGCTTCCTTCTTTGAAGCAGCTTTTATTTAAATTTTTAATATCACTAATCCAGGAAAAACTCATTTTTGTTTCCAGTTCTCTAAGCCTTAGATAAATCAATATCTTAAACATTCCTCTGATAAAAATAGGGTCTAGGTTTTCTATACTGTATTTTGAATAATTTGGATAGTATTGTGTATTTTGGGTCATTCAGCAAATGGTTGTTGGTATGAGGTTGATGAGGGAATAGTTGATCTTTCGTGGTAAAAGAAGTTATTAAAATTTCAGTGGAGGCCAATTTCCATTCCCTGTGGTGGAAAATCATCTGAGTATATGAGTCAGGAACCTTGAAGCTTCTCTCCCTTTTCTGCCTGCTCTGATTCCATCCATTCATTAAGATAAAGCTCAGATGTTATCTCCTCACTCTGGCCATAACTGCTTTTATCCATCTACTGAATTCCCTTTATCTTGGTTTATTAATCCTCTATGGCACCCATCTTGATCTAAATTATAATACGATTATTTGTAAACATGCTGAATGTCCCTCACTAGATTATAAAATTCTTTAGCAATGTAACCATCTCTAATCTACTATTTGATCCCTGAAAGCATTCAGTATACTTTCCTTGTATATATTGGTCACTGAATATATGTCTAGTGAATGGATAAATGGATGTTCAATGCATTTTAGGTAGAGTTTTTCTAATAAGATGATATTTTTAAACTGCTTTAAGAATAAAAAATATATATGATTAAAAGAAGTTTCAAACTATCTTTATAGGTGATTGGGTAGAAGTGGTGAGAAAGAAGAGTCAAGGTTACTCCCAGTTATCTGACTGTCATTTACTGAGCAGTTTTATGTAGAAAGCTAATGAGTTTAGTTTTGGAAATGTTGAGTTTAAAATACCACTGAGACCCTCCTAATGGAGAATTCAGTTAGCATTTGGCTATATGGGCTGGAGATAATAGATTAAGCCCTATATCAATGTGGTATGATATATACTGCTGGTAGTTTACTAAAAATTTATTTCTACTTCTTTCTAGATGTAACTTTATTACACTTCTCAGCTTATTTTCCAGTGAGGTATTGCAATGTTGCTAAATCTGACCAATAGGATATGAGTGAAGAGAATATGTGTTATTCCTGAACAAAGGCTTTTAAGAATTGGTATAGCTTCTCCATGTTCTCTTTCCTCTTCAGCTGAATGGAAGCAAACAATGACAATGTCCTAAGAGATACTGGATTCACAAATTGAAGCATTTGAGTTCTTGAATATCCACATGAAAAATATCTTCCCACCCACCAGGAATAGTACTCACTTTGGAAAACTATATGAGAAATAACCTCTATTCTGTTTGAGCTCTACATTTTGTGACCTATGTGTTACAGCATTGTAGCCTACTTTTATAAATACAGGTAGTGAGGGAAACAATAGAAGTTGGTGAGATGACCTAGGAGTGCAGGGAGCAGTGAGAGAAGTTGCAAATTAAACCCCTGAGAGAGGTTTGCAATTAAGGAATGGCAGGAGGAAGAGAATCAGTGAGGGAGACAGAAGGAGCAAGTAGAGAGATGGGAAGAAAATCAGAAGACAATAAGCTGAAATAATCCAAGGAAAAGAGCATTAGCTGTGCTCAGTGCTTCATGTACAGGAGCAGAGGAAGGCTGCATTGGTCCACAGACAAGGTTTTATTAGAATAAAAATGGAAAGAGGCAGAAAGAATTTAAGGATGGACCATGAGGAGTAAAATGAATAAGGAGGGAAAATAACATAAAGAAAATAAATAGGGAAACAGCAGGAAAACCAGGATTGGTTAAAGGAACAGTGTAGTATGAGCAGCAGAGTGAGAGAAATCAACAGAGATTGTGATTCAGGAGTAATGCTTTTTGATTAGGAGCGTAGACGTGCAGCAGTTCTAGGTAACATTAATGTCAAGGATGTGGTCATGAAAAGACTTTAAAAAGTAGATAGTTGAAGTGAAGACTGGAACTGAGGAAGCCATGGCTTTGGATGAATGTTTCTTTTTGAAGCTGAATTCACCTACGTTGTTCTTTGATTTGGGGTAGAGTATAAAGAAAACTAGTCTTTAACTCATTAGTTTACCACAGTGGATGAGACACTATATCTCAAGAGCCAAATTTCGTAAGTTCAAATCCTAGTCTACAACTTACTAATTGTATCCTTTGGGCAAATTACTTACCTGCATCTTACTTTTTGCTCCGTAAAATGGGCATGATAATAGTACTTACCTCAAAGATTTGAAATTCTTAGAACAATGTTTGACCTGGAGTAAGCTCTAAAAATATTAGCTACTATTATAATCTTAATTTATATTATGTTATTAAAAAGTGCTTGGATTGTGTAAGTTTCTGTTGCTTAACTAATAGTGAACAAGGTAAGTCACACACTTACATCTCAGTTCCCACCATTAGAAGTGTGGTGAGGAACTATGAATATATTACAAATTATGATGACAAGCCTATGCCTCCTAACAGGAAGTAAGGACTCAATTTTAGCATCATGGAAAACCTTTAATTTAGGTATGCAGGTACCATCTATATGTCATATTCTTAGGCTGAGTACTGGTTCACTCTTCTGGTCCCAAAGTGTCACAGCGAAGAATTTTCTCAAGAAGCATTAATCAGACTGTCAAACCTCAGAGGGAAGGTAGGGGAGGGTGGAGGTAAGGGGAAGAGATCAACCAAAGGACTTGTATGCATGCATATAAGCATAACCAATGGACACAGACACTAGGGGGGATGAGGAAATGAGGGGAGGTGGGGGGAAATGGGTGAATAAAGACACATATGTAATACCTTAATAAAGAAAAAAAAAAGAATTTTCTCGAGCTTCCTATGATTCAATTTTTAACATCAAAAATAGAATTAACTACTCTCCTTGGCGTTGGGTTATTATAACTAATTGAGAAACTAGATCATGAGTCAAAAACAGAAATGGCTCATAAGTCCTTTGATTTTCTGTCAGGCAGGATGACTCAACTGGCTAGAACCTTTGTCATGTTTAGATCTTTATAGCTCTGTATTAACTAGCTGCAGTGGCTTTGGCCCAGCACAATCTAGCAGGAAAGGGAGCTAAGAGCAAAAAATACCCCTAGCAATTCCAAATGAATTAAAACTAAAAAGGTTGACAGCACTACCCTTTCCACCAGCTGATTCAAAGATTATATTCATCTGATTCAAGTGGAATAAAATTCATCTTATTCCCCTGACTTCCTATCACAGCTGAATTCCAAAGCCTGAGTGCTTTGTAATCTTTCCAAATTACCTTTCTATTTGTAAAAAAATAAGAGGGGGGGCATTGCACCTGACACAATAAAATTACTATTTATTCCTTTGGAAAATATGATTTTAAAAAATTTAGTGCTCTGTTTATTCTCAGAGAGGTCAACAGTGGCGATGGCTACAAAGCCTATTCAAAGGATCACAGGAAATTTATTTTGAAGAAATACTCTTAAGCAAATTCAAGGCTAATCATATCAGGTAAACTACTGAGAGATGCTGATGAGAGTAATTTATTACTAATAATCATACATTTTGAAGCTCATGTCTAAAGTTGTTTTTATGACTCAGGGTGGAGGTAATTGTTAGTATTTCTAACATAATCTGTGTGTGTGTGTGTGTGTGTGTGTGCACACAAGTGTTCATTGGTTGAATTATAGGCTATCCCTAATTTTTATGTGAAATACATTTAAACATTCCATATTATGGTTGCGTGTGAGAAAGTCAACTTAATTATGCATGTGTGTTTAGAGAAAGAGCACAGGATAGGGATGAGTAGAGATGGACTGAGAATATTCTATCTAGAAATGAAAAAAAAATTTAATTTTATTTATGTTCTTAGATACAATCATCCAGGATATATTTTCAGTATTATATACATGTTCTCTTAAATATTTTACTATTCCATGTCTAATATGTATTCAAATGAAATGGAAAGTTTGCCACTTCTAGTACACTTCCATCTTTGATACTTCCATCTTTCTCTCAGATATAAGTTCATGACATCTAGAGGTTTAATTAATAATATCAAACACTTTATTTTCCACTCATTTTATAAACTAGTAAGATCAAAATGTAAGATGATTGTCAATTGCTCAATTACTTCTGACAGACAAAATGGTGACAATTCCCAGATTGAATTATTTGGAGATAGCCATTGCCAGCATGGAAGAGCCCCAAATGTTTGTTCCACCATGGATGGAATAAGCAAAGATGTGACATATGAGAGGTCTTTTGCAAATATATAAAAGCATCGACATTTGAAAGTTAATTATTTGAAAGTCAACGCATTTGTAAAAATGCTACATCATAATCTATTCCTTTAAGAACTCACATATTTCAACACTTGCTGTTTTTTCCTTTGTTTAGTACAGTGGTCGGCAAACTCATTAGTCAACAGAGCCAAATATCAACAGTACAACAACTGAAATTTCTTTTGAGAGCCAAATTTTTTAAACTTAAACTTCTTCTAACGCCACTTCTTCAAAATAGACTCGCCCAGGCCGTGGTATTTTGTGGAAGAGCCAAACTCAAGGGGCCAAAGAGCCGCACGTGGCTCGCGAGCCTCAGTTTGCCGACCACGGATTTAGTACTTACCATATGCTCCCTAGGTGGTTTAGTCTTTTTCTTCAGTACAATATTTTCATACTGGGATCCCTGGTAGGTGGGTTGAAGACACTGATCTTAGCCCCATCAGGATCACTGGTTCCATTTCCACTTCACTCCCTTTGATGGGCAAGTCAGTGTTGGCTCTTACTGAGGCTCACCATTTGCCTGGAATCTGAGGTCATGTTGTTCAGAGTTTGAGGCTCTGCTCTGGCTACAGTTTTTATTTATCAATCCTGCTGTTGACCCCCTAATCCTTTCCCCCTTTTCTTCAGTTCTTGCAGCTGCTTTTTAAGACTCTGAAGTGTCTGTAAATTATTTTCATGGGCTCAATAGGATTCTATTCATGCCTGCTTTGGCTAACCTTCTCACTGTTGTCCTGGCTTGGACCTCAAAACATGTCTCCTCTGCTTTCCCCTTGACTCCCTTGGATGTGACCTCTGACTTCTTTGGCTAGGGGATGTTATAGGTTCCCTATTGTCCAGGTGAATTTCCATCTTGATTCATTCTGGCCAAAAACTTTTCCCAGTGTGACAGACATTTAAGAGCTGCTTCTGTGTAAAACACAGGATCTGTGTAGCTAGTTAAATAAAATATTTACCATTTATAAAAGTGGATCACCTCAATTTTTATATAATAGCCTGCACATCCTAAATATATTTAGTTAAGTGTGGATTTAATCCAAAGTAGGATCGTTTGCAACATGAGTATCCATGTAACCAACAGAAATCTAGCTATTTGGCTGTTATATTAATAAGAGCACCATCAATAATGATTATATCTGTAATATCTAGTTGTTTCAAATTTTGCAGCTATCCTGTCCTTCGGGAAAAATAATACTTGGCAGGAAGAAGTGACACAGTTAGGAAAGTGTGGGGAGTGTAGTATAGCAGTTAAGAGCATGGACTCTCGATCCAAACTACCTAAGTCCAAGTGTGATTTTTAATCTGCTAAAGAAGAGTTTATTTTTAAATTTTTATTTTTTAATTGCAGTTGCCATTAAATAATATTTTGTATTAGTTTCAGGTGTTCAGCATAGTGGTTACACAATTATATACTTTACAAAGTGTCCCCCTCCCGATATTTCCAGTACCCACCTGGCACCACACATAGTTATTGCAATATTATTGACTGTATTTCCCATGCTGTACTTTAGATCCCCATGACTATTTTGTAACAACCAATCTATACTAAGTCCTAGTCTTTACTTAGGCACTCATACTTCAGCAACTTTGGGAAAGCTGCTTCATCTCTCTATTCCTATTTCCTTATCTAAACCTCATAGGGTCTTTGTGAGTATCCTCTTTAATAATAGACAAATGTGCAAATTGACCATACCTCCGACACACCACAAGCCACACCCACAAGCCACGCCCACCATCCAATCAGAGCGAGCATGCAAATTAACCCAAACCAAGATGGCTACAGCCACAGAGAGCAAGGTTTCCTAGGTAACAGAGGAAGCCAAGCTTTCCACCTGCCCTAGCCAGGCCTAAGCCTCCACTCAAGCTACAAAGTTTCAATTATAGAAGGTAAATAAATTCAAACAAATGGCGGCAGAATAGAGCTTGAGAGAGCAGGTCAGGGTTGCCGCAGGCAACAGGGGAAGCAAAGCTTTCCGCACACCCTGGCCGGGCCCACCCACTTAAGGCAACAAAGTTTCAATTATAACCCCAACACAAATGGCTGCCAGCCGGCATCAGAGGGAGCCCCAGGCTTGGCTCCGCTCCAGGCTACAAAGTTTCAATTGTAGAAGGAAAATAAATTCCAGATACCAAGGCCTCCACTTGGGTCGCCAGGGGATGTGGCCAGCCTGCAAACCACCACAGGCCCCTCGCTCAGGCCGCCCCACACCCCAAGGGAAACCCCTCCTGATCCTGGACACCCTTCAGGGCAAACCAGCTGGCCCCCACCCCTGTACCAGGCCTCTTTCCTATCTAATAAAAGAGTAATATGCAGATTGATCATCACTGCAACATACAATATAGCTGCCCCCATGGGGTCAAAGATCCTGCCCCCATGTGGACACAAGATGGCCACCACAAGATGGCCGGCAGGAGAGGGCTGTTGGGAGGCACCCGGCCTGCAAGGGAGGGCAGTTGAGAAGGACCAGGCCTTCAAGGGAGGGCAGTTGGAGGTGATCAACCCTGCAGGAGAGGGAAGTTAGGGGTAACCAGGCCGGCAGAGGAGGGAAGTAGGGGGCAAACAGGCTGGCAGCAGAGTGGTTAGGTGGTGATCAGGCTGGCAGGCAGACACGGTTAGGGGCAATCAGGAAGGCAGGCAGGCAAGCAGTTGGGAGCCAGCAGTCCTGGACTGTGAGAGGGCAGTTGGACATCCCTCAAGGGGTCCCATATTGGAGAGGGTACAGGCTGGGCTGAGGGACAACCCCCCTCCGTGCACGGATTTCGTGCACTGGGCCTCTAGTTAAATGAAATAAAAGATGTTAAAATGGCTTAAGTTCATGACAGGAGCAAAGTAAGTGTTCTATTACTATTAAAAAGAACTAATATTTGCTGAACAGTTATTCTGAGCCAGATACTAATCTATACACCTTATGTGTTTTAATGCAGTTAATTCTCACAATGATCCTATCAAGTTGGTACTGTTATTTCTATATTACAGATGAGGCACCTTAGGCAGAGAGAAGCTAATTAACTTGTCTGTACAGTAGAACTGCAAATTTAACCTCTTCCTATGGTTCCTGAATCCAGTCTTAATTGCTTTACAATACTAACTGTTGAATAATGTTAACTGTCATTATTATGCCAATTTGTGTATTTCAATTTTTGGAAAAATGATTTCTCAATTTTTGGTCTTCAGGCTATGTTCATTACATTTAGGGCTCTACACAGCATCTTTATTACTGAATTGCTTTCTTCTCTTTCTTCTAGAACTCATGGACTTCCTTTTCTTTGGTATCCACACATATAGATACTAAACAAATTCAAGTCTTCTTTGAAGAAAGTCAGTTCTATTTACCCACTGAAACTATATGTCCCATAGTAGCAGGGAACATAGGAACTCCCAGTGCTGTGCAGAGAACATTAGGGGCTCCATAGTATTTTCAGATATACATTTATGTAACTAATGGCTGCAGTTTATTTTAAATACAATGCAAGAAGTTTGAAGCTTCGTATGAATTCAGATAGGCTATCCCAATGCATTATTTAATATATCTTCTGATGAGTTTCATAGAAATTCTAGCTTTTCCTAATTACTGCTCTGGTTAAGCAATAAAGAACAAATTGATCTCTATGTAATGGCTTGAATATGAATTCAGTCATGCCTAGAATATTGTCCCAACCCTGGCTCTTATTCTGCCTCTTAGCTGCCAAAGATAGCCCCAAAATTAGATACTCTAGAAATTCTGACGATTTAAATTATTCCAAACTCCCAGCATGTCCTGTTGGCACAATGAGGCACTACAAACTCAGGCTATGCACTCTGATACACGCTTACTAAATTCTCTTTAATTTTCCAAAAATTAAGTTATGCATGAAGGAGCAAATCATCTAAAAACAGAGCGTTTTCACTGATATGGCACTTTAGGGTGACAAGCCAGAGAGATCTTCAGTGTCATCGCACCAGAACCGGGCACTACAGTTTCTGGACTTTCTCTTGCTTACGGACAACTCAGCTAGACAGTTTTGATCAGGGATAGAGAAATGTGTGTTGAACAATCTGAATTTAATAATCTTTAAGGCACTTTAGATGAATTCTATGTGTGATGACATCTTGACAATGAGGATAGGATTGAGATTTCATGTTTTTCTTAGTGAGGAGTTTTTTTTTAACTTTATATCAAACCAAAGGACAGAAGAGCAGTGGATTTTCTCTGGCAGACAAAGGAAGAAGATTATATAAGCAATTCAAGAAGGTCAGTGAAGAAGTGTCATCTTCTATATTAAGTACCCTAGCTCCTAAATATCATTAGCCCTCTTTTGTATGTGGTAAAGGCACCATTCAGTAATATTAAAGGTCACAGTATATATAAGTATAAAATGATTCACTTTAAACCAAATATAGGGTATCCCTGTCTATTAGAAGACAAAGTATAAAGTTTATTCTTAAATAGCTAGTGATTCTGGATACTTTATAAAGTTGGAGTGTGATTCCACCCACCTTTTCATAAAATAGGTAGATATTATATTATTTAGTAATAAATGTGTTTCCAGATTTAAAATATAAATTCACGTCATCCCAAGAGAGAAAGCATAGTGAAACTTTTAAAATAACAAAATATAGTAGAGCCATTGCTAACCCTAGTAGGTAAGCTTCTTAGAATTATTATCCATAATATTGGATACCTAGAAGAAAAATGGTTAGAAGACCACAAACTCAGTCCTAGACTTTTTTTTTTAATATTTTGTTGATTTTTCACAGAGAGGAAGGAAGAGGGATAGAGAGCTAGAAACATCGATGAGAGAGAGACATCGACCAGCTGCCTCCTGCACACCCCCCACCAGGGGATGTGCCCGCAACCAATGTACATGCCCCCGACCGGAATCGAACCTGGGACCTTCTAGTCCGCAGACCGACGCTCCATCCACTGAGCCAAACCGGCTTCGGCTCAGTCCTAGACTTTTATTGCATGTGTACAAATAGGAGTTGGTAGATTCATAAAGACATACAAAATTTGTCCTGAAAGTAAACTTGACTAAACTGGGGAAAATATGTGTCATTTGGAGAAATATAGTTACACTAGAGACCTGGTGCATGAAAAGTCATTCACTGGAGGGGGAGGTCCCTCAGCCCAGCCTGTCCCTCTCACAGTCTGGGAGCCCTCAGGGGCAGGAGGCAACCCAGCAATCAGGGAAAGGTGACGCCCCCATCACACCTCTGCTGCTGCCACTGCTGGCAGTGCAAGCCTCCATCAGCCCTGGTTACCTGCGCCTTGGGCGGCCCTGGGTGGCTGGGCAGCCGCCATCTGGGCCTGCACCTCAGGCCAGCCCTGGGTGGCTGGGGGGCTGAGGGGACTGGGGAGACTCTGGAAGCATGTGCCCCGGCGGGGCTAAGGGGACTGAGCGCTGCCATCTTGTGGCTATGGGAGCTGCCATATTTGAGGGTGTGGCAGTCAATTAGCATATTCCCTCCTTATTGGCTGTGGGTGCTGCCATCTTTGCAATGGCATGAGGGTCAATTAGCATATTCTCTCTTTTTTAGATAAGATGTACTATTTGATACTAATGGAAATTGAAATCACCAGCCCAGCTTATATTTTAAATCAAAATTACTCTTTTTACAAATTAATAATATAAGAGGAGTCTAAAACTTTTGAACATGAAGTCATTGATTTCCCAGACTACGATTTCTTATAGACAGAGAATTTAAAAGTGAGGAGAATTACAAAATTAACATATACACATTTGTGTCTCTAATTTGGGCTTTGGGGCCAGATAGTCTTGGAGAGAATCTGATTCACCACTTTCCAGTAATATGGTCTTGGGAAAATCACTTCATCTCCTTAAACCTTAATTTTTCTCATCTGTGCAATTGGGGTACTGATCCAGTTTACTTCTATCCCCACTCTGCCACATGTGAGTAGATGACATGTAAATAAAGATCAGCACATTCTCTACTATGTAGGGAGAATGCTTAAATGTTAATCCCTTGTGATCCTCCTTCTCTTCTTTACCTATATTAGAACTCTTTCCCTCCTCAATGGCAGAAATCACAGTTGGTATTCAGTTATGATGCACAGGTCCAGTGGTACTGTTTTTTTACTATTAGCTTATCTTCTGACTCATTGTGATTCTGATTGTTTGGTGCCTTTCCTGGATTAGTAATTAAATATTCAAACTAGCTTAAGGAGAAAAAAAAATGCTTTGACTCTCATAACAATGCAAGACAGGAGTGGATATATCATCTGGCAGAGTTGGCTCCAGGGACTCAAGTGATATCATCTGGATCCCTTCCCTCTCCATCTGTCAATTCTGTCTGTCCCTGCATTAGTGGTGAGAATGACCATAGTATGACCCAAGCCCATATAATCACAACATACAATTTACTTTAATAACTACATTGGAATGAAATTACGTCCACTTACTTTTATATCAGTATCAAGGCAGGACTCTTATTTGCCAGATTTGATTTATATGCTAATTCCTATATAGGCCATACCATACCAGTTTCTTAAATAATGCTCACTGAATTACACAAATGTCGTAGTGTTTGTTGACTATGCTGACTTACAACTCCATTAAAATCACATGGAATGAAAGAAGGACACTTGCCTGAATGTTACTAAAGGGGCTTAAGTGATTCTGGTAAGAAAAACACAACTAAAACAAGTAAACAAACAACTTAGATGTTCACCATTCTAGCATAATCTACTACAGAAGAGTTATTCCTTGTAAGTGTGATCTGGGCTATCTTTAAAAACTAGAAAAGACACATTAATTTGCTTCCTTGTTTTGCGATCATATGAATTTTATATTTCAAGTGATAATATTATCTCAGTAATTTATTCAGACAAAAGCAAAGGTCACAGTGCATATAGTTCAGTAAATTTTTAGTAATTTGAGATTGCAATAGGATTGAATGTGAATGACAAACACATAAGTTAACTTTTCTAATATTGTACCAGAGAATGATAAATTGATTCAGACTTCAATTTTTATGAATACTATATTTAGCAACATGTTTTTAATAGAAAAAGATAAATAGGAGGGTGGATTGTATGCTTTATTGCAGCTTGGTTACCCCCACCTGCAGAGAAATATACCTGCTCATGCTACATAGCACGAGAGGGCATGCAGACTGAGGGCTACAGGTCCAGGAGAAGAACCAGACATCAGAGCACACTTATAAAGTGACCTAATGTCCTCCTGCGCTTTGTATTCAGAGACAAGTTTTATTGGCTTCAGTAGACAAATGACCAGTAGTAACTTAAATATTGTACACATTTTAGGCAACATAAGAGAAAAATAAGAGTTTAAGGTTATTAAAAATATGTTTATAGACTCTTTTTTTTTCTTAGACAGCTTGGAATGTCATGGGATGTAGGGTCCAGAAAAGTAGAGAAAAAATGGATGAACATTGAGAAGGAAAAGAAAGAATGACTTGGTATCATGAACCCATGAGTTCTCAAGTCATTGCCTTCTCTTCTCAGTACTCCAGATATTATCTACATGCAGCATTTGAGCAGTAACCCCAACAAAGTCTATAATATGTAAGACTAGAAAATATATTTTCGTACATAGTGTTTCAACATTGAATATTATTATACTTTATGTTGTTCATGAATTAAGCTTCTTTTGCTAACTAGGTCATAAACTCTTTTGAGAGCATGGGCTATGTTATATTTACATGTGTTTGGGTGTTCCAGAGTACCCAGCAATATATGATTACCATACCAGTTTCTTAAATAATGCTCACTGAATTACACAAATGTTATTGAAGAATTAATGCTATTAGTCAGTTGCAAAGAAATAATACAAATGTTTGAACATCATAAATGTGAATATGTAAATATGAATATGAATATAGTAGTGATATAATCCTATCTAATAAAAGAGTAATATGTAGATTGACCAACACTCCAACACACAAGATGGCTGCCCCCATGTGGTCAAAGATCCTGCCCCCATGTGGACACAAGATGGCCACCACAAGATGGCCAGCAGGGGAGGGCAGTTGGGAGGCACCCGGCCTGCAAGGGAGGGAAGTTGGAGGCGATCAAGCCTGCAGGGGAGGGCAGTTAGGGGTGACCAGGGCCGGCAGAGGAGGGAAGTTGGGGGCAAACAGGCTGGCAGGGGAGCAGTTAGACATCAATCAGGCTGGCAGCGGAGTGGTTAGGGGGTAATCAGGCTGTCAGGCAGAAACAGTTAGGGGCAATCAGGAAGGCAGGCAGGTGAGCAGTTGGGAGACAGCAGTCCTGGATTGTGAGAGGGATCCCAGATTGGAGAGGGTGCAGGCTGGGCTGAGGGACAGCCCCCCACCCCGTGCATGAATTTCGTGCACCAGGCCTCTAGTATAAATATAATAGAGACTCTAGAAGCTGTGACTTAAAAATAATTTCTCCTGGATAAGAAATATTTGCCTAAATATCTGGGCTACTTAATAGAAACAAAAATTAGAATATTATAATGATTAATACTACCAGTACAACTGAGCTTTTGTAAATGGATTTATTTTGTTCCTCTAAGGGTCACTTTTTATTTTTTTATTTTATTGATTTCAGAGAGGAAGGGAGATGGAGAGAGAGATAGAAACATCAATGATGAGAAAGAATCATTGGTCGGCTGCCTCCTGCATGCCCCCCACTGGGGATCGAGCCCACAACCTGGGCATGTGCCCTGACCAGGAATCGAACCTTGCCCTCCTGGTTCATAGGTTGACACTCAACCACTGAGCCACATCAACCGGACTCTAAGGGTCACTTTTATGATAAATGAAATAAGGAAGTAACAGAAAACACAAATGTTACATTAATTTTAACACTCAGAAAAATAATCAAAACCAGAAATCTTGTTCTTAATTGCTTAATTATTAAAATGTTAAACCTTAATGAATTACTGGCAAACCTGATATTGATTTAAAGATCCTATTCATTATACCACCATTTCTATTAGGAAGACATAACATACTCAAACCTGTCTTAGTGTTACAATAAAAAATTATATTTGGTCAGATTCCAGCAGAATATAAAATATTGCTAAAATTCTTCTTGCTATTAAAATGTGTGCACCCTGAAGTGAGAAAAATAAAAGGAAACTGAATCAAGAAAGATGTGGCACACATGAAAATATGCAGCTTGGTAGAATACTAAATTTTACATCTTTGAAGTTTGTGGAAAATTATAATCATTATTAGAGGCCTAATGCACGCAAATTCATGCAAGAGTAGGCCTTCCTTCCCCCAGCTGCCAGCACTCGGGACCTGGGCTTCCCTCCTCTGGCTGCCAGCAGGCACCCAGGACCTGGGCTGGCTTCCCTTGGGCTGCCCACAGGCATCTGGGACCTGGCTGGCTTCCCTCTTGCCCTGGCTTCATCAGGAAAGACATCCAAAATGACATCCAGAAGATGTCTGGTCTAATTAGCATATTACCCTTTTATTATTATAGTTATGTGACTCAAGAAAGTTATGTTATTCTAATTTCATTGATTTGTGATTTATGGGTTTGAGCTTTTCTGGTGCTAAAAGTAAAAGAAAAACACAGAAAAAATATTTCTGATGTGCTGCAGTAGAGTTGCATAATTATGTACTGGTACAGTTCCATGGCTTTACAGCATCCACATTATGGGAACCATAGCAACAGCAACAACCTCTATATTATTGAAATTGCAAGTCTCTGGTGCCATGGCTCCATTCAAACCAATGTGAGGGAATTCATTTTACTTTATTTTTTTAAATATGTATTTTATTGATTTTAGAGAGAGGAATGGAAAGGGAGATAGAAACATAAATGATGAGTGAGAATCATCAATTGGCTGCCACCTGCACACCTCCTACTGGGGATCGAGCCCACAACCCAAGCATGTGCCTTGACCTGGAATCAAACTGTGACTTCCTGGTTCATTGCTCAACCATTGAGTCACACCAGCAGGTCTATTTTACTTTATTTTTAAAATAGATACATAATTCTTTAGAATAACCCATTGACCGATAATGTCCCTCTTTAGGCTTCATTCAGAGTTAATCTATGGTTTTGCATTTTTGAGACTCATCAGATGTAGACTGTATTGTGTTCCCATTACAGCACCTCCAAAAGTTCCTTCCATCTCTCTTCATCCTGGATCCAGGTCCTAGACATAGTAGCAGGTATTGGCAATGTTGTTGATGTATGAGATCTTTATCATCATCATCATCATCATCATCATCATCACCATCAGTATTCTTTACCTCTTTGCAAATCTTTCTTGGTCCTCAAATTGGCTGTACTCAAAGGAGAGTGATTGCAAGAGGGATGGAAAAGAGTAATTAAACAATGATTCCACTTGAGAAGACCTCAGAGTTTAAATTCATTATAAGGATCCAAATGGATAGAATTTAATGAAATCTTAGTATGAGTTAATTGTTTGATTATACATAGAAGACCTCAGGGTCTCCAGTGGGGGATGTTGGTTCACTCCCAGGCTTAAGAGCACATAAAAATTATATAAAGATTAAAAAAAATAATGTGGCTTTTATACTGTTTTTTTTTTTTAATCTGGAAAACCCTCCTCTTAAGATTCTTCCTGGCCAGTCTGTCTCATTCAACCCCTCTACCCCCACCTTAATCACACATTCATCCTTCAAATTTGCCAGGTGCTATCTCTTTCCTGTAGCCATCCTTAACTTCACCTTACTTTCTCCTATGCTATGCTTCCATTTGCCATAGCCTTTATAAGTATACTAGTGGCCCGGTGCACAAAATTCGGCCTGCACCCTCTCCAATCAGGGACCCCTAGGAGGATGTCTGGCCACCGGTTTATACCTGATCCCACAGGGACCGCTGGCTCCTAACTGCTCACCTGCCTGCCTGCCTGATCACCCTTAACTACCTCTGCCTGATTGCCCCTAACCCCTCTGCCTGCCTGCCTGATTGCCTGTTACTGCCCTTCCCTGCTGGCCTGGCCTGATCTTGCCCCCAAATGCCCTCCCCTGCCGGCCTGATCTTGCCACCAACTGATCATTCCTAATAGCCTCTGCCTCAGCCCCCACCACCATGGCTTTGTCTGGAAGGAAGTCGGACGTCCAGAAGATGGCCAGTTGACCCAGTCTAATTAACATATTACCCTTTTAGTAGTATAGATAGATTATATAGGATAGGATTGCTTAAGTGGGGGGTAAAAGCCTTTTTCATCAGAAGGAGATGCTTCTGGCAGACAAAAAATTTATAATCCCTATATCTGGACTGATAGCCAGCTATATGCACTTTACTGACAAACCAGTCATTAAAAAATTGAACCACTTTCTTACACCTTACACCAGACAGCTGTTGCCCTTAAAACCCCTCCTCAGCCCCCACCTTAGGTTCTGTCTTTGTGGTTCACCCAGATTAGACTCTGATTGGTTGGTTTCAATGCCAGTCAGCATTAAAATCTCTGCCTCCTAGGCAGCCATTGGCTCCTCACACTTCACCCAGCTTTTGTTCTGATTGGTCGGTTTCTATGCCAGTCAACATCAAAAGCTCTGCCTCCTAGGCAGCAATTGACTCCTCACACTTCACCTGGATTTGGTTCTGATTGGTTGGTTTCTATGCTAGTCAGCATCTCCGGGCCTATTAATGGGCCTGATTAGAGAGGCGGGGCTGATCAGCAGCCCCAGTAAAGGCCTGAGAAAAAGAGAGGCATGGCTGCTGGCCAGGCCCAAAGAGAAAGAGAGAGGCAAGTGCTGATCAACGGAGGGTACGGATCAGACCCTGCTTCTCTCTTCAGGCCTTTCTTCCAGCTTGATCCGCAGCCCCCTCAGCAGTCAGTGCTGGGTCTGGGCACCTGCAGCAGTGGCAGTCAGTGCTGGGTCGCCACAGCAACGCAGCACTGACTTCAGGTTGGTCGAGCCTTCAGTTGTTACAGACCCTGGCTCTTTATATATATATATATAAAGATAATTAACTTATTCTATACATCTTTCTACCAATTAGTCTAAAAGCTCTTTTAGGATAACAATCTTTGCTGCCTCTTTTTGAAGGAATTGTTCTGAACTAATCAGAGCCCCCAAAATGCATATTATTAAATATGGGTCTAGAACTGTAGTTCCCAAATACCTGTTCTCACTTTAGTGCTGGATTGAGAGGAATTAACTTAGAGGGATTTTTAGAAAGATAGATTTCTAGGCCCTATCTTTAGATATTCTAATTTAGAAGGTTGAAAGTATGTACAGAATTATATAATTTTAAAATATATCTCAGCTTTTAGTCCCTGAAATTATATTGGTGGAACAGATGTCCTGAAAATTTCTGTCCTGGATACCCCACATTCAAACTCAAAATCAAAAATATATTTAGCTTAAGTTAACTTGTGTGGGAGGTTGGGTGATGGGAGATATTCTGGAAATCCAAAATCCCCTTATCTCATAAACTTTATCCTTCTCTCCTGAAATAGGCCAGAATAAGAGTAACTAGAGCAGATATGGATATGATCAATAGAGACAACTCTTCTCCCAAATATTTTCATTGTCAGTAGTTGATAACATTTCTAAGTTCGATACTTATATTTTAAAAACTCCTAAATCAAATGGCTTAATGTCTACTTTTTAATTTTACTTTATCAAATAAAATTTTTCTATTTTTAATTTATCACATTTATTCTTAACATTATTACTAAAATTAAGGTGATTATCAACACAAGTAATTTTTCTTGAAGTTATTTATTATAGCAGTTTCTATCTGGGATCATTTTCCTTCTGCCTGATAAATAATTTTCATTTTGAGTCTCCTGATGACACATTCTCAGTTTTTGTTTGTTTGATTGTTTTGTTTTTTGGTCTGAAAATATCTGTATGGCTTTCATTCTTTAAGGGTATACTCAGTGGGTAGAGAATTTTAGCTCATCAGTTCTTTTTATTAGCCTGAGGGCATTTTTCTACTGTCTTCTGCTTTCCAAGAACTCAGTTGTCAGTCTGTCACACCTTTGTGGGCAACTTCTGTTTTCTTTTGGTTGTTTTTCAGATTTCGCAGTGTCTAGTTTTCAAAAGTTTCATCCCCCATAAGCTCAGGACTCACACCCAAGCAGCCTGCATCTCTTACTTATATCTGAGCTTTCTTTTCTGAGTGGGCTTTTGTCCCCAAGACAATTCAGTTCTAGCCCACCTCTGAGATTCAGTTCTCTCCCTGTGCTCAGCCAGACAATGTTTCAGTCTCTAGTTAGGTCTCTGGACTTTTTAAAAGGCGCCTTTTCATCAAGCCTTTTAGTTTCATCAGGAAAATTGACCCTACGTATCAGGACCATCATGACCAAATGCTTTGATGACATGTTATTATTTATGAGTGGTTATTTTTCATTTTATGTTGGTTTATAGATTTTAATTCTTATTTTTTCTTATTTGATTGAATTATTACTCATTTATTTTTTCATTTCTTAATTTGAGTTTTATTAATTTTATTTCATTAATTATTGTGTTTCTTTTCTTAATACTCATTATCAAACACATTTCTTCACTAATATGACTTAAGATTTCCAAAATATCCCCAACCAGTATGTTTCTGCTAATAAACTTCACTTCTTAAAGGTGAAGGGATTAAGTACCAATTGGTAGTTACAAAATAATCATGGGGATGTAAAGTATAGTATAGGAAGTAGTCAATAATATTGTGATAACTGTATGGTACCAGGTGGGTACTGGAAATATCAGGTGAAACACTTTATAAAGTGTATGATTGTCTAACCACTATGCTGTAAACCTGAAATAATACAAAATAATATGAAAAGTAAACTGTAATTGAAAAATAAAAAAGAATCTGCTAAGATACTGAACCAGATAACTTTTGAGATATTTGCTAATAGAATAGTCTATGTAAATTGTTAACTAGAGGCCCGGTGTCCGGATTTGTGCACCGGTGGGGTCCCTTGGCCTGGCCTGCACACTCTTGTAATCTGGGACCCCTTGGGGGATATAGGACTGCCAGTTTTGGCCCGATCCCCACAGGCCAGGCCAAGAGACCCCACTGGTGCACGAATCCAGGCACCAGGCCTCTAGTATGCATATAAGATCTTTGGTTAATCTCTTCCCGTCCTCCCCCCAGGCCCCTTCTCATCAAAATTCATCAGTCTGTTCCATGTTTCCATGCCTATGTGTTGAGCATCTGCTCCCTGGTGGTCAGTGTGTGTCATAGCTACTGGTTGAACAGTCAAACAAACATTTGCTTAGGCTTTTATATATATACTAGTGTACCCGTTGCAGGAAAAATCCTGCAATAGGATTTCCTGCTGCACTCTACCCCGCCTCCGCCCCACCCTTGTCGCACGCCCCGCCTTCTCCGCCAGCCTGCCTGCATTTCCCTTTGCCCCTGGCCCTGACTTCGCTCCTCCCTTCTCCTCCCCTACCCCCCCTCCCCACCCCCAGCTTGCTTGCTTCTTCAAAGCTTTACTCCCTTCTATAGCTCTTGGCTTCTTTCGACGCTGTCTTGATATGCAAATTAGCCACCATCTTTGCTGGGGTAATTTGCATACTTGTCCTGATTGGTTGGTGGGCTTGGCTTGGCTGGTGGGCGTGGTTTAGGTATAGCGAAGGTGCGGTCAATTTGCATATTTGTCTATTATTAGATTAGATATATATTATAGTTTAATGTTATTTCACTACACCTTAATGTTGTTTTATTTTAAATAAAATAGAATTACAAGTGAGGCCACTCACATAGGTTAGAATGCTCTGAGTCCCCTTATGCAATCAATATGTAAATTGCGTGTGTGTCCCTTATTTAGAACATGGAACTTACTTATATAGTTTCAAAGGATTACAATTTTAATGATGGTTGTATCTTTAGTTTTATGAAATTGTTAGTTATACCTATGATTTACTTAAAGCTTAAACTTTGAAGGTACTAGGATCCTGGAGTCTAATTTATTTCTGTGAGAAGCACCCCTGGCTTGATGATGATATACTTTCTGATGAAATTCCCAGGAATGTGTTATGGAAAAAACAGGAGCCTGTATAGACTTGTTTTTTTAATTGGTAAATTCTATTTATTGATAAACATTGATAAATTACATGTATGTTTATATTTTTACATTCTCTGCATGCTTATGTAAATTATATATTAAGGGAAATATGAAGTATTAAAACTAATAACTGAATTTTGAATACACAATAAAGTGCCAAAGTCAAAAAACAAAACAAAAGCAAAGTGATGTGTCTAAAATGTCAGAATGGACTGTTCTCTGTTGCTCTGGTTCTACTTGTCCCATCCTGCATTTCGGCCAGTTCTCCATCATGTATTTTCTTCCTTCTTCATCATACCTATCCACTTTTCTTCCATGGCTGTTCCCTTCCCATTATCCTTCTCATCTTCCTGTTTCATCTCTTATATCCTAGCAATATTTTACTGATTTGAACACCTCATTCTCCTAGGTTTCTCTGTTTAACCCCAAGTTTCTTAGTCATCACAACTCTACCCTCCAAAGTTACTATCCTTTCCATCCTGGGCAGAAGCTCTTTTCCCCACACCCTCATCCTTGATTAGACAATGCTGCACTTCTTTGACATCATTTCACCCAGTATACAAGGAAATTAACATTATAGAAATAGGACTTAATACAATAGTATTCCATTATAATTCATCTCCTCTCATGTAGGTTTATGATGTCCAGATTTGTCATGTTTTTAGTGTTTGGAGATTCTATTATATCAATTTATATTTAGACAACATCAGTCTGACTTCTGTTAAACTAGCAGATCAGCAAATTGGTAGAGCCTGAACATTTTTACGTATTGACAAAAAATATGACACTTTATTTACAATTTACCTTTAGAGAAACCACCAGCTTTCTTGTAATGAATGTATATTACATAAGAGTGATAATGGTCTCATCATGGGAGTTTTATAATTTAGCAACTTGATCTTTTTATAACGTTGTGTTCCCTTTCATCTATGAGCCACCAGGGAACCATATCCTTATTTTATATACCAGTTTCTTATGTCTCAGCACTTGAATAATTTCTGTATTTTCCCAGTAGGGTTGCTTCACCTTGATCCATTTTCTTTTCTATTTCTCCCGGCTGTTCTTCAATATTTCTTCAAACTCATTGTGTTTTCTCTCTTGAGGCTGCTTTTTTAGATTGTTTCTTACTGACTATCAACTTTCTATGAATGTGCAGAGAAGTCCCTGGCCAAATATTTAAAAATTTATTAAAATAAATAAATAAAACAAATCTGAAACAAACAAATAATCCCAAGCTTAACCTCCATCTAACATCTGAGCAAGGTCTTTATAAGGCAATGGTAAAATCGCTATCTTGCCCATGAGCACAAGAAAATCATGAAAACCTAGATGCAGGGATTTAAATAGGAAGTGTTGTTCTTCTCTTAAAATTCTTTTTCTCTCAGTTCCACATTCATAGACATGAGATGTGAACCTCCAATTCATTATTCTCACATTTTGGACTTATAAGAAACTCACAGACTAATTTCACAGAAGATGTTACATGTTTTGCTTACACTATATTCTACAACTTTTGAATTAGTTGTCAACATTTAAAATGTTGGAGATTTGCATAAAATTTTGGACTTATAGTTCTTCCCCCCCCCCCCCGCCGTTGCATGCCCTCATCCCATCCCCCAGTGTCTTGTGTCCATTGGTTGTGCTTATATGTATGCATACACGTCCTTTGGTTGATCTCTTTCCCCTCTCCCCAACACTCCCCAGCCTTCCCACGGTAATTTGACAGTCTGTTCGGTGCTTTACTGCCTCTGTATCTATCTTTTTGTTCATCAGGTTATAATGTTCTTTATTTTCCATAAATGAGTGAGATCATGTGGTATTAGTTCTTTATAAAAATGCATAAGGACTGTGCTGTTGGACCTGTATTTTGACATGGCGATATAATTCGCTATGGTTGCATAGCAGCTACCTCCTTCATATGAGACAGAAATCTAGCTCTTCATAGTCTTCACAGCTCCCCACTGTGTTTCGCTCTGCCTGCTCCACACACTCCTATTACCTGGCTGGCTCCTAATGCATTTGAGGTTGTACCATTTCCTTAGAGATCAGTCTCCAATGAAGACACATGAAATTCAATGACTAAAGAACCAATGAAAAAAATTTTCATCATAACTTCCATTCAGGTGCTTATAATTTAAAACAGACGCAGCAGACACTGTGTAAATACACCTATTACTTGCTACTAGCCCATACAATCTCCCCCTAAGCAAAACACTTTGGATGATTTTAAATTATCATCCAAACCAAAATATTATGAGTGTTAACTAGAACACAATCAATAATTTGTTAGGACAGAAAATGAAATAAGGTCAGGCACTGAGGGTGATATGAAGATTCTATTTTATATAGAGTTGTTAAGAAAGACCTCACTGAGCAGGGGATATTGGAACAGACTCCTGAAAGAAATGGGAAAATAAACCCTTCAAATGTCTGGGGAGAGTGTTTGAAGGCAGCAGCAAACATTAATACCCTGAGAGTGCTTGACATCTTCAAAGAAGAGCAGGTGGCCCAGTGAGGCTACCACAAAAAGATAAGGGGAACAAGGATTAGAGAATGAGACCAAAGATGTACTGGACAAGAGCAAATAAATAGAAGATTATAAGAATAAAACTCAGGTTATCTACCTCTTGAGACTTCTCCTTGTCCTGACAGGAAGTATGATGAAAGCCTCGAGAATCCTTAGGCCAAAATACCATCACGTTTGGATCATCCCAGGGCTTTGGGCACTGACCTCCTTAAGTCAGACCTTCTGGTGCTGAATTCTAGACCTCATGCTTCCTCCGACTTCTCCTACTGCTCTAAGCAACTCGATGGATCCCAGACCTCTGTCTCCTTCCTAAGCACTCATAACTATACAGGTTCCCCAATCTCTTAATCATGTCATTGATCTTCCAATTCTTAATTGGACCCTAACCTCTGGACCTTGCATATGGTTGTGTTCTGTCCTAGTTTCCAGCTTCTTGACCTCTGGTTGAACCTTCAACCTTCAGCCTCTTCTCCTCCTTAGTGCCTTCCTCGATTCTTACTTTGAAAAAACAGTTTTGCGTTTGCTAGTTGGCCCTGATCCTGATACCACAGTTTAATCTCTGGTGCCACGAACCCATATTGTATAACTAACTGACTTCATTGAAGTGAATAATTAAACCAAAGTGAATAATGCCTGAAAGTCAACTTCTCCCAATGTTGTGTCTGCACCTGATACCTTGAGAGGTCATGTTGGCTTCTTGCCAATATAAACCAACATCAAAAAGATTTTGGGCCGAAACTGGTTTGGCTCAGTGGATAGAGCGTCGGCCTGTGGACTGAAAGGTCCCAGGTTCGATTCTGGTCAAGGGCATGTACCTTGGTTGTGGGCACATCCCCGGCAGGGAGTGTGCAGGAGGCAGCTGATTGATGTTTCTAGCTCTCTATCCCTCTCCCTTCCTCTCTATAAAAAATCAATAAAATATATTTTTTAAAAAAAGATTTTTAAAGTTTCTCTCTCTTCATATAAAATGGGTGATCTAATTTTGTTCTTTATACTGTTTTGCTACTCACAAGAAAATGTTTCAAGTCGATGTCATGACTTATCCATTTGCCACAAAAGAGTGTTTATCTTGTAGTCTCATGTCTTAGCCATGTAGAAAATTATATTTTTAGGTCACACCGAGGTAACTGGATGTGACTACATGATGGTCCCAGCAAATCAACTCCTAAGCACATCAGTAAACCGTCCAGAGCATATCAGTTGAGAGCTCTTCTGTGCAGGCAGATTTTTTGTTTGTTTATTTTTGTTTGTTTTTGTTAATCCTCACCTGAGAATATTCTTACCATTGCTTTTTCAGAGAGAGAGAGAGTGAAAGAGAGGTTGCCTCCCTCATGTGCCCAGACTGGGGGTGGGATGCGAGCCCACAACCCAGGTACATGCCCTGGACCCAGAATTGAACTTGTGACCCTTCAGTCTGGGCCCTGACCTTCTAACCATTTAGCCACAGTGGCCAGGGCCAGGTAGAGTTTTTCATTTCCTCTCTAGAATTAGCTTTGTTATGTCTAATTCAATTAATTACAAATACTTCTACATATACCATAATAACAAAATGACAACCCCAGCTACATTTCAGTACATTTTTGAAATTCTCAAGACTAAAGAGAGTAAAAATTACCATACCACTAATATACCTTATATTTATATAGACCACTAGAATACTTAATATATTTTACCTTTCAGAAATATAAAAACTTATTCAAATGAGACCTATGTGAACAATAATATATTTTTGAGTTAGTTCACATTTCTGAGCTTTGAAAATATATTATTTTCTTTTTAAAAAAATAAAATAGATATGCTATGTATGAAAATGCATGGGTTACTCTTTTTTTTAATTTGTTGATTAAGGTATTACATATGTGTCCTTATCTCCCCATTACCCGCCCCCCAACCCTCCCACTCATGCCCTCACCCCTCTGTTGTCTGTGTCCGTTAGGCTTATATGCATGCATACAAGTCCTTTGGTTGATCTCTCTCCCTTACCCCCACCCTACCCTACCTTCCCTCTGAGGTTTGACGGTCAGTATTATTTTCTTATTTACTTCATTTTTCTCAAATATTATCAAGCCTAAACTTTTTAATAATATGAATCTTATTCCAGATTACTTTCATTTTCAGTTTTATATTTCCAAAATAAGAATGCACACTTTATTTTTTTTTATTTCAAGAGACACCTATTTACCACCTATGTTATGCTATGATCTTTTTTTCTGGGAAAGTAAGAAGAAAAAGACATAGATCCTTGCTCAAGTTGTTCATGGTCTAGAGGGGGAAACTTGTAAGGAAACCAGTAGCTAGAGTATATGTGCTACTTACATCAGATGTGGATATAAAGAAACAGAAGTAAGTAGGAAGGCGTGACCAGCTTTATTCAGGTGGTAGGAGATAAGGCAAGTGAGATCCCAAATCCCCAGATCTGGAAGAGGCAAAACATTGAAGATACCTAGAATATCTGCAAATTCTGTTTCTTCAAAAGTAATGTCAAATCCTTATTGTATAAAGTACATCCCACTTGGCATTGATAATCCCACATGTATTCCTATGCCTATTCTAGACTGAATTATTGTGGCCTTTAAGTCGTATTCTTTTCTCACCATAGAAAATAATTCTCAATTCATAGTGGGCAGCATGTGCATCTATGGCTATGAGAAAATGCTAATCACTTCCATTGCCTTGAAGGCACCAGTTTATCCAGTGTCATTGATGTACTGTAATAGATGATGGAGCTCTGAATGATTTTAGAGAGGGAATGAAGCCAATGCTATTGGGACACCAACATCTTATTACCCATCTCAGCAGCATAGCATTGGAAGAACATCAATTACATTACGTGCTGAACAAAAATGTATTCAAAACTTTTAGGCAGCCTCCTCTGCATTTAACTTTGTCCTTGCAGGTGGCATGAGTGAGTATGTTGGCAGTTATACTGCCTATCCTGAAAATGTCTAAATTAGTTGCTGCTTTTGCCCCTGCTAATAAGATTATTCATTTGAATCCCTGGATATGAGGAAAATGGTAATGTTAGAGTTCTGATAAAATTCTAAACCAGGTCATTGTGATCTAATTTCTTTCTATTATATAGCAACTTAAATTTTATGTAATGGATTGCTTTATTTTTCCCCCAAAACCATTGAGTATGACTACAAAAGATTGGTGAAAGAGGTATCACTTCTAATTCTGATATAAATCATTTTATTACATATTATAAGTGTCATGTTAGGTTTGTTTCCAGTTATTTTTGTAATCATATATTTTATGAATAATTTGTGATATTTTGAAAAATAAAGGTAAATGAAACAAATTAAAAAACAACTTGATAATGACTATTATGGAGCAGTAAACATGAGGCTCTGTGTTGGGTTTTCTATTCATTAGCTTTTTTTTTTTCCTACATGTTCTCTTAAGGAAATATCTTCTATGACCATGATTTCAATTCAAGCCCAGAATTATCAGTCCTGGATTTTAGGCTCCTATTTTAGGTGAGGCATTTGTTTTTACCTGGATGTTCTCAATACATTTAAACCCCTAATTGCAGAAATGTTCTCATTATCTGTCCTATATATTTTATATCTTTGTTTCTCCCCATATGCCCTATAGCCATTCAGTTTGCCAAATCAGAAACTTGTGAGTCATAATAGACCTATCCTCTGCCTCTCCATTTCTTCAATATCCAAGAGTTTTCAAAGTCATATGATTTTTATCTTAGGAATATTTCTTTTTTTAAAAAAATATATTTTATTGATTTTTTACAGAGAGGAAGGGAGAGAGATAGAGAGTTAGAAACATCAATGAGAGAGAGAAACATCCATCAGCTGCCTCCTGCACACCTCCCACTGAGGATGTGCCCGCAACCAAGGTACATGCCCTTGACCGGAATCGAACCCGGGACCTTTCAGTCCGCAGGCCGATGCTCTATCCACTGAGTGAAACCGGTTAGGGCTCAATCTTAGGAATATTTCTTTCCTCCATATCTTCCTTCCCATTCTTACTGCTATTAGCCTGGTTCTGGCACTGACGATCTATCTCTAAATCATTGGAATGACTCTTGGCTGAAATCTTCCACTCCTAGTTTTATATCACTTTATTCTCATGTTTACAATGGCTAGAGAATATTCATGTGTTTAGCAGATGATCTGAAGTTAAGGGTTTCAGTCATTTTTTGGGGTAAAAGATTTTAGAGATTCGGTAATTTGAAATTCTGAGGGTAAATTAGAGCAACCAACAAATTTTATGAGAGCAGGTAGCCTAATAAACATTAACAGTTAATGTCCAAACCCAGAAGAAAATAATAAAGACAATGGAAATATTAGAGACCCAAACTTTTAATATCATTTCAGTGTATAATTAAGTTTGCCCTAATCTGGACAATAAGTAGAAATATATTCTTTTTTTTCAATAGAGTGTTTGAGTGTATCCATTAAGATTAGGTTAAGTTAGCCACTTGCTCCAAAGTATATCAAAAATTCTTAGGATGGAAGGAAACATTGGGCCACTTGTACCTAGAAGGCTCTTATAATTGCCTGCTGCATTTTGTCATTTGTCTCACCTGATACTTTAGCATCACAATTCTTATCAGATGGACCTTCAACTGGTGAAGTGGAAGGCAAGGAGAACAGTGTAGCGCCAGGTACATGTTCACTTGATGAGAATTTGAAACAGAAAACATCTGTGCAGTGTGGTCTCAACTCTCCTGGGACAACTGTGAAAATGATACCGTTAAAGCTTTTATGAAGCAAAACAGAAATGCAATAACTTGAAGTACTTAAGTTAGACATCTCTCTCTTCAAGATCACGAGGAGGGTTGTTAAATGTAACACCCACCACATTACAGTCTGCAAAGGATTAGAAAAGCAAAAATTATTGTTACAGTTAATCACTTGACACAAACTTCTGAGTTCCCTTAGTATTTAAGAGCTATGTGTTATACTCCACTGGACCCGCCATTATCACACTTAATCTGGAAATGTAGTTAAACTGAACAGCAGCTCCAAATCACTGTTTCTGTAAGAGCAGCACCCTGTCTCTGCTACTCTAGATGATACATGCTTTAATAAGAGAAACCAAGAGCATATGGAACTCTTTGTTTTGCAAGGAACCTGATATGTGGAAAGCAATAAGCAATGTGTTACCTGCTTCTAGTGCCTGTTTCACAGTAAGGTGTCTCGCTCAAATGAAAAGCTTATTCAAAACAATCACTTGTGACATTGCTACGCCTTTGTCCTTAGAGAAAAGAAGAAACTATTAATGATGTTGAAATGACACAGAGGTGTAAAGAAAGGCATTTTCTATCAGCTTTTTTAAAAAGCCAGTAACAATCAAATATAAGATCTTTGCACGACACATGCATCTAAACACTTAAGGAAACTACTTAAGTTTTCAATTAAATGTATCTACAGAGTAACCGTCGGTCAAAAGTCTTCACACTTTTCACTTGACTGATTCTTTCATGTTGAAAAATTTCTAGCACTGTGTTAATTGTATTGTTTGACTTGTGAGCATACAACAACTTTCAAGACAGATCAAAGCGGCCTGATGCCCCCCCCCCCATTTTTTTAAATATAATTTTTATTGATTACACAGAAGCATGGAGAGGGAGAGGGAGAAAGAAGTCAATGATGAGAGGAAATCATTGATTAGCCAACTTCTGCACACCCCAAACTAGGGATCAAGCACACAACCCAGGCATGTTCCCTGACTGGGAATTGAACTGTGACCTCCTGGTTCTTAGGTCGATGTTCAACCACTGAGCCACACTGGCTAGCCCCTTTTGTCCTAAGAGCCAAGGTCCGGCCACCGCCACCTCTTGAGATTCAAACCCACAGTTCTTTTATCCTGGTGACCCCTTCTCTACTCCTGCATGAGTCCTGGACTTCACCAGGTCACCTCCCAACCACCCCAGCTGGCAGGTCTGCCCAGCCCCAAACTCCCCTCTCCTCAGCTTACAGCAGAATCACTGTTATGATCAAGTATTTGCCTCCTTTCCATCCACCCACTCCTCCTGCTTTTTCCAAGGAACACACTTATCAGGAAAGCATCTTTCTCCCCTATTTGCCCAGTTTGTATAGTTCAAAGTTTGTTCTTATTTTAAATAATAATTATAGGCAGTGTTATTATTTTTAAAATGTACATTTACAAAGGTGCATTAAATTTCAGGGACTCAGATTCAGCTGAATTCTTAATTAAGAACCCCTTTTTGCCAGCCAACGTGGCTCAGTTGGTTGATCATGGTCCTGTGTACCAAAAGGTTGTGGGTTCTATCCTTGGTCGGGGCATGTATGGGAGGCACACATTGATATTTCTCTCATACAACTATGTCTCTCTCTCTCTCTCTCTCTCTCTCTCTCTCTCTCTCTCTCTCAAATCAATAAAAAATATATCCTCAGGTGAGGCTTAAAAAAAAATAGAATCCCTTCTATAAGGAAGAAGCATAGAAAGGATTTCAGTAAAAGAAAAGTACCATGTTAAAAATCAAAAACAAAACAACAAAAACAAAAAACCCACAGGTCAACCAATTGCACTTGACAAAACATTCAGTTTTCAAATTATTTTAATAACAGTAACACCAGTACTATTGTTAGCCTTCATACTGTGTTCGACTGCAATGGTTTCAAACAATCTCGTAAGTTTTATTGGCACCAATCTACTTTATTCCTGCTTTAACTCTATTACTATGATTTTAATTTAAATCTAAATACCCTAAAGTTGGGCATTGAAAATTATTCAAAGAAAGCATAAATAAGTACAAGGACAGCTCTTCAAAATCAGTTTGAAAAGCGGTTGAGTACTGACCAGGGCCAAATACCTAGACTCAGTCACTGTCCTTAGCTTCAGATTCTAGGGTAGGACTTGGATATGTGGTTCCTCTGAGTCATCAGGGTGTTTACACAGACACTGAGATGCCCTTTTTGCTTGTGAAAGTTTGTCCTGGCTGGTCTCTATATTCCAGAATAGACGCCTGGACATTTACCTTTTGGCTGCCCTTGGAGGGTTATCTTATTGCTTCTAGGCCTCCATTGGGCAGGCCCATGCTTCTTCTCTGCTTCCAGAGATCCCTCACACAAGGCACCTCACACATCCAAGGCCCTAACTTCACTCTCCACAACTCTTCATTCAAGTAGGAAAGTGCAAGTATCCTATTTGAAGTTCATATTTTTCGTCTTAACTGGCTTAGGATTATCTTTGTAAACAGATGAACCTATTCTAAACACCAAGTAAATTTGGGAGTTCAATTAGTTGTTTGTCCAGCCTGAATGAAGATGTCCTCCTTGAAGTACAGAACTGGAAATTTCATAGGTTAATTCATGTGACTTCTTTTCTTTGGATGGTTGAAGGATATCCTGATGACAGTACGTGAACTGCATGCCTATGTTTTACACATTCAGATTCCTTTTCAACTAACTCCCTTTAACCTCTAGGAGAATCAGGGACACTTCTTAAGATAGAGGCCTTGGAAAGGGGTGTTGATATAAGGAAGGCAAGAGATGGTATTCTCAGTTAATATATTTTAGTACCTGCTGGTACCAGGCCTAAGTAGAAGCAAGATTGTTAGAGATTAAAGCAGGGGTATTTATGAGTTCTCTGACAATGGAAGGATGAGGACTGTTTTGGGCAGGTCTCCGTCTATCAGTAACCAATGTTATGGCTGCAGTAGCCCTTGTGATTGTTTTTGTCATTGTTAATCCTCACCTGAGGATATTTTTCCATTGATATTTAGAGAAAGTGGAAGAGATGGAGGAAAGACAAAGAGAGAGAAACATGTGAGAGAGACACATCAATTGGCTGTCTCCCACAAACACCCCAACCTGGGCCAGTAATTGAGCCTGCAACCGAGGTACATGCCCTTGACCGGAATCAAACCCCAGACCCTTCAGTCAGTGGTCTGACACTCTACCCACTGAGCCAAACCGGCTAGGGCAGCCCTTGTGATTTTTATTATGATTGCAAGATGCCCTTAGCAATAAACATTAGAAAATGTGTTTTAAAAAAGTGTTATCACTATAAGTCCTGGAAATTACAGGGTACCTCTGAGGCCACGAGGGTGCTGGGAGAAGGAGAGAGGGAGCTGTGTGCAGGCCTAGGGTTCTGATTTTATTAGCATTGAGGGTGGGGGCCTAGAATTTTACTGGTCAACTCTTTTTTTTTTTTTTTTGTGACTCTAAAACATAAAAGCAGAAATTTAAAGCACAGGAAGAGAAAACCAAGCAGCCCAAATGGTGAGTTATCACAATAACCAAGATCTCTAAGACAAAGGAGATTGGGGATGCAGGTGGGGGTGGGGATGGGGGTGAGGTAGCGTGGCTCTTTATCTAGCCCTGTGGCTGGCAAGGTGCTTATTCAAGACAGCTATCTTTAAGTGGATTTCTGGGCAATCAAAGCTTAAGTCAGGCACTTGTATTGCAAAAAATAAAAGAAAAAAAGAAAGAAAAATCAACTGTCAGAGCTTATAGTACATGACCAAAGGCAAACCTAGAACGAGAGTAGATGAACATTATAGGGCAAGGTTCACCAAGAAGCAGTAAATCCGACTTAGACACAGATGGTCTAATGCCAGTTCAGGGTCCCAGAAAGAAAAATGGTTAGTACCCTACATAACTCTCTTAGAAGTAAATCCCTCAAAATATATGGTATTCTAAATCTGCCTGATAATTTTTAATTTAGTTCTAGACTTATCAGATAACCTCCATTTGTTTATGAAACTGTTTATTAAAGGAGGTTGGCCTTGTTTTGACAGCATTCATTTTCATGAAGTTGGAATATAGGTTATCCTACGGGCATTTCAACAAAAATTTTTGGCCTTTGGCACCCTCTGTGTCCTATAAAATTAAGAAAGTAAGTCAAGATAGTTGGTGTTATGGTGAGGTAGTCCATCCTACTCATTAGCAGTTGATGCTGTGGAGATACCTTTATCCTTGTCCAGAACTAGGCACTCCAAGACTAAGTCCCCCACAATTCCCATTAAGCATATGGTATCTGGCTTTGTGACCAAAGGTCTACATTTGTTACTTGGAACTTTTCTGTCACTACTTGTCATACCTTGGGCTTTAAGGAATTTAAGTTTGCCTTGATACTTTAATCAGTTCCCCCACAGGACCTTCCATGGACAGCCATGGTGAATGTTCAAAGAAAATGCCCGTAGGATAGAAAACAGGTGACTCATTGCAAGGAATATAAAGTGTAGATGTGCCTGGAGCCTGTGTGCTTACATCTTTTCCGTGGCAGATATCTGAGACACAGAAGTTCTTGTGAGAGGTGCAACCATGTGTCATTATGGGTTTTCCTGACTAGTACAGCCTTAGTCTTGGTGTGCAAGTAGACCATGTCAATTCTACTGACTTCAGAGTAGGAAAGTTTTTAAAAGATTAGCTTGCAAGGTAAACAGATTTTGCTTTCAGACAAATATTTATAAGTTCTTACAGCTTTGCTCTACTTAATATCACCCATCTAGTATGGATTGCTTCCTTTGAGGAAGGTCTAGCTGGACCCTGTTTGAGAGTATGAGAGCCACAATGAGTACTTCGAAGGAGCAGAAGCATATTCATATTAGATGGGAAGATAAACAGTGGCATTTTCACTGGTACATCTCCTAGGGCAAGGGAAACAAAGGAAAAATAAACAAATGGGACTACATCAAACTAAAAAGCTTCTGCACACCAAAAGAAACCACCAACAAAATGGAAAGGGAACCTACTGTATGGTAGAACATATTCGCCAATGATACATCTGAAAAAAAGGTTAATTTCCAAAGTATACAAAGGACTCATACAACTTAACACCAGGAAGACAAATAATACAATTTAAAAATGGGCAAAGACCCTGAATAGACACTTCTCCAAAGAGGACATCCAGATGGCCAATCAATATATGAAAAAAATGTTCAAGGTCACTAATGATCAGAGAGATGCAAATTAAAGTGACAATGAGATAATCACCTCACACTTGCCAGAATGGCTACTTTCAATAAATCCACAAACAACAAGTGCTGGTGAGGATGTGGGGGAAAGGGAATCCTAGTATACTGCTGATGGGAATGCAGACTGATAGTGCAGCCACTGTGGAAAACAGTATGGAGGTTCCTCAAAAAATTAAAAATTAAACTGGCACTTAATCCAGCAATCCCAATTCTAGAATCCAGAACATCAATCAGAAAGAATATATGCACCCCTATGTTCATAGCAGTGTTATTTACAATAGCTAAGATCTGAAAACAGCCCAAGTGCCCATCAGTAGATGAGTGGATAAAAAGCTGTGGTGCATTTACACAATGGAATACTATGCAGCTATAGAAATAGAAGGAGCTCTTACCCCTTGCGACAGCATGGATGGACCTGGAGATTATTATGCTAAGTGAAATAAACCAGTTATAGAAAGACAAATATCACATGATCTCACTTATATGTGGAATCTTATGAACAAAACTAGAGACCCGATGCATGAAATTCATGCACGGCAGTGGGGGGGGGAGGTCTCCTCAGCCCAGCATGCACCCTATCTAATCTGAGAACCCTCTCACAATCCTGGAATGCTGGCTTCTAACCGCTTACCTGCCTGCCTCCCTGGTCACCCCTAACTATCCTCCCCTGCCAGCCTGATCACACCTCACTGCCTCTGCATGCTGGGCTGATTGCCCCTAACTGCCCCCCCTGCTGGCCTGGTCACCACACAGCCTGCTGTTCAGTTGTTTGGTTGTCCCTCACTAACCCCCCTGCCGACTTGGTCACCCCACGCAGCCTGCTTGTTCAGTCATTTGGTTGTTCCTCACTAACGCCTCTGTCAGCCTGGTTGTAGGCAGCCATCTTATGAGGGTGTGACAGTCAATTTGCATATTACCTCTTTATTATATAGGATAGGTCCAGAGGCATGGATGCATAGAACAGACTGACAGGTCTCAGAGGGAATGGGAGTGGAGGGGATGGGAAGAAATTAATCAAAGAACATATATGCATATATGCATAACCCATGAACACAGACAACAGTGTGGGGAAGGCCTGGGGTGGGGCTTGGGCTGGATGGAAGGGGACAAATGGGAGGAATGGGGGGCATCTGTAATACTGTCAACAATAAAAAATAATAGAATAGAATGAGAGGGATATAAAATAGAGTAGAAACATTTGAATCTGCTCCTCCTCTATTTTCTTTTAGGGACCTGATGCTTCATTCTCACTTCAGAATGCCTCTCTGAGAGGAGTCAGTTATGGGCATGCAAATGTATAGATAAGAGTGAAGAAGGCAGGTTTCTCTTCTCTAGTATACAGAATGTGAGAGAGTTGGGATTTTTAATTCTTGGAATGGAGGACTCAGTAATCTAGCCATAGTTTATTTGGCAAAGTAACAATTGTTAAATGATGTAAAAGTTCTTAGGTTAGAAAAGTACTAGAAAATCTCTCTTGCCTCATTTGTATCTGGGTTTCTAAGGTGATGAGAGTAGAGGAAGAATTAGGAAGAGACTGGAAAAGAAAGTGTAATATTATTGCTAATCATTTTTGTAAAGTTTTGTTTTTTTTTCCCCCAGAACATTACCTTACTCTCATAATGTCAGAGATTTCCCAGGCTGAGCTGGCATCTATCTTAAGTTATGCCAAGGCCTTTAAAAAAATGTAAGAAGCTACAACCACTGGGAGGAGAAGTTTTCATATCAGTAACAAAATAGTTGAATAGTAAAACACTCTAGAGATACAAATTTGATTTTATCTCAGCTTCCATCGCAATTTGGTGAGGGGGGATGATATCAGATAACCAAGAAATAGATGGTAATGATTGTAAAGCAAATAACTTTTTTAAAAAAATGCTCAAGTGTTCTCAGCTGGCATGGCTCAGTGGTTGAGAGTCAGTCTATGAACCAGGAGGTCATGGTTTGACTCATAGTCAGGGCATGTATCCAGGTTGTAGGCTTGATCCTCAATGGGTGGCATGCAGAAGGAAGCCAATCAATGATTTTCACTCATCATTGATGTTTCTGTCTCTCTCTCTTCCTCTCCCTTCCTCTCTAAAATCAATAAAAATATGTGGTTTTTTTTAAATGCTCAAGTAGGAAACTCTCTTCTTGAAAACTCTGAAACCAATATTTTTCCTGTTTCTGTCAAGAACCAAGGATTATGCCGAAACCGGTTTGGCTCAGTGGATAGAGCGTCGGCCTGCGGACTGAAGGGTCCCAGGTTCGATTCCGGTCAAGGGCATGTACATTGGTTGCGGGCACATCCCCGATAGGCGGTGTGCAAGAGGCAGCTGGTCGATGTTTCTCTCTCATTGATGTTTCTGGCTCTCTATCCCTCTCCCTTCCTCTCTGTAAAAAATCAATAAAATATATTTAAAAAGAAAAAGAAATAAAGAACCAAGGATTATGAATCCCTTCCAGGACATGACAGAAAAAAAGAAAAATGACATATTGCAGCAAGCGGAAGAGAGTCTTTTAATCTGAAGTCCGTGCATTTGTTCAAATCTGGGTTTCATCAAACACAAATAGATCTTTTAAAATAATTTGCTCTTGAAAAGTTTAAACTTTCAGCACTTGTAACAGAGACTAACCAATCTTATAGTTGATATGTACTTTCTAATGCAAGGAAGTTATGAATCTGATTTGGACTTTCATGGATACAATGGAAGATAAATAGATACCAGAATAGGGGTAATGAGGGAAAAAGTAAAATGCCCATGCCCAGTCTACATGCAGGAATTCATCAGTGCAGTAGTGGTGGTTAACTCTGAAATCCCACATTGCTATTTACTGTCATTGTGTTAGTGTGTGTGTCCACACGATTATGCATATCCACAAATGTGATTATGTTCTCTCTTTGTGTTTACAGTCTATTCTATCATGATTTTAGTTGTTTTTAACCAAAACACTTGTTGTTTTTTATAAGGTCCATGTTTAAAATACAGTCCTATAAGTAAAGTCTTAACTGTATAGACCCAAATAAAATTATCATTGATTATCCTGTTACTCAGAACCGACAGACAAAATAAGCATGTCCACGTGCAAAATGATGAGACTCATATAAGTACTTTCCCAGGGAAGGTATGTGAAGCTAATACTCAGGCATAAAAATTGTAATATACAAACTCATGAGCCTATAAAAGCCTTGAATGTAATAGAAGGCACCATTCCTTGAAAACAGCATCACGTACAAGGCGGTGATATAAATAAAATGAGGGAATTATTTTTACTGAGCATTCCTCTTCATGGGCCAGCCATTTTTTTTTCATGTTTTCACATTATTCAAGTAAGCTCCTTGAGTATGGGGTGGGAGGGTATGAATAAACATAAAAGTTTGCACTATAAAATCATATGTTTATTATGATAGCAAACACACACTGTGGTAATGAGGAACAATGTATATTGCACTTTTTTTAAAGCCTTCAAATAATATCAGGGGTGCCCACTGAGGCATCAGTCCTGCTTGGGTCTCTGCTAATCTTTCCTAAAATTTCCCCCTGCCTGCTAATCAATTAAAAAAAACAAAAACTCCTGTGTTTTTTTCCAGCAGATGAACCTGACTTCAAGACAACCTCTAAAGCAAAGTGCAGGCTCAAGGCTTACTTTGAGTGGTTGTTGACTGTAAAGTATGTTAGGTACAGCAGAGAGCCACCCAGGGCTTATTTTTGTATTTTATGAGACTTGGATGCAGTAGAAAATGATTACTATGAATAGATCTCAAAGAGATGCTAGAATCTCTACATATGCCATGTTTCCTGAGGAAAAACGGAGATTGTGACCTTGCCCAGAATAGGCACTAAGGGCAGGTAGTACCTGCTACTGAAAAAGGAGTCTTGTTGCTCCTCTTTGGGTCTAAAAGCCTGACCCAGCACCATTAATTTCTTGCACTTACTTCTCAGACACCTAAACAAGAATGGCAGGTCACATGTTGTTATTCTTACTCTAGCAAAATGCCCAGTGTCATCTGTAAGGACACTGTGATCGAGTTCCTTGGCTGAAGAATGCATTTCCTCAGCTCTCATGTCCCCAGGGCTTCTAAATAAAATGGAAATTCAAACTTTACTTTTAGAAAAAAAATCACTGTGTTGCATTTCTAAAAATAAGTTTTGTTCAAAAAGAGCTTTCTGTAATGCTAGAGGGAGGCATTCTTGCTGACATTTATAGAAAGTGGCAGCCGAGTCTCCTAATTGATGTACAGTCAACAGTCTTACATTAACTCTAGTCACAGGTAAAATAAAGCTAAGGGATGGATTATCTGCATCCCAGGGAGGAAAAACAGAGCAGTCGTGATGAAGGTCTATGGGTCTTCTGGGCCAGTCTCAAATGCCGTCAGGGGCCAGACAGGCATGCATATTTGTAGAGCAGTGGGTATGAGTGTTGGGGACAATAACACACAAGGCACATGCATCTGGAGGCTAGCATTGGCTCATGAGCTACCAGCTTGTGCTTCTGTATCTAGGATCTAGACTAATTAGGATTGTTTCCTTCCCTGGAGAAACATTGTGAACTCAAGAAAGAGGCAAACATTCATATTATAAAACTCAACAATTCTCTCTTGGTTTTTCACCTGATGTACTTCATTGTCTCGCTGAGGTAATGTCAAAAGGTCTTGTAAATGCTTTTCCTGTTTACACCAAAGCAAAGGATCATAATGATGAACCGCTGAAGACTAAGAGGTGGCCTGAGATTCATGAATGAGATCCTGACATCTACTGTTATGTTCGTGTTTAATTGGGCTTCCCTTTGCTTATTTTTCTGCATATTATTCACCAGAAAAGCAGATTTCATAATTGTTGGTAAAGCACAGAAACTAATTCGATAACCTTGAGAGAGTCATTTTTCCTAGCCGAACCTGTTTTCTTATTAGGAAAATAGGAATAATAATATCTTATGGTAGCTTCCTAAATTAACTGTTAGATGAAAATAGAGTTTCTAATAGTAAAATAATCCATATTGAACTAAAATTTATTTATATTATAATTATGAGACTACAAATGGTGATTCCTTACAATGAACTAAATTTTAATTAGCCTCATTCAAATATGTGTGTGTTTTAAGATTATTATCGTCTTTTATTTGAAAATATACGATAAACATTTTCTACAAAAAGTAGGCATATCTATAAATACATTTATAAAAGACAAAAATATTTCTTACTCTAAAGATCCTCCTATAGTGTGTGAAAGGGTATGTGAACAGGTAGTTGAATCTGCCTTCCTTTATGGTGGCTATTTTTGAGACTTCTCTTTGTGAGATATAGCAAAAATCATCTATTACAACACAAGAACCCATATCATTCTGAACCCAGAGAACACTTGTTAAACCATTGCATTGGTAAAAAATTATATTGTTGAAATTGAGGAAGAAGATTTTTCTTAACCAAAAAACAATAACAAATATTCAAACAATTAGTCATAAATTATAAGACCTGAATTGAAAGAATATTTTTGAAGATAAAAGGAATGGAATCAGGTTGATGGGGCTGTGTTTTCTACAGAAAAAAAAAATGAAACATCCTTTCTGCTTGAAACCAAATCAGAAAAATATGTGATTTTTGTGTCATTTAGAAAATACAATCATCATGTGCTCAAGTGAATAGCTCTTTTGGAATGAATAGAATTATTTTTCCTAATCAAATCATTAGCAAATAGCTGAAAATAATATCTTTCTTTGCCTCTTGGAAACTTAAAGGTCAAACTTAACTAAGTTGAAAGAAGATTTTGCTTTTCTTAGAATCATGAGAAGAAAGTCCTTCTAAATGATAATTCTTTGTATTGGTTTATATCCTTCAATGCTCTAACAATAAAAGACTGGTACACATAAGGCTTAATTAAAGGATGTCTTTCAAGAATATTTTCCAGAGCCTCAGATGAATGCTGCTACATCCAACATAACCAGTTACCTGGTAACCAGGGATCACTTGGTAGCAGCTACATCATTTAATGTCATAGATCAAAAATGTTTGTAACTATAGAGTTTCTCTTACTCATTTATTCATTCAACAAATACCTACTGAGTATCTGCTGTGTGCCAGTACTAGGCATATACCTGCAAATAACATTTCTACTCTCAGAACAATCCAGTGTAAGAACCAGAAAATTAATAGATATTTAACAAGTGCTCTGAAGGAACATATCCTATATAATAAAGAGGTAATATGCAAATTGACCATCACTCCAACACACAAGATGGCCACCCCCATGTAGTCAAAAATGCCCGCCCCCATGTGGACCCAAGATGGCTGCCACAAGATGGCTGGCAGGGGCGGGCAGTTGGAAGGGACCAGGCCTGCAGGGGAGGGCAGTTAGGGGCAACCAGGATGGCAGGGGAGGGCACTTAGGGTTGACCAGGCCCGCAGGGGAGCGCAGTTAGGGGTGACTAGGCTGGCAGGGGAGGGCAGTTAGGGGCAACTGGGCTGGCAGGGGTGCAGTTAGGCATTGATCAGGCTGGCAAGGGAGTGGTTAGGGGGTGATCAGGCAGGCAGGAAGGCGAACGGTTGGAAGCCAGCAGTCCTGGATTGTGAGAGGGCAGTCAGACGTCCCTCAAGGGATCCCAGATTGGAGAGGGTGCAGGCTGGGATGAGGGACACACCCCCATGCACGAATTTCATGCACCGGGCCTCTAGTAGTATAATAAAACAAGTAAGGGAAATAGCAGGGACTGTGGTGGGTATTGTGCTTTCATATCAGGTGGTGAGAGAAGACTCTCTGATAAGGTGACATTTGAACTGAGACCTAGAGGAAATAATGAGAGAGTCAGCCATCTTTCAGGAGAAGGAAAAGTAGTTCAGTAGTCAGAGATCTGAGGGCAGAAGTGTGCTTTCAATATTTGATTAGCATAAGGAGGCTATTGTAAATGGAATGGAGAGAAAGAAAGGGTGGTAGCCCTTATAAGATTTGGTTAGATCATATAGTCCCTTAAAAGTTAAAGTAGAGACTGTATCTTAATATGAGTGAGCTGGGAGGCACAGCCTTATTTTAAGTAGAGGAGTGACACAATTTATTTCACATTTTGAAATTAATAATTTGGAAATAATGTGAAAAAATATGGCCAGGAGTGTGAGCAGAGAGATAAGTTAGAAGGCTCTTGCCAATGATGCAGGTCAGAGATGACAATGACTTGGATCAGGATGGAAGCAAGTGGAGACGGTGAGAGAACACTGCCTGGATTTGCTGATGAGCCAGAAGTATGAAAAGAGCAGTCAAAGATGGTGCCAAAGCTCTGACTTAAGCAATAGGAAGAACAGAGTTGCCATTCACTAGGAAGAAGGTGAATCTTAAAATAGTATGTTCAGAAACGGGAGGAAATTAAGAGTTCAGTTTTGCAAATATTAAGTTTTAGATGCCATTCCATATGTAAATTTAAGTAGGCAGTTGAGTAGACAAGTTTGGAAGGCTAGAGATATAAATTAGGAGTTAGTGGCCAAACATATATAAAACTGTGATGCTTGAGATCACCTGGGGAATGAGTGTAGACAGAGATAAGGGCATGTCCTAGGACTAAGCCCAGGGCACTATAACATTTAGAGACTGGGAACATGAGGATGATTCAGCAAAGGAGAACAATGAGTAACTTGCTAAAGGAAAATCAAGAGAATGGTACCATATTAGCCAAGCAAACAAGGCATTTTAAAGAAAATGAGTAATCAACTGGTAACCACAACTGATTGGCTAAGTAAAATAAAATGTTAGAACTCGTAGTTGGATTTTACAATGTGCAACCCATTGGTGATTTTGATTAGAATACTTTCAGGGAAAAGGTGGAGAAGAAAACCTGATAGAGTGGATCAAAAGGGAATGTGTTTTTCTTTCAGCCAAAATGAAACATTTGGCACCCAACTTGAAACTGTCTATATTTATATATGTTCATGGTTGATTCTATCATGAGTTTAGTTGTTTTAAACTAATAACAGTTATTGTCTTTATAAAGTACCAAGTTAAAACATAGTCCTTTAAGTAAAGTATTAACTGTATGTAACCAAGTAAAATTGTTATTGAAAATTCTGTTGCTCAGAATTGATAGACAAAATAAGCATGTCCACTTGAAAAATGGTAAGACTCACACATATTCACAGAGAAGGTGTTATGATTAGTAAGGTAATACTCAGGCACAATAAATTATAATGTACAAACTAAGAAACTTATGGAAACCTTGAACTTTAACAGAAACCACAATTCCTTGAAGAACAGCATAACTTACAAGACATGAACATGTTCTCTATGGTATAAAATGTGGGGGTTATGTTTTCTGGGTATTATACTTAAACTACAGGCCCAAACGAAATTTGTGTATGGGTACGGTCCCTAGGCCTGGCCTGTGATGCGGGCCAACTTCCTCAGCTGCTCGCAGTTGGCCCTGCCCCCTGCCACCACCCACCCCCTGGTTCCCCATTCGCCATCAGGTGATTGGTGCCTGACAGCTGGGGGAAGGGACTGAGAGGTCGGCTGTTCCCTCCTGCTCACCAGCCCCATCCCCACTGTGGGTCGCCCTCTGTGTGTGGGGCGACAGGTGGGGCGGGGGCTGCCGCCACGCACCCCCAGTTTTCTGTTCACTATTAGGTGATCGGAGCCTGCCAGCCAGGGAAACAGACAGAGAGGTGGTCAGTGAGCCTCATAGTGACTGGTCCAGCGGTCATTCTGGTTGTTCCACCATTAGGGTCAATTTGCATATTACCCTTTTATTATATAGGATAGAGGCCTGGAGCATGGGTGGGGGCCAGCTGGCCTGCCCTGATGGGGGCCCCGGATCAGGGTGGGGGTCCCTGCTGGGGGACAGGGCTGGTCAGGGTGAGGGGCCATGGGCAGTTTGCAGGTCAGCCACACCCCTGATTAGGGGTGAGGGGCTGCGGTCGTTCTGGTCACTGGTCGTTCTGGTCATTCCACCATTTTGGTCACTGGGCTTTTATTATATAGGATGCCAACCTCTTTTTTATATTTCTATATTACTTGAGTAAGCTCCTGATTATTAGATAGGAGAATATCTAATAATAGCCTAGGTGGTGTCATGCCCTACATCGTCACAAGATGGCTGTCACAAGATGGCCATCACAAGATGGCCACATGCACAACAGAGGCAGGGCCCGGCGGCTGCTCTGCGCAGTGAGGCCTGGGAGTCCCATGCTTGCGTGGCACAGAGGAGGCTGGTCCCAGTGGAGGAGGTGGGTCACAGTAGGGGAGGGCAGTTGGTGGCGACCAGGCCAGCAGGGGAGGGCAGTTGGAGGTGATCAGGCCAGCAGGGGAGAGCAGTTGGGGGCAATTAGGCCAGCAGGGGAGCAGTTAGGGGGCAATCAGTCTGGCAGGCAGAAGCAGTTAGGAGCCAGCAGTCCTGGATTGTGAGAGGGATCCCAGATTGGAGAGGGTATAGGCCAGGCTGAGGGACATCCCCCCATGCATGAATTTCATGCACTGAGCCTCTAGTATAAATATAAAAGTTTACACTATTAAAAATCATACATTTATAGACAATGATGATTTGATTATGAAAGTAACTCAAACCATGGTAATGGGCAACAATGCACATTGTTAAAACTTATACAGATTAAAATACAATGTATACAATGAAAAATACAATGGGCAGATTAAAAGCAGAGTGGACAATGGAGAAAAGAAGACTAGTGAATTTGAAGACATATCAAGAAAAAAACTATCCAAAAGAAAACACAGAAAGAAAATTTAATTTTGAAATCCTATAAAGGATTTTTTTTATCAGTATCAGTGAACTGAGTATTTAGAGTATAATAGACAGAATAGGTAAGGTGTGATAAGAAAAGGAGATAAAAGTATTTGCCTTAGAGTGGACATGTCCTTGGGGTCAAGCCCTGGATGGTAGGTTAAAATAAAATTCCCAAATAAACTCAGGTGCTTTGTTGTAAGAAGTGCAAAGAGTAGCTTTTTATTTTTTGCATTTTATTATTTATTTAGATGCTTATGCTCTCATACGAGGATTTTATAAGATGGTGAGCAATGACAAATTATGCTTTCCACAGAACTATAACCACACTTTCCCAGACAGTATAAATATATGTTTGAACTAACATTAATATGCATTGTCACTTTATCAATTACATTATAAAACAAATGACCAAGTATCCAAATATTAAGTTGCATAACACAAAAGCCATATAAAATGTTAGATGTCTGCTCAATTCATTAGCAGAAACCAACTTTTTTTTTTTTAGAAGAGGTTGGGAAGAGAAGGGAAATCACACTGTTAATAAAAATAATAGCTGGCAAACTACTTCATGTATATATGAAAAAGTTGACAATAAAAAAAATTGATGATTGATGCCAAAACCGGTTTGGCTCAGTGGATAGAGCGTCGGCCTGTGGACTGAAAGGTCCCGGGTTTGATTCCGGTCAAGGGCACGTACCTTGGTTGCGGGCACATCCCCAGTGGGGGGTGTGCAGGAGGCAGAAACATTTAATTTAAAATATTCAACATTCTTTTTTCAAACCCTCCCTGTTAAGTTGCACCACAAAGTGAAAACATTAAATTAGTTGTAAGGTGTTTGTTTGTTTTTTGTCTGGTGGTGTTAAAAACATGTGCTTCTATACATGTAGATTTTTAAAATGTAGGTTTTCCATAAGAACACACAAAAGGAGACTTATATCGAGGCATTAAGTAATCACCATAATATTTGATAAAAATCCAACAAAAATCAATGGTTATGCAAACTTGATGTGTACTGGTTCATATCTGGGAGATATGAACATAAACTGAGCAGACAAATAACCATATAGGCCCTACTTTCAGTGTTTGAAATAACTGATGACATAAACCACATAAGGTCTAGAAAGCTTATAGTTCTTGAGAATTTAGTTCTGTCATAATAAAAATACACAAGTATTGTGTTGGCTATTTTGGCACCTACTATCTCTAAATTTCTTGTATTTTTACAAAAATTTGCATGAGAATAGATTTAAAGAAGATGTATCATTCAATTCTGCATGACTTCAGGAAAGGTAGATTCAACTGGTAAAAATGGTAAGTACATTTTCAATGCTGAACGATAAGAATCTTTTGATAAGTATCCATATAGGTTGACTGTAACTGAAACATGGAGATTATAATTATGTTAAGTTTGTGACCTGATAAAACTTTTTCAATATTCCTATGTAACCTTTATTGTACTTATTCACCAGGCCACCATGTGGCTAATATGAATGACAAATTAGTTCCTGCCTCAAGCTCCACTTTCAAGGCAATAGCAGTTTTATTGAAAATAACAGTTGTTTATATGGTCATGGGAATTTTAAAGCACATCCACATTTTAGGACAATACTTGTTCAAACACAAAAGTTGCTTGCTGTTCAAAGTTCCACTTGAACTGCACTCTTTCTTCATATTTCATTCCACCTTTAGTTAATGTTAGGACCACAAGTACCAGAGGTCTGCCAAGAGAACAGCCAGGTTCTTCATAAAACTTAAGTTTTTACAAGACTTAACCAGTCATCAGCAATCTAGTTCGAAGGTGGTATAGCATCATCATAAGGCCAACTGCGAACATGGATGACTTTTTTCTCCACAAGGACAGTTCTGTCCTATAGTGATAACATCTCATTTTATAAGTTCCTCCATAAATTTGTTTAAGGTTGCATTGGTCAGATTGCATGTAATAAGAAATCTCATGTTCTTTTCTGTGACTTCTACAGGGTCTGGGTGGTTTACTTGAGCCATGTTAATTTAGTTCAAAACACTCCATAGGGTTATGAAAGAATTTTAACAATTGAATACAGAAATGATGTAATGAAACTGGTCTATTTCAATATCCTCCACTTGAAATTGTTGCTTTGAGTATGAAGCTAGAAGTAATAGGAAATGAAATAGACTTTCTAACAAGAAGCATCAATCTTTCAATCCAATATTACTGAGGCAATAGATAGGAATCACACTGGGGTTAACCCCATCTAGGTCAGAAAGCTTGGAAAATGTTCTGCAGATTTCAATTCGACACTCTGTGTCCAGGTTAACTGCTCTTATATGGGCTTCTTGCTGGACTAATGATGAATTTATACAGTTCACTTGTCTGCATAAGGTTCTGCTGTGCCTGGCAGTAATCACCATTGCCCTTTAGAAACTATAAATGTGGCTAACAAAGAAATGGGGTTGCTCATTGAAGACTGTGCTCTAATCATACAGCTGGACCCTAGGTGGCAGAGACACAGGTGGTGGTGGGACACCAGGCTCTACCATGAAGTGACTGAGGAGAGTGTGGTGCCATCTGGCCCTTAGCAGAGCAAGGCCATATGCAAGTCAAGGCCCACAGATTGGCTTTTATTTAAAGAAGGAAAATCTGGAAAATGAAGGAATTTAAATGACAGAAATGAAGAAAACTATACGAACTAAACCTGCTTAGCCAAGAGAAGAAACATGATGGATAGAGACAGTATTTGCTGTGTGTTTTGAAGGGAGAAGTGTGAGGATGCGTACATGGGATTGGGCAGGGGCATCTGTTAGTTGTCTTTCAGGATTACTATAGTCATTGTTTCCAATTGATAGACCAGCACTTTCTGGCTGAAATCTTCACTAACTTTCCTTAATTTCAGGATAAAATCCAGAATTTTCACCATGCCATAGACTGTCTAACCACTACTTTATCTGCCACTCATCTCCACATTCACGCTATGCTCTTGCAATTCAGTTTTCTTTGACATCACTCCACAATGCATGCTTTCCTGCTCTATCCCTTTATATCCTATATAATACAGAGGTAATATGCAAATTGACCATCACACCATCACAAGATGGCTGCCTACAACCAGGCCGGCAGGGAGGTTAGTGATGGACCACCAAACAACTGAACAAGCAGGCTGCGTGGGGCAACTAGGCCAGCAGAGGGGTTAGTGAGGATGACCAAACGACTGAACAGCAGGCTGTGTGGGGTGATCAGTCTGGCGGGGGGCCGTGAGGGGCAACCAGGCCAGTAGGCAGGGACAGTTGGGGGCAACCCGGCCAGCAGGGGGGGGCAGTTAGGGGTGACCAGGCCGGTGAAGGGGTGCAGTTGGGGGCAACCAAGCTATCAGCGGGGATAGTTGGGGACAATTAGGCTGGCGGGGGGGGGGCAGTGAGGGGCGACTAGGCTAGTGAGGGGGAAGTTTGGGGTGACCAGACAAGCAGGGAGGGGGCAGTTGGGGGCAACCTGGCCAGCAGCGGTGGGCAATTAGGGGCGATCAGGCCAGCTCGCAGAGGCAGTGAGGGGTGATCAGGCTGGAAGGGGGGGCAGTTAGGGGCGACCAGGCAGGCGAGCGATTAGGAGCCAGTGGTCCAGGATTGTGATAAGGATGTCCCCAAGATCAGGCCTAAACCGGCAGTCAACATCCCCCAAGGGTCCCGATTGGAGAGGGTGCAGACTGGGCTGAGGGGATCCCCCCCATGCATGAATTTTGTGCACCAGGCCCCTAATATATATATATATCTGGTGAGAGTTAAAGCCTGGATTCTCACTACAGTTCAAACTCTTTCCAACACATCTTGCTTCCTTCTTGCTAATTGCAATCTGATTTTAGCATAGGACTAGATTTAGAGGCCATCTTAAAAGTGACAGACCCACTCCCTTGTGCCATCAGTACAGAAAAATAGGACAGAGTACGCCTTTGACTTTGGAGCCACCTGCCTCACATACCAACTCCCAAGAGTGCATGTCAGTTACTGAGCCACTGTGTGGCCTTTCCATTCAGGGATTATCGAGTTCCTGCTGATGACTTCTGCTCCAAAGGCTGCTTTCAGCGGTGCAGAGGGCTCCAGTCAATGGAATCTTTATTTTTAGAAATACTGCATTCCCTCTATTCTAAAAATAAGTCCCTGACTGTTCTCATCTTCTAAAAGCCCCTTGGGTAAATGTACATCTTTGAATTTATAGGATCTTACTAGGAAATTTTCACATGGATATAAAATTCAAGGGACTGAAGATAAATGAGATGATTTGTATGTTTTGTGGATGTAAACCATTATGTACATCTAAGGCACAGTAGAATAATAATAGAAAGGGGAATAATGGGAACTTAAAAGAACTACCCATAAGATAGGAAAGCAAATCTCCTTGCTATCTTTCAGTTAGGTTGCTAGGGGACAGCAGTGAATTTTGATGTTAAAGGACCCATGATCTGCATGTATGATTTCCTAATTTTTCCCTTTGTTATCCTCATGGATTTTCTGTCCATTTCTCAAGTTCAATTAAGGAAGGAATAAGGAAAAACATTCATTTTCTCTGTATGTTAGTGTCATAGAGTTTCCGAAACCAGCAAGAAAGTCAGATTGTAAGTAATCCCTCTCCTTTAGCAAACCTATTTTCTTCCTATCTTCTTCTTCCTCCCCATTCCTCCCCCCTCTTTTCTTCTTCTCACTCCTCCTCCCCCACTTTTTTTTTTTCAAGTAACATTAGATTCACTGGTAGAGCTCCAGGGACCCTCCTTCACTCTCATCTTACACCAAATACTCATTCTGCTCAATGCAGACAACTAAGATGTTGATTGTGTCAGAAATCCTCCTTCTTCCCACTGCTTCATACTAATCTCGCAGATGTCACACTCACCTTACATCTATGAACTACAACCTCAACCCAAATTACTCTCTTCACTGCTGCTGCTGACACTCTTCTGTTACATTCAGCACACTGAGTCTTTACAGTTCCTGCTAAATTAGAGCCATCAGGAACGTTCTTATCTTGCCTTTTCCTATCTGTCCCTCAGGAAATGCACCAACATCCTCTGATACCACACCATTTCAAAATGGGGCAGACACAATTTAGGGAAACATGGTTATTGTACCACATTAGCCTGGAAGCTTATACATTCTACATTCTCAGGGAGAGTATGGCCACCGCATAACCTCTCCAGAACTGCACCTCATTTCTGTGCATTGTTTTGATACTCATATCTGATATCTGTTCCCGATTTTTATCCAGAGAAATGAGTGGATAGATATGAGCTGTTTCAAGCTATTGAGGTTGGGGGGTTCTATTTTTCCATAGAGTAGACTATGGAAACTTCATTATTCGTCATGATTCATCAATGTCTTTGTAGCCTTCAATTTGTCTTTTGAAAATTCTTACCTATGCAAAAACCCACTTCTGTATGTATTTCTCACTTTCTAGGATTTCAGTTCCAGTGTACTTGAAATTCAAGGCACACTTATTGAATACTGCTTATAAATATTTTAATGTCTTTTCCATTAAAACCCCCTACATTACTCTCTCTGAGACCTGGACACTGAGTCAGACATTAACATCTCCAAATGAGGAAGTCAGAAAGAAATGCACTAAAGCGTGTGCATGGAGCATTACATGTACTGCAGTATATATATATGGTTTGCATATTTCTACAAAGGTGCAAAAAGGATTTACAGCATGATATTGAAACCCAGTAGAGCAGAAATTCTGCAAAGTTTCCGTGAGCAATGTGAAATAAATGAAAAATAATTGGATAATAATTAGAATTTCTAATTTAAGATATCATAATATCTTAATTATAAATGAACTGCTATTCTGCATTTTAGTGGGCAACAAATAAATGCCATTATTTAATGTAGCCATGACCATTCTGTTTATTTATTGTCATGTACCAACTTACCCCAAGACTTGGTGATTTAAAACATCAACAATCATTTTATTATCATCTCTCATGGTTAGAACTTTGGGAGGGACTGGATTGAACAGTCATACCATGGTTCAGGATCCCTCATAAAGTAACTGCAAGATAAAGGATTGGATCTGGAACAGAGGAGAGCTGGAATGTCTAGAGACTGGTAAGGACTCTCTCCCTCTCTCTCTCTCTCTCCCTCTGTCTCTCTCTCTCATTATGTGGCCCCACAGTTTTCCATTTTGTCTGTTGCATGAGTTAATTTGGGCTTCCTCACAGCTGTGGTGAGAGCAGGACTCCAGCATGAAAGTGGTGGTAAACAGGCCTCTTTTGAACTAGCTTCTACAGTTATAACATTGCTCCCAACCTAATCACATTGCTTCCAAGATTTGAAAGAATGGCACATAGAACCCACTTCTCAGTGGGAGGAGTATCAACTAATAAAAGTCTCCATATTTTACATTTTGGCCAAAATTATTTGCATTATTCCCACATTCAAAAACACAGTCACACTTAAGTTTGATCTCATTACAGCAGGAGGCTCAGGACCAGCGGTCTCATTACAGATTGGAAGGGTCCCGCATTAGTTCCCTTGGACACACCTCCTGAAATGTGGTTTCTCTCAGTTTTAAGCTGTGTGGCTTAAGATGAAAAGTTATTTGCCTCTTACACACCCAATACACAGTTGTGAGGTAGGCATAGGATACATGCTATAGGCACAGCTACTCAAAATTGGTGGAAATGGGAGGCACGGAGGTCATGGATGCAAAGCAATTTTGAAATACAGTCTGAAATGTTTCCTTGATTAGAAGCCAGGTCTGCTCCCTGGGACTGGCTCTCCAGAGTTCTTGCTTCCGTGTTGTGAGATCATGGTTCTGTCACTCAAGTTATCCTTCCTTTCCCATAAAAAGGAGGCTGTATATACCCAGTCAGTCATTTTCTCAGACTGTCTCCTGTCTGTAAGACATTCAAAGATCCAATACTACTTTGCATTTTGCATTGTCTTTGTCCCATTCTGTCCAAAATAATTGGATAATAATTAGAATTTCTAATTTAAGATATTACAATATTATAAATTGTATTATGATACAATTACTTTAAAAATGATATGGGCCCAGCTAGCGTGACTCAGTGGTTGAGTGTGGACCTGTGAACCAGGAGGTCACAGCTATATTCCTAGTTGGGACATGTGCCCTGGGTTGCCAGCTCCATCCCCAGTGTGGGTCGTGCAGGAGGCAGCCAATCAGTGATTCTCTCTCATATTGATGTTTCTTTTTCTCTCTCCCTCTTCCCTTCCTCTCTGAAATCAATTAAAAATATTTTTTAAAATGAGATGGGTTTTCTGTGTACCAATTGACAATTGATTACATTAGACAGAGCTCAAACCTATAAATATTTTAGAAATAGCCTATTTTCTACCTTGGTTTCCCTGTGAGATTTCTTTAGGAAAACACTAATATGATTCTTGGGAACAGTGCAGGGATGGAGGTATCTGCCAGTCATGCTCTTAAAACTTTTAGAAGGCTTTGTTGTCTGTTTGAAAGGATCTATGCAGCACAAAGTTAAATTTTTCTGAGGTCTTACTAAGGACTTGTATAGGCCCACCTGGATTTGCCCTTTGTCCTGAAGCCATTTCTTAATTTGAATATAGTATTATATAATTTTGTGTTTGCCATCTAGAGAGACTGGGAATGAGAAATTAATTTATTTTAAAACCCAGCAAGTCCTGGATTCTTTCTATTTCCTCTAAATTTTGCTTGAAAACCAAGAAATTCTGTTTTGTGGTTCATCTGTCTTTATAACTTATCATACATGGCTAAAAGAGCTTACACTTTCAATGTTCTGCCCCCAAATCTTAGCCAGATCCATCAGCTCATGAGGTACATTTTCTATTATCCATATTACCACAATTAAGAGTTTTGCTAAACATTCTGCCATTACACAAAATAAATCTCCTTTCTTCTAGCTTTAAATAGCATTCTTCTCAATTTTCTTTAAGCCCCCACTCATAACTTCCTGAAAGCCTGTTCAGCTTCTGTTAATAGTCTCCTTAAGGTCACTCATCTTCTGTCCACCACTAGTGAGTCCCTAAAGCTAATGTCAGCTGTTACAGGTTGTGTTAGAGACACACTGCACTTCCAGATACCAACTTTTCTTCTGGTTCTCTGTTGCTGCATAAAAAAAAGAAGCTCAAAATTTAGCAGCTAAATATAGCAATTATTTTGTTATGTCCTCCGTATTTGCGGGTTAGGAGTTCCCAAAGGGCATGGGAGTACCGTTCTGCCTGGGTGTCTTTCATGAGGTTGCACTTGGATGGCAGCTAGAACTGGAAACGAAGGGGGCTGCAGCAGCCAGCAGCCTGCTGGGCCTCTGGTGCACAGTGTTGGGGTTTGTGTCTGTGATTTCCTCATGGGCTATTTGCACTTCCTCACAGCATGGAAGCTTCAGAGCTTTGCACAAGTGCTCCAGTGAGCAAGGCAATATAGCTTCATTTCCTTTTGTGACCTAGCCTCTGAAATCACTTTCCATCATTTCCTTTATAGTCACAAGTTCTTCCAAAGTCAAGAGGAGAGGCATAGACAGACTCTCCTGCCTCCTTCTCAATAAAGTTGGGCCTATGTTTTAAAACTGTCCTAATAACTTTGGCATATATATATTTCAGAGAGGGAGGGAGAGGGAGATAGAGATAGAAACATCAATGATTAAAGAGAATCATTGATTGGCTGCTCCTACATGCCCCCCACTGGGGATCAAGCCCACAACCTGAATATGTGCCCTGACCATGGAATCCAACTGTGATGTCCTGGTTCATAGGTCAATGTTCAATCACTGAGCCACAACAGCTGGACATAACTTTGGCTTTTTAAAAATCATACTTTTACAATAAGGTCTTAAGTTTATTAACCATGAAGTCTAAGTCTCCTACAGAAATTTTTCAGGAATTCAATTCTCACCTTGATATGAAAGTACTATAGTATAAATTATATAGCTACATCATAAACTCTTAAGGTTACGTGGCACTAAGGTTATCTTTACTATCTCCTCTTTGGCCTTCCTGTTCTCCTAAATAATGATTTGGACCAGACTCTAAATATCTAACTTCCTGTATACAAAGTCTCTGTTCTCCTCAATTTCCATTTCTGATAATTGCTTATTAAAGCAGGAGGTATTTTAAATTACACTAAATGGTATGACCTTTGAGTAAGCAACCTGTCCTTCTGCTCTAAAACTTTTTCTTTTACACAATTGACTTCTTTGTCCCCCTAAAGGACCTCAAACGGACATTTCATTATACCTATCAACCTGCACAAATATATCATTGGAGCACTGTGTTCATTATAACAGTAGCTGTTTAACATTAATGGGCTATAAATGTGATTCTATGACTATGAAATTCCTATACTCTTAATTTTATTTATGCCTAATTGGGAATATAAAACATCAACATGCAAATAAAATGTTCATAACAACACTAGGTCATCACGACAAAATTTTGTTAATTTTCCTCATCATTTTTACTTAAAAAGCTGACCAGTTTCAGGCTTTTGCACAAAAATAAAATCCTTAAGTAGTTGAAGTACTGCTCAGTTCTTAAGAACAGTCTTTACATGACATGTCATTACATAAAATTCTTGGGTTACATGTACATTTCCCAACTTAATTTCACTACCCATCATCCATCACAACCACGTTAGTATCACAGTAGGAGAGTACAAATTTAAAATGAAAATTCTTGCCCTGACTTTTTACTCTTTTAATGAGCACATACTTTTACTTCCAATTGGTAGCCTAATGCGACTGGCCAGAAGCAAGTCTGCCTACATGTTTAATTAAGGGTCGACTAAAATCTTCCACGACTATGACTTTCTCACACTATATAAAGTAAGAAAAATTCAAGAAATTAGAATCAGAGGAATTGACATTTTAGAAGATATTTATCTTTCTCTTTTAAAAATTACCTGCCTCTAAAATACTCCTAGCTCATACCAATCAAATTCTTCAGTTCATCAGATAGATGCACAAGCTTATATAGTCTGCCTCTCATCTCAGTATTTAATACTATCAATAGAAATCATTGATGAATATTAGTAGGTATACTTATGGTCTATTCTGTTAATCAGAATACCACTTGGCACAGTTGTCTTTATTTTCTACCCTAAGACCTGGTCAACATAGAACATGAGGCAAGAATTTATCAGAAGTTGCTTTCTCTTCTTCAACAATAGGAAACTGACCTACCTGATTAACTGATTGGTTAATCTATTCATTTATTTACTTAACAAATATTACTCAGTATAAATCATGGACCAGGCAGAAAGCACCTCCATGTGATTATTCTGACTTTTAATGAGTAGAAAGATCTCATGTCTCCCATTAAGGACAGATGAGAAATCAGATAAAATGTGGGTCTTCTAGAATGTTCTGGAGAAAAAAGCTCAGGAATAATGGTTGTCTTTTGAAAAATCAAATCCTAAATGCAATTAGTTTGCAGAGTCAAACTTGATATAAAAATAAAAAAGAAATCTGTCAATTGAATAATCTTTTGCATTTCCAGACACTGTCATAGTGTTTCCTTATCTTCCTTAATCATCTTCAATATTATTTGCATGTGTCAAGGAAATTGTTCAAGGCCTTGGTTTAGAAGTCTTAAAATTAATTGGAGCCTTCAAAGAGCTTCAGTTACAACAATAATTATTTTATTCTTGGCTAAAGCAAAGCTCACTGACAATATACCAATTTGTCTGTAAAAATATGTACACATGTGTCTTTTCACACACACACACACACACACACACACACACACACACACTTATATAATATCTTTTGTCTGTGTGCTTTGTAGTCTTCAAAATTTTTTCATATGAGAGTTCTCTGTTGATTATCATAGAGGGATTAGGATACATATAAAGCAAGTATGCATCCTTATTTTAGAAATTAAGTCATACTTAAGCTTGCCTAACTGGATAGTTATACCAATCTGGGTTATATCATAGAAGCAGAACTTCTAGAATGATATAGAATAAATAATTTATTTTAGGGGTAAACATAATGCAATTTTAGGAGAGGTTGGAGCAGCCTATATAAGCTGTTGTTTCTTTGCCTAATGTTGAGCTTCATGTCACTACATGTCAGCCAGATGGGCAGTAGGAAAAATGGATGTGGATGAGAGCAAGAACAAATGCACCTGCAAGAATGGAAGGAGACACAGAATGCCAATTGGAACTTAGGAAGACACACCAAAACTCATGTCTGTCTCTTACCATACTGAGGATCAATGCCATGACCATATAGAAACTGGTGTCTTTACCATATAGTTTCACATGCACTTGTACCATGAGCCAAATTGTCTGATACCCAGCACCAACTTTCAGAGCTTCCCCATTTGTATCTTCCAAATATCATGCAAAATATCTCCTGTGAGTTGTGCAAACTCAGAATCATACAGAGGATTTCTAAAAAACATGGCTTAGCTTAGTTAAGTTGACTCAACACAGAGGCATGGTAGAAAAGCCTAGAAGACAAACTATAAGGAAAGAAATCTAATCCATTTGAGATGTGATGACTTCTATAGTGATGTGGTAAAATCAGCCACTCTTGCTCAACAAGAAGGAAGAAGAATCTTGTATTTTGGTATATGCACTAGGCACATTTCAATGCAATACTAACCTTTGCTTTGATCCTTACTACCTTTTATCATTTATGCTATTGTTTCAATAAATTACTCTTTAGATAGTTTTTTAGTAAGTAAATATAATAATGAAAGTAAGTTATGATGATTGAATTAATCATTTGATTTTTATCAATGACTTTGCTTTAGTGAAAATAATTACATCCCTGCGTTGAGCCATCAGACTCTTAACCATGTGAAAAGCCAGTGCTTGGCCAGGGAATAAAGTACTATTAAATGTGCAGGGACTTTTGTTCTCTACATTTAGGATTGTCTAGCCAATTAGTAAGACAGTACAGGACAAGTCCAAATCTTCAGGAAACAATACATTATAAAAAATTTATCTTCCATTGCTTTTCAAGATACCATTTCTCCTTTTTTTCTCCCTCCTGCTTCCCAATTAAGGGGAACCTGGGCCTTAGAAATCATGGGAAAACCTAAAGGTTGTGTATTTCATCGCCTCTGGCTACAGTATGCGGAACCCTGAGAAGCTATACAAGACAGCATGTCCTAGGGAAAGAAGAAAACTAGTCAGGCAGCTCTTTACATGAGTCCAAGGGGTAGAGAGAAAGTGAGAATTCAGGCATACAGATATAAGAAAGAAAAAAAAAAAGATGAGGAATGGGGATAAGGTAGAGATTAAAGATATGGGCTAAAAACCTTCATACATCTTGTATGTTCAGGTGAGGTGTGGACAAGGAAAGCTGTATGGGTCCATTAGGGAGAAATGAGATACAAAACCTGGGGAGGAGGGCTACACAAAGTACCCATGGGGGTCATTACAATACAGATCATAGAGTTTGAAGTTAAGAAGAGAAAGGGTCAGAATCAAATATTGTAGAGACTGAAAAGAAGAATCAAAACCTTGTAGCTTCCTCCAGGGCACACTTAAGCTTTCAGGCCCATCCCAGAGTTACCACAATCACATATATAGGCCATTCTTCCCAACATATATAATGCTGAGACCGATTTGTTGAAATTATAAAATACTTGATCATTATACAACTACTAGAGGCCTGGTGCATGAAATTTATGCACTGGGGGGAGGCAGGTGTCCCTCAGCCCAGCCTGCACCCTCTCCAATCTGGGACCCCTCGAGGGATGTCCGACTGCCGGTTTAGGCCGGTTTGGGCCCTGTGGAATGGGGCCTAAACTGGCAGTCAGACATCCCTCTCACAATCCGGATTGCTGGCTCCTAACAACTCACCTGCCTGCCTGCCTGCCTGATTGCCCCTAACCTCTTCTCCCTGCCAGCCTCATCACTTCCTAATCGCTCCCCTTCCGGCCTGATTGATGCCTAACCACTCCCCTGCTGGCATGATTGACACCTAACTGCTCCCCTGCCAGCCCGATCACCCCCAACTGCCCTCCCAAGAAGGCCTGGTCCCCCCAACTGCCCTCCCATGCAGGTCTGGTCGCCCCCAACTGCCCTATTCTGCCAGCCATTTTGTGACAATGTGGGGACAGCCATCTTGTGGTGGCCATCTTGTGATGATGTGGGGGCAGCCTTCTTGTGATAACATAGGGGCAGCCATCTTGTGGTGGCCATCTTGTGATGACATGGGGGCAGCCTTCTTGTGATAACATAGGGGCAGCCATCTTGTGATGTGAGGGTCAATTTGCATATTACCTCTTTATTATATAGGATGATCTCTTTAGCATTTTTTCTACCATGTCTAAGACTACCTAATAAGAGAACAAATCAGCAAGATTAATATGACACAGAAACTATTTCCAGGTCAGTAACAATAGTGATCATGTTTGCTTTGGAGAAGCAGAACAGCTGATGTGAGTGAGGGTTAGCACCTGAGCTTGAACCTTGGGTAATATTTGCTTTTGCTTTTATAATACAGGCTACTACTTTTTTTTAGAGAACACCTACCTTTTTTTCTCTTCACTCAGCCTTTCCAACCCAAAGATTCCAGAAAAATTGCCTGAATGAAGAGTTTGGAAGAGTAATGGCTAGTGAAAGTCCAACGTGAAAACATGAAAGATGATAGAGAGTCTGAGGTTCTAAAACAGGCTTTCAGTTGTCCTGATTTTCTTTCATCCAATCTGAGGATGAAAAGGAAAAATCTATATATAAGCAATTTATACTCCCGATACTAAAATCATCTTGTTCTCTCTGGCTCAAAAGGAAATGTCAAGACACCAAAGCCATGTTTGCTAGCAGTCCCATTTGAAGTCTGAATAATCCGCTCCTTTCCATTTCCTTGAGTTATGTTGTATTATTCACACCTATCCCTCATACTGTTTCCCATCAATTTCCTTTTTGCATAATTGATCAGGAACGAAAATTACCTAGATTTGTTACTGGCAAAGGAGATATTTCTAACTCCATATAAACATGTCTTTATCAATTTTTCTCTCTCTAGCACAGCTTCATAAATCCATTAGCACAAAAACAATATGAAAAGGGGGGGGGGAAAGCCTTTAAATAAAGATCATTTGGGATAACAGAATATGCATCTTTGCTTTTTAAAACATGGTCATCACTTTGTTTTACAGTTTGTACTGAAGGTTTCAGCTTCAAATATAACTGAATTCTTTAAACCCAAGAGTTGTGCCTCATTCATATTTGGGGCTCAGGTTTTGGCATTGTGCCCAACATGGAATAGTACTCAATGAGTGTTGAATTGAGTTAAAATCATGTTAAGACCATACACTATTTTCACAAACAAGATATGCCTTGTTTTTGTCCCAAGGGAAACAGTTTGGGCTATTTTCTAGGCCTCTTTCTGGAGAACAATAGTGGAAGATAAGCACTGATGAAGCTTTTTTTCCTCTCTCCTACCACAAGCCTTATGTGGCTAGATCTAATTAAAAGCATGTCACTCACATCAGTTGGTTGTACCCTTTAGGTGAACGCTCAGAGTTCTGTTCTACAAAGTTAGAGAAAGCTGCAAGAGTAAATTTAGGTTTTATACTCCATCATTTTAGTTCTAGTTAGCTTCGAAGTGATTGTAACTACAGTTTATTGTGTTATTTTATTACTGTATTTAGCTTGTGTCATTGCCATAGTTATACATTTAAGTGAATTACAACTCAGAACAAATCTAGCTGCTTGCAGTCATTTAAAGAATTATCATCAGTTGACTATTATATCACTAGTTTAAATACAGATTGAGAGGAATCTGAATTTGCTGCATAGAAAAGAAATTTTATGTTGGTAATTTCCTCCTGCAGCTACGCTCATGCTTAAAACCTACAATACACCACTTAATCCATTTTTTGACATTCAGAACCAAGTAAATAAGAAGTGGAGGAAATCCTGTAAACAACGTACTTCTGTGACTGACAAGGGAAACTCTGACTGTACTCATGCTGAGAACCAAAGTCACTAGAGGGAGAAATGGAAGGTCCCGATCACTGAAGGGAATGTCAATTTTGAGACTAGTGAAGCTTGGTTTTCACATCTTCCTCTCATGGCACTTTCTGAAGCCAAGTCTTAGGCTGTGGGCCAGCCTACTATCTTGAGGTGAAATCCACTGCTCTAATTTAGATCATTCTAGAGAACAATGTCCTGTCATGTTTAAAAAAAACAAAATCTTATATATAAGAATGCTCTAGAATTTACAATACAGGGTTAGGAAAAAGTAGGTTTGCAGTTGTGAATACATAAAACATAAAGTTTATTCTGGTATTATTATTTATTAATGGTGGTATTATTTATTTGTATTGTAGCTGTAAACCTACTTTTGCTCACCCCTGTAATCCTGAAGGTCCTTTATATCTTAGCATTTTTAAGTCCACAGCATAGTACATAGTACATTGTCACTGTAAGTTCACATTCAAATAAACTTTCTATATTATAAAATTCTCCCTAAAGCAAAATTATAATAATAGCTATACCTACAATCTAATTTTTATTACTAATGATCTATCAGATGATTGTGGTTCAGCATGTTAACTATCTACACTAATAAAAGAGAAACATGCAAATTGACCATCCCTCTTCTACACCCACCAGCCAATCAGGAGTGACTATGCAAATTAACCCAACAAAGATGGCAGCAGCCAAGGAGCTAGAGCAAGCAGGAGGCTTGGGTTGCCCCCGGAGACGGAGGAAGCCAAACTTCCCGCCCGCCCTGGCTGCTGCTGAAGGAGTGGCTGGGAGCCTGGCTTCCAGCATGCCCTGGCCTCCACTTAAGGAGGGGCAGGGAGCCTGGGTCACTGGGAGGTGTGGCCAGCCTGAAAACAGCCCTCAACCCCTTACCCAGGCTGGCTACACCCTCATGGGATGAGGGTCCCCGCTGGGGGGCTTGGCCAGCCTGCAAACAGCCCTCAGCCCCTCACCCAGACTGCCCCACCCTGATCCGGGACACCCCTTCAGGGCAAACCAGCTGACCTCCACCGGCAGGCAGAGTGGTTAGGGGCAATCAGGCAGGCAGGCAGGTAAGCGGTTAGGAGCCAGCAGTCCCGGATTGCGAGAGGGATGTTTGACTGCCGGTTTAGGCCTGATCCCTGTAAACCGGCAGTAGGACATCCTTCGAGGGGTCCCAGATTGGAGAGGGTACAGGCCGGGCTGAGGAGCACCCCCCCCAGGCACAAATTTTATGCACCGGGCCACTAGTAATATAATAATTATAAAATATTATAGCAGTTTCCATTACAATTATTATCAAGCAGTGTTATGTTAGCAGTGTTTTAATGGTTTTATAAGCTCATCCTTATAAAAACTGATGTTTTATAAGAACAAAGAATTGACTAGAACTGCCATCTTTAATAGGAATATGATGAAAAGTTGAATTTTAATATTATTCAATGCAGTATTATTATTATTTTTTGTTAACCCTCACCCAATGATATGTTTCCATTGATTTTTAGAGAGAGTGGGAGGGAGAGGGGGAGTCAGAGAGAAAAACATCGTGTGAGAGAGACACATAGATTGGTTGCCTCCCACACAGGGCCAGGGATCTAGCCTGCAACCGAGATACAGTGCCCTTGACCAGAATTGAACCCAGGACCCTTCAGTCCATGGTCTGATGCTCTGTCCACTGAGCCAAACCAGCTAGGGCTTTAATGCAGTATTATTACCATTTGTTCTCTGTAAGTACAAAAAAGTGCAAAACATAAAAATATTATACATTTATCTACAACTTGAACATCCGGAGAGTAAAATTTACTAGTACCACATTAAGAGGATAAAATTATGTTCCATATACCACATTTTGATAGTTATTTCAAATTTTTTCTCAGTTTTTATTGCCTATACTTTGATGTTGTATTCAAATCATCGACAAATCAAATGTCAGATATATTTGTCTATGTTTTCTTCTAAAATTATTAGTTTTAGTTCTAGCATTCTCTTTTATATATTTTAATTTTTGTATAGGGTATAAGGTAAGGGTCTAATTTTGTTTGTTTGTTTTTTGTGTTTTTTTTTTTGTTTTGTTTTGTTTTTGCATGTGGATGTCCAGTTTTCCCAGCACCATGTGTTTAAAAAGAACTGACCTTTCCCTATTAATGGTCTTGGCAGCCTTCCTAAAATTCAATTGCCAATATAAGCAGTAGTCAATTTTTGGACCCTCTATATGATTCCATTTGTCTATATATCTGTTTTTAATGTTAGTACCACTATGTTTTGATTACTGAAAACTTTTGAAATCAAGAAGTATGAGTCTTTCAACTTTAGTTTTCTTTTTCAAGATTGTTTTGGCTATTCAGGGTCCCTTGAAATTCCATATGAATTTAAGGACAAATTTTTCTGTTTATACAAAAACATTGTTGAGATTTTGATAGAAATTACATTGAATTTATAGATCAATTTGGCTAGTAATGTCATCTTAACAATATTAAGTTTTCCAATCCAAAAGTGTGGGATGTCTTTCCACTTCTATATGTCTTCTTTATTATATTCAGGAATATGTATGTTAGTGATTTTTGCCTGTTAATTTTATATCTTACAACTGAATTTTTTAAATAGCTCTAACTTTTTCTGGACTATTTTGTATTTCTACATATAAAAATCATGTTACATTGGAACAGGAACCACTTTATTGCTTCCTTTCAAATTTGGATATCTTTTATTCTCTTGCCTATTGCTAGAACTTCCAGTAGAATGTTGAGTAGGAGAGAAACCATATTTGATACTAATGAAAATAATAAAAATATATATCTCAGTCATTAAGACAAGTACTTCATATATATGTTTCTATGTGATTCTCATTACAATACTAAAAGATAGATATTAATATCCCCATTTTAGAGACAAGGAAACTGAAAGAAAGGCAAAATAAATTGCATGAGATCACACATTTAGAAAGTGACATAAGTGGAGTGTGAACCAGGTGTGAGTGATCTCAAAAACTATATACTGTTCTATTCATTTTGTCTTTATGACAATTACACAAGCAATGCCATTAGTGTCCTTTCCAAATTTATGTATTTCTCACTTGCTATGCAATATTCATGGGTGACTTAGAATCTGCATCATAAATATCAAGTCAGCAACACAGAAAATCCAAAAGGTTCTTTAGGGTCAAAGTGTTTCTTATCTGAATTACTAATTAAAACCAGACAGAGTATCTATATTTGTGTGATGATGCATGAAAAATGATAATAAGTAATTTTATATATGGCTTTTAAGAGTGAATACACCATTATAAGGAAAAAGCATAGATTAGCATACCCTCTTGGCATATTCCAAAAGTGATCCTACTGATATAAGAACTGCAATTCCACAAGATGCACAGAGCATTAGCTTAGCAAGATCAATTCTGTACTCTGGTGTGACTCAAACTTCCTTATTATTTCACTAGAACCCTGGTGCATGTAATTCGTGCATGGGGGGTGGGGCAGGAGGTCTCTCAGCCCGGCCTGCACCCTCTCCCAATCCGGGACCCCTCAGGGGATGTCAAACTGCCAGTTTAAAAACCAGCAGTCAGACATCCCTCTCACAATCTGGGACCGCTGGCTCTTAACTGCTCACCTGCCTGCCTGCCTTATCACCCCTAACCACTCTGCCTGCCTGCCTGATCTCCCCTACCCAATCACCTGCCTGCCTGATTGCCCCTAATTGCCTCTGCCTCAGTCCCCACTGTCACAACTTCAACAGGAAGGACATCCAGAATGACGACTGCAAGGTTATTGGGCTGTCCAGTAACCAGGGCCGGCTTGTGCTGCCGGCAGTGGCAGCAGTAGAGGTGTGATGGGGGCATCGCCTTCCCCTGATCACTGGGTGGCCTCCTGCCCCATGAGGGCTCCCAGACTGTGAGAGGGGGCAGGCCGGGCTGAGGGACCCCCCACTCCAGTGCATGAATTTTCATGCACCGGGCCTCTAGTGTGTGTGTGTGTGTGTGTGTGTGTGTGTGTGTGTGTGTGTGTATCCTATCTAATAAAAGAGTAATATGCAAATTGACCATCACTCCAACACACAAGATGGCTTCCCCCATGTGGATACAAGATGGCCAGCAGGGGACGGCAATTGTGAGTGATCAGGCCAGCAGGGGAGGGCAGTTGTGAGGGATCAGGCCAGCAGGGGAGAGCAGTTGGTAGGGACCAGACCTGCAAGGGAGGGCAGTTGGGGGTGACCAGGCTGGCAGAGGAGGGAAGTTTGGGGAGACCAGGCCTGCAGGGAAGGGCAGTTTGGGGGGGACCCAGGCCTGCAGGGGAGAGCAGATAGGGGTGACCAGGCCTCCAGGGGAGGGCAGTTAGGGGTGACCAGGCCTGAAGTTAGGGGCAATCAGGCTGGCAGGGGAGTAGTTAGGCATCAATCAGGCTGGCAGGGGAGTGGTTAGGGGGTGATCAGGCTGGCAGGCAGAAGCGGTTAGGGGCAATAAGGAAGGCAGGCAGGCAAGCAGTTGGGAGCCAGCAGTCCTGGATTGTGAGAGGGATGTCCGACTGCCCGTTGAGGCCCATTGAGGCAGTCGGACATCCCTCAAGGGGTCCCAGATTGGAGAGGGTGCAGGCTGGGCTGAGGGACACACACCTCCATGCATGAATTTCATGCACTGGGCCTCTAGTATATATATATATATATATATTAGTATAGATTAAGGATATAGTTTGCATCCTTGCATACCCTATGGAGAGTTAGACCTTGCTTTTAGAACACTCTCTATGGAGCATTGGGTGATACAAATTTGTATAAGACAGGGAGACTCCCATCTACATTTTGAGAGAAGATGAGACATAGTAGAATTAGCTCTGTAACATAAGGGCTATTTGAATAAGTCAGATTTCTACAGAAAGAAAATAATTAAATAAAGCATTTTTGTCCTGTATTGTGATATAGCTACACAACAATATAGCAATTAATAGAATAAATAAAGTAGAAATATAATCAATAAGGAGAATAAAAAGACAAATAATTAACTCAGAGAAATAGGAAAGTCAACATTAAAATAAAAATGGGGGAGACAGAACTTGCAAGGCACATAAGAAGAAAATTAATTATCCATGTAAGAAAAAATCAAGAAAATTTTCTGATGATAAATAAGTAGGAGATTGTAGAAATCCACCTAATATTGAAGATATGAGGATTTGAATACTACATTAGGGTCATTTCCATATACAGTTGTTCCTATGGAAAAAGACATGCAGGTTATGATTATTACAATAGCTTCAAAAGAATTCCACTCTCAACCATAAACCTACTTTTGCCCATCCCTTTTCAGGAAATTTGATCTTTTGAGAAAAAATAAATAATATAAATCTTTTAGAAAGTTCATCACCCATCTGCATCCATCTCACCAGACACATTTTGGGAGGAATTTATAAGTTTAGACTGAGAGGTAGAAAGGAGGCAGACTCTTGATGCAAAAGGTTTTGTCACAATCCATAAACAACTGGTAATAAAAAAATACTGGTTATATAGTTATACTAATATAAATAACAGTGAATACTATGTCACTGAAAGCATTCAAGGTAATTACTTTTTGATAGTGATATATGAAATAAGTAGATTACTTACTATATAAGCTTCATTTCAAATCTAAGATATTATTTTTCATCATATTACATTTCCTTTTTTATGCTTTTCCTGATTGTAGTCCTTTTAGTTATAAAATCATTTATTTTCCTTTGTTTGTTATAAATATCAATTATAAATTATATCACTGCTTATGTATCTATTATGACACATTATTTACTGTAATAAAAATTATGACCAAGGAAACACAAAGAGTGAAAAAATTCTTTCAGGAAATAACATCTCATTAAATATGCAACTTGTATCAAAAATGTCATGTTATACAATTTTTCTTATTACAGAATTAAAATATGTTTGTTGTAGAAAACAGAAGATTCAGATAAAATGTAAATCAGTCTTTGGGCCAAGGAAGGGAAGTAGTTTTTCCTCTCCTCCCTCCTTCCCCTTTCACTTTCTGGAACAGAGGATTAATATTATAAGCAATAGTCTGGAATGGTGCTAGGGCTTTATTCTGGTCAGAATCACTGTGCTTTAAAATATCAAACACTGGATGTATTGTTCTTCACCCTCACAACTGAAAAGAGGGGGTAGTTGTAATTGAATCCAGGCCTTATGTGAGACCCAACCTGTCCCCTTCTCTCTTCTGTTCTGCCACCCAAACCTAAAAGGTCCCAAGATGCATATTGGGCTTAGAGATGGAGGGACATGGGTTCACTGGAACATTTTAGTGCAAAGCCTTTTCTTCCATGATATGAGTCCAAGAAAGTATTTTAATGTAATCTTCCAAGGTACAGAGTTATAATAAGTATAATTTAATATAACAATAAATGTATTATTATATTAATAAATAACAATAGAATTGAGAGGTATCAACATGATCTTTGATTTTGAGATGTTTGCAAAATTATTGAGAAGACAGGACAAGTACATAAGGAGAGTTAGCTTTAAGTGCGCACTGGGAGAATACCATGTAAAGACAGGACTTATGCTGCCACAGTCAAGGAGCTGCCAGAAGCCAGGAGAGAGAGCTGAAATCGATTCTTCAGAGGGAGCATGGCCCTGCCAACACCTTAACATGGAGTTTCTCGGCTCCAGAAGTGTTAGACAATACATTTCTGTTGTTCTTAGCCACCCAATTTTTAGTATTTGGTTATAGCAGCCCCGGGAAATGAATACAATTATGCTTCCATCAATACTTCTCACCACCTTATTTGTTTACTCATTTACATTCTATGTCGTCCACAGAATATATTTCATGAGAGGAGTTCTGGGTGCTGGAGCTTCTTAGATGGGTGAAATATACTATTTATCCTGGAGGGACTTACAGAAGTATTTGTAATTATAATGTAACGCATTTATATATTCATTAATTGAGCACATGTTTAAGTACTGCATGATTCAGGGATTGCTACAAATTCTGAGGTCACAGTGGAGGTATAAGAGGTTACATTCTGCAAGAGAGAAAGATAAATAAAAAGGTATGAACAGAATGAAAAATAGAAAACAGAATAATATGATAGAGACTGGAATTGTGAAGGGAAATTAAATTGATTGGTTAAGACCTAGTTCAAAAGTGAACTAGGTCTGTCAGAAGAGCAGTGAGAAGGCATGTTTAGACCAGGTACTGAAACAATGATGGGACAAATGAGAATGAGGGGCCAGGTGTTTGGTCTTGTAGGACCTAGGAAGCTATGGGCGGGGTATGTCTAAAGCACCCTGAAAAGTCATTAGGAGGTTGCAATTAAGATTCTGTCATGTTCTGAATTTTTTTAAATATTACTCTGGCTGCTGTGTGGTAAGTGGAATGTAAGGTGGCAAAACTAGAAGCAGGAAGAATAATTGGGGAGCTATTGCAGAAGCCCAGATGAGAGATAGCTGTGGCTTTATCTAGGTGGTAACAGTAGAAGTGATGAGAAAGGACCAGCTATTGCGGTATTTTGAGGTATAGCTAATAGAACTAGTTGTTGGACAAGAGGTGTTGGAAAATTAAAAATCAGGACTGAATCTTAGGTTTCCTAACCGTCTCTTACAAAGTAAAGCCAAACTATATTGATTGGATGACAGCTCTTCAATTGAGAAGAGTTTACTTGATGCTTATATAGAAGAGGGTAGGTGGGCATTTGGGCTAGATGACCTTTAATCTCTTTTACAACTTTGAGTACAGATAATTCCAATGCTCAGGCAGAACTGCTATTCTGCTGTTGGTCAAGTGATCTCAGAAACTGAGGAGCCCACCCAGTGAAAGGATAGCGTGGGACTAGAGTGGAGACCACTTATACTCGATTTGGGTTGCACATGAATTTTCCAACTTCTCATGACAACACTTTGTTAATCATGATCATGATCATTTTCTAGCTGCCACAGCAATCTAAGCTTGATGTTAATGCTTTACCTGTTACCACATCATGCTCATAAAAATGACCTACAGTAAGTAAGATTATCCTTCTCTTATACATAAAGGAACTGATTGTGAGAGGGCAGTAACATGTCCAAGACCTTAGAGATGTGAGACTAATTAAAAATTGGGTGGATCTGATAAATATTTTTGTCTTATTTTAGTTTACTTGAAGTTTATTTTAATATGAAATAGTGTGACTATGTTTGACTGTGTGAATATACACATATATAATGACCTACCAACATATAAAGCATATATTTATATTAATTCTTGATAGAAAAAAATCTCTTAATAGTAAAGTTGGTAAAATCCTGTTGTCATGAATGACTTGGATGATTTTTAGATCTACCCAAGTAGACCAGTAATTTGACTTATTGGAGAAGAAGCTTCTTTAAAGCCAAAACGAGAGTGTTCTTTAAAAAGAGAGAGAGTGAGAAATGGAATGACATTTTTATTGCTTGCTGTATGTTCCCATTCACCAGCTGCTTAGGGAGATAAACCAAAGTGGCACTGAGTTGAAATCAAAATCAAGTTTTGCTAGCATTTTGATTCAAAGAAGAATTCTCAAGAAGCTGAAAATAGAAGAAAAAATGAAAGTCATTCTTATTGCTAATGAAATGTTGTCTTGCTGTGGAGCAGTATGTGGCTAGAAGAAAAATGACTTGGACTTAATCAGAGACTCAAAATACAGAGTGTGCATTTCCAATCTGGTAATTAGGCTGGTATGAGATGTCACAGTGACCATTACCATGGACTGGCTCTGAAATGCACACTCTGGATTAAACAGTAGCTGAATGGTGAGGGCACCACTCTGAAGTCTTGGCTAATCCATGTGACATGATGGCACAAGGGACGCTGCTCCTGCTGGTTCCCACTAAAGCCTGTCCTATAAACCAGTGGAAAAGCAGGTGTTTTTGTCCACAGATCTGATTTTTCAAAATAAGGTTAAGAGATGACAGCTGTGAGAAAATAAAGCCATTCTCTAGAGAGTAGCTGCCTTGTGGGACAAGAAAAACAGCCCTTGGAAGCCAGCCCAGCAACACTTTTATTAGTCAGGTGTAAAGGAGAGCTGCCTCCTATGGAGCTTTGGCTGAAAAGTTTCCTTTTAATCCTTGACTTTCCCAAAAAAAAAAATGCAAAAGAAAGAAAGTGAACCTCGGTGCCAATATATTCATTTGACATTTGTTCAACAAATACTTATTCAGCAATTACTGAAATAATGTTAATGAAAATGCTAACATGCACCTGAAAAACTAAAGAACTTTATAAGTGAAGGGAATTTTGTGCTATATACAAAAAGAGTTTGAATTCAGCATTTCTAGACACATGTGACCAGACTGTTAACTGTTAAGCAAGGTCATTTCGTGCTACTGCTCAGGGACATCAAAAATCTTTCCATAAATGATGTTGCAAATCCAAATTTATTTATCAAAATTCTGTGCTGTACAAAATAAGCATACTATGGAGGAATGTAAAGATGAATACAATTCATCTCTTTAAGATGCTCACTTTAAGGGAGCTGAGAATTAGGTATAGAAACAGAAACACACACACTTTCACAATTATGCCTGCTTGGTGAAAGTGTCCTATAAACACTAAATAGAGAGAAAGGAACTGAAACTGGGATAATTAAGGAATCATTTAAGATTAAAATTGGACCTAGATGTGGATTTGTATAATGAATTAAGGTAGCATATTCTGGCAGAAGTATCAGTAGAACCAACAAAAGGCCCTGAGACTAGAAAATTTGGGAAGTGACAAAGAGTATTATGATGTGAGGGTGGGGTAGAAGAAGGAGATATTTTATTGGGAGATAAAAATGAAATGAGTGGGCTCAAATAACATGCTAACTATTGTAAACTTTATATTTATAGAAAATCAAGAAACATTAGCAGAGTTTGAGCAGGAGGGAAACTGTATCAGTATTTGTCACAATGGAGCTTTAGGAAAATAATGTTTGTGTCTATATTGTAGACAGAGAGATAGATCTGTTTAGAGGCTATTGCAATAGTCCAGACAAGAAATGATGGAGCCTCAAATAAGTGCAATAGCAGTACAGATTAAGAAAAAGACAGATGTCAGTAGCACTGAAGAAAGAATTAGTATTGGCCTTATATAATTGAAATGTTTGCCTTAGTTTGTCAATGCAGGATATTTTTTCTCTAATAAACAACCTTGATGAGAAAAATAAAAAAAAAAGCATTAGTATTTTGTTGTCAGTGGTTTGGGTTTTAAGCCAGATGTGAAGATGTCCTGAAAACTATTGGAAATTCTTATCTTATGTCAAGAGAACCAGTGTTATAGATATAGATCTGGTAGTTCTCTGCATAGATTTAAGTGGTGGGCATGTAAGAGCTAATGAAGGTACCCCCCCAAAAAAAAGAAATGTTAGCAAGCGCTGGGGAGAGAACCTTGTGAGATAATACCAGTATTTAATAGTCAGCTTAAGAAGGGGATCCATCAAGGGAACATGCACAATGAGCCCAGAAAGGCAGGTCCAGGCTGGGGGAAATCAAGTCAGATGCCTTATGAAAAGAAGAATTGGTCCTGGTGATTCATAGGCATTGGTGACCATAGGCAGAACAGACTCAAAGGCAATGTGCTGGCCAAACCCATACTTCTGTGGAATTGGGAGTAAAAAACTGAGTAAGGAGAAATAGTGAACAGATATGACTTTTTGTGACATTTGGGATTTAGGATGCATATTGAATGGGAAGCAGAGTCAAAGGAGATAGTTTTTAGAAGTGAGGACACAAGAGAATGTCCATGAAAGTCAAGGAAACCTGGAGAAGGAGTAAATAATGTTGTGTGAGAGAGAATCTAAGAAGAGTCAAGGTGAGCACATAAGTGGGCTACATAGTTTGTCTTGGCAAAATAGAGTTTTGAAATGCAGAATATTTTGAGGTAGATAAGTTAAAAGCCAACAAAATTCCTTGACTTGGAGCATAGTAGTTTCAGATGATGGCCAGGTACAATCCTAACTCATTCAGAAGCAGGCAGGAAGAATTGGAAATGAAGCTAAATGACGTTTAGGAAAAGAGACCTAGTTGTTGAAGTCACCAAAGATTAGGGAAGGAACAGATAGGGAGAAGAGAAAAACCTGATAATTAATTGTTATTTTCTTCTGTGATGATTAATTTTACTATGTAATGACTTGACTGGGCCATGGGGTGCCCAGACTAAACATTTCTGGGTGTGTCTGTGAGGATGTTTCCAGACAAAATCAGCATTTGAATTGATGGATTCAATAAAGTAAATTTTACTTTCCAATGTGAGTGGGCATCATCCACTCTGTTGAGGGCATAAATAGGACAATAAGCAGAAGGAAGGAAATGTCCCTCTCTGCCTATTTGTTTGATCTTGGGCATCAGTCTTCTCCTGTCTTTGGATTAGAATTTATACCATTGGCTCCTTTGATTCTCATGCCTTTGAACTGAGACTGGAATTATGCCATCAACTTTCCTGGATCTCCAACTTGAAGACTTTCAGCCATATATATATATATATATATAATATAAACATAATATGCAAATTGACCATACCTTCGCTACACCATAAGCCACGCCCACCAGCCATGCCCACCAGCCATGCCCACCAGCCAATCAGGAGCAAATATATGCATTAAACCAAAGATGGTGGGGGGAGGGGCAGCGCCCACTGCCGGTGGGATCCAGGCCATGATGGTGGACTGGGGCAGGCGGTTAGCACCGGCAGCCGCCTGACCAGGTCCTGGATAGGGACTTGGAGTCTAGCATAGCAAAAAGAATATTCAGCAAAAGCAGGAGACAAGGTTTCATAAGTTCTCCCCCAGGTCACCACTGTTCTCTTATACATTTTAATTATCCCAGACTTTGCCTGATGGGATTTGATTTGAATTATGCCTAATAGAGATTACATGGCATGAATTGTAGGATCATTCTTTCTTTTTGTGGTTGCCTGACTGAGAAAGGCCTTGGAATGAGAGAAGGCACTTTTATTTTCCTTTTTCATTCTTTAGAGGCTGAGGAATTACAGTTATATGAAGAAGTCAGTGAGAGAATGAAAGTCTCATGCTATATTTTTCTGTAAGTTTTATCATGTGGACTATCAAAAACTTGGTGGGATCCTTTTCAAGAGGTGTAACAAAAATTATGTTGGAATTAACATTCAAGAGTAAAAGGAGAGAAGTGAGTGGTGGGTAAAGGAAAGAACTTTGTCCTAGAAACCAAATAGAAGCCACATATTAAACCTTCAGATTCTTACTCATTGTGCTTTGGAGGTATTAAAGGATAATTTTTTAAAAAGGTAAAATCATGACTCATAATCTGTATAGATAAAAGGCTAAGTGACCAACATTTGTCCATCCGTCCGACCAACCGGTACATATGACGCACACTGGAAATTTAAAAATAAACTTTGACTCGCACACGTGCCATACATATAAAGCTCTCACTGGCGCTAATTTGAATATTGCATTTGGTGGGAAAGTTCTTTTCAGAGGGGATTTTTGTGTCGCCATGCTATACGATTGGCCATAGTACAAACGAGTTTAAAGTAGTGTAGTGTTTGGGGATGTTTCAGACAATTTGTTAAAACAAATATGAGGTCAGAGGATTCTGCTTATAGTGAATGGTTAGTAAAACTTGGAGATGGCAAACTTGATAGCAGTTTTCATTTAGGAATGGATATTATTGAAATTCCCCATGAAATGATTTTTAATGGATCTATTATTAAAGCCACCTTTGGAAATAGTATATCTATAGAGATAATATTTAAAATATATCTAAACGTGCAATTCTTTGTCCAAAAAAAGAGCACGTTCAAAAATTAAATGAAGAAATTTTGGATATACTTGATGGAGATTTTCACACCTATTTGAGTGATGATTCCATTGACTCAACAGATGATGCTGAAAAGGAAAATTTTCCCATTGAATTTCTTAATAGTATTACTCCTTCGGGAATGCCGTATCATAAATTAAAATTGAAAGTGGGTACAATAATCACACTATTGCGAAATCTTAATAGTAAATGGAGTCTTTGTAATGGTACCAGATTTATTATCAAAAGATTGTGACCTAACATTATCAAAGCTGAAATATTAACAGGATCTGCAGAGGGAGAGATTGTTCTGATTCCAAGAATTGATTTGTCCCCATCTGACACTGGCCACCCATTTAAATTAATTCTAAGATAGTTTCCCGTTATGCCAGCATTTGTGATGACTATTAATAAATCACAAGGACAAACTCTAGACAGAGTAGGAATATTCCTACCTGAACCCATTTTTAGACATGGTCAGTTATATGTTGCTTTCTCTCTCTCTCTTTTTTTTTTTAAGTATTTTTTAAAAATATTTTATTGATTTTTTTACAGAGAAGAAAGGAGAGGGATAGAGAGTTAGAAACATCGATGAGAGAGAAACATCGATCAGCTGCCTCCTGCACACCTCCTACGGGGGATGTGCCCGCAACCAAGGTACATGCCCTTGACCGGAATCGAACCTATGACCTTTCAGTCCACAGGGCGATGCTCTATCCACTAAGCCAAACCAGTTATGGCTGTTGCTTTCTCTTGAGTTCAAAGAGCATGTTACGTTAAAGTTGTAAATACTTTATCTCAAGGGAAATTAGTCAAGCACTCTGAAAGTGTTTTTACTCTTAATGTGGTATACAGGGAGATATTAGAATAAGTTTAATCACTTTATCAGTCATTATTTGCATCAATGTTGTTTTTATATTACGAGTTTGTTATTGTTATCTCTCACACTTTTATTATAGAGAAAGGGCAAATAGCAATATTAAAATATTTCATCTAATTAATTTTCTTTCAATGTGCACAAATTTCGTGCACTGGGCTACTAGTATATATATATTAGAGGCCTGGTGCATGAAATTCATGCACGGGGGTGGGGGGGGAGTCCCTTCAGCCCAGCCTGCACCCTCTCCAATCCGGGACCCCTCAGGGGATGTCTGACTGCCAGTTTAGGCCCGATCCTGAGGATCGTGCCTAAACCATCAGTCACACATCCTTCTCACAATCCAGGACCACTGGCTCCTAACTGCTCACCTGCCTTCCTGCCTGATCACCCCTAACTGCCCCCCTTTCCAGCCTGGTTGTCCCTTACTGCCCTCCCCCCCCCCCCGCTGGCCTGGTCACCCCCAACTGCCCCCTCACTGGCCTAGTCGCCCCCAACTGCCCCACCTGCTGGCCTGGCCACCCCTCACTGCCCCGCTCTGCCGGCCAGGTCGCCCTTCACTCCCCCCCCCCCAGTCTGGTTGCCCCCAACTGCCCCCTTGCTGTCCTGGTCACCACCAACTGCCTGCCTTTCTGGCCTGGTCACCCCTCACTGGCCCCCATGCTGGCCTGGTCGTCCCACGCAGCCTGCTGTTCAGTTGTTTGGTCGTCCCTCACTAAATTCCCTGCTGGCCTGGTTGCCCCTTGCAGCCTGCTGTTCAACTGTTACTGTGAGGGCATCCTGACCAATTTGCATATTACTCTTTTATTCGTATAGATGTCTGTCTCTCTGTCTATATATCTCCTATTGTTCTCTTTCTCTGGAGAACCCTCTAACACACTATATCTACTAGTCTATATGTCATGTTTGTGTGTGTGAACATACATACATATGAATACATACACATTTTTTCTACCTATACAAGTTTAATAACTTTCTGTTCCTCCTTATTTTTTCATAAATGAGATTACATTTGAAATATATGTCTTTAAGACACAAAAAAATCAATTTATTTTAATTGGGAATTAGTTTAATTGATGAGGATGAAAGTTAAGGTATAATATTAGAAAGGTGAAGTCTCTCTTATAGTCCACGTGTACATGGTGTTTTTGCAATGGTCAAAGAACTTTCACATACCATCTTGGAGCTGAACAGAATAACCCTGGAATCACTCAGGTAGGAAGTATTTCTTTTATTCTGCCAATGCAGAAACCTGCTCTGACCACAGATCCTCATGTTCTAAATTCTGAGCACTTCCTACTGTTCATTTCTGTTCAGATAAATATTTGAAGTTATTTTTTACAAGGATTTTGGATGGTAAACACACAACCCAATACACAAATGATGTATTATAGAATCATACACTTGAAACCTATATAATTTTATTAACCAATGTAACCACAATAAATTCAATAAAATATACATAAAAAAGAAACACAAATAATAAAAGGAGTAAGATATGAAAGTGATCTTTTTGGTGCTCAAGTTTTTATAAACAATTACACTCAATGTTTAATACTTATACATTAATGTACTGTTCATGAGGAGTTTTGATACTATCTCCATGATGTCCACTAGTTATTCCTTTGAGTTCGTTTCATTGCATGAACATTACCATTATCTTACCTTCCATCTTCCTCAAACCTAGGGAATGTAAAAAGTCCTTTAGACTGGAAAAAAATCAGACTTAAAGAAATTACTGGAGAGAAAATAAACTACACTTTGGTAGTATTAATTATTGGGTTGAAATTTGCAGTCTGGATATTTAAGAAGCTTTTGACATATCCCACATTGCAGTCAGACTCTATAGAGAAAGTAACAACACAGAAATGTTATTATTTCCTGAAGCATGTTTTTAACATGGGGCCCAATGATAAAATCCTACATGGGAAACTAAAACACAAACCTTTTTTTGGAAGTTGGTTTGTGAGGACTTTGGGGTTAACATATATGAAGGGCTTAAGTAGCATCTACCAGAGTAGGCTTGATGCTCCATTTGCTTTAGAATTGTATATAGGTACAAAAAGATAAACTGTTATTAAATTCTGACATTTTTTCTTTCTCATTTTATAGAAAAGAGGATATGTCATTGGGTGGGCAGCAATAAAAACAGCATTCTTCCAGAATGGATGTTAGAGCCATTAACCCAGGGTTTCATCCTGGCTTCTTTCAGCAGGGCCAGTATCTAGGGACACTTTTTGTTGAGTCTCACCTGAAATTTATTTTCTACCAAGTTGTTTAGGATCTGAAAAATGGTGGGGCTGAGTGCTTCAGGGCTTTTTGCAGCTTCAGGGGACCCATTTTCTGAGGCTGGTTCTTTTCCTGTGGTTCTGTTTCAAGCATGTAATTTAAGGAGGCTGCCATATTATTTTGTAGGTTAACTGAGTGCTTCCTTGGGTAATTGAGGTCACCTTCATGTGGGCAGGAGTTGGTCTGAGGTAATTCCATTTAAAAAATATATTTCCTTTTCCCTGCAGATATCTTCAGGGATGGCAGTTAAAAAGTCAGAACAGAATACTGTATTTTAGCTGCTGATAGGTTCATGAATATTCAGTTTTTAAATTTTTTGTACCATGTATGGTATATGTAATTTTTTATATGTATAAAATAGTTTATTTAAAAACTTTAAAAATAAGTGGGGTATTTTAAAGTTTTTGAAAAGTAATATGTTCTCAGTAGTAAGATTTTTTCCCCTTACTCCATTCCTTTTGCTTTTCTTTGATTTTGGCACTTGTGAGGAGAGCAGCAAAATTAAACAGCCTTCTAATATTCAACTTTTTTAAAAGGCTAAGAATTGTAGACTGAGAGCTGTGTTGTGGCCAGGTAATTACCTTTCATAACTTAATAAAAGTATTTTATATAATTCTACATGTGTTTGTTTTCTCTCTCTCTCCATTTTTCTTGTTTTGTTGAAGAACTTTTAATACCTTACCTTTTGGAAGGTTGCAGAGCCGTGGTGCTGCAGAAACTGGATATTAAGCATAGAGAGAGCTAACATTTAAGCTAAATTTTATTGAATCAGACGGAAAAATATTTAGGTCTTCCTTCCCACCTCTCTCCTGTTGGCTATAACATTATCTCCTTATATCGAATAAATCTTCTAAAACTGATAACTTGCACAATGACTTTACTAATGTTTTAGGCGTGAGAAGACAAGAGCACAACATAGGAAAACAACTAAAATTGGAAAAGGATGGAATAAAGATATGTCAAAAGAGATAAGAAGGGCAAGATCAAAGTGTATAAAGAGTGTCTAGGCCAGTGATGGTGAACCTATGACACACGTGTCAGCACTGACACGCAAAGCCATTTCTGATGACACGTGGCCGCTGAGGCGGCCGCATGCCGAGGATGAAACATTTGCTGCTCCTGAGGATGAAACATTTACGAAATAATGTTTTTTCCTCAAAGTGACACACTACCCGAGTTATGCTCATTTTTTTGGCGAAGTTTGACACATCAAGCTCAAAAGGTTGCCCATCACTGGTCTAGGCAGTGACTCCTTTAGAAATGCCTTTGTTGATGTCTGAAGGCTTCTGAACTAGGGAGGTGGTGGTGGGGGGGGATAAATTACAATGAGTAAGATAAGGGTAATAAAAGAAGAAGAGTGAGACATTTTCTTCTCTTAGTCACAGAATAGATGTGATTTAGGATGATGGTGATGATGATGATGATGATGATGGTGATGATGATGATGATAGTGATGATGATTTTGTAACATAAGGAAAATGTGAGAAGAATGGTTTTTGCCTAGTGTGCAGAGGGCATGCAGTGGTCTATCAGAGAATAGACTAGTAGTCCTATGTTGAGAAAGTCTCCAAACAGGGCAATTGTCTTCCTTTGAAAGTCACAGTTACCAATCTCAAATAAACACTTGGTAATGCCATGCACTCCTAGTAGGCTATTCCTGATCAACCCACTGTCCTACTTTCTGCAATGATACCCTTCTTACTCTTTTTAGAATCATGAACCATCTCCCAACCTCTTCCTGATTCCTGGCAGATAGCTTCAGTTCATACATCACATTGAAAATTGAAGCTATCAGAGGGGAACTCCATCAGCCCACACTGCCTCCAACCCAACAATCCAACCTACTGTACACTCATCATCTCTTTCCTTTCTTCTATTTCAATACATGGGGGTCTTTCCTCCTATCTAAATCCACTTCCTCCACTAGTGCTTTGGGTATGACCCCTTCTGCCCTTCTCAGTAACTACACCCCATTGTACCTTTTCTCTTTTGCAATGATCCTTCAGCTGGTTACCTTAAACATGTTCAGGTCTCATAGATAAACCTCCCTTCAATCACAAGTCCTCCTCCTGCTGCCCAAATAAATGAAAGAATGAATGAATGAATGAATGAATGAATGAATGAATCTATCTCTGAATAAGATTATCAGTATCTATGCTGGGCTGGGGGTTGATGTTGGGTGTGTGTGGGGGAATTAAGCAAAAAAGAAAAAGGAATAGAGAACTCATGGACATGGACAACAGTGTGGTGATTGTGGGGGGAGAGAAGGGAGGTGGAAGGGGGCATAGAGAGGATAAATGGTGATGGGGAAAAAAATAAAATAAAATATAAATTAACAAGCTAAAAACAAAAAAGCATCACTATTTCATTTTCTTCCCTTAATATTGGATCCATGGTGATAAAAGGGGACAGCAAATATAAAGTGATACCAAGCTTGCAGTCTCTGTGAAAGTTTCTGGGTTGAGCATGGGCTGAGATCAGTGGTCTCTTACTTCTCTGTACTGTACTGAGACTCTATGCATCTATGACCTTCAAGGGGATAAGTTGTAGAACAATAACACTGCTCACTTTCCTGTGCAACTTCCTCATTGTGTCTTTGGTAGAGTATTTCACAGAATTAAGACTCTTCATTCTGGGTTTTCTAAAACCTGAGTTTATAGCTCCACTGAGAAGTCCTCTGCTGCCTGCTCCTCATCTTGATTCACTTTGCCTCATGTTCTGTCTTTTCCTTCCCACTGTGCTGCATGCCCTCTCTCCCATGAGTCAGCTCCCTTCTGGTATAACTAATTGCAGAGAGGCCAGGCTTGGCGAGGCTTTTCCTTTTAAGTTTTTTCTTGCAACTCACCTTCTCTATGGCTTCTTAGCATCAAACTGGGGGTGGAGGGAGACAAGAAAAATCAATGGAAATATATGTGTCTGTACATATTTATATATAACTCTGTATGTGTGTAGCTCTGTAAATGTATTGTTACTCTTTTATGTAAATTGTTTGTACAATATAGCAAATTTCTACAACATGCACCCTACCTTACAAAAAATACTTATAAACATTGATGAACATCTTTTAAAAACTTTAACACTTTGTGCAACAGACTTAGGTTTCTCTGAAGACAAAAGCATCCCCTAAACTATTTGTTTTAAAGCCTTGTACTTTTGTAGTAATGAAGGCAGTATATGCCATTACATTGTATAACCAAAGAGAGTTTCAGAAGAATGAATTCATAGAGTTAGTAGAGAATCCAGAAATTCTGTCTCCTGCAAATTAGTTCATCCCTCTCTTCTTTTCACTTTTAAGCAGAAGAAATGACTATGAACTTCTGAAAGTTTGTTAATGTATTATTTGTGAAAGGATCCCCAAAAAGCTCCGTTTGGTGTATCCCTTTTGAGTCTTAAGGTACATGTCCTTACATCTAAGAAATAAAGTAGTGAATAGAAGTCCTGTCAACAAGCAGAAGAAGACATAGGATTATAAATTTTAGAATTCAATCTTCCTGGAAGATTACAAATATATATTTATAAAACTGATAATTCAATCATGCATCAGATATAAACATTTTTATTTAATCCCAAATCCAAGTATTCAGAGTGATTGCAAAATAATGTAGAAAATAAAGTGTTCTGATTCAGTTATTTCTTTATTATCTGATATACATGTATTGAATTAAAATAATAATAAATAACAATTCTATACTAAATAAAATCTAAGTTACATAATGGAATTTGTGCCCTTTTTGTAAACTTCAAACTGAATTTAAAAAAATTGGGCAAATAGAAGTTGATTCTTTGATCAAATTTATAGAAAAGTATTGTTTTGAACAAGTGCTATTAGGCTTATGGAAATAAAAATTCTTACCTAGTAGGTAGGAAATTGAGTATGAATGGTTTATAGTACCTTGGTTACTCTAGCTCCCCTAACTTGACTGCCCTGTTTCACAGGTATCCCCTAGAGTTGTGTAATGCAACAATATCGTCAACCACCTTCAGAAATGTCTCCCCTGACAGGTGTTCTAAACAGTTCCCTCAGAATTTGGCTCTTGTTTTGTAATATAGTTACATTGTCTCATAAAGCTTCATCAATAGATTTCTTCCAACAGTTAGTTATTAAATGTTCAAACATGAAGAAAAGTTGAAAGAATATTACAGTGAAAACCATATAACTAACACTTGCATTCTACATTTATTATTATATACTATATCTTATTTATTACATATCTGTTCACCTATTTATCCCTCTATCCACATATAAGTTCATTTAATTTTTGGTGTGTTTCCAAGTAAGTGCAATGATCAGTGTATTTATCTCACAGTACTTCAATGTGCATATATTAACTGAAGTTCCATCTTTGTTCACATTCCTTTTTCTTTTGAGATAAAATTCACATACAATGAAATGAAGACTTTTTAAATGTACTATGCTCTAATTTTGTAAACAGCATCTACCTGTCTAACTTCTTTCCCTCTTTGGAAACTTTAGATACCAAACACCCTAGAAAGTTTCCTCCTGCCCTTTCTCAGTCAATTCAGGTCCCAGAGGCAAGCTCTGTTCTAGTGTATTTTTTCAACAGTGATTTGTTTTGCTTGTTCTAGAACTTCATATAAATACAACCATCCACTATACACTCTTTTGTGTAATGCTTCTTTACTCAGCATGGTGTTTTTGAGAGTCATCCATATTGTTGCATGAATCATATTTTGTTTCTTTTATTGTTGAGCATCATCCTATTGAATGAATGTATCACTGTTTTCTATCCATTTTCTATTGATGAACACTTGGACTCTTTCCAGTTTTAGGTTATCCGATAAAATACCAATATTACTTCTATAGAAGATTTTTACTTTCAGTCATTCTAATGAATATGTTGTAGTGTCTCAATGTGATGTTAATTTTCACTTCTCTGATGTGACTTAATGATGAACATTTTTCATGTGCACAATTTTGAGGTGCTTGTTCAATATTTTGCCACTGAATCCCCATCTATATGACTCCTTGTTTCCAAGATTCTTCACACCTAATTTTCCTCTGCTCTATCAGTCTCAAATTTGTCTTTTCACATATAAAGCCAATAAATTTATATTTTTCTGATACCCTGAACAGTTTTTTGATGTCCTGAATTTTGAGGAGGTTAAGGAGTACATCTGAACAACAACAACAGAAAAGCTTTAAATTTATAACTGTAACCAGGTCTCATCTTTTCTGTCTCTCAAAGGAAGTTTCCTCTCCAGTTTATGCCTGCTTTGGATGATTATCCAATCTTCATAGAGTTGGGTAATTTTACATGTGTCATAGATTTTATATATGGTACCTCTTTTTCTGATATATCTTTATATATGTCACATTGCTATTACTGGAACCTGTAAGCCCCCTAAACTACTTTGGTGTGGATATCACATGTTGTAATAGTGAAGTTCAGAGAAGGTGTTATTCAGTCCATGGATCTGCTTGTTAAGTTATGCTTAGTTTTGCTAACAAGAAATACAGCCTGTTCCCCTTTTTAAAACTGTCAGTTATTTTCAGCATTTGGACCACTAAGTTTATGTACCACAATAACACTGCACCCTTGAGGAAGGTGTTTATGGGAGGAAAAAACCAGCCGTCTCCAGGGATGCTGATACTCTCTCTCTCTAGATCAAGGAAGATCAGCATTTGAATCAGAGTCATAGATATACATTAGTATATCTGCACAGAGTATATCTATATTGCCCAAAGATGGAGTGTAAAAGCATTTCCTTTGGGGTGTCTGCATAGAATCATGATTACTATGTAAAATTCCAAATATCTTTTGATAATATCACTATATCAAGTCAAATTAATACATCAAAACTTACATTATAACTAATGGCTTCCTATTCTACTCTTCTCAGTGTTAGTAGTGAGATAGTATATAAAATAAATACAATGGCTCAAAGTGTAATACATGAACCAACACCATTATCATCATCTGGGAAATATTTACAAAAGCAGAATATTAGGTTTTATGAATTTACTGAATCAAAATGTGTATTTTAATAAGATCCGAAGGTGCTTCTTATGCACAATAAAGTCTGAGAAAGACTAAGCTAATATACAGGCTGCCTAGAGAAGTGATTCTTAAACTATCTGTGGATATATTTAAATTTTTGTGTGTTTGTGGTTCATATCCATCATAGACCAATACATCTGTAGTATGCAATAAAAACATTAACATAAAAATAAGATATATGATATAAAATCCTGATTTTTATTAGATTCATAGAATTACATTTCAAAAATATAATCAGAACACACATGAAATATAAAAATTATAAAAACTATTTTTCAATTAAAGAGTTCATTTGAGATTATTAATATTTATATATAATAAATATGTTAAACATCTTCAGATGACTTTATAACTTGGTATTATTTCTTTCAGATTATTATGTGTATGAAACTTATTTGTAATGGTTTGTATGAAAATTCCATTTAAACTTTGATGGTTTTATTGCTTCATTAGTCAGTATATCTCTGCAAATAGTACAATGTGGTTTTCTCACTTTGTCATCAAATATGTTTACAAAACTGAATCCAATATATATAACTTGAATGAATTACCTTTGTCTTTATTCTTCAGAATCACTTTCATTTTTATCATTTGTTTCATTATTATTGCCACTTGAGAAACAGTCCAATTAAGCTTTTATTGCCATGTATAAATTATTTTAAAATAAATTATTCAAAGTATGCTTCCTTAGTTTGGTTAGTAGTTATAAATGCTAAATTTATCTAAAAATGTGACTGACCAAAAAAATAAATAAATAAAAATAAAAATAAAAATAAATAATAAAAAAATAAAAATGTGACTGACCAAAAATTAAAATAATTATGAAATATTGTTATGATAAATAAGCAATTATATATTCTCGGATTCTTATATCTTTTGAATTACAGATGATAGATTAACCTTAAAAAATTAAATCTCATAACATTGCCTTACAAAGCATAGTAGTATGCAGTTTGTAGCATATGAAATTCATACCATGAATTCAACAACTAAACTTGTCTAGTTCCTGTTCAAAAGACAAATCCATTGATCATGCTCTTGGGTGTCACAGTAATGTCAAATTACTATAAAAATGTCTAAATGTTTACACTCAACTATAGTACTTGTCTGTAACAGAGTTGGTGGTCTTTATCATCCACAGACCATACTTGGAGCAGCATTGGTCTAGACCACTGTTTATATAGGTCTATTTCTGAATAACCTATTCTATTTCATTGATTTATATGTCTACTCTTACATCAATAGCTATATTGATTACCAGTTTTATGATTAATGTTAAAGTGAACTTAGTTCTTTTAAAAAAATTTTATTACGTTAGTCCATTCTAATTTCTAAATTTGCACAAATATGCACATTAAGACTATATTTCCCCTTAATCCTTTTAACATATTTATTTTTAATAGCTGCTTTAAAGTCTTTTTTAAAATATATCTTTATTAATTTCAGAGGGGAAGAAAGGGGGAGAGAGAGATAGAAACATCAATGATGAGAGAGAATCAATGATCTGCTGCCTCCTTGCACGCTCCCCACTGGGGACCGAACCCGCAACCTGGGCATGTGCCCTTGACTGGAATCGAACCCGTGACCCCTGGTCCACAGATCGACCTTCTATCCACTGAGCCAAACCAGCCAGGGTTGCTTTAAAGTCTTTATCTCATTAATCCAACATCTGAGTCACTATGGGTCAGTTGACTACTTTCTGTTTACAAAGTATAAGTCACAGTTTTCTATGTCATAAATGTCTAATATTTTACTTTGTACTGGACAGTGTTAATGATTTTAGAAGCTCTGATTTCTGTGATCTTCCCTCATATGGTGTTATTGGTTCAAGTTCACCATTCGATTACTGGCTGAACATCTTGACCTGTATATGCACATACTTACATTTTGTTAGTGGAGATATCTGAGAACCTCACTACATTTCCCAAGCCCATCTAACTTGATAGAATTCTATATTTAAACTCTGTATATCTGGGCAGGTCATAGCTTTAGGCTTTATTAGGGTAGATCTAGATTAGGGTGTGTTGTTTGTTTAAGATTTGGGGTTTTATGATGTCTATAATGAATGCCCACCATGTTAAAATAATGTTTACAAGTTTTCTACAATCTGGCTCAATCCCATGGCAGCTGCAATTGGGTAAGCCTCATGTTCTCTTACCCTGCCCATGCACAGTTTACCCTGTTGCCAAGACCACCAGAAAACCTCTGTGCAGTGTCTTTCCCTATATATTCCAATAAGATGCCAGGATATCTAGACAGCTGACTCCTCTGCTCAGCATAACTTCCATTTTCTATCTGAACTCTGGCTCACTGTGCTGTGGTCAGAATATTAACCCCAGGCAGATAGCTGGTCTGATTATGACTCTCCTCTATTTGATGGTGGAATTAATTCATATTTCTGAGGCAGTGCTCTATAGTAGAACTTTCTGCAGTGACGTAATTATTTTACATTTTTGCTACCCAATAAAGTTGCTATTAGCCCCATGTAGTTATTGAGCACTTAAAATGTGGTTAGAGTAACTGAAGAACTGGATTTTTAAATATTCTTTAATTTAAATAGTCACATGAGGCTTGTAGCTACTATACTAGACAATGCAATTTGTAATAGGGATAAAAATCTCTAACCCAAGCAAGAACAACTGCTTTATTTGGGTATCTTATCTTGATATTGTTGAGTCAATTCTTTCGCTAGCTTTGTCTGTTTTCTTGCTTATAATTTGTTTGGTTCTCAGATAATTGCTCCTCCGAGTCACCATGACTCAATCTTTCTCAGACGTGTGTGTTCTTCTGCTAGTTCTTTTTCTGCATTGCATCTGACATAATGCCAGTCTTAAACTATCAGTCTTCTTACTTTTATTCATTTAGCCTCCTTTTTTTACTCTGATCCAGAGTTTTGATCTAAAAAACAAAATGTAGTGTAAGTACTAGAGTACTAGGTCTCTTTTTTATTTTACTTTAATTGAATTTATTGGGTGTTATTGGTTAATAAAATTATGTAGGTTTAAGGGGTATAATTCTATAATATATAATCTATATATTGTATTGTGTGTTCTCCACTCCAAGTCAAGAATCCTTCCATCACTATTTATTCCCCCTTTACCAAACTCTTCTACCTCCCCCCACCCTTCTTTCCCTCTGGTAATCACCATAGTGTAGTGTGTGTGTGTGTGTGTGTGTGTGTGTGTGTGTTTTGCTTAATCCCTTAATTTTCACCTAGCCCCCCAACACCCCTCCCCTCTAATATTTCTCAGTCTGTATCTATGAGTCTGTTTCTGTTTTGTTTGCTAGTTTGTTTTGTTCATTAGATTCCACATATAAGTGAAGTTACCTGATATTTACTTGTCTTCCCTGACTGGCTTAATTTTGTCACAAAAGATAAGATTTCCTTCTCTTTTTATGGCCAGGTAGTATTCCATTGTGTAAATGTACCACAGCATTTCATCCACTCATATACTGATGGGCACTTGGGCTGCTTCCAAATCTTGGCTATTGTAAATAACATTGCAATGAACACAGAGATGTGTTCGAATTAGTGTTACAGGTTTCTTCAGGTATATACCCAGAAGTGAAATCGCTGGGTTATAAGGCAGTTCCATTTTTAATTTTTTGAGTTAACTCCATACTGCTTTCCACAGAGGGTACACCAGTCTGCATTCCCACCAACAGTGCACAAAGGTTCACTTTCTTCCACACTCACCAACACTGTTTTTTGTTGATTTATTGATGATAGCCATTCTGATGGGTATGAGGTGATCTCTCACTATGATTTTAATTTGCATTTCTCTGATGATTAATAAGAGGCCTCTAATAAACAGAAACTGTTCCTTAAAACCATAATAGCACTATGCTGTGCCTCATTATGCTGTTTGCCTCTCTACAGTATTTTGATATTTTGACTCAGAGTACATTGGAGGTTTGCATTTTAGGAGAGGGACAGAATCTTGATAAACATTGCTTGGAATTATTTGTATTTCTCAAGAAACATAGATAATAAAACCAAAGTCTATGTGTTTTTTTTAAGATTTGTTATTGAGTTTGTGAGAGAGAGGAAGGGAGAGGAAAGAGAGAGAGAGAAACAGTGATCAGCTGCCTCCTGCAAGTGCCCAACTGGGAACTGAGCCTGCAACCTTGGCTTATGCCCTGATCCAGAATTGAACTGGCAACCTTTCGGTGCATAAAACAACACCTAACTGACTGAGCCACACCAGCCAAGGTGAAGTATATGTTTTCTTCATATTGATCTAAATTTATGCCATTAGAATATTCTGTTAAAACTAGATCATTTTTATTTCCAGTTATTTTTTCAAATTCATAATTCAGTGTGCAAGTAAAAGCATAACTAAGCATCAATTATAATGTAATTGGCCACTGCATTGTAAAGACAGGGGTGTTTGGGTGAGATCAGGCCTGCAGGGGAGGGCAGTTAGATCAGGCAGGCAGAGGCAGTTGGGGCAATCAGGCTGGCAGGAGAGAGCAGTTGGGGGTGAGATCAGGCCAGCAGGAGAGGGCAGTTGTGGGTGAGATCAGGCTGGCAGGGGAGAGCAGTTGGGGGTGAGATCAGGCCAGCAGGAGAGGGCAGATGAGGGTGAGATCAGGCCAACAGGGGAGGGCTATTGGGGGTGAGATCAGGCCAGCAAGGGAGAGCAATTAGGGGTGACCAGACAGGCAGAGGCAGTTGGGGGTGAAATCAGGCCGGCAGGAGAGAGCAATTGGGGGAGAGATCAGGCTGGCAGGGGAGGGCAGTTCGGGGCGATCAAGCAGGCAGGCAGAGAGGATAGGGGTGATCAGGCAGGCAGCAGAGGTGTTAGGGGCAATCAGGCAGGCAGGCAGAGGCAGTTAGGGGCGATCAAACAGTCAATCAGGTGAGCGGTTAGGAGCCAGTGGTCCCAGATTGAAGAGGGATGTCTGACTGCTGGTTTAGGCCCAATCCCACAGGGATGGGGCCTAAATCGGCAGTTGGACATGCCCCAAGTAGTCCCCGATTGTAGAGAGTGCAGGCTGGGCTGAGGGAACCTCCCCCACCACCGGTGCACGAATATCATGCACTGGGCCACTAGTAGATACAGAAAAAGCATTTGACAAAATTCAATATCCATTTTTAATAAAAACTATCAAAAAAGTGAATTTAGAGGGAACATAGCTCAACATAATAAAGACTACATATGACAAATCCACAGTTAACATTATATTCAATGGTAAAAAAGATGAAAGCTTTTCAATTAAGATCAGGAACAAGAAAAGTATGTGCACTCTCATCACTTCTATTCAATGTGGTTAGGAATCCTAGCCACAGCATTCAGACAAGAAAAATAAATGAAAGGCATATAAATTGGAAAGGAAGAAGTAAAACTGTCATTATTTGCAGATGACATATACTATATATATAGAAAACACTAAACACTACACCAAAAACTAAATGAATTCCGTAGTTTCAGGATACAAAATTAACATACAGAAATCCATTGCATTTGTATACAGTAGTAATGAATGATCAGGAGGAGAAATTAAGAAAACAATTATATTTACAATTGCATCAAAAAGAATGAAATACGTACACACCTGAAACCTACTTAATTTGATTAACCAATGTGACCTCAATATCCTCTCTAATAAAAGAGTAATATGCAAATTAACCATCACTTTGCTACACCCACAAGCCACGCCCACAGACCATGCCCTCCAGCCAATCAGGAGTGAGTATGCAAATTAACCCCCACCAAGATGGCTACAGCCATGGACCAAGCAGGAGGGAGGCTTGGTTTCCCCGATGATGGAGGAAGCCAAGCTTTCCACACACCCTGGTCGGCCCAGGCCTCCACTCAAGGCTACAAAGTTTGAATGATAGAAGATAAATACATGCCAACAAAAATGGCGGCAGCCACGAAGCTAGAGAGAGCAGGAGGCTAAGGTTGCCCCTGGCGATGGAGGAAGCCAAGCTTCTGCAGCCCTGGCCTGTCTTGGCCTCCTCTTAAGGCTACAAAGTTTCAATTATAGAAGATAAATAAATCCCAACAGATATGGCTGCCGCCACTGAGCGAACAGGAGGCTTGGCTCCGCTCCAGGCTACAAAGTTTCAATTGTAGAAGATAAATAAACCCCAGATACCAGGGCCTCCACTTGGGTTGCCGAGGGGCGTGGCCGGCCTGCAAACCAGCACAGGCCCGTCACCCAGGCTGCCCCACGCCCCAAGGGAACCACTACCCTGATCCGGGACACCCTTCAGGGCAAACCAGCTGGCCTCTACCCATGCACCAGGCCTCTATCCTATCTAATAAAAGATTAATATGCAGATTGACCATCACTCCAACACACAAGATGGCTGCCCCCATGTGGTCAAAGATCCTGCCTCCATGTGGATACAAGATGGCTGCCACAAGATGGCCAGCAGGGGAGGGCAGTTGGGAGGTACCAGGCCTGCAAAGGAGGGCAGTTGGGGGCGATCAAGCCTGCAGGGGAGGGCAGTTAGGGGTGACCAGGCCTGCAGGGGAGAGCAGTTAGGGGTGACCAGGCCTGCAGGGAAGGGCAGTTAGGGGTGACCGGGCCTGCAGGGGAGGGTAGTTAGGGGCAATTGGGCTGGCAGGGGAGTGGTTAGGGGGTGATCAGGCTGGCAGGCAGAAGCAGTTAGGGGCAATCAGGAAGGCAGGCAGGTGAGCAGTTGGGAGCCAGCAGTCCTGGATTGTGAGAGGGATGTCCAACAGCCCATTTAGGCCCAATTCCACTGGATCGGTCGGGCCTAAACAGGCAGTCGGACATCCCTTGAGGGGACCCAGATTGGAGAGGGTACAGGCTGGGCTGAGGGACACCTGTCCCCCCCCCCCTCATGCATGAATTTCGTGCACCGGGCCTCTAGTATCCAATAAAACAATAAAAAATACCTAGGAATAAATCTAATGAAGAAGTTGAAAGACCTGTATTGTTAAAACTATAAGACATCGAAGAATGAAATTGAAGAGGACACAAATAAATGGAAGGATATACTGTATTCATAGATTGAAAGAATTAATATTATTAAAGTACCACCCAAAGCAATATACAGATTTAATGCCATGCTTATAAAAATACTAATGACATTATTCTCAGAACTAGAACAAATAATTCTAAAATTTATATGAAATCACAAAAGATCCCAAATATCCAAACCAATCTTAAGAACACAATTAGAGGTACCATGCTTTCTGATTCAAAACTATACTATAAAGCTACAATAATGAAAAAAGTATTGCACTGGCAAAAAACAGACACATAAATAAAAGGAACTGATTGAAAAACAGTAAAGCCAACTATAAGTAAAAAATTGAAAAGGTTATATTACACTATACTGTAGTCTAATCCTATATAATAAAAGTCTAATATTCTAAGTGTCTGGTGGTCTGATTGGCCATTCAACCAATCAAAGCGTAATATGCTAATGAATGCTAAGGCCGCTCAACTGCTCACTATGGTGTGCACTGACCACCAGGGGGCAGATGCTCTGACTGGTAGGTTAGCTTGCTGCTGGGGTCCGGCCGATTGGGACTGAGCAAGATGGGCAAGACATGCCCTGGAGCCCTCCCATGGTTTCTCCCTAGCAGGCCAACCTCCTGCATCCCTCCCCATCCCCGATCATGCATTGGTGGGGTACCTCAGCCTGGCCTGTGCCCTCTCGCAAGCCAGGACCCCTCAGGGGAAGTCGGAGAGCCAGTTTTGGCCCGATCCCACAGGCCAGACAGAGGGACCCCACTGGTGCACAAATTCGTGCACCAGGATTCTGGTATATATATATATTAGAATCCTGGTATATTTATAAAGGGGATACTTTGCATATTAGCCTTTAACATATTAAAGGCTAATATGCAAAGTGTCCCCTCGGGACTTTTACCAAGAGACCTGGAGTTCGATTGCTCACTATGATGTATGCTGACCACGAGGGGGCAGACACTCAATGCAGGAGCTGCCCTCAGCCTGCAGGCCTCAGACTAGCCAAGGTGGGTGCCAGTGGAGGCCCCCTGACCACCCCACCAGTCACCCCACAGGTAGGCCCTGATTGCCAGCCAGGCATAGGGACCCTACCCGTGCATGAATTTTGTGCACCGGGCCTCTAGTAGTTTTATAAGTTAAAAACATTACAGAGAGATGACATAGTTAATTAATGCATTTCCATAGTCCAGGACATTTGTCACCATTGAAATACACTAATAAAATATTTCTATAAATAAAAATGATGATTAAAATAATTAATAGTTATTATTATCTAAAACATAGGACTCAAAGGGACCATGAAATAGCATTTTCCAATTTCTATTCAAACAAACCCACTGCTATTTTGTTTCATAAAAAAAGGTCACCATCTTCTGTTTTACAACATGCTCTGTATAATCAAACCCATTGGCTTAAATTTATGTCTGTTTTTTCTCATTCTATGATTAGTGGAGATATATTTTATAAAATGGTTACTACTCATATAAAATCCCATTCCTATTTATAGCATAGGAAATTGGTAGCATTTTGTTCGACATTTTCTTATTTAGTATTAGACTAGTGGCTAAATGTTTCAGGCTCTTTATTATAAAGATTTCATACACCTTTTCTCTTCTTATCCTCCATGGTATCTACTTAGGTATTTTGCATAAAGTACTCTAGTTATTTGAAATGACACAGACCTACCTTTCACACATTTAAAAGGTAGAAATCTGGACCTATCTCCCTAACAGGTCACTATAGGCTCTCCCGTACTATGCTTTATCTAAGCATAGATTTGAATTTAAGCTTCTTGTGTTTCTTAATCTGCCTGCTGACTATTCCCAGGTGGAGGCCCTTCATAATTCAGACCCCACTGTTGTAACTGGTCAGCCCAGTATGTGGTAACTATGAAACACCCAAGGTAGTATAAGCTCTTTGGTTAGTATGTATTGGTTGGTAGTCCAATTTTCACTCTTTCCAATGGTGGCATGGGCATTATACTCTGTAACGAGGGACAGACTCAACATAGACAAATGTACCTGATGAGAGAAGTGGAGGCAATAGAAAGAAGAGAGAAAGTGAAAATCTGCTTAGTGTCCATGGCATTTCAAAGACCTGAATAACAAAGCAAAGTAGAAAATGAAAAGACTTGAGGAGGGAATTTACGCTTTCAGATTTTTGCTTCAGAATAACATAAAAAATTAATTCAATTTATAAACTTGCTGACTTTGTGATAGTTTTTACTTATTTGATCTAATTTAACATACTTGGCAGGAAAGGGATTTGAGAAGGGATTGAGGATAAGGAAAATATGAGAAAATTCAGGGGAGAGAGATCCAGTTTTTTAGAAAGGACTGAAAGAAAGGATCTTGGCCAGCAGTCAGCCTTCTTGCAGAGAAAACTAGAATCCTAGGCTGGGGCTTGATGAAATTATTCCCTGCAGCTACCAGGTTTACAACTTCTCTCTTCATGGAGCAGGCCTTTGAACTTCCATTTTCCATGAAATTAAAGTAAAAAAGCAAGTTTCTTCTAATTTCTGATATTCCCAATATGTATGTGCATGTTTCAAGGATAATTGTAAGGATTCTTGCTTCCCAAACATATATTCAACCTGACCATTGATGTCAGTTATTCCATTATTGAAATAGAAAACCAAATTAGGAAATATTTTAAAGTAAAATCAATTTCATAATTGGGATCAATAGAAATAAGGATCACACACACGCCTGTCATTCTTAACCAGAGTCTTCAATAACACAAAGAGACAGGAAATAATAATTTTAATATTCAGCCATATTATTTTCATAATTGTGATGAGAAAACTCTTGAATAAAGGCACCATTTAAAACATTGACATTTTCAAAACCTTGCCTTATAAACAAACTTGTGAAAAATAACCTCTTGATATGTGAGAACCAGCAATAACTAAGATTGGACTAAGACACAAGAATGCCTGGAGCAATAATTTGAAGAAAAAACATGTTGACTGCAAAGCATCTTGCATATATAAAATGCTAGATGCTAATGATGATTATCTGAGACATTTTGATGACTTAAGCTCATTATTATGATTCATAAAAAGTAATTATCAGTCATACTTAACATGATAGACACTCTTATGTTAACGACCCTGAAGAAACAAAGTCTGGTCTAGTTTATTAGCTTGTGTCTATAGTAACACAACTGATTTGATTTAGTGTAAACATTGGCTTGGTGTTAACCATTCATCAGTGTTTTGTTTATATAATCTTATTTTATAAAAAGCAAACTTTCCATGCTCATTAATCTGGTCCAGGCAATTAAATTCATTTATTGCTTCTATTGTCAATCTTTAAATAATTATTTATGAATGGACTGACTCTAATTTTATAATGGTATGATATGCAAGCAAAGTTTCCAGTTCTGCTATTCAATTTTACTTTAAAAGCACAGGCAACTAAATAAAATTTAATTTGAACTCTGAATCATGATGCAGCAAGATTAGTCAAGGTAAGGTTTGTCTTAAATAAATGGGTTTCAATATTTTCCTGGTGTAACTTACATTTTGAAAGACTTCTCTCTGATTAGGACAATGTAATTGGAAATAGCTCAAAGAATGCACAGCTGGGAAACACTTGAATTTAAGGAGTAAATCTTGTTAAGCATAATATTTTGCAATGTGTTGTTCTTTCTTTACTAAAATGATACTTTGAACAACCAAAGAAATGTTGTGGTTATTTTCACAGTAATAAGCATGATAATAAGTTTACACTGAACTGAGTCGACCACTTAATCTCAGTCCTGTTGTGACCATTTTGCCATAATTGCAAGGTGGTTGGCATGGATTTTAGGATACTGAAATGAATTTGTACTTTTTAATCCCATCTGTTGAATTTTTGGTTTTCAAATATTTTAATTTTAAAACTCTTTTTTTGTTGTTGTTTTCTGATAACTTAGTTTGCAGATCCATCAGCTTTTTCTTTAATAATGCAGTATCCTTTCAAATCTCTTCAACCATCAATTAGAATTATTTTTGTTTCTCATAGTTATCTCTAATTTTCCAGGGGTTTTGTTCTGTTGCTTCACATTGGAATTATTTTGTTCTGTTTATTTTCCTCAAATAGCTGGTGATCTTTGGTTTTCCATTTATAATGATTAATGACAAATTTATTGGCAAAATTTGAGTTAAATGCTACTTATTATCTTTTAATGTCTATAGGATCTATAGTGATGGTCAATCTTTTATTCCTAACATTGCTGATATTTGTCATTCATGAATCTTCTTTTTTCTCTTCCTCCTCCCCCTCCTCCACCTCCTAATCCTCCTGGTCCTTTACTTTCAAGAATAAAGATAATTTTTTAAAAAAAATTACAGATAGCCCCCCAAAAAATGGTTAACAAGAGAACTTCCATTTTCTAAGCTGACATGTAAAAACCTTTGAAGTCATCATTTCCATCTCACAAGAAAAATACTAAGCCATCTAAAGATCAACAACTCTTCTTAGATCCATCAGAGAATCGAGGTCACAGGACAAACTGCCCCTCTGAAATTTGGAGACAGACAGATACAAAGAATTACATGGTGGAGAGAGTAGAAGCCTGCAGCTGGAGCCCGTATCAGTATCAGTGGGAACACTTTAAACGGTAATTGGTGAATTGCTGGAGACTCAACATAGAAGAGCTTGAGAGTTAAAATTTCCAAGGGGGAAAATGTCCCAGTATTAAGGAAGTCCCCACACTTTCATAAATTGTACCTCCAGGAACCCCACCAGGTTCTCATTGTGAAGATTAGAAAAAAATTGTCTTATGCTTCCAGAATAGATTTTTTTTAAAGTGATAGTCCCATACAGCAATAAAAAGAAACAAACTATACACAAGAACATGTGTGACTACCAAAAACATTATGCTGAATAAAATAAGCTAGACACAAGAGTCCATATATAGGATTCCATTTACATGAAATTCCAATCTGCAGTGATAGAAGCAGATCAACGGTTGCTTGGAGGTAGGAGAATTGAGCCAAGATTTATTAGGGAACTTTGTGAAGAGAAGGAAATGTAGTTATACATATTTATCAAAACTCATCAAACTGTTCACTTAAAAAGAGTGTACTTAATGTAAATTATACTTCAATAAAATTGACTATAAAAATACTAGCATGAATTTTGGGTGGGAGAGAAGATTGATGATGTGATTTTATAACACATACAGAAAAAAATAGGATTATACAGAAAAATTCTGAAATATAAGGATAATGATGACCTGGCAAAAACAGTGCTCTCCAAATTTCCAGAATTAAAATACATGAGGTCCATGTCTTGCAATAGCAATAATTATATTATCCTAAATCAAAATTAAATTATATTTCTGAAAAAATAGGATTGATAAAGTGTCAATATAAATTATGTTAAATAAAATATTTTAATATATGAACATTCCTACCATTAAACTATTACCATTATATATTTTAAGCTTGACTTGCTAATTTAGCCTAAACATTACAATAACACAGATGTGTTTAGGTTAAATTTGAAACATTTTTCTTGGATTAAAGAATGGCAAGGAAGACAGGTTAATGTGAAAATGCCTGGTCAACCATAAATCCAATGAGCAAAAAGTTTGGTTGATTTTTAAATGAGCAGTAAGCTTAGTAAAATTCAGTTATTAAACTAACAACATGCAATATATATTAAGCTCTTACAAGTAATTGTAAAAAAGCCTGCTCTAAAATATATATCTCACTTCACATGGAGAGGAATAAACATCTCAATCTTTAGTATAATATGGAATCTGATTGGACTTACTGGTCCAGAATAGCTCTAAATGATGGGTTAGAAGAATAAGAAACTGTTCAGAATAAAAGACAGAATGTTTCAGCATCCTCTATTCTTTGAATCTCAGTCTTTGTTCTATCTCTCTCTCTCTCTCTCTCTCTCTCTCTCTCTCACTTTCATATATATATATATATATATATATATATATATATATATATATATATATATATATACACACACACACACACACATATATATACACATTTCTTTAGTTATCCATATATAAATGAGTGTATAAATGTGTAACAAATATACATATATGTATTATATATGAATTACATGTATATTTAAAGGAAACCTTCAGATCTAGCTGGAAAAACATTTGTCACTGGCAAAAATATTTATTAAAATATGCTCCAGTGGAAGTTAGATCATTGTGAACTCAATGAACTGCCTATCCTGGAATATTCACATCAAATAAGTTCATAAAACCAGTAAGAATGAGAAAAGGGACTAAGTTTGGTTTACTACATTTTTTGAAAGAAACAAAATTAAACTAGGACTTTTGTTACACTATTTAATAAATATTATTTTGGGTAGAATAGCTGGACTTCACCTGTGTAATATACTTATTGTTAATAAATTTTAAATTAATGGACACCGCACAACACAGAGACACACAAACATACACACACTCCTACATGTGTCTTTATTTGGACAAAACGTGTTCCCTAAGTTTGGTAATTCAGAGGCTTTTAATGCACTTTGGAAAGGTATAATTTCCCAATTTTTAAAAAAAAACAATAGAATTGCAAATCACCAGTTCTCCGTTTCCATGGAATAGACTAATTTCTGACAGGTGACTATGGATGACTGGATTTGAATTCTGATTTCTTCTCTATCTCTGACCCTAGTGAAGTCACTCTCCCTGCTTCAGTTTATTAATAGATAAAATAGGGATAATAACTCTTGCCTTGAAAGGGTTGGTAGAGAGGCAGCAAAATAATAAGTGTAAAGGATTTCTTAAAATGTGGTTTAATTTTTAAAGGACTTTTTTTAAAAAAAACCCAATAGCTTTATTTAAAACTATTGTTCTTTAACCTTTTATTGTTGCTTTTATTTGACTATATATTTTTTAAAAATACGTTTTATTTATTTTAGAGAGAGAGAAGGGAGAGAGATAGAGAGATAGAAACATAGATTGGCTGCCTCCTATATACCCGCTACTGGGAATCAAGCTCACAAGGAGGGTATGTGTCCTGACTGGGAATTGTAACCTCCTGATTCATGGATCAACACTCAACTACTGAGCCACTCTGGCCAGGCTTGAGTATATATATTTTAAAGGAAGATTTGTAAGTTTCCTTCTTGTTTCAAGACCTCACTATTCTATCTTTTACTGCTTTTTATTATAGGTAGAGTGGATATTTAAATGTTTATATCTAGAAACATCTATAATAAGAATTTAACGTATTAATAGAATCAGCCAGGAAGCATATAGTTTTTAATTAACATTAGAGCTAGGCCATTTTAGGCTCCTCAGCTGCATACAGTAAATAGGTGTATATTCTACATTCATTTTGGTGATTTTCATTTTAAAGATGATTGCTAGTGTCACTGAATGTAGGACTATAGGCATCAAATTAAGTGCCAGGGCTGACAAGTCAAGTCGACTTTATATAGCAAACTACTCCAATTAATTAGAGAAAGAGCATTATAAAAAGTTTCAGAAAATGTATTTCAAGGAAATCCATAAACCACCCAGTGTCTGAGGTGACAACGGGAACCTCATTGATTATGCAGGGCCCATCCACCACCCCAGGCATAGTTGAAGCAAATCTCAATACAGCCTTTGCAAGAAATACACTTTCTCAAAGATATTTAAAGTTCAGGTCCTTCTATATTTAATGGCATCTTTTACAATTTCCTCCTCTTAGACTCCATCCACTCCACCCCCGTCACCATAACAACACACATCCCAAACTAAGCAGCAGGAGCTTCATCAGGAAAGGTAGGAGTGAGCTCAATTGGCTCTGATTCCCAAATGGGAGAGATTTTTCTCTAGGGGTTCTCCTGTCACGTTACTATTGTCTAACAGGCACATTCTGATGCCACGTACACTAGTTTAATCTATGACAAAGGAACACTGGATATTGGAGACAATAAATACAAAATTAAACAATATCCTTAGAGTCAAGGTGCTGGCCCATCCTTTATTGAGCTTTTGTTAGTGCTGTTGTGCTACTCCTTTCACGGATATACATCTACTCCAGATGCTCACATTTTTCTATTTCCAAATTTATTCAGCTGCTTTTTTCAGACAAGCTACTTAGAGAAGCTTTTCTGTTCCCTCTGCGGATCATGTAAGGCTCCTTTCCAGGCTCTCCTCTCAATGCTTTGTACTCTTCTGCATGTTCTCATCTAGTCTCTAGGATACAAGGACAAGTTATGAGCCAATGACTCAAAGTTATATCATTAGTTCAGAGATCTCTTAAGAGCTATCATCTGCTATACCATCCAACAGCCTATTAGATATCTTAGCTTGAATTGCCCCAGACCTTCAAGCTCCTCACATAGATGAGTGCCCATCATCCACGTTGGCCAAACCTCTCCCTTTCAGTTTTCACCACCCTTCTCCCCGGTGCCCAAGTCAGAACCCTGAGTATGTTTTTGCCTTTCTCTATCTCACCTCTGCATAGAGTCACCAGGTTTGCCCCAAATAGTCCACATATCCCCAGCCTCACAGCCACCGCCTTCTATCCAGTCCCCATCAATTTGTGTCTAGATCATTTCAAAGCCTCTAAGTCCTACTCTCCCTATAAGTTTATAGTCTCTCTAACTAATCCTCCACAAAGCTATCATCGTGGTCTTTTAGCACTATAAATCCAGTCATGTCAGTTTTCTGCTTAAAATGCTTCAGTGGTTTTGCAGTTGCTTTAAGGTTAAAACCCAAATTCATTAGCATGACATTCTCCAAAATCTGTTCCCTGTCCTCCTGTCCAACCCTATATCAGACTATCCCTGCCACCCACCTTTATTGCAGACATAATAAAGAACTGTATTTGCAGTTCTAGGAAATTGTCCCTCTCTCAATCCCTGCCCTCTCTTGAACAAAGTTTCCCCATTGCCTGGGATGATCTTGACCTCTTTCTTTGCTTGTTTAGCTCTCCCCTGTCATTAACAATTCTGTTCAAATGTTATTTTCTCTGGAAATTTGGCTTCAATCCTTTCTTCTTTCTGCAATTTAGATTATATTAGAAGCCCTTCCTCTTAGTTCCTGTATTATGAAGCTCTCACCATTTCAGTTCTCATCAATTTTAGTGTTGTTTTTTTAAATATATTTTATTGATTTTTTTTACAGAGAGGAAGGGAGAGGGATAGAGAGTTAGAAACATCGATGAGAGAGAAACATCAATCAGCTGCCTCTTGCACACCCCCTCCTGGGGATGTGCCCGCAACCAGGGTACATGCCCTTGACCTGGAATCGAACCTGGGACCCTTGAGTCCGCAGGCCGACGCTCTATCCACTGAGCCAAACCGGTTAGGGCTCAATTTTAGTTTTTATTAAGAACTGAATATATGTGCCAGGTACTAGGCTAGAGATACACTAGTACAAAAATGAAGACACAATGCTTTCCTCTATAGAGCACTTGGTCTAGTCTAGCTCCCTTTCCACACTTTGAAGTCTGTTCACACCCTTTTTAATTACACTATGAGTTTCTTGAGGCCAGAACATCTTGGTCTCCAAAGTTGGTACCTGGCACACTCCGTGTGCTTAATAAACATGTAAAGAATAGCTTCAGACCCTGGCTGGGTGGGTGGCTCAGTTGGTTGGAGCATCGTCCCATACACTAAAAGTTTGTGGGTTTGATTCCCAGTCAGGTTGTGGGTTGGGATGGGTGTAGGAGATAATCAATAGATCTCTCTCTCTCTCTCTCTCTCTCTCTCTCTCTCTCTCTCTCCTCTTTCTCTCTCTCTCTCTAATAAAAACAAATCCTCAGGAGAGGATTTTTAAAAAGAATGGATTCAGCTTTACCATACTTGAAAGAAAATGTCAGGGGCCTTAAAATTCCAGGTAGCATTTTAAAAATAAGCATGCCTATCTGCAAATGAGCAGAGATATTAACTATATATTTGTGGTAAAAATCATTCGTGACTTCCCTTCACATCCCTCAGCACTTTGGCAGAAGCCCAAGTTGTACCCAGGCATTATGGATGTAATGCCTCCTCTCAACACACGCCTTGGCTGAGTGGCAGGAGAGCCCCAGCTTTTCTATTAAATCAGTCCCTTATCTCTGACAGAATACTCAACTTGGCTTTCTTATTTTGCATTCCAGTTGCTTTAACAGATATCCTAGAGCTTTTCTTATTAGCCCCCCTGGTGCACCGTGACAGCTGTAAACCATTAGTTTGGGGCTTGCCGGAGGCCTGCAAAACACTGTGCCATGATCGTCTGATTAATCCAATTCATGCAACAACCCAAATTCTGGATTTCTGATGAAGTTTTAATAGGGATAGTGGGGGAGAATGTGTCTCAGAGCTACTGAAATTCATTTTTCCTCCCAATCAATGCCAGACTAAATTTGAGAAAGCATTTTATTTTTTATTAACAACCAAAAAAATTCTATTTCTTGCCTGATGAGGTAAATTGTAGATATGCTCCGGAAGTGTTTTGCAGAAAACAATTCTCCAAAGTTTATATCTGTCATTAGCTGCATGAATTGTCTACACATGGAAAAAGGAAAGTGAGTTGGGGTATGTCTGTACTCACCCCTAACTGGCTCCCAGCTGTTTCTATGCTGGTCTCTTTCCCCACCAAAGAGGTGAATGTCATGGACTCTACAGCAGTGTCCCTGAGGTTCTGGGTCTCATTTAAAGGGACAGGTTTCTCAAAGGATCTCTGAAGAGCAAATCTGAACTTGAACATCTCATTGCTGTATTATGCTTTAGAAATGAAAAAGGAAGACAGACAAAAGAAAAAAAAAAAACTAGCATATATTTCCATACATTACCTCAGTCAAGATTAGCTGCTCAGATAACTGATTAAATATGTAATAGAGAAAAGACAAAGTTTCCATTGTACCTTGTATCCATATCAATTCTTAACTCTCTCCCCCATGATTTCACTTTTACCAGATACTGAAAGGAAAGGAAAACATGCTTACACAAGATGATGGTCACTGTGGTACTACACTTAATTACTACAATTCCCAAGAATACTTTATTTGCTATTCATAAATTTATTCAGTAAATTCTTCTTGTGTGTCTACTTTATGACAGATTCTTCATGTGGTGTTGAGAACCCCAAAGTGTTAAAAATAGACATCCCACACCTTCAATGAACTTAAAATACAGGAATTGAGACCAGCATTAAACTTTCCTTCACATGAATAGATATGATTATATTCATGATGAGGATATTAAGTCAAAGCAAAGAATGTGAGAATAGAATGTGAGAACATGAAGTGTTAGGCAGCCTTCTCGGCCCCACCTCCAACCCTGGCACAGGTGTGCCGAGCAGTGCTCCCTGAATGGCGTGAGTGAACAGCTTCTCAGCCCCAGTGCGGGCAGAGCATCCCGCTGTTTTGCTGGAGTTGATTGAGGTCCATTGCTGTGTTGGCCAGGAACCAGCTGGGGAGCATCCCTCTATCTAACAGCCCAGAACTGTCTGTGATAAGCCACTGCCTGGGAAGGTTTTGGGTCTGACAAAAGAAAATTTAATGTTTGTTGCAAGACAGGAAGGCTCCTTGGAAGCTCCTCTTGGAAGTTACTCTTCTAGCTTTTAAGACTCCTTCTAGACTTTTCATAGCAATGAAAATAGCATTATTTATATATCACCCGCCAGTTCCCAACTCAACCACACACATTATTCAGCTTGAATTTCCATCCAGGGAAACACATTCCAGTATTCTCATCCTCAGGGGAATCAAGGCTCAGAAAGGATACATGACTTGCTCAAGGTTACATATGATGGTGCTGGGGTTCAAACCCAGCTCTCCTGAATCCAAAGCAGGAACTTTCTACCATGCCCTATAGCTCACCCCTCCAAAGAATCACATCAATTCCTGGGATAATGGTTTAGATTCTGCTTTTAGTTGTCTTCAAGTTCTTGAGCACCTCGGTAATAAAACTACTCTTTCAGGAACTTAATTGTCATGAACAGAACGTGAGCCACAAGGAACAGAAATTGTGAAAGTGTCTTTTAGAAGGAGAAGGAAAGTCGGATAGCCAGTGTCACTCTGTTTATGAGATGAAAGTCCAGGCAACTGAGAAATAGAAAGTGACAAATAGGATCTTGAATTTACAAATCTATTGCACTGAGGTTATATGAGAGGTGTTACATTTGTGGAATCTGGGTGACGATAGGATAGGAAGAATTATTTGTATTATATTTGCCATTTTTTGTAAGTCTGAAATAATTTCTAAAAGAGATGTTAAAGAACCCCAAAATTTGAATAGCCAAGCTCAAAGGGCACTCTCTTCCTCTAGATCCAGTTCCTTCCTGAAGACCTACCATCCTACACTGGGAAATAAAGAATTCACCTTAGAGAGAAAAATAATTTATAAGAAGCAATACATTGAATAGGAAGGTAGATTATTGTATCCATGGGGAGGGAGGTGGGGAGAATCCCAAGGAAAGTCATACTCATAAGGAAAAGCAGAGAGCTTTTTTGTTTAATTGTTTGTGGGGGTTTTTTGTTTGTTTGTTTTATGAGGCTCATGCTTGCAAGGAACATAATTTTGATACTGAAGCAACATTCTAGGTTGGTGTTTGCTCCTGCCTGACTGGGGAGACAGCATGACCTGAGAAACGCTGCTTATCAGCAAGTGTGCTTTTCCTTAAAATATCACTGTCTGAGGTTAGGATCAGCTTTTATTCCCCTCTCTGGCTTGCAGTAGGTGCTTCATTTTCTCTTTTCTTTTCTTTTTTTTTTAAATATACTTTATTGATATTTTTACAGAGAGGAAGGGAGAGGGGGTTAGAAACATTGATGAGAGAAAAACATCAATCAGCTGCCTCCTGCACACCTCCTACTGGGGATGTGCCCGCAACCAAGGTACATGCCCGTGACAGGAATCGAACCCGGGACCCTTGAGTCCGCAGGCCGACGCTCTATCCACTGAGCCAAACCAGCTAGGGCCATTTTCTCAAATAGTACATGCTTTTTTTAAGGAGCAGAGGAAGTGTTCAAATCAAACAAGTATGCAATTCTGGGATGCTGGAGTCTAGGAATGACCTTGGAAAAGCAGAAACTTGGGTTTAGCATACTTTCATCTATGCTTCTGGTCTATGAGTCTGCACTGCAAGAACAGTAGCATGATTAAAACCACAAAATCGCAAATCAGGCTGCCTGGTATTGAAGCTTGGCTCCACTACCAATCATCTGTAAGTCTGAGAGGAAGTTATTTAACTTCTGTTATGTCATCTATAAAATCAGAATAGAGGATGTATTTTCTCTTGTTCTTTTTTCTTCTCTTCTCTTCTCTCTCCTTTTCTCTTATCTGTCCTCTTTCTCTTCCTCTCTTCCTCCCTGTCTTTCTTCCTTCCTAGCATCACACAACTGTCCCATGTTTCCTTTTGAGGAATTCACTACTTGTAAGTCTTTCCATCATAAAGGCCAGATTTCTTCTCAACCTCCTATCCTGTTGGTTAGGGCTCCAGTATGTGACCTCGTCTCAGCCAAGAGTTCTTCCCACTGAGACTTTGCCTCTGGGGGTAGGAGTGCACATGTAAGGAGAGATGAGAAGTGGGTGATGCCAAGAGACCAGCATCCAGGAGCAGTGGAGCTATAGGCAACACCTGGCCCGGCCGTACTGCTCCCACCCCTGGGTCCCAGCTCCCCACCCCATCCTTCAGCCTTCCTGTAAATTCTGTTAGCTTCCTCACATTTCTTTTCCAAGTTAATCCAAGCCAGGTTCTATTGCTTTCTAAATGTCTGTATCTGTGTGTACATGTGTGTAATTTCTGTTACATAATTGAACTGATATCATAGACTTAATTTCATAAAATTGTTCTACTGTGTTCACATTAAATACTAGAATGTTTCCATGTCATTAAAACTTCTTTTATCAATATCTTTACCTAAAATTCTCACCCGAGGATATTCTTATTGATTTTATTTTTAAAAAATTATTTATTGTTGAAAGTATTACATATGTCCCCTTTTTCCCCCATTGTCCTTTCCCAGCCCGCCCCTGCCCCCAGGCCAGGCCTTCAACCCCTATTGTCTGTGTCCATTGGTTATGCTTATATACATACAAGTTCTTTGGTTTATCTCTTTACTACCTCCCCTTCCCACCCTCCCCTACCTTCCCTCTAAGGTTTGACAGTCTTATTGATTTTAGAGAGAGGGGGAGGGAGAGAGAGAGAGAGAAAGATCTGTGTGAGAGAGAACATTGGTTTTTTTCCCTATGTGCCCCAACCATGGATTGAATCCACATCCTAGGTATGTGCCCTGACCACAAATTGAGCCCACAACCTTTCCATGTGTGGGATGATGCTCCAACCAACTTACTCACACTGACCATGGCTCAATATCTTTTCAAAGTCTGAATAACTATTATCTTCTATACTTGTGTATATTATCTTACTGAATTCTCACAATACCTATTCAAAATAGGCATTTTTAATAATCCTTTTATAAAGGAGAAAACTGAAGTTCAGAAAAGTCAAGTAACTTACCAATGGGCACAAAGTAAGCAGAGCGTAGAACCAGCATTTGGACCCAGACTGCTTCAACCTGGGTCCATGCTGCTTCAACCTCCTCCATGATGTCTTGTCTCTACCCCACTCCTATGCAAAAGACTCTGAATATGATAGCAGCCTTTTACCTCTATTTCTTGTAGCACTCATTCTGGCCCTAGCCAGGGGAAAAATTGAAGTCAGGATGTTATGCATGGCCCCCCTCTTAACTTAATCGTCACTGTCACCTGGTTGTTAGACATAAAGGAATAGACTTTTCATTAATTTATTAAAAGTTTGTGGGACATCTATTATGTGCAGATAGAGGTCACAAATGTCTTTGATAAGCTAGTGGAGGAAAGAAAAGGAGAGGCACTAGTATAATTCCAAATGATAGTCAACATGATAGAACTGTATAGAAAATTCTTTGGGAACATAATCCAAAGAACAGAACTGCAATGAAGGTTTTTGAGGAAGCTGAGCTTAAAGGATTTTTTTGAGCATTCCAACACAATAACAGCATATGCAAGAAACATCCAAAGAAACATTAGGTATAACTAAACAATTTTGTGTGTGTGTGTGTGTTCAGGGAAATGGGGGGGGGGGGGCGTTAACAGGAGGTATCATGGGCTGAATTTGGTCCAACCAAAACTCATACATTGAAGCCCTAACCACCAGCACCTCAGAATGTGACTGTATTTGAACATAGAATCGTTAAAAAGGTAATTAAGGTTAAATGAGATAATTAGGATGGGCTGTAATCTAATACAAATAATAGCTTAAAAGAAGTTAGGACACAGACACACAAAGAGGAAAGACCATATGGAGGCACAGGGAGAATAGCGTCATCTACAAGCCAAGAAGAGAGTCCTCAGAAGGAACCAATCATGATGACACGAATCTTGGACTTCTGGCTTGCAGAACTGTGAGAAAATAAATGTCTATTATTTAAGCCATCTAGTCTTGGCAGTCCTAGAAACCTATTACAGGAGATGAGGCTGAAAAGGCAGGCAAGGACTTGATTAGGGAGGCCTTCACATGGCCATGTTTAGGACTTTATGCTCCTATTCAGAAGACAATGGGGAGCTACTAAAATATGTAAATCAAAAGCAGATATAATAAAATTCATGTTTTAGAAATGTTTAACCTTTATACTCATTAAATCCACTTCTGTCCCTATAAGTTCTACTATATTGAAAGTAAAGGGATGAAGGAAGAATGGAAGTAATTATTCAGTGACTGGTCCCTACATGTCTGATTAGGCTTCAAGCTGCATTCTCTGACAATCCCATATCTGGCTTATCCTTGTTTACAATTTTATGTGTTTTTTTTTCGCCCAAATAAGCCCTGAGTCCACAATTCAGACTCTTCTTCCAGGCCATGATTCATTCCTGTCTCACCAAATCTCATCATTACCCATGACCCAGCATGACATTTAGGGAACATTGGAAAGACTAAAGAGGTTGAAAAATGAAAGTATTGAAAGTATTTTAATAGCGACCCAATACTGAGCTTTAACTAGGATTAAGACACATCTGGGCATAGCTGAAAATGTTACTGGGAAACCCCCAGTTAGGCTTGGGCTGCCTGTCACTGTGTCCAATATCCAAGGCAGGGTTGAATCATATTAGGCATTTATTGAGAAGACTAGCCAACCAAGAAAACAGGATGCTTACAAGCATCAAATTCTGCCTTCCCAGCAAGGTGCAGGGGACAGGATTATATAGGGGAGGGTGCTAGGGGGCCACATGCAGCCCAGGGGGCCTGCAGATGTCAGCTATTGTCCTTTAGTCATCAGGCGATGAGATGATATTAATGAGATGTTGTTTTGACTCCTGGCAGGTTGGTCTGACCCTGCTTATCAGTTCTGCTTGCTGAATTCAGAACTGAGTCACCTCCTCAATTGCTTCACACAGGCCTTGAAAAGGAAACTTAAGAAAAAACTTAACCCCTTATCCTACCTAATAATAGACAAACATGCAAATTGACCATACCTCTGACACACCCACAAGCCACGCCCACAAGCCACACCCACCATCCAATCAGAGCGAGTATGCAAATTAACTCAACCAAGATGGCTACAGCCACAGAGAGCAAGGTTTCCTAGGTAACAGAGGAAGCCAAGCTTTCTGCCTGCCCTTGCCAGGCCTAAGCCTCCACTCAAGCTACAAAGTTTCAATTATTGAAGGTAAACAAATTCAAACAGAAATGGCGGCAGAATGGAACTTGAGAGAGCAGGCCAGGGTTGTCCCCAGCAACAGGGGAAGCAAAGCTTTCTGCACACCCTGGCCGGGCTCACCCGCTTAAGGCTACAAAGTTTCAATTATAACCCCAACAGAAATGGCTGCCAGCCTCAGAGGGAGCCCCAGGCTTGGCTCTGCTCCAGGCTACAAAGTTTCAATTGTAGAAGGTAAATAAATTCCAGATACCAGGGCCTCCGCTTGGGTTGCCAGGGGATGTGGCTGGCCTGCAAACCACCACAGGCCCCTCGCTCAGGCCGACCCACACCCCAAGGGAACCCCACCCTGATCAGGGACACCCTTCAGGGCAAACCAGCTGGCCCCCACCCCTGTAACAGGCCTCTATCCTATCTAATAAAAGAGTACTATGCAGATTGATCATCACTGCAACACACAATATGTCTGCCCCCATGTGGTCAAAGATCCTGCCCCCATGTGGACACAAGATGGCCACCACAAGATGGCCAGCAGGAGAGGGCAGTTGGGAGGCACCCTGCCTGCAAGGGAGGCAGTTGAGAAGGACCAGGCCTGCAAGGGAGGGCAGTTGAGAGGGACCAGGCCTGCAAGGGAAGGCAGTTGGAGGTGATCAACCCTGCAGGAGAGGGCAGTTAGGGGTGACCAGGCCAGCAGAGGAGGGAAGTTGGGGGCAAACAGGCTGGCAGCGGAGTGGTTAGGGGGTGATCAGGCTGGCAGGCAGAAGCAGTTAGGGGCAATCAGGAAGGCAGGCAGGCAAGCAGTTGGGAGTCAGCAGTCCTGGATTGTGAGAGGGATGTCCGACTGCCCGTTTAGGGATGTCCGACTGCCCGGTGGGATCGGGCCTAAACAGGCAGTCAGACATCCCTCAAGGGGTCCCAGATTGGAGAGGGTACAGGCTGGGCTGCAGGACAAACCCCCCTCCGTGCACGAATTTCGTGCACCGGGCCTCTAGTCTATAATTATAAAAGCGTAATATACTAATTACACTGGACATCCTTCCTTTCAAAGCCAGGGCTGTGAGGGAAGCCAGGGTCCCAGGTGCCAGAGGGAAGCCAGTGCCAGCAGCTGGGGGAAAGGAAGGCCTACTCTTGCATGAATTTCATGCATCGGGCCTCTAGTTCACATATACGAAACTTATTCACATAAGTATATGTGTTCTAAGATTTAAAATAATATGATTACTTTTCAGATTAATTCAGGTGCTCTATCTATAGATTATAAGTGTCCCCTCTATCAAAAATGTGGGTGATAGCTGTGGAATTCCCAGAGGAACAAATAGTCCAGAAACATTGGTCTCTGCCATCAATTTCTAGTCCAAACTTTTGGATGTGTGCAAGGTTAATGGAGGAGAAAACAGAATAAACTGGTTTTATGAAATTCTGGTGAGAGGTAGAGTGGCTGCATGTAACAGGGTGGTTAGCAGAGGCCTTCCCCCCACACCCACCTCATGTTTTACATATCACATGGCACAGGATATGTGAGGGGTCTTGCTGTTTGGGGAACATGGGGAGATAATGTTGGTGTGGAAATGAGAGTTCTCATGGGAAGGAGGTAGACCATAGGAGAACCATCTATAAATACATGAAGTATCCTCCCCTCCAACCCTCATTCCTAGGGACCACCCATGACACTTAAGGTAGTTATGGAACTGGGAGGGTTTAAGTTGTTGTGTGGGGCAGGTTGCCAAGAGCCAATGAGGTAGTATGACCCAGGGATACTTTGATTTACTGGGTCAAGGAATTACTCAGGTAAATACTGAGTACCATTCACCAATTTTGATGCTGTTTCATCCCTATTCCTTGTTCAGTGTGTCAGTGTGCATGTGGCATGTCATGCATCAAACTACTGCATCTCATCTTCAACTTCTTGAATGAAATAAGGATGATGGTAAGATTGATTTTTACCCTCTCTGTATAACATGACTTCCTCATATTTTCTTAACTTTTGTGTCTTTATAAAATGGCTTGGTAATTAATAATGACTATTTTAAAAATTATGATAGAGTGGGAACAAAGTGCTGCTACATTCTCATAAAAATTATCCTTGTGACATTTGGTAGTATCTTACTCAAAGAAGGCAGTAAAGATCATTGCTGCATTTAAAAACTCTTGGGCCCTATACTCAATAGATATGATAAATTGGGTAGAGTGGGCTCTTTTTTTTTTTTTTAATGGTGATTGGGAGAATGGGTATAAGGCAGAAAGGAATTTTTATTTTTAATAAACAATAACTCCCCTCTCTAGGTTATAAGCATTGCATTCATCTTCTCCACTTCCTGTAACTGAATTCACCATGGATCCCAGTTATAGACATAAGATCACCATAATTTCTGAATTAACCATGACTGAGTATGAATATATGCCAATAAGTTTTAGTTCTACTATTCAGTTAGCCTTAATAATGGTATGGCAGATTACATTTTCTAAAAGTAGTCACTGGCAATATTTCTGGCCTCGTGTGCTCTTCTAGAAACATTCTACTCTCCCACCAAGAGGTAGAGTCTATTTCCCTTCCTCTTGAAACTAGACCAGCCTTTGTGGAACAAATGAAATGCAGCAGAAGCAACTCTATATGATTTCTGAGGTTGTGTCATCAAAAGCCATACGACTTTCACCTGCCTTGCTCTGCTTTATTATGCTTACCCTTTGGTAACAAGTCATCATGTGGTCAGGTAGCCCAGGCCCATGAGAGGCCATCCAGCCGTGTTCTAGTCTGTGGCCCCAGCTGTGGTTGAAGTTCATATAGTCAGAATCAACTGCCAGACATGTGAGTGAACAAGCCTTCAGATGATTCTAGCCTTCAGTCTTCAAGCTGACATTAGTGAAGCAGAGCTATTTTTACTGATCCCCTCCCCAACTGCAGATTCATGAATAAACTAAAAGCTTTCATTGCTTTGGGGGTGGTTATTACACAGCAACAGGAACTAGAACAAATGGGCTTGTTGTCCACATGACATAGTTTCCATTGTGTTGAGGATGAGTGCTCAGTGTTGTTGTTTTGAGAACATTGAGTTGCAACATTTTGCAGTTATCTTTGAGTCTAAATTTACTTAACAGACATGAGTATCGGCTTTGGAAGCAGAAGAATGTAGGTTCAGGTCCAAGCATTTAATACAAACTGGCATACACTCTCTTGGAAACTAAGATTGCTGAATCAGAGTTCAAATTTTAAGGGACAGGGATCAACAATTTGGGGAGCAGGTTATAAAAAGCAGTAATCAGAAGAACCTCTTCCAGTTCCATTCTTTGATTCCTGAAATTGTAGTATTTGGGCTATCAGATTAAAAAGTCCCATACTTTAGCCATTGGTTCAGAATGTATATACCCTTCCACTTAATAACAGTGTTGATTTCCCCAGAATTCATATAGTTTGTTGAATTAGATATCATTCAGTTCATGATGGGTAGCTCAGATTCTGTGACTATCTGGTATCCCATGGTCAGTCAGTAAGTCTTTATCTGGGCCCAGTAGCAAGCAGGAGTTAGGGGTCTACACAGCATCCCTGTTTGCATGGATTTCAGCATCATTATATCAGCCAGGTCAAATGCCCAAGTGAGTAGTTTGCAATACAACCTGGTCCTTGTGCAGACCTTCTTTTGCTCCCAGTCTCACCCAACTGTCAGTTCTCAGCAAATTAGAGAGAGCATCACACTCATATTAATATATATTGTTTCCAAAATTCAAATGATGGTTGGTAGGAAACTTGTCCTTCACTTTGGAAGGGGTATTCCAACAAACCCCAGGCACTTGAACTCTTAGAAACTTTTCTTAAGAGACGGATGTCTGAGTTTTCATGGTGTTCATTTCCCACAGTCTAGACCCCATTTGTCTTATTTATGCTCCTAGGAGACTTCTCACAAACTCTCCTCAGGGTGAGTCAGCATAATGAATGATCTATGGGATGTCAGGTAGATCTAGGTTCTCGACACTCTGTTATAACTGAGAGGAGGAAAGTTGGTAAGGTCTTCTCCCTCTCTGGTGAAATAGCTTCTGGTGGTCCTTGATGTTAATAAGGAGAAAAAAGCACTTATCTGATCAGTATGCATACCAGCTGTCAAGGGCTGTGTTAATTTTCTTCAATAAACATGCCACATCTGGAGCAGCAGCTGTGAAATGAAATCACTGCCTAATTGGATCTATGATACTCCATTGTTATTCTCTATAATCCACTTGCCAAACAGGGCAGTTAAGTGAGAACGTGATAGGAGTCATCACCTCTAAATGCTCAAGTCTTTGATGAAGGCATTACTCTCTCTTGTGTCCCCATACATAAAGCCTAGACTCTGGTTTGCATGCTGATGAAGAGGGGGAAGTTCCTGAACAATGGGATAATTTTGCCATTTCATGGGTGTGTTTATTCCAATTCTGTATTTAGGAACTGAGGAAATACCCACTAAATGATTAGATCCATTAGGTTCCCATTTAACAGCTGATCTCTATAAAACCTCAACAAGAGAGGTGGCATTGAGGAGTGCATGCTCAACAAGAAATGGTAGAATCCATTTCAACATACATTTTTCAAGTTTCCATTATTTTAAATTAATATTTTTCTGTTTAGTTTAAACTCAACTCTATCCTAGTTAAAGTTAAGTTTTCCTCTAGAGCTTTCTCTACCTTGGCTCTAGTTATGGGTCTAGAAGTAATTAGGGCTAGTGGAGTGGATCGGGGGAGCATGAGCATCTTCTTGCAAGTTACCTGCTTCAACTGGCATTAATAGAGGAGGAAGAATTTCTTCTACTGGCAAGGGATGCTCAGCAAATTGGTGGGTCCCTGGTTCTTAGATTTTATCCAAGTGCCCTATTTCATTTTTTTAAATATTTTTTTATTGATTTTAGAGAGGAAGGGAGAGGGAGAGATAGAAACATCCATGATAAGAGAGAACCATGGATCAGCTGCCTCCTGCCCTCCCCATACTGGGGATTGAGCCTGCAACCTGGGCATGTGCCCTGACTGGGAATCGAATCTGTGACCTCCTGGTTCATAGGTCGATGCTCAACCACTGAGCCACACCGGCCGGGCCAAATGCTCCATTTCAATTCTAAGGGTCTCCAATATGGGATCCCTCTCACAATCCAGTACTGCTGGCTCCCAACTGCTCACCTGCCTGCCTTCCTGAGTGCCCCTAACAGCTTCTGCCTGCCAGGCTGATCACCCCCTAACCACTCCGCTGCCAGCCTGATTGATGCCTAACTGCTCCCCTGCCAGCCTGTTTGCCCCCAACTTTCCTCCTCTGCCGGCCTGGTCACCCCTAACTGCCCTCCCCTGCAGGGTTGATCGCCTCCAACTGCCCTCCTTTGCAGGCCTGGTCCCTCTCAACTGCCCTCCCTTGCAGGCCTGGTCCCTCTCAACTGCCCTCCCTTGCAGGCCTGGTGCCTCCCAACTGCCCTCCCCTGCTGGCCATCTTGTGGTGGCCATCTTGTGTCCACATGGGGGCAGAATCTTTGACCACATGGGGGCAGCCATATTGTGTGTTGGAGTGATGGTCAATCTGCATATTACTCTTTTATTAGATTGGATAGAGGCCTGGTGCATGGGTGGGGGCCAGCTGGTTTGCCCTGAAGGGAGTCCTGGATCAGGGTGGGGGTTCCCTTGGGGCATGGGGCCGCCTGAGCGAGGGGCCTCTGGTGGTTTGCAGGCCAGCCACGCCCCCTGGTGACCCAAGTGGAGGCCCTGGTATCTGGAATTTATTTACCTTCTACAATTGAAACTTTGTAGCCTGGAGTGGAGCTAAGCTTCCTGCTCGCTCTGTGGCCAGCAGCCATTTCTGTTGGAGTTTATTATCCTTCTATAATTGAAACTTTGTAGCCTTAAGCGGAGGCCTGGGCCGGCCAGGGTGTGCGGAATGCTTGGCTTCTTCCATTGCCAGGGGCAACCCTAGCCTCCTACTCTTTCCAGCTCTGTGGCTGCCACCATTTCTGTTTGGATTTGTTTACCTTCTATAATTGAAACTTTGTAGCCTTGAGTGGAGGCTTAGGCTGGCAAGGGCAGGCGGAAATCTTGGCTTTCTCTGTTGCCTGGGAAACCCAAGCATACCTCCTGCTCTCTGTGGCCGTAGCCATCTTGGTTGTGTTTATTTGCATACTCGCTCTGATTGGCTGGTGGGCGTGGCTTGTGGGTGTAGTGGAGGTATGGTCAATTTGCATATTGCTCTTTTATTAGGTAGGACTAGTGGCCCGGTGCACAAAATTAGTGCACAGGAGGGGGTTGCTCCTCTGCCCGGCCTGCGCCCTCTCCAATCTGGGACCCCTCGAAGGATGTCCTACTGCTGGTTTACAGGCATGGGGCCTAAACTGGCAGTCAGACATCCCTCTCACAATCTGGGACTGCTGGCTCCTAACCACTTACCTGCCTGCCTGCCTGATTGCCCCTAACCACTCTGCCTGCTGGCCTACTCTCCCCCAACTGCCCCCCGCCACCAGCCTGCTTGCCCTCAAATGCGCCCCCTGCCAGCCTGATCACCCCCAACTGCCGCCCCCCCTGCTGGCCTGCTCGCCCCTACCTTCCCTCCCCACTGGCCTGCTCACCCCCAACTACCCCCTGCTGGCCTGCACACTCCAAACTGCCCCCCCCCCTGCTGTCCTGATCACCTCCAACTGACCCCACTGATGGCCTGCTCACCCCCAACTGGCCCCCCTGCTGGTCTGCTTACCCCCAATGGCCCCGCCCCCTACCAGCCTGATCACCCACAACTGCCCTCCCCTCTTGGCTTCTAACTGCCTCTACCTCAGCCCTGCCACCATGGCTTTGTCCAGAAGAATGTCTGGAAGGTCTCCTGGAAGGTCTCCCAGTCTAATTAGTATATTACCCTTTTATTAGTATAGATGGAGGCCTGGTGCATGGGTGGGGGGCGGCTGGTTTGTCCTGAAGGGTGTCCCAGATCAGGGTGGGGGTCCTGCTGGAATGCCTGGCCAGCCTGGGTGAGGGGCTGATGGCTGTTTGCAGGCTGGCCAAGCCCCCCAGCAGGGACCCTCACCCCATGAGGGTGTGGCCAGCTGGGTGAGGGGCTGAGGGCTGTTTTCAGGCAGGCCATATCCCCTTCAGGGTGGCGGTCCCCGCTGGGGTGCCTGGCCAGCCTGGGTGAGGGGCTGATGGCTGTCCAGCAACCCAACTCCCAGCCCCTCCTTTTTTTCTTTTTTTCTTTTTTTCAGCGCCTCCTTGAGTGGAGGCCAGGGCCAGCTGGAAGCAGGTATCTGGGGTTTATTTATCTTCTATCATTAAAACTTTGTAGCCTTGAGTGGAGGCCAAGTCCGGCCAGGGTGGGCAGGAAGCTTGGCTTCCTCCATCACTAGGGGCAACCCAAGCCTCCTGCTAGCTCCAGCTCCATGGCCGCCACCATCTTGGTTGGGTTAATTTGCATACTCGCTCTGATTGGCTGGTGGGTGTAGTGGAGGTACGGTAAATATGCATGTTTCTCTTTTATTAGATAGGATAAGATATTTCTATCTGGTGTTTTGTAATCCATTAGTACCATTCTACTTTTAAAATGCTGACCATGACCCACTAAACTGCCTTCATAATCCTATAATTAAATATTTTTCAAATATTGGTCTACATCTTTATAAGTCCTATTACATTTTTATTCATCAACTCACTTTGCTCTTTTCCCAGCTATATAATGGGATATATCTTTCTAGTCATCCCTGGCATCCCCCTCCACACTGTTACTTCTCTTTCTTGCCATCATAGCTGTCATAGTTGGTTAAATCCAATTCTTCACTTATTCCACACCTGCACTTGAGTAGGTGAGCATGATGAGAGCAATCACACAACCAAGCTAAGTTGTCCACTAAGCCTCTAGTGACACCCAGGAATCTTCCCAAAGTCCTTTGTCAATTCATTCATTTAATCTCCTAATAGGTGATGTCACATTTTCTCCTTTTTCCTGGACTTTTAACACCTTTGTTCCCTATTTGAAGTTCAGTTGGCATAAATTTCCTATTTCACTGAGAAAATAAAAGCAACCAGAAGAGAATGTCAGCATGCTATCACTGACAAATCAGCCCACTCGCAAACACTATGCCTTTTATTTTTCTACTAGAGGCCCAGTGCATGAAATTCATGCACAGGGGGGTCCCTAAGCCTGGCCTGCACCCCCTACAATCAGGGACCCCTCGGGGGATATTTAACTGCCGTTGGCTCTTAACTGCTCACCTGCCTGCCTGCCTGATTGCCCCTAACTACTCTGCCTGCCTGCCTGATCACCCCTAACTGCTCTCCCCTGCCAGGCTGATCTCCCCTAACTGCCTCTGACTTGGCCCCCGCCACCATGGCTTTGTCTGGAAGGACGTCCAGAAGGACGTCTGGAAGACATGCAGTCTAGATGGTCTAATTAGCATATTACCCTGTTATTAGTATAGATGAGGCTTATTGTCAACACCTCCACCTGAGTGCTCTATATCATATTCTCTTGCAATTGTCACTTTTCACCTGCATCACCAATGTTTACCTTTGTGCTAGATCATTCCCTAAGTTGTACAAAAACACTCTAACCTATCCCAGATCAATAAAAAATCTGTCTTGACTCCACATTCTACCCCAGCAAATACACATTTCTGTGATTCCTAATCAACCCTAAACAGGCTATTATCACCACCAACAACCCCCAAAAGATGTTATATCAATTTCAGTGGCTTCTAAGACCTCATCTTCTTCAGCTTATCAGCAATCATTAATAGATACAGTGGCTGACTCTACTTTAGTTGGATAAATTTGACATGTAACATTGTGTAAATTTAACATATACAGCATGTTACTTTGACAAATTTACATATTGTGATATGGCTGCATTATAAGGATATTTATCACATTGTATATTTTTAGTATACTATTATTTTTATATTCAACATACTGTATATTAAATCTTTATGGCTTTTTTTAGTACTTGTTGCAAGTTTGTACCATTAAATACCATCAATTTTATCCCCCAAGCCACTCCTCAGGTAACCACCATTTTACTCTCTGCTTTTTTTTTTTTGTTTATGAGTTTGACTTTTTTTAGATTCCACATATACATGATATCATATAATACTTGTCTTTGTCTGACTTATCTCACTTAGTATAATGTGCTCAAGGTCCATCCATGTTGTCCCAAATTACAGAATACCATCCTTTTTCATGGATTAGTAATAATCCATTGTATATATATGCCATATCTTTTTTATCCATTCATCCATTGATGGGAACTCATACACTGTTGGTAGGAATATAAATTAGTCCAACCACTATGGAAAACAAGATGGAGATTCCCCAAAAATTAAAAATAAATCTACCATATGATTTAGCAATTCTCCTCCTGGGTGTATACCCAAAGGAAATAAAACCGTTTAAATAAGATGAGAATGGAAACAACTTAATAGCCCATCAATGGCTGACTCTTTATTTGGTCTTCAGAATACCATTCGTTTTGCTTTTCCATATAACTTCCTATGATTTGTTAGACACCTTTCTAAATACCCAGCTCCCAGACCTCTAAACATTTGTGTGCCCAGGTCTTAGTCTCACACATCTTTTTTGTATGGATATTTTAGATTACTTCTTTCAGCCCCATGAATTTTAATAGTATCACTTCAGTAAGGATTCTTAAATATATATTTTAAGCAACAATTTCTACCCCGAACTTTGGTCTCAAAAAATACTCACGCAAAAATCTGACTACTTGACATCTCCACTCCACTCTTTGAGGACTGTGACACTTAATGTCCCCTCAACTGAACATGTCCTTTTTTTTTTTAATATATTTTATTGATTTTTTACAGAGAGGAAGAGAGAGGGATAGAGAGTTAGAAACATCGATGAGAGAGAAACATCGATCAGCTGCCTCCTGCACACCCTCCACTGGGGATGTGCCCACAACCAAGGTACATGCCCTTTACCGGAATCGAACCTGGGACGCTTGAGTCCACAGGCTGACGTTTTATCCACTGAGCCAAACCGGTTTCGGCGAACATGTCCTTTTTTTTATCTTAAACATGCCTCTCCTCTAGTGTTTCCAGTATTAGAAAAGAAAGAGCTCTCTTCTAATTATTTAGGTTTAAATTCTTGACTTTGCTCTTTTACTTCCACATTCACTCACACTCTATATTGCACCTTTAAGCAAATCTTGTGTGCTCTTTTTTTTAAAATATTTTCAGAATCTGAATAATTATTTTCAATTTTGATGCTACCACTTATTTCAAGACATCATCATTTCTTGCCTGGACTACTGAAACATTTTATATGGTTTCCCCTGCTTCCATGGTTTGCTTACCTTTCTTGTTGAAATCATCAGATACTGGTGCAAAGGTCAACACATGAATCAATGGCATAATGCAGTCCATAAAGAAACCCACACAAATATGATCAATTGATATTCCCTAAAGGTGCTGGGATAATTCAATGGGAAACATAATCATTTTAACAAAGAATGCTTTGTATTTTATAAAATTAACTTCACCGGTGATGCTCTGGCTTCAACCTCATTGCTAAAATTTATTGCCTGTGAAATATGCAGAAAATGAATTTCACAAATAATACTATCTCGTAATCTTGCTCTGGAACCTTTTTTGTTTGTTTGTTTTATCAAAGAAACTGTTCCATAATGTTTACTGTTACACATTCCTTTCTTTAAAATTTAAGTTGCTTAAATGTCAAAAATATTACTAGTGGTCATTGGTATTCATTTCTCTCCTATATCCTGGGCACGGAGGAAACTATGCTTCCCACCATCTTGTCATTAATGAAGCCGTCAAGTCATTCCAGCCAATCTAAGGTAAGTGGAAGTGACCTGAGTCATTTCCTGCCCAAGGCTGTAAGAAGTCCCTGCGTGAAAACCCACCCCTGTCTTTTCCTACTACAGTAGTGATTTTCAACTGGTGTGCCACAAGAATTTTTAAAACATACAATACCTGACTATTTATTTAGTCAAGGGCACTGACCTCTTTTCCCTTAGACTGTCATATTTTTTTTAAAAAAATCTATCTTTTTGTGTGTGTGACAGATTGGCAAATATATATATACACTAGAGGCCTGGTGCACAAAAACTCATGCACTCAGGGTGAGGGGGGCGTCTCTCAGCTCAGCATGCATGCTCTCACAATCTGGGACCCCTCGGGTAGGGTCCAGTCCCATCGCAGCATGGCTCTGGTTCCCTGGGCCTGCAGCCTGGGCGGGGAGGGACCAAGAGGCCAGTCCAATTGCAGCATGGTTCCAGCTCCCCAGAGCCTGCAGGCAGGGGGAGGGACCAAGATTCCCATATCGCAGCATGGCTCTGGTTCCCAGAGCCTGCGGAGCAGGGTAGGGACCAAGAGGCCAGTCCGATGGTAGCATGGCTCTGGTTCCTTGGAGCCTGCATGTGGTGGGAGGGACCCAGAGGCCAGTCCAATGGCAGCATGGTTCTGTTCCCACAGCTCCCTCCCACTGCCACGCCGAAGGCGACCAGGGCCCATAGCTCCCTCCTGCTGCTGCGCCACAGGCAGCCGGGACCCAGAACTGACTCCCGCCATGGGCCACCAGGACCCAGGACTGACTCCCGCCATGGGCCACCAGGACCCAGGACTGACTCCCGCCACGCCGGCCAGGACCCTAGCCTGGTGTTCGGTCATCTGTCTGGACATTTAGGTCATGACAGACCCTGGCTCTTTATATATTAGGATATATATTATTTGGTGTGCCACAGAATTGTGCGCAATGATGAAAAAGGTTGAAAATCACCACACTATAGTGACCTGGCAGCCTGTGCTTAGATAATAGAGCACAGGAGTGAAAGCACATTAGATCTCTGGGTCATTGCTTGGGAGATAGCTCCCTTGGGAAGAAACCATTAGATCTATTGAAAACCTAGTTGTGAGCATGAAATAAACTTTTGATATATTAAGCCATTGAAATTTTGAGTTAATTCCTTTAGTGGTTCACAAAGATGCAGTTATTTGTGTAATAATTATTGAAAAAGAATCTGAAAAAAGTCTTAAGCTGAGAGATATTAAAACATTTTAACTTTTATCTAACTCTGTAGCCATTCTCCCACACTGGATAATTTATCCAAATACTATCTTATCCAACTCTGCAGCAGCAATGTTTTCCCTCATGAGTTTTTTAATAGTACCTGCTGACAGAGAAATGCACTTTAGTTTATCACCATATTATTTTCCATATATCATTTCAGCAAACATTGCTGTGGAAAAGGAATAAGTGTTTCTCTATTGATGTCTCTTTGTCTTTTTCTATTAGGTAAGAAAACTTCAAAAGGAAATTCTAAATGTTTATAAAATTCATTGAAAAATTTAATAGACAAAAAAAAAATCCCATAAATTAAACATTGCTAAAAAAAATTGAAGAGTTTTCTTTTTATGTCCTGTGTTCATGGTGCTTATTATATGTTTTAACCCTTTGCACTTGCTTGCTTTTTCCTCGATTCCTTTATTCTAATGCTAACTGTGTCGAGTCACACTCGACATCTGAGTGCAAAAGGTTAAATTATGAGTATTTTCAGACAAATCACAATGGTATCATGCTAGGTATTTCAAGATCCCATATACAGTTAAGATGTGGTTCATTCTTAAATCTTTTGGATAATTGCACTATGTTTTGCCTGAATTCTAGTATGATTTGTTTGGAACATGATCATTTTAATCACAGAATGTGTGTGATAATAACCTTCTATTGTAGCTTGTGTTTTCTTAACTATTTCTAGTATCTTCATATCATGGTTTCCTTGCAAGAATCACTTTTGGGATGTCTTTTATGTAAGGTTTCATTCTATTATAATAAGATAAGATAAGGCATAAATACACCTAACCAGGAGTACATAAGTTTCAATACATAAGAGTATACTGAAAGTTGACAAATGAATAAAGGTCCCATATCAAGCCTTCTGCGTTGGTGTAACTCCCACACACCTCCTATACCTCCTATGGCAAAGAGTGAAGGAAGACTCAGCGAGAATTCTTACAAACTCCTTTCTCACTCTCTCTGTTTCCTCTAATATGAATAGGGGGAACAAAATAAACCAATTCCAAGTCCTTCCTTAATCTAGAGATGGTACTGTTCTAGCCAATGTATAAGCAAAGGTCCCTGAATAAAGCATCTATCTGAGATAACGCCTGGCTAGAAGGACTTTAACTTTTGGTCTTTTCTTTTCTTTTAGCTTAAAACATGCATGCAATGCTTTAAGAAGAAACAACCATCTTGCCTGAATCAAGTACCAAGCCTCAAGTACCAAGAAGTAAATATCAAATTGTAGACTAAGATCCAAAAATGTCTGATTCCAAAGCTTTAGGCTCTTAATTCCTGTAGTATACCACAGCTGGGGTAAAATGAACTTCCTGGGAGCGAGATGAAAAAAGAAAACAACAGCAATAGGGAGTTAAGAAATGATAAATTGGGTAGAACAGTAAGATTTTTGGAGAATAAGGCATTTCTACAACACAGGACAAAAAAGAAATTGATGTCCTCAGGACATTTGTGGAAGTAGGGGATCTTGATGAGTCTCCTTTAGTATTAAATATTATTACACATAAGTCAACTTTGTAGAATTGATTCTAATTGTTAGTAAGCTGTAATAAAAATGGAGATTGTTAAATGCTCTGTGTACTATAGGATTTGTCAGAAGGCCATGAAGTAGGCGAAGAAAAGTGTTGTTAACATATTTTGACATTTTGGCAAGCTTTCCCTACTTGACTAAAAGGCTGAATGTCATGGTGCATCAGATCCATGTATAAGAGCCTGTTAACATATATTTTTTTCCTTGAATGAAACTCATTTTTTTCCACTTTGTACAAAGGATAATTTTTATTGTAGGCACTACTAGTAAAAGTTAACACTATAGTAATGCCTATGTAAAATAATTAAAATTATTGGGCCTTATTGCATAGAATTTACATTTTTAAAAGTTTTCCTCTTGTACAAGTCTTGTACTTCAGAGAGACTCTTGGGAATGGACTAAATATTTTAAAAACTATAGTTATACAGATTTGAATAAAACAGGGATTCCTAAACAAAATTAGTATGAAATGCAACTGGAAGGTAGGTAGAAACCTTTTCTATTGGAAAAGGTACCGGAATTGAGAAGGACTATGGAGTTCAGAGTAGAGATCTGTTGATGTCAATTTCTGGAATTAAAATGGAAAGATTATATATTATTCAAAAATATTTGAATAGGACATGTGCAATTTTTGTATCAAGAATTAAGTTTCCTGTACTTTACTGAGTATTTTTTCAGATATTCCACATATAATAAATTTTGTTTTCATAAGTCTACAACTGACTCCTTCTAAAAATCCCCTATGCCTGACTAGTGATGACCAGGAAACTGAATTCCATTCTTACAAACCAAGCCAGACATGGGGAGAAATAGGAGCACAAGTCTCTTTGTGGAAAGTTCCCTATCATTAGATTCATGAAACTGGATTTTGAGCACTGCTAA